>NC_141688.1:18946019-20321019 GCF_964263255.1 Lissotriton vulgaris
TCGGGCGGCATATCTTCATTGGACACAGGGGTGACCACCACGGGAATCGGATTCCCCTCCACCGGTACTGGGGTTGGCGCTTCGAGCGGGGTACAGGGAACCGGGACGTCTCCCCCAGCTGCTCCCCTCCTTGGCCTCTTGGCTCTTCCTCCTGGAGCTGCTCCGGCCGAAGGACGTTCCGGCCCCCCTTCCCCCTCTCTCTCCGCCACCCGCTTCTTCAGCTCGGTCATCTCCTTCATGAGGACCCGAAGCATCTGTTCAGTCGTCATTCTCTTCCCGCCTTTCTTGGGCATTTCTCCGACAGAGTATCTGTAAGACAAAAGAAAGATTACAACGCTCAAAATTGGCTCTTCGTTCCGTCTCGAGCTCACGTGCAGCGAGGAGGTGCAGCTTCAGAGCACAGGAACAAGAGGATGCCTTCTGGTCTGGCGTCTCCTTTTATCCGTCTTCAGGGCGGGCGTAAACCCACCCCTGCCTGCCCCAAGGGCGTGGCCAGCCGCGTCAGTGTCTAGGCCAGCCCACTCTAGGGCGGGAAAAAGCGCGCCCCGGCTACGCCGCTTCGGGCATACCAGCCGAGACTCGCCTCCCGCCCAAGATGGCTTCCCGGGGGGATCGTGGTACTCCGCCATACGTTCAGGGGGACCGAGTGGTCGCCCCTTTCCATATGAGAGTTTCACAGAATGGCTGAATTAGGTTGTTTGTATGGCTGACTTTTCAAGCTTAATTTTTCATTTTATTCACTGTACATAGGACATATCACTACACCAATATAATCTTCTTTTTTCCTCAATTGTAAAAAATTGCACACTTCTAATTTTTGCTCCAATGTAAAACAACTAATGCATTTTATAAAAGTCGTAAAAATAATACATTAAATAAATAGATTTATACTGACTAAACTAAAGGTCTCTGATGGTACAGAAACCGGTCCTAGGATGCTTGGTTCCGGTCCAGGAAAGACATGACTTGGCAGTTCGGGCTGGACTGTGCCCATGAGGCACAGGGTCAAGACTGCTTTGCATATGGCCATGTCTTAACTGGGGTGGTCTGGTGAGCAAAATAACGATGGATTAAACCCAGATCTGTGACTGGGGGTGAATGTTCTGCCATTGTGCAACATTCCGTCCATCAATTGTTGTTTTTGCATACTTTTGATCTATCCTGTCTAATGTTTAGACAGTGCACAAATGTCTCATCGCCCTAAACTAACTCTTTTGGTATTTTAGCAAAGTACACCCTAACTTACACAGTCCATCCGTAACTAATCTTTCTTCTCATTAGGTTCACTGGTCCCCTGCAGTGGGCATAAATTGTACCTAGTGACTCCAGGCATGGAGGGATCAACAAAAAGGGGTTCCTGGATAGCTGGTTATTTCCAGAGGAACTGCTGCATACAGCACTTCATCATTTTCCTCATCCGTTTTTGTCCAGGTCAGCCTGGCGCCGCTGAAGGGGACAAACCGAGGCACTGTCTCACAGTCAGAGTCCCCTAGTCCATCCTTCACCCACTGGTCATAGGGAAAGGTAGAGGTATCATGCGACAGTCGCATGCACCCAGTTCTTATGGCCAGTGACCTTGACTGTAGTGCGCGTAGCCAGGAGGACCTGCTCTGTTCCCTTCCAACACGGCTCCAAACTCTTCTTCCACTGAAAAGTTTTCACAAGGATATAGCCCCAAGGCTGAATGTCATGTCCGGGCCCCTCTAGTGTAGCTGGCAGTGCTTTCCTGACCTGTTCGTGAAGAAAACGCAAACTTTCAGTTAACTGAGCAAGATAGTCAATCAATAATGGCTACTCAATATCGGAAAACTGCAGAGGGCGCCGGACACCCCAGACATTAGGCGGGTATCCAAACACGACCTCGTTTGGTGACAATCCTATCCTAGAATGTGCTGTAGTTCTCGTTGACAAAAGAGCTAACGGTAAAGCATCTGGCCACTTTAACCCGGTGGTCTCATGAATTTTTGCCAATTTGAGTTTGAGAGTACTAAGCCTGCTGACTGTGGATGATTGCCAGCATGAAACCTTTGTTTAATGCCATCACAAATCAATTGAATCACTTTTGCATTAAAATGACTTCCGTTATCACTCCATATCAAACGGGGCAAGCCTAAGCAAGGAAAGGACTCCTTCAGGAGTACCTTTGCAGTAGTAATGGCTGTGTTGTCCTTAGTGGGATAAGCCTCAACTTATCTATTGAATGCACCGACAAAAACCCAAACATACTTCAAATTAATGCACCTTTCTAACTCTATCTAATCCATCTGAAGGACCTCAAAAGGGAAAGTGTGTGGTGCAAAATTACCAGACGGTGGACAAGAGCCTCAATAAAAGGTGCCCATGCTGAATTTTAGTGCCATGTGAAGTAAGGAAACCTCTCTCAGCCCACAGTCACCCAAAATTATGCGTGCCACAAAAGGCAGTATAACCATTGACAACCAGTCCCTCACTCAATTTGCAAGCTTTTATTAGGACAAAAAGCACAGCAGCTTGAGCCCACTGACAGTGCGCAGTGTGGTGATAGCATAAGCAGCAGTTGTAGTGTCATCTAGTAATTTAAAACAAGAGCCATTGACATATAATTCTCCTTGTAGGCCAGATAAGGGAACATCAGTCAAGTCTACCCGTCCTTTTGTCTCTTCTTCCGTCTGGCAGATACAATCGTATTTGTCGACTACAACACTCTCAGAAGAGAGGGGCAGTAACGTGGCTGGATTCAGAGTGGCAAATCTTTTGACTGTGATGTGTTTAGCAAACAAAGTCAATTCAAAACGAGTCAGATGCACACTGTTGAGGTGCTGTGTCTTAGACTTATTCAACAGTTTATCCACATCATGAGGTACCATGACTATGAGGTCAGTATCAAGTACAAGTCCAGCCGAATGACTGATCAAATAGGTCACGGCTGCGACCGCTCTTAGACAACTCAGGAGGGCTTTTGCAACAGGGTCAAGAACAGCAGAGAAATAAGCACACGCTGTTGCTTATCTCCAAATGTTTATGTTAGGACCGAAAGCACGCAACCAGCCATCTCAAGGACATACAACACAAACGATTTAGTATAATCCGGGGTGCCAAGTACTGGAGCCGAACACAACTCAGTTTTCAATTGCTCAAAAGACTGCTGACATTCAGGCATCCAAAGCAAGGGCTCATGCACTTCTTTAGTTGTTAGTGCAAGCAAGGGTTTGATTAGTAGGGAATAATTAGGTATTCACTGTGTACACTAGGAAGAGATACCTATAAAAGCGCACACATCTTTTTGAGTTTGTGGAATGGGCATTTTAACAATGGTACTAATACGCTCAGAGGTCAATCTCCTACCCTCCTTCGACAGTAGGTGACCTAAGTAGGTAACCTCCTGTCGACAATACTAAAATTTAGAAAGAGAAACTTTATGTCCATTGTGTTGTTACTCTTTACATACGTTATTGTTCCCCGCACCACGTCGGAAGACTCTGCCCCGGCTACACATGTTGTGTTTCATATTTGGAGGCAGGCCCAGCGCAGGATGGGGTGGTGGAATGTTCTGACTAGAGAGACTCCTCTTTGGGGTAATGGACGTTTACCCCAGCGTGCTGCCCTGCAAGGTTTTAGGGGCTGAGATTCCATTGGCATCTCAGTTTTGGGGGGATGTGATGTCCAATGTAACGCTTAAATCATTTCAAGATCTGCGAGATGAGTACGACATGCAACGTTCCCAGTTTTTTAGATACCTCCAGTTTCGGCATGCGCTGGCGCCTTGTTAGGAGGGCCTGGAATCTCTCCCCGACTTCAGCCCTATCGAAGCTAAGGTCTTTATGAGCGAGCTGCCAGACCGCAAGATTTCCCGCAAATATCAGACACTTATCATTCACTGTTCCGCAACTTTACAGCGGCTCAAGACAGCTTGGGAGGAGGATGTAGGGGACCTAGAGGAGGAGGATTGGGCTGAGACACTAGCAAGTCCGCGGGGGCGGCAATAGCTACGTGATTGCGCCTGATTCAATTTAAATACCTACATCGGGTGTACTTCACCAGGGTGCGATTGTGGAGAGCAGGAAGGATTGTATCCCCTGAGTGTCTTCGAAGTGGCTCAAAAGAGGGCACCTTTTTGCACACAGTCTGGAGCTGTCTTTCGTTACACAGGTTCTGGGGTTTGGTGTTTTCCTGCTTATCAGAAGTGCTGGGTTGGGAGCTTCTTCGCATGCGCGTTTGGTGCTGTTCCATGTCCTGAAGGGGTTGGGGGCAATAGATATAAGCAACACTATTGTTGCTTGGTCTAACCTTGGCAAAGAGGGATATAGCGAGGGCGTCGTAGGCACCCCAAGCCCCGTCGCTGACCACGTGGAGAAATGGGTTAGGTTTCTGCTTGGGCCTTGAACAGCCGATCTTTACTGCCAGGGGGTGTCCCGTAAACATTATAAGATTTGGAAACGATGGGCAGATTACCGGGGACTAGACTTGACTCCGCCGTTGGAACGAGATGGCCCTCCGACAGGTTAATGAGTGTGACGAAGATGAGACCTTGCAGGGGGGGGTGTATGGGCTTGCAGTGTATTGCTACGTGTTTCCGAGGGGTTGTTGGTGCGACTGGTGGGGGTGGGGGGGGGGGTGTTCGTGTTAGTTTCTTCAATATAAAAAGTCACTGTCATCTGCTACTGTGCATTGGATGTGTGCAGGTGTCTCCGGGGCTTCGGAGCTCTGCAATATATGTGAAACATGACAAATAAAGCTTGTTTTAAAAAAAAATACTTTATGTCCATTGTTAGCCAAATGCAAAATGTAACTGTACTATCTCTACAACCCTGCTCTGTATCAGAAGCGATAAGGAGATCGTTGACATACTGCACCAATACATTACCTATAGGAAGGGAAAGGGAATCCAATTGACTCTTTAAAGCCTGACTGTAAATACTAGGACTCTCAGAATAGCCCTGAGGAGCTCAACAGAACCTGAAGCTCCTACCAGCTAGCATAAACTCAAATAAATACCTGCTGTCCGGATGAATAAGAATACGGAAGTATGTATATTTCAAGTCGATGATAGAAAACAATTTTGCAGTGGAGGGAATCATCATCAAAAGTGTAGGAATATCTGGGACCACTGGGAATTGGGGAACCACTATTTTGTTAACCTTGCGCAGATCAATTACAAAACAATAAACATCTTCATGATCATCAAGGAGCCTGAGGGTGTCCATTTAAGAATTGGAAGAATAGGCTATTAGATATATTGGCAGACGTCTCCTCAACCACTCCTATCTTAATCAAATCCTGGATAATGTGCCATAAAGCTTGCTCTCCTGCCTGTGGTATTTTATACTGAGGGATACAAGGCAGAATAGCATTATCTTTCACCTGTATTGAAACCAGTTATATGTGAAACAGCCCCACATCTGAATCACCTGCCACCCACAAAATAGGAGGCACATCAGCAAATTCAACAGGGAGAGGTGCATCCTTGGACAAACACTGTTTAGCACCAACTACGTCTGGGCCCATTGTCATATAAACACCTGCCGGAGAACAATAAATCGTAGCATGCAATGTCTTCAACAAATCCAAACCCATCAAATTCACACCACAACTAGATATCAACAAAAATGGCGAATCCACAGTAAAGGGACCAATAGTCAATGCATGGGGTCTTGAAATGGGGCTTACAACAGGTACACCAGAAAAACCTACTGAAACATTATTATGGCCAGACAGAGCCGCCCCAGGGACCATATTTCGAGAAACTAAACTTTTTGTTGCACCTGTGTCCACCAAAAATTCCTTAGTCGAACCTTTCAGTTCCGCTGTTACATAAGGACCACGCTGGTCTACAGGTATCAGATCTGGTCCCCCACTCTGTCCCTGGCTGTCTTAGTTGTAAGACATTCCTGTCACTTCTTTGTGGTAAATAAAATTACCGGACTATTTTTCTATACATTAAATGACAATAAGGATAGCTCAATCAAATGAGAGGCAGAGTCATTGGTATCTGAGTCATACGGGCTTTAATGAAATGCCTCGAGGCATGGGACATCGGGTTCCATCACTGTGAGAAGTTGGCCCGATATGCAACGTTCGCTATTCTAGCGACCGCTATGTATCGTTCCAACGACCCTTATGGTGTTTGGTTGTAAGTCAACCTATAGACCAGCTATCCTAGTAGCGTGGATACGAGCAGTCTAAGGCTAAAGACTCGAGAGGGCGCGTTAAGCCAGCTGTTTACCACACATGTACCCCTTGAACACCCAGTGAAAGGACACCACACAAGTGTTATGAAAAATAAACAGTATATTTATTAAGAATCACAACAGCCCTGTACTCTTTATGAGGACAGGGTACTAAGCACAAACCAAATCTCTTTAGCAAATACTTCAAGTGCACAATTAAAACAAGTGTCCGAGGACACGGAAAGGTTAAGGTCTCGGGCGGACCCGATAAGGCAAGTCGGAAGCGAGGGACTCGGGACCCTAGAGTAAAGAGGCTATGCAGGCACCGAAATGCCGAGTTACCTAGCCACGAGGGCTGCGGCTGCACAAGTCTTACAGGCGTCGGGGTCTTCGCTGACGAGCCAGGAGCCGGAAGAAAAGGAATTGCTGGCCGGCGACCAGTGATGAATAGTTCGTAGAGATCCAAGCCTGGATCGGAGATTGATGAAACCTGAAAGCAGAGGGGACCAAGTTCGTACTACTAGCCAGTAGTCAGAGGGTACCAGGAAGGCACCGGTTGGCCGTCACCTCGACCAGGTGAGTGGGCGACGCTAGGCTCTGCAGTCTCACGGACCAGGAGGCGTTGTCGGCGACCACGGTGGAGGTGCGAGCTGTCCCACGAAGGATGATGCTGTCGGCGTCGCTGGGCCCAGGATGGGGCAACAAGCCTTGGCAGATCTCAGGGCCACGTGGTGGGCCTAAGATGGCGTCTTGAGTGGACCAGGAGGGTCCGGGGTGCTTCTCGCAAAGATGGAAGCAAGGGCCAGTCTGGAGCAACCAGACCAGCAGTGATGTTTGTCGGTCGTCATCAAGGAAGGACACAAGCCAGCGGCTAGTGACCAGACAACGTGCTGAGCAGCGAGCAGAAGGGCCCCACGCAGATCGTGGAGATGCTGGGAGACTGCACTTCGGTGCTGGAGCGGCTCAGGGTCGGGGCTTCTCGGACCCCAGAGCACTCACCAGAGAGTTACCTCGATGGTCGTGCTGGTTTAAGAGCGTGCAGGTTCTGATGATGGCCGGTCCCTCGAGGTCTCGTCGCACCCACAGATCACAGCTGAGCTGATGACGTGGGTAGAGGTCAGAGGTGCCAGGGAAGCCGGTTCTCGTCGAGCTGGGCCGTCGGATTCCTTGAGGAAGGACTTGCAGCAAACCGCAGAGTTCTTAGATGGTGCCCGCTGGTGCAGGGTGACTACTCCTTAGTCACAAGGGAGAAATCTTGAGAAGAGTCTTGAGTGTCCTTTCGTAGAAAGTAGTTCTTGATTCAAAGATGATCTAATCTGGAAGGGTCCCCGCTCCGGCCTTTATTCTAAAGAAAGGGGTGGGTACATGACTAGGTCCTGCCCTAAGGGTGGGACCAGGAAGGGGGGTAGTTACACCCCTCTCCCCTGCCGGACTTTCCCCAGGCCAGGGCTGTCGCCCCTGGAACTGGTTCTAACCGGCAGATGCGTAGTGAGCACCGGGGTGCCACTCCGCAGTCACCTTCTCGCAAAAGCCCTACCTACCCAGAATACACAAACCCTGTCTGGGACGGTGCGAACACCGCCCTCGACAGGAAACCCTTTGTCCAAGCGCTCCTCGCTGGAAGGACTCCCAGCAGCAGGAGGTCAGACTCGTGTCTGTGGTGGCAGCATCCATTTTGTGGAGCTGAGGCTTTAGTTAACTTTAACCGGGGTTCACAGTTACGTACATGTCGTGTCCCTCTAGCAGGGTGGAATGCTAACCTCATCGCCAGAATTGGTGAGAGGGCAGCACCCCGATTCGTATGACACCTTACTCGACATGTCTTGATAACGCGACACCGTAGTTACCGATGTGGCACGCGTTATCATGGAACAGCCATTGGGTCTTGATTCCGCAAGCTGCAACCGGGCTCGGCTCGGGCCAGAACACAGTTCACACGAGCCCACGCACTCTGCCTTCAGGATTGTCAAGGCCTGCCATAGGAGTGACTGATAGGAACTCGGGTGTCCATTGTATGGTTAGATATAGAGCTACTATACCTAAAGCAAAGGGTGATTACACGACTTCGCCCCAGCTGTCATGCAGCCAGTTGTGTCAAATTTAGGAGGCCAGCCAGGGGTGGCATAATACATGCTGCAGCCCCTGGCGGCCCTGGGTACACCTATGCCCTGAGTTACAGGGTCTGATAAGGTGGCCCAGCACCAATTGGTAAATGCACCTAGGGTACATATCGTAATTTAGAAAGAGAACAGCCAGGCTGTGGGTCTGATTAGCAGGCCCACAGCCAGAGAAAGTCGTAAACCAGTGAAACAAAAGCAAAAAATCTGGGTGATCATAGGATTGCAGACCCTACTCTCCTACATGACCCCCCCCCAAACGTCGGAACAATAAGCTAACCTTGACCAGGTGAGTCTTCTTGTTCTAAGTGGAAATATCTGGAGAGCCCATCGGCATTGCCATGATCAGTACCAGGTCTATGTTCCACTGTAAAGTCCATCCCCTGTAGGGAAATGGACCACCTAAGCAGTTTGGGGTTTTCACCCTTCATCTGATTTAGCCACAAGAGGGGCTTATGGTCGGTCTGAATCTTGAAGTGAGTGCCAAACAAGTATGGCCTCAGCTTCTTCAGGGCCCAAACCACAGCAAAGGCCTCCCTCTCAATAGCTGACCAATTCTTCTCTCTAGGGGTCAGCCTTCTGCTTATAAAAGCAATGGGCTGGTCTTGACCATCAAAATTCAGTTGAGAAAGAACAGCTCCCACACCCAACTCAGAAGCATCTGTTTGGACAATGAATGGTTTGGAGTAGTCCGGACTCTTGAGGATAGGCGCCGTGCACATGGCCTGCTTTAGGTCATCGAATGCTTTTTGACAGCTCGCTGTCCACTGAACCTTTTTTGGCATTTTCTTACTTGTCAGTTCATTTAATGGTGTCACGATGGAACCATAGTTCCTGACAAACTTCCTATAGTAACCAGTCAGGCCCAAGAAAGCTCGAACCTGAGTCTGGGTGGTTGGAGGAGCCCAGTCCCTGATTGACTGTATCTTGCTCTCCAGTGGCTGAACCTGGCCTCCACCTACAAGGTGGCCCAGGTATACAACCTGTGTCTGCCCTATCTGGCACTTGGTGGCCTTGATAGTGAGGCCTGCTGCTTGCAGAGCCTCCAACGCTTTCCGCAGGTGGACCAGGTGATCCTCCCAGGTGGAGCTAAAGACAGCAATATCGTCTAGATACGCCGCACAGAAGTCATCCAGCCCAGTAAGGACTTGATTCACCAACCGTTGGAAGGTGGCAGGTGCATTTTTCCGACCAAATGGCATCACCACGAACTGATAATGCCCACCAGGGGTTGAAAATGCGGTTTTAGGCTTGGCGTCCTCAGCTAACCTGATTTGCCAATACCCAGCTGTCAGGTCAAACGTACTTAAGTAGTTGGCCGAAGCCAATCTATCGATAAGCTCGTCTGCCCTTGGTATTGGGTGGGCGTCAGTCTTAGTGACTGCATTGAGACCCCTGTAGTCTACGCAAAACCTCATCTCTCTCTTACCACCCTGGGTGTGAGGTTTCGGCACTAGAACTACGGGACTAGCCCAAGGGCTATCCGAGGGTTCAATGACTCCCAGCTCCAACATTTTCTGCACTTCACTCTTGATGCAGTCTCTAACGTGATCAGGCTGCCTGTAGATTTTACTCTTGACGGGCAAGCTGTCACCAGTGTCAACCTCATGGGTGCACCAATCGGTCTGACTGGGTGTTAGAGAAAACATATGTCTGAACGACTGAAGAACCTGTTTACAGTCGCTCTGCTGATGTTCGGAGAGGCTGCCACAAAAGACAACACCATCTACCGAGCCATCGTCAGGATTCTGAGTGAGCAGGTCGGGGAGAGGGTCACTCTCTTCTTCCTGTCCCTCATCTAGGGCCATGAGCAAACTCATGTCCTTCCTGTCGACATATGCTTTTAGCCTGTTGACATGAAGCACCCTGTGGGGGCTCCGGGGAGTTCCCAGGTCGACCAGGTAGGTGACCTCTCCCTTTTTCTCCAGGATGGTGTAGGGCCCGGACCATTTGTCCTTGAGTGCTGCTGGGGCCACTGGCTCCAACACCCACACCTTCTGTCCGGGCTGGTAAACAGTCAAGACAGCCTTTTGGTCATGCCAAGCTTTTTGGAGTTCTTGGCTGGCCTTAAGGTTTTCAGATGCCTTTTCCATGTATTCAGCCATCCGCGAGCGGAGGCCAAGCACATAGTCCACTATGTTGGCTGCAGGCTTTTTGAGAGGTCTCTCCCATCCTTCCTTCACCAAACACAGGGGTCCTCTTACAGGATGCCCGTACAAAAGTTCAAAAGGGCTGTAGCCAACCCCCTTCTGTGGGACTTCTCTGTAGGCGAACAAGAGGCAGGGGATCAGGACGTCCCATCTACGCCGAAGCTTTTCCGGTAGTCCATGAATCATCCCTTTTAGGGTCCTGTTGAATCTCTCAACAAGCCCATTGCATTGTGGATGATAGGGCGTAGTGAACTTGTAGTTGACACCACATTCCTTCCACATAGCAGTTAAGTAGCTCGACATAAAGTTTGCACCTCTGTCGGAGACGACCTCCTTAGGGAAGCCCACTCTGGAGAACACTCCAACTAGGGCTCTTGCCACAACAGGTGCTGTAGTGGTCCTAAGGGGAATAGCTTCAGGATACCTGGTGGCATGATCCACTACCACCAGTATAAATTTGTGCCCTGATGCTGTTGGTGGTTCCATGGGACCGACGATGTCGATCCCCACCCGTTCAAAGGGCACCCCCACCACAGGCATTGGTATAAGGGGGGCCTTTGTCGTGCCACCTGACTTACCACTGGCTTGGCAAGTGACACAGGAGCGGCAAAACTCCTTGGTATCTTCGTTCATGTGAGGCCAGTGAAAGTGTGAGACAAGCCTGTCCCACGTTTTCGTCTGGCCTAAGTGACCTGCTAAGGGAATCTCGTGGGCCAAGGTAAGTAGGAAACCACGCTGAGACAAGGGTACGACCAGCCTCCTGGTCATGCCAGGCTTGGGGTCTCTTGACTCAGTGTACAGGAGTCCATCTTCCCAGTATACCTTGTGGGTACCTGTTGTGTTTCATATTTGGAGGCAGGCCCAGCGCAGGATGGGGTGGTGGAATGTTCTGACTAGAGAGACTCCTCTTTGGGGTAATGGACGTTTACCCCAGCGTGCTGCCCTGCAAGGTTTTAGGGGCTGAGATTCCATTGGCATCTCAGTTTTGGGGGGATGTGATGTCCAATGTAACGCTTAAATCATTTCAAGATCTGCGAGATGAGTACGACATGCAACGTTCCCAGTTTTTTAGATACCTCCAGTTTCGGCATGCGCTGGCGCCTTGTTAGGAGGGCCTGGAATCTCTCCCCGACTTCAGCCCTATCGAAGCTAAGGTCTTTATGAGCGAGCTGCCAGACCGCAAGATTTCCCGCAAATATCAGACACTTATCATTCACTGTTCCGCAACTTTACAGCGGCTCAAGACAGCTTGGGAGGAGGATGTAGGGGACCTAGAGGAGGAGGATTGGGCTGAGACACTAGCAAGTCCGCGGGGGCGGCAATAGCTACGTGATTGCGCCTGATTCAATTTAAATACCTACATCGGGTGTACTTCACCAGGGTGCGATTGTGGAGAGCAGGAAGGATTGTATCCCCTGAGTGTCTTCGAAGTGGCTCAAAAGAGGGCACCTTTTTGCACACAGTCTGGAGCTGTCTTTCGTTACACAGGTTCTGGGGTTTGGTGTTTTCCTGCTTATCAGAAGTGCTGGGTTGGGAGCTTCTTCGCATGCGCGTTTGGTGCTGTTCCATGTCCTGAAGGGGTTGGGGGCAATAGATATAAGCAACACTATTGTTGCTTGGTCTAACCTTGGCAAAGAGGGATATAGCGAGGGCGTCGTAGGCACCCCAAGCCCCGTCGCTGACCACGTGGAGAAATGGGTTAGGTTTCTGCTTGGGCCTTGAACAGCCGATCTTTACTGCCAGGGGGTGTCCCGTAAACATTATAAGATTTGGAAACGATGGGCAGATTACCGGGGACTAGACTTGACTCCGCCGTTGGAACGAGATGGCCCTCCGACAGGTTAATGAGTGTGACGAAGATGAGACCTTGCAGGGGGGGGTGTATGGGCTTGCAGTGTATTGCTACGTGTTTCCGAGGGGTTGTTGGTGCGACTGGTGGGGGTGGGGGGGGGGGGTGTTCGTGTTAGTTTCTTCAATATAAAAAGTCACTGTCATCTGCTACTGTGCATTGGATGTGTGCAGGTGTCTCCGGGGCTTCGGAGCTCTGCAATATATGTGAAACATGACAAATAAAGCTTGTTTTAAAAAAAAATACTTTATGTCCATTGTTAGCCAAATGCAAAATGTAACTGTACTATCTCTACAACCCTGCTCTGTATCAGAAGCGATAAGGAGATCGTTGACATACTGCACCAATACATTACCTATAGGAAGGGAAAGGGAATCCAATTGACTCTTTAAAGCCTGACTGTAAATACTAGGACTCTCAGAATAGCCCTGAGGAGCTCAACAGAACCTGAAGCTCCTACCAGCTAGCATAAACTCAAATAAATACCTGCTGTCCGGATGAATAAGAATACGGAAGTATGTATATTTCAAGTCGATGATAGAAAACAATTTTGCAGTGGAGGGAATCATCATCAAAAGTGTAGGAATATCTGGGACCACTGGGAATTGGGGAACCACTATTTTGTTAACCTTGCGCAGATCAATTACAAAACAATAAACATCTTCATGATCATCAAGGAGCCTGAGGGTGTCCATTTAAGAATTGGAAGAATAGGCTATTAGATATATTGGCAGACGTCTCCTCAACCACTCCTATCTTAATCAAATCCTGGATAATGTGCCATAAAGCTTGCTCTCCTGCCTGTGGTATTTTATACTGAGGGATACAAGGCAGAATAGCATTATCTTTCACCTGTATTGAAACCAGTTATATGTGAAACAGCCCCACATCTGAATCACCTGCCACCCACAAAATAGGAGGCACATCAGCAAATTCAACAGGGAGAGGTGCATCCTTGGACAAACACTGTTTAGCACCAACTACGTCTGGGCCCATTGTCATATAAACACCTGCCGGAGAACAATAAATCGTAGCATGCAATGTCTTCAACAAATCCAAACCCATCAAATTCACACCACAACTAGATATCAACAAAAATGGCGAATCCACAGTAAAGGGACCAATAGTCAATGCATGGGGTCTTGAAATGGGGCTTACAACAGGTACACCAGAAAAACCTACTGAAACATTATTATGGCCAGACAGAGCCGCCCCAGGGACCATATTTCGAGAAACTAAACTTTTTGTTGCACCTGTGTCCACCAAAAATTCCTTAGTCGAACCTTTCAGTTCCGCTGTTACATAAGGACCACGCTGGTCTACAGGTATCAGATCTGGTCCCCCACTCTGTCCCTGGCTGTCTTAGTTGTAAGACATTCCTGTCACTTCTTTGTGGTAAATAAAATTACCGGACTATTTTTCTATACATTAAATGACAATAAGGATAGCTCAATCAAATGAGAGGCAGAGTCATTGGTATCTGAGTCATACGGGCTTTAATGAAATGCCTCGAGGCATGGGACATCGGGTTCCATCACTGTGAGAAGTTGGCCCGATATGCAACGTTCGCTATTCTAGCGACCGCTATGTATCGTTCCAACGACCCTTATGGTGTTTGGTTGTAAGTCAACCTATAGACCAGCTATCCTAGTAGCGTGGATACGAGCAGTCTAAGGCTAAAGACTCGAGAGGGCGCGTTAAGCCAGCTGTTTACCACACATGTACCCCTTGAACACCCAGTGAAAGGACACCACACAAGTGTTATGAAAAATAAACAGTATATTTATTAAGAATCACAACAGCCCTGTACTCTTTATGAGGACAGGGTACTAAGCACAAACCAAATCTCTTTAGCAAATACTTCAAGTGCACAATTAAAACAAGTGTCCGAGGACACGGAAAGGTTAAGGTCTCGGGCGGACCCGATAAGGCAAGTCGGAAGCGAGGGACTCGGGACCCTAGAGTAAAGAGGCTATGCAGGCACCGAAATGCCGAGTTACCTAGCCACGAGGGCTGCGGCTGCACAAGTCTTACAGGCGTCGGGGTCTTCGCTGACGAGCCAGGAGCCGGAAGAAAAGGAATTGCTGGCCGGCGACCAGTGATGAATAGTTCGTAGAGATCCAAGCCTGGATCGGAGATTGATGAAACCTGAAAGCAGAGGGGACCAAGTTCGTACTACTAGCCAGTAGTCAGAGGGTACCAGGAAGGCACCGGTTGGCCGTCACCTCGACCAGGTGAGTGGGCGACGCTAGGCTCTGCAGTCTCACGGACCAGGAGGCGTTGTCGGCGACCACGGTGGAGGTGCGAGCTGTCCCACGAAGGATGATGCTGTCGGCGTCGCTGGGCCCAGGATGGGGCAACAAGCCTTGGCAGATCTCAGGGCCACGTGGTGGGCCTAAGATGGCGTCTTGAGTGGACCAGGAGGGTCCGGGGTGCTTCTCGCAAAGATGGAAGCAAGGGCCAGTCTGGAGCAACCAGACCAGCAGTGATGTTTGTCGGTCGTCATCAAGGAAGGACACAAGCCAGCGGCTAGTGACCAGACAACGTGCTGAGCAGCGAGCAGAAGGGCCCCACGCAGATCGTGGAGATGCTGGGAGACTGCACTTCGGTGCTGGAGCGGCTCAGGGTCGGGGCTTCTCGGACCCCAGAGCACTCACCAGAGAGTTACCTCGATGGTCGTGCTGGTTTAAGAGCGTGCAGGTTCTGATGATGGCCGGTCCCTCGAGGTCTCGTCGCACCCACAGATCACAGCTGAGCTGATGACGTGGGTAGAGGTCAGAGGTGCCAGGGAAGCCGGTTCTCGTCGAGCTGGGCCGTCGGATTCCTTGAGGAAGGACTTGCAGCAAACCGCAGAGTTCTTAGATGGTGCCCGCTGGTGCAGGGTGACTACTCCTTAGTCACAAGGGAGAAATCTTGAGAAGAGTCTTGAGTGTCCTTTCGTAGAAAGTAGTTCTTGATTCAAAGATGATCTAATCTGGAAGGGTCCCCGCTCCGGCCTTTATTCTAAAGAAAGGGGTGGGTACATGACTAGGTCCTGCCCTAAGGGTGGGACCAGGAAGGGGGGTAGTTACACCCCTCTCCCCTGCCGGACTTTCCCCAGGCCAGGGCTGTCGCCCCTGGAACTGGTTCTAACCGGCAGATGCGTAGTGAGCACCGGGGTGCCACTCCGCAGTCACCTTCTCGCAAAAGCCCTACCTACCCAGAATACACAAACCCTGTCTGGGACGGTGCGAACACCGCCCTCGACAGGAAACCCTTTGTCCAAGCGCTCCTCGCTGGAAGGACTCCCAGCAGCAGGAGGTCAGACTCGTGTCTGTGGTGGCAGCATCCATTTTGTGGAGCTGAGGCTTTAGTTAACTTTAACCGGGGTTCACAGTTACGTACATGTCGTGTCCCTCTAGCAGGGTGGAATGCTAACCTCATCGCCAGAATTGGTGAGAGGGCAGCACCCCGATTCGTATGACACCTTACTCGACATGTCTTGATAACGCGACACCGTAGTTACCGATGTGGCACGCGTTATCATGGAACAGCCATTGGGTCTTGATTCCGCAAGCTGCAACCGGGCTCGGCTCGGGCCAGAACACAGTTCACACGAGCCCACGCACTCTGCCTTCAGGATTGTCAAGGCCTGCCATAGGAGTGACTGATAGGAACTCGGGTGTCCATTGTATGGTTAGATATAGAGCTACTATACCTAAAGCAAAGGGTGATTACACGACTTCGCCCCAGCTGTCATGCAGCCAGTTGTGTCAAATTTAGGAGGCCAGCCAGGGGTGGCATAATACACGCTGCAGCCCCTGGCGGCCCTGGGTACACCTATGCCCTGAGTTACAGGGTCTGATAAGGTGGCCCAGCACCAATTGGTAAATGCACCTAGGGTACATATCGTAATTTAGAAAGAGAACAGCCAGGCTGTGGGTCTGATTAGCAGGCCCACAGCCAGAGAAAGTCGTAAACCAGTGAAACAAAAGCAAAAAATCTGGGTGATCATAGGATTGCAGACCCTACTCTCCTACATGACCCCCCCCCAAACGTCGGAACAATAAGCTAACCTTGACCAGGTGAGTCTTCTTGTTCTAAGTGGAAATATCTGGAGAGCCCATCGGCATTGCCATGATCAGTACCAGGTCTATGTTCCACTGTAAAGTCCATCCCCTGTAGGGAAATGGACCACCTAAGCAGTTTGGGGTTTTCACCCTTCATCTGATTTAGCCACAAGAGGGGCTTATGGTCGGTCTGAATCTTGAAGTGAGTGCCAAACAAGTATGGCCTCAGCTTCTTCAGGGCCCAAACCACAGCAAAGGCCTCCCTCTCAATAGCTGACCAATTCTTCTCTCTAGGGGTCAGCCTTCTGCTTATAAAAGCAATGGGCTGGTCTTGACCATCAAAATTCAGTTGAGAAAGAACAGCTCCCACACCCAACTCAGAAGCATCTGTTTGGACAATGAATGGTTTGGAGTAGTCCGGACTCTTGAGGATAGGCGCCGTGCACATGGCCTGCTTTAGGTCATCGAATGCTTTTTGACAGCTCGCTGTCCACTGAACCTTTTTTGGCATTTTCTTACTTGTCAGTTCATTTAATGGTGTCACGATGGAACCATAGTTCCTGACAAACTTCCTATAGTAACCAGTCAGGCCCAAGAAAGCTCGAACCTGAGTCTGGGTGGTTGGAGGAGCCCAGTCCCTGATTGACTGTATCTTGCTCTCCAGTGGCTGAACCTGGCCTCCACCTACAAGGTGGCCCAGGTATACAACCTGTGTCTGCCCTATCTGGCACTTGGTGGCCTTGATAGTGAGGCCTGCTGCTTGCAGAGCCTCCAACGCTTTCCGCAGGTGGACCAGGTGATCCTCCCAGGTGGAGCTAAAGACAGCAATATCGTCTAGATACGCCGCACAGAAGTCATCCAGCCCAGTAAGGACTTGATTCACCAACCGTTGGAAGGTGGCAGGTGCATTTTTCCGACCAAAGGGCATCACCACGAACTGATAATGCCCACCAGGGGTTGAAAATGCGGTTTTAGGCTTGGCGTCCTCAGCTAACCTGATTTGCCAATACCCAGCTGTCAGGTCAAACGTACTTAAGTAGTTGGCCGAAGCCAATCTATCGATAAGCTCGTCTGCCCTTGGTATTGGGTGGGCGTCAGTCTTAGTGACTGCATTGAGACCCCTGTAGTCTACGCAAAACCTCATCTCTCTCTTACCACCCTGGGTGTGAGGTTTCGGCACTAGAACTACGGGACTAGCCCAAGGGCTATCCGAGGGTTCAATGACTCCCAGCTCCAACATTTTCTGCACTTCACTCTTGATGCAGTCTCTAACGTGATCAGGCTGCCTGTAGATTTTACTCTTGACGGGCAAGCTGTCACCAGTGTCAACCTCATGGGTGCACCAATCGGTCTGACTGGGTGTTAGAGAAAACATATGTCTGAACGACTGAAGAACCTGTTTACAGTCGCTCTGCTGATGTTCGGAGAGGCTGCCACAAAAGACAACACCATCTACCGAGCCATCGTCAGGATTCTGAGTGAGCAGGTCGGGGAGAGGGTCACTCTCTTCTTCCTGTCCCTCATCTAGGGCCATGAGCAAACTCATGTCCTTCCTGTCGACATATGCTTTTAGCCTGTTGACATGAAGCACCCTGTGGGGGCTCCGGGGAGTTCCCAGGTCGACCAGGTAGGTGACCTCTCCCTTTTTCTCCAGGATGGTGTAGGGCCCGGACCATTTGTCCTTGAGTGCTGCTGGGGCCACTGGCTCCAACACCCACACCTTCTGTCCGGGCTGGTAAACAGTCAAGACAGCCTTTTGGTCATGCCAAGCTTTTTGGAGTTCTTGGCTGGCCTTAAGGTTTTCAGATGCCTTTTCCATGTATTCAGCCATCCGCGAGCGGAGGCCAAGCACATAGTCCACTATGTTGGCTGCAGGCTTTTTGAGAGGTCTCTCCCATCCTTCCTTCACCAAACACAGGGGTCCTCTTACAGGATGCCCGTACAAAAGTTCAAAAGGGCTGTAGCCAACCCCCTTCTGTGGGACTTCTCTGTAGGCGAACAAGAGGCAGGGGATCAGGACGTCCCATCTACGCCGAAGCTTTTCCGGTAGTCCATGAATCATCCCTTTTAGGGTCCTGTTGAATCTCTCAACAAGCCCATTGCATTGTGGATGATAGGGCGTAGTGAACTTGTAGTTGACACCACATTCCTTCCACATAGCAGTTAAGTAGCTCGACATAAAGTTTGCACCTCTGTCGGAGACGACCTCCTTAGGGAAGCCCACTCTGGAGAACACTCCAACTAGGGCTCTTGCCACAACAGGTGCTGTAGTGGTCCTAAGGGGAATAGCTTCAGGATACCTGGTGGCATGATCCACTACCACCAGTATAAATTTGTGCCCTGATGCTGTTGGTGGTTCCATGGGACCGACGATGTCGATCCCCACCCGTTCAAAGGGCACCCCCACCACAGGCATTGGTATAAGGGGGGCCTTTGTCGTGCCACCTGACTTACCACTGGCTTGGCAAGTGACACAGGAGCGGCAAAACTCCTTGGTATCTTCGTTCATGTGAGGCCAGTGAAAGTGTGAGACAAGCCTGTCCCACGTTTTCGTCTGGCCTAAGTGACCTGCTAAGGGAATCTCGTGGGCCAAGGTAAGTAGGAAACCACGCTGAGACAAGGGTACGACCAGCCTCCTGGTCATGCCAGGCTTGGGGTCTCTTGACTCAGTGTACAGGAGTCCATCTTCCCAGTATACCTTGTGGGTACCTGTGGCGTTCCCAGCAGCCTCAGCAGCAGCCTGCTGTCTGAGGGGTTCAAGAGAAGGGCAGTCTAACTGGTCCTTCCCCAGGTCCTCCCTTGAGGGTCCCCCTGAGCCCAAGAATTCAACTTGATCAAGTTCGAACTCCCTAGGCTCAGTTTCCCTCAATTCCTGTAGGTCAGCCTCCTCTGAGACTTGATCCACGACCTGGGGCAAGGGGGAAGGCGCAGCCTTAACCCTACCGCTCTTTTTCTTGGGAGGTGTCTGGTCCGTTGTTCCAGGATCCAGCACCTGTTCAGTGGGGCATTTCCTGACCTGTGACCTAGTCACAGCGAACACATGTGCTGGCAAACCTAACATTTCCATGTGAGTCCGGTGCTCCACTTCTGACCATTGTGATGACTCCAAATCATTGCCCAACAAACAATCCACTGGGAGGTCTGGACTAACTACAACCTTCTTTTGGCCAGTTACCCCTCCCCAGGAGAAAGCTACAATTTCCATACTGTGATTGGTAGTGACATTGCTTGCATTGGTCACCAGGAATTCTGTACCTGGCATGATCTGTCCAGGGTCCACAAAGTTAGGCGTCACCATGGTGACGCTGGCACAAGTGTCCCTATAGGCCTGAGCCATCTTTCCATTTATGAAAGGCGTCTGTCGGTATTTGCCCAGAGTATTGGGGCTTACGTCAGGGGACACGTCCACGTCCCCTGTACTGACAAGGACAGCCTGAGTGAGTGTGCCAACTAAGTTGTCACGCCCCTCAGAACCCAGGGTTAACCCTACTAAACCCTTGGGAGGCGCACTACCACTGCTGATTGTACTAGGGGGCACAGGTGCCTTAGGGGCTGCAGTGGCAGGAGTCTGCCCTCCTCCTTTCTTGGTGCACTCACTAAACCAGTGAAATTTACTTTTACAGTACTGGCACCATCTTTTGGATTGGCCTTCTTTCTTCTTTTGGGGAGCCTGACCCCCACCCTCTTTGGGTTGTTGGGGACCTGTCGAAGACTTCTGGTCATTTTGTTCCCCCTTAGAATCTTTACCCTTCTGGTCTGCTTTCTTCTGCCCACCTTGATTCTGGCCCTGGTTCTGTTTAACTCTCGTACGAACCCATCTGTCTGCCTTCTTTCCCAATTCTTGGGGAGAGGTCAGATCCGAGTCGACAAGATGCTGATGCAACAACTGGTTCTGACAATTGTTTAAAATTTGTTCTCTCATCATCAAATTATACAATCCTTTGTAATCAGTAACCTTACTGCCCAGCAACCAGCCCTCAAAAGCCTTAGTGGCACAATCGACAAAATCAGACCAGTCTTGAGCCTGCGTTTTCTGGGTATCCCTGAACAGCACCCTGTACTGCTCAGTGGTTAGGCCGAACCCTTCAACGAGTGTATTCTTCAAGACTTGGTAATTGTTAGCGTCCTCTACCCTTGTGGTGAGGAGCTTGTCTCTTCCTTTTCCTTCAAAGGAGAGCCACAAGATAGCTGCCCACTGACTCTGGGGAACACCCTGCACAGTGCAGGCCCTCTCCAGAGCAGTAATCCATTTGTGGATGTCGTCCCCTTGTTTAAAGGGGGGCACTATCTTCCCAAGGTGTTTCGTATCGAAACTCTTTTCCCTATTACTAGGTACATTGCTGCCACCAGTGGGGACTACCCCACTTAACTGTTGCTCTCTAGCAAAGGCAAGCTTTTCTTTGGCCAGGGCAAGTTCTTCCCTTTCGATCCTCAGATTAGCTGCCCTTTCCTTCGCTTCGTACACTCTCCTCTGAGGGGACGTCATCCCTCTTTGAGAAGAGTTGTGAGAGCCATTGGTTTGAAGGGATCTGCCAGAGCCTCTTGACAGAGATCTGGCTCGTCCATTCCCAATGTTAAGCGGACCTGACAGTAGCGCCGGGGGTCCCCCAGTACCACTATCATGTTTGCTTAAGTTGGACCGTGTTAGTCTGACGACTTCTACCTGTCCCTTATCTGCCTCATCCCCAGAGAGATCCTCATCCTCATCCTCCTCCCCATCTTCGTTCTCAGTTGCGAGGTGGATGAGGTCAGGATCGTCTCGGGTTCCCTCGAGGGGAGGCATGTCTCCTTCTGGATTAGAAGAGCTACGAAGTTTCTCAGCTCTTCTGGCATCATAAGTCTCCAAGAGACCAATCAGAAAGGACGTTGTGGGGTTAGACCCCTGCTGGATCTTCCTGGAGCGACACAGCCGTCTTAACTCCTTGAAGCTCAGCACAGTATATCCTGAAGGGATGACCTGTGGAGGGTCAACTGACACAAGGGGAGACCCAGAGTTTCCTCCTTTGTCCGACATACTGTTTCTAGTGTGGTGTAAGTGATGCACCTACCTACACTATGTGTTTACCTACTGTTCCCTTGCTAAGAGTTGTAGCCAAGGTGTGCTAAGCCTTGAGGAGCTACAACAGCTGGTTCAGTAGAACTCAGAGTATTCTAAGCTTTTAGTTATATGTACTAACAGTACTTGTGCGATCTTTCAACAAGATATTCTTAGGATACGTGTGGTAAAACAACAGCAAGCTCAAATCCCAACCGCTGCTCACCAATGTGAGAAGTTGGCCCGATATGCAACGTTCGCTATTCTAGCGACCGCTATGTATCGTTCCAACGACCCTTATGGTGTTTGGTTGTAAGTCAACCTATAGACCAGCTATCCTAGTAGCGTGGATACGAGCAGTCTAAGGCTAAAGACTCGAGAGGGCGCGTTAAGCCAGCTGTTTACCACACATGTACCCCTTGAACACCCAGTGAAAGGACACCACACAAGTGTTATGAAAAATAAACAGTATATTTATTAAGAATCACAACAGCCCTGTACTCTTTATGAGGACAGGGTACTAAGCACAAACCAAATCTCTTTAGCAAATACTTCAAGTGCACAATTAAAACAAGTGTCCGAGGACACGGAAAGGTTAAGGTCTCGGGCGGACCCGATAAGGCAAGTCGGAAGCGAGGGACTCGGGACCCTAGAGTAAAGAGGCTATGCAGGCACCGAAATGCCGAGTTACCTAGCCACGAGGGCTGCGGCTGCACAAGTCTTACAGGCGTCGGGGTCTTCGCTGACGAGCCAGGAGCCGGAAGAAAAGGAGTTGCTGGCCGGCGACCAGTGATGAATAGTTCGTAGAGATCCAAGCCTGGATCGGAGATTGATGAAACCTGAAAGCAGAGGGGACCAAGTTCGTACTACTAGCCAGTAGTCAGAGGGTACCAGGAAGGCACCGGTTGGCCGTCACCTCGACCAGGTGAGTGGGCGACGCTAGGCTCTGCAGTCTCACGGACCAGGAGGCGTTGTCGGCGACCACGGTGGAGGTGCGAGCTGTCCCACGAAGGATGATGCTGTCGGCGTCGCTGGGCCCAGGATGGGGCAACAAGCCTTGGCAGATCTCAGGGCCACGTGGTGGGCCTAAGATGGCGTCTTGAGTGGACCAGGAGGGTCCGGGGTGCTTCTCGCAAAGATGGAAGCAAGGGCCAGTCTGGAGCAACCAGACCAGCAGTGATGTTTGTCGGTCGTCATCAAGGAAGGACACAAGCCAGCGGCTAGTGACCAGACAACGTGCTGAGCAGCGAGCAGAAGGGCCCCACGCAGATCGTGGAGATGCTGGGAGACTGCACTTCGGTGCTGGAGCGGCTCAGGGTCGGGGCTTCTCGGACCCCAGAGCACTCACCAGAGAGTTACCTCGATGGTCGTGCTGGTTTAAGAGCGTGCAGGTTCTGATGATGGCCGGTCCCTCGAGGTCTCGTCGCACCCACAGATCACAGCTGAGCTGATGACGTGGGTAGAGGTCAGAGGTGCCAGGGAAGCCGGTTCTCGTCGAGCTGGGCCGTCGGATTCCTTGAGGAAGGACTTGCAGCAAACCGCAGAGTTCTTAGATGGTGCCCGCTGGTGCAGGGTGACTACTCCTTAGTCACAAGGGAGAAATCTTGAGAAGAGTCTTGAGTGTCCTTTCGTAGAAAGTAGTTCTTGATTCAAAGATGATCTAATCTGGAAGGGTCCCCGCTCCGGCCTTTATTCTAAAGAAAGGGGTGGGTACATGACTAGGTCCTGCCCTAAGGGTGGGACCAGGAAGGGGGGTAGTTACACCCCTCTCCCCTGCCGGACTTTCCCCAGGCCAGGGCTGTCGCCCCTGGAACTGGTTCTAACCGGCAGATGCGTAGTGAGCACCGGGGTGCCACTCCGCAGTCACCTTCTCGCAAAAGCCCTACCTACCCAGAATACACAAACCCTGTCTGGGACGGTGCGAACACCGCCCTCGACAGGAAACCCTTTGTCCAAGCGCTCCTCGCTGGAAGGACTCCCAGCAGCAGGAGGTCAGACTCGTGTCTGTGGTGGCAGCATCCATTTTGTGGAGCTGAGGCTTTAGTTAACTTTAACCGGGGTTCACAGTTACGTACATGTCGTGTCCCTCTAGCAGGGTGGAATGCTAACCTCATCGCCAGAATTGGTGAGAGGGCAGCACCCCGATTCGTATGACACCTTACTCGACATGTCTTGATAACGCGACACCGTAGTTACCGATGTGGCACGCGTTATCATGGAACAGCCATTGGGTCTTGATTCCGCAAGCTGCAACCGGGCTCGGCTCGGGCCAGAACACAGTTCACACGAGCCCACGCACTCTGCCTTCAGGATTGTCAAGGCCTGCCATAGGAGTGACTGATAGGAACTCGGGTGTCCATTGTATGGTTAGATATAGAGCTACTATACCTAAAGCAAAGGGTGATTACACGACTTCGCCCCAGCTGTCATGCAGCCAGTTGTGTCAAATTTAGGAGGCCAGCCAGGGGTGGCATAATACATGCTGCAGCCCCTGGCGGCCCTGGGTACACCTATGCCCTGAGTTACAGGGTCTGATAAGGTGGCCCAGCACCAATTGGTAAATGCACCTAGGGTACATATCGTAATTTAGAAAGAGAACAGCCAGGCTGTGGGTCTGATTAGCAGGCCCACAGCCAGAGAAAGTCGTAAACCAGTGAAACAAAAGCAAAAAATCTGGGTGATCATAGGATTGCAGACCCTACTCTCCTACAATCACCACTAAGGTTCAGGAAGGGACATTCAACCTTTTATTAACATCACACAATATATATATAGTAAAAGCACATAATCGAAGTGAATACAGTAGGCGTAACAGGTGAAAAGAGAGAGATAAGAACACATGTGCGTAACAGGAGGCGTGTAAGAAGGCGTACACGTGGGCGTGTAATGGGCATGTCAGAGAAACGTCACAGTAAACGTCACAAGTAACGTCACAAGTGGGTGGATGCTTAGAAAAAGATTGCAGGATCAGCAGAAACCCTTGGCATACATGCGCGCGCAACTGAGCATGACGTGTAACTGGGGAGAGCTGGGGGCTTTGACTTTAGCACTAGTAGAGGAGACTAATGTCTGGGATGTCAGAACGACCTGCACCTATAGCATATCTGGTATCTTATGTTTAGAGGATGTAGTGTCTTAAGTAAAAGGTCTCTCGGGCAGAGGCCGTTCATCACTGAATGCTAGTGCGTGCATATGGATCTTCATGCAAAGTGCGGGGGCCATGGGCCTACCATGGTAACGGGTGCAGTAAATTACTTGCATGGAGACAGGAAGGCAGGGCCCTTTGCTCTGCAGCCGGGAATATGTTGACCTATTTCACTAGACTGGAATGTGTTTTCGCAGAGGCTGAGCAGATAACTGTAGGCAAAATATCGTCTTGGCAGGCCAGGCCGAGCCGGGCACCGCTCATCTGGGCAGGATGTAAGGTAGAGGTCAGGGATGCACACCTAAACTACAGCTTTCAGAGACAGAAGGACTTGGAGCCTCGATTAAGGGCCTAGCTCGGCTGAGCCAGAAAACATGGAGAAAACGTGTGCTTTATTCAAAAGTGCACCATGTAAAGACGTTGGCACCATAGGCCTAGAAGCCTAATTAACGTGATTTTCTTGGGGAACTGTATAACTGACATGTTAACGTTGGACGCAAATGCATATGCGTCTTCCTGGCAGACACGGAAAAGGAATTACATGACATACATGGGGCACGTGTGTTTGGATGGGGTGCGAGTGGGGGACACATTAGCTACCTAAAAATTTCTATTACCTCATCTTCCATATCATAATCATCATGATAGAACTGTCCATTCCGAGGGTTATCAAAGTAATTATTATTAGAACTACCCTATGAGGCTGTGGCGTTCTGAGCCCAATCAGCCCAACCAGCTCCACGACCCCTTCCACGAGAACCTTGTCCTCTAGGGACTGCTACCTTCTGCAAAAGTACGGGACACTCGCTACGCCAGTGACCCTCTTCCTTACAATACGGAAGCTGATTCGCCCCCAAGGGCGTTTTTGTTCAGCTGTCTACTAGTGCATGGAAGCTGTCGGGCAGGACAACCACGTCCTCTACCATTCCCTCTAAACACCTGTTGCAACAACACCTTTGTCTTTAAATCCTTATGCTCTTTCTCTGTCCTTTCTTTCTCCTCATTGTCTCGATGTTCATAATATTGAGCCATATTCAAAATAACAGAAGGGGAAGAGGTGGACCAGGTGCTTTCATAAGCCTGCCATCGAGTCGCAATTACAAGAAGGAAATTAGAAAACAAATCTGTTAACAAACAAAAGAAAACCTCCCTCAATAGACAAATGCTGACCACTGTAATCTCAAAACAAGTAAAAAAATCAGGCACACTTATCTTTATTTTACCAACAAGCCGACAATTTATCACAGTCGACCTTTCTTGGCGGAATAAGAAAATGCATATATGTAATAATACGGCCTGGCAACGCTAGAAACTCCACTCAGGGATTATCACCTGGCTTTCTTTCCTGATCCCATGATTTAATTCGGTCCCATGTACCACCCAACTCCGAAACTTGTTCTTGAGTGTGGACCTGCCCACAAGTATCAACCAGAACAAGAAGACCAAAAAACATTTCAATATCAGCAAGAGTCATTACCATTGAAGACGCAGCTTGAGTCAATTCTTTATAATAAGCAGTAGCATTTTTCCTAGGTTCGGACAAATGAGTCTTAAAAGACAAAACCTCACTTCTTTTCCACGGAGTATAAACTCACTGTTCTTGAAACCGGCCTGCTACGCCCGCTCGAGTAACATTACCAAGCCAATCTGTTAATCTTTGGGTGACATATGGGATGAACCTCTTGCATCGGAAAATGAGATACCATAGTATGACTCTGATCATGCAACCTGCCCCTATAAGCAACCAATGTAGTAATGTTACTAAAAACTTGTCCTGGGTGCATACCATTAGTATACACACAAGCTGTAATATCAAATTAAAATTGTAGCACATCATTCCCAAAGTGTTGCTCCCAAAGCCCAATTAACGTAGAAGACATATGCTTAAGAACATGCTGCTGTATAAAAGGCTCGTAATCTTTCATCACGCCCCAAACATCTTCCACACTGTAAATGGGATTATGACCCCACTGCGCAGCCTGATTAGCTACTACCTTCTTCTCCTCATCCACCACAGGCGGCCGTACAAGGGGGCCCAAACGGTCCTTAAATTTTATCAAATCTCTATCCTCACATCCACAAACTGGTGTCTCAGAGCTTACAAATGTCGGGGGATAAAGAACCATAGAGGGAGAAGCAACAGAAGTAACTGGCACAATCGTCGCTGGCAAGTGTGTTGCAGGAGAAAAAGCTGGAGAGTGGGATCCTGAGACAATAGGTATGGTGGGGTGCTAACAGTCACTGTTGCCACGGACAGCAAAGAAACAGAAGAAAGAGGAGAAGGAGGAGTCGAAGCCACAGCCATTGAAACAACAGCAGTAGACACAGGAACAGACAGGACAGCTGTAACAGGCGGCTGTGATGACACAGGGACAGTGGTTATTTAACCTTTGCGGAGCATATGGAGGCGGGGGCAGAGTATCTAACAATTCTTCCACAAAAGTATTAGTGTCCTCCTGAGCTAAATACGATTTATCAATATGCAATCAAAACCTCCTATCTTCGCATTCAACCTCCTTTTCCTGTTTTTCTCTATCATATGCTACAGCTTTTTGAGTCAGTGTTTGCATTTTTGGGATGACTGCTGGGCGAGGCACCATCCAGCAGGACAGAAGGGGCAGCAGCGAGCAATCAATGCTCCTCATACAGGGATCCCTGAACCATCAGTCCGACCCGATGATGGCCTCGATTGAAGAGTCAGTCAGAAATAAGAGAATACAAACCAATATCTATTTATTCAGGTCACTCAGAGTGAAGCCCAGTCTGCCCAGTCGGTTAGGAGTGCTACAGAGGGACTGACATCAGCAAGCATAAAGATACATTATGTACATTTCAGGACCAATGAAGGCACGCCCACAATGGAATTTTCTAAGCAGATGCAGTAAAACAATGAAATACAGAAATTACGTTTTGATTCTAAGGCTGGGAACACACTATCTAGCAGTCAAAGTCGTTCTGCCCGTGGGGGGCGGAGCTAGCCTAGCAACGAGATGGCCGCATCTTAGGCGAGCTCCTCCCGGATACCCGCATAAATCCTACAATACTCCTTCACATCTAGACTCATTCAAAGTATAAGGTGCGCTTGAAGCTGGGATGTAACCAGCATTGGATGGGGTCGTGAACTGGTGAGCTCGAAAACTGCAAAGACCGAAATCGTGGACCGGAACACTGAGGCCCAACAACGTGAAAACGAAATTGAAGCAGCGGGCTAAAGTGCGGGCTACTGCCGGGTCGCCCGACGGCACCACAGGAGGCCTAAGCCCGGTTCGTGAAAGTTTCAAGTCAGCCAATACAGCATTGATAAGGCGAGCTTTGCGCTACGGGGGAGGTGAAGTCAGCGCCCGATAATAGCAGTGGAAGGCGGGGCACATAGATCGCTGACTGACACAGACGGCGTAGGCAGAAACAAAGCCACTGCAGGAAAAGCGATCCTCGCGCTGCGAGGGAGAGCGTCTGGGGACTGCTTGGCCCGCTATAGTGGGAAGGAAAGTGCCTGCATGCGGCCCGCAGCTCACGCGACACAGTAAACAAAACCGGAGAAACGTTCTCGGCGAGGCGTGGGACCGGCGGCGAACATCGGAAAGAAACTGCTCAACACACGCTGCGCCGGGATAACTGAAGCCACTGCCGATCGCGCCCCTCCCTAGGAGTGTGGCTGCTGGGGTGCCTATTTATAACACACGCATCAAGCATTACAGGTAAAGAACAACAAGGAGTCTCAATACATTTGTGAAAGGCTTATTAATCACCGTCTTGTATCAAATGGGGGATACAGTTAAAAAGCAGCACTGTAAATGAAAGCATTCAAGAAACAACCCAAATGGCACTTGGTGACAAGGTGATATCAAGGTGAAAGTGACGACGCAAGTGAAGATGGTGAACAGCGTGGTCGGCGCAAAGTGACTAGAAATATTCAGTGAAGGCACCACAAATAAATACACATAATTTCAATGTTTTAAATTGAACACAGTTATGAGCCTAGAGGTAATGCGCCAAAGAATTGCGCTGTAATTGTCGACGGCGTTTCGATCCTCGGTGATTTGGGATCCTCTTCAGGACAGGGTTGATGATAGATGGAGTGCTGCATGGGGATAAAATTGAATTCAGAGATCGGGCAAGGGTGTAGGGCAGCCTAACTTCAAGGGCGGGAGTGTGAGCCGGGTGGAGGGGCGAATTCACACAAGGGCGGAAGAGCCAAGTTATTAAAGAGCAGGCCTATGAGTGATGGTGGTGATAGGTCTCATGCAATTACTCCGCGCGTGAGTATGGAAAGGGGGCCTACAGTGGAGGACGGGGATTGGCAAGTAAGAGGCACAGGCATGTGACCGTGGCGTACCTGAAGTAAAAGAACGCTGACATTGGGTAGTTATCAGTCGTGCAGGAGCTATGGATGCGGGCGATCCAGCCAGAAAGAAAAGCAATTATCAGGATGGCGGGGGAATGGGTGGGGGGAGAGGGAAAGGGAGGGAGGGGGTGGGGGACTGGATGAAGAAGCACGACTTACAAGGGGTGAAGCAGTGATCCTTTCCGGGGGAGTTCAAGTCTCAACGTTTGGAGCCGGTGCAGCACCTGAAACGAGAGAGCCTGATTTAGAGCGGGCGGTCAATCACGGGCACTATCAGTTTTAAAGAGCCTAGGATCGCTGGGGTGATCGTTCGGCATAAAGGTTCGTAGTTTACCTGATTGAATCTCGCGCTGGAGCAGATTAAATCGGTGGTGTAACTTCCGATTGTCACGGAGGACAGAGGTTGATCGCGGCTGCTGGATCTAACCAGGAAGTAGCCGCGAAAGGGGGCGGATGACGTGTTGGGAAGGGGCGTGGAGGGAGGGAGGGAGGAGGGAAAGAGAGGAGGTGACTGCGCCTAGAGGCTATGTCTGACAACGTTGACGTGTTGGGAAGGGGCTTGGAGGGAGGCCTACAAGTTATCTATGATTTGTTACTAACAAGACCACAACCCACAAGAATCCCAACGGAGTTTATCATGGACTTACTCCGCATTGCCCTACAGAATAACTACTTCCTGTATCGCGAGACATACTACCTGCAAATCAAAGGTGTCTCTATGGGTGCTTGCTTTGTCCCTAACTTCGCTATATTGTTTGTCCATAACCTTGAAAAATCACTTATTCTCAATTCCGCCAATCCCTACCTCCATCATGTGGGCCTTTGGCGACGTTATATTGAAGACATCCTCCTCCTCTGGCATGGCACCACTGATGATTTGACTCCTTTTATTGAATGGCTCAACAACACCCAAGAACATCTCAGATTCATGAGTGAATGCAAAACGAATGACCTACCTTTCCTGGATGTAACCATACATGCAGAGGAGGGCACCTTGGGAACTATTCTTTATCGGAAACCCACAGAACGCAACACCTTGTTGCACTATTCAAGTCATCATCCTAGAGGCCTGGGTTGCCATTTGGACAATTTCTACGTATCAGACGTAATTGTAAGTGGAGAAAGGACTACTTCCGCGAAGCAGACATTCTTGTGAATAAACTAATACACAGAGGTTACCCCCGTAGATTGGTCATCAGAGCCAAGAAACGTGCCTGGTACTACCACCGGGAAAATCTATGGATTCCCAATACCAAAAAAACGACGACAAGGATCCCGTTCGTCTCTACCTTTGGACCAGACAGTAACAAAATAAGTGCCATCATCAAGAAGAACTGGGGAGTGCTACGATCTGAAAAGCAATTCCAGGATCCTCCTCTTTTCTCATATCAACGTGGCAACAACATTGCAAATCATTTGGTACATGCCATCACATGGCCAGAGACTTCCAAAAACAAACACACCATCACATCCGCCTGGGGCCTTGCACCAATTCAAGGACATTACAAATGCCAGAGTTGTAGTGTATGTGAACTCACCATCAACACCAAAGAGTTTATATACAATGGAAGAAGACATGAACTAAACTGCCACACCAACTGCAAAACTACTAACGTGATCTACGCCATTTGCTGTCCATGCGATCTGCTATACATTGGCCAGACCACCCAAATGGTGAAACAGTGCATCATTCAACATAAAAGCCGAATAAATTGCCAGGTTCTTTCAGCACCCCTTGTACCTCATTTCATTGAGAAAGGACATCGAGACATTGACCTGCAGTGGCAGGTGATTGAACATCTCAGGCTCCCGATTAGAGGTGGCAACATAAACATGCTTCTAAACCGAGCTGAATGCAAATGGATTTCACTGGTAGACTCTGTAAACCGGTGCCTTAATACTCTGGATGAGTGGAATAGTACTGTAATCACTCGAATCTCTATTCCGGCACCCTCTACCTGCCCTGATCTACCTGAACATGGCATATGCCTACCTCACGGGTACATGAGCCCTTTGCTTGACTATGTGTTCCAATGTAGGTACTAACCCCCTCTATGCAACTGATATCACTACTATTCATACAGGGTTGTTTTCCAGCAATTACTCTAGCCATGCTCCAATTACTGCGCATTCACCCCTGATCTGTATATATATATACATTATGCATTTAGAACCAATTGATTTAACTGTGTTTCTAATTGTTCATTTAAATAATTGTGTTTTCTCAAATTCCCTTCGATGCTGTAATAACCATATCTTGATATAACATTCAAGATAGTTGTTAGACTTAGCCTCTACGCGCAGTCATCTCCTCTCTTCCCTCCTCCCTCCCTCCCTCCACGCCCCTTCCCAACACGTCAACGTTGTCAGACATAGCCTCTAGGCGCAGTCACCTCCTCTCTTTCCCTCCTTCCTCCTTCCCTCCACGCCCCTTCCCAACACGTCATCCGCCCCCTTTCGCGGCTACTTCCTGGTTAGATCCAGCAGCCGCGATCAACCTCTGTCCTCCGTGACAATCGGAACTTACACCACGGATTTAATCTGCTCCAGCGCGAGATTCAATCAGGTAAACTACGACCCTTTATGCCGAACGATCACCCCAGCGATCCTAGGATCTTTAAAACTGATAGTGCCCGTGATTGACCGCCCGCTCTAAATCAGGCTCTCTCGTTTCAGGCGCTGCACCGGCTCCAAACGTTGAGACTTGAACTCCCCCGGAAAGGATCACTGCTTCACCCCTTGTAAGTCGTGCTTCTTCATCCAGTCCCCCACCCCCTCCCTCCCTTTCCCTCTCCCCCCACCCATTCCCCCGCCATCCTGATAATTGCTTTTCTTTCTGGCAGGATCGCCCGCATCCATAGCTCCTGCACGACTGATAACTACCCAATGTCAGCGTTCTTTTACTTCAGGTACGCCACGGTCACATGCCTGTGCCTCTTACTTGCACTCCCCGTCCTCCACTGTAGGCCCCCTTTCCATACTCACGCGCGGAGTAATTGCATGAGACCTATCACCACCATCACTCATAGGCCTGCTCTTTAATAACTTGGCTCTTCCGCCCTTGTGTGAATTGCCCCTCCACCCGGCTCACACTCCCGCCCTTGAAGTTAGGCTACCCTACACCCTTGCCCGATCTCTGAATTCAATTTTATCCCCATGCAGCACTCCATCTATCATCAACCCTGTCCTGAAGAGGATCCCAAATCACCGAGGATCGAAACGCCGTCGACAATTACAGCGCAATTCTTTGGCGCATTATCTCTAGGCTCATAACTGTGTTCAATTTAAAACATTGAAATTATGTGTATTTATTTGCGGAGCCTTCACTGAATATTTCTAGTCACTTTGCGCCGACCACGCTGTTCACCACGTTCACTTGCGTCGTCACTTTCACCTTGATATCACCTTGTCACCAAGTGCCATTTGGGTTGTTTCATGAATGCTTTCATGTACAGTGCTGCTTTTTAACTGTATCCCCCATTTGAAAGAAGACGGTGATTAATAAGCCTTTCACAAATGTATTGAGACTCCTTGTTGTTCTTTACCTGTAATGCTTGATGCATGCACCTTTGAAACTGCCTTATTTATTGATACCTATTGGGACATTGTACCTTATATATACTGTATACCCAGTCCCATTTTGGTTTATGGGTTTCACTCCTGTTCCTTTTCCCTTATTTATAACGCACAGCTCACTGAATGAAAAGGCGGTGAGATGCAAGGAAAAATTATGCAGAGCTGACTGGAAAGTGAATGTCAAGCAGCGGGAAGCCAAAAATGTGTGGCACAAAGACAGCCTGATGCCCTGCGCTCTCAGTAATACTGTGAGAGGGGGTGCGCCACCTGCCCTGACTGAGCAAAGCACTGGGATCAAAACAGCAGGTGACCTGTCAGGCCCTACTAAGAACTGTGTCACCAGGGACCTGAGCAGGTAGTTGCAGAACACGAGGGAGGTGCTTGATAGCCCCGGGAGAAACCAGTAGTGCGCAGCACACAATGAACCATTTGAGCTGCCAAAACACGGTTCACATCAGCAACAACGCGTGAGAGGTGGAAAGTCCGACTCACAAGGACGCTGGGAGAGAAGTGGGGGCAGGGCAAAATTACACCTACCTAATTGGGAATCCTGGATCTGCTCAAGGTCTGGGAGGAATGGTACTAGCAGAAAACAGTGCGGCGCAAAACTGATTTTCGGCTATAAGGGGAGTTGGCCATACCAAACCTTGCAGAAGGAGCCACTGACTGCTAAACTACTCCAAAGCTTGGATGCATGTAGACTAGCCGCGCGAGAGAAACGCAAGTTCCAGAACCACTAACTGGCAGCGAAAGAAACCCTCACGACTGGCGCTGCGCATTTCCAAGACAGCAGGAGTGAGAACTTGCCTGCAGCTGAAACCATGGGCAAACCCGACAAGACCCAGCCAAAAATAAAGTTTGAGAACACTAAAAAGCTAAATGATCGAGGAACAGAAGAACAGCCACAACAACATGAGGAGGCCGGCGCGTCCAGTGGAGTCACAAACGCTGAAGTACAGAACATGTTTACAACAATACAAAATGCACTCTCCAAAATAGATGGCAAAATTGACTCAACAATACCGAGTCAACAGAATGTCAGAGCGCCTGGACAAGCACACTGAATGGCTGGACATGGCTGAGCGTAGAATCTCCGAAGCTGAAGATGCCCAGGTGCAGATGGATGTGAAACAGTCGAGAATGGACAAGCAACTAGAGACTCTATCAACAAAGACAGAAGATTTGAAGCGAGATATCGCAGAAATAATATCCGCCTGATGGGCATATCGGAGACGACATGTACGGGTCCCGGAAAGGTACGTGGAACAATTGCTCATAACAATGCTGGGACGGGATACCTTCTCCGAGATCTTCATTGTCAAACGTGCACATAGATCCTTGGCACTAAAACCGCCGATCGGTTCACCACCCAGACCAATTATAACGCGGATATTAAACTACAGGGACCGAGACGTAGCGCTTCGAAAAGCAAGGGAGCTGGGGAAGCTGTCACATGAAGAAATGGACATATCACTATACCCTGATTTCACGGTAACGGTACACGAGGCTAGAAAGAAGTTTGGGCAGGTGAAGCAGAAGTTGAGAGATCTCAATATCCCTTATGCGATGCTGTACCCAGCAAGGCTCAGGATCACAGACAGAGGGAAGGTGAAAATATACACAGAACCAAAGGAAGTGCTAAAATTCCTGCAACAGAAAGGCTACAAGAGACCAAAAAGGAGATCCCCAAGAGGGGAAATAGAGGAGCAATCTACAACTTCAGATGTCGAGTAGCAGGAAGCGGAAGAGGCTCACAGCCATCATGGCCTGATTAACAGATATGCAGTGCTCAAGGTGGCAAAGAGTAGATAAGTAATAGCAACGATTTCGGAGGGGATGCCGCTGCTATAGCCGACCAGAGGACACCAAACAACAGGGAGCTGGCTCTGGAGGCTAACTGGAGTGCTGAGTGAACGAACAGAAAACAGGCTGCACTTCAGGGAGACGGGCACCCAAACGCAGATAAGTTAAATGCCACTGAACTTTAAGCAAACCTGTATGTTGTTGTGCTTAGTATTGACCCTATATATATCTGAACTCATGCCCTTTCCAAGGGCATTGTTTTACTATTCGGGCCCTATTGATGGCACCTTTAGCAACATTTTTTATGCTTTGCAGAGTCTAGATGAAACATGTTTGTGGGGCATTGCCCATGTCGGACTACTCACAGGAAACGGGCCGGCAGCTACTGCCCTCACGTGTATACCACACTAGATTATTGTAAGGTTGTGTTCTACCCTTTGAGTTTTGTTACATGGTAATTCAAAGTGGAAATGACTCCACAGTTGGGGACAGGGTGGAGTGGGCGGGGGTGGGGAAAGTTAGGAAATGTCTGGTCGGCAACAAGGGAAATTTTGCACAGCAGATTTTGTACACAAATGCCATACCAAGAACACAGCAGTTTCAGGTTGAAGCAAGTGTATATGGTTAATACGGGGACACAGACTCGAAAATTGACATTTCTGACACGACGGGGTTTGCAAATACCACAGAAAATGCGTAAGGTAAGTGCATTTTTAGACAGGCATGGTGTGGAAGTGGCATGCATTCAAGAAACACACCCTACCTCAACAACTGAAATGAGGGTAGGCACCAAATGGGCCACATACCGAATAGCATTGTCATAGTCTACATTTGCAAGAGGAGTATTACTGCTAATTAAACGGAATACTCCATTCCAGCTCCTCCACACACTTCATGACGACCAAGGCCATTATGTTATTGTGCAGGGCAATTTTGTGGGCACTGTTATCACTTCATATGGTCCAAACACAGATGTTCCAGGGTTCTATGCTGAAATATGGGATTTACCGAGCGCACCAATAATATGGGGAGGTGATTTCAATACCTGTCTTGATCCGGCTTTGGACATATCGACAGGTAATGAACGATACGGTAAACAAGCAGCCAGAGCCCTAAAGGAAGGTATGACAACGTGGGGTATGGCGGATGTGTGGTGAATGAGACACAGGAGCCAGAGGGAGGGCACATGTACATCTACGACACATAACACGTGGTCCCGAATAGATTACTGGCTGCTTACGGCAGAGGCGTGCACGTGGACACGAGAGGTTGAACACTGCCCAAGATATTATCAGACCACGGCCAAGGCATTTCACATGGAGATTACGGGGAGCGGCTCTATTAGACCAAGTATTTCAAGCTGGGGGGGGCGTGGCTAGCCGAGCAGCGAGATGGCCGCTCTCTGAGTGAGCTCCGCCGGCTACTCCAATTAATCCTCTAATTATCCTGCTCCTGGTGCCTGCAGACCCCCATTCCTCCCGGGTTCAGCTCAGAACACCCAGGTGATCCTTCAGCCCGAGTTTGGAGCGCGGAGGCGACACTCCTTGGAAGCGGAGACGGCCTGAGTTTTCGCCGACCTACGCGCCGGCCTTGACCCTCACCAGAAGTCCCTCTCGCTGGGCGCCGCGAGACACTGTGGGCCGCGGCTGCGGAGGCCCCTGCAGCTCTGGCGGACTTCGCAGGGGAACGACGCTTGCCGCGGCACTGCCGCAGATATTTTCCCGGTGGGTCCCCGCTGCAGCCGACGACGGACTGAGCTGGTGAGAGGCTGTGGGGTGCTTGCAGAGACTGGCGCGGCTTGGCGGGGCCGACCGCGTCGTGGCGGAGAGATCCAGCGTCCACCTGAAGCGGCGCTGACCTGTGGGGGGCCCGTTGACGGACGAGGAGGTCGTGCCTGCACCACCTGCATTGCTGCAGAGGCCGGAGAGGAGGTGAGGAGGTGCTGCGGCGAGACGGGGATAGCTTGGGGATCCTCCCGCTTCGCCGCCGCGCCTGGACCTACCGCATATCTTGGACTGAGCGGAGCGGACCTCCGCACACGCAGTAGGGGGCCTTGCAGCTCTGATTCCCTGGTACCCCTGGGCTGCGATCTCCCTGCCCGGCGCGAGGATTCCCCAATGCGCTACGGGAGCCCGCCATTTTGAGCCCTGACGAGGCCCGCTCCGGGCGCTGCAGGTCGGTGGACTCACTGGCCACCTGCGGCTATCCTCAACACGGCTGGCCCGAGTTACCGAGTTCTCATCATCACGCCTGGCGCGCCCTGTCACCACCTGGACAATCACGAGCAGGCAGAGCACTTGCTGACCGTGGCACTAGATAGGTGCTGCCCCTTTGCGTGGTCGGCGGATTTCATCGGACTGCGGAGATGGGGAAAAACGACGCCAAGCAATCTAAACTAAGCTTTGACAACAGAAAACCACCGAAAAACACGGCGATGGAGTCGGATAATGGCGCATCGGCATCGCAAGGTGCTACCCCGGACATTGACTTTGGGGCCCTCATCATGGAGGTGAGAACCAGCTTGAAGAGCATTGACGCCAAGCTTGATAATATGGCCGCGCAACTTGAATCCGTGAAAACTAAGGTGGACACCCACGAGACGAGACTGGACTGTCTCGAAAATAGGCAAACTGAATGTTGCGAATTCCAGCAGCAGGCCAAGCAGCATATCACGTCGCTGGAGCGGGAAATCGACAATCTGCGCGCCAAGTCGGACGATTTGGAAGCACGTTCCAGAAGATCCAACATCCGCATTACAGGCATTCCGGAGACTACCAACACAGGCAAGATGGAATCGTTTGTATCGGGCCTCTTACACGACCTGTTCGATCCAGATCTGTCCCCGGTTTTCACGGTGGAAAGAGCGCACAGGTCCCTTGGGAAAAAACCTCCGGTGGGTGCCCCTCCGCGTCCAATCCTGGCTAAACTGCTCAACTACCAGGATAGAGACGTCATTCTGCATTTGGCGAGAGAGAAGGGTAAGATCACACACCAAGGCAATCACATCTCCTTCTACCCGGATTTCACCCCACTGGTGCAAGCGGCCCGTAAAGAATTCCTGCCAGCAAAGAAAATTCTGCTGCAAGCTGGCGTGCCCTACTCTCTCCTATACCCGGCAAAGTTGAAGGTTCAACACGAAAACACCTCACACTTCTTCACTGACGCCAAGTCTGCCCTCAAGTTCGCCAAACACATCTGTGCTGGAGCCAGAAGAAAATCGCCAAGACTTGAGGAAGCTTCAGACCACCTCAGTGACAATGACTGAGGACACTACGACTCTCACCCTGCACGGCTGCAAATTTGACTCTTTGCCTCAAAGTTGGGAGCCTGAGTCAGCCTTGCACACAGGTCTGTTCCTCCCGTACTGACTCACTGGGGGTAAGTCATTGGGACGCTTTTGAGCGCCAAACTTTAGCTGCTGCCACCGCGCCTCCTTTGGGACATTGGTTGCTTGCGGAATTTGTGGACCAAGGGATAAGGGTACTGCTAGAACCCAGGAACTCTAAAGTTTGACTGTAGCCACCCCGCGTATACGGGGGTGTTTGCCGAGCGCACCACGCCTCATGGGGTGCCTCACTTTGTTGTTGATGTTGGGGTATTTCCACGCTATGCGTGCCTGCTTCTGGGATATGTCACGACCTAATTGGCGGGTTGCTGAGGGAGGGGTGTGGAGGGGGGGATTTCACAAGTTGCGAGTTTTAGTTCTGATCTGGTGCAATGTACTACTACACATGCCTATATATTTGCGCGCTGTGCCTGATGCTATGGCGTCTGGGCGCCCTTCTGGCTTTCGGGGGTGGGGATATGTGGTGGGGTTTCGAAACTGTCAAGCGTTCTGAATGGGGGGTATCAAACTCTGGACTTGGAACATTAGAGGCCTTGGGGACTTCAAGAAGGCCCGTTTGCTGCATGGTATGTTGTCCAGACACAATGTCGATATTTTCTTCTTACAAGAAACACATTTAAACGTGACCCCCTCACCTCGATTGAAAAATTCCAGATGGGCTCACGTCTAGTCTTCCATCTACTCCAATTATGCAAGGGGCGTTGCCATACTCATTCGCAGAGGGTTGGATTGGCGGGAGTACTCCCAGGTGCGTGATGTGGAAGGAAGGTATGTCTTGCTACATGGGTCTTTGCAGGGGCGACCCATTGTTCTGGCTGCAATCTATGGCCCCAATGTGGACTTTTTCAGAAGTGTTTGGGCGAAGATTGAGTTGCTGAACTGCCAGACGGTTGTGCTGGGGGGTGATTTCAACATTGTATTGAATGACGACATGGATCGTAGGGGTGTGAGCAGACCACAGCATACTAAAGCGCGCCAGGCGATCTTTGATGTCATGAGTGAGGGTCTGCTTTCGGATGTGTGGCGAGCTAGGAATCCGGGAGTCAAAGTGGGGACCTGCTACACCTGCCATAAAGCTGCCTGGTCCAGATTAGACTTCTGGCTGGTGTCTCCTGAAGTTGCGACATGGGTGTCGAATGTTGATATTATGGCTAGATCACTGTCAGACCATGCTCCGTGTATGTTGGAACTGCGCCCCCCCGACACTATACACAGGGCGTTCCAGTGGCGCCTTCCCCCACACGCGCTCACAGACCCGGTGTTCGTAGAGGAGATAAGAGATGACATCACTAAATATTTTGCTGAGAATGCTGGGTCTGCCACATCTGAGGCTATTGTGTGGGATGCCTTTAAAGCTGTAATCAGAGGCCAATGTATAGCACGAAAAGCAGGGGTCCTACGCACCATTAGGGACACGTTAGCTAAACTTGAGGGGGAACTGAGAGACCTTGATGTTGCTTTTAGCTCTGACCCGTTGTTGGAGATTGCTGGTGCTCTAAAAACCAAATTGCTGGCCTTTAGTGAGGAAGCGGAGCGGGAGGTGCGATTCCTGGGGAAACAGGCTGAGGCGCGCAGATATGGGGAGGGGGACAGGCCGAGCAGGACCCTTGCCAGGCTGATAGCTCCTTGCACACAATCAAACTATATCCACACCATTTATGATAGATCAGGACGCCTAGTGATGGGCCAAGAGGCTGTGTTAGGCGCATTCGCGGACTTCTATGCTACCCTATACACCTCAAAACAACCCACGACACCGACGTCACTACGAGAATTTCTTGACTCCATCGCACTCATATGGTTTAACAACAACCACAGACAGTACATGGACCTCACCGTCACAATACAAGATATCGCTCAGGTGATTAAAAGCATGCCGGCCAATAAAGCCCCTGGCCCTGATGGCCTGACCACTTCCTTCTATAAAACCTATGTAGCTGAACTGGCGCCGAGACTACACTCCGTATTTGTCGAGGCTCTTGAATTAAATTCCCTTCCAGACTCCATGCGTGAGGCTCTAATTATCACACTACTCAAGCCGGATAAAGATGAACAACAGCTAGACTCCTACAGGCCCCTATCTCTTATAAACGTTGATGCTAAAATATACGCGAAGGTCATTGCAGATAGATTACAACCGATGTTGCCTATGATTGCGCTTCCAGATCAATCGGGATTCATCCCTGGCTGCGCGACATCACATAATCTCAGAACGATCTTCTCTGTCCTTCACTATTTACACCCATCAGTACAGGCGGCGGCGGTGTTTCTTGACGCCACCAAGGCTTTCGACTCCTTAGAGTGGCCTTACCTCTTTAGTGTCCTGGGGCGGATGGGCTTCAGCCAAAACTTCATGACCCTGATCAAGCTCCTCTACACGGAACCCAGAGCCCGGGTGAGTGTTAATGGACTTGTCTCCAAGCCATTTAGTGTCTCAAGAGGTACCAGGCAGGGATGTCCTCTGTCCCCGCTCCTCTTTGCGATTGCGATGGAGCCGCTTGCGGCTCGAATAAGGCAACACCATACCGCCAGGGGCATTGGATTTAGCGCTAGAAGCTTACTGATTTCGCTATACGCGGATGATGTCACCTTGTACGTCCTAAATCCTAAAGATAACCTGAGTCCGCTACTCCGAGAATTTGTGAGATTTGAGGGCCTGGCGGGGGTATCCATCAACTGGTCGAAGTCAGTAGCCTTCCCCCTGACGGAGAGCACTGATCGCCCTGCTCCTGACTACCCCCTTAGATGGGAGACGGAGGCTGTCAAGTATTTGGGCATCTGGATCAGCCGGGATGTGCAGGAGTTGTGGTCGTTGAATTTCGGGAGGGCGGTGGACTGGTTGGAAGGGAAGGTCGAGGTCTGGAACAAATTACCGCTGTCCCTGGTCGCGAGAATTGCACTGGCTAAAATGGTGGTCCTCCCCAAATTCTTGTATTTGTTCGTAAACATACCACTGCCTATGACAGCGCACTTCCACGCTCGTGTCCGCTCACTGCTGCTGAAGCTGGTGTGGGCCGGCGGTCAGGCCAGAGTCTCCTGGGACCTACTCACGCTTCCGCTCCGACAGGGGGGCCTGGGTGCCCCGGACTTGAAGCTCTACTCCCTCTGTGCGCAGGCTCAGTTCCTGCATTTCTGGGCCTACCCCACTCCCTACCAGCCGCACGCGGCGGTGGAACTAGCAGTGGTCGCCCCCTTGCCACTACGAGTGGCACTATACGGAAAAGTTACATGCCCGTCGCGTGAGGTAGACACAGTGGAAATGGTCCGCTGGACCTGGCGCGAACTTCAGAAAAGAGCCGGACTCTCCCTACTTTATGCGCCAGCCGTCCCCCTGAGGGGTAACCCGATGTTGCCTTGTTTGACAGCAAGAGGTGACGTCCTCACTATCCGTGGAAATCGACTCCTTACCTTCGCTGACCTATATCCTGACGGCACTTTTTTCGAAATGACCCCAGGTGGGGACGACCAGCCCTACTCGTATGCAGACATGTTACTGTATCATTCCCTTAGGGAGTCTTGCAAGAAGTTAGGACCGCGTTTCCCGGAGGAACCTTGCACACTATCCGCCCTCCAAAACTTGCTTTCACGACCTTCCCCCAAAAAGCTAGTGTCCAGGCTGTATAACTGCATGCAGGAACAGGCCCCGCTGACGGTGGCCACGGCCAAGCATGCTTGGGCTGCGGACCTGGAGGGCCAGCTGCCGGACGACACATGGGAGTATTGCTGTACGCAACTCACAGCCCTATCTCCAAACTATCGGTTGCGGCTCATCCACTTCAAATTCCTACACCGATATTACCGCACGCCGACACTATTACACCGTATGGGCATCCGTGAGGACGCCTCTTGCTGGAAGTGTGGGGGTGAGGGCGCGTCCTTTATCCATGTGGCTTGGAGCTGCCCCAAGCTGAGTACATACTGGTCGGAGGTCTTCACTGCCATCAATCACATCATACATAGGAATGACTCACCATCCCCACTACTGGGTCTGCTGGGGTACGTTAAAGACACTGAACCCTGCGACAGAAAACTGCATGCATTACTCCTTTTATACGCCAAACGGCAGGTCGCACTGCACTGGGGCAGACCGGCCCTCCCTTCTTTCAAGAGCTGGATTAGAGATGTGACCTACGGCCACACACAACTGACGCACTACTGGGAAACCATGCCCACCGCTTCCAGACCTACTGACATATGGGGCCCGTTTATACAGTGGACTAGAGAACGCACGGGTTCAGACACCCCAGGTACCTCACGTGCTACGAGTGTTTCAGACGACATGGGCTGAATGTGCGCACTGCGTGGATGAGTGACTGTAATCCCATGGACCTGCGCTGCCGCGGACAGGCCCTGCCCCGACGCACGCTCTGCGGTTGCTGACCCCGGTTATGTCCCTGGCCCCCCCCTCCCACTGGCCCTCTTGTGGCCTAATCATTGCCCCTCCCCCCCCTCCCCCCCCACACGCCCTCTGGCCTATACGTGCACAGAAAAGATGCCATCGCACACCCGCCCTGACTATGGCTTGCCCTCCATCTGGATGATCCGGAGCAGGTCCACGAGACCTTATTGTTGACTGAGGTGTTATATGGCTGTTGTCTCTACGTACTTGCACCTATGTTTGATGTTTTTGGTTTAGCTTGTTGGGGGGGTCATGTTGGGAGAAAAATGGTGCTGATAGACACATCCTTTACACATGCCGCTGCAGCTGGTGGTTGACCGCTGCGTATCTAGGGGCGGCTTCATTGATTCCTGATATATTTAAAATGTCAGAAGCACTGTGAGAAAAGTAAGACCGTTTACTCGCTGAAGTCGCACTGCACGCGCTTAAGATTTTATTGTGTTGCATGTTTGCCTCTGGATGCTTAACCCGGCCGGATAAAGGCCTCTGTTCTGTTTTTGTGATGTTTCTGTATACCCTGCCTGATAGCGGCCTGCCTCCGGGTTGTTGGCGTGACGCAGTGTGAATCTTCTTTCTCATTTGTTTAAAATAAATGTCTTACAAAAAAAAAAAAAAAAAAAAGTATTTCAAGCTGAACTGCGACGTTTTTTTTTTAGCTCAATAAAGGGTCAGTGGACAGTGCGGGAAAACTGTGGGAAGCTTTTAAGGTAACAATTCGAGGTCACTGCATTAATAAGCATGCTGGGATCCTGAAGGATATTCAACAACAACTACATACAATAGAAAAGGACATTGGCACGCTAGAAGCAGAACACGCACGAACACACAACCCAACCCTGCTGGCCCAAATTAGGGACAGACTGGACGACTACCAGAAATATGCAGAGGACGAGATAAAATACAGATCAAAACGACACACACCGCGCAACTACGGTGAGGGTGGTAGGCCAGGGCGAGCCTTGTCGAGTAAGATTATGCCCTCGTACACGATGTCATACATAACACAGATAAGAGAAGACACAGGCCGAATATTGTATGACACTACGGCCATAACAAACTGTTTTAGCCAGTACTATACACAGCTCTATAGCAAACAAACACACATTACAGTGGACAAAATAAATCACTGTCTTCAGGACATAACTCTGGCATGGCTCTCAGATACACACCGAAAGTTTCTAAGCCACCACATTACCAAAGATGAACTCACGGACGCAATCAACTCATTACCGAACAACAAATCGCCTGGGACAGACGGACTACCTGGGGAGTTCTATAAAACGTATAAAGACCTGTTACTATCACATTTAGCAGAAATGTACGGGGAAGCATACGTAGAAGAAGCACTTTTAGTGACGCTCCCTAAGCCGGATAAAGACCTGTCAAGATGCGAATCGTACCGACCCTTGTCATTAATAAATATAGACACAAAGATTCTAGCCAAAGTCGTTGCAACTAGAATACAGCTCTTGCAAGAAAGACTGGTATTTCCTGACCAATCAGAATTTGTACCTACCAGATCCACGACCCAAAATATACGCACCCTCTTTGCCCTGTACCATCATCTAGACCCAGAATTGCCGGCAGTGGCTGCACTACTGGACGCTGCAAAGGCTTTTGATTCGGTTGAATGGTCATTTATGCTTGTGGTATTACGCAGGATGGGGTTGCCTGAACCATTCATTAGATGGATAGAGATTTTATATCATGCCCCAACAGCCAGGATTAGATTAAATGGGCAGATATCAGATCCGATTGAAGTAGGCAGAGGAACGAGATAGGGCTGCCCGCTGTCGCCAATCCTGTTCACTTTGATTCTGGAGCCTCTGGCCTGTGGGATCCGCCAGTGTCACAGGGAAGCTGCTGTACAGGTTAGCCTACGGCCTTTAATCATCTGCTTATACGCCGACGATATGGTAGTATTTACAAGACACCCTAATACACACTTAAATAATCTTATCAGAGAATACATCCGATTTGAGCAGTATGCAGGGATACGAATTAACTGGGACAAATATGTGGTTATACCACTAACGCCAGCTACGACCCAACCAGAACTGGACTACCCTCTGAAATGGAAAACTGACCCGGTGAAATATTGGATACATAGAGACCCCGAAGTTGTTATTAGGGAAAACTATGGTAGGGCAATGACTAAACTAGAAGAGCAAATAACTAGATGGATACAGATGCCCCTAACATTGGCAGACAGAATTGCGCTGCAAAAGATAATTGTACTGCCCCGTTTCCTGTACCTATTTATTAATATCCCAATTTGGCTGACACAGGCTTACTTCGTGGAGCTGCGGTCAGCGATGCAGAGACTGACATGGGCGGGTAAGTAGGCTAGGGTCAGCTGGACTATATTGACAAAACCATATCATAAGGGAGGGTTCTGTGCACCGGACCTGCAGCTATACTTCTACTGCGCACAAGCACCACATGCACATTACTGGACTAGACCGTATGTGTACATTCCCCACGTCGCAGTGGAAACAGACAGCGTACTACCCGCCTCACTGATGGAATTTGTGTCGAACCCCAGGCCCTACACACATAGAGACACATTACAACCTGTGCGCTGCACTTCATATGCATGGCATGCGTTGGTTGGCACGAAGAGACAATAAATTGCCGATATACGTACCAGCGCTGCCCATTGCTAATCCCCCAAAGTTATCAGTCACACAAGAAAAGGGAATGATGGTACTTTTAGAAGATATGAAACTTTCCACTATGAAAGATGTTTTTCCACACCGCAGATTCATTCAAAGGAATGACCCGGCGCTAAGCACACAGAACACACAAATTAAGGCATTTGCTCACCTAAGGCTACAAACAGCGATTAGAGACCTATATCGCACCTACCCAGAGGAACCCCAAACGCTACTAGCCTTACAGCCACTGCTCATAGCGCCAACGCATCAGAAGTTAGTCACCCGCCTATACAACACGTCACATTCGGAACACAGTGAAGGGGCAAATAGATCTTTAGCCAGATGGGAGGCACGACTAGGAGACAAAATAGAGCTGCGCACAACTTCAATTACTGACGTCCAACTGTAATCTGCGAATAATACATTTTACATTTCTTCACCAATTTTATTACACCCCAACCCAGCTCCACAATATGGTCCCAGAACACACAACAGGGTCAAAGATGCAACGCTTTGAACGCAGATTTCCTACACTTGGCGTGGGGATGTCCACAGATACATAAGTATTGGCACAACATTAAGGGAGTGATAAGCGAAATGCTGGCTGCACAGGAGCTAAACACGCCTCTTGTGTGTTTATTGGGGATATATAAAGTGACACTGACCAAAAAGCGAAAGTTTCTAGCTGTGGCACTGCTATTAGCAAAACGACTGGTAGCCATTAGATGGGGAAGCAAACGCCCTCCCAGATTCAAAGACTGGCTAATGAATATGTGATATTGCAGGGAAACTATGGATACATACACGGAACTACCGCTCTCATCGAAACCCCACGATTTCTGGGAACCATTGAAACAATATCTGTTAAAGATACAGGAGAAGAAGTGATGTAATGTATATGGTTAACAATGTTTTTTTGTAAAGGGTGTTTTGTCAGGACCTCTTCTCTCTTTAGCAATCTAAGGGAAGAAGGAAAGATTCATGTTGTAATTAAATGTGAACTACAGCATGGTATCAGTGGAGACGTGATGGGCTGTAAACCTATGGAAATAAGTTTTTATTACCGTAATGTGATAGGATGTGAGTTTCATTGTTAGTTATGATTATACAAAATACCAAGATTAGCTGCTGTAAATTAAGGCTTACAAGTGTTCTGATGCACACCTTTGTAAAATGAACATGCATACGTATGTGCAGAGTGTAACTGTTGACCAGACAAAATAAATAAAATAAAAAATGTTTTTTAAAAAAAGGTTGTTCTGCCCGTGACCGCCACTAGACAAATGGGAGAAGGCCTCTATCTAGTGAGAAAGGTATGCACTAAAAAGAACAGTGCATTATTTTGTGTAGCAAAACTCAGCTTTGGGGAAAAATAACTTAGAAAAGGCTGTTTCTCGGAAATGGCAAAGGATTAGTTTTGTTCATGATTCAAAATGGCACCCAGATACAAAATGGTGTAGCGAATGCTAATTTACATAGAGCAATGCACAAACAAAATCATGTCTATTCTAACATTACCTGTCAACACCGCCAGGAATTTTGTGAGGAAAATTTAACTTAACACCAAAAAGTACAATAAGGGAATTTCCATGAACAGAAATGTGTCTAAAAACTGTCCTCCTAGTGCTGGTTCCAAGAAATACAAATGCTCACCTGGAGCTTTTGAAATACCAATATTCAAATACATCTACTTCCGTTTGATGAAGTTAGAAATGACTTTTGACTAGCGTCTGGGTTAGAATCTCTGCATGAGACAAAAGCAGAAATGCCACCTGACATAGTGCCACTTCGAGCCTGTATTATCGTCTTTCCACATGGTTTCCCGGTGAAGAGTCTATATCACTCAGTGTGCACATAGTAAAATAGAAACCCATGCTGAGAGCAGGTCTCTAGCTCATTGTGTGCAGGCACTGCACACACCACGTTCATTTGCTGCTCTAATGCCTCTCTGGATGTCGGCAGCAGCCTCACAAGCCTCTATAATTATTTTCGATGACATCTATCTAACAGACGATGACATGGACAGGCACTTGAAAAGAGTGAATACCATAATACTTGGATTCACCTCTGAAGGGTACAAATTAAATTTTAAGAAATCAAGAATTGCCCACCTCAACGTTCTTTTTCTAGGATATGAGTTATCAAGTGAAGTCAAAAGCCTGGTAGCCAACTTTTTAGAAAGGTGTGCGCTGCTCCAACCTCCAAAAATCTCTGAAAAACTTACAGTGAATTCTAGGTTTCCTACATTTCGGAAGAACTTGCATTCTAAACTACGCAGAAAGGGTTGAACCTCTCTACGAATTAATCAAACCTGATTTTAAAACAACAAATTGGACTCAAAAACACACAGAAATGTTGCGTTCAGTGCAAACATACATGTTAGCAACATCACATTCACAGGCACGCTTAAACGTACGCAACCTTGTAATCAGAATAATAGTGTGACACTCGGGGACATAACGTACGGGTCACGCCCCGCGACAGGGAGACGATGACTAACGCTACACTTGTTTCATCAGTGTGGTAGCACCCTGCCTGCACGACTATCCCACAATATAACGTTTCTTGAGGCTTGGATATTCTTTATTGCCAGCGACTCATTACACCTGTCCTGTTTAGTGCTCTTTCGTCAGTCCTCTGGCACACTCAGACACTTCTCGTCAGACACTTATTGTTATAAATGTCCCGCCATACAGATGTTCGTTTTCTACCACGTGAAACTGGGCAGAGCTATAATACCAGCAAACTGTTGTCATGAAGATGTATCTTTGTACAGCTACATTTGTCATCCTAGTCTATCTATGTTTTAAGCTGATTCGTAAAATTATTCTTTTGTTTATGTATTCATATGTAGATAACGGATGTATGATGATGCATCTAGTCAATACTACTGTTGTACTATTCTGTTTTCCTGTATTCTAATGAAAGAAATGCAATAAAATATATTCAAACGGAAAAAAAAAAACTTGTAATCAGAATAATCCCAGGAAGATGCAGATTCACGTACTTAACCTTTAATAAGGTGAAAAAGTACCAATTGCTTACAAATCACACTTGTACTCACAAGATGAAATGAAATTCAATTCAACAGAAAACATTCTAACAACGGTTCAAACTGCAGTAGCAAAAGAGAGAGCTCTTGCACAGGGTAAATGCATAATGGTCGTTACTCCTGTATCTGCCTTAGAGGCAGTGACAAAAGCTAGCATTCCAAATGCAAAGGCTTTACATCCAAGATGGATACAATGGGTTAACTCTCTTGCTGCAACAGACGTTGAATACATTTTTGACCCATACTTGAAAACTCAAGAATTTCTATAATACGAACAAGAATGTCCTCTGCCCACTGAGATTCTGCCTCTAGAACAGTACAAATGTATAATATATACAGACAGATCAGCACAACCCGCAATTGGGGTAAACAAGCTTTTAGTGCTGCATGCGCGATCTTTAAAGGTCGCTGGCATGATGGTAATGTCCGACCTATGGTCACAAAAACACAATCTCTCGGAGACTGTACAGCTCAGCGAGATGAACTACAGGCATTCAAGATGGCGCTGAAAATACAGATTACGAATTCCCCACACTCATAGTGTCCTATTCGTATTACTGTGTTCAATCTTACAATGAATACTTGCAGAACTGGGTTCAAAAAGGTTTCAAAGATGCAAAAGGTGGCACAATCAACCATAAGTTGCTTTGGGAAGAAGTAGTTCAATTACAGAAAGAACTACAAAAGACTCACGTGATCCATACACTAAGTCATCAGCGTGATGGCGTTCACGTTGAAGGGAATTCATTGGCGGATGAAGCTGTGAAGGCAGCTGTGCAAACGGCTTCCGTAGCTTCAATCACTCATTCAAAAACAACAATAGATGGCGAGAGAATGCTAGATGTCAATGCCACAGGCAAAGGCAGCGGAGCGGCGTTACCTCTAAACTATCCACGCGAATATGCATACATAATTGATGCCAACTCTGTCCCTTTTGCTCGAATCCCTGGAGTGGGGGGTAGAGTAATTCTAAACAGGAGACATAGAGGAGCTTTGATACAAGAAGCACATATGGGAGAGGGTCTGAGACATCAAGGGTTCTCCAAATCTATACTAGAATTAACAGAGACGTACTGGTGGCCAGGGATGAATGTCCACATTCATGAATTTGCAATTAATTGTCCTGACTGCAACAGAGACCGCAGCAGAGAATGCCGCCAGATACCTGACTACAGTGTAGCCAGCCCAAGACAGACACCTTTGCTAGACAGCATTAGACTATCTACAAGCAGACCTCCCTATGGACAAATGCGATCCCATAACTATTAGGACAGATTCATTTGGATGTGGCCTCAGCACTCGGCTGGCGCCCAAACTGTTTAAAAGAGTTGCAAGTCTTTATCGGCACATACGGAATCGGCACGCTACATTCTGACTAGGGTCCTGCGTTTAGCTCCAAGGCTTACAAGGATGCCATGGCCAATCTGGGTGTTGCATTGCGGTATTCGAGTCCATTCCATCCTGAGGGAATTTCTGTCGTCGAAAGAAAAAAATGTGACATAAAGCAATCTATAACAGCTATGGTACTAGGCTCCGGTGACGGGTGGGTCAAACATCTAATAAGTGTCCAACGGAGTCTTAACAATCTGCCAAGAAATTCTCTGGGTGGAATCACTCCATATGAAATACTTTTTGGTACTAGAATGCTTGTCCAGGACTTCGATCGTCACACTTCTTTGGTGGAACAAAAACCCTTTGATATCAAAGAACGTTTGGCTGTTTTGCAGGACTTAAAGAAGAAAAGAAGAAGTCAGAGCAACACAATACAGAAGACAACGACCACTGAAGGAGAACCACCTGTCCCAGCAAGGCCTATCTGGATTCCAAGGATTGGGGATCTAGTCAGAGAAAAGATCGCGAATAAGAAGGAATTTGGGCCTTCTTATAGTACCAGTACCTGTACTAGCGGTCCACGGATCAAGAACAGTATTACTGCCGCCCCTTGCTAGAAGAAAAGGGAACAGGTTTGACCATCGACCTGGTCAAACCACATCATGTGGCCGATAATAAGAAGTAGGCCCAGTGGACAATAAAGATGTAGCAGAAGACCAAATCTTGCTACTATCCAAGAGGTTCAAACTGAAAGATTCATCACCTTTGAAGAATAGAAGAAAAGAAGGACTAAGCAATAAAGCAATGGAACTTGTGCCTCTTGAGACCCAAATAACAGTTCGTCAAGACTCTCCTGTCTACAATGATGTAGCATCTGACTATACTAATATGACAAAAGATCCGGTAGCTCCAGTGATTTCAAAAAATCCTGATGCAATACCAACAATTGACAGAACTGCCTCAGGCAATTTCATTAACTTTGATACGTTTTCTGAGGTTCCCAGTGAGCTGAAACAACGCCAGTAAATAAAACATTTAAAGATCAAGTAACAGAACTTATTCGACAACTTGAAAAAAACGTATCTAATTTCACCCTGGGTTGAACTTTGGATTGTGCTTGCCGTACTTTTGCTCCTACTTTGGCTAATCATGGTATTAACTTTGGGGATGCTGATAAATGGAAAATATAGTAAAATGGACACAGCAAGGGGGCGTGGCTTAGCGGGCGAGCATGGCGGACGTGGCTGCCTAAGAGCTCCCGCCGGCCCGCCGTTTATCCTGGCATTATCCTGGCCCTGAACCCCAGAAAGTGCACCACATCCAGGGTAGTGTTGGCGGAGGACACCGGGAACCGTCCGGTGCGAGAGATACCGCGCCGAGACCACCTACGGCTGTGGGGCGAGTGACTGCAGCGAGCGGCCTGGTGCCCGCCGGACGAGCCGGGGCCTCGATTTTGGCGTTCCCGACGGGGGGACCTGGCCCGGAGCCGGCGCTGCCGCTCCCGGACCGCGTTCCGGGGCTGTCTGCTACCGGCGGCTCACAGCGGAGTGCCCTGCCTGTCCTGATATTGCCGGTGGCGGGGGCCTGGGCCGGTGGGGGCCCTCGGAGGGGCGGCGGCCTACCTGGCCTTGCTGGAGCCGGGGCCTCGAGTTTGGCGACACCCGGGGACGTTCGCACTGGTGTCCGGACACTCTGCTGCTGCTGTCCCCCACTACTGGCTGGCGCATTACCCTCCGCTGGGACTGGCAGCGGCTTCATTACCGGTGAGAACTGTGTCCTCCACTCTTGTTGACCGGCGCAGTGGGGGCTGCTGCGAAGAGTTGTGCCAGAGGGGGTCGCGACATACCTTGGACCCTTGACCAGTGATTATCCTCCCAGGGCTTGGCTGGACCTGCACGTGGTGTGGACGCGGCGAAGGGGCCGGAGCGGCAGGGGTGGCCTGGTGGCCCGAGCGCAGTCGGGACCTTGATTTTCGCAACCTGGGCTGGCCACGATCCGGGGTCCCATGCTCCTGACGACCTACAGTGGGATCCTCGGCCCTTCCTCGCTGCGACTGGAGGGGGTGTCGGAAGCTCTGCGGCCTGCCGGGCCTTGGTGCAGCCGGGACCTCTGGTTTGGTGGTCCCCACCCGGAGTCACCGGCCCGGATCCATTGCCCTATCCTGCTCCTGTAGTACCTGGGGCGGTGGCTGGAGAACTGGTAGTTCGCACTGGGGTGGCCCATATCTGCGCCGTGCCAGGAGTACCGGTGGGCGCGAAGACGATTTCCTACACCTTGGCGGGGCAGCATTGCCTGGGGTGTAACCCGATCTGTGGGCCGGTGGTGAGGGACTCTCGGGCGGCCTGGTGTGTTCGAGACGCCTCGGCCGGGGCCTAGCTGGTGGACTATTGCGAGAAGCGGCCCTGATACAGGTGCGTGTCACTGCTCACGGCCGCCATGACGAGGGGCTCGGCCGCCACTAAGACAGGACCCATTGACAAGTTCACCGGCCACGGTGGAGGAGCCGGGGCGGCTAGTGGGAGTCACCCTGCTGGACCGGACAACGCGGCGTTGATGGCGGCCATTACACAATCCCGCGACATGCTGGATGCGAAAATCGGCGCGGTGGGGGCCGATGTGATGCTGCTGCGTCAAGATCTTCGCAATGCAGTCGCCCGCATTACTGAAACTGAGACCAGGGTCACAGCAGTGGAGGGCGATGTTGGTGCCCTTCAGAAGAAAATTGCCGACATGGAACAGATCCAACGGGGCCTGGCGACTCGTGTGGAGGATGCCGAGGGGCGGGCGAGGCGAAACAACCTGCGCTTCGTTGGCTTTCCGGAGGACTGCGAGAATGGACCTATGGACGCCTTCCTGTCCCGGTGGCTGGAGAGCTGGCTACCTCCGGACTCCCTGTCGCGATGCTTCATAGTGGAGCGTGCCCACCGCGCCCTGACACAGAAGCCACCAGTCGGGGAGCGGCCTCGCCCGATCATCGCCAGGCTCCTCAACTTCCACGACAGGGACGTCATCCTCCGGGAAGCGCGGTTGAAGGACACCCTGCTGTATGACAATCATAAAATAATGATCTTCCCGGACTATACCAAACTGGTCCACCAACAGCGGCACTCCTTCCTGGCTGCCAAGGCCAAGCTGCGTGGCCTAAAAATTCAATACTCGCTGCTCTACCCGGCCCGCCTTCGGGTGATCTTCAACTCCAAGACCATCTTCTTTGATACACCGGAGGCCGTCTTCAACTGGACCGATGAAACAGTCAGGATTCGCCCTCACGTCCAACCGGGGCTGCACTCTGGATCATCGCGTAGCTCGTCTCAGGACAGGAGCAACCCGTCTGGCAAAGGAAAGCGTCATCGCAAGTCCCGCTCCCGGCGGAGGTCCCTGTCCCGGGACCCCCTCTTGGGGGACACACAGCCTGATGCGGACCAATCTGATGGAGGCTCCTGATCGCCCGTCATGGGGACTGTCTGCTGGTTGCCTTCTTTATGTGACTATCCCTGGCGGAGGCTGAGCTGTGGTCGATGGGACATACATTGGCTGGTGCAGTATTGCTTTCTTCTTGGCGAATGCCGGGGCCATCATGGGCTGTAACCTTCTGGTGGTGCTATGCTTATGACTCTAATGTGTGTTTGTTGGGGTTCAGGGCACGTACTTTGGGCTGCCTCCTCCTGTTGGGACTGGGTGGTGGTTCTGGGTGTGTCTGATTAGTTAAAGGGGGGACTAGTTGGGATCCATTGGTATGGCTGGCTTTGGGTGCAGTGTTTTGGGCCTGATGTACCGTATACCGCGACAGGTACTTCATTGTTCTTTGAAGTATGGGGGTGGGGGTGGGGGGAACCTGGGTGTTTGGTTGCTTGTGGGTTGGGTCGGGATCGGAGGGGTAGTAGGGTTTGGGGCTTCGGGATTTGTGGGGTCTGGGGTTCTGGTTCTGGGGGTGCACGTGGTCTCTGTGTGTTTTGCAACTGTGGGGTCTGGGAGGTGGGCCGGGGGTCGGGGATTGTGGGGCTGGGAGCATTGTGATCATGGTTGATGTTCCTCACTTGGCGCCCAATGGCGCTTCCATGCGTGTCCTTAGCTGGAATGTACGGGGATTATTGGACAAGATTAAACGGGGAGCGGTGCTTCGATGGGCTAAGAGGGACTTGGCAGATGTGCTCCTTCTTCAAGAAACGCACATGCTAGGTACAAAAGCCCTGAGCTTGCAGCGCTTTGGCTTCCATCAAGTGTTCCATGCCGGATTTACCAGGGGCTCCAGAGGTGTGGCCATTCTTATTCATAGACGGCTGGCGTATGTACATGAGCGTCAGTGGCTTGACCCCCAGGGCCGTTTTGTCTTTGTACAGGGGAAGGTCGGGGTGGAGCCGGTTGTATTTGGCTGTGTGTATGCCCCCCCCCCCCTGCAGTGGGCCTTAGCTGAACGTTTGTTTGCTGTATGGGCCGAGCTCCCCCGCTCCATGGCTGTGATTGGCGGAGACTGGAACGATGTGATGGATGTGGCTTTGGACCGGCAGAGGAGGCCAGGAGTGGCACCTGTATCCTCCCCTACACGGTTGGGGGCTATGGTTGATGGTCTGGGCTGGGTGGATGTGTGGAGGCATTTGCATGCGGGACGGCGAGAGTACACCTTTGTCTCGGCTGTCCATGGCTCCCTTTCACGTTTGGACTGTGTGTTCGTCCCGAGGGCTTTCCTTGACAGAGTGAGGGGGGCAGCAATTCGGCCCCGCGGGCTCTCTGATCATTCCCCAGTGGCGGTACAAATTGACTTGTGCAAAGCACGCTCCCCCTTCCGATGGCGAATGTCCGCGTGGCATCTGCAGCGCCCTGATTATTCCCAACATTTGCGCAGCGCGATCGCCCATTATTGGCAGGACAACCTTACCGAAGGGATGGATGCGGTGACAGTTTGGGAGGCTATGAAACCCACCCTGCGGGGCACAGATATTGCTTGGTGTGCAGCTGCTCGCCGGACTCGACTGGGAGGCATTGCTGCGGCCGCGGAGCGGGTGGAGGAGCTCGAGGCTCGGCACGGCGAGGCGCCCGATGATGTGGCACTGCGGCTACTCCTGCAGGCGCAACAGTCTTATTCCTCGGTCCTGTTGGATGAGGCTCGTCAGGCGTGGCTAGCCACCCGTAGTCGGGTCTACCAGTGGGGCGACAAGTCTTGCACCATGCTCCATAGGCTGTGCCAACAGAACCTACAGCCTCTTACGCTGCCGGGCCTTGTTGATGGTGCAGGAGTGGCAATCACAGATCCGGCGGCTCTTGCAACGAGTTTTGCGCGCTATTATGGGCACCAGTATGCCTCTCGGGAGACTCTCTCCCCTGCCATTATCGCAGACTATATTGCTTCGGTTCCCCCATCTGCTGTATCTGATGAGGTACGCGAGGCCCTAGACCTTCCCCTGTCGGCTGAGGAGCTGGGTGATGCACTGGGTCAGTTAAATGTAGGCAAGGCGCCGGGGCCGAGCGGTTTCCCCAGCGAATTTTATAAGAAGTTCCATCTGCAGCTCGGGCCGCACTACTTGCGGGCCCTGGAAAAGGCACGAGAGCGTGGCCGCCTCCCACCGGACTGGCGTCATGCCGAAATCGTGGTGTTTCTGAAGCCAGGTAGGCCCCCCGATCGCCATGACTCTTATCGCCCCATATCCCTCATCAACTTCGAGGCCAAGCTCCTGGCAAAGGCGCTGGCGAACCGTTTACTCCCACACATTTCGGCCCTTGTCCACCCAGATCAGGCGGGTTTTATGCCGCGCAGGGCAACGAGACACAATATACGACGGGCGCAGGCCGCGATACAGGCGATTGAGTCTTCGGAGGACCCGGCGGCGCTCCTGCTGGCTGATATTGATAGTGCCTTCGATTCGGTCAGCTGGACCTTTCTTTTTACCCTGTTGCCGCTGCTGAATCTCGGCCCGGTGTTCCTCTCCTATATCAGGCTGCTCTACACTGAGATCACGGCCTCGGTGCGTATCTCGGGTACGACGTCGGCTCGTTTTCCAGTGTTCAGGGGCACGCGTCAGGGGTGTCCGCTCTCCCCTTACCTCTTCGCACTGGCCATGGAGCCGCTGGCCTCCAGGGTGCGCAGCGATGAGCTCTACCGTGGCTTCGTCTGGGGTGCGGATCACTCGGACCGCATAGCCTTATATGCGGATGATGTGCTATTTTTCATGACCGACCTGCAGCGTACGGGTCCTCGTGTCCTGGAGTTGATGCAGGAGTTTGGTCGGGCATCGGGGCTCTTCCTTAACCCGCGCAAGTCGACCATGTGGGTGCTGGGGGGTGCCGCAGTGGACTGCCCGTGGGCTGCATCCCTTCAGATGGCAGTTGAAGGTGTGAAGTACCTGGGTGTCTTCCTCTCTGCCTCGCCTGCAGTGGCATGGGACCGGAACATTCTGCCTGTATGGGATCGGGTCCAACTGGACGTCAAGACATGGTCGCGCATGCCACTTAATATCTACGGCCGGTCGGCCATCTTCAAGATGGTGGCTTTGCCCCGTCTGCTATATCAACTGCAGAATCATCCCTTCCAGGTTGACCCGCAGTGGTTCCGTACTGTTGATTCGGTGCTGGGCCGGTTTCTGTGGGCTGGCGGTGCCGCCAGGGTGGCGCTGCGCACATGCTTCCTCTCTACCTACTGCGGCGGTTTGGCGGCCGCGGATATTTTATCTTACTATCAGGCCTCCCATCTCCTTGTACTCAACGAGTGGTGGTATGGCGACCGTAGTGACCCGGCTTATGCCCTTGAGCATTCCCTGATGGGTGGCGCCTCCCTTCACACCCTGTTGTACTCGGCTAGGCGGAGGCGACTGCTTCCGCAAGTCACCCAAGTGGTCTTCACTGTCTGGCGACGGGCCTTGCATCGGGTGGGCTGGTGGGGTCGGCTTACAGCCGAAACCCCGTTGTGGCGAAATGGTCTGTTACCGGCGCTGGCGTCTCTGTCCGGATTTGACGGCTGGGATGCGATTGGGATCTCGTCCCTAGGTCATGTCCTCTCTGGTACTACCCTGAAGTCCTTTCGGGAGCTTAGCTCCGAATTTAGCATGCCCAAGACCCAGTTTTTCCGCTACCTTCAATTCCGCCACGCACTTACCCCAAGTCTGGTGGGCCTGGAACAGCTCCCTGATTTTAGTCCTATCGAAGCGAAACTGTTTATGGGAGACCTGGGTGACAAGAAGGTCTCGCAGATATATCGCTCTCTGGTCACTCACTGTTCCCCTTCACTCGCAGCACTGCGGGCCTCTTGGGAGGCTGATGTAGGTCCACTGGATGATGACGACTGGCGTGAGGCCTTGGAATCTCCCCGAGGTGCTGCTATAGCCATCCGCCTTCGCTTCATCCAGTTCAAATACCTCCACCGGGCGTATTATACTAGACACCGTCTATGGCGGGCAGGCCTTGTCGCGTCTCCCGAATGTCTGCGGTGTGGTTCTGAAGAGGGCACCCTGTTTCATACAGTATGGTCCTGTGAGAGACTGACTCGATTCTGGGCTGGGGTGTGGGACTGCCTATCAGAGGTGTTGGGTTGGGACCTGCCCCGTACCCCCAGGCTGGGCCTTCTTCATGTTCTAGAGAATGTTGGAGGCAATATTTACAAGCGCCATTTGCTGTTGCTGGGGCTGGTGGTGGCGAAGAGAGACCTGGCGCAGGCCTGGAAGAGCGAGCGCGCCCCCCCCCTCGGGGCTTGGAGGGCGGGACTGGATTTCCTCATGGGTCTAGAACAGCCTGTTTTTGAAGCCCGGGGATGTCCCCGCAAACATTACAAAATCTGGAAACGGTGGGCGGATTACCGGGGCCTGCTCCTTGACCCCCCTGTGGACATTGATGATGCATTACAGCTGGATGTGGATCCCGCACTCTAGGCCGCTGGCCGGCTCCACCTTTGTAGATTGTCCCAAGTTGCTGGACTGTGATCGCGTGCACTGGGTTAGGGTGGGATAAGGGGTGGGTAGCTGTGGGCGGGGCTGGTTGGTGTTTTTGGGGTTGGGTGGGTGGGGTAGTTCGATGCCATTTACTGTATAACGATGGGTTCGATGCTATACTAATGATATGTCTCTTTTTTATCTGTCTTTGACAGTCTCCTCCTGACTGTGGAGGGCTGTGTTGAGCTATGCTTGAACTCATAATAAAATTGGTTATGAAAAAAAAAAAAATGGACACAGCAAGTAAGAACATCAACTTGCTCCTGAAGCCACACAAATCATATCACCGTGAACAAAGAGACTTGACATCAGTGAACATAACAGCCATCCCGATACCTCGTGGTATAGCATGGGACAGAACAGATTATCTGTTAATCAAGGAGAGAGAGAGGAACTAGAGTAGCTAGTTCGTTTCCCCTGGGATATAGTGGTTAATCAAAGAGAACTAGCTAGGTCTGTGTGCTATGTGTCTACATGGGAAACCATTTGGTTTAGTATGAAGGCCCTCAACCACCAACCTAGTTGATGGCATGCTTCATCATCGGGCCCCACCCGAGGCACCGAGTGCGCCTCAGGTGTGCTGCGACAACAGATTACTGCGGAGCGGGTTTTTGGAAGGTGAGTGTGCTGTGCAGGTGTGTTGCGTGACATTTTAAAATTCTGTCCTTGGGGTCCCTAACAGTTACTTTATTGGTGGGCCCCAGGCAGAGGTTAAAAACAAAGGCTTGGGATATGTAGGGGTTGACTTATGGTCTCCCACGTCCAGTGTGGTCGACTAGTTTCAGCCAGGCCTTTTTATTAAACTGGCGTTCTTCAGGATCTATGTGTGGGGGTGTTACAGGGATCTATGTGATTATCAGTGCCCTGTATGTGAGGCACGCGCTAAGGTGCTGATATATGTACAGGTGTCTTTTTTCCCTTTACAGGTACAAACTGAGAGGAAATACCTCTTACATATAGCAGCACCTTAGCGCGTGCTTCACATACAGGGCACGGATAATCACATAGAATATGCCATACATATGCCCAGCTGTCCTCATTAGGGTTCGACTTTTGGAGTGACAACATAGAAACAAAAACGGTCTGGGGCTCAAAAGACTGGCAAGTGCAAGGAATAGAAGCTTTTTTTCGAGCCTGCATTATCCCTGAACAAATAATGTTTTTAAATGACACTGTTCAACAGACATCCTGCCTTGGCCTTGCCAAGATAAAAGATTTCAACAAACTGTCTAACAAAAATACTTCAGAAGGGGGGGGTCGACGTAAACTTTATTTTTCAAAGAAACAGAACTGATCCTGATTGGAAAAAATGGTTAATCTGGCCCACAGACACAAATAACTGTCAGGATAGATTCCTGAACAAGACACAAGGGTTTACAGTAACTAGGCCAGATCCAAGATATGTCCAGAGACAACATCCAGGGATAATAACAACATACAGTGTAGGAAAACTGTGCCTTGAGTGGCTACAAAAATCCACACTTACAGAGGTTAAACAACATTTATCTTTACTTAAAGATGGCATTGCTTTAAGGGACTGCTTACAAGGTCCGGCAAAAGGACGTCATAAACCTTTTGTTATACGCAGGTATATATGCCATTTATAATGAAGCTTGGAAAGCAACACAGGCAGAGACTGCAGAAAGAATAAGAAACAAGCATTTACAATGCAATGGTCTCGGCATTGTTAAAGATAGAGCTATTGGCATTGCTCATGACATGATTTTTATTTATGTTTTTGTTTTTAAAACATAAATAAATGGCCTTGTCATTTACAATGCCAATAGCTTAATCTCTCACAAATGCGAGACCTAATGCATTTGCACCCACACACACAAAGCCACCCACACACACATACAGAGCCACCCACACAGAGCCACCCACACAGAGCCACCACACACACACAGAGCCACCCTCACACAGACCCACCTACACACACACAGAGCCACCCTCACACAGACCCACCTACAAAAAAAGCTACCCACACAGAGCCCAACACACACACAGAGCCCCACACACACACAGAGCCACAGACACAGAGCCACACACACACAGAGCCACACACACACAGAGCCACACACACACACAGAGCCACACACACACACAGAGAGCCACACACACAGAGCCACACACACACACAGAGCCACACACACAGAGCCACACACACACACACACAGAGACACACACACACACACACAGAGCCACACACACAGAGCCACATACACACACAGAGCCACACATACACACACGCAGCCACACATGCACACACACAGCCACACATACACATATGCAGCCACACACACACATGCAGCCACACACACAGGTCTCCTTGTCCCTCTGATCTTCTACCCCTCTCCACAGTCCCAGTGATATCCTAAGGCATATTCACAGCCCTCCAGTCCAGAGGTTCTTATCCTGTTGGGTCTCTCTGTAGGCTTTAAGAGATTCTCATCCCTTTAGACATCTGTACATCTATCTCATGGCTCTGCTCCTTGGATACTCACCTCAGGCCTTCTGGTGGCCCTCATCGCGAGAGACCCGTCCACTGGCCTTCTAGTTGCTCTGATCTTCTTGGCGATATTCACAGTCCTCCAGAGGTTCTCATCCTCTGTAGGCTTTGGATGGCTCTGAACCCTCCTAGACTGCTTCATTGTATCCTGTGTCTCTGATCCCTTTAGACCTCTGCATAGGTATCCTGGGGCTGGGGCTTGTCCATGTGCCTCTTGCTGACTTCCAGAGGCTCTTATTCTCCTGGACCTTGCTACAGGCTTCCAGTGGCCTTGACCACTGAGCTCTCTGCATAGCTACAAGATGATCTAATCCACTATGATATCTCCAGAGGCCTCCAGGTCACCTTGATCTTCTCAAGCCTCTTCACAAGCTGCTGGTGACCTGGATCCCCCAAAGTATGCTCACGCAGGCCTCACATGCTGCTTGAGGTTTAATTCCCCAAGAACTCCCTGCTGGCTTCAGGTTCTCTCATTCCCTTGGACCACTCATAGCTGTCCTATAGCGCGAATCCTGTAAGATCTCCCAACATTCCTCCAGAGTGGGACCATATCTGAGATTACAGTTGCTATATCTTACCCTATCCTGTACATCCTTTGAATGGTTGGTCATGCATCCCTAAAGTGAAAATAATGATTGACTGTTATGCCTTACAGAATGAATGCCCTTTCCCTGCAGTATTACAAGGCAACTGGGTGCCGAACATTGCAATTTCAGATTTTTGTAAACCTTGGAGTTTGGTCTGAATCACCATGAACATTTCTTTTCAAATGTAACTATTACGTCACAAGCTTTGTAACATCTCAAAACGTGGAAAGCATCACTCCCTGACTCCACTCGAAAGCACAATCAGTTTCCCTGTGACCTCTTTTAAGCACTTTCTGCTGTTGCAGGTAAGAAGGCAGGGGCTTGGGGCAGACCCTGGAATGTGTTTACATGTGGAGTGTGCCGTTCACATATACACCACACATCTCCCTCTATGTGACTGAGTGACACCAGCATGCCCAAAAAATGATACAGGAGATATCAAGACTGAAGCCAAATTTTATGGAACCTTGTATCATAACTATCTTTGTACTCTCGTAAAGTGCTTTCAATTCACGTTTCCGGATACAATACCAAAATATGAAGATTTGAAAAGAAAATGAGAAGCAAAGGTAGATAATTTGCTGAGCGTCTGCAGTACACAAATGGTTAAACTTTATTATGGTGCAGAAAAGCACCACCATACACAGAGAGTGTTGGCAGTACCCTGGGGGGTTACATTCTAATAATGATGCGTACATTTATAAGCATAAAGCTTGTTTTGACTAGCCAAAAGAATTTGTTTCGCGACCCTTTATAAAGTCCACCCTCTTGGCGCTCTACCCTACACCGCTAGAAAATACTCACTCCAAAGCAATTGAGAGGACATAACATAACTACTCAAGGAGGAGGAGAGTATCAAGATCTCACCTGAGTTTCCGCAGGAGCGTCGAGGAACTGTTGAATAATCCACTTCTTCTCCCTATCACATATGATGCCAGACTAAATCTAGTCAACAGAGGTAACTAGGGGAAGAAGGGAAACAAAACAAGGTAACAGGAGCTACATAATGTTGAATGATCACAGCTGTTGTGGAATGATGCCAGGAATAGCCTATCTCATAACTGTGTCATCCAGGGTCCCTTGTTGTATGCAAGTATTGTTTCCTAAAGCTAAGACAGATGGGGAGTCGCCGCTATGGCCTTCACTGAACATCTCTTCTATTCGAATTGATACTTTAAGCAGAATGAAAGCCATTCTTTTACAAAAAACTGTGCCACTGACTTTGTCCAAAGAGATGTATGAACTACAAGTTGCAAGGTCCTCTGCAGAGATACATGCCCTTTTATCAACAAACTGTCCAATACATTTCATAAAAATGTTAGGTTGTATCTTACACATGTCTGATACCAGTGGTATTGTACATGTATTTAAGACAGTTTTTTCGGGACTGTTAGCACCTTTTGAAGCAATCCTCTGCATTTTTCCAAACTTCGTGTACTCTGTGTTCGGCGGCCTGCCTCTCATTTTGGGACTCGTAGCAGGAATACTATTCTTGTTCCTTCTGCTCCGATATGGCAAGTCCGGTCAGCAACGACACCCAGATTACCATCGAGAACACTCTCCTGGCAATGAAGTGTCGTGAGCGCATGATACAGATCCTGGGCCTGCCTCGTCTAAGAGACCTGATACCACCTGGTTCCTATCAGTCCGACCAATCTGGCAAAATTGCATCTTACCTGTTCTACGATGCCTGCTATGTGTAGAAGAATGCATGTTGGATGTCTGTCTAACACTTCCATCAGCACTGCCAACGGATGTTGATGCTTTGCTTGGTTCAGTAACGGCCCATGCATCATGTTGTCCCCAGCGGCTACCAATCCTGATGACGGCATTCATTGAGATCTCACAGACACAATCTGCTAACAGTGAGATACGTGGATCGACAGGCACACAGGTACCCCCTTCACCTCCATCTCCGACAAACATTGCTAATGCGACTAACGCTGACGGCGATGCTTCACATTTTTGTGCTATCAGTTTACTTAATGAAGTGCTCCAACTTTCACCTACTGTGGTAGACGATTTCTTTGCCAGCTTAGAAGATTGAATGTTTTCTCCTAACAACGAGAATGACTTTTGAAGTTAGCACACATCATTCTATGGGACTCTTTCTTCGACCGTCACTTTTCAAAACAAAACTTCCAACTTTAAGAACTCTATTTTTCTGCGATTTGACTTTTTCCAAAATTGAATATTTTTGTTGGGCACAAAGTAATCTGCTTAAAGTTAAACTATTCTTAGAGAACACAAATTCTTTGAAACACTTCTGAGAGACAATATTTAACCTTGTCCACAACCTAAACAGTATATTCTGTCATGGAATGGTCTTGATTTTTTTCTTCTGTATTTAAGATGTTATTTCATGACTCATTCTGATAAGCATTTTTTCTAAGTTTCACAGTACATGCTTTGAATGATAATATTGCTTTTTAATGCGTACCCGACAATGCTCTTCTTTCGTGTACAACCATTTCAAATGCATTCTATGTATTTTGGGAGGTATTTTATACACATCTTGCTTTAGATATGTTTAAGAATGCTTAGAATTTTGTAATATCGGACATAATAAAGTGCAGTGGAAGTTGTGAGGCATTTTAGAATCAAGCGTAATTTACTGATTCATGCCCTTATATAGGTATAATTCACATTGCCCTTATATAGGCATAGAAATCATGCCCATGTTTAGACATAACCCATCCAGTCCAAATACAGGCATGGCTACTTCCACTAGTTCCAAAAAGCCACAACGATTTCTTGGAAAACTCGGCTTTAGCAGTGAGGAACATCCCCTTACTTGAATATTAATTTGTCCTAGAAATCATAGGGTTTTCAAAGAACTACCATTACCTTGGGGTTCTTTGGTGACGTTATTATGTCCGACTTTACGTCAAACCAGGCACCTTCAAGTGAGAAATATGCCTACACTTGCCCTAACAAACACATGGTGGTTCGGAGCAGCTCGACTATCTACTTGCCCGACGCAGCTTGCTACAGCAAGTGCCGAAGGAAGCCGACCCTCCAGCTGACACACTGATCGAGAAGCTGTCCTTTCTCTCTGCGAGAATCCAGCTCCAGTGTTTCCAAGCTCCCCTTGCGGGGTGTTGGGAAATCGAGTCCCGAGACAGAGTTATCAGACCTCCTTCATTCTAGAATCAAGGTACGGAGCTGAATAGACCCTAAGAGAAATCTTGGCTAGATTCTTGACAAAGAAAAACTAAACTTATGCTACACCTCACTTACTTCTTCCCTCGTACTAGACTTAGGTTAGCTACATTGGGGTAGGCATATTTTAGAAGCACTAGTTGAGTACGTTTTAGCCTTTGTTATTTATGTATGTATTTATCTATGGTCTAGGAACCATACAATGCTTTTACAGTATTATTTTATAATACTCTTCTTACTGTACGCATTATACTTTGCAACCAGTATTACGATTGTAGCAGTTCATTTTACTTGTCTGAGAAAGATGACTGTTCAATAAAACTTTTATTGAAAATGCCCGTCTCTCTATGTCTCTGCATCTCTGATGAAACGAAGCATGCACGATTGACTGAGTAAAATATCTATCTATTGTTTCCACGACTCTGAAGACGGCTGGAATGCCAGAAACCGGTCCTTGGAAGCCTGTTTCCGGTCCAGGGAATACATGGCTTGGCAGTTCGGGCTGGACTGTTCCCATGAGGGACAGGGTCAGACTGATTTGCATATAGCCATGTCTGAACTGGGGTGGCAGAGTGGGCTAAAGAACGGTGATGGATTAAACCGAGATATTTTGACTGGGTGTGAGTGTTTGATTGATTCAGATGCTCCGTCCATCACCACCGCCTTTTGTACCGCTTTTGGCCGCCATAAGTGTGGCAGGGTATGCTCAGACGTGAGTCCCTTGATCACTTTGCCACTGGATTCAAGCAAGCCGGGCTGAAGACGGCTGGAATGCCAGAAACCGGTCCTCGGAAGCTTGTTTCCGGTCCAGGGAAGACATAGCTTGGCAGTTCGGGCTGGACTGTTCCCATGAGGCACAGGGTCAGACTGATTTGCATATAGCCATGTCTGAACTGGGGTGGCAGAGTGGGCTAAAGAACGGTGATGGATTTACCCCAGATCTTTTGACTGGGTGTGAGTGTTTGATTGATTCAGATGCTCCATCCATCACCACCCCCTTTTGTACCACTTTTGGCCACCATAAGTGTGGCAGGGTATGCTCAGACGTGAGTCCCTTGCTCACTTTGCCACTGGATTCAAGCAAGCCGGGCTGAAGAAGGCTGGAATGCCAGAAACCGGTCCTCGGAAGCTTGTTTCCGGTCCAGGGAAGACATGGCTTGGCAGTTCGGGCTGGACTGTTGACATGAGGCACATGGTCGGACTGATTTGCATATAGGAATGTCTGAACTGGGGTGGCAGAGTGGGCTAAAGAACGGTGATGGATTAAACCCAGATCTTTTGACTGGGTGTGAGTGTTTGATTGATTCAGATGCTCCGTCCATCACCACCCCCTTTTGTACCGCTTTTGGCCGCCATAAGTGTGGCAGGGTATGCTCAGACGTGAGTCCCTTGCTCACTTTGCCACTGGATTCAAGCAAGTCGGGCTGAAGATGTCTGGAATGCCAGAAACCGGTCCTCGGAAGCTTGTTTCCGGTCCAGGGAAGACATGGCTTGGCAGTTCGGGCTGGACTGTTCCCATGAGGCACAGGGTCAGACTGATTTGCACATAGCCATGTCTGAACTGGGGTGGCAGAGTGGGCTAAAGAACGGTGATGGATTAAACGCAGATCTTCTGACTGGGTGTGAGTGTTTGATTGATTCAGATGCTCCGTCCATCACCACCCCCTTTTGTACCTTCCAATCCAGGGAAGGCATGGCTTGGCGGTTCGGGCAGGACTGTTTCCACGAGGCACAGGTTCAGACTGATTTGAATATGGCCATGTCTGAACTTGGGTGGTGTGGAGTGCAAAAAAACGATGGATTTAGGTCCAGATCTCTGTACTGGGTTACATGTATGACATTGTTCTGCATTCTGTCCATCAACTGTGGTTTTTGCATTTGTCAACCCGAGTGGGATGGGTATGCTCAGACGTGAATCCCATGCACTCCACACCACTGGATTCAAGCAAGCCGGGCAGAAGACAGCTGGAATGCCAGAAACCGGTCCTCGCAAGCTTGGTTCCGGTCCAGGGAAGGCATGGCTTGGCGGTTCGGGCTGGACTGTTCCCATGAGGCACAGGGTCAGACTGATTTGCATAAGGCCATGTCTGAACTGGGACGTTGTGGAGTGCAAAAAAACGATGGATTTAGGCCCAGATCTCTATACTAGGGTGAATGTATGACATTGTTCTGCATTCTGTCCATCAACTGTGGTTTTTGCATTTGTTACCCCGAGTGGGATGGGTATGCTCAGACGTGAGCCCCATGCACTCCACACCACTGGATTCAAGCAAGCCGGGCTGAAGACCGCTGGAAAGCCAGAAACCTGTCCTCGGTAGCTTGTTTCTGGTCCAGGGAAGGCATGGCTTGGCGGTTGAGGCTGGACTGTTCCCATGAGGCATAGGGTCAGACTGATTTGCAATGGCCATGTCTGAACTGGGGTGGTGTGGAGTGCAAGAAAACAATGGATTTAGGCCCAGATCTCTGTACTGGGGTGAATGTATGACATTGTTCTACATTTTGTCCATCAAATCCTGCCCCTCAAACCCGGACCCGAAGCAAAAGGAACTGGTCATCAATCCACAAAACCTATACAAAGGGCGCCCTTTCATCAACCCAGTTCCACAGACCGTACTAACAGCAGACGCATCGCTCACTGGTTGGGGAGCTCATCTCTCGACTCACAACATTTAAGGTCTGTGGAGTCAAAAGGTTTCTGGTATTCCAGCCGCCTGCAGCCCGGCTTGCTTGAATCCAGTGGTGTGGAGTGCATGGGACTCACGCATACCACGAGTGGGATGGGTATGCGTGAGTCCCATGCACTCCACACCACTGGATTCAAGCAAGCCGGGCTGCAGGTGGCTGGAATACCAGAAACCGGTCCTCGGAAGCTTGTTTTCGGTCCAGGGAAGGCATGGCTTGGCGGTTGGGGCTGGACTGTTCCCATGAGGCACAGGGTTAGACTGATTTGCATATGGCCATGTCTGAACTGGGGAGGTGTGGAGTGCAAAAAAAACGATGGATTTAGGCCCAGATCTCGGTACTGGGGTGAATGTATGACATTGTTCTGCATTCTGTCCATCAACTGTGGTTTTTGCATTTGTCTCGTCTTCTTTGCATGAATTTTGCTTGCGATAAAGTGTCACTCATAATCGTTGAAATGTCACTCAGAAGTTCACTGAAATGATAAAAATGTCACACATGGCAATTTGAAACCTTGGCAGTTATGGAGAAACTTTCTCCCGTAAGTACTTTATATTAAATTTCGTTTTCATTAACTTTTACCACTATTTTTGAAGTTTCCTCAGCAACTCAACCTATTTCTACTATATTAATAACTTAATTGGAAATGTACCTCGCATCAACAAAACCACCATGGGAGGTAGATCCTTCTCCTACCTGGCAGCTAAAACCTGGAACTCACTTCCCACTCACCTTCGCCTTACTCAGAACCACCTAGCATTCAGAAAGCAACTTAAAACGTGGATATTTGACAAGTAATTCCCCACCCCTCTTCAAGCGCCTTGAGACCCTCTGGGTATGTAGCGCGCTATATAAATTTACTGACTTGACTTGACTTAACTCGTTTTCTAAACATGCCTACAACAGAAGAACTAATAATTCTGATTCTACATTCTCTAGAATCAGATAATTCTGAAGAATTAATACAGAGACAAACCACGATAATACAGTCCCCTCACCCCAGTCTGCAGGGGGGCATCATTTTGATTGCTCCACTGCAGCGCCCGCCAGCACGCAAGCAAAAAAATCAGGCACGTACATACACTAAATCCTTCTTTAACTCTCTTTCTATAACAAAGTAAGAGGGTATAGACCAAGCTAAAATGGCCACCATCTCTAGTTTAGGACAAACATCGTCGCGATAGCCCGAGGACGCTTGGAACGCACGGTCTTTATACGGCATGACGTCAACCTCCATCATAGCTTCTAATAGGACGGCTGATCCGAGGCCTGAAACGCGCGGTCCTGTTGCTAAGGGCGTCGAAGGGGTGTGGTTATGATGCTGAGAGGAAGGCCAGGGTCGAGCGAGGTGGAGTCAGGCAGTGGTAAAGATCCTCTGCTGGAGAAACGACAGCTGGCTTGTCACAGATTAACCAGTGAATTGAGAGAGCTGCAGAGGCCTCCGGAGCTTGCAACTGGGCAGCTGAAACGGATTCGCAAAGCAACCCTCGCTCGGCCCTTAGGAGTCATCCACTGTGTAGCCCAGTTCAGGGGCGCCGCTCCCGGATGCTCGAGGGTAGCAGGACGCTGAGACCTCGGCAGATTTCCAAGGCTTTACTTAAGATTGGCAGTTTGAGCAGACGGGGGGAGGAGGATGATAAACACGCAGGACAGGTAGGGAGGGGTGAGGTGGGATATAGAATAACATGCAAAACATTATATGCGTATGGCTGTACACCAGTGAATGGTCATTTGGGGAGTGGGGGGTTGTTGGGTGTAGGGAAGATATCCAATTTATGTGGCTGGTGGAGTATGTACATTAGATAAATGGTTAATAAGTATTATGGAAACGCATTCAGTGACAGTGTTTACTATTGAAAAACCTGCACTATCTTAAGGCAATGCGGCGGTTTATGTGTAGAAAAGTTAAAATTGGGCTGTGTGAAAGTTGACTTTCAGCATTGCAACGAGTAATAAACTCCCCGGACAGTAAGGGGGGGTGTGAGCGTTGTATAGGTTATGATGACGTTTCTGCATAGTCCAAATCGTGTTTATGTTCAGAAGGCTTGATGATGTACAAAGCAAGGTGTAATGCAAGCATTGTGGGGACTTGGCCAGCGGGGGACTAGAGATGTATTGTTTACGTATTAAGCCGTCTAATGCAGAAGACTACTTAACCTGTGGTGTGCCTAACTTGTCATGTATAGTCTCACAGCATCCCATATAATAGCAAGTGCATAATAGCTACACTTTGGCCAATAGCTTTGTACAAACACAGAGGGGCCCTCAATAAATAGTAGGTCATTTTGAACTCTTTTAAAAGCTGCAGAATCTCATAATTCTAGTGGCCCTGTTTGAGTAACAACGAGGAAAGAACGTATGAGAAACAGGTTGATAAGTGAGTCTTCGAAGTAGCTTGCATGGCACCATCTCTGTAAACACATGTTCCTGTTTAAATGATAGAAATATTAATAACCTTCAGTACATCTGAAGGTAGCACATGTAAACGGTCTTCATCACATTGCAGTGCTGTTGATTTCAGTCCATTTCCACTCAATGTAGGCTAGCTTTGGGGGTCTGGAACCACATGTCCAGGTCCTATCCCTGATTAGATACTTTTTTCAACAGTCATCTGTACAATTAGAATTGTTGTATGTGAGTGCGGAAAACCTATCCCTATTCTGCAATGAAAAGTATATTCATCTGAGATTCACTTTATCCAGATGTGTTCGTATGATTTTTGTATTTGTTATATAGTTATTGGGTCCACAGTGACTTGAAAGCACATCTCTGGACATAGTAAAGATCCAGTCTGCAGCTAAATGGAGATTCAAATGGAATGAGTGAAGACGTTACTGAATAATTATTTTGTCAGTAATGGATTTGAAGGAATTTGGAGAGGCTTACATACACCACCTATGTATTGACTTCTTAATTGTGACTCCCCAGTACTCAACGCCTCCTTCTTCTTCTTCCTTTTTTTTTTTTTTTTTTTGGGGGGGGGGGTGGGGCGGGGGGACGTTCTATTTATTTCTGTGTCTCTTTTGGATTTTTTTTTTAGAAATTATTTATTTACTGTTTCATTGACCGGTGTTCCGCTCCGAGCAGGCAACCAATTGCTGCACGAATATCTAGGTTTTGGTTACTTATGTTACAAATGCTAATGGGTCATAGCAGTGATAAATCTGTGCTGTGTATTGTGATGGTCTCATCACTTGAAGACCTGTAATTGTAAAAATCCAATGATATTGGGAATGGGAATTCTCACAAATTATGGACAATAATTTGATGTGACAGAAAGCAGAGTCCAGCACCATTAGCAGAACTGCAGGGAGTCTTCTGTGTCCCTTAAACCTAAAAAAACAGGAGGCAAGCCCTTGGAAAGAAGGCAGAGTCCATCTGTCCTTCAACTGAATCAGGAGGCAGCAGGGAAACTGGCATAAAAGCAGTCAAGTTGAGTCCTTTTAGCACAGCATTCTTTCTGACAGAGGTTCACTTCAAGATCCAGAAGTGTATGATTTTAGGGGGTCAGAGACCCAGTACTTTAACCAAAAGTGCCTTTGATGTACGGGGTAACTTCAAAGTAGCTCTTTGAAGTGCACAAATATCACTTTCAACCCAGTTCTGTCTTCCAGGCCATAGGTGGGCGGTACATCAATGCTTTGTGTGTAGATATACACTACCAATTGAAGTGGCAGCCCCTCCTATTCCTCCCTGCCCAGGAAGAACCATCAGAATCCATATGCGTGCCCAGAATGCAGATGAGACTCCCCTTCCTGTGTATGTGACGGTCTAAAGGGAATGCACAAAGTGCAGAGGTCACCCACCCCAAACATGTACTGGAGACACTGTCAAGAACATAGAGCAATAATTGCAGAGAAATGTCCACTTTCTAAAAGTTTAACAACATTGGGTGGTGATGGACAGAGTTTCTGAATTAAGCAGAATCTTCTCACCCAGTCAAGAGATCAAGGCTAGATCCAACACCGTTTTTTAGCTCACTGCACCATCCCAGCTCAGAACCTGGCTATATGCAAATTAGTCTGTTCCTGTCCCAGTGCATGATGAGAACAGGGCAAACCAAACTACCAAGCCAATTCTTACACTGGGAAGGAAACAAGCTTCCGGGGACCGGTTTCTGGCATTTCAGCCGTCGTCGGCCCGGCTTGCTTGAATCCTGATGGTGCAATGAGCAAGGGACTCACATCTGAGTATACCCTTCCACGCTTAGGGTGGACAAAATATTTAACAACATGGGGTGGTGATGGACAGAGTTTCTGAATTAAGCAGAATACTCTTACCCAGTCAAGAGATCAGGGCTAGATCCAACACCGTTTTTTAGCTCACTGCACCATCCCAGCTCAGAACCTGGCTATATGCAAATTAGTCTGTTCCTGTCCCAGTGCATGATGGGAACAGGGCAAACCAAACTACCAAGCCAATTCTTACACTGGGAAGGAAACAAGCTTCCGGGGACCGGTTTCTGGCATTTCAGCCGTCGTCGGCCCGGCTTGCTTGAATCCTGATGGTGCAATGAGCAAGGGATTCACATCTGAGTATACCCTTCCACGCTTAGGGTGGACAAAATATTTAACAACATGGGGTGGTGATGGACAGAGTTTCTGAATTAAGCAGAATACTCTCACCCAGTCAAGAGATCAGGGCTAGATCCAACACCGTTTTTGAGCTCACTGCACCATCCCAGCTCAGAACCTGGCTATATGCAAATTAGTCTGTTCCTGTCCCAGTGCATGATGGGAACAGGGCAAATTAAACTACCAGCTGGTCTCCTTTCTGGTGAAGAATTGGCTTGGTAGTTAGGTCTGCCCTGTTCCCATGATGCACTGGGCCAGGGACAGACTGATTTGCATATAGCCAGGTTCTGAGCTGGGATGGTGCAGTGAGATAACGGTGATGGATCAAGCCCTGATCTTTGGACTGGGTAAGAGTGGTCTGCTTAATTCAGACACTCTGTTCATCACCACCCCCTTTTCTGAATCGTTTTTGGCCACTATAGGTGTGGCAGGGTATACTCAGACATGAGTCCCTTTCTCACTGCACCATCAGGATTCAAGCAAGCCCGGCCGAAGACGGCTGAAATGCCAGAAACCGGTCCCCGGTAGCTTGTCTCCTTTCTAGTGAAGAATTGGCTTGGTAGTTTAGTCTGCCCTGTTCCCATGCTGCACTGGGCCAGGGACAGACTGATTTGCATATAGCCAGGTTCTGAGCTGGGATGGTGCAGTGAGATAAATAACGGTGATGGATCAAGCCCTGATCTTTGGACTGGGTAAGAGTGGTCTGCTTAATTCAGACACTCTGAATCACTTTCTAAAAGTGGCATTTCTAAAAAGGGACTGTTAACTACAGCCTCACCACTAAGAAGGATTTAACATTACCATTCCAAAGATATGAAACATGAAAAAGGCTACTCCTCTCTGATCAGGAATTACAGCTTTAAAATGTATGAATGAATTCCAAATGCTAGCCTATGAGAGAGGTAGGCCCCACAGTAGTGAAAATACAAAATAGGCTGTTTGTTACTACCAGGACATGCTAAACATAAAAGTACATGTCCTACCTTCTACTTGCATGGCACCCTGGGGGGGAGCCACAAGCACTTAAGCTCTGGTTAGCAATGATAAAGTGCACAGCACCCTAATGCCAACAAAAACGAATTTCAGCAAATGGAGTGGGGAAGGCAAAGTTTGGGATGAAACCACTCCAAGGCTATCTAACGTCCAGTAACTCTTGAAATTTTCAATTTTGGAAAAGATCATAGAATGCAAGCATAATTTCAACTAGACCTTACCCATGGGCAGTGCTACTGCACTGATACAAATGTAGCTTTTTGGATGTAAAAAACGAAAAATAAGTGATGCAAAAGAAGTTGGGCCTAAAGTGAGAACATAGGCAGGATTGGGTAGGGAAAATTCTCAAGTTACTGACTAGTGTACAGGAGAACACTGGCACCTCACTACCCCAGAGCATTCCTGAACCTGGAAAAAGGTGGCATTGCTTGAAGAAAGCAACCTCAAGGATTCATGAATCCTGCTGGCACCTTAGCAGTGCAACTGCTCTCAAAGGTGCCTGCTTCTATGCTACGCATCTTCTTAGTTGACCATTGCTGTGTTTTTCTCATGATCAACATGATTCAATTTAGTCAGCATGTGTGATTTTGATGACTGTAATGGCTTCTTCGAGTTAGTGACCATACTACACTGATTCCAGGATGCTGTGATATAAGTAATCAGCCATCTAAAAAAACTACTGTCTCTGGTCCTCGGAGATCTTCAGTTTTTAACTATTGAACATGAAATTGTACTGCAAAGTGAATTTGTGGAGCGCTGTTTGTCAACCGTGAATCTATCCAGGCAAGCCCAATGTTCCTTCGTATTAAAGACTGGAACCATGCATAAAGGATTCTTCACATTGGATATTCTAGTTGAGTTTTCTCATGTTTGAAGTCGATTTAATTTGGATAGCTTGTTTTGTATTTCATGGGGGACGGTGCAGAGAAATTCAGTTGTACATTTATTGACTTGGTGAAATCTGATTTAAAGTCGGTCTGAGTGCCTCGGATTCATATAGGTTTTTTTTATTAGCTTAATTTGGTTCTGATCTTTTGCTCCAACACGCTCACATAAGTCTGGCAGCTAACTCCTCTTGCAAATCGTGAAAGACAATAGGCTATGATGGTAGGCATCTAAGTTATTGGATCCAAGGATTTGGAAAACCACCCCCCCCCCACCCACAAACCATCCCCATTCTTTTGTGTATGTTACTTACATTTTGCTTTCAAGAAAGTGCTGAAAACATCTCCTTTATGTGAGGTACTTTTGGTGATTTTATTTCCAGCTCTTTTGTTTATGATTAGGTTATGTGTTCAGCGCCGAACATTTGGGATATCTGTGCACTTTGAAATGCAGATTACCTGGGCCGGGTTCTCTCTGATCATGATGTACACATCTTAACCCTACCCCCTGTTGTCAACAAGCGGCTGCCATGCGACTGCCTCAAGGACCCAGTGTTTCGCTATGAGCAAGAAAATAACATTTGGTGCTACTTTAATACGGCATCTTCTACGATGCGGAATGGGGCTCCTTTAAATTTGTTACCGGGGGGGGCATGCATTAAAAAAATATCGGGGGTCTGTAACATTAGACTATAACCTCAAAGCGGTGGTGCATAAACTGGCAGCTCTTACCAAGGCTGGGATGCCAATATGGCGTCACAAACTCAGATTTTATAAATGGAACGGGGCCCCTACCTAATAAGATGAACCCTAGCAAGGAAATACTATTTATAGAAAAAATAAACTTGGCTCCAGGTAATGTGCATACAAATATCAAATAGCTAGACGTTGATTAGTGGCTAATGAAACCATCCAACACATTGTTATGTAAAAAATTATTCTTTTTATTTATTCTTCTTTTTGTTATATATTCATATGAATATGGATATTCTTTCTTCTTTTTTAGAAAAGATAAAAAGTTGTACATATCATTTTTTGTTGCTAACCCATCAACACCACAATTTTGCATCTCATCCTGATAGTGCTTGTACAAATTTCTTTACATAAACTCCATAGCGTTAATAATGCAAAATGCTACACAATTAAACAGTCTAACATGATTACATACAGAACCAATAATTCCAAATCGAAGCGTTTCGGCAATGCCTTCCTCATGAATTCTGTATATTTTCAATTGATAGCTCTCTCACTACTATTATGTCCTGTTAGATATCTCTACTCTGTTCGTAATTGAGTTATGACTCATACAAGTTATCCTGTTCTTTTACTTCGTTCTCAGTCACCATCTGATGTCCTTGAACCGTCAAGTACACCTGCGCAATACCGATGCTTGGTTTCTATAGTGCAGTACTTTTTCTAGAATTCCTGAGGAAGGCATTGCCGAAACGCGTTGATTTGGAATTATTGGTTCTGTATATAATCATGTTAGACTGTTTAATTGTGTAGCATTTTGCATTATTGACGCTCTGGAGTTTATGTAAAGAAATTTGTACAAGCACTATCAGGATGAGATGCAAAATTGTGGTGTTGATGGTTTAGCAACAAACAAAATGATATGTACAACTTTCTATCTTTTCTAAAAAAGAAGAATATCAATATTCCGATGAATATATAACAAAATGAAGAATAAATAAAAACAATCCTTTTTTACATAACAAACTGTTGGATGGTTTAATTGGAGACTAGTCAACGTCTAGCTATTTGATATTTGTATGCACATAGCACCAGGTTAAGTTTATTTTTTCTAAAAATAGTCTCCAACTCAGATCGCAGAGGCAAAGATTGCATCTGTAGAGGTGCTAGCGGACCTTCAGCGGTACAACCTTAGGGCGCACACCGCCATGAAGCTTCAAGAGGTTGACCGAATAGGGGCACTGCTGGCATGGATTATCCACAAAATCACTGGCCTAAATAGTCTCTCCTTCTGGCGTTTCGGTCTACTCCTACGGACCTTTTCCGGCTACTATGCTGTGGTATACCAGGCTTCAGAGCAGGATTGCTTAGAATCAATAGACCAGTTTCTCGCTGCCCTTGGCTTGCCCTGAATTGCACCGCCTGAGAGGATCTCTCTAGATGCAAAGATCACATCAACCAATGTGAAACGGGCGGTCTTGGCTTGACCCGCAACAAAGCCTAATACTAAAATACTATAGCACCTTTTCCACCTCAGTTGGCAGACCTATATAGGGCGGCACTAAACGGCAGGGGAACTCCCTGGTCCCCTTTGTGAATCCCTTATGTTATCTGTTATGTGTATGATGCTATGTCTGAGGATATAAATGAGTGGGGTGTGCCTTAAATGGTGCATTTTCCATACTGTTAGATTTTGTGTTGCAGACACTGACTGATCTCTATCAACTTTAACAATTTTTTTCCCGGATAATATAAAGTTTTAAAAATATTACAGTATAGCTAGCTGAACTGACTATGCACAGTATCAGACCATGTCCATTTCTTACAGGGCACAGTGGGAACTATGTAAGTGCTCTGTGCTACTTATTTTGCCCCAATTCACTGCGCATAGCCATTGTTTGTGCACATTCACTACTCTGTGCAGAGCATGGTCTCTAGCTGTGCACTGCATCTATGCTTTTCCTGCTCTACACCTTATTGTGCAAAACCACCATGCTTTGCCTGCTCAGCTGTCTCTTGTCACACGTTGTCGTCTATGACGCTGCCCTGTTCCCTCTCAGTGTGCTCCAAACCAGTGCGCATGACTGTGTGCACAGTGAAAACTAGATGTATGACCTGATATTCCACACCTTCCAATAGCGTACCAATATCGGGCAGTGCCAAAGTAGGTGAACCAGTGTTCCCGTTGCCCCGCATCTCCGCCAGCAGAGATCAGATTTGCGTTTGTCTCACCAGTGGACCCGAGCAGGCGTATAATACCAATACATAACTACCTTAAAAACAGACTCTGCCTCCGCTGTATTATGTGCAGTGTGATGAGCCCTATACAGCACCTACTCCCATTCCTTATGAGTTAGGGGTATGCCCAGTTGGGTCTCTCACCGCACCTGAGCTTTGGTACGTATTCGCACTGAGCATGCAACTAGCATGGCATATATCTCCGATATAAGCCTGCGGTCATTCTTTTTGCGCACTAGCCATTGTTCAAAGGCCATGAGTGGACGGGACATGCGGGAGAAATTGGCGGGCCTCGTAACCCAGTGTGCGTGCTGACTGTAGGGAAATGCGTCTGAGGAAAGTAAATCGTAGTCTTTACGCAACTGTGCAAACAGGATCAAGCCCTCAGTATAAAAAAGGAACTTACCCTCTTACATCCCTCCTCTCGCCACCTCTGGAATACGGCCAAGGCTTGACCTGAGGGTAAGTCTGGGTTGTCGACAATGGGTGTCATTGGCTAAGGAAACTATTTCCACCCCTTCCACAAAGCTACGTGATCCCAAATCTTGAGTGTGGGCGAGGTAACCGTGGAAGAATAGAGTCCCCACGCTCTATCTTTTTGAGGTAACCACAGCTCCCGCCAAATGTTTACCCCGGCAACAGACTGGTCCATAAAGTTTCAGTGCTTGCTAGACAGTGGCATATTCCATTCCACCAAATAGTGTAAACAGGCCGCCTGATAATAACCCTTAACTAGCTGGGGGCCTAGACCGCCCTGCCCTTTCAAGGCCGTCATCTGCTTGAGGGAGAGGCGAGGCCTCCTGCCTTCCCAAACACACTTAGTAATAAGAGAATGTCATTTCTTAGGCACGTTCCCCTGCCGATGGAAAAGGAGGATGACCTATAACCATTAACCCGAACAAAGGCCTGTGGGGAGGTGTATAAACAATGTATCCAGCGGAGGAAGTTGGAACCAACCCCATACACGTGCAAAACCACAAACCGGTACTCCCAGTTGGCCAGATTGAAGGCCTTCTCCGCGTCTATAGACCAGAGAAAGGCCGGCCTCTGGGAGCGGTGAGTACTATCGATTAAATGCAGCAATCTTTGGAATTGTCTCCCCCTTGTCTAGAGGGAATGAAGCCCGACTGATCGGGTTCGATCATCCCCTCCATGAGAGGGCTGAGTCGCGATGCCAAAATGCCCGCAAACAATTTAGCTCCAATATAAAGAAGCAATATGGGTCGGTAGGACCCACATAAGCGTGACTCTTTCCCCGACTTCAAAATGACAGAGATCCCTGCCTCAGACATTGAGGGCGTCACCTCCCCTGTGTCGAGGAACAAGTTAAACAATCGGGCCAGCAAAGGAGCCAGCTCCACACAAAATGTCTTATAAAATATAGCCGAAAATCCCTCCAGGTCCGGTGACTTAGCAACTTTCAACCTAGAGATAGCAGAGATCACCTCCTCTATACGGATACTCGAATCCAGGTCCACCGAGACAGACCTAGGGAGAGGGGTTATCTCACAAGCCGCCAAATACAGCGTTGGATCTTGTGGGGGCAGAATTTGCTCCGTGTAAAGGATGTGATAAAAGCTGCGAAACTCGCCAGGGGACCTCCATCTCACCAAGTCGGGCAGTCCCATCGGTCCCCCCGGCGCCTCTTGCAGTACACCTCGCCAGGCCATCCAGTGGTAAAGTCACGGGGAGCAGGGCTCACTGTAGCTTGCGTCAGGAAAGCACTGCTTCTCTCTCTCTCTCGCACAGACTGGTCGGGCTTCTTAATGGGCGATGCCCTCCCCACTCGCTGCCATCCCAAGGTTTGACACGCACGTTTGGTTCCAAGCTGCTCAGACCCCTCCTTTGGTGAGCCGCCGTCTATGCCCATGGTCTCCAGCGCCTTTTAAGAGATCAGAGTTGTGGGAGCTTTTCTTGGTACTTAAAGATGATTCGAAACGGGTGGCCCCAGGAGTAAGGGATGTTCTTCTCATTGAGATAGCTGGTCACAGGCTTAAACTCATGTCGTTTTACCCGGGTGGAGGCCGCAAGGTTGATGGCCTTGGAAATGTACAGGTTGAGCCTCTTGGGCCTTCCGGTTGATGCGCTCCTTCAGCTGAAAATCATGCACACACACAGACGAGTATGTCCGGAGGAGGTGCTTTGTTGCTGCGGGGGAGGCCTACACGATGGACCTGGTCCATTTGGATATCCGTTCCATTACCGACTCCCGAGGAGCTGCTGAAACAAAGCGAGGACATAAGCACGTAGATCGCCGCCTTCCTCCTTCCATGGAACGGCCCTGATTCTTACGTTGTTCCACCTGGAGCGATTCTCCAGGTCCTCCGCATGGGACTGGAGGTCAATGTTGTGCTCACTAAGTCGCAGCACGTCCTGGTGCAAAAGGTGTATCACTTCATCCCTGCTTACATCATGCTCCTCCAGAGTCTCCACCCTCTCCCCTATTTCCTCAACATCTCGCCGCACCTCTTTAAGATCTGTAGCCAGCTGAGACTTTGGCTCCTGGAAGTCCTCCTTAATGGCCGAGAAGAGTTCTAACATAAAGGCTTTGGTTGCAGGGGCATCTCCACCGTCCGACTGGCCCGCACCTTTCTCTCCCTGCACGGAGGAATGACTTGACTGCTTGAGAAGTAGTTCTTGTAAGGACTTCTCCTTACGCGCCTTTGCTGTCGCCATTTCGAACCCTCCACTCAACAAATCTCCACCTGGGTACAGGGCCGAAGGAAACGTCGCCGGGTACACCAACCAACTCCTCGGGCAAGCAGTACTCTGGCAGACGCCGCCAATACCTTCGTAAGCACCAAGACGCCGGTGCGTTGTCCCCTAGGATCCACACCAGAACACCCTTGCACCCGCTCCTCTGGGTGTCTCCCAGAAGCGCCACGGGGCAGAGGTCTACCTCCGGGTGCCTTGCACTCAGCTCTACCGCTTCAAGTAATCCCAGGCCCAGTAATCAGCACTGTCGACACCTGTCCAGGCCTGACCAACTAGGCAGCTGGGATGGGACTCTCGCCAGCCGCACGATGACGGCACCTCCCCAAGATGGCGACGACGTCACCTCCCTGCAATCCGCTCCTCGTGGCCTGGGCCCACCACCTCCTCACTAGCATCTCAAAATGTCTGCTGCCTGCCAAAAGGCAGACCGATGCAACCCCAGTAGCAGCTCACAGTGAAGAGGGCAGTCACCCTCCAGGCTGCCACGCTGCAGTCAGGACAGTGCTGCACCCACTCCATACGGCACTCTGACCATCCCAGCTGCCTTAGCCCTACAGAGGGCCGCACATGCAGAGGGCCCACCGCCCGCGGGAGAACTCCCAGCTCCACTAGCTGCCTGGAAGGCCACTCCCGCAATCACCGTCTGCCGAGGTGCAGACACACCACCAGCACACTCTCTCCGCTTCGCCCTCCACCTACCGCCCCTCCGTGGCCAGCCAGCGGGGGCAGGGCGAACCCCATAACAGCTCGAGGTTCTGGCTCCACTCAGTGGGACACGCACTTCACCGCCAACCGCACCGCCCCCGACAGCACCAGGCAGCACTAAGTTACCAGCAGGGCAAGAGAAGCGCTTCTGGAGCAGCCTCAAAGGCCACGCTCTGCTAAGGCCGCGCACATCGACTCCCGCCACGAGGCCTCCGGCAGGAGCTGAGAGCAGCACTCCCTGGGGAGCTCCACAGTCCACCCCCCCCCCCCCACCCCCACCCCGGCACTTCACCTCAGCCGCCGTTCACCCACTTCAGTGACAGTCTCATGACACGGGGCCCACAGGCTTGAAGAGGCCTGTCCACACCAGGCCCAAGGCCGGACCAGGTAGGCCGCAATAGTCGCGGGGCTCAACGGTGACAACACAGCCTCTGCGCCGGTCCGCGGCTCCTCCTCAGGCTTCCTGCACAAGCCCGCCACGTATGTCCAAGGTGGATGGCCCCAAGGATCGGTGCAATGACAAAGCTAAGAATCAGCGGCACTGGAGGGACACAGACTCGCGTCCTACCACGCTGCCATCTTGGTCACACCTCCTTCCTGGCTTTAAGAAACTTGCAGAGCTGAATCGGAATACTTTTTTTAATATTACAAATATTACAAATCAAACCTCGGTCAATGAGTGTTACTTTGCGATGACGCCCATAGACTGTAATTTGATTGGTTCTTGCTGCGGGAACTATCCAGTGCCCCACAAGTGGGGCAGCATTTTTATCAGGACAGGTGGTTGAACGCTGAGTGGTATATGAGATTCTAGGCACTAGGTTTTCAGGGTATTCTGGGTAAGAAGATTGTGGTATCCACAGCGAAACACCGCCTTGTACTCGTCTGGTTGTCTAGTTTTCAGAAATGCCTGGGTTTAGTATGCTGGTTTCCTGGGTGGCCGCTAACTCTTTAGGTCTCGCATAGACTGGGAATGCATGCTGTCTCTTTGAGACATGCTGTATCTAGAATGTGGGCATGAAGCACTGCCCATCTTTTTGATTGGTTCCTCTTACTGCCCTTCGTAAATGCCTGCTTTTGTTTTGTGACTATGCTTAGTAGTACCCCCTTATGGTCTTTTGGAACCTCCCAAGAGGACTGCCCCAGTTACATGTGCTTACACTTTTTTTTTCTTTTGTTACTCCTTGAGCAAAATGTATTTTTCTTTGGACTGCCTTTGCTTTTCAGTTTTGGGATTGGAGTTATTTTGGGCTTTACAATTACACCCCGCTTATGTGGTGGCATTTGCTCAGCTCTGGTGCGGTTGCTGCTCCCAGCTGCTCATGTTTACAGTATTCTTTCACGTACTCTCCCCATGCCATTCCTGCAGCCCCTTCCGCCCCAGCCTCCCACCCGTCGCTGCTACTTTGGTAAGTGACTTGTGTGCTCAAACTGAGTGTTTTCCTAATATTTGTACTCCATTAAAATATTCTGCCTTTTTTTAAATGGCCGTTACCTTTATTTTCTTAGGCTTGTTTGGATTTCCGATCCATCACTTTCAGCTGACAGTATTTTGTGTTTTACCCCATACTGCCTTGTTTTTGATTACCCCCTCTCTTCTTTCCATGGAAACCTGCAGGATGGGGGGATTTGAGCGTTGCCTGTCGAGGAGCACATAAGTGCAATCCACCTCCATCCCACTTCCCTTCTGTGTAACTTCCTTGGAGCCTTGGTTTCCCCTCCTTGCTCTATAATATTTTTGATATTTTTGTGGCTTCAAGAGTATGCACGTTTTTTTTTTTTTGCAAACATTTGAATTGAGCACACAGTGATGTTAGGTATGTGTTTTCTTTGTGCCTTGCAGGGGACTCTTTTATGTATCGGTTTGCTGATTTTTCTCACGATCAGTACCGCTCTGGGAAACTATGGGCATAGGTGCTCGGGCACGCTGGAGTGTGTGCGTGCACTGTTTTTTGGTTTTGGCTTCGAGCACTTGCTGTATAGAGGCAATCACATGCAGTGTTTCTCCACACAAGAAGAGATACTTTGTTGCATGGTCTCTTCTGTTTCAACCGATCAGCTGGCAGTGTTCCTTTTGGCTGTTGGAGAAGGGCTTACCAAGGTCAAGAGGCTATCCCAGTGTTTCCTAAACTGTGCGATATGATTTTTGATGAGTCGCCAAAGTACAGCCAATAAAAGAAGATTCTATTAGTTTCTGTATTTATCTGCCACTTTTGCTGTGATTCAAAGAAAGAAGTCCAATGTCAAAGCAACCTACAGTGCAAATGGAGATTAATAACTTTTACTGTAGCTGCCGTTTCCTGAAATAAATCACTCTGCTTCCGTTACTCTAAAAACACAAGGACAGCAAGGAATTTACATGTATGACTATACAAGTCCGTTATAATTGGGTTTTCTTGCAAAGATTGTCGTATTTCCTCGTAGGGTAGTCTGCAACCCAACCCCTCACTTGCTTAAACAAAGTTTCTTAATTTCCGTTGCGAATTTAAGGCACAATCCGTCACCACATCGTGTTTCAATCTTAATTGGATAGGCAGCAAGAGACCTGTCAAGCTGGCCTTTAATTCTACATAGGTGTATGCTAAATGGTCCCACTTGATATTTGGTGCCTTCTTTGGAATGCTGACTTGAGAGAAGGCTATTTCCACAAGGAACAATTAGAACGTGGAAGCGGAAAATGACTGAAAAATGCTTTCCTGGCTTGAGAATGGACTGGGGCACTTTTATTTTGAAAACCATGTAGTTACTGGACTTTATTTTTTTTTAATTTCTTTATATGGATACGTGCGGTTTCTTGGGTGGCTGTCAATTGGCTACACTTCATTAAAAGCAATTATTCTGCCATCTTTACAGTACTAGTATCAGCAGGATCTGATCAGTTTTTAGTTTGTCTCTATACATCCTCTCAATAGAAACAAAATGCACAGATGAGGATTGAGTGCGTGCCTTGAGTGGCGTTGAGTGGTGCTGTGGTGTTGAGTGGTGCTGTTTATTTGTTTTGGAAGAGGAGCAGAGGCTGCGCTTGGTCCTGTGCTGCTTCTGACTCTATTTTTTCAGATGGCTTTGAGTGCTGGGGCTATTGTTTGAATACGATGGCGCAGCACAGGCTGGATTAGAGAGGGGCAGCAGGGGGCCAAAGTGCAAAGCGAGCGCGGGCAGCTCCTAAAGGACACTCTGAGGCAATAGCAACAAGCTCTCGGCATTGCTGTGGGGGGTGGGCGGGGGAGCAGCAGCCTTTGATGACTTGTGGTGTAAGAGAGATAAATGTTGGTGTGCGAGGCTTCCTTTCAAGTCTGGTGGGGGGGCGGGGGAGCAGGGGAGCAAGCGAGTGGGAGGGAACGAGCATATGGGGTGTGAGTGAGGCCAAGCGTTCGCGGGCGAAGCGTCACGCTTCAATAGATCAAATGGTCAATAGGTCTCGCTTTTAGGACCTTATAAGTATTTAGTTTTGCAGCACAATATCCTTGGTGCAAAAACCATCAACTGTTGCATGGCTAAACACTTATAAGGTACATGGTTTAAAGTGTTTAGCCATGCAACAGTTGATGGTTTTTGCACCAAGGATATTGTGCTGAATTTATCCAGAGATGAGACAGGCGGGGCAAGGGGTGAAAGATTGAGATAAAGGAGCAAAATGGAGAAAGATTGAGGCAGCGTAAAAAGGAAAGGTAAACGGAGTGGGAATGGAGCAGGCCAGTGAGAGTGAGATGAAATGCGAAGCCAGTAGACGGAAAAAAAGAGGGTGTTTATGAAGGAAGCTGAATGAGAGAGGGATGAGAGCGAGCGAGACAGAGGTTTGGGGGCGGCGGAGATCGGAGGAGGAGAGGAGCAGCACAGTGCACGTGGAGAGCTCCTCGGCAGCTTGCACAAATGGTGCTCCAGACGTATGGCCGCTCAAGTCAGCCCAAGGCAGCAATTCTGATCAATTCTAATGTGATAAAATGCTGCAGGGGAAAATGCACAGAGGCCGTGGCTTGTGTAAAAAGAACTTATACACGCAGATTAAGCTATTCCCCAGCATGGTAATTCTATCTAGAGGGGAGACCGGAGGGTGGCGAGAGGACACGAGAAGGGGGGGGATGTAGGGAAAGAGGAGACAGATGCAGGGAGAGGATGAGAGAGAGAGAGATGTGAAGAAAAAGTGACTGAAAGAGCGGTAAACAGAAAGGAGCATATGTGAAGAGAGGGGACCTGATCAAGTCAGAAGGTGAGATAGTCGCTGATGGGGGTAGGGTACAGGGCAGAGGTGCAGGGAGAAAGAAAATAGATTGAAGGAGAGGCGACTGGGGCAGGCAGAGTGAACACAGTGTGGCTCTCAAGAAGAGGGTGAGAGGAGAGAGAGAGAGGAAGAATGCCAGACAGGAATGGAGGATGAGACCGTTGGGGCAAGGGGGTGAAAGATTGAGATAAAGGAGCAAAATAGAGAAAGAGTGAGGTAGAGTAAAAAGGAAAGGTAAACTGAGTGGGAAGGGAGTGGGCCAGTGAGAGAGTGAGGTGAAAATCGAAGGCAGCAGAGGGAAAAAAAGGGAGTGTTTATGAAGGAAGCTGAATGAGAGGGATGAGCGCGAGCGAGACAGAGAGGTGTGGGGGCAAGAGAGATTGGAGGAGGAGAGGGAGCGGCACCGTGCAGGTGGAGAGCTCCTCGGCAGCTTGCACAAATGGTGCTCCAGATGTATGGCTGCTCAAGTCAGCCCAAGGCAACAATTCTAATGTGATAAAATGCTGCAGGGGAAAGTGCACAGAGGCCGTGGCTTGTGTGAAAAGAACGTATAAATACAGATTAAACGATTCCTCAGCGTGGTAATTCTATCTAGAGGGGAGACCGGAGGGTGGCGAGAGGACACGAGAAGGGGGGGATGTAGAGGAGGATCAGACAGATGCAGGGACAGGATGAGGAAGAGAAATAGAGATGTGAAGAAAGTGACAAAGTGCGGTAAACAGAAAGGAGCATATGTGGAGAGAGGGGACCCGATAAAGTCAGAAGGTGAGATAGTCGCTGATGGGGGGAGGGTACAGGGGAGAGGTGCAGGGAGAAAGAAAATAGATTGAAGGAGAGGCGACTGGGGCAGGCAGAGCGAACACCGTGTGGCTCTCAAGAAGAAGGTGAGAGGAGAAGGAGGCAGAATGCCAGACAGGAATGGAGGGATAAGACAGGCGGGCAAGGGGGGGAAAGATTGAGATAAAGGAGCAAAATAGAGAAAGAGTGAGGTAGAGTAAATAAAAATGAAAGGTAAACGGAGTGGGAAGGGATTGGGTCGGTGAGAGAGAGTGAGGTGAAATGCAAAGGCTGTAGAGGAAAACAAGCTTGTTTACCTCTGTTTGAGACCAAGGCGGATGGGGGTGGGGGAGCGGGGGAGCAGGGGAGCGAGCGAGTGGGAGGGAACCAGCATATGGGGTGTGACGAGTGGGAGGGAAGGAGCATGGTGGTGTGCGAGGCGGATGGGGGGTAGAGGGGCGGGGGAGCAGGGGAGTGAGCGAGTAGGAGGGAGCCAGTGAATGGGGTGTGAATGAGGCCAAGCGCGTGCTGGCTAATTGTCACGCTTCAATAGATCACATGCATTGGGAGGAATCCGCTTGTTCAAGATTTTTGTTTCCCCTACAATACGTCAGAGCTATAAATAGCTCGACCTAAAAAGTTAAAAAAACAAGAAAAGGGGGCAGGATAGAAACACCCTGATCCTCTAGCGGTATTTTAAAAAAATGAATTGTGGTCTCTCGTGCTTCGTTTTCTAGAAGCTCCGAGTTGGGCCAGGTCCCATTGGCAATGCAGAATTATCATGTGGGGGCCTCAGCTGCCCCGGGGACCGCCACCTCCCCGGGGCTTTTTCGAAAACTGTTGGTAGGAGGGCTGGGGGGGGCTCTTGCTCCCACACGCAAGCAAGAGCAGATAAACTGCACTCTCTTCCATGAAGCGAAGCAGATTTGCTTTTGGGCAAAGGAAGCTTCATGTTTGCAGCTCCCTTTGTCCAAAAGCAATACCAGCTCCCGCAGGAGGCTGGGAGCCGGCAGGGAACGCAGGGGCACTGGGGCTTCCAAGTGGTCCCCAACCTGGGACAAGGCCTCGGGGGATGGGGTCCCTGTGGCCAAAAGTGGCCCAGGGAAGGGGGCAAAGAGCCCCCCACCTCCCAATAAATAAATAAATTGGAGGCAAAGTCCTTGGAGAGGGGGTGCCTGGGGCCAAAAATGGCCTCCGGAAGTGTGGGGGATGGGGGGCAGCCCCCCTCCTTTAAATATAATTATTAAAAAAAAAGTTGCCATACCCGGGGGGAAGGGGTCCCAGAACCGGAATCGGCCTCTGTATTTTACTTTAAAAAATGGCTCAGCGGATGTGGTCCCCAGGGCCCAAACAAATATTAAGCGAATGGGTGGCCACACAGCCCCCCTTTTAAGAAAGAAAAGCGAAGCCAGCATCTCGTCTGAGGCCCGCACCCTCCCTACACCACTCCCCTAACGTGCTATTTGGCGCACTGCTGGTGGGTGATTAGGTTCTCTTATGTCCTGAGGACCTCAGGGTTAAAGTGAACTTCATCCCCCGAGCAGCAGTGCACCAAGAGGCTCGTTTGCAGGGTGGTGTAAAAAGGGGGCGTGTCCTCGGACCACTCGGCAATCCAGCTATGTGGGTCTTACTAGAGATAACAGGAGTGCTAGTTGTCCCCCAGGGACCCTCAGGAGGCATGTGGACTTCATCCCCCAACCAAGAGCACCCCAGGAGGCATGTTTGCAGAGTGTTGGAGAAAGGGTGTGTGGCATGTGTCCACCTCTCAGCAATCCCACTATCTGGGCCTTAGTGGAGGTATCGGATGGCTAGTTGGCCCTGAAGGACCCCCAGTAGCAAAGGGGACCTTAATCCCCACCCAAGAGCGTGTCAGGGAGTGCAGTTCAGAGTGGTTGTCAAAGGGGGCGTTGCCTGACAACTTACTAAGTCTGCTGTGTGGGACTTACTGGAGGTAACAGGAGGGGGGTAGTTGGTCCCCAAGGTTGTCCTTGGGGGTCAACTACCCCTCCTGTTACCTCCAGCTAAGGTCTTTGAAGGCCACTCTCCCCCTCTCTCCACCACTCTGCAAAGCGCCTCCTGGCAAAGTACTGGTTGGGGGGTGAAGTCCACTTTACTCCTGAAGGGATTTGGGGGCCAAGAAGCCCTCCTGTAAGTCCTACGCAGCGGAATTCCAGAGCGCTGGTTGGAGGCCCAGCCCCCTTTCTCCCCCACTCTGCAAATGTGACTAGTTAAAGAAGCATTTGCAATTTATTAGGTCTCGCCTTTGCAAGAGTTAAAGCTATTGGCATTGTAAATGTGAGTCTTTTTATGTATGTTTTTGGGAATGGATGTATGTTCTGTGGTGAAATTATGTGGTATGTTGTGCAGTGAAACTATGTGGATAGGAAGTATGTGGCATTTAGTGTATAGGAATTATGTAGAGTGGGATTGTGTTATGGAGAGTAATTATGCGGTATGGTAGTCTATGTTGTGGAGTGGTAACCTCTGGTTTAGTCTTTCTTGTTTCCATAGAAGCTAAACTATAAACTCAGTGAGACAAAAAAAGAATGAAACACTGAGGACCACTTCTGGACCTAGTTAGAGGTATGAGCATGGCCACTGGAATTATGCGACTTTTTAGCTGCACCAAATTTCGCACTATTATTCATTTTCCGCATTTGCCACATAATCTGCAGATTTGAACAAAAAAAACCTTGTTTCTAGCTCAAACGTTACCAAAAATGCAGCTGCAAGTGATAGTGTGGTGGAAGGTCCTTTGCAAACCTAGAATGGTCACTTCTTACTTCTTGCTAAATGTGGGTGTTAGATTGGTACTGATGGTGTGCAAACCACTCTTGCTTGTTTCTGCGCCTCTCTTGCCTCTTTCAGCACATCTCTTGCTTGTTTCTGCACCTCTCTTGCTACTTTCTGTACCTTTCGTCCCCTTTCTGTACATGTTCTACCTATGTAAGTATAGTTAGGAATTAGCATGTGAAAATCTTAAGAAATCCCCTAAAAAATCACCGGTTTCAGGGACGTTCTGGTTAGGCTGACATTTCACTTGTACAAAACCAGAGAAATTCTGCCGTTATAGTTAGCTGAACTAACTATAACTTGCGCGACTGCAATGCACTGCTGATGCATATTATATCACTCAGGACATGGTCAGTCAGTGGCATAACAAAATTTGAGGGGGCCCCCCTGCAGGGTATGTGGAGGAGCCCCCTCTAAACTTAATCTGGAGCTCCAGCCGAAGTGCGGTGCTAAGGGGGTCCCCTGAAGGGTCTGGGGGCCCCCTTCCGCACCACAGGGGATGCGGGGGCCTGTGTTAAGCCCCTTTGGTCAGTGACATCACTGATGACAGCACCTCCCTTAAAGATGGGGTGAAGGGTCAAGCCATACCAACTTCTTGCGGTGACTCCTTTTGCCAAAATAGAGTTAAACATCAAGGCCAGAAATATGGCCCATCTCCAAGTTGGGTGTTTAAAAAGTACTTATGGTATCCCATTTGGGCCAGGGGAGCAATCGGACCCAGGTTTTTTTTGTATGATCTTGTTTATCTCTGCAGATGTATATGCTGGATATGCAATGGAGTCTGTAGCCCAGTTGTCTCCCCAGTAGCTTCGACCCAGTCACCCTCACTTATATTTGCTTTGTGAGATGTACTTGGGCCTTTTACAGTGTCATTAACAAGTTTCCAGAAGTTTTGGGAACCATTTGACTTTGAGGTATATAATAGTTGGGCCCAAAGCACTTCCTATTTAGATAATTTGAAATCCCATATCTCCCTTTTCAATAATCTCTCATTATGCAGACTCTTTAGTAGGTTCTTATCCTGAGGGGTTTGTCGTAGTTGCCTAATCAGTCTGCTTATGTTGACCTCTCAGGCGAATGGATGTTGGCATGAATATAACTTTACTGTACCTGAGTTGCGCTCCCTTATTCGCTCCACTGGCATAATGTTTATTTGTCAGTGCCCCTGCTAATACCTCCCATACTGATATCAGATTTGAGCCCTCTGCCGCCATCTTCTAAAGGATGACTTCCGCTTCCCCTGCCTGATCTTTGACCGAGCTTGAGCTCCACTTCAGGCGTTTCAGGTTTTCAGTATCCGTGTCTCCCGGTAGAGCTATTGTGACCTTGTGCTTACGCAAAAAGGTTTCCTACCATGATTTCCTATGGATGATGATCACTCTCCTGGCAGTGAGATATTCTACAGTCTCTCCAACGTGTAGTCTAAGAAGGAGACAGAGTTGCTCTTGTCGATGCTGAGGGGCTATCATCTGGCTTGCGGTCATTCAGAGCAAACAGGCCCATTATCCCACACGCCTTGAACAATTTTTCTCCAGTCTTTTCGATTTATAATGTGGCATATTCTGGACTGGGAGGCGCCCAATTAACTGTGCGTGCTATATTTGGATAGTGGAGTAGATTGAGATTATATTCTCCTGAGACTAGCTAGTATGGTACTAAAGCATGTTTTGCGGAAAGCTTGCCTGCAATTGTAGTCTTCCTCTTGGGATTAACATACTCCTTTATGAGGACCAGGGCCTCATGTGGGCACTTGGCCCAACCATCCAAATGCAGGACCAATCAGCATGGTTTTTCCATTTTCATGGGGAGTTCTGTGATCTTTGCAATCAGGTCGGTGTTCATGTAAATCGACAGGCTGCCCTTCCAAATGAGCTGTTTTTCTAGAACGGCTTTCTGAATTCTACATATCCAATGAGTGTGATACTGGCTTGGGCACAGGTGTGAATCGATATTCTAGTAAATGCACCTTGATAGTCTGACGGCAGGGTTTGTAGACACCCCCCTCCACCCCCACCCCCATATAATCCATGAGCAAATAGTTTGGCCTTCCCGGGCATAGACTATTTACTGGGCTACTGGTCAATTTTTACAGGTTGCTGAATGGGATAGGGCTGTGCCAACCAGCTCTACCTGTGTTGGGTTTTGTACTTTGTTGTGATTCTTCGCTGTTCCCCACAACCTTAATATGTGTATACCTCATGCTGTTCCCTATGGCGTCAAGACCGACTTGCAGGTACAGTTCTTCTAGCTTTAGTTTCCCTTAATCCTGATGCCACTAAGGCCAGTGTACGCTGGTGTGTGAAGATTGTATGAGGAGATTGAAACTTTGATCTCCTGTGCATCCATAGCCTGCACTTAAGGCTCATGGGAGCAGCTTCTCATTGGGTGGTTCTGGTCTGTTATGGTGGGTTTGCAGTATGTCAACTGAGCATTGGAAGCTATGGTCAATGCATCCAGTGCAGCTTAACAATGGGGGATTTATTGCACTTGAGCTGCAATAAGAAGTCCTTTATGAGCGTTACATGAATCCAAAATGCCTCCAGTGGTTGTAGACGTCAGAGTAGGAAATAAGAGAACAGTTTTTTAACACCATCACCCGAAGCACTTTTTAGAGTAATCATCCTTTGATCACCAGTCAGTACAGACAACGTAGTCGAGAGTTTTGGCTACAAGGCAAAGCGTGTGAGTTTTCCTAAAGGTTCATCATGTGAACATGTCGTAGAACGGGCCCCACTTATGTTACAAAGAGTCTTTTAAGAAGCTTGCTGTTCAGGATTGATGACCTCCTTTCCAAAAGAACCAGTGGTGCGTATGTGCACAGTGTCAGTCAACAGTGATGACTTGGCGTGTCTTACAATAAATAGGCGGATGTGTACTTGAAATGTGAAAGCGCAGCAGTTTTATGTCAAGGGGTATCGGGGCTCGAGTTGGGGTACCACACGGGTGGACTACGTCCCCCCCTGCACCTTGGCTGCTGAGCAGATTTCTCTCCTGTGCTGAAATTTTCAAAATCTCCTTTTGCATGACGAGCATAGCTCGTCATGAGCACACGAGAGGTGTACCTCATGACGAGCTGAGCTCGTCATGAGCATCGAAGGGTTTAAAAGTGATTTCAGAGTAAGCTAACACAACAGAGAACCGGCAGTGGAATCTGACCCTGTGACCCTGGGGCTGAGAGGCAGCATGAGCCACCGAACGTGGAACAATCTCATCTAAGGGGTGAGCGAGGGGAGGCAATGAGCCTGCTGGTGCAAGCCACCTTTTGTGACGTCACTTCCTGTTGTGACGTCATGAAAGGTGACTGTGTCCCTCCACTTTTTTTTTTAGGACTTGTGTCCTGAGGGGTATCTGCTGCATTGACCCCTTTCAGGGGCTAGAAGTAACAGTATGCGTATTTCAACATGGCTGAACCAGCGGCATTCTCTTTCTCCAGCCGTACCTGCCTTTTTAAGATGCATTTCCTGTTCTGTGGCGCCGTCGCCAAAAAGGCCATTTGTAGAGATACACGGTCAGCCATCCTGCCAGTCTTGTTTGCATTAGTATACTGAACGGTGAAACCGAAGTAACAAACTAGCTGCTGTTACAGGAAGAAAACCGCATTGCGCACCGAAAAATCATTTTATTTCATTTAATTTCTCTCCACAAGGGCTAGTGGCTGTGCCTGAAGTCACAGCCTCCCGTCCTTTGAGTGGGCCGGGTCTTGCCGGTACTCAACACCTGCAGTTCAGTTCTTAAAAGCGGGTGCGTAGACGGGTCCTGATCGGGCTCTCCCTTTTTGCCCTTAACATGGAAAAAAATACCTCTTAAATCAGCCGTGCCACCCTTCACTGCCTTAAATATAACTTCAAAGAGACTCGTTATTTCACAGTCCTACCATTTCAGAACTGTTGCATTCTTAGTATGCTATTCCTCGAAGGCATGGTTATTGCTTATTTATCATATGCAACTAACAGCCATTAACCAAGCCAATAGTACTGGCTTGTAAGTGTAATGTTGTTTTCTGTATTATATATCTGGATTTAACGACAAAAGTAACAAAATACCAGTGGAGTGCAGAAGAAATTTCTAGCCGCTTCCTCGAGGAGGTGGAGAAAACACAATTCCAAATGTTAAATCTTTTAACTGCACGGGCATTTGCACACTCCTCTCCCAGCATGGCATGCTCATTTTGTTTGTAATAGCTGATAAAATATTCAGCAGAACGAGGCAGTGGAATATATTTCAGTACTGTGCAAGAGTAGCTATTTTAGTTGGTAGTGAGTGGCCTTCTCTCATTTGTGGACAAAGGCAATTAAAAAGTACACCTTCAAAACAAACATACTCAAGCAGTCATTAGCGTACACTTCTGAAGTAATGCCGACCTACTCTGCTAAATCTAATGGCTTGTATTGTCACTCATTGAGTCATAGCACCACACTTTAAAAAATGACATGAGAACATATCCCAATAACATGTTAATTCCGCACTGGCAAAGTCTTCTAGTCGGACTGCAGGAAAGTATGGTTGTTTTAGAGAAACAGGTTACATACGGGTCTGCTGTAGAAATGCTTGTTTGCTCAGATCCACGGTGCTATCATCACTGTTGGGTCCAGTGCGAAATCTAGACTTTTCTAGCAGATCTCGATGGCGAATCAAACAAAGGCATTGTTCTTCCTTGTAGCTGTACAAGCCTGAAAATCTAAAGTGTTATTGACCTTACGGAATCTATACAAGAGCCTTTTTTTTTTTTAACAACTTTTTATTGACAAATCGCATAAAAGATACAGCTCTGCGTACCCCAGAGGAGCTGTGGCAAATACAGTACAGCATAATCAGCGATTCAGTTTACAGTAATATATAAAGAAAAAAGGGAAAAGAAACCCCAACCCTCAGCCCCTTACCCCACCTATCCTGACCACCCCCTCCCTTACCCATCCCCTGCGTCTCTCTCGTTCTGCAGATAGTGTACATACATGACAGTAAGATATTAAACATCTCCCTCATGTGCCCGTCGCCTCCGCCCCTTCAACATCTCTAGTGGGTGCCGGGGGTACCAGCCACAGGCCTCTGTAGTCCGCCCATCTTTTCCAGATTTTATAATGTTTCATGGGGCAGCCTCTGGCCTCAAATATTGGCCGCTCAAGACCCATACAGAAGTCCAGGCCCTTTTTCCACACAATCACTTTGGGTGCACTGGGATCTTTCCACGCCTGGGCCACATCCCTTTTCGCCACCGTAAGTCCCAACAGAAGTAGGTGTCTCTTATAGATGTTACCCCCAACTCCTTCGAGGACATGAAGTAGGCCTAGTTTAGGTGTACGGGGGAGGTCCCAGCCCAGCACTTCCGATAAACAGTTCCACACACCCGTCCAAAATCTCACTAGACCAGCACAATCCCACACTGTATGCAAAAAATCCCCTAGATCGTGATTGTACAAGAGCCTTTTAAATATCAGACAGCACAACAAATGACCTGTAACAAAAGGTCGACGGTCCAGCATGCTAGTTACATATGTAGAGCAAGGGGTCCACATCCTGGTGAGTCTAAAATACATTCTTTTTGATCAACTGTACATCACCGTGTGAGTACTTTGATCCTCGTTGATATCACAATTTTGTTCTGAAACGTATAGACAAAATGATTGAATGATGTTTCAATCTACACAGAACCTGAGTACTGTTAATAGATTATGACATTATCCAGAGCTTTTGCTTGGACTCAAAGGGAAAAAGGTGGCATCCGTTAATTATGTATTGTTGAGTTTTACAATGGATCACAAGTTGCATTATCAAAATGATCGAGCAATTAGTTGAACACCAGGTTTATAGCAGAATGTTTAGCAGCTAGTTGAGAGCTACTCCAATTCCAGAGATAGCCTCCCTCCTACCAACAATACTCTCGGTCTCTGCCTTTTTATTAGACCTATTATTCTTTAGAAAGCTCAACTGAAATACTAGGCTTTCAAGTCTCCTGAAGCACATATTACTAGGTTATGGCTACAGATTTGGGTTTAGGATCCAAGGATGGTCCGTAGTCTAGAACCATGGACCCAGGAGTGCCTGCATACATGTTTTAGGTGATTAAAGGTTTTTTGGTGAATCGTGATTCTAGCGACTGAGCAAACGTTCCTAGCTGATATGTAGTGTGGAGCCATTTTCTGAATGTACAGGGGGCTTACACATGTTGCAGAATGTCTTTGATTTGACCCCCCCCCCCTGACTCTACCTGGAATCATTTTGACTGCCTAGTTATGCTGCTCCTTATTGTTTCACTTGCAAATGTGCTGTTACAAGCTTTTTAGGTTTCGACTTTTGGCGCGGGGCGAAGCCCCTCCCAGTCGAAATCTTTTGTTTTCAGTAGTGAGGTTAGGACAGCCTCGGTTTCCAATTGGCTAGCTCCATAAATGGAGGCTAGCCATTGGAAGACAGAGGCTGTCTATCACGCTTTCTCAGAGAAAACTCGATTCGGGGGCGTTTCTCGGGCTTTTTTTAAGCCCCGCCCCTTTGTCCCGGGCCGCGCTGTGATTGGCTGCCGGCCCGGGACACCCCCGTGACGTTAGCCAATCACAGCGCGGCCCGGGACCTCTTCGCTTCTCCCGCCTCTCTTGCTTCCCTGTCCCTCTCTCTCATGTCCTACCTTGCCTGCCCCGTCTCGTGCCCTCGCTCCCATCCTTCCCCACCCACTTGAGAAGGCGTGGTGAGGTCAGAGAGAAAAGTGCTGCTTTTAGAAGCTGTCTGCACAGCACGTCTCCGGTGTGGCTTTCACATAAAGCGAACAAGCAGGGCCGTGATTGTGGGGTCGGCATGATTCCTGAGCCCCTCCCACTATGCCGGATTAGCCAAGTGGGAAAGTACCTATACCCCCAAGGGACACGGACCAATAGAGGGGGGTTCTGCAGCGGGCGGACCGTGGGTGGAACTACAAGTCCCAGCAGGCTGTGCGCCCGGGGCCGCTGCCAGGGCCGCCTGGGCCGTGAGTCACCGGCCCCCGGTGTCTGCTTACAGCGGGAGGGCGGGCGCTGCCACGGACTACAGCTCCCAGGGTGCCCCGCGGGAGGAGGGGCTCCGGCCCCGCCCGCGCCAGGTGCAGACGGCGCCGACCCAGAAAGTTGAAGCTTTTGTCCTGCTCCGCGCGCTCCCAGGTGAGGGCTCCGTCTGTGCTGCGGGGGGGGGGGGGGGTGTGTCACCGGGCCGTCCGCAGCTCTTGCTCCCTCCCCCCCGCCCCCCGTGAGTGGCGGCTGGCGGCGTTGATGACGGGGCACTTGGGGTGGGATCAGGGGAGGGGGAGAGGATCCGTCGGGGGCCTCGTGCGCCCCCAACCCTCTCCCTCCCTTTGAGCTGCAGAGCGCCCTGCGGGGGCGGCGTGGGTGGGTGGGGAGTAAATGCATCACGGAAAATATAATACTTTCCATCCCCTTTAAGAAACTACAGCGCCGTGTGTAGAACTGCCTAAAACTTCTGCGCCGTGAAAAAAACTAATATGTCAGCACCGTGCAAAAAAAGCTAAAACTACAGCACCGTGCACAAAACTTAAACTACAACAGCGTGCACATACCCTAAAACCACAGCACCGTGCAGAAAATACCGAAATCTACAGCGCCGTGCAAAACACGAAAGCACCGTTTAGAAAATGCCTAAAGCTACACATCGTGCATCGTTCACACGCTTGAAACAGATCTAGGAGACCACATCATTCAACCCCATCCGGTGGCAGGAAACACACTGCGCTCGACGAAAAAGGTGGTTCTTGGCTCCCGGGGTGGGTGGTTATTCGGACTGGTGCTGCTGGGGGGCCTCAGCTTTCACCCATGATGGGGGGGGGGGATGGGGGCTTTTACTGGACTCTTGCCCTTATCTGGCTGTCAGAGTGGAGGGCACCGGGCTCCAGCCTCGTCACTCCGTGATCGCACGGAGCTTGTAGGCCCCGCTGTGTGTTTTCTGTTTGACACTTTGTCACAGGTGGGTGTCGACTGGCACATCGCTTCGGAGAGCTGTTGGTAACGGTTTGCAGAGGTGTCTGTCTGTTTATTTTGTGATCAGTGTGGTTTCATTTAGCTCCAGTCTCTTGTAGAGTTTCTCCTTGAGTTTGCGGTGGTCGTCCCACCCCTCAGCGCCTGGATCTCTGGAGGTCTGCTGTTCTTGTGAAGCCAGGAGCACCTGCTGCCAGCCCCTCCGAGGGCCCCCTGCTGCCAGCCCGAGGGCCTTGTTTTAAATAGCGGGGGCGGGGGCGTGTGCGAGCCACAGGGGGGGGGGGGGGGGTGCCCTCAGCACAGAAATCTGTCCTGAGAGCTGAGTCCGGGGCGGGGTGGGTCTCTACCATGTACTCTGCTCTGTCTTCAGAACAAGGAAGTGACGCCTATTTAAAGGCCCCAACTCGCAGAGGTCTGTGGGTTATAACTGAGGAGAAGGCTATAAGCAGGTAGCGATGTCTTCATTTATCAGATCTGTCTCGGGCTTGTGGCAAGATTAATTCCACGCCTCCCAGAGCTTCAATCATTCAGCATTTTTATAGCGCGCTCATCACTTCGAGGGGTTTCCAGGAGCTTAATTGCACTGCTTAGAAAGCTGCCTTTACATAGGCAAGCACAAACACCCTTTAGCATCAGGAGGTCTAGCTTATCCGGCCTCAGTTGGTTACATTTTAAATATTTTAAGAATTATTACAAATCTTTCTTGGCCAGGTGAATTGTGGACACTGGGCTGTCTTTTTTGCTCTCACTGCGGCTTAGTGAACCATGAGCAGATTAGCCCTTGGGGAAGCTGATTCATTGTATTAAAAATGTAACCTAAACCTTGTGAATAGCTGGTGGTTATAGGCTTTGGTCACCCATGTCGGGTATGGTTGAGTTGAGGGCACTGTTTATCAAGTAATGAGCGTGGGCGGGAGTTTTTTATGTTTTGCCTGTGTGTGTGTGTGTGACTGCTCCTGGGTGTGTGTGTGTGACTGCTCCTGGGTGTGTGTGTGTGTGACTGCTCCTGGGTGTGTGTGTGTGACTGCTCCAGAGTGTGTGTGTGTGTGTGTATGTGACTGCTCCAGAGTGTGTGTGTGTGCTTGTGTGTGTGTGTGTATATGTGACTGCTCCAGTGTGTGTGTGTGTGTGTGTGTGTGTGACTGCTCCAGTGTGTGTGTGTGTGTGTGTGTGTGTGTGTGACTGCTCCAGTGTGTGTGTGTGTGGGTGTGTGACTGCTCCAGTGTGTGTGACTGCTCCAGTGTGTGTGACTGCTCCAGTGTGTGTGTGTGTGTGTGTGTGTGTGTGTGACTGCTCCAGTGTGTGTGTGTGTGTGTGACTGCTCCAGTGTGTGTGTGGGGGGGGCTTTGGGTGTGGCTGGCTCTGGGTGTGTGGGGCTGGGTCTGGGTGTGTGTGTGTGGTAGTAATTGCTGTCTGCTGAGCTCGTTCGTAGGGTACAATAGTTCTCACATTTGCAAGAGGTTAAACTATTGGCAATGTAAATGACAATGCCATTTATTTATCTGTTTTCAAAACCAACACAGAAATACAAATTTTGTCATTTACAATGCCAATAGCTCGAACTTCTCCAAAGGCGAAACCGTTGCATTGTAAATGCTTGTTTTTCTTGATTCTGCAGAGGGTTGTAATGCAGAGGAGTGTGGTATATCTCATAAATAGTACATATATTTACTTAACAATGCATATTCAATATGAATTAAGTAAATATATGTACTATTTATGAGATGAATACAATTAATTTAGAGAAAGTATAAAAATAATTTTGTAAGAAAAGTAAAAAAGAATAAATAAAAGGTATTAACATGAAAAAAATATATGTTTGCCATGTTTTGAAGGACTTTCTTGTAAGTAGAAATTGTGACATTTGTAAAGTAATTAAGGCTATGGGGGAATCATTCTTTGCTTTATCCGTTTACTGTAGCATTATGTAGATTTGGGTGTTTGGGCTTAATGGTTTCAGGCGCTCCGGACTGTCACTTTGGTTTAATAACTTCTCTTAACACGGAGAGGTCTTGTGGAACGGCTTCATCCTCTCCTGTTGCGTTGTGACGGAGACTGCTAAGCTCCGTGACGAGAACGTTCACTCCTGGGCTCCACTCTTGTGTTTGACATCTATTGATAGTGAATGTGCGCACGAGCACCTGGACCGCGTACTCGCTATCTTTTTGGCAATGCTCTGTTTCGGTAGTCACTGATTGGAACGTTCTTGCAGGATTTTTCAGTCTGAGTGTTATTGGTTACCTCTGATTGCGGTAGAGCGTGTTTCGTGATTTTAAACTGTGAGTCGACCGTTTTGTTAGGTTTTTCATACTAAGGAAATATTTTATGTCCTTTTTAGGTTACTTTGAGGGATATTCATTTAATGGTTGTTTAATCTCTGAGATATATATTTTATTAACAAAATTATACAACCTTTTAGGTTACCTTTAGTAGAAGTTGGCACTGTCAGTGGTTAATCAATAATCTGAACACTTTGGAGATTTTGGTGTATATCTATATTTTTGGCATTGCTTTAGGTTGTATACCTTTTGGGAATAGTGTATAATGGAACAAGGTGAAGGATCCATGGAAGATGAGCTCAATAAGGCTATTGAGAAAATAACCAGAGTTGTCTCTTAGAATGGAAAAGGAATGAGAGCTATTGGCTTCTAAATCTTCTTGGTTGGAAAAGGAACTTTTCTGGTCGGAGCTTGAAACAGAGGCTGCACATGGGTCAGCAAAGAAAACCTCTCCGAAGAGGAAGCATGTGGTTACTAGTATCCCTCTGTACAAGAAAAAGAAATCTACTTTGGTAAAACACGTACGCTGTATTGACAGCGTAGAGGAAGGTGCCATGGGCAACCAAGGAGGGCAAATAAAAGGCCTGCATGCAGAGGTGCCAAAAAAGGGTCGAAGACACAAGATTATTTGTGATACTTCCTCCGGAAGTGCAGAGGTAGAACTTAGTAGTTCCGATTTTTATTCTAAGGACGATACGTCATACAGTAATAAGACGTACAAAGAAGGCAATTTGAATAAGGAGTGGTTCTCTGTTAAACCCGGTGGGTGAAAAGATGTTCTACCCTTTAATAAAGCAACCAGTCACCGGAATTGTCTCCTTCAGATCACGTGGCTGATTATATTCTGCGCTGGATCAGAAGGGAGGTGCGTGAAAGACTGAGGTCTGAGTGCCCAAGGCTAACTCTTGAGAATAAATTGTTGGTGACTCCAGAACTTGATTCAAAGATTATTGCCTTTATTGACAAAGGGGGTCGCGATCCTAGAAAGGGTATTGTTGAAGTCTCCTGTCAGGCAGGTTGTTGGATATAGTTGGCCCTTTGTCTAAGATTTTGTGACCTGATTGAGGGAAGCCTATGTCGACAAAAGCGATGTGGAAGAATTGCGTCCGTGTCCAGAGAGCCTTATGCTTGTTAGGTAACGCTAATACTGCACTCTCTATTGAAGACGTAAGGGTATTAGATTCCAAATAGACCCGAAACTTGTAGATCTGACGTATAAAGAAGGGCCTGCGGCCAATGATCTCCTTTTTGGAGACTGTTTTATAAAAGACCTTTGAAATATGTGGGGGGTTTTAGCTCCCTTCATAAGTCTCAAAGAGAAATAAAAAATAAGGTTTTCCATGATCGTGTTTTTAGGTCGGCAGGGAGAACATGGGACAGGTACCCCGGCCAAGGCATCACTAGAGGTTCCCTTTCGCATGGCTACAGAGGTTTCCAGGGCCAACAGTCATTCCGTGGTGGCAGATTTTACCCCCAGAGACAAAGATCAAGGGGAAGAAATGATCGCAGAGACAGGCGGATCGGATGGAATGTCTGGTAAGTCTAGACATTTCCGTTATCCCCTTAAAATTGAGTGACAGACTTGCCCAATTTTATCATGATTGGTTTCAGATTACAAGAGACCCTTGGGTATTGGAAACGGTGCAGGGGTTTCGGATAGAGTTTATTGCTTATCCTGTTCAAAATGTGTTACCAATACATCTAGTTTTCAAAAATGAACAGATAGATCTGATGTATAGCGAGGTGCAAGAATTAATAAACAAAGGAGCGATAGTAAGAGAGAGAGAGAGAGAGAGAGAGAGACCAAGTCAATGGGTTTGTGAGCAACATCTTTCTGGTAGAAAGGAAAGGCAAAGGTACGCATCCAGTTATAAATCTGGGAGAGCAGCATGATTGGGTGGTTTACCACCATTTCAAAATGGAGGGGATACATTTACTGAAGGATGTGTTACTGAATGGCGATTGGAGTACCCGATTGGATTTAAAGGATGCCTACCTTACGATTTCAATTTGCATGGATCATCAAAGGTTTCTGAGGTTTGTTTGTTAATATTAGATGTGTAAGTTTGTTTTCTTACCTTTCGGCATCATGGTGCTTTACGCAGGTTCTTAGACTCGTGGCAGCGGGTTTGAGAGAGCAAGAGCGAGGTGTACACCTGATAATTTATTTGGACGACCTCCTAAAAATGGAACAAGATAGGAAAACTCTATTGCATACAAAACTGGCTGTAGATTTACTGGAATCCCTGGATTTTGTGGTAAACAGGAAAAAAGTAAAAATATTTGACCAAGTCAGCAAGCACAATTCTTAGGTTTTGTAGTAGACACCAAGGAAGGTGTATTGAAGTTGCCAAAGAAGAAGTTAAAAATGATTTGAAAGGAAATCAAGAATACTCTCAGGTTGAACTGTGTATCTTTAAGAATGTTAGCGCACCTTGTTAATACTTTATTATCCACAATTCAGGCTGTTAGTAGGCTCTTTTGCAATAAAATGTTTTGGGCATAAGACTGCAAGATGCTCTGTAGTTTTGAGGATGGACAATGTTTCTGCCATAAGGTATTTAAACAGATTGGGGGGACCTCGCTCAAAGTGTCTAGCAGACTTTGCGAAAGTATTTTGGTAGTACTACATGGAGAGGAACATTTATGTACAGGAAGAACCCATTCCAGGCAAGTCCCATTCTGTAGCAGATTGGTACTCTTGGAATTTTTATGATTCCAGCGACTGGACCTTGGACAGGACGTTGTATTCTCAAAATGTAACCTATCTTTGGGGCCCCTTTCAGGTAGACCTCTCTGCGAACAGTCAACACGCAACTGGAGAAGTTCTTCATTTGGCACCCGGAGGCAGGCCAGGATAGATGCTTTTATGCATGATTGGAAGGGTATCCAACCCTATGCTTTCCCTCACTTTGCAATGATCAGCAGAGTTACAAAGCTGATTCGCAAATGGAATGGAGATGGTGGTAGTGATCACCCCCTATTAGAGTTCACAAGCATGGTGCCCTATGTTGTTAGAAAGAGGAGTGTGGATTTCCCAGTATTTCCAATGTTTCAAGGTATCTTACGGGGTCCTCAAGGAGAAATTCATGGTCTAGTAGAAACAGGTCAACTCCAACTTGTAGATTGGAGACTTTCAGGAAAGTCTACAGAAAGCCTGGACTTTCATTGGAGGCTTCAAAATTTGTTGAAGAATCGTGGGCACCTGGAAATATGAAGGCCTACAAATCAGCATAGAATGGTTGGTGTGTGGAAAGGTACCTGGATCCCTTATCAGCAGATATAGTTAAGGTGTTGAATTTCCTAACAGACTTGTTTTCGAAGGGTTTAGCTCGCAGATAAGTAAATTTATATAGATCAACTATTTCTGCGGGTCACGTTTTGGTGAATGGCATTACAGTTGAACAAGATATTATGGAGAGAAAGTTATTAAGCATCAGGTTGGCTAAACCCCCTGGTACTAGATCTCCATCTCTCTGGGATGTTTCTCACGTACTTGTTTTTCTAGAATCTTGGTATGATAATGTAGGGTTGAATTTAAAATATTTGTCCTACAAATTAACTCTGCTGCTGTGCCTTCTTTCTTTCCGCAGACTTTCGGATGTTCGTGCTTTAGAGATTAATAGTAGGTGTTTTACTCCTGAGGGTATCTGTTTTCATATTAAACAAAGAACTAAAACTAATTCTTTTCCTATACTTTACCCTTATTTGGATAAAAAGGAAAAACTTTGTGTGTTGCATTGTGTAAAGGAGTATGAACGTGGAACGGTGTCGTTAAGACCTCCTGGTGTGGAGCAATTAATAATTTCTTTTAGACACCCCTATAAGGCAGTGTCCTCCAACTTTGGCGAGATGGGTGAAAGAATTGATGAAAACAGCAGGTATCCAGGAAAGTTTGTTTGGTGCGCACTCAGTTAAAGGTGCGGCTGCTTTTAAAGCATGTGTCCTGTGTGATCCTGCAAGACATTCTTCGTTGTTCTAATTGGTCTTCTGATTCTCTGTTTAGACGTTTTTATTTCAAACCCATTGATAGTGCGGCAAGATGCTTGGTTAATATGCTTTAAATTTGACCTCCGAGTCTTGACATAAAATGAAGCCTCGCTGGGCTGAAAATCTGGATTTTATTAAAGGTACAGAGGCTAATATTATTCCTCTCAATGTGTTCACAACCCTGGTGTTATCTGTTTCTTGCCAAACAGGCCAAGCCTAAACGGAATGGAGCATCTTGGATTTCTTTCAGCTTTTTTTCAACGAGGTTAACGAAGCAAAAGGTCCTTTTCATCAATTTTAATTGCACAAAGACATTACGTTTTCGGAAATGTGCATACGTTCGATTTCATTTCAGAGACCATAAAGGAAGGGAGAGAACTGGTTGCTGTTTTATTTTTTATTTTTTATTGTGTATTTGGAATGTTGTTCAAAAGTTCTATATTCTCTATTCTAGAAGCTATATAAATGCTGCTGAGTGGTAGCAATGAAGGATTTATTGCATAAAATTAGCCTGTGTCTTTAATAAAATCCAGATTTTCAGCCCACCGAGGCTGTGGAAAATATACATTTTCTTCAACATCCAAAATCGCAGTTGACTGATGTGCAATGTCTAGACCCAACACCTGGGACTATGCTACTGAGGAGTCCTAGATTATGATGCATTTTTACAGAGCCACCGTCAACGATCTCCTCTGAGAGCCTGACCTTGTAATGTCTCTGGCCTCCCTGGGTCAGGCTGACGCGGCTAGAGCATGAACATCTGGCACTCTGGCCTTCCGCACCGTGCCCTGGTAAGCTGTGCCAGTTGTTTTGGCCCTGCCTCCTGTACGGACAGAACCGTGGGTTAGCCAGGGTCACCACTGCAGCGCCCTCTGCTCCCTTTGGCCTACCTCTGTTGCTTGAAAGCTGCGTTAGTAACATTCGTCCCATATCTACTGAAAGATAGAACACAACATTTGTTTCAGCACTCAAAGTTGTGCGCCCTCTGAGCATTAATTCAAGAGGCTGGGGGACTGCAAGTGCAATGCATGGTGTGTGGAGGTTAGCCGTTGTCCTGTTAGTACAGGGTTTCTTCCCTCTTGTAAACGGGCGGCTTTTTGGTTAAGTCTGGGATCCAAATTACAATAGCTTCAACCTAATAAATGGAATTTTAAATTGCGAAATGTAAATGAATGATATGAGACTTACCTACAACTTTGCCACTGACTACAGGTGAGATTATTCCATGTGGGTGTAAAAAAAAAAAAATTAACCCTTGCATACAGGTTAGCGGGAAATCATTCTTCAGACCCAAAACATGTATTGTCCACAAAGTATTAAAATCAGTTCAGTGTTAAAAGAATCAATAGTAAAAATACTAATCCTATAATTAAACCCCGTCCTATCTTCACAACAAGCAGTCTAGATGGAGGGGAAAAGCTTAATTAAAAAAAAAAATTGTTGGTTGAACATAAAATGCATCACTAAATAGGAAAATAAATATAAGGAATCGAATAACAGTGGACACTCCGATCCGGTACCTAATTGGAGTACCACAACTGGGGAGTCTAGATTATTTTGTATGTTGATGCAACTTCGACCTTCAATGTGATATTGAGTTCTCATTTGGAAAAAATGTTCGCAGAACATCTGTAATGACTAATCAATATAGATTTTGAAGTGTTTGGTTTAGATTGGTATATTGAGGAAATAAATCAAAGGTAAAGATACCTACAAGGGCCAATGAGCGGAGGAGAATATTAGTTCAATAGCTAGAGTTACACATGTGATAGCGATCACCAGTGTTGCCTAATAAAAACATGTACGCACTCGTAGGGTAATTTTGACCTACGTTAATATAGATGAACAGGATTAATACCAAAATAAGATTGAGTGATTTATATATCAATAGTTCACCTGGACTCGAGTGAATTTACCCCATAGGATTAAATCAGTGTTTTGCATGCATGCATTACAATGAATGTACTTCAACCAAGTGGAAATGAATCGTAACTCCCTTTCCAGAATAATCCGGAAATGCGTTGAGACATGGAGCAGTAAGAAGAATGCCGCATTTGGCAAACTGCAGTCATTCAAAATATATAAAAGCTTGTGAAAGGGGGGGGTTATTTTTCATGGCCTCTTCAAATCAAGACGTCCTATAATGAATAAAATTGTTAAAGGGGATGTTTTGGGGACTTCCCACACAATGATGCAACCTTTAGAGTCCACATAATGGGTGACTGTTTTTTTTTTTTTACAGAGTTATATGTATGAAAGTAATAGCAGGAGGTCTGCGTTGGCCCTACTAATTGAAATGCGGGATTGATATAGGAGATACACAGACACTCAATGGGAACCTAGTCACTGGTGAACAGAACAGCTGACAATTGTGACAAAATAGTATTGCTTATAGAGTTCCTTGAAGGGCTAAAATACTTTAATACAGGCTTACCAGCCAGCATGTTAAAATGGTTTGAATGTTGTGTAGAACCCATTGCTGCCTCCAAAACTGCTAGGTTACAAAAAATCGGTTTAAAACTTAGGGAAAGGGTAACATTCTGATGGCATTGCAAAAAGGAGTGTACCTATTGCATATGTTTGAATAGGGTGATCCTATTTGAAGCATATGGAAAACATTACAAAAAATTGGTTACAATCCCATGAGAGCAACGAAGATAAACTCTAGTCCTCCCTAATATATAACATCAAAATTAGACGGAAGGTTTCTGGGAAATCGTTTGCCACCAGAGAATCATCCAGAAAACGATCTACAGTCTCATTTGCAGATATATATTCACTGCGGATGCAATAATTGGCTTAATATTTTCTGCAAAACGTTAACAGGTGGCACACCTTGAAGGTGCCAGAAGCAATAATTGAAAAGTCACTGGAAAAATGGGTAAGGATCTTCAGTACCCCATAATGCAAATGGCTTAGCACATGGCTGTACCCCATAATGCAAATGGCTTAGCACATGGCAGTATTTCAGTTGCTCTTCACAAAAAGGCTACAACTGATGACCCATGTAATTATAGACGGATCAAAATTGTTGGATGTGCCTGGGAAGCTCTTCATGAAACACCAGCTAGGTTTTCTGTGGTCCTGGGCTGAGGGAAATACAATGGTACCTTCAGAGCAAACCAAATCACATTCAAACTTTTAAGGAGTAGAATGAGTAACCTCCTGATTCAACAGTTGATATTAGAAAATATGTGGAGAGGAATCCGATAATTGCATACACTAAACTTGTAGGTTTCTTGTCTGCCTTTGAAATTATTACCTGTATTGCGTTCAGGCATATAAGTAACTATATGGGAATCCTACTAGACTTGTTCACATGATAAATTACCCTCTATTACAGTACTTGAAATAAAATAATGATGAGATTTGACAGGGTAGTGTCAAAGAATTTCGCAGGCTCTCCTCCGGCCCACAATACCCTAGGATTAATGTGTATAATGAAGGAAGTGACACGATTAGGACCACGTGGGTCACTCACGACCCAGCTTTCCTCACAAATGAGTCGGTCAGAGAATACAAACTAAAGGTATTTAGTAGAAGTACACTTAAGTGGAGTCTGGTCTGACCAGCCTCCTTAGATTGCTACTGAGGGTCTAACCTTTGCCAACATGGTAACGCATAATGTACATCTTCAGAACCACTAAAGACACGCTCAGACTGGAAATTTCCAGTTGGTAGCGGGTGAACAAAGGAGATACAGAATGTTGAGTGGCAATCCCAGGACCGGTACATGCTGTCTCAGCATCACGTAACTTTGCCTGCACCCGCCGCCCTAAGGGTGGGAGTAGGCCTATCTAGTAAGAAAGGTTTGTGTTGACAAAAAACTGTCTATTTATTAGTACATGAAGCTCAACCTTTGAGAAATACAAAAAAAAATATTGCAGCTGCTTTCTGCTGAGGCAGAGTGGGACAGAAGTTAATTTTGGTCATGGCTCAAAATGCTGACTGAATACAAAATGGTGCAGCGAATGTTAAGTCATACAATGCATAGAGAACTCTACTAAAAGCATTTTTATTCCAACAGACCCTCCTTTTAGCATGAGCTAAAGCATGTTGTTACTGCCTAAAAACAAATAACCACACACATAAGATATATAGTGCCACTACAGGCTAATATATGCATTATCAATATTCAAAAATACCTTCAACTTTTAACATAAGACTGTTGGCATCCTGCGTCATTATGATAGTGGCATTAGTAACAGGCACCGCTACTTTTCTTTTAGGCTTCAGGGTGTTCACACAATAGGCACAACAAGCAGGGTGGCAGTGTATGCAAAGACAACAGGTGAAGATAATACCACCAATGACCACTAGGAAGGTAAGAATCTTCCAACCCAGGACGTGAATATACCCCAGAACCATCCAGAAAGCGTCCAGGTACCATTTTCTTGGTGTATATCGGATAAAAGCCTATTCAACATCTGTACGGCAGAATATACATAGGGGCCGTGGTCTGGGATGTACACACAGCATCTACTGGAACTAACGTGACAGTCCCATCCCCGATAAGCAAGGATGATGTCTAACACCATCCGATTTTGTAAAGTGATGAGCCTTGTAACTTGGAGCTCAGAAGTAATATTGGTCAGAATCCCTGCTGTTGTGTTAATAACCCCTTCTACAACTCTTTTGAGCCGACAAATATTAAGACTGTTAGACATGGGGCCCCAGCAAGTTACTATTCCCTTCATGGTATCTTCAAATTGTTGCAAAGTGATATCTGTCTGATCTAGATCTTCTATGTTAATGACCCTTCTAACTCTGGGCGAGTGCCCAACCATCCCTTCGGGAGCCAGACATAGTCTTGCGTTCCACAAACAAAGTAAACATTAGGGGGTGGTATTAAGGGTGGACTATCGGTCGTTCTCAACCTATATGTGATGTTGCATCTGCTCTCCCGACCTTTATTTTCCCAGTCCCCTGGACACAGAAACTAGCTGTCATGTTGACCACTGATACCATTATCAGCTGCCCTCCTCGCACTTGACCCCGGAAGAAACAACCCCTGCCAACAGTCCACGTCAAACACGTACCACGGCCATTTTTCCTGCTGCCAGACCTTCACCACCGCCTCAACCGCTGACGCCCTAAGATGCATCCTCCTCAACATGCGTTCCATGCACAGACATGCCGTGGAGATCTGGAACCTCCTGAACACCTTCTCACCCGACGTCGCCTTCTTTACAGAAACCTGGACAAACGCCTCTCCGTCCCTGACGTCGACATCGCCATCCCGGATGGATACAAGATCCAGAGGAAGGACCTCTCCAACCACCCGGGAGGAGGCCTCGCCATGGCGCACAAACGCCCTGCGCCTATCCACCTTGAGCAACACCTTCCCCGCTGGCGAACACCTGCATTTTCAGGTCCAGACAAGCCCCAACTCCACACTCCGTGGCACCCTCGCCTACAGACCCATAGGACCTCTTCACTGACACCATCCCTGACCTCATCGCACCCCACACCATAGCTGCAGTGGACTACATAATCATCGGAAACCTGAACTTCCACCTCTACATTCCCAGTGACACAAACTCCACCACCCTCCGGGACCACCTCACCAACATTGGACTGGAACAACTAGTCACCACACCGACTCACAAGTCAGGACACACCCTCAACCCCATCTTTGCAGGTGGAAACAGCGTCCACTTAAGTCACACCACGCAGCCCCTGTGGACCGACCATCACAAGCTCCCCAAACCTGCTCCATTCCCCCAGCAAAGGAACTGGAGCAGAGTCGCAGAGGAGCAGCTCAACTGCACCTTCCACCACAACACCCCCACCGCCGCAACCAATGCCTACCTCTCGGCCAGGGAATTCCACACATGGATCTCCAACTGCGCAGACAAACTCACCCGCTACGCAACTCTGACAGACAACGCCCCAGGAAAGCCACCTGGTTCACCACAAACCTCCAAGAAATCAGATGCACCTCCAGACGCCTGGAAAAGAACTGGAGAAACGGCTAGACACCGGAAAACTACACCACCTACAAGGACGCCATGACGTAATACCACCAACTCATCAGAACCAGCAAAAGTATCTTCATCCACAACAAAATCCTCAATAATTCCAGCACCTCCAAGGAACTCTTCAGCGTCATCCAGGAATTCACCAAGCCCCGCAGCGAACATCACCCCCTCCCAGGACCTCTGCCACAAGCTCAGATCCTACTTCCACCTGATGATCAAAAACCTTTACGACAATTTCAATGACCATACACCTGACTCCCCAGCCATCCCGTCCTCTTGCAATGCCAGCCAGCCCACCATCTCCTCCTGGACACCGATCACCACCAGAGACCGCCTCAACCATGAAAGGCATCCACTTAGGGGCCCACCGCAGAGCGGCCTCCGCAATCGCACCAGAATTACGATGCACCATCCACACCACTTTTTGAGACCTGCACCTTCCCCGACAACTGGAAATGCTCAGAAGCCCTCAGCAGATCCCATGGACCTCCAGAACTACCAGCCCATCTCGCTCCTCCCTTTCGCGGGAAAAGTCACGGAAAAGACTGTCAATGCAGAACTGACAAGTTTCATCGAAGAAACCACTTTTTTGGGGGCGGGGGTTCCGGCAGAGTTAGGGTTAGGTAGATCGTGATCGGACGGATCGAATTACGACACTGAGCCTTGCAGTGTCTACACCTGCAGCGACACATTGATACATTGAACTGACCCCTGCTGGGCATTGTTGTTCGACATGTACCACTTTTTAGGGTGCTGTATGGGTGGTCACTATAATTGTTTAACAGACCATCAACCAAAAAGTGTAGAATGATTAATAGGTCCTGAAGAATTGCTGTCAATCTGACACTAGGCAAGAAACATGTTGGCCTGAGTTTTAGTGCACAACCCTGCAACCTTAGAGCAGGCGTGCACGCCTCTTTTGGTTTTTAATCAGGATAGTGACCACAGTCATTATAATAGTTTTGGTTGGATCACTATCACCCCGTTTTATGTTTCACACATTTTACATCTCCACATCTACACTCACGAGGGCCCTTACACGCACTGCACACAAAGGCTAAGAAAATAAATCTCCGCCAAGAAGGGCCCATCACGGGAGCCGATCTGGTATTGCAGCACCGACCCGTTAAGGAGCAGACCCAGTGATGAAGCAAGACACCTACATAGCTGGCTGGGTGTGTGAGGGTCTTTTTCTGAAAGGAGGAAATATTTTCTCCGACCTTCATGAGCACTCCTGTGCTCTCTTTACACATATTTACCTGTAGGACTCATTAGGAACAGCATACCTTTTTCTTGTTGAAGGTTCATCGAAGACGACACCATCCTCGACCCTTCCGAATGTCGCAGCAACCGAAGCACTGAGACCGCTCTACTCACCGGATGTATGATGGTACAACACGTACCATTACGACGCAGGTTTAACAACGCAAGTCGTTACGACTTGCGTTGGGGGGTGCTGGATAGTGAATAGTTTAATTTACTATTCCAACTCCAGTCCCCTTGGATAGATGGGAAGGTGTTGGATAGTAAATTAAACTATCCCCTATCCTAGAGCGCCCTCCAGCGAAAGTCGTAACGACTTTCGTTGTAAATCCTGCATTGTAACGGTACCGCGTTGTAATGGTTCCGTTGTAAAGGATGTTTCCCCTACTCGCCGCCACAGATGACCTCTGCACCCTCCTTGACCAAGGCCACACTGCAGCCCTGATTCTACTCTACCTTTCACCAGCCTTCGACACAATCTCCCTCCGCACACTCTCCGCCAGACTACACGACGCCGGCATACAAGGACCCGCCCTCGACTGGATCCGATCATTCCTCACCTGCAGAAGACAAAGGATCAGACTGCCACCCCTCTCTGAACCCACAAAAATCCACTGCAGAGTCCCCCAGGGATCATCACTCCGCCCAACCCTATTTAACAGCTACATGCCCACCCCTCCCCCACCCCCGTCGCCATCTTACAACAGCACAGCCTCAGCATAGTATCTTACACTGACGACACCCAGCTCATCCTCTCCTTCAGCAAGTACCCCACCACCACCAAACCCCACTTAAAGGAAGAAATGCAGGACAATGCAGCCTGGATGAGAAACAGCTGCCTAAAGCTCAACTCAGAGAAGACCGAAGTCCTCGTCCTCGGAACCAACCCATCAGCATGGAACACCTGGTGGTCCACTGCCCTCGGCAGCCCTCCCCGCTCCCCCGACACCTCCACCCCCCCACCCCCCACGTGTCACGCCAGAAACTGCATTGTATGCTACTCCTCCCTCTCCATGAACTGGCAGGTCAACGCCGGTGCCTCCAGCTGTTTCAACACCCTCCGTAAGACTTTCAAATGGATCCCACCCGAGTCAAGGAAGACAGTCACCCACCCACTCATCACAGCAGGCTAGATTACGGAAAAACCCTCTACGCTGGCGTAAACCATTATCTACTACGCAAGCTCCAGACAATACAGAACACCGACGCTAGACTCGTCCTCGGTATGCCTCGACACAAACGCATCAGCCAACACCTACGGAAGCTCCACTGACTCCCCGTCGAAGAGTCACCTTAAAGATACTCACCCACGCCTACAAATGACTAACCGTCGGACCCCAATATCTCAACGATCGAATCACCCTCCACGTACCCGAAAGAAACCTTCGATCTGGCAACCTCGTCCTCGCTGAGACCAATGCATCTGCAAAACTAAAGCAGGAGGAAGAGCCTTTTCCTACATCGCGGCCAACACCTGGAACGAGCCCCATATTGACGTAAGATGAGCCCCCTCCCTGAACTCTTTCAGGAAGGCTCTCAAGACCTGGCTTTTCAGCTAAGTAGATCTGCTGCCCTTCACATCCCCCCACACTCCTATCCCTTCTCCCCCCCACCCCCCCCCCTCCCCTCCCAGTCCCTTGAGACCCCCACTGGTGAGTAGCGTGCTTACAGTTCCCTGATTGATTGCTCGATTGGTATTGGCTTATCCACAGTAACCTTACGAGCCTGGAAAGACTGGAAATATTGTGATGTGTTGAACCCCAGAAAATCGAGACCATATCCCATTTCTAACCCCCTTGCAGTGCCTAATATGAGCCGGAGCTTTCCGGTGCTGAGCACCGGCACTTAATTGGTTTCCGGTGCCCGCCACCGAATTGTCAACACCACACTTGGGGCAGTCTGCCACAAGGTGGCGTTGCTCATGTAATATAGAGATGAGCAGTATGACAGTTGTTTAGGAGAACAATATCCATTAAAAAATCACCAATACCTGCCTCCTCTGCCATTCCTTTAGCTTTGGGGACCTGGAATAATCTGAAATGTCTCATTTGGTTAGTAGTTGTTTTGGCAGCGATTGGTGGTGCAAGCTGCCGTGGTCTCCTGGTCAGAGCCCTGGCACTTAATATTTTACAAATTAAGCTTTGCCCCCGTGTATGCATGTATGCATGCATGCACTTAAGAACAATCTACCAAACGGCTCCTGGCCTTCCGAAGTACAGGGGGGGGGGGGAGCCCTATGCGGGAAATGTACATTCTGTACCATGCTGCGAGAATCAGCATGTTTTCTCTCTAAAGAATCAAATTGGGGATGGGAACACAATACTGAGCAATGCAAACCACCCCTTGCAATTGCTAATATAGGACAATGGCATGGATAACAAGTTCTCACTTTTATGTGTCACTGAGGGAAGTAGTCCTCACACCCAACAATTAGTTGTTAGACACATTATGAGCCTGATGCAACATTTGTATAAACATATTCCCGTTATAAGACTTTCGGTGTTCTCCTTTGTGAGGGGACAAAGTGACAAATATGTGTGCAGGGGGAATGGGTGTTGTCCCAATCACAGAGCGTACAGGATACTTTTCCTCCATGAACCAAGGTATCCCTAATACAAATATTAATGAAATTGCAATCATTGCTGCAAAAACTATTTTACTTTGTGTGGACCAACCCTGCTCTGGGCATGGATGTGCAAATGGCTGTTCTTCCTCCATAATGGGTGACCAAACTGATACATTGTAGGAAAAAGGAATGCAATATAACAGATGGCAAAGACCACAGTTCGTCAGAGCTTCACTGGTAGACTCCTATTCATCAATGTTGGCACTCTCGAGAGGACCAGCGGTGGAGCTGTTCGATCCTAGCTCTTGAAGAAATCCCTCGTCGTCCAGGATACCGTATTCCCCCCCTCCCACCCCCTCGAGTAGCATTTTCGGTCTATCCTGTCTGTTGTCCAAACAATGCACCAATTTCGCATCTCCCTAAACTACTGTTGGTACCTTAGGTAAGGTGCACCTTGTCTTGTGCAATCTTTCCCCTCTAATCTGATTTCTCCTTTGGTGCACTGTTCCTCTGTCTGGGGCGCAAATTGTACCTAGCTACTCCAGGCACAGAGGGGTCAATAAAAAGGGGTTCAGACACATAGGGGCCAGTGGAGTGGTGTTATTGAGTTGCCTTAATCTCCGGGGGCACTGCTGCATTTAGTGCCTCATTGTTCTCCGCTTCAGTTTGCGTCCACGTGAGCTGGGCATCCGAAAAAGGGAACACATTGTGGGACTTGCTCCCGCTCAGAGTCCCCTAATCCATCCTTGACCCACTGATCATGCGTCCTGGGGAGAGGAACTCTGCGGCAATGTTGACCATGAATCCAGTTCTTTCGGCCGGTGACTTTGACTGCCGTGCGGGTGGCAAGGAGCACCTGGACTGGCCCCTTCCACCTCTGCTCCAAGTTCATCTTTCTCTGGAAATTCCAGATTAATATATAATCACCAGGCCAAATGTCATGTCCTAGCCCCTCAGGTACTGGCGGGAGAGAATCCTGGATCTGTTGGTGAATAGAACGCAGACTTTTAGTTAACTCTTACAGATAGTCCTGCAACAGAGGATATTCAATTTCTGAAAACCGACGAGGACGCTGGATGCCCCAGAGATTTTCCAGGCACCCAAACACAACCTTGTAGGGTGACAGTCCTGTTCTAGAATGCGCTGTAGTTCTTGTGGACAAAAGGGCTAATGGAAATGGAAAAACATCTGGCCACTGCAACCCTGTGCTCTCCTGAATCTTTGCCAATTTCAGTTTGAGTACCATTGTACTTCTCAACCAAACCCTGCTGACTGGGGGTGATTCGCGGCATGACATTTTTGTCTGATATGTAGTCCCTCACAAACCTGTTGAATGACTCTTGCATTAAAGTGACTTCCTTTATCAGTCCAAATCCAACTAGATAAGCCAAAGGCAGGAAAGAACTTCTTCTTTTGGAGTATTTTTGCAGTCGCTATGGCTGGATTTTCTTTGGTATGGTAAGCCTCCACCTGTTTACTGAATGCACAAACCACCACTAACACATTTCAAATTGTTGACTGTCCATTTCTATATAGTCTATCTGAAGGACCTCAAAAGGGAAAGTGGGAGGTGCAAAATTACCAGGTGGCGTAGGGGTACCTTTTCCAGGATTGTGCATCATACACACCATACAATATTGGACCAGATGGGCGGCAGTCTTTGGAATGTTATCATTTTGTCATACAGGGTCTAACAACTTACAAATACCTTTTAGCACTGATGTGGGCTGGCTCGTGCGCCATGGTGACTACGGGAAGTACATATGCATCCGGCAGCATCCATCTCTGTTTCCCTGACTTATCAGTCCAGCACCCCTCCTCATCCAAACGTGCTGTACTTTACTGCCATATTGCTAATTCCTCAATTGTTCCCTCACTCTGTATCTTCTTTACATTTCCGGCATATCCTCAAACATGGTGACGTCGGGCACCCACCTCTCAGGACCTGTTACAAACGTCCTTTTCATCTTTGTTCCGATTGCAGACTAGACAGCTAAGGAGACAAAGGCATTCCCCTTCCCCACATTGTTAGTGATTGTCTAGTGGGCGCTGCACTTCACTATCGCTAATTTCTTGGAGTATCTAAGCCTTCAAATGTCTATGTATAAGGGGTCCATGCTGGATCTTCATCTCATGGGAAGTGAGAAACCCTCTCTCTGCGCAGAGCCCCCCAAAATTATGGGCGACTCCAAAGGCATACTGACTGCCAGTATAGATATTGACCGTGAGTCACTCACTCAACTCGCAGCCCTCACAAGCTCGAATAAGGGCAACAAGCTCTGCAGCTTGGGCCGACTGATCGGGAACTTGTGACGTCTCCACTACCGTGTACAGTGTTGTGATTGCTTCTGCAACCAGGCTCGCTCCCTTGCTTGCAGAATTTTGTACTGAGGAATGTGAGACAAAATGGCATTGTCTTTAATTTTAATGGAAACTGGAGGTATCTGCAATAGTCCTACATCCATGTAACCCATTGCCCACATTCGGACCCATTGTCAGGTTTCAGGTTCAGGTTTTAAAGTCTTTATTTTGATTTTTAACAAATCATAAAAGACACATTAAAATACAAAAGAATATTACTAATTCAATTTAGAACATCCACAGAAAAACAATACTTTAAGGAATATTTAAACACTAACAAACAATATACAAATAAGTATACAAATAAAAAGAACATTTCATGACAAATGGATAAAACAGGATTAAATTTCAATTAATGAATAAAAACCTGAGTATTTCATATAAAAAATGAGAATAAAAATCATTGCATTAAAGGTCAACATTGCAGTTCAGAATTACAGAAAAAGAAACAAGGGATGCAGATGATGAAACTTGGCACTAATGCATACTGGTTTTTAGCCTTAGAAGCCAAGCCCATCCCAGATACTTTGCCAAAGTTACCACAAAGAGTTCTGAGGTGTTAATCCTAAGCACCCATATGCCTTCCATCGCTGTTTTAAATGGTAATTTTTGAAACAAAGGTTTTAACCATTTCTTTCGGGGTGCATCGTACCTTGGGCAGGCAAAAAGAAAATGACCTTCAGATTCAACATGACCTGGGCAATATGTACAATTGGGCGATATCCCTGTGGACCGTTTGTTCAGAAAGGTGTTTAAGGGCAGAGCGCCCACTCTAAACTGGTGGTACAACTTCTTATCTAACGGTCGAGATATAATATCCCAGTATGGCTCTCTCGATTGGTCAAGCTTGAATGTCAAAAACCTGCCTGTAAGGCCGTTTTTGTTGGATAGCAGGACTCTTTTTAGGCGGGTTGTGGCCCAATATAGTGATTTAAATTCGTCTTTGGGTGGGAAAACGTTAGATTGTGGGGATGTCCATAGATGTTCCAAGCCCATGTCTTTAAGAATGGATTTAACTGCAGAAAGCCATGGTATTTTCCCTGAACCCCTGATAGACCTAACTTCCGACAGTTCTTTTGCAAAGAGGGATAGATCTGGGGATGTGTATATCCGTCTCCACAATGCCACTAACCTAAATCTTGCCATCTCATTAATAGGTGGGGAACCTCGGTCCAAACACAGAGGGATCAAGGGTGTAGACTGTGGGAGACCCACTAAATTTCGAAGGAATCTACATTGAGTTTTGAACAGGATAGACAAGTCCATGTGGCCCCATAGATCCGCGCCATATAAGATGGCTGTAGAGATTTTAACGTCATAGATCTTAAGGGCCGGTAGGACCCGTTTTGTAATTGATTCCTTCTGCTCTTTAATGAGGCAACCAGTTAGCCTGGCAAGTTTAAGATGTTGCATATTAATCTGGTCTTTCCATCTTAAACGGCTATCAAGGGTAACCCCTAAATAGGTCATGGTATCGACCTGTTCGAGGTTTACTCCGTTCAACTTCACTGAACTTCGGACTAAGTGGTTTTTTGTAAAAACCATAAATTTTGTTTTCCCCACATTGACTACCAAATTATTGATGGCCCAGTACTCCTCGAAGCGGTCAAGAGCCCGCTGAAGTCCGCCGCGTGTTTTTGAGAGGATTAGAGTGTCATCTGCGAAGATGAGTAAAGGGAACCTCATCCCTGCCAGCATTGGTGCATCAGTGGGGGTATCCATGAAAAATTTAACAACTTGATCGATAAAAAGGAGGAAGAGGGTAGGGGCCAGGACACACCCCTGGCGGACACCTCGAGTTACCGGGAATGTTTCCGTCACTTGTCCCTGACCCCCCCCACCTCACCCTCGCAAAGTTGTCCTCATGGAGTCTTACAATGAGGTCCAGTAATTCTAGTGGGCACCCCAGATTTTTCAGCACACCCCACAGCCTGTCCCTAGGCACTAGATCGAAGATTGTCATATAAACACCTTCTGGGGAACAATAAATGGTTGCGTGCAACTCCTTTTATTAAATCTAAACCCATCCGATTTTCTCCGCTAGTAGATGTCAACAAAAATGGCGAATCCATAGTAAAAGGACTATAGTCCATGTAAGCGGCTCGGAAATGGGGTTCACAACCAGTATACCAGAAAATCCTACAGAAACATTATGGTCAGAACGAGCTGCCCCAGGGATCAGTGAACGAGAAATAGAGCTATTCATTGCACCTGTATCCACCAAAAATTCCTTAGCTGAACCTTGCAAATCTGCAGTAACGTAAGGACTGTGCTGATCTACAGGTATCTGAACTGGTCCCTCACTCTGTCCCTGGCTGTCTTAGCTGGGAGACATTCTGGTCACCTCTTCTATATCCTAGTCATCCTGATACGACTGATCGCCCCTATTGTCATCAAAGTAGAGTTCCATCAGGACGGTCCTGTGGGGCTGCTTCATTCTGAGCTCAGTCCTGTTCACTAGCTCCACAACCCAGTCCATGAGATCCTTGTCCTCTAGGGGCTACAACTTCCTGCAACAACACTGGACACTCTCTACGCCAATGTCCCTCCTCTTTACAATACGCACACTGATTCGGCCCTACGGCGTAATAGTCTGGCTAGGACGCAGGAGCGGTCTGGCCAGTCCCCCTAGAAGCCTGTGCATCAACACCTTCGTCTTCAATTCTTTATGCTTTTTCTCCCCCTTCTCCTAGTTTTCCCTATGCTTCTAAAATGGTGCCATACTCAATATTCCAGAAGGGGAGGAGGTAGTCCAAGTGCTCTCTGAGGCCTGTAATCGCGTCGTGATCTCAGCAAGCGGGTTCATAACAAATCTATTAATGAACAATCAGACACCTTCCTCCACCGACAAATCGTGTCCATTAAAGTCCCAAAACACCCCCTCAAACCGAGTGGGGAAAAATCTAACAGTTTGATGTTTCTTAATACGACATGCCGTTAACTTGTACCAATCTACCATTCTCGGTGGGTTAAGAGAATGCATATATGTAATAATTCGGCCAGGCAAAGCTAGTATCTCGGCCTAGGGCTTCTCACCAGCCTTCCTCTCCTGGTCTCATGCGTTAATCTGATCCCAGGTACCACCCAATTCCACAACGTGGTCCTGCGTGTGCACCGGTCTCCAAATGTCTACAGGCACCAACAGATGAAAGAACATTTCAATATCACTGTCTATCACGCAGCCTCAGTCAATTCCTTATACTTTGCAGTAGGATTTTTTCTGGAGTCGGGTAACTGCGTCTTGAGCGACAAAACCGCACTCCTTTTCCATGGAGTGTAAACCCATTGTCCTTCAAAACAAAAAGGCCTTTACCCATGGTCTAGTAACATTATCATGCTGATCCCGCAGCTCCGGTATTTCCGGGTGATGTATAGGATGCACTTCCCTCATTGGAACCTGGGATACTGTCTTCGGGCTCTTTTCAAGCAGCCTACTTTGATAAGTGACCAGTATCGCGACATTACCAAAAACCTCACCAGGCGCCATATCAGCAGCATATATGTGATCCCTAACATGAGAAATAATCTGGGGTGCTACATCAGTGAAACACTATTCCCACAGCCCAATCAACGTAGCCAACATGTGCTTAAGGGCATGCTGCTGCACAAACGGCTCGTAATCTTTCATCACACTCCACAAATCTTCCACACTGTAAATGGGATTACGAGTCCACTGGGCGGCCTGATTGTATACCCCCTTTATCTCCATCTCCCACATCCGATCATATTGATGTTCGACCCAATTGCTCCCTAGCTGTCGCCCAGTCTCCGTTCCCTAATCCATGTACAGGCGTTCCACTAATTAATGCCGTTGGGGGATGGAATAACAGGGTGTGAGTAGCAACAGAAGTAACAGGCACCTACGTCGCTGGTGACTGTCATAGGTGTGAGCTGGCGAGAGAGATGCTGAAACAATAGGCGTAGAAGGGAGACTTGCAGTCATAGTTGCAGCAGAAGGCGCGGGCAAAGAAAGGGCAGGGGGCACTGTGGCCGAAATAGCTTGAACAATAGCAGAAGAAACAGTCTATTCATTAGTACAGCGAAGCTCAACCTTGGAGAAATACAAAAAAAAAATTACAGCTCCTTTCTGCTGAGGCAGACCGAGTGGGACAGAAGTCAATTTCGATCATGGATCAAAATGGCGACTGAATACAAAATGGTGTAGTGAATGCTAACTTAAGTCATACAATCCAAAGAGAACTCTGCTAAAAGCATTTTTATTCCAACAATACTGGCTCTCCTACTCTTCTGATATTTGAGCAATATTCTTCTCTAACCTAAGAATGTTACTGCCCATGCTGGGGAAGTAAATTATTCCTTTGCTCCTTTATGCAGTGAACATAATTTTCCATTTTATCCATCGTTGGTCTTCAGCAAAGTTTAAATCGTCTCAAGCTGTAAGTGCAACGCCACTGCTACTTATAAGTATGGCTAATTTAATTCCATTATCTAAATATCATTAGAACCTCCTGAACTTAGAATACTCTTTTACACTCTTTAGTTTTTATCTAGCTAAATTAGTACTATAAAAGTTCAGGTAGAAAACCTGCCCATATCACACATGATGGACGAAAGAATTAAGAAGTTTTGTTTTATTGACCTTCAACAAAGTCTTTCTGATCAGGCACTCTGCTTAGACCTAGAACTCATTCAGCGCAGCACATTCTAAAACTGGGTGCTTTAAATGGGGAAAACAATAAGTGCAGGTACTCCTCAAAGGGAGCTGTGGGTGGAGTTTATGGTGGGCACAGGGGCAGTGTTAACCCCTTCGCTGCTGATGACGAGCTCAGCTCGTCATCAGCCACGGTGGTCGTGTGCTGATGACGAGCTCAGCTCGTCATGTAACAAGGCTCTTAGAATTTTGCCGCACAGAGCGGGAAAAGCCGCCGCAGCGATGCGGTTAAGGTGAAACAAGGGGGCAGGGTTAGCTTCTTGACCTTGCCACAGTTGTATGCACGAAATTTGCATGCATAGTTAGAATGTCGAATGTGTCTGTCCATTAGTTATCTCAATAATAAATATATATATGGCACTCACTAAGAAGTGTTTGCTACCCAAAGTAACCTTTATTTTAGCAACCTTTTAAAATAAGAAAAAATCGAGGAAAAAACAGCGAGGTTCTAAATATATGCCTTTTTGTTTGCAGGCAGGTCCTTGCTGAAGGGTCATGACTCACTAAATTAGATTACAAGGATCTCAACTCTTGACCTGCAGGTAAAGCAAGGCTCTATGCAACACAAACAGTAATCAACTAAGCTATCTACATGAAAAAAACGAATCTGATTTAAATGTTGCATGCAGTGCTTTCCAGCACACATTGATCCTCTGTGCAATTTTATGGTAAGATGAACCTTTGATTAGAATTTACACATATCTTTCTAGCATTATCCACATTGTTACTTATGATGCCCCAAGCTCACTTGCTTATGGGAATGGCCTCCGCTCTCTGGGTCTCATGACTGGTGAATGCATGCCTGCAAAAAGCGAGGAATTCAACGGGCACTCTTTTCTGTCAAACCTTGAAACCAGAGTTGCTTTTGAGGAGACATACTTTTTGTAACTTCAGTGAGTCACTCACTCGATGAGAAATGATGACAGACACTAGCGATATTGCTGTTGGTGGCTCAGCCTTTCAACGTTCCATTTTATGTGGTTGAAAAAGAATGGTGATATCAGAAAGAATAAAGTTTCTACTTGGCTGATCTGCCTGCACTATTTGTAATAAAAATAATATACACCATGATCCCACGTGTGTTAAATCAGCTAGTAATTGATCTTCTGTGTTCTATACACTTACTATACTAAATGTCAAATGCATTCTTGCATTTGTTGATTAAATGAATAATAAAAATGAAAAGGTACAGGCACAAGCTCCAGTGAATAAAATATTGAGTTTCGATAGCAAGAGGAGTTTGTGCTTTCTTCATCACCTGGTGGAGAATGGAGATCGTAGTATATCGAGTGAAATATATGCCAGCACCATGCAGTTGTGACTGGATGAGCACACAGCGCGGCAGACTCGAGGAAACCTAGGGAAACTCAGTCAGAGGACCCCAGCAGGAGAACTGGGGATGTTTGGGGTAAGCTGCGAAATGCTCACATATAGTAAGGACTGTTGCGGGTGTGAGGATTGTGCTATTACATTTAAATCGGCATGCGCTACAAGATAGCAGTGTGTGCTTATCATACAAATTTTGCCGTTCAAAAATGTCTGCGTAAGCGCTTCGGAACCGCGAGGCAATAGCAGATGCTCCATTTTTTAATTTACCCAATGTGGATGAAGAAATCCAAGTCAAAAACACAGAAACCAGTAATACCAACGATATAAAAATGACATTGAAAAAATTGGAGAAATTACTCCGTATGGAGATTACTAAGTGGTGGGAGAAACGCTCATTGGAAAAATATAAAGTGGGTTGAGTGCCGCGGGGATTGAGGGTTCCCATAGCTCCATCATTTGATAACCCCAATCCCTTGATGTTTAAGGAATGGGCAACAAACAATCTGGAAGCCTCAATGAATATGGTTTCAATATTAAAGTATGCTGAGATAGATCGGAATGAGATACTAAAGGAAATTGATAAAATGAATCATGAATTAGACAGCATGAACTCAAAGATTTCTTTAAACAAATGTAGAGAAGAAATTGATGGACGTTTGCTGAAGCATGAAGAGACAATGAAATCACAAACTATTCAAATTTGCACGTGACAAACATGATTATGACCCTTCAATGCCTACGCAGAGTGCATAAAGTATTGTGATATCAGATGTGGAAGTAAGTTCAGCTGCAAACATTACTGAATATGATGACTGGGGCCTGTTATTGTGCAAACTCCCGATTCCCATGAATTTCACACCATCGGAGGAACTGGGTTTTTTAATAGACTACCATCAGGCGCCACGACCACGACCGCAACAGAAGAAAAACGCAAGCGAAACTGACGCAGGCAGCAAAGGAGAAAATGCAGGCATGGGAGGATTCACCAAGAGAGGCAGAGGGAAGAAATGGTAATTGCTACCACACAACCCAATGCCCCTGGTAAATCTATCGGACTTCGTCCTCCTCAAAGCTGAGTCCCAACTATTATCTCTGAGATTATCCTTTTGTCCACACAGTTCCTTCAACTTTGTAAAATCATGCATAGATGTTTTCAAATTCATTCGAAAGCTCAAAATGAAATTTTTTTGTGAGTTAAAGCACATGAACAGGCAACAAACATTACTAACTAAACTCGACCGACCAGTAATTTCCAAGTTTCTGACACTGGGATTTTGAGAACTGTGCATACGCTAAACAGCAATAATGAAGAAAATGTGGGGTCCACGCAAGAGGATTTATTGACAATGAGCATTAAGAGCAACCTTCCCTGCAGTAGCCATTTTAAGCCACCTTCAACATTTATTCCACTAATGCCAAAGGACGCAATGGATACATTCAATGATGTTGTGATCGAGGGCTTGAAAACGCTAAAATGCAATGTATCACATAAACGCAAAAGATACAAGTTTATGGAAATACATATTCTAAACGTATGCGTAAACTAATGAACAATTTCAACCTGATCATAAATAAAGCAGACAAAGGTGGAAACATCGTAATATGGCCACAAACTTTATATTTGGAAGAAGTGGAACACCTCAGCGACAACACCTGCTATAGGAAAGGCACATTAAATGATATAAGATGTATAAAGGAAACTGTGATCAAAGAATTGGGTCAGTGGAAGAGTGATGGTTTGCTAAGCAAACAGGAGTATATTTTTTTGAAAAATGGTTTTCCAGTTATTCCTACGTTATATTTCATCCCAAAAATACACAAACTGGTATGTCCTATACCAGGACGCCCAATAATTTCAGCTCCACGCAGACTCCTTGAACCAATTTTCAAAGTATGTGGACCATTTCCTTCACAAATTTGTGGAAAATCTCCCATCTTTTATTAAAGACCGAGGTCATTTCTTGTCTAAATTGAACACTATCGAATGGAAAGATTATTATGTGCTCATTGTTATGGACATTTGTACCCTATATACCAGCATCCACCATGCAGACTGACTGAAAGCAGTAAAATACTTTCTTGATAAACGCAACAACAACTATCGCCAACATAATGTAATGATTCTTATGATGATAGAATTGTGCTTAAAGAACATCTACTTTCTGTTTAATAGGGAAGTCTTTCAGCAGCTTGGGGGTGTCGCAATGGGGGCATGTTTCTCCCCAAGCTACACATGTTTGCATGAGCCTAAAAACATGGCTCTTCTCAAAACTCATGTAAATTATGACTCCCACCTTCAATCTCAATCACAGCGCCAGGAAACCTTTGGTGTCAGTGTGCTCTATAAATACAGCATAAGATAAGATAAGATGTAGGGTGGTGGGAGGAACATGTCCTCAGAGACACCCATGGTTTGTTGTTTGACTCCCAAGTGGTTGAATTTTGGCGGTTTATCTGACGTATGCATGATTTGGAAAGGTACTATAGAATCTGCTAAAAAGTTTGTTGAAACCATCAATAAGAATGACTTAAATTTACAGTTTAGTACGGTCATCGGCAAACATTGTGTCCAATTCCTTGATGTTGAGATCTACATAGAAAACAATGTTCTTCAGACTAGATTACACAGAAGGAAAACTGCTGGTAATGCAGTTTTGCATGCAAGTAGTTCCCACCCAGACCATCTGAGTAAAAGTATACCGTACAGTGAGTTTTTAAGAATGCAGAGAATCTGCAGTTCAGAAATAGATCTTGTTGAATGCCAAGCACAGTCCCTAAAGAGATTTATTGCCCAAGGGTACTGTCCTAAATTGTTAGAGTTGGCAAAAATTAGGGCCAACAATCAATCAAGAGAACAGTGTCTAAGTACTACCACCAAGTCAAGGAGTAAAGAAATGGGTAGAAGGAATAATGATCTCCCCCAATATGATGATCAGATAAGACTGATAACCACTTTCAGTAATGAAGAGAAAAAAGTTAGGGGCATCATCCAAAAGCATTGGCCCATACTGAAAACTGATATACCTTTGGCTCAGTTTTTACCTGAACGTCCACTCATTGCTTTTAGACGGGTGCCCTCGATGAGGGATGCCCTAGTTAAATCCAGTCCGGAGGTGGTAGTTTCAACTAGTTGGCTCTCTACAAAAACAGGGTTTCAAAAATGTATTTCATGTCTCGCCTGCAAATTTGGGATTAACACCACAGAATATTGGAGTGCATTTGACCCTAATCCCGTTAAAATCAAAGGGTTGTTTACTTGCAGCACTGAATATGCGGTATATGTTCTCGAATGTACGTGCAAACTAAAATATATTGGCAGTACTAAATTACCAGTATTCAACCGAATTTGACATCTGCGGGCAATAGTCAATTCAGAGGAAAGTTATCCAGTAGCTCGTCATTTCAAATTAGTACACAAAAAGAACTTGAATGACTTGAGCTATTTTGTTATTGACTCTGTACCAAAGAACCCTAGAGTAGGGAATCGGGAAAAACAACTCCGACAATTGGAATCTAAATATATTATACTATTATATACCAGGATTCCCAAAGGCCTCAACATGGGGGAAGACCTCCACAATTTTCTATAAAACATTATATGATCATTATTAAGAGGCACCTTGTACAGATTGTCTGTTAATATTTCATGATGTGCTCCTCAATATTGAAGATAAACCTGGGGTTGGACACTCTTTTTAAGCCTTTCATGAAGACTGGCTGGGATCTCGTTTTTTACCGTGATTTTAACTTTGGTTTTAGTCGTGGTGACTGCGGGTACTCATGCTAGAATTTTGGGAGGTTCTTTTTAAGAAGCTGTTCTTAAACATTGTGTCAGTTTTTCTTAATATTCATTTTCATGTTAAATTGTGACCTGTTGGGAATCATGAAAATATCAAGTAAGGTTGTGACCAGATTGGTTCACACTAGATACATTTGTGTTAGATATCTTTCTATATGATATTTACATTCATCCACTTGTTCAGATTTTATAGTATAATGAAAATAATTATTTTAATGCGCTTGAGTATCTACGCTATACCTTTTTTATTTCTTATTTTACACATTACATCCTGAAATAGATATGACTTTAATGTCTGATATTTATGGATAGTTTGCACTTTTGCACAAATATTATGAATTTAGTTTTCTTACACTTGCACTTTATCTTTGGGTCTAGTTATGATTAGGGCATGGTTCTCTCGCATAACACAGAGCATAATTGTAGCCACTCAGCTTTTAACTGATCAACACATGTTGCCTGTATTATAATAATTTTTTAATTACGCAAAAATCTGTTTTTACGTATTTTTATGTATTTTTTATATATATATATATATATATATATATATATATATATATATATATATATATACACTATTTAAGTATTTATTGTACGTAAATGAGTTGAACCATATCTAATACATGCAAAAAGGTAGTATGTCTTTTAGCTTTATTGTTAGCCCTAAATAATGTGAGCTTTATGTTCAGGAAGTCACTATAAAAAACCCAATCTGGTTCCGGGGTGTCATGTGGAGACACAGCCGAAACGCGTCATGCTGACCGAAGTGGCAAAATAAAAGCACTTTATGAAAATCTGCACGTCTGTGGTCCGTACCTGTGATTTTATTAGCCGAGGAAGAGGTAATTCGGGACTGTTTGGTGTTATATATATATATATATTTCTATATATATATATATACCTTGCTATTGAATAAAAAAAATTAAAAAATCTGTGTGGATAGGAGAAAAGCCGCAGGACAAAATCACCTGAAAGTTCAAGACCTTGCTGATTTTCATTTTACGCTTTTTTCAAGTAAAGCCTTGACTGTCACAGGATACATTAATGAAGCAACTTTAAATTATTTTTTTACATGGTGTTAGTTGAAAACCTTTGCAATAATGAAAAAGTGGCTATGTAGCAGCAGTTTAGAAGAAACGTTATAGGTTTTACTTTGATGTGCTTTTGTGTGAGCATGGGTTTTCCCTTTAGTGTAAATCAGTGTTTCTCCATGTGAAAAGGGCACCACTTCTTTTTGGCAAGATGAAGCAGTTGTCCCATCATAGATAAAAAAACTGAAGCCTTCTGATTATCCAAGCAACACTGGAACACACACCCCTCAGTTTATTTGCTTTTTAAAAAAAAATTCTTAGGATATACAATAAAGAAAAATATTTTGATGTTGTCCTCCCCTCAAGGAATGCTTTGTCTTCCGAACAATCATTGATAAATCAAATGGATCTTGCCTTTTGGCTGCTTGAGCAGACCTATTGGCTTTGCCATTGCTGGCTAGCATTACCAAAAACAAGCATTTGCACTGCATTCGGTCTCGCCTTTAGGGCGTTATATGTATTTAGCTATGCAACACACTAGCCTGGGTAATGAAACATTTACTGATCTTTAACATGGAGAGAAAGCAAGCACCAAACTGCAAGACACGCCATGTATGGGAACACATGGAGAGAAATATTGCCTTTCTGATGGAAATGGTATAGTCCAAGCTCTGTTTTTAATATAAAATCAGGGCCTTCGGTGGTTATATCAGTGAAAATACAAGATTTGAAAAAAATATTATTGTCTACGGGTGCTCGTGGAAGACCATTTCTATGGACTGGAATCTAGAGAATGCTGCGGTGATTCTGATAGTTTACTGACCTCTAGTGGTCGTTTTCTATCAAGAACGTTAAATAGAGGCAGTTGCCAGAAAAATAAAAAAAAAGTCCCTCAGCAGAAAGCAAATTTGGTATTTTAATGACCTCTGCTTGTCGTTTTCTAACAAGACCATTAAACAGAGGCAGTTGAACAAGACAAAATGTCCCTAAGCGGAAGAAGATAACTCCTGAGGCTGATCTCCGGAGACCACAAAGTACATACACATATGTATATACTAAAGTATATACAAGAGGTCTCGAATGCTGGACCTAATAAATGCAGTTTCTCATTGCTGCATCAGCATAGAAAAGAGTAAGAAGAAAAACCCTTCATTGTAATTGTCTGCACGTGTACCTCTGCATCTTGATGCTTTGGCGGCCCATTATGATCAGACGCGCATACTTTTATTACTGTGCATGAGTGTGTGTGTATACTGCATGAAGCGGCCCGATGCCAATTTTGGAGTAAATACAATTAATTTGAGTGCGTGATTGCCTCGCAGCGTCCAGGTACACTCAAAACTTCTTTTTTTATACTATGGGACAAAATTGATGTGGGAGATGTAACACCAAAAGGTGGAACCAACAGGGAATCCACAAGGGAGCAACAGAGAAGCTTGAAGCGGCAAGTAATTAATAAAGAAATGTAAATCCGAAGCGAAGAAAAGCCAGTAAGTGGTGGTGGAAGCAATGGACGTGATGGGGGGACGTAGTGCACGAGTTGCAATTATTTGGGTGGGGGAGCAGTACATGGAGAATAGAGCAAGAAAGCACAGGCACTTCCATTTAGTGCTGAAATTAAGTAGTTCTGTGAGTTTAGGCAATAGAAAGATGCAAGTTATCCAATCTGAAGAATTATAAAAGATCTGCTGTAGGGAAGGGACAAATACAAGAGGAAGGCAAGCTATCAAATAACCAGCATTGGCAAAGCCAGTAGGTTTCGCATATGCGAGATCTATTGCCTCTGTGAACGCTTGTATTGATGTTTATTTTTAAGTATTCATGGAATTTCGACTTCCAGATTATGCAATTATGCACTTTTCTATTACTTATACTTGTTTTTTTTTCTCTTTGGAGATGAGGGCTGGGTAAAGCAACAGAGCGGGAGGGGGTAGTGGGTTTCAAAATTAGGAGGTGGTTTAAAACCATGGCGGTGGGTGAGGGACGAGTTAACACAGCAAATGCATGTTGAAGGCAGAGCTGGCTGTCTTGAACTCTTCAGGTGTGAGCAGTCTCTCAGGGATCAGGTGGTGGTGCTTTTACACGGACCGAATGTATTTGGTTGCTTTACAGAAGGGATCACTGTTTTGCCAAGAGGCATTTCCTCACAAGCTGAACTCGCACAATGAAATATTCCTTCCAACAATATTCCTGATGGAAGGGACAAATGCCAAGGCTGCAGGAGGTTTCAGCCAATACTAAAGAAAATTATTCTCTTAACTTGTACGAAGAAAAAATAAACTGTATGCCTCAACACCATGACCATATTTTGGTGGCTTCATTTTGAAAAGATAAATATTTGCAACTTGGAGACAACGCTTCTACATTACCTGAAGCATGGTAGTAAAACCACCTGTATCTAAGTCCAAAAACGGGAAGGTTGGAACCAGAGGCACCGGCTGCTAAATTCATGATGATGATGATGATGATGATGATTCACTCCACTCCGCTTGAGAAAGAACTGTACGTCTAGGCAGCTTTGCTGAGTGCATGCCTTAAACCATCTTCCTATCTGTTTTTAAAAAAATGCCAATTTACTAAATAAACATATCAACATGTGCTGTGCAATCCCAAAGATGGTTTAGGCAATTATCATGTGTATGACTCAGTAAAGTTTCTCCAGACAGACTATGCTTACTGCCAGTGGTGGGTTAAAATGTAATGTATTTAACCTCTCAACATTAAATCTAGGAAATGGATATCCAAAAGAGCAAAATAAATTAGTGTTTCATACAGAAAACGCAGTAGCCAGAAGCAATGGGGTAAACACAAACTGCCACAAAACGCATACAGAATAATACATTTATTTTAAGTGGCAGGATTAAAAGGCACAGTAGTTGTGGGAACCTGGTCCTCGTGCTCAGTCACAGTCAAGTACAAACCAGCGAGGTAGATGCAGGCAAATGTAACAATTGTGGGATGGGAACGGACATAATACACATGGAAAAGATATTAAAAGAAAGCTAACCACCTTCTTTTATGGGTGGTTCTTATTCATGCCTCCTCCTTGGACTTGCGGGATCGAGTCTCGGCGTCTGCTCAATATCCTGGGCAAATCACTCCATCCCCCCCAGTGTGTAATAGGAAAAAAACCTGCTCATAATAAGTGTCTACATGCAATGTAAATAGTGGGCATGGGAGATGGCTGAAGCAGGGGGATAGGTAAAAGGAGAGCAGGGCGGAGGACGTGGTGGGTTAAAAGCAAGGGTTTGTTAAAAACAGCAAGAGGTGGTGGGTTAACAAGCCGGGGAGGAGATATGACCGACTGCAGACACACTCATATGGAGTGATCGATGACAAATGAAATAGAAAGTATCTCCTAAGTGCGTAGTCAGTGGAAGGACACTGAACATTAGCCAATGGGCAGTGACCGGCAGCTGTACTTCGGCCAATCTCCACGTCATGGCACGGACCGGCAAAGCCAAGCAGGATGCGTGGAAAGTGAAAGCAGACAAAGTGCTCACCAATTAGGAGCACGTAAATTAGTGCAACGTTGGAATTAACAAATGGTAAGTACAGATAAGTATTGGGAGGCTATAAACCCCTTTTTAAGACTTTTATTTTTATTTTTTTATTTTAAATTCTAAGGGATTTTGCAAGCTGTGTGCAGTAGAAACCCAAAAGCCAAACCATTAAGAGTGACTATTCAGCCAGCCAATAGTAGTAATAGGCAGGCCTAAAGTCCTCTGTAAATCTTGCATTGCCCAACATAGGGCTGCTAAAAGCTGTAGGCGAGACCTAAAAATATTTGTATCAATTAACGTAATTGGAATGTTTGGTTTGAGGAGATCCTGGAAAGAAAATGGTCATCCCTGTGGGTTTACAAATGTAAATAAATATAAACTCTGGTTTAAAATGCACATGTAAAAACACTGGTCCTCTAGGCTGCAAAATCCGTTCGCCAAATATTTAAAATGCATCAGTGAGTATTTTAAATGTAGTATTCTGTCTGTCCTGTGTTGAGTGGCGTGAGTGTAAGCACACCCAGGACCAGTATTTTTTTTATTACATAATGTAATCCGTCCCTACACTTGTACTCGGGCGTCTTTATTGCTGTAGCGAAAGCAAAGCACAATCAATTTAGACTAAAGGTTTTTTTTAATTTTTATATATAAATCGTTGGTTTTTTACTTAAATTGCCCCCATAGCTTCAGTTTTAACCATCTTATTGAGCGAGAACTGTCATTTAGATCTTGTGATAGGATGTGGTGAGAGGTAAGTACTTGCCCATAAAACTATATTGTCTTAATGTGGTTACATAGTAAAGATAGAAATTAAACTATGAGTAGATGTCTGTTTAAGTCATTAAACTGAAAAAGACAAAATGTACTTCTATCTGATAAGTGGGCCGCGGCAGCATGCATATACAATCTGCATGTAACTGTTTCAAACTCCACTGGGGCAAGCTGAACCTTTCATCTTTCACACATTGATTAAATGGGTCTCCGAGATGCCAGGGCAACAAATGCACTTTATAACAGCATACCAGCCGAATTTGCATTTCTACTGTGTGGGGAAATAAACCTCCCTCATAGTTTCAGTGCGTCTGGCTTCCAAATGAGGTATAGGGGGTTGGATATTCCTATTTGCCCTCAAAAGTGCCATGGCTTCTTAATTATATGTCCTCTTAATTGTATTCGGTTTGTGGACCTGGAGTATGATAACAGTGCTCAGAGTTGCCTTATTCTCTTACCTACTACCCCAAGATGCTCGAATATGCTCCTTTGACTTGTGTCACTGTTCAATGAATAGGAAAGATGTTTGGCGATCTTTAGGTGTTTAAGGGATTCCGCTCCACTAGGGCAGATTGGGTGGAGCATTTCAAGGGAATCTGGTGTTAAGTCCATTAGACCATCAAGACGTGAGCTCTCCTACCCAAATGCTGGACTGCAAGGACTTTATCTGGTGGGCTGATTCTCCAAGCCGAAGTTCTTGACTAGATAGCTTCTCCAAAGTCTTCTGTCCAGCCTAGAACAGTGCTTATGTCGATCCCCTGGTTGCAGATGTGGCCTACTCATTTCTCGGAACTGGCACTTATTTCCCCCCTTAGATTTTTACCAAGAAATTACCACCGGGGTTGGGGGGGAGAAAGACAAACCAACGTGACAAAAAGGAGCAAGCAAGAACCTGCAAGTTGAAGTTGAAGTTGGAGGGATTTATATAGCGCACATTTACCAAAAAGGTTTCATGGCGCTGAACGGTTCGGCACATCACAGGCAAATAGTTAGACCTCAAACGCTCTGATGAATAGCCAAGTCTTCAAGTCTTTGCGGAACTCAGGATATGATTGGGAAAAACGAAGATTGATAGGGAGGGCAATCCAGAACCTGGGGGCCACGAAGGAAAAACTGGATCCGCCATGTTTTTTCCTAACAAAACGTGGGACAACCAAAAGATTCTTAGAAGAAGACCGTACATTCCTGAAAGGAGTGTAGGTTAAGAGCCGGGATGCCACATATTGGGGAGCCAAGCCCGCCAAAGATTAAAAGATAAGACACCCAAGTTTAAATTGGCATCTATGGGCAACCGGCAACCAATGCAGTTGCCTCAACAGCGGAAGAGCTTGATGGAATCTAGACCAACTATAAATAAGCCTAGATTTTGAATAAGCTGTAACTGGCGTAATTCGTAAGCAGGGATGCCAATATATAGAGAGTTGGCATAATCCACCCGTGAGATAACAAGGGTAAGAAGAATAGATTTAAGAGCGTCAATGGTAAAAAACCGAGAAACCCTCCGGATAGTACGGAGACATAAGAAACAGGAGGAAACAATCCTGCTAATCTGGGTGTGCATCGATAGGTTGTCGCTGATTTTAATGCCCAAACATTTCACAGATTTAGCCGCAGAAGGGGCGGGTCCAAGAGAGGAAGGCCAGAAGTTAGAACTCCAAGGATTGGGTGAGCCTCCGATCAGGACTAACTCCGTCGTCGGGATTTAACTTGAGGTGATTCATGCTCATCCAATCCTGGATAAAAATCATAGTATTCTGAATGAGGGGGATAGAGTCAGGAGAAGAGGAAAGAGAAAATATAAGTTGAAGGCCATCGGCGAAATTAAACACTGTGACCTCCCGGAGATGCATCGCAAAAAGTAAAGGAAAGATATAAAGATTGAATAGAAGGGGGGAGAGGGCAGAACCTTGGGGGACACCACAGGTTACCGCTCGGGGAGTTGAGGAAAAGGAAGAGAGCTGGACCGCCTGATGGCTGTTCTCCAAGAAAGAGCAGACCCAACTCGGGGCCACATTCGAGATACCAGCACATCTGACACGGTCGACCAAAAGAAGATGGTTGACCGTGTCAAAGGCGGCCGATAGATCTAACCGTATCAGGGCTGGTGCGGATCCATGATCAGTACTCACTCTCAGGTCATCCAAGACCGAGAGGATAACTGATTCTTTAGAGTGGGAAGGGCGAAAACCGGCCAGATAAGGATCCAGGTAATTAGAGTCCTCAATGAAAGAACTCAGACAATGGGTGAGATGTCTCTCTAACACCTTGCCCAGAAATGGAAGCAGGGAAATGGGGCGGAAGTTAGAAGGGACAGTAGGGTCAGCCCCAGCCTTCTCAAAACAGGCACGATCTTATCTGACTTGAAGAGATTAGGGACGACGCCCAAGGCGAAAGATTCATTGAGGAGGGCAAGAGGTGGATCAGAGCAAGAGGTGGATCAGAGCAAACTGAGAAAATCTCCCGAAGGGTGTGTGACGGGCAACTGTCAGTGGGAGAGCCAGATTTTGTAGCGCTCACCAAACTGAGAAAGTTCTCTGTCGAGATGGGAGGGAAATGCGTGAGAGAATGAGTATTTGGCGGAGGTAAAGGAGGCTCAAAGGAAAGGGAGGGAGAAGAAATGTGAAGTTTAATGGTAGAAATTTTAATAAAGAAATAATCTTGAAGAGTCACACAAGTCCTGGGACGGGAGCGGTTTAGCAGTCACTCGATCGAGTTTGGACAGACTGTTAAGGATAGAAACGATCTCCTTAGATTTATTAGAAGAGGATAGAATCAGTGCAGAAAAGTATTGTGTTTTAGCGGCGAGGATGTCGTTTTTATATTCCCTAAGAATAGCGGAGTAGATAATTTTATCAGATGAGTCAGAGTGAGAGAAGGCAAAAGGTGGGGTATAAGAACAGCACGAGATGGAATCGGGAGTATGCCGCCTTGGTATTTGGCACACCAAGCTACAGTATCGAGCTGCCTCAGGCTACTTAGGAAAACTTTAGCCCCAGCACATATTCTTTTATAAATTAAGCACTGCTCGAAAGGCTTTCTTGCAAACCCCTATCCTGTATACTTCCAAGGGATAGCTTTACTTTATGGCTGGTTGTTCCACAATCCAAATGTGTAACATGTTTTCTGTTGTCAATGTCAGTCTTATTACATCGAGTAAGTACTGTGCTTTTCGTGATCCATGTAGGGTTAATAGACTAGGAACAATTCCTTCATTTTGATATTGTAATTAGTCTTTAAACTTCCATTGGTGTCAGTTTGTAGCAGTTCAACCCGGATGTTTTTCATTAAACCACATTCTCCCTTTGTATTGTTTTGAAAGAGTAAGTTCAGCACAGAAATATAAAGTAAGCAAACTATTTTTTTTTTAAAGTGAGAAATTAAAGTTACTCTAGACCCTTGTCAGCAAACAGACTCCACACACTTGCTTAAAAGGAGTAATGCAATATTTCCCTGGCATGCTTTTTTTTTATTTTAACAAAACGTCTTCTTTTTTCATGTTATAGCCAGTTTTAAAACCATTAGAAAAAGGGAGGTGAGGTAATGTTATCTGCTGGAGTATCCAGTAAAAAACAATGTATTCTTTATTGTAAGTGTAATACACTATTTCATAAATACTTTTCTTGTTGGGAAAACACTGTGCTTAAAGTGTATGTTTTACTATAATGCGGGTGGATCAGTTATTGTCTCATAAAACATCTTACATAGAACGCTTTTCTAAATGAGAGCAGACTCCTAGTGCCAAAAATGACCAATTGGGTGGCACATGTAGTAAACCATCATTGTACTGTTTATGTAGTATAGTAAAAGGTATTAGTCTGTGGAGAACCGGGCCTTATGGGCCTGGTGGCACAGGGTACGCCTTAAATCCCAGAGTTCACCTGCCCTGTCGGACAGAGACCCGAGACACTCTGTTAGGCGTAGAAAACCAGGTTTATTAGCTGCAGCTAAGCACAGTTGTCCCAGAAGTACAGTGTAGGTTCTCAGGAGACTGCCACTTTATTCTGTGGTGCACAATCTTTTATAGCACACATATTTACAACGTATGCTCCCAATACATACAAAGCTAGCCAATAGGAAAAGTTAGGAAACAAACTATCAGGTGTCCCGAATACGCCCTTCTTTCAGACCCTGTGTGCCACCCCTCCCCACAAGTCAATCAGTGCTAGGGCCTACAATCCAATTTGCAGGTGGCAGGACGTATTTGTGTGCCTCAAAGGATGGTTATGTAACAAGAGAATACAAGGAGAGAATAGCGAAGGCCAGTCGGATAAGATAAAGTAAGGAAAGAATAGGGGAATCCAAATAGTCAGTTGAGACGGGGATCAATCAACCCAGACATGGATTAGTGAACTCAGCCAGACCCTGACATCGGTTTCGTAAACAAGGGGAGGAGGTTACTTTTTAACAGAAGAGACAAGTAGCAGCTGGGAAAACGCAAAAACACTCCGTTCGCCGTGCTGCCTGAGTGAGGGCAACACAAAATGGCGACAGGACACAAAATGGCGGCAGATACGGGACGAAGTCGGAAACCGAAGAACCTCAGACCCTCCTTTTGGCATTACTCAGGCAAAACACACAGGACTCAAGTTAATCTGAGTCGATGTCAATAGCCATGAGGTGGTTGAGCTATTGCTGCAACATCATTTTAATGTTCTCTGTTTTCTGTGACACAGGCCTTGGGACACAAATGGTGGCACAAAGACCGCAGATGGCAGGGCCACACTGTAAACAAAGACAACAAGAAAAAATGATTCCGTTCCAAGGAAGGTTAATACCTTCCATCCCCATGTGGACAGTAGTCCCCAAAACCATCCTATCACAGTCCAATCTCCTGTGTCCTGGTGTATAGACTCGGAAATTACATGCAATTTAGAGATGGCTTGGTATACCGTAGGGGCATTATCAGGAATATAGATGCAGCAACTAGACCCGATCAATTTACAGACTCCTCCACGATCTGCAAGGACAATGTCTAAAACCATCCTATTCTGCAAGTCATAAGGCGGTCCGCCTGAAGTTCGGCTGTTAGATTACTCAAGGCTCCAGAAGTTACATTTATGGTAGCCTCAACAACACAAACTAACTGTCTAATGTTTCTGCTATTGGCCATTGGGCCCCAGAAAGGAAGTAACCCTTTGATAAAGTCACCTCCTTCTTGTCCTGCTGTGTCCTTGGAATCAATAACCCCTCCGCCATGTCTTTTTCTGTGATGACCTGAAGGAGCAGTATATGTTGGAGGGAGATGAAAAGCACATAAAAAGTTCCTGAAAAGTAGGTAGGAAGCCACGTGTAGGCTCTGTCGTCACAGACAAAAATATGTGCCTTGAGATGGCACTAACGGTGAAGAAATCTGAGGTGAATAAATGTATGTATTGGAACAAACACTCTTTTCTTGTTGGTTTTTAATATTTTGGCCATTTATCTGCAGACATAAATTACCTTGATGAGGTATGGTCCAAATTGGTGGGGATCTTCTTCGTCTAGCCTTATCTGTGACGCTAGTAACATAACTAGTCACATTCCAACCATCATACGCTTGTTTCTCATCAACGGGAATCTCACTAATTTTGGCAATTCTAGCCATGGCCACTATTCCCTTTATCAAAGAACTGTGACTAAAATCTGTTCCACGACCATATGAACCACCAGGAGGATATCGAAGTTGGTTCTGATATACAGTAGATAACATGGCCAAATAGGCCTAAGCGGACCTTCCTAGGAGAATGGAAGGACTAAATATGGCATCCCCCTCTCTTTGTTATGGGGCTTGAGCCCACACACCCAACAGTCAGTAGTATTGACTACCAGTTGATGCTGATGTAACAACTGAATAAGTGAATTGTTGAAGTATTCTGTTCTCCTGATTTTCACATGTTCTGGGAGTGTATGGAACTGATGCGGGGAGGCAGTAGTAGGAAAAGACAAGGAAACAGAAGTTGGAACAGGTGCTTGCTGCATAGTGTGAACAACCCAATTCCCAAAAGCCAATAAAATACATGAACATATTAAAATACGTAATGTTACGCTACATGGACTAACCAACAATTTCTAATATTTACTTTTCATTTCTTGCTTTTTATCATTCTTTTCCACTTTAATATCCATTCTCTAAAGCGTTGCTCACAGCAATCTTCCTAGATCACTTAGCTGTGATTATTAGCCGTCCTATGACACTGCAAGTCCTGCAAACCTACTGTCACTACACAGGTCACAGCCTAAGACTCCTACCGTGACCCTGCAACTTGATGGTGAAAAGAAATCTCTCAGAAGTGTGACCAGAAAAAGAAAAAAAAGAAAAGTTCAATTGTTCTTAATCGATCTGGGTCTTAAGTTGTACCGAGTCTTATAAGGTACCGTTTGCTCTCGAAACAAAGTCTCTGAATTTGGTGTGTTCAATCGCAAATGTGATGGCACAGCTTCTTGCAACACGTCGTCATCTTCTTTTTCAGAGCTCGTTCGAACCAGACGTGCACAACTGAAAGGTACAAACCGAGGCACCCTTTCGCTCTCACTATCACCTATACACGTGCGGACCCACTGGTCAAAAGGCAAAGGCAAAGGTACCCTTTTGCAGTGCACGCCATGAACCCAATTCTTTCCGACTACCTTTACTGCTGTACGTGTTGCCAGTAGAACTTGCCGAGGCAGCCCCCAACGAGGTTCCAAATTCTTTTTCCTCTGAAAATTCTTCAGGCAAACCCAGTCTCCTGGTTGATTGGAATGACCTGGATCTGCAGAGGCCTCCGGCAAAGCGTTTTGAACCTGTTGGTGAAGAACACGCAATTTAGTGGTGAGGTCATGTAAGTAGTCAATCAACATAGGATACGGGATGTCAGAGTACTTTTTAGGTCGAGGGACTCCCCAGACGTTAGCTGGGCGCCCAAAAACGACCTCGTATGGGCTGAGTCCTAAACGAGAATGTACAGTTGTTCTCGTAGATAAAAGTGCCAAAGGTAAAGCGTCGGGCCAAGCAAGACCCGTGCTGGCTTGAATCTTTGCCAGTTTGAGCTTGAGAGTGCCAGTATAGCACTCTACCAAACCTGCTGACTGAGGGTGGTTTGCCGCATGGAAATTCTGCCTAATACCAAGACCCGCACACACCTTCTGCATAATTAGGCCTACAAATTCACTTCCATTGTCACTCCAGACAATTCGCGGCAAACCAAACCTCAAGAATTCCTTCAAAAGGACTTTGGCAGTAGACAAAACAGTATTGTCCTTTAGGGGGTAGGCCTCTATCCATCTGCAAAAAGGCACACACCACCACCAGAACATACTTATGGTTATTACAACTTTCCATATGAATATAATCAATTTGTAATACCTCAAAAGGATACGTAGGGGGAGCAAAATTACCTGCTGGAGTTGGGGTTCCCTTTCCTGGATTATGCATCAAACAAACAATACAATGTTTCACCACATTCTCCGCACATTTAGGAATTCCTCCATTCTGCCTTACTGGAGCCAGAAGTTTGCATATTCCTTTCGCACTGATGTGGACTGGACTATGCGCCATAGTAACTACAGGCAGCAGATAGGCGTCTGGTAACAGCCAACGCTGATGTTCTGACAATTCCGTCGAACACCCTGTACGTCCAACATTCCCGTACTTTCTCTCCACTTAATCAATTCCTTTTCAGTAGCCTCTTCTTGAATCATTCTCACACTTTCTATTGTGTCCTCACACATTCCTCCCTCTGTGACCCATCTTGCTGGGTTTGCAACACATATACGACTTGTAGCATCTCTCGCTGTTTCTTTTGCTACCTCGTCTGCAAAAGCATTTCCGCGGCCCACATCATCAGTGATCTTTTTATGTGCACTACACTTCACTATCGCTATTTGGGTAGGCAAAGCAAGTGATTCGAGAAGGTCAGTTACCAACTGACCATGCTGTATCTTAGTCCCATGGGAAGTAAAGAATCCTCTTTTCTTCCACAAACGACGAAACTATGAGCCACGCCAAAGCGTATTGGCTATCCGTGTAAACATTCACTCTCTTTCCCTTAGCCAACACACACGCTCTCGTCAGGGCAATTAGTACAGCTGCTTGGGCTGAATTCTGTGTAATGCGTGCTGTCTCCACTACTATATACAAGGTGGTAACAGCATAGGCCGCAGTCTTCTCGCCATTAGGAAGCTTGAAACAAGACCCATCAACCCATAGGATCTCATCCGGGTCCACAAGTGGTGTGTCTTTTAAGTCTATTCTGCCTTTCGTTTCCTCCTCTGTTCGTAGAAAACAATCATGCTGTTCTTGAGTGTCTTTCGCTTCTGGAATGGGTAACCATGTTGCTGGATTCAAAGTATTACACCGCTTGATGTGTATATGACTAGCCAAGAGCATCAGCTCACACCCAGACAAGCGGGCACTCGTAAGATGTTGTGTTTTTGTTCTGTTCAAAAGAGTATCCACTGCATGTGGTACCATAACAACAAGAGTATTATCCAGTACCAATCCAGCAGATTGACGAATGGAAATCGCTGCTGCTGCTGTAGCTCTGGGACAACTAGGCAATGCCTTGGCTACTGGATCCAAGGTAGCCGAAAAATAGGCACGTGGTCGCTGTTTGTCTCCAAATTGTTGCGTAAAAACTGACAACGCGCAACCTTCTCTTTCAAGAACGTAGAGTGGGAAAGGCTTACTGTAATCTGGAGTACCTAACACAGGGGCAAAACACAAGGCCGTACGTAAGTCAGAAAAACTCTTCTGACATTCGTCAGTCCAAGGAAGAGGTTGGGGTGTATCTTTCAGAGTAAGTGCCAGCAGAGGTTTAGCCAACAAAGAAAAAATTGGAATCCACTGTCTACAGTAAGAGGTAATGCCCAGAAAGGCACGCACCTCCCTTTGTGTGGATGGTACAGACATTTGTGCGATTGCTTGAATACGTTCTGGGGTCAATCGCCTTCCCTCCTTCGATAAGAGATGACCTAAATAGGTAACCTCTTGGCGGCAATATTGCAGTTTAGAGGGTGACACTTTGTGATGCAGGTCAGACAAATGACGCAACGGTGAAACAGTCTCATCCTTACAAACATCCTCTGAATCAGCAGCAACTAACAAATCGTCCACATACTGAATAAGAGTGGCACCTGGGGGCAAAGTGAAAGCATCGAGCTGAGATTTCAAAGCCAGACTATAAATGTAATGACTCTCACAATAGCCTTGAGGTGCACGTTTGAATCGGAAACTTCGGCCTCCGAGAGAGAAGCCAAAAATATCCCTACTCTCCTCAGCAATAGGAATGCTGAAGAAAGCATTTTTGAGATCAATAACCGAGAACCAAGTCGCTGAAGCGGGTATCCTAGTGAGCAAGGCAGTGATATCTGGGACAACAGGAAACTGGAGGACAACAATTTTTTAGACCTCCCGAAGATCGATCACAAAGCGATATACAGGAGGCTGAGAAGGATCAGTGCGTTTAAGGACAGGTAGAACAGGACTATTGCAAGCATTTCCTCTCGTTTCTTCGACCTCACCCTTCTGAACCAGATCATAAATGATAGCCAACAAAGCTTGTTCACCATCGTTGGAAATTTTATACTGAGGAAAGCGTGGCAATTGAACATTAGGTTTGATAGTAACCACGTAAGGCGGAATCTGGAGCAGACCAACATCATTCGGACCCGTAGCCCAAAGCGTAGCAGGAAGAGAATGCAATTCGGGTGGGAGTTGGTCCTTAGACAAATACATAGGAGAAACCAACTTCTCAACTAAAGTAAGATGTACACAAGAGGGGGAACCACACAATGTTGCATGAAGACGTTTCAATAAGTCCAAACCCAACAAATTCTCGCCACAACCAGTCGTTAAAATGAGCGGGCCTCCAAATCATAAGGACCAATCGAGATAGGCAAAGGGCAAGAAACCGGGTTACTAACTGGGGCGCCAGAGAATACTACAGAAACGTTAGTTAAGCCAGACAAAGGTGCCCCAGGGAGTTAGGAGTGAATGATAGAACTTCTCATTGCACCAGTATCCAAAAGAAATGGCTCTTAAACACCCAATGCAACAACTTCAACATAAGGCCCATTCTGATCCACTGGAACTGATACAACTCCCTTGCTTTGTCCATGGCTGTCCTAACTATTGTGAAAATCCTGAGTCTCACTTTCAACATAATAGTCATCATTGTAATATTGCGCAGACTGAGTATTCTGCTGATCAAAATAATTCATAGAATTCTGAGGGGGAAAGGAATGCTGTCCTTGAGACAACGCACCTCGCCCTCTACCTCTGGGTGCTGATTGAAAACCACCATGGCCTCGCGGCCCTGTGAATCCACCATTACGCTGCAATAAAACCGGACAGCTAATCTTAAAATTACCTTCCTCTTTACAATTGGCACATTGATTAGGACCTAGCAAAGGTCGCGGAACAAAATGTTCAGGTTTTTGTAACAACCTCTGAAGCTGAGGAGGCTGTTGAAATTGGCGCTGAGCAGAACGAGGGGGATAAGCCTGTTGCAAAAGAACCTTTGTTTTTAATTCTTTAGTCTTCTTCTCGATCTTATCCTTTTCCTCCTTATCCCTATTCTCGTAATACTGAGCAGTAGCTTATATCTGTGCAAACGAAGAAACAGCCCACGAACTTTCGGAGTCTTTCAATTTATGCGATAATTCTGGAAGTAAATTAAATACAAATTTATCCACGAATAATCACTGTCCACCCTCAGTACTCGTATCTTGACCACTGTGGTCGATGAACGTCTCCTCAAAACGAGTAAAGAAATCTGAGACACTCCTTCCTCTTTCCTCTGCTTACACACAGCTAACTTATCCCAGTTAACACGTAAAGCAGGCATCATCGTTTTCATTAAAGTGATGATTCTACCGGGCAATTGTGCAATCAAATCATCTGGCTTAGCACCACCTACTTGTGCTGCATCTGTGGCAGTAATAGCAGCCCAATTACCACCTAAAGCTTGGTCATGGTGCTCCCTACGAATCCGAGCCCACAACGCTTGTGGGACTACATTCCCCATCAGCATATCAATATCGGGCAAATTCCTAATACACGCATCAACAGTCTGGGACAGCTCCTTGTAATACCCAGCAGGATTTTTACGAGGGTCCGGTAAAGACTGTTTGAGCGCCAAAACTTCAGATCGTTTCCAGGGGACATGTACCCATATACGCTGAAAATGAGCAGGGACACGCAGAATATTACCTGCCTGTGGAACCTCGTCTCTCCATACTGGAGGAACTTCCCTCATCGGATAAGGTTTCATTTTCTGTTTAACTGCAGGATCAGGTTCAAGAATAGTCTGATTAGAAAATAAAGACCAGAAAGAGACAAGTGTCCTAACGGCATCTTCAACTTCAGAATCCACAATAAGACCTTTATCAAATTTAGCCTGCACGTCTAACAGACCCTGGGGAGCTAAACCCAAATCCATATCCTCCCATCCTTTTACAAGATTGTCACACATAACATTAAAAACATCTCTGCGTGGGCGCATGCCACTGGAGAAAGGTACTCAGAATATCGGGCACACTATACTGTGGACCACTCATGATCCATTTGTGAGCAAGAGTCCAACGCAATTTGCTTGTCGGAACCTGGGATTTGACTACGGGATTGCCTTCGGGACAGAGCAGGAGTCATGGTAAAAGACCCTAAAAAGGGGGAGAAAAGGCCAGAAACAGTATCGACCAACCGTTTATGAGCTGTGGGAGAATCTGATATTAAAACTGGAGACAAGGTATGAAGCAAAGGAGGAGAAGAGCTGGCCATTACAAGAGGAACTGAGAGTAAAGCAGACTGAGGTACAGAAGTTGGTGGCAAAGGAGGCGGGGTGGCAATACTGGAAGGGGCAATTGTGGAAGAGCTGAATCAACTGGCTGAACAGCAGGTTGCTGGACAAGTGGCAACAATGGGGGTGCATTAGCACCTGGTACATAAGGCGAAGGCAATCTCAACAAATGGGACATTAAGGGATCTTCGTCAAGATCGTTACTCTATGGAGAAGTAGGCAACACAGGGTAACAACCAATATATTGCCATACAATGCTGTCTGTCTGAGACTTCAATCGCTCGATCAATCTCATTTTCTTTAAACTGCTGGGCAGCCTTTATAATCGTCATAGCTTTCGCCTGCTTATCTCTTTTCGCCTGCTTATTTTCTCTCTGTTTGGCTTCTTTAAGCCAAAGGCAGAAAGAGTTGAACATCGCCGGCCGCGCTTTTCTTTTGAACAAAATTCCTTCTAGATTGTATAATATGTCAGGCTCGAAGCTACCATTTTGTGGCCAAAGCAAAACACAATCTTTCTTTGTGTATCTGATCCATACCTCGTTAAAGGCAATGGGGCCAATACCATGTTTGGAATAGAGCTCATAAGTGGGAGCTCCAACCGGAGGAATCGGACAAGACCTCTAGCCGGTAATCCCTATTACAACCAAGACAACAAAACTTCCTAAACTTGCTAAAACCAGGCTACTTTAATTCACTGGTCTGGTTACAAACTTCAAGGGGTAAAGCAAATAACCCAGCACAAACGTACTCACCCCTTGGCTTTCCTATGGGATTTCTGAAAATTCTATGTCGAATAACTTTGGTGTTTGTGGACGGAATTGGCTGAAATTTTCAGGAAAATGGCACATTTTGTTTCTGAGCAGCCCCTGAAAATTGGGGGGGGGGGGGGGGGTTCATCAAGGGGGGGCCGGGAAAAAAGGGGGGTCCCAAAACGCGTTTTTCCCATTCATTTTTCCATAGGGCGGTTGGAATCACTTTTAGCTCGAACGGCTGAATGGATTTACACGAAACTTGGCAAAATTGTAGATATGGTTTGCCCGACGTGCCTTTGCTATGTCTCATATATGTGCTCCAGTGGATTTTGAGAAATTAACGTTTTAAAAAGCAGATATATCTGTGACAGCGCTCCGGTTAGCGCCCCGGTTCGCGTACCTGACGCGTAACGGAACTTCGCGAAGCGAAGCTGATTGGCTCTCCGGTGTCTGTCAACATTCTAAACAGTCCGGAACGGCCGCCATCTTGTCTCTCGGTAGGATCGGGAGACAAGAGGTGGAGAAAAACGAAGGGGGAAATTAATGAAAGGGGGCAAGGTAGACCCCTCCTGACCCCCTAGGATTGATGAGGGTAATATTAAAGTGCCCCGCGGGCCAAAAAAAAAATATATATGTTTGCGATTTTTCGCGGTAGAGGCGCTTCCCGGTACGCTAACCGGGCAGCTAACCGGCAGCGTAACGGGAGTCCGCCATCTTGTGTTTTTGGAGCGTCCGGTTCGCGTACCGGGTAGCGTTCCGGTAAGCGTAACCAAGAGAAACAGTAAAATAATATTTAAGAGAATAGATTTCCACCAAACTTGGCAAAATTGTAGGGACTGTTTGTTTGATGTGCCTTTGCTAGGTCTCAAGGTATGTGCTCATGTGGATTTTGTCTAATTAAGGTTAAAATATATATATATATCTGTAAGCGTGCTCTGGCGCGCTTACGTTATGGGTTTGCTTTGCGCTGCAGAGGCGATATGTCACGGTTATGCGACGCGTCATGAGGCGTCTCACGTGGCTACGTGATACGTCACGTAATAAAGAATATATTTTACAGCTATAGATATTAGCTTTTAAAAAACCAATGAAATTCACTGAAAAAACCATAGGTTATAGACCATATATAGTTAGGAATTTGCTTTTTCAAAACCTTGAAAATTCACTGAAAAAACCATAGGTTAGAGACCATATATAGTTAGCTGGACATTTTATTGATATAAAACCAATGAAATTCCATATATAGTTAGTTGCACTAACTATATATTTCGCGCATCCGCAATCCAATGCTGATGATGTCACATATTACATCATTCATGACATGGTCAGTGACATCACTGATGACATCTCAAATGACATCACTGATGACATCACTGATGACATCTCATTTAACATCAATGATCACACCACTGATGATATACTTCATGTGATAATACAATGCACCTCCTTACACTCTAATATAACCTCTGTTACACCTAGTGTAAAATACAGAGTATCATTTTTTAAACCATTGACACACGAATAACATTTACTACATACACACTCACTGATTCCTACGTCTACACACACATTCACTTATTCACCCATACAATCACTCGTACATACAGTCACTCATCATTACAACACTATCATATGCACTCATACACATATGCAGACACTCACACACCTAGTCAGTCCTGTAAAGAATCAATCACACTTTGATTTCTTCATCTATACAGTAAAACACAGAACTGCTTACATTTTCACAGATATACTAACACATACTTACTCACTTATAGAATCAAATCCTTCATACATACTCTTATACATCCACTCATTCTTCAATATGTAAAACATATTTAAACTTTTCAAAAACATACAGACACTGGATGATGTCATCAGTGATGTCATCAGTGATGTCATTTGAGATGTCATCAGTGATGTCACTGACCATGTCCTGAATGATGTAATATGTGACATCCTCAGCATTGGATTGCGGATGCGCGAAATATATAGCTAGTGCAACTAACTATATATGGAATTTCATTGGTTTTATATCAATAAAATGTCCAGCTAACTATATATGGTCTCTAACCTATGGTTTTTTTCAGTAAATTTTCAAGGTTTTGTAAATGCAAATTCCTAACTATATATGGTCTATAACCTATGGTTTTTTCAGTGAATATATATATATATATATATATATATATATATATATATATATATATATATATATAGTGTATCTATTGGTTCTGCCTATTGAGTTAATACACTTGGTAAAATAAATCCTACTACTGAGGCACATTATGCATTTCTTTCAGATTTTCATAGGCCCCTACCTTTTTTTTATGTCTCGCCTGAGCTAGCGCATGCGCTAGCTCAGGCGAGACCCTTAGTAGGCGGGTTTTTAAAGTGCTACTAGAGGCTTTTGCTGGCCTCAAGCTTGTGGGCACGTGCACATGAATGTGCACAGGCCATCTGGCTTTTTGTAATGACTCATGCAGCCTTACAGCGCGTGAATCCCCTCCCCCCTCCCTTCTCCCACTCCCTCCTTGTCAGCTTTATTTTCACTCCTCTTGCGCATCTGTCTTCTACCTGTTCCTCTCTCTCGTCTCCTTTTTCTCTTTCCTTTCACTTTCTCTTTGTGCTTGTTAGCTTCTGTAGTAAGGGCTTCCCATTGCCGATTTGGTAACAATACTGTTTTGATGTGCTTTAAACATGTTATTTTTGCGTGTACTGTCAAATTGATAGACAAAGAATATAATGTGCATCTTCATCCAGTAAATGCAAGGCTTCAAAATAAATTGAATTTCTGAGGACAGATGAGCGAGAAGTTCTGAAAAACGAGACACTATTCCCAGGCAGTCTTGCTATACAAGGTGCAGGAGTTAAACCCAAGCACTGTCATTACGGCAACAAAGTCCTCTTATCAGCCTAACTCTGCTTTGTGATTTGGAACCTTCCCTGCTATCTCTGGGCTGGCTTATTTGCTTTCCCAGCAGGACACGACTTTAATACAGCAGCCTTTCCCAGCAGGACGGGCACATTCCACAGAACACGTCCCCGCCCTTGACGTCCTCTCCCACCGGCCGCATTTTTCCCATGGGACAGCGAGCGTCTGGAACTGTCCGCATTAACAAGTTTAACTTTGAGTCTAGTCTAATGAATAATAGGCAATGTACTTGTTGAAGCAGGGAGGGCAGGGTGACCGAGCAGTGGGGGCTGGGGGTACTTTGTGCAGGCCCTGCTCTTCTCTACTGTGGCAGCATTCCCAACAGAAGGATTTGGGGCTGGTAATTGGAGCCCCAGATACCAAGCGTGTTTGCTCTCGTTGCTGGTAATGGGTTCCCTGTCCGGTGTGTAATGATCCTTGTGGGCAGATCGAATTAGGCCTCTGTAGGAAAACATTTGGCAAAGAATGATGGTACCAACAAGCAAGCATTACCACGGTTATCTACTGTATCGAACATTTTGCTGAGGGCACCGCTCATATCAAAGGGGAAACGAGCATTGGCCTAGCCAATAGCTCTCACCTTTGGGACCTTTAAGTATTTAGTTATGCAGCACAATATCCTTACTGCAACAACATTAACTGTTGCATGGCTAAACATGTATACGGTCCCAAAGACGAAACCTATTGGCTATGCCAATGCTTGTTCAACATAGCATCTTTTCTGTGTTCCTAATTCAATCAGTTGAGTTCCCATATGTATTCCTTCTTCACTTCATTCTTGCCTAGAGATGATCAACGAATTTAAGCTGTGGCACCAGGTCTGCATTCTCATCTGCTTTTTATATTGTTTTACCCGTTTTGTGCATTGAAAGTTTGAGGTTTTTGAATGATGAGCATCACAAGACCCTCTTGAAAGTAAAGGCAAATGTACTTCTACAGCAGGGGTCTTCAAACTGTGGGGCGCGACCCCCAGGGGCCGTGGATCGATGCAAAGGGGGTCGCCTTCACAGTGTCACTTATGCCTCCAGGGCTTCAGCCCCCCTCCTCCCCCATCCTGTCTCTCAGCCCGGGCTGCTGCAGTGCAGCTTGCGCTCCTGGGGCCTCGGCTGGGCAGTGTCTGGAGTCTTTTCTCCGGGCGAGTTTTCACAGGTCTTTAAAGACCATTAGCATATTTACATGCCTTTGTTAACCGATTACCAAAGATTCGTTTTTTTATGGTTCCAGTACCCCCTGGGCACCCACTCTGCCTATTTCTTACATTTGTATTTTTACACTTACTGCTGCAGTGTGAGAATGCATTTAATGAAAAGAAATCTAAAGTTGGGTAGCCAAAAGAAACATGCCTGCTATGTGTTGTTTAAGATCCTGCAGAGACCTGCTCTTGACACTAAATTGTGTTATAAATAAAAAAGTATGTATTAATTAGTTATGTGACTTTTCTGTCTTTATTCTCTTTAATTATCAGTCATGGATCAATGAGGCATCCCTAGAACACAATTAAAAGTGCTTTCTATGTATATTTGCTGTTCTAAATATTCACAGATAAGCAGTCACCTACAGCTGTATTTTTTGCACTTATTTCTGGGCCATCAAAATAATGAGCTGGTAACCCTAATCATTAGACTGGAAGTTTGTTGCAGGATCAGCACATTTATTTCCTCCACCCTCGAACCCTGATTAATGCCATTATAGCAATAATTTAACTTATATCTGAAACCCTACGCTTCAAGTTTTTGGGAATGCACCCTGCTTTCCGACTACTCACTTCTCATTCTCGCCTTCACTTTCACGTTCACCCTGCACTCACACTGATCACAATGCACTCACACTGATCACAATGCACTCACACTGATCACAATGCACTCACAGCGATCACCATGCACTCATAGCGATCACCATGCACTCATAGCGATCACAATGCACTCATAGCGATCACCATGCACTCACACCGATCACCATGCACTCACACCAATCACCATGCACTCACACCAATCACCATGCACTCACACCAATCACCATGCACGCACACCAATCACCATGCACTCACACCAATCACCATGCACTCACACTGATCACCATGCACTCACCCTTGCTGCTCCCGGCCATGGCCAGGTGAGCTTCTAATGTGGCAGCGCGTATTCCTGCGGATTGGGAGGCCCTTCACAGAGGTTGACTAGACATCTTTCTGATGTTAATTGCTGTATTTTGGTTATAAACTGGTACTGATGGGGTGAAATCTTTCCTCAGTATTACTGTGTTTAAAAAAATTCTAAATAATGAAGCAATGCTACCCCAAAATACGCAGCATCACAGAACATTATTTACATTTTCTACTCACACAATTTAGTCAAGCCTGTCGCATAATTTGGTCCTCACCTTCCTCATAACCTAGAGGTTTAGAAATTTTTGTCAGGAGGGGGTCCTTACGCTTGAAAATGTTGACAGGGGGGTCTCGGCATCCAAAAGTTTGAAGACCTCTGTTCTACAGTCTACTCTCAGACTGTTTTTGCCACACTGTAAACTCTTTCCAGATCCCTACCTCCGCCCCCCCCACCCCCGCCCAAAGCTTTTAGAATTTTTCAGAATATTACATACATATCTTTGGGCCACTCTTGACATACTGCAGGAAGGAACATACCTCAGTGACACTATCCAGAAAGTCTAAACGCTAGTTATTGGTTGGTGTCTGGCCTTCAACCACTTATGTATTCCTTCTTTTGGGAAATCCATTTGTGGTTTCTGGTTATTGCCTTTTTTTGGGTCCCTTTCTTTTTCTGTCACTGTTCTTCTGTAAAAGGTGCAACTTTAACTTCTCCTTCCTCCTCTGTACCCTCTATAAAGAGGAAATCTTTTTAATTGGATTGCTTAGTTGTCTCTCACCTCTTGGCTCCTGATTTGATGGTTTTCCTTTTTATTAGGTCTCGGCCTAGCGTACACTGCGCAGCAGTGTCGCGCAGCCGAGAAATTTTGATCTTCAGTACTGGGCTTTAACCCGCCTCTCTCTTCCATTGGCTAGCTCCATAAATGGAGGCTAGGCATTGGAAGAGAGATGTGTCAATCTTTGTGGGAGCAGATTCGTGAGCGTTTTTTTTTAAAGCCCCGCCCCCTTTGTTTCGTGGGCGATTGTGGGCGTTTACTTTTTTTTTGTAGACAGATGTTTTTCATCATTGCTAACCTCGTCCTCCTCCCGCTGTCCGTCCTCCCTCCTGCTGTCCGTCCTCCCTCCTGCTGTCCGTCCTCCCTCCCGCTGTCCGTCCGTCCTGCTGTCCGTGTCTCCCTCCCCCTTGACCCCCTGCAGAAATACAAACGCACACATAGAGCAGAGAACCAACTGTAAAAGCACTCACTGTGGTGACGTATACAAGGATGCGTTCTTGGATGTCTCCCCATGGAGCATGTCCAGGAGCCTAGTTTCGGGAGCCCCGAAGTCCTTGAACGCTCTCCAAGAGCCGGAGTCAGCTGTTCAGAGGCAGCCCTTCCGCAGGGCAGGGCAGGGGAGGCTCGGCTTGTACCGGGCACAGCTTCTAGGTCTGTCCGCCCCTCCGGACAGAGCGGGGGCAGCCGGCCGCGCCCGAGGCTCAGAGGTCATTGCCACCGGCGAAGACAAACCCCAGCCCCAGAGATGCACAACCTGGGGAGGCGGAGCAGGGACCGGGCGGAGCGCGCGGGAGCTGCAGGGTGCCCCGGGCCAGCGCGAGGCTCTGATCCGCACACCCTCGCAGCCCGGGCACGAAAGAGGGGGCTCCCCGCACGGACAGCAGCAGCTGGGGAGGCAGGACCCAGGCACAGAGGGCTGCAGGCAGGGAGCCTGGCGCAGCAGACCTGCACAATGAGCTGCCGAGCTATTGTAAAGGTGTATGTATACATATATTACAGAGGAAGGGCAGGCGCCGTGTACATTAATCACTGCGTACTAGCAAATATGCATGCATTACTTAGGCAGACTGTGCGTGCGAGCAGGTGTGCCCTTCCGCGCCTGGCGCAAGTGTGCACTGGTTACTGAAATCTGCATCAGTAATTAATAAGGCATCTCTTCAGTACACTGATCCGGGCCTGGCGCGAGCGCACTGACCCCTTGCACAGATCTGCATAATTACTTAGGGTGGTTCCGGCTGCAGGCATGCGCGCAGTCAAAGTTAGTGCACGTGCGCACTGACTCAGAAAATCTGCATCGGTAATTAATACTGCACCTGTACAGAGACCCGAACCGGGAATAGGAAGCTGGCGTGCATTAACCAATAACAATACGCATCTGTGTACTTATTTATAATACATGCACCCATGGTTGAGGTGTTAATGTATATATGCTAGTAGGTACTATATCTATGCCTATTATCTAGTGCATTAATCACTTGAATGCAACTGGCAATAACAGACTAACTGTTCGCTGCACGGACACATAGAGGGGCGTGCCTGAGTGCATGTATAGTAATGATATGCCATAATCTGCACACGTTAGTCCGCACTGGTTTGGGTGCATCCGCCGCTGGGATACAATGTATATGCCTATGTATTAGTCACTTTGACATGCATCTGTGAAAAAAGATAGACCCTGCCATTGCACTGGGAAGGGTGTGGGTGTGTTTGTGATATTGACATGCACAGAAGGAGTGCACGCATGGCAGAGTGTGTGTATATCTCACGCGGGTGTATGGGGGTGCATACAATATTCGCAGGGGGGTCACATTATTTCAGGATCAATCTGCCCCCAAGTCTGTGGCACCAAGATATACAGAGCCACGTCATATGGCACGTGGTCTGTGCACCATCCTGGGCAGGGCCACGTGTGTCCCCAGCAGCCACTGCACACAATACCCCGGGGGGCATGTGCCCCTTCATGAAAGGGACACCTCTGGCCATTCAGTTGGACGCACGTGCAGGCATTTCCCAGCGCGCTGCACACCCGCGCCAGGGCCTTCCGGTGTGTGTGCACTGTCATCACTCGTGGATGTACAGAACTCTGAACATCTGTCACATATATCGCCTCCCCGATGATGGGGGTGGGGGGGGGGGCACCCCGTATACATTTATCACCATAGACAACCTTGTGTCCATTCATCTCCGGGCTGCCGACGGGCAGGTAGATAGATGATATGAGGGCGTTTACTTTCATTAACTAAGACTTCAGGGCGCATCTGTCGATTACCGATACTAAGGTGTATGCATAGATAAGGGCTGAGTGTGAACAGACTAATAGTATTCCGGTCACCTTTATAAAACAATATTAAATGACCGAAAATCAATATATCATTTATCGGATATGAGCATATAACACATACCAATATTGGGTGTGTGAATATATTATGAAAAGAAAGAGGGAGATAAAATAGATTTAGCGTTTGCACATTTCAGATATCAGTCGTAGGGTCGCAGATGAATACCTTTCCTTAAAGAATATTGAAATATATACATATAGAATGTTGCACTCTTTCAGTGGAACAGTTTTTTTTAATGTAATTTTAAAGTAAAAATTAAGAGTTTTCGAGACATCAAGGAGCTGTTTTGTGTGCCGCCCTCCTCTTTGGAGACACGGAGATGGTGGGAAAGAAGACTTTATGGTGCATTTAGTAATTATGTTATAATTGTGTACGTGTGTATCAATGAGTCATATTCGAGTATCGGCTAATTGTTAGTTAATATTGGGGGTCATGCATGTATATATGTCTGGGGGTACGCGTTTATCAATTAATTTTAAGGATTGGATGCCCCTCCCCCAAAGCCACGCCCCCGCTGCGGCCACGCCCCTAGGTGTCCTGGCATGGCCCCAGTCCCAGAGTGGGACGGGTCCTGCACGGGCTCAGCCCTGTGTGGTGTAGCGAGGGGGCTCTGCCCTCTGTGCCCCTGGCACGCCCCGGCCCTAGCGCTGCCCCCAGAGCTGGTATAGCCCACCGTTCTTCGCAGACCTGGCATAACCTCGGCCTTAGAAATAACAGCTTGGCATGTATGACCCCTTCTGCACCTGCCGTAGCCTGCGCTGTGGCAATGCCCCCTGACCCCGCGCTAGGGCAGACTATCTCTGGAGACCATGCCCCTTGTGCCACTGGCACAGAGAACGCACCCCTACGGCTCCCCCTGTGCTGGCATGACCCCTCCTGACCCTGACATAACCCTCATCCGATTAGCATAACCCAGCCACGGTCCACAGACCTCGTTTCAGCACACTTACACTGGCGCACTCACCCCATGCCCCCGGCACAGTCACTTCTACCCTGGCAAGCTCATCCCTCCTCCTCCCTGGCACAACTCCTCGTGCCTCTGGCACAGCCCCTCCCTTGTTTTTTTCTTCTTCAACATACTCAGCGTGGCGCAGGATTTATTTAACGTCCCAAGGCAGGTGCTTTGAACGTGGCTCTAGCAAGCCGTCCGTACAATTGGATAGTGTTTTTGGTGCAGAAAACTGAGTTTCAGTGCCTTGTCAGAGGAAGAAGCACTATATAATGCACTATATATTTTGATTTGATTGTTCCTGCATATACTCTTTTGAATGCATTTCTGAATTCCAAGACTCTGTCCCGGCACTTTTTTAACCATTTATTTTCAGTAATGAAATGGCCCTCGGGCCCCAGAATATGCACGTTGGCTTTTGATCGGGGCTGCTGTCCCCAGATGTGATTGTGGTGCTCGCTCTGCGAGCCCCTGCTATCAGCCGCTGCCACCCGCCTAATCTCTTTTGCATTTCTTTTGAAGCGTTCCTGGTGACATGGCTTCACGGTGCAGGGGCCCAGGCCATGTCCTTTGCAGCTGCCTGCAAGCAAACATTCGAATTTCTCTAAGTCAGTCTCTACACACCTGCGAATTAAACACGTATTGTCCCTTGCTATTGGCAAACTCAAGCCCAGTGCTTTAAATGGAAACCAGAAGAGCAGGTACTCGCAATCCCAGAGTACCTACCTGTTTGTTACTGACAAGTGCTGTCACTCTTCCATTAAATGTAGTGCACCCTGCTCATCTTTTACAAGTAAATGGTCACGTACCAGACAACACAAACCATAAGGCTCAGCCGTGTGTCCGCATTTACTCCAATATATGATGCTCAGGTTCAGCCTTGTGTTTGACCCCAATTTGGACTTGCTCAGTTTTTTTCATGTATAATATCGCGGCCCCGCCTTTCCAGCTTGTTCTCCGCTACACGCTGCGTGCAGGCCGCGGCCTTGGCATTGAGGCGCGTGCAAGCTGCAGCGTTCTGTTTATGTTCCTTTCCACATCCTCCATGCGGACTGTTCTGAAACCGGAAGCTGTGCACTTTCCCTACGTGCCAGACAGCTCCGCGTGACGAGCGGAGATTCAGGTTTCAGGAGCGCATTCTTAGCCAGAGACTCTTTCACACATCCAAGCCAGTGCGAGTGAACAGCTCGCCCCCGTCCCTCCGTAACGAGCGCTCCTCTTCCCCACGTCGCGCTGAAAGGAGAAACCCAGTCCTGAGGGCATGTTGGGGTAGCGCGCAGTCAGGGAGACGTCTATTTCTAGATGTTTATTTGAAAACATTTCCGTCCTCCACATGTGCTTCTAAGAAGCCTTCTGCTGGGGGGCACTGGAGAACCTTTTTTACACTCTGACTCTGCTCTCTTCCAAAAATATACTGTAAATTAAGTTGCTGGAGGAACAGACTAGGGCGGTGCACTAACTTGCCTTTCTTTTCTCTTTTTTTGTGTCTTGCAGTAGTATATCACCTTTGAGTAACTGTCCCCAGCTCCAATGCTGCAGGCACATCGTCCCCGGGCCTCTGTGGTGCTCCTGATGCCCCTCACCCACTGTTGAAGATCCCCGGTGGGCGAGGGGACAGCAGGGATCCTGCTCTCCCAGCTGTGTTATATAAGGTAAGATCAACAAGTGCATATTAATCACTGAAAATTACACTTTCTTTGGTGGACCAAACACAAAAAGCTCGGTTAAGACGGCCTCAGTAATTGTAAATTACATTAGGTACTGTATAAATATATTGAAATTATGATTTGGGCGGATTTTATTGCATCCAGTATATACCAGGTGCGATAAAATCTGCATCTTCCCGAGAAGTGTCAGCAGGGCAAACCTGATATTTATTGTGGCGAAAAGGCCAGTTAATAGCCAATACATGCAGGTTTTGATGGGATAAGCACCATAATCTGCATGTTGGCACCCAGTTTCTTGGACAAAACTCCAATTCTCAACATTATTGTATCGCATGTGAAGCATTGCTTGTTTGATGTAACCTTAGCATTTAGTATCAACCTATGGCTCGAATGCACACATGTACATTCTGTACTCTACTTATTTGCACATGGTTTTAATCTCTAGTCGACACTCTTTGATTTAAATCGCAATCTGCCCTTGTACTTTGACCTCCCCTCTTTCACAAGGTTACAAGACGCTGTTGCTTGTTCTTTTAATAGAACTGTTTAACACAATGCTTTTATAATTTTCAATCACACATGTAAGGCTTGCTACAAAAAGCTGCCAAAAGAGAGCGGCCTTACACGGCATACTACGTACCATTTACTTGCACATCTATTTGCGCTGCTGGTGGTTGTTCTGCTGTGCACGGTGCGATTCTAATTATAATCTCACACAAAAGGTTTTACTTGCACATGTTCCACTAACAATCTGTACGAGAGATCCACAATGTGCCCTTTGTAAAGGTTTTTTTTAATTATTTTTGAAATATGGAACTTTTATTTTATTTTTTACTGTATGCAGTACTATACAAAGTTAAATCACGATTGCATTGGTTGAAGATTTGCAATGATTAATTAAATCTCGCAAACCTATTCATTCACTCATTTTGCAAAGTACTCGATTTCCGGCACCAGAGCTGAGCAACTCCATGGCCCTTACAAAGGATACTGAGATGGGCAGTGTCTGCTGTACACCACCCAACCTGAGCTCTATCACTGTGATTTGCTTCCAGGTAGCAGAGTTGAGACACTAGTCACATGCTGCCTTTCTCCACGAATAAATGGTGACTACCTTCAATGGAAAAATGCATTTTAAGATGAAGAAAACCCCATCCTAAGATGACTACTGTTTATCCATATAATTGTAGCGAGCTCTGGGTGCCATGTGCAGCTGTTTGCTGATGTGAAGAGACTGCACATGGTGAGAGAGAGGCAATTGGCTTTACTTATAGCATTGCCTGTAGAACAGTTCCTGACTCCCCTGCTAGAGCGTAATCCTAGTTCTGTCCTTTTTCCTCTGGCATTTCTGTAGTGAAGTGTGGAAGGGTTGGGAGCCGAGAGACATTGCAATCTCTATCATTTCTTCTTTCTTGCTCCACCTGTGTAGCTTGTAACCTGCTATGCCCCTCTTCTCAAGTGTAGATTTTCATGGACCCCACAATTCCCAAGCCTTTGCTGGTGCTGATAGGTGAGGTGGTGTGAGGGAGGGTGCTACATCTCCACACTGGCTTTGAGCTTGCCATCATGCCGCCATGTGAGCCAAAGAGCTGCCTTTAAGGTGCTAAAATATGCAAATACATGCCTGCAGAAATATTGGTTGCATGCATTAGCATGTTACACCCTGACCTTTTGCCAGTGCTTGTTTCAGAGGCGATATTACGGACGTAGCACAATCGTTATTGCTGTTTTCCCAGCCAACAAAATGGTCTCTGGCTACAGGGTGCCATCTTCTAAATCAAGTAATGTAGGGAAAAGAGGAATTACGGGAAGGAGAGTAATTTCCTGTCGACTTGTTCAGAATGGCAGTACACAAGTGTTTATATAGATACCATCCCTTATGTGTGAGACTAGAACTTTCTATACTTACCCAGCGTCCATGAAACAGTTTGCACTTCCATTGTCTTATAAAGTTTCTCTTTGCAAAAAATCACAATTTCTCTATTTCCTCTTCCCGTTTATCTAGAAGTGCTGTTTCTATTATTTGCGGCTCTAGAACAGGACAATCAACAGAAGGCTATGATCCGACTAAACTTGACGCATCAGTGAGCATTGTCTGTCTAGGTTGGAGTAACATTTAGCAACGGCGGATAATCAGTTGCCATAGCAGTTAATTTCTAGGCCTAGACCAATAATTCTGGCAAACAAATGTATTCCTCTTTATGCCTTCTATTTCTTAGCAGGATGAAACATCTTGAAGGTGAGATCTGCCTTGTCTACAGTTTTGATAGTTTCACCTGTTGAAGATATGAGTAATAAATCATGCCTTTTCGTGCTTAGACTGCTGAATAAACTCTAGTGTTAAAACTTTTGTGTCGGTAACTGGACAAGGATGCAAAAGCAGTTTCATGTGGTCTAAAGACCTCCTCTCCATATTTTAAATGCAGTGGGTTGATCACAGTGCATAGGTTCCAAATATCGCTGCTGTCTCTTTACTTTTATAGTTAAATGTAGGTCAAAGTCAGACATGCTTGAGATACTGTTTTCCCTTCCCTGCGTTTGGGATTTTTGAACAGGGTGATGCTCAGAAAATTGATGTAACAGTGTTCCATTCCAAGTCTCATAGGCCCCTCTAATCTACATCCTCCTGCTGCACATTGTATCTGCGTCTCGTCCCTGACTCTCACCCTACACGCCTTTCCATCAACATCCAAGACTGCTCCTAAAGGAGTCTGCCCTGTGTGCGCCTGTTGGTCCTATTGTTGCCATGAATCCATGGTTATCCTGGATCAGCTCTTTCCTCATCAGTTAAATGAGCACAAAAAGCTGAAGATGGAAAAGTGTCATGAGAAGATAAGCACATTTTTGCTTTATTTCCTTGGAATCCGCAAATGCCCCAACCATTTTGCAGAGTTTACCTCCTGGAAAACAAGGGTTGAGCTTGGTCCTCCTATGTATTAACATTATTTAAAATAAAATTTACATTTAAAGTCGGTCGATAGTGAAGACAATTTTGACCATATATTTTACTTTTAAAGTCCTTCGTCCTGCGAGAGACTGCCACCACTTCCACTCTCATCTCTTCCCTGTCAGATTTACGCTCACGATCTCAGTCAGGATTTTGGCCCTCTCAGCCTGCTAGTCCTCCCTTTCTTAAGTATAATTGTGTTCTGAGGCCTGTAGATTTGATTATGTGTCAAGGTACTTCTACTTCCTTGCAGAACCTGCCCCCTCAGTTGTGGGTCACCAAATAGTGTAGCATTCTTCCACATCTGCTGTGACACAATGGCACGTTTAGTCTTTGGACTTTGCAGATAATGTCCACTCCGTGGCTAATTATATTGCAGGCAATTTCTTAAGAACACTTTCTGATTCCTTTTGAATTGTGTTGGCTCAATAGATCACAATATGCGTTCAGTCTCTTTTAGTGTTAAATAATCCCTGAGAATTCTGCTTCTGCAGTTCTATTTATGATTCTCAAGAGTAAGGTTTGTAGCAGATACAAAGATCTTATGTTGAAATGGAGGGAAGTGAGCCTGTTAAGCCTTACCAATACTGCATATTTTTATGGGGTGGAGCAAGGCGGGGGTTAGATAGGCCTTCTGAGAATACCATTTGCACTTCTTTCCTCAAGGGTGCCCCCCTTCACAGTCGTGGCTGTAAAAACAGCCAGGATTGAAAAGTTTCCTTTCACATGGGCGAACCCAATTGCGTGCTTTTCACTTCAAAGTCTTTTATATGCCAAATACAAAACGAGCTTGAACCAGTGACTTGATATCTTACAGCCCAAACTGCAGCCTTTGCCTTCAGTAAGGGAAAGGACCTACTGCACAAATCCTTCGGTTTCATATAAAGAACCTCCAGCCCGAGATCTACAGGTAACCAATCTTATCTGAATGCAGGATTCTCTTAGTTAGAATAACCAACTGAAATGGCATTGTCTTTTGATATTTAAAACCTGGAAATTTAAAATAAATTTGCTGCTTATTTACTGTGTCGCTGAAGAATATTGGCTTTTGCAGGATATGGTCGGTGTCAATCAGCAGCTCTGCCCTGGACTTCATTGAGACTACTGCATTCATTCTTTGAATTCTTCAAGCTTTATTTTTGGTTGTCAAAATATTTAAAGGGCAGGGGGGGTTATCTACGTTTGTAACGCTATAACCTTGGTTTCCCCAAAAGGTGAAATCATCTTACAGATGTGTAAATCCAGTATCCCTATGACAAAGTCACTGAAGTCATTGAGGTTTCAGGGTGTAATCCTACTAACTCTTTCAGACAGATGGATGCCTAAAGCGGACTGAGGAAATGTTTCCAATATATATATATTTGAGTTTCGCAAACTAATCTTTATAGTACAATAGAGATTGTTTCAGAGGTTCAGATGAGTTAAAGGATTTTACTGCCACCACTATATTGCATGAACCTAGATGGGGGGAAAAACAACAACCCTCAGACCTCCCAAGGTATACAAGGGCCTAAACCTAATGTTATAACCTTATAACGTGAACTATTTTGTAGTTGTGAAATCTCTCCATGTGGTAACCTTGACACCGATTGTAGTGTCTGTGCAGCTTGGACAGTGAATTTGCACGGTAGCCTTCAAGGACTCGTTGCTGTTCCATTCTCAGGAAGAAAATAATTGTAACGTTAAGCTATACCAACACAAATCACCCTCCTGAGCTCAACGTAACCCCATCCCTGGGCCAAGTCAGTATCGAGAGATAGGCAACCTCTTGTAATCTTATTCTCCTTTTCTCTTGATCTCTCTTTTTCTCTCCTCCCAAACTCTCACCCCTCCCACTTTTACACCTCCCCAATACCTTCACGGGGGCAAATGGATAGGGGGTTCAGCCTAGCACAGACAATCTGAAATGTGGCGACACTAAATCAGCGAGCTTTGGCTGGAAACCATGTAACGAGAGAACAAAGATTACTGTATGTTTTATGTTGTATGTATTGCTGTGTTAAAAAAAGACAATAAAAATGTGTTGAAATTAAAAATGTGTAGTGGGTCAGAATTTGCTATAATGATAAAGCTACTAGTTCAAGCCTCCCCAATTAGGCCTAAACTTAGTTCAAAGGGTTATCATGCAGTGTCTGCCCACTGAGGCAATTCAGCTTCACCTCCAATGTCTGCATCTTTAGCCTTCCCTGCAGAATTGTTTGATTTAGGATTGTGCACCTTCTCAGATACACTTGAATTTAGAATTGAATTGGTACCACCTGCTGCCAGCCGTGCAGGAAAAAATAAAATGACTTTGAAAAGATTTCATTGCCATTTTATTTTTCCGACGTATGCACAGCAGCAGCCAGCCGACCCAGAGACCTACAGGGGCCTTTCCTCTGCTGCCAATTAGAAGCAGGGGACAGGAGCAGTGGCTGGCTGATTTGCTTCAAAGTGTGTGTGTGTGTCACTTTGGCTGTCTTGCACTGGCCAAAGTGACGTCCACACTTTAAAGTTCTCCACTCAGCCGTCTTAGACGGCTGGGTGGAGACCAAGCACAGACCTACAGGGCCTAAAGTAGCTCCATCTAATTCAGTTGCTGCTCTCATGCTGGTTGACAGCATGATAGCTATGTCTGGATTGGTTGGGGGGAACTCAACTGCAGATTCAGAAGTGGAACATCGAGGATGACAGAGGACGTGCTGCCATAGGTAAGGTAAAAACAAAACCGTACTTTTAGAGGAAGGGGTGTTTTATTTTGGGCTTTTAGAGGAAGGGGTGATTTACTTTGGGGTTTTAGTGAGAGGGGGTGTTTTATTTCTTATTTTTTGTGAAGCGGTGAAGCACTCTGCTCCCCCCCACCACTTTCAAAGGGTACCAGCTACCCAGATTGGTACACCGATTTTAGCATGTAGACAGAAAAGGCTTTTATTAGTGCTCCCGGCCCTGACAGCAGAGAAATCACCCACAAGAAGTGCACTATTTTTGTCATCTGTGCCATCTAGCCAAGCTGCATCTTGAGATTGGTGTAATTTTCTCTAAGTAATTTCTAATAGTACCCTAGGTTTGCGCGCTGGAATCGGCAGAATTCTAGTGCCATCATTACTTTATGAAGTCATTCTGTTTATTCAGCGAGATTCAGAGCTTCAGTTACACAGCTGAGAGCATACAACCAGTGGCCTGCTGCGATTAATCAGGGGTGCAGTCTACACAGCTTTGCGCCTACTACCTGGATTCTGGCAGCGATAGTAGGATCATGTTCATCAAAAATAACACAACAAAACATCTTAATAGGACAACAGAACACCCCCAGGTGGAGCCACCCTTTTCCTGCACCAGTCACCTATACCTATATGCCACATAGAGAGTTCAGGGGCGACTCCTCCATTAGGGGGGAGAAGTGCTGCCCCACTGCTTTTTCACAGTGCTAGAAGCACAAATATAAAATGGTATTTTAAATACCATTTAAGTTTCTGCTTCTCGTGCTGTGAGAAAGCAGAAGACCGGGATATGCATGGTTGGGGTGGCCAGGAGGGTATTACTGGTTGAGGGTGAGCGGGTCAGGGAGGAGTGGCTTGCACCACTTTGAGTACCCTGACTGTTTGGGGGCACTGGGGAGTCATGCGCACTAGATTTTCTCTATGTAGGCGGCATGCAGCCTACATGGAGAAAATGGCCTCCCTACAGGTTCCCGGCTGGGCGCTGTCCGCGACTCCACACCAATCGCAACGTTGCCTGTTCTGGTTTCTTTTGAGGACCAGGAAAACACAGAATGTGGCCGAGGAGCGAAGGCAGCGCAGGACCCAGTCAGGTAGGCTTTATTCTTATTTTAACCCTCCCCCACCCTCGTGTATTGCGAGCCTTGAGTGAGAGAGTGTAAGCTGATTAGGATGTTTATTGGTCTTTGAGTGCCGTCTGTTGGATTGACTCAGCCTCTGTCCCGCTTCCCGGGAGGAGTCACAGAATCTGTTAGTATTTGGGACATGTGGCCTCTCGTAAGTCTGTCGAATCTAGAGAAGGGGGCCCAATGCTTGGCGTAGGTTTCCACCTTGTGCTCTACCACCAGGGACATGCGTTCCATGGCTAGTATTTCCCATAGTTTGTGTAGCCATGCCGTGCGGTCTGGTATATTGTTGGTACACAATCCGGCTAAGATTACCGGACGTGCTGCCAGCCGAGCTAGGGCAATCTGTCTTCACCTCAAGGAGCGTAGGTGGAAGATCAGAGTGTTCGACAGTCCCAATAAAGTATATGCTGGGAAACATCTTAGTGTGGTCTTGAATCCTTTGTCTAGATCGTCCAGAACCAGCTCCCAAAAGTGAATCAACTGCGGACAATGCCATAGTAAGTGTACCAGAAAGCCCATTAGGCTGCACCCCCTCCAGCTTTTATCTGACTTTTTTTTTCTTCCCAGTTATGTATACGGGACGGGGTGTAATACCAATAGGTTAACATTGCAGAGACGGAGTCGGCCTACAAAGTGATATGTGCCGTGTTGTGTGCTCTGTGGTGTATGTTAGCCAATTCTTTATCCGAGTGCTCTGCCATATTCTACCTACCAACGAAGCTGCTCTTTGGTTCGCCCTCCCTCCCAGTGGAGAACATTGCATAGAGCTCAGAGATGAGATGTTGATCGTCTTGTTTGCGCATTGAGCACTTTTCAAAGGCCTTTAATGGTCTTGAGGCCGCCGCCTGGTATTCCCAAGAGGTGACCCAGTGTCATCTTTGGAGGTAGCTGAAAAAAATTGGCTTGTGGGAGAGCGTACTCCTACCTCAGTTGCTCAAGAGGAATAATCCCACTGGGGTCGAATAGGGACCCGCCCGTTTGCACCATAGCTCTCTCCACCTATAAAACACCCCCGAGCCACGTCCCAGGGGGAAATCAAGGTAGTCTACTATTGGGGACATTGGGGAGAGGAATGTTGGGCCCTTTTTTCCGGCTTCTGCGTCCCTTACTTTAATAGTGGATGAGGTTACTCTGGAGGAATATAATCTCCATGCCCTATGTTTACCTGGGAGCCAGGCTTCCTGCCAGATATTTATTCCTGACACAGTTCGGTCCATAAGGGACCAGTATTTCTCAGAGTGGGCGGTTCCATTCGACTATATAGTGGAGGTGTGCTGTCTGTAGGTACCTATGGATCAGTGGTATCCCTAGCCCTTCCTAAATTGAGTCAGGTGAGCGACTGGCAGTCATGTTTTTTTACCCCATACAAATTTAATTATGGCAAGTTGCAGAGTGTTCTCGGAGGTGGTGTTAGCGATAGAGTTCGAAAAATGTACAGGATGTGTGGGAGCACTGTCATCTTAACTACTGCAATACGTCCGAGCCATGCCAGTTTCAAGCGGGACTACCCATCTAGGGCCTTAGCCGTCTGGTCCACGAGTGCCGCGTAATTGAGCTCTAGAGTTTTGGGTATAGTGGGGGCCAGGAGGATGCCCAGATAGGGTATGGAATTTTCTGACCAGTGCAGCAGGAATTTATTCCGTAGGGTCCCTTCACACGTTGGGGGTACTGACATTTAGGATCTGTAATTTGTTTAGATTAACTTTGAAGCCCAAGGATTCCCCAAAGCTATCAAGCTCATTGAGCAAAGCTGGGAGGAAAGACTTTGAATTCATCAACGAGAGGATCACATCATCTGCATAAAGGCTCATTTTATGAGGGTCCTTTCCAAATGTAATGCCCTCAATTTGTGGATTGCCCCATATCTTTTGTGCAAGCAGCTCCATGTAAGAGCAAAAAGAAGGGGAGACTTAGGGCAGCCCTGTCTTGTGCCACAGGCAATTAGGAAGGAGTCTGATGACTGCTCGTTCACTCGGACAACTGTCTGAGGAGCATAGTAAATGCAGCCCACCCACTTATAAACCCTTCTCCAAACCCAACATGGCACAACGTATTAAAGATGCCTCCAGCTGACCCAGTCAAATGCTTTTTCAGAGTCTATTAACTGGAGTGCTTCTTTATGCCATCTGTGAATTCCGTCCATAAGATGGAGGAGTCTTTTGGTATTGTCGCCTCCTTGACGTGTGGGAATAAAGCCCCCCTGGTCTGGGTCCCAAGAGTCCAGCCATCAGCTGGTTTAGCCGGGCTGCCAAGATTCTGGCGAATAGCTTCAGGTCGATGTTCAGTAAAGAGGTCGGCCGTTAGGACACGCACTCGCTGGGATCTTTAGAGGGTTTGAGAATGACTGATATTGAGGCTTCCATCATGGAGTCAGTGAGTGTGCCAGTTTCAAGGAACAAGTTGAACAACCGTGCCAAGAGTGTTGCCAGTTCCTGGCAGAAGGCCTTGTAGAAATGTTCCGGGAACCCGTCCAGGCCTGGGGCTTTATTACACTTATAGACTAGCTATTTCTGAAACCACTCCCTCTGTTTGTATCGGTTAGTGGAGATGGGTTGTAATCCTTTCTGGGAGACGAGTGACCGTGTAGTGTGGTTCCTATATTCCCAATAGGCTCTGCGCATTGGAATAATATATCCTACAGATGTGACGTAGGGCTTATGTCTACTAGGTCTCCATCGAATATATTAGACTTAATTGTGAGTACCAGCTAGCTCGGAAGTCACTAGAAACTTTCTCGAATTCACAAGAAGGGATACGTTTCTGACAACCGCATAAACAGGACAACTTTGTTTCCCCAAGATAAAACTGATCTTTCAGAGTTGTGGAAACAATAGCTAGATATTTTACTCAGTCATTCGTGCATGCTTCGTGAAGTTCAGAGAAAATAGAAAGACAGGCGTGTTCAATAAAAAGTGTTTATTGAACGGTCTTCTTTCTCATGCAGAAGAAATAAACTGCTACAATTGTAATACTGGCTGTAAAGTATAAGGTGTACAGCAAGAAGAGTATTATAAAATACCGTAAAAGCATCGTATGGTTTCTAAGCCATAGAATACATATATAAATAAGTACTAAAAGTACTCAAATGGTGCTTCTAAAATACGCCTACCCCGATGTACCTAATTTAAGTCTAGTACGAGAGAAGAAGTAAGTGTGGTGTAGCATAAGTTTAGTATTCTTTTGCCAAGAATCAATCCAAGATTTCTCTTGGTCTAATCAGCTCCGTATTTTGGTTTAGAATGAAGGAGGTCTGATATCTCTCTGTCTCAGGACCCGATTTCCCAACACCCCGCAAGGGGAGCTTGGAAACACTAAAGCTGGATTTCTCGGCAGGAGAAAACACAGCGTCTGTCAGTGTGTCTGCTGGAGGGTCGGCTTCCTTCGGCACTTGCTGTAGAGAGATGTGTTGGGCAAGTAGATAGTCGAACTGCTCCAAACCACTGTGTGTTTGCTTGGGCAAGTGTGGGCATATTTATACCTTGAAGGTGCTGAGTTTGACGTAAAGGTGGACATAATAACATCAAAGAGTCTGTTCTTTGTAAACTCCATGAGTTCTTGGACAAATCAATATTCAAGCAAGGGGAAGTCCCTAACTGCTGAAGCAGAGTTTTCTGAGAAATCGTTGTGGATTTTCGGAACTAGTGGAAGTAGCCATGCCGTATTTGGACTGCATGAGCTATGTCTAAATATGGTTATGATTTCTATGCCTATATAAGGACATGGTGATTTATACCTATATAAGGGCATGAATCGGGGAAATTACACTAGGGTCCTAAAATGCTATACAACACCCACTCCACTTTATTATGTTCGACATTACTAAAATTTAAGCACTAAAACATATCTAAAGCATGTGATTACAATCCCACCCAAAAAATGCATAAAATGCTTTTAAAAATGGTTGTACGCATAAAATGAGCATTCGTACTGTACGCATTTAAAAGCAATGATTTCGATTCAAGCATAAAGTACGATATTGGCAATGGTAACTGATTGAATCGTAAAAATTACATTTATGAAATGGCTATAAGTACAGAAAAAAATAATTCAAGACCATCCCATCGCAGAATATATCTACTGTTTTGGTTTGTGGATAACGCCAATATTGTTTCTAGGAAGTATTCAAAGAATTATTGTTCTCTATGAATAGTTATACTTTAAGCAGATTACTTTGTGCCAAAGTTCATTTTCTCGAAGAAAGTCGAATCAAATCGTAGAAAAATAGAGTCCTAAAGTTAGACGTTTTTTGTTTTGAAAAACGAAGGTCGAATTCAAAGTTGATAAAACACTGTGTGTTAATTTCAAGTTTTTATCGATATCAGGAAAAAACATTAAATCTTCTAAGCTGGCAAAGAAATAGTCTACCACAATAGGTGAAAGTTGAACTACTTCATTAAGTAGATCAATCATACACAGATGAGAAGCGTCGGCGTCAGTCGAATTAGCAATGTTCGCAGTGGATGGTACCTGTGTGCCTGTTGGTCTACGTATCTCACCCTCAGCTGGAATTGCCGATGAGACCTCAATGAATGCCATCAGGATTGGTAGCCGCTGGGGACAACACAATTCATGAGCCGTTACCGAACCAAGCAAAGCGTCAACATCCCTTGGCAGTGCTGATGGAAGTGTCAGACAAATATCCAACACTCATTCCTCTCCAGAAAGCAGGCATAGTAGAACAGGTAAGATGCAATCTTGCCAGATTGGTCTGTACGATAGGAGATCCCTCAAACGAGCCAAGACAAGAATCTGTGTTATGCGCTCCCAATACTACATTGCCAGAAGAGTGTTCTCCATGGTAATCTGGGTATCACTGGTGACTGGACTTGCCCTATCGGAGCAGAAGGAACAACAATAGTATCCCTGCTACGAGTCCCAAAATGAGAGGCAGGCCGCCGAACATAGAGTGCACGAAGTTTGGAAAAATGCCTAGGACTGCTTCAAAGGGTGCTAACCGTCCCGAAAAAAGTAGTCTTAAATACATGTACAATACCACAGGTATCAGACATGTTTAAGATACGACCTAACATTTCTGCTAAATGTATGGGGCAGTTTGTTGATAAGGCATGTATCTCAGCAGAGGACCTTGCTACTTGCAGATCATACGTCTCTCTGGACGAGGTCAGTGGCACGGTTTTTTGTAAAAGAATGGCTTTCATTCTGCTTAAAGTATCAATTCGTATAGAAGAGATGTTCAGTGAAGGCCTTAGCGGCGAATCCCCGTCTGTCTTAGTTTTAGGAAACAATACTTGCATACAGCAAATGACCCTGACTGACACACTAACGAGATAGGCTATTCCTGGCATCATTCCACAACAGCTGTGATCATTCAACATTATGTAGCTCTCATTGGATAGCTGCCTAAAAATTGGCTCTATCACTGCTGACGGGGAACCCTGCAGGTGGCATGATAAATTGGTTGAAGAACCATCGCAGGCTCCATGTAAATTAATACCCTGACATAGAAGTGTACCGGTCAGTGTGGTTTTGCAATTTTTACCACTAAGGAATACCTCCTTTTCCCCACTCCAACATTTGTGTGTGTATGGTAAATCCCAGGTCGGCTTTATGTATTCTTTACCCAACCATTCATACAGGCCTGCTGGTATGTGTGGTAAGCAATACTGAAACTGGAAAATCGTCACTGGTATCGTGATGGTGCCATGTATTATCCATTCAACGGCTGGTTTCTCAAACGGTTAATGGTAATCTTTTAATTTTTTCTATGCTTAACACCGTATAGTCTGCTCCCCTCTGCCACAGAGATTTGTTTATCTGTAAGGTTAACTCCAGTAAACGATGACGTGATGTTGATTAGACGCCAAGGCATATAGCCTGAACGAACATGTTGTAACGTCCAGCCTAGCAGCGCTATAGAACCCAATTGAGACTGTCCATATTGTAACATGAGCAGGTCTTGTTCCGTTATGTCTATGGAGGAGGATACAATGCTGTCCAAAGAATAAATTCTGGTTGACATTTGTTAACCCATTATCAACTACAGAGAGAGCTTTCTCTAAATTAATACGATCAATTTCTCGTATTCGTTCTGCAGTTTCCATGACTTTCCATGCTTCATTATAAGCAGCGTAAATACCGAAGTATATGAAGCGTTTGACGTTGTTTGTGAGGTCCTAGTAAGAATTCTCTCAAATCAATGCCATCTTTAGGTAAAGTTAAGTGTTGTTTTATATCTGGGAGTGCGGATTTTTGTTGCCACTCAAGGCAGAGTTTTCCAACACTGGAAGTTGTTATTATCCCTGGATGTTGTCTCTGGATATATCTTGGATCTGACCTGTGAGAGTTTGGCCTGTTATGTGATGTCCACTTTTCTAGTGGGCACCCTGTATCAGTCCAAACAAACTGATGGTTGAAAAGTCAACCTTATGGACCAGCTATCCTAGTGGTAGCATGGACAAAGCAGTGTTAGGCTGAAACTTCAGAGAGCATGTGAACCCAGCTGTTTTACCATATGTAACCCCTTTAACACTTACTCACTCACTCACTCACTCACACACTCACACACTCACATACTCACACACTCACACACTTACTCACACACACACTTACTCACGCACACACTTACTCACACACACACACACACACTTGGAAACTAGTTCTTTTAGGACACTTCCAGATGGACTAGGAGAAAGCTACTGCAAACTAGGACACTAGGATAGTCAATACCCAGAGGAGCACCGGAGTACTCGCTGTACCTCGCCGACAGGAGTCGGGTGCATAGGTGTCAAAGTGTGTCTGGTTTGGCGCTGAATCCTATGGAGACCTGTGATAAGATGCTGCAGGCGACCAGGAGAGAAGTGTCCGGTTGGATCCAAGGGCGGATCGAGGATGAAGAGTACCTGAGAGCAGAGGGGACAGAGTCTGGGTCACTAGCCAGTGACCAGGAAGGAACCAGGTGATGTCGTGAAGCTTGTTTTTGCAGCCACGTGGACCAGGAGGTGTCGACGACCAGGAGCTGGGCACGGACTGTACCACGAAGGATCTCGCTGTCTGCAAAGGCTCGTTGACTCCAATCCAGAAGCCAAGGCAACCCACCCAGGAATCGAAGATGGCTTCTGTTGCAGACCAGCAAGGTCTGGGGGGCTTTTCCTTTTCAGGGATGCAAGGGCCAGCCTGGAGCAACCAGGCCAGCGGTGTAGATTCGAAGGTTCGTCGTCAGAGGCCACTAGCCAACTGGCAAGTGACCGGACAAACGCGTCGAGCACAAAAACACTAGCAGGCCCCATGCGGCACTCTTGGAGTTCTGTGCGTCTGTGTAGAAGGTGCTCTGGGCTGGGGCTTCTCAATCCCCAATGCACAACTTCGAGGGTGCCTCAGAAGCTGCACAAGTAGAAAAGTGCAGGTTTTTCAAGATGGCCGGTCCCACGTTTTTTGTCGCCTTCACGGGTCTCAGCTTTGCTGTGGCTGTAGATCGGGCTCAAGGAAGTCTGGAAGTCTGGCTCTTGTCGGACCCTGTGCTCGGGCTCCGGCGGGAGCGTCGACAAAGTAAACCGCAGATCGCTGTATGGTGCCTGTTTGCACTGGGTGGTCACTCCTTGACCACAAGGCAGATTATTCTGTATTCTAGTTGCAGTAGAATGTCGAAGGTCCAGAGTTTTGTTTCAGTTCAGGATAAATCTAAAGTCTCTTGACTCAGCTCCTACCTGTATACTAATCTAAGGGGCTGTATTACCTGCTAGGTCCCTCCTATGGGTGAGACCAGGGAAGGGGGTGTTTACACTCCTTTCCCTTTGTCCGGTTTCGCGCCAGAGCTGGGGCTGGAGTGCCCCAGCAACTGGTTTCAACCGGACTATGCATGGAGCACCTTGTGTGCCCCAGGCATTGTCTCATTTCAGTCAGCCCTTCCTGCCCCAATACACTATGGCCTGTCTGGGGTGGTGCTAGCACCTCCCAAGACAGGAAACCTATTGTCCAAGCCTCCCTCGCTGGAATGACTCCCAGCAGCAGGAGGTCAGACTTGTGTCTGTGGCAGCAGCATCCATTTTGTGATGCTGAGGCTCTGGTTAACTTTAACCGGAATTGACAGGAACAACATGTCTTCTCCCTCTAGAAGGGGGGAATGCTACCCCTCGTCGCCAGAACTGGCAAGGGGGTAGTATTCCAAAGCGTATGACACCTTACACAACATGTTTTGATAAAGATTTACAATAGTTACACCAAGGTTTCTTTGGACCTTCTTTCTTCTTCTTTGCACCTTCTTTCTTCTTAAAGTTTTGGGACCCTCCCTCATTAGCTTTTTGGGGGCCTGTTGAAGACTTCTGGTCTTTTGGTTTCTGACCCCCCCACCTTTTTGGTCTGCCTTTTTCTGATCACCACCTTGGTTCTGGGTTTTCAGCTTAACCCTGGTTCTGACCCACTTGTTTGCCTTCTTTCCCAATTCTTGGGGAGAGTTCAGATCTTAGTCAACCATGTGTTGGTGCAATAACTGGCTCTGACAATTGTTAAGTATTTGCTCTCTCATGATCAAATTATACAATCCTGTATAGTCCTTAACTTTACTTCCCAATAAGCAGCCTTCCAGAGCCTTAGTGGCTCAATCAACAAAATCAGTCCAGTCCTGAGTCTGTGCCTTCTGGGTATCTCTGAAATCAACCTATACTGTTCAGTGGTTAAGCCAAACCCATCAATCGTAGCACTCTTCAGGACAGTGTAATTGTTAGCATCATCATCACTAACTGTGAGGAGCAGGTCTCTTCCTTTTTCTGAAAAGGAGAGCCACAAGATGACTGCCCACTGACTCTGGGATACCTGCTGTACTTTGCAGGCCCTCTCCAAAGCAGTTATCCATTTGTGGATGTCATCCCCAACTTTGCAGGGGAGCACAATCTTACTCAGGTGTCTATTGACATAGGACCTGTCTTTATCGTTAGGGATATTGCTGCCACCAGTGGACCCTAGTACACTTAACTTTTGCTCTCTTGAAAGAGCAAGTTTCTCTTTGGCTAGGGCAAGTTCCTCTCTCTCAATCCTGAGATTGGCTTCCCTCATCCTAGCCTGGTGTTCTCTTCTCTGGGGAGAAGTAATTTCCCTCTGAGAACCCCTTGAAGCATTGGAGTGGAGAGATTCCCTAGAGCGGGATCTTTCCCTCCTATACCTCTGGTTAAGTCCACTTATGGGTCTGTATGTGGATATCCCATCTCCAGCCCCATGTAGGCTTAGGTTAGCCTGGCTGTCTTCTGACTAGGACCTGGCTGTCTACCTCTTCCGCAGAATCTTCCTCCTCTATCTCCTCTTCAACTTCTATGACAGTAGGGTCAGGGGCATCATCTGTGGAGGGTAGGCCCTCATCTGCATTACCTGAAGGGCCTGGGTTAGAGGCTTTTTGAACATCAAATCCTTCTAGGAGTTCTATCAGGGGCTGAAGGGTAGGGTTAGAACCCTGTTTCAACCTCCTTGTGGTACACAAGTGTCTCGGCTCATGGAAGTTGAGTGCATCATATCTAGAAGTTGCCCTTGGAGGGTTACTTCCCACAGGGAGAGACACAGTAGGCTCCGCTGTGGTAGACCTGATCTAGTGAGGTATGGTGTGTACACCTACCTACACTAAGTGTTTCCTTCTAAGCCTCTCTAGGAGTTGTAGTTAGTTGTTGTTGACCAAAGGGCTTAGCACATCCTAAGTTCAGTAGAACTTAAGTATTATAAGTCTTGTTATATGTACCTATAGGTACCTAATGTGATATTTCAAATGAGATCTTAAAGATTACAATTGGTTAAACAACAGCAGGCTCTTATCCCAACCGCTGCACACCAATTTGAGAAGTTGGCCTGATATGTGATGTCCACTATTCTAGTGGGCACCCTGTATCAGTCCAAACAACCCTTATGGTGATGGTTGTAAAGTCAACCTTATAGACCAGCTATCCTAGTGGTAGCATGGACAAAGCCGTCTTAGGCTAAAACTTCAGAGAGCAAGTGAAGCCAGCTGTTTTACCATATGTAACCCCTTTAATACCAAATGAAAGGACACCACACAGGTTATATAAGAAAATATATATATGTATTTATTACTAACACAACCCTGCTGAACTCTTTATGAGGTCAGAGGCACAAGCACATAACAAGATACTTAATTATCATACCATAAGCTGCACAATATACAGTAGAGCCCTAGAGGCACGTAGAACCATATACTAAAATAGTGGTATAAGAACCACGTCACGAACAAGGAATAGGCCTAGGGAATCGCTGGGGCTACACTGTACTACCAAAGGTTAGGAAGCAGGAGGCCCACGGGAAGCGTGTGCAGTGTCTTAACACACATGCGAGTTACCATAGGAACGAAAGAATTGGAAACTAGTTCTTTTAGGACACTTCTGGATGGACTAGGAGAAAGCCACTGAAAACTAGGGCACTAGGATAGTCAATACCCACAGGAGCACTGGAGTACTCGCGTTACCTCACCCACAGGAGCCGGGTGCATAGGTGTCAAAGTCTGTCGGGTTTCGGCGCTGAATCCTATAGAGACCTGTGAAAAGATGGTGCAGGCGACCAGGAGAGAAGTGTCCGGTTGGATCCAAGGGCGGATCGAGGATGAAGAGTACCTGAGAGCAGAGGGGACAGAGTCTGGGTCACTAGCCAGTGACCAGGAAGGAACCAGGCGATGTCGTGAAGCAATCAGGTGATGTCGTGAAGCTTGTCTCTGCAGCCACGTGGACCAGGAGGTGTCGACGATGACCAGGAGCTGGGCATGGACTGTCCCACGAAAGATCTTGCTGTCGGCGGTGTCGGCTTCCGGTTTGGAGTCAACAAGCCTTGGCAAAGGCAACCCACGCAGGCATCGAAGATGACTTCTGTTGCAGACCAGCAAGGTCTGGGGGGCTTTTCCTTTTCAGGGAAGCAAGGGCCAGCCTGGAGCAACCAGTCCAGCGGTGTAGATTCGAAGGTTCGTGGTCACAGAGGCCACTAGCCAACGGGCAAGTGACCGGACAGACGCGTCGAGCACAAAAACACTAGCAGGCCCCACGCGGCACTCGTGGAGGGCTGTGCGTCGTTGTAGAAGGTGCTCGGGGCTGGGGCTTCTCAATCCCAATGCACAACTTCGAGGGTGCCTCGGAAGCTGCACAAGTAGCAGAGTGCAGTTTTTTCAAGATGGCTGGTCCAACGTCTCTCGTCGCCTCCACGGGTCTCAGCTTTGCTGTGGCTGTGGATCCGGCTCATGGAAGTCTGGCTCTTGTCGGACTCTGTGTTTGGGCTCCGGCGGGAGCGTCGACAAAGGAAACCGCAGATCGCAGGATGGCGCCTGTTTTCACAGGGTCTTCTAGTTGTAATAGAATGTCGAAGGTCCAGAGTTTCGTTTCAAGTTTCAGTTCAGGATAAATCTACAGTCTCTTGACTCAGCTCCTACCTATATACTAATCTAAGGGGCTGGATTACCTGCTAGGTCCCTCCTATGGGTGGGACCAGGGAAGGGGGTGGTTACACCCCTTTCCCTTTGTCAAGTTTTGCGGCAGAGCTGGGGCTGGAGTGCCCCAGCAACTGGTTTCAACCAGACTATGCATGGTGCACCTTGTGTGCCCCAAGCAGTGTCTCATTTTATTCAGCCCTCCCTGCCCCAATACACTATGGCCTGTCTGGGGTGGTGCTAGCACCTCCCAAGACAGGAAACCTATTGTCCAAGCCTCCCTCGCTGGAAGGACTCCCAGCAGCAGGAGTTCAGACTTGTCTGTAGCAGCAGCATCCATTTTTTGTTGCTGAGGCACTGGTTAACTTTAACCGGGATTAACAGGAACAACATGTCTTCTCCCTCTAGAAGGGTGGAATACTACCCCGTCGCCAGAACTGGCAACGGGGTAGTATTCCAAAGCGTATGATACCTTACACAACATGTTTTGATAAAGCCAAACCAAAGTTGGCATTCAACCGCGAGGATGATAATGCACTTAAGAGTATATGGTATGGCTATATCATAGAACAGCTATAAGGACATGGTTCCGAATGCTGCAGACAGGCTCAGCTCATGCTAGAGCCTCATCTCACATAAAACCAAGCACTCTGCCTCCAGGATTGTTAAGGCCTGCCATAGGAGTGACTTCAGGGCTTGACAAATCCACTCGCCCGCTCGCATTTGCGAGGGAGAATAGATGAGGACGAGCTATTTGTAGGTCCTACTCGCCCTTTCTGACGAGTAGGAAGACAAACTAACCTTTGTCCTCCTTCTTTAAAAACGGAGCAAAAGTGACAAGATAACAAGATTTAAAGGCATTTTTATTGCTCACAAAGGGACTGAGCAATAAAGATGCCTTTAAATCTTGTTAACTTATCATTTTTGCTCCATTTTCAGAGACAGAGGTCGAGTAGGTTGCAGTTGGGTCGAGGGGCTTTTCCAAGTTACTAGACCTGCAGGACTAGTACAATTTTTCAGATTTGTCGAGCCCTGTGACTTATAGGTGCATATGTGTCTATATATAATGTTAGATATAGGAATACTATATCTAAGCAAAAGGTGATTACACGACCTTGTCCCAACTGAGTGATCAGTCAGTTGTGTCAATGTGGATGGCCAGCCAGGGCTGGCATAATACATGCTGCAGCCCCTGGTAGGCCTTGGATGCACCTATGCCCTGGGTACCTAAGGTACACTGTACAGGGGCTCACAAAGGTGACCCAATTCCCAATTGGATATGTACCTAAAGTACATGGTATGAATTTAGAGCGAGAACAGCTGAGCTGTGGGTCTGATTAGCAGGCCCTCAGCCACATTAAAGTGGAAAACCAGTAAAGCAAAAGCAAAATGTTGGGGTGAACATAGAAAGCAGACCCTACTCTCCTACATGGCCTATTTATTTTAAACCCTTGTGTCTTGTTCAGGAATCTATCTTGACAGTTATTCTTGACTGTGGGCCAGATTAACCATTTTTTCCAATCGGGATTAGTTCTGTTTTGTTGTAAAATATATTTCACGTCTACCTCCTCATTTGTAGTTCCATTACTATCGTGCGGATTTAGGTATGGACGGTTTATTCAAGTCTTTTATCTTAGCAAGGCCAAGACAAGATGTCTGTTGAACAGGGTCATTTAAAAACATTATTTGTTCTGGGATGATGCAGGCTCTAAATAAGGCTTCCAAACCTTGCACCTGCCAGTCTTTTGTGCCCTAGACAGTTTTTGTCTCAATGTTGTCTTTCCAAAAGTCAAAACCTAATGTGAACAATCGAGCATAAAAGGCTGCAGAATAAATTTGCTTCGTATTAGTCAACATACTTTTCATTCCTTTCTTAACATTTTTAAAATAAAAATGTTTCTGGTTTTGTGACATTAAAGCCTGAGAAGTATGGACATTTTTCCTAAAATGTTCTGGAGCTACCCTTTGGTGGCGTTGGACAATGTTCCCATTGATTATAAGATAAAACATTTTTAGAGTTTGCAGATTTGTGCAAATAATGGTGACCATAATGATTAAAACAATACATTTGTTCACAATCTGATGAACCTTCTAAGTATTCATGTTTTGTAAATTTTGCTGACATTTCTGAATCTGTCATCATGTTATTAACAGTCTCAAAGTCCCAATCGTCAGAAAATGTACTGGGTGAAACAAAATCGCTCAATGAAAACTTAAATTGGTGTGAAATCTTCAACAGCTCGTCCGGACCATAAATGTCAGTCAGTTCTGCCCCATGCTATACCACCTGGTAGAGGAACGGCTGTGATGTTTACTTATGACGGGTCTCTTTGTTCACTATGAGAATTTGTGTGACTTCAGGAGAAAGTTGATGTTCTTACTTGCTTTGTCCATTTTACTATATTTTCCATCTATCAGCTTTACCAAACTTAAAGCAAGAATGAGCCAAAGTACGAGAAAAAGTACACCTAACACAATCTAAAATTCAACCCATGGTGAAACCAGATATGTATTTGCAAGCTGGTGAAAAAGTTCTGTAACTTATTCCTTGAAAGTTTTATTTGCTGGAGTTGTTTCGGGCTCACTGGGATCCTCAGAAAACGTATCAAAGTTGATGAAATAGCCAGAGGCAGTTCTGTCAATTGTTGGTATTACATCCGGATTATTTGAAATCGCTGGAGCTGCTTGTTCCTTTGACATATTTGTATAGTCCGATGCTACATCCTTGTATAGTCCGATGCTACATCATTGTAGACGGGAGTTTCTTTATGAACTGTTATTGGGGTTTCAAGAGGCACAAGTTCCACGGCTTTGTTTCATAGTCCTTATTTTCTCACTGCAGAATCTTCAAAGGTGATGAGTCTTTCAGTTTGAATTTCTTGGATAGTAGCAAGATTTGGTCATCTGCTACATCTTTGGTGTCCACTGGGCCTACTACTTATTATCGGCCACATGGTGTGGTTTTACCTGGGCAATTGATACGAACCGGTTCTCCTTTCTTCCAGCAAGGGTCGGCAGTAACACCGTGGATTGCTAGTACAGGTACTCGTTTTCTGTAAGATGGCCCAAATTCCTTCATATCCGCTATTTTCTCTCTGACCAAATCCCCAATCTTTGGAATCCAGACAGGTCTTGCTGGGTCAGGTGGTTTTTCTTCAGTGGTCGTTGGCTTCTGTATGGTGTTGCTTAGACTTCTTCTTGTTTCATTTAAGTCCTGCAAAACAGCCAAACGGTCTTTGATATCAAAGGGTTTTTGTTCTACCATTAAAGTTTGACGATCAAAGTCTTTGACCATCATTCTAGTACCAAAAAGGATTTCATATGGAGTGATTCCACCCAGAGAATTTCTTGGCACATTAAGACTACGTTGGACACTTATTAGATGTTTGACCCACCCTTCACCCGATCCTAATAACCTATCTGTTATAGATTGCTTTATGTCATGTTTTTTTCTTTCCACAACCGAATTTCCCTCAGGATGGAATGGACTTGAGTACCGCAATGCAACGCCCAAGCTGGTCAGGACCTCCTTGTAAGCTCGAGAGCTAAACGCAGGACCCTGGTCCGAATGTAGCATGCCGATTGCGTAAGTGCTGATAAATCATATGTACACAACAGTGGTCCCTTGCAGGGAGAGGAGTAAAATGAAAATGAATATAGACTCAGTCAGTTCTATATTAGTGAAGACGTGCCCAGCCGGGCAGAGGTCCTCAAAGTTTATATTTAAATATAGGTTTGCAAAACACAATAACACCTTCAGCAATTCACGTGCGTGGGGCACAAGCCTGTACCAACCCACGACAATACACAGACAAAAACATACACAAAAGGGCTTATAAGGCAAAATCAGCAGTCTCTGTAAGTTTCCAAATTTTTAGCAGAGAATTACTCATAGGTACCATTACATAATTTTGTCTAGAAAATTCCACAAGTATATGGTACACAGTAGGTCGACGACGTTTCGGACCCCCTTACTAAATGATGGGGTCCATCATCAGGACAAAGCAATGGTTGCCTTTTTAGTTACTAGCCTCTTAAGCCTAAGGGGAGGGAAGGAGGACAAAATATACATTATATACTATACACGCATAATGATGGTGACATTGTGCAGTGGATTTTGAGCTAGTTCGCTTGTATCCAGGCGGAAACAGCGAGTGACCTTATTCACTGTGTAAACAGGCAATCGACTAGGTGCGGATGCACATGCTGGTGGTGACTGAGTGCGTGCATACTAGTGACTGAGTGGTTCTCAGAGTAAAAAACCAATGGTGACATCTAGGTCAGTTAAAAAACGGCGCATTGGTGTGGTTGAAATTGAGGAGAGGGTGGCAAAGTGATTGTTGGTGCAGCGGTACATTTATATTACAAAAAAAATCATAGTAAGGTGAAACAACGGCGCAGTGGTGCCGGGTGAGTTTAAAAATTGGGGGGGAAAAGAATTGTGGTCGGAATTACGGCAATAATTAGAGAGTATGGAGCTCACCAGGGGGCTTATGGAAAGAGAGCTCATATAAGAGCGCGCAGGCAAGTAGTTAGGTCAGGAGCGATTTAGTAGTTCGGTCCAATTTTTGGTTTTCCTAAGAGAGGGGAGGTAATCGCCACAGTTTAGGACGGGAGACAGCCATTTAGTAAAGTGGGCGGTGGGTGAGAGAGATGAGGCAGCTTACCAAAAAATGATTTATTGCGAGGGTCCAGGGGCGGGGAGGGATAGTATTCCGTTTCCGCATGTACCTATGTATAAAATATACATTTTAGGGGCAAGAATCTAGGTAAACAATCAGCAAAGTTACTGCAGTAAAGCCGAGTTGGGCTTACCTTGAAAACCGGATAATGCCGGTAGCGCCGTATCGCGCTGGGGTCCTGGAACCAGGATTGCCTGTCGGTTGAGAAACAGGTTATCAGACATGGGAAAGGGTAACGCGGGGATGTAGAGGCGAGCGTGGCGCGTGGCTTGGGCTTACCGGATCAGTCGGCACGACTTGATTTACTGGTTAGCGGGGTTGTGTGAGCCCAAGACTTTTAAGCTCAGTCATTGGTTGAGTAGGGGGCATGAAAATAAAGGAAGGACACCGGCCGGGCGGCCATGTTAGGGAGGGGGAGTCAGAGCTCTAGATAGATAGAGATACCGTAGTTAGGGATAAGTGCACCATAGTGACATTTGTGAAAGAAAAACCAATCGTGAAAAATTGCAAAACAACATTAACATTAAAATTGGAGTACATTAACTTTGCATAGGAATATCTGCGTGGGCCAGAAAGTTTTTTAGTTATTTCACTGAAGTCTTTTCAATTGGGGAGCATGATCAAATTAGTGTAGTCCGGTCCTCCTGTTGGTTAAGACCAGAATTCAAACTATCAGTCCTTATGATCCATTTTAGTTCCTCTTTATTAAGCAGGAGATTCAGGTCACCTCCTCTTGGTGGTATTGTGACTTGGTTTATAACCGTCCAGCGGATATCGTTTTCCGTGTGCTCCTTTGAAGTGAAATGTTCAACCAGTGGAGCGTTGGGGGTCTTGCAACGTATTCTGCTCCGGTGTTGGGAAATCCGCAGTTTCACTTTTTGCTTAGTTTGTCCAACATAAATAAGGTCACATGGACAAAAAAATGCGTATACAACATTACAACTGTTACAGTTTGTAAAGGTCTTCAACACATTTTTAGTATCCTTGTAAATAAATTCTTTACTTTCAATAGTGAGGTCACAAACCACGCATGTTCCACATTTCGCATGACCCCTAAGGGGTGTTGTAGCCCAATGGTCATTAATTGTTCTTTTTAGTGGGGTAGGGGAAGGTAAGGCTGCCCTCACTAAGTGGTCTTTGATATTTTTGTTTTTCTTAAAAGCAAACAATGGGCGTTCCCAGTTAAGTTGCCCAGAGTTTAGAATGTGCCAGTTTTTTTTAATGGTTTTCGTGATTTTGTTGGACACGCTGGAAAAAGTTGTGACACACACCAGTTTGTTTGCAGTGGGCTTGGGTCTATTTACCAAGAGTGTCTCACGTGGGCAATACCAGGCCCGCTTCATAGAATTTTTTATGAGGCGGCGAGGATAGCCTCTTTGTCTCAATTTGGTAGCTAGGAGACCGGCTTCGTGGAAATAATCCTCTTTGTGGAAACTGTTCCTTCTCAACCGGAGGAACTGTGAGTAGGGTAGGCTATCTTTTAGGGCCCTAGGATGACAGCTATTGTAGCTTAGAAGCGTGTTTTTCTCAGTGGGTTTGTGGTACAGAGAGGTATAGAGCAGGCCAATCTCATGCTTGATGTTCAGGTCCAAAAAAGGGATAGAAGTTTTGCTATGAGTCAGTGTGAATGTTAGTCCACTGCAGTTGTTGTTCAACCAATGTAGTAGGGCTGGGAAGGCCTCGATTTCATTTCCCCATATCATGAAGACATCGTCTATATAGCGTCTCCATGTGAGGATGCCCTGGTAGAATGGATTGCTGTCAACAAGGATTGTGTTACACTCCAACCAGTCCATGTAAAGAATGGCTAGGGTTGGAGCAAAAATGGCTCCCATGGAGGTTACGCGGACCTGCTGGAAATACTGGTTATCGTATGTAAAGAGATTTTGTGTAAGGCAGATTTCAAGGAGCTGAATTATGAACAGTGTGGGGACTCTGTGCGGACGAGCTCTTTGATCAAGTATAGTCTCCATTACCAATAGGGATTCTCTCTGGGGGATGTTAGTATACAATGATTCGACATCGAGGGTACAGAGGGTCTCAGTATTATGGTCAAATGGATAGTTCTCAACAAGGTTAATCATGTGGGTGCTGTCTTTTATGTAGCATCTGGTCGTTGGGACAAAGTCCTTTAAGAAGAAATTTACAAAGTGTCCCAGGGGTTTCAAAACTGAACCGCAGCCCGATACTATCGGACGGCCTGGGGGTTGGTCAGGGTTCTTGTGCACTTTGGGTAAGGTGTAAATCACGGGAGTTCTAGGATTGGGAGTATTAAGGAAATCATACTCGTGTTTACTTAAGTATCCATTATCCAAGACCTCAGTAGTAATGACTCTGATTAAGGCTTGGATTTCTTTGGTGGGATTAGTGGAAAGTCTGCAATAGTGGTCCGTATTTGATACTTGACGAAGTAACTCATTTTTGTAATTGTCGATGTCTTGCAATACAATTCCTCCACCCTTCGCAAATCTTTTATAACAGTTCGGGCGTCAGCCGAGCACTGAGGCCACATCCAAATGAATCTTGTGCATGTATCCACTGCGACCATGATATATTTATAGTTGCCATCCCTTTGTAAGGGACCACAGTGGTCCAGGCAAACACATGCTAATGGTTTATCTGAATTGAGAAGGGGTGTCTGCGCCGGGCGTTTCACTGTTTAAACTTTCATTTTCTGACAGATTTCACATTCCAAAACATAGTTTCGGGTGTGTTTCCTCATGCGCGGCCACCAGTATCTTTGTTTTAATAACGACACTGTGGCAGAAACACCTGCGTGTGCAGAGGCAAGCCCTTCATGTGCTGCTAAGATCAGTCCTAATCTGTGTTCCATGTTTGGAATTACCCTATCCCCCCACTCCAGGGATTCGAGCAAAAGGAACATTATTTGCATCCGTTATATATAAGTACTTGAGTGGAAAGCCTTTTGGAAGTGTTTTACCACTGTCTTTTATTGAAGCAGTGACAGCGTGCATTATTTCGCTGTCTGTTTTTGAAAGAGTGATTACCGCTACGGAAGCTGTTTGCACAGCTGCCTTCGCATCTACGTCAGCCAATGAATTCCCTGCAATGTTAACGCCATCACGCTGATGACTCAGTGTATAGATCACGTGAGTATTTTGTAGTTCTTTCTGTAACTGAACTACTTGTTCCCAAAGCAATTTATGCTTAATTGTGCCACCTTTTGCATCTTTGAAACCAAAACTATGTTGCAGTTCTGCAAGTATTCATTGTAAGACTGGACGCATTAATACGAATCGCACACAATGAGTGTGGGGAACTCTCGATCGGTATTTTCAAGCGCCATCTTGAATGCTTGGAGTTCAGCTCGCTGAGCTGTACAATCTCCTAAAGATTGAGTTTTTGTGACAATCGGTCGGAATTTACCATCGCGCCAGCGACCTTTGACAATTGCATATGCTACACTATAAGCTTGTTTTCCCCTAATTGTGGACTGTGCTGATCCGTCTGTATAAATTATACAGCCGTAATGTTCTAGAGGCAGAATCTCTGTGGGCAGAGGACATTCATTTTCGTATTGTAGAAATTCTTGAGTTTTCAAGTAGGGGTCAAAAACGTATTCAATGTCTGTTGCAGCAAGAGAATAAACCCATTGTATCCATCTCGGATGTAAAGCTTTTGCATTCGGAATGCTCGCTTTTGTCGCTGCTGTTAAGGCAGGTACAAGAGTAACTACCTTTATGCGTTTTCCCTGCTCGAGGGCTCTTTTGCTACTGCAGTTTGAACCACTGTCAGAATTTTCTCTGCTGAAGTGAATTTCATTTCAGCTTGTGTGTACAAGTGTGATTTGTAAGCTATTGGTACCTTTTCACCTTTATTAAAGGTTCGTTATGTGAATCCACATCTCCCTAGGATGATTCGGATTACAAGGTTGCGTACGTCTGTAAATGGGTTGTTGTTTACATGTCTGTTTGCACTGAACGCAAAATTTCTGTGTGTTTTTGAGTCCAAGTAGTAGGTTTGAAATCAGGTTTGATTAGTTCGTAGAGAGGTTTAACCCTTTCTGCCTAATTTAGAATGGAAGTTCTTCCGAAATTCAGGAAACCTAGAATTGACTGTTTTTCAGCGTTTTTGGAGGTTGGAGCAGCGCACATCTCTCTAAAAAGTTTGCTGCCAGGCTTTTGCCTTCACTCGAAAGTTCATATCCCAAGAATAGGACGTTGAGGTGGGCAATTCTTGATTTGTTAAAGTTGAATTTGTACCCTTCAGAGGCAAATCCAAGTATTATGGTGTTCACCCTCTTCAAGTGCCTGTCCAAGTTATCGTCTGTAAGATAGATGTCATCAACATAAGATAATGCCTCATCATCGTACGTTTGTAGTAACTCTTTTTCTCTGGCTGAAAATAACTTTGGACTATTCTTGAATCCCTGGGGCAGACGACAGAAGTGAATCCTGTGTACCCATAATTGAGAAAGCGGTCAAGTACCTGCTTTCAGGTGCAATGTTTTGACCGAAGAAACGGTTTGAAATATCTAATGTTTTATATTTTTTGCGCACAATGTTATTCATCAGTGCTGCATTGTGTACATTTTGTTCTGCAAATGTTTTACAACAAGAATTTAAATGTCTGTAGTCCAAAACTAGACGATATGTATTGTTTGCATGCATGTATGTATGTATGTATGTGTGTTCTTATATAGCGCTCGACTTACCCTAGGGCATCTCGGCGCTTGCCTTGGGAACCCGTCCTGGCTTTATCCTGTGAGATAACCCATACTGGGCATCCCCAAGGTGAAAGGCAGGCATCCCGCCGCGGGGGGCCGTTGTGGAGATTTAGCAAGCTAATGCCCAGAGTTGCAGAGTGTGCACCCGTGATTAGAGTAGGCACCGAAGCGAGAATTATTGAGTCCGTGGACAATTGGGCTCAAGACCCTGCCGCGTCGGGAATTGAACCCTGGTCCCGGGTCTGACCTCTGCTTCAGGGTATGCCTCCTCTAACCAGTGAGCCACACTTCTGCTGACTATTGTCAGGCTTGGAGACAGGAAACAAAGGATTGTTCATGGGCGAGGTGCATGTTTCAATCACCCTTTGGTATTCAAGTTGATCTAGGATTTCCCTGACCTGTTCTTTAGCTTCTTGCTTAACTGGATACTGCCTCTGAGCAGTAGGTTGATTTTTTTTTTTTTTTTTAACTGGATCTTATGGTGAGGAGTCCTCATCCCACATGATTTTTATATAATGCTGGAGCCTGGGCTACAGCCCGTTTTCCGGCATAGGTGTATTTTTTAAGAATAGGAATATGATTGGAGAAGGCTGGCATAATATCTTCGCCATGTGGGCACTCCCTGACAAATTTAGGTGGCCGTACTTTTTCAGCCAGAAGGATGTCATAACCCTTAAATAGTTTTTCCCAAATAAGTGCTTTTATTTTTCTAGTTGTGTCCCCCTCTATCCTGAGTGCTACTTCATATAACCTATGGGGTACACTAACCCTGGTATCTGCAGTTTCAACTTGAATGTATTCCTTCAGGTCCACTGTCTCCAGATGATCCTTCAGGATCATGCGAGCTATGGTAACTTCTGCTGCGCTGTCCAGCATTGTCTGAGCCCACTCCCCGTTCTAGAGTTGTGTCCTCCAGATCCTTGGCATGTCTGATATTTAGACTTGCTACCTTCTTGGTGAATTGAGTTTTCTTATTTTTTGGAACATGTTGATCATCTTTGGACTTCACGCGTTGTTCCTTGTGTTCTGATCTTCCATTTCTTTCTGATTTCTGTGAGGAAGTTTGAAAGATGCGAGAGGAACGTGTATCAGTATCTTGATATCTATCAGGTTATCCCTAATTATCCCTGTTCCTGAGGTTATACCTCATTTCAGAGGGCTCTTTTTGAGGAGACCTACCTCTGGATTGAGAACGCTTCTCCTTAGGAAGTGTTTGTCTAGTATTTTCCCACTTCTTTTTAAGGGTGGTTAGATTGTTTTTAATAAAAACTTTTTCAGGATTTTCGGTTAGTTTGGGTGGGATACCAGTAAAGCCCGAACTATTTCTACCTAGTTCTTAAGATTTTTCTATTTTTCTAGCCAGTTCATATGGTTGCTCAGTTACATGAAGTTCTTTAAGTTTTTGGGGGATTGCCACGGATGCTGCTTCACTTTAATATTAGCTAATGTTCTAGCTGAGACCTGTTTGAAATCCTTCAGTAACTTCATACCGAGATTTAAAGCAGGCTCTGCCCCGTATTCATTTTGAATTTGTTTCAGGACGTCTGGTATTACCGCCATGGATGGAACACCATGTTTTTTTGTGTAGATTGCAGCAAAGACTGTACCCCAAGTGTCACAGTCCTCCAGGTGTGGTGTGATCCCCATTGTTAAACAGATTGTTAGAATCCTGTGTTTTTCATGAAGTGTACTATCGGGAAATACTGCCTCGATTTGAGTAATTTTTTTAGCTAACCAGAATGGAATTTGTTCCCTTTTGTGGGTAATTTACCAAATACTGATTGTATAGTTTGTGGTGTAATTTTGTTTGTGGTTGTTAGACCTAGGGAATCCTTGACTACATAGGGTAGCCTGGCACAGTGGACAAAGCTAAACTTCGAGGCTTTTGTGTAGTGCTTACAATCCCACTCACAATAACTCAGCGACTTACTATTAAAAATAAAGGACGCCACACCAATTTAGGAAAATACCAGTACCATTTATAAAAATATTCCCTAGGTATCTTCTTCTCTCTCTTTGAATCAAGTTAGTGTATACATTCAGTTCAATAGGAGTTTACACAATGAATTAGCAATATTCATTAGCTTCCTTATTTCAATGAAGATTAATGGTTGCTACATTTCATTTGGAATCAATCACCAACAATGTCACCGGTGTCACTTGACCGCATAAATAGTGCAGTTTGAATAGGTCACAGTACCAGATTTATGCACTTCACTTTGTCACCTGTCATGTACATTACCCTTAGGACTCAGAGATAGCTCGAGGATACAGTCAAACATCAGTTTGCCCCCACAGTGATCTTGAACAGATTCGCAGTCAGCACTATGTTTAAGAGAAGACAAGCATATTATTGGTACAATCTGGTTTCTTTACACTTGTTCTGCCCTGAACAGTATTGTACTCGCTCCCCAGATTCCACCTTTACACAGTGAGGGTTTATTTCCGCTACTGCTCAATGGCCTCTAGATTTGCCCCTCTCTAGCTGTGACTCAATACACGGTCTATGTATCAGGGAGTGTTGTTAGCACCTTCTCCCTCCTCACTCTCCTCAGTGATACTTTAGCACTGAAGGATCGTTGTTCCGCTAATAGACTGTTCGAATGCTGTCCCACAGTCCGGCGATCTCACTCTCGCTCTCTTAATGTTCCACCTCCCACACTCGGGTAACCCCCCAGCTTACTTCAGCTGTTGCGGTCTCTCACTGCCGGAGCCCCTGACGAGCGTCGCTCCCTTACTCCTCCACCAGAGTTGAGACGCTCCACTGCACTTGGCTTGGGCCGTTTCTCCTGTCACTCGCGATGCTCCACAGTCGCAGCGGCGGCGGCAGATGAACCCCTCACCACGATCGCTTCCAGGCTGGCTCCGCCTCCGCCCGTCCTCCGTCGCTCTGGCTCACCCACTTCTGACGTCGCTGCAGGCTCCTTGCTTCAGTGCGTTGTCTCTGCACGGCCTCGTCCTCCGTCACCCCGCCTTCCGCAGCGTCACTTTAGACCTCCCTCTTCAGCTCCAGGAATCTCCGCTGGGCCGCGCCTCCGATGTGACAGCTGTCGGACTCCGATCCAATGCGTCTGGGAACCACACTCTTGCTGGAATGCCGCGAGGCCTTGAATTCTCCTGGCGGTGAGTGCTGCCCAGACGCACCTGTCCTGTTTACAATAAGTTCTGTGCCGCTTCCACACACAGCGCGGTGTGGGCAATTCGGAAGTTCTGGGTTACTGGCAGACCTTTGGTCACTTTCTCAGTCACCAGTCCTGAGGTAGTAGGTGCGGAGTTGGGCTCCGATATTAGAAGCGGAGCTACCTGGTCAGGGTTCGGTCAGTCCAAGAGGGGCAGCGTCGGTACAAGGGTTTAGCCGGCCCACCGAACGATCTATCCCTGCAGAGCGCTGTCCTCCTCATATGAATTGCCTCCCTCCTGGTCCATTACTACCACACTACTCTGGTCAGTGTGTACTACAAAATGGCCGCCCTGGACTTGCCTATTTATAGGCTGGACCTGGACCTTAGGAAGGTGCTGGCAGGTTCCAGAACGTTCTCCATAGAACCCAATGGATCTGGTCTCCTAAGGTGGCAGTTATGGCAGTTGCTGGACACCATTTTAGGTTTCCAGGCGTCCCTACATTTTCAGGATATATGGACTAGGCCTCAGAGGAAAAGAAGTCCGGCCTAGTTAAGGAACACCTAGCCCCCTGCCACACTAAAAAGAATCCTGGTGGACATAAAAAAAAACTAGTAACACTAGGAGGCCAAAGGGGACAAAATAAATCATAATTGTGAAGGGACTCGCAGGAGCAGACAGGTCCAACAGTGGTCCACTGATGAGGGGTGTGCTGTGGAATCCTGATAGTCGGTTGGACTGTTAAAGTTTGTATGACATATTGTCCCAATTGTCTATGTATTTTAATTAACTGTTTTAGCTGAGCTAATAATTCTACATCGGTCATTCTTTTAATGTCAAGATGTGGTGTATAGCTGGCTAGTACCGGCCATGTTGCTCCTGGTCTACCTAGTGGACAGAGCCTGGCAATGTGATTTTGATGTTGTAGGGCGCCTTTAAACCAGAGCTGATGCTCTTGGTAAGTTAGTGGAATTTCAATGTCCTCGAAAGGAACGTATTCCGCTGGAGGTTCCGCTATCTTGTAGAAGTGGAACACGTGTTCTTGGATTTGCTTCAGGGAAGATAATGTTTACCTCTGTCTGCCGATATTCGTGTGCCTCTGATGAATATAACCCTACCACCTCTTGGTGATAGGCCATTTTCTATAAGCTTTATAGCTATTGTTTCCCGAACATTTTCCGGGATGATTATAGCAACCGCACGTCTTGTTGGAAATCTGTAACCTCTAAACATGGTTGGGCTGCATTTACTGCAGCTCCACCGGTTGCGTTGTCGTTATTCGACATTTTGTTGAAAGTCTTGCAGAGCAAGTTTCAAGGAAACAAAGATAAGGTGCACAAGATTTTTGGAACACTGTATCCTTCAACGTTGAATAAAACCAAAAACTAATACATAGGATTTTCGTCCTACTCGGTTATGGCGGATTTTATCCTTTAGCCTACTCCAGACGTCTATTGGAGTATTTTACGGGAAAAAGGGGTCTCTGTGAAAAGCACAACTGAGTTACTCTAGTATCTAGCGTTAAATTAGTGGCTTACCAAACGTTGGGCGCCATGTAGTGTAGTTCCTATATTCCCAATAGGCTCTGCGCATTGGAATAATATAGCCTATAGATGTCACGTAGGACTTGTGTCTACTAGGTCTCCATCTAATATATTAAACTTAATTGTGAGTGCCAGCTAGCTTAGAGGTCCCTAGAAACTTTCTCGAATTCACAAGTAGGGATTAGTTTCCGACAACCGCATAAACATGACAACTTAGTTTCCCCAAGATAAAACTGATCTTCAGAGTCATGGAAACAATAGATAGATATTTTATTCAGTCATTCATGCATGCTTTGTTTCACCAGAGGTGCAGAGAAAATAGAAAGACGGGCGCTTTCAATAAAAAGTATTTATTGAACAATCTTCTTTCTCATGCAGAAGAAATGAACTGCTACAATTGTAATACTGGCTGTAAAGTATAATGTGTACAGCAAGAAGAGTATTCTAAAATAATACTGTAAAAGCATGGTATGGTTTCTAAGCCATAAAATACATACATAAATAGACTAAAAGTACTCAACTGGTGCTTCTAAAATACGCCTACCCCGATGTACCTAACCTAGTCTAGTACGAGGGAAGAAGTAAGTGTGGTGTAGCATAAGTTTAGTATTCTTTTGCCAAGAATCTATCCAAGATTTCTCTTGGGGTCTTATCAGTTCCGTACCTTGGTTTAGAATGAAGGAGGTCTGGTATATCTGTCCTCTGTCCCAACACCCCGCAAGGGGAGCTTGGAAACACTGGAGCTGGATTTCTCTGCAGGAGAAAAGACAGCGTCTCTCTCAGTGCGTCTGCTGGAAGGTCTGCTTCCTTCAGGACTTGCTGTAGCGAGATGCGTAGGGCAAGTAGATAGTCGAACTGCTCCACACCACGGTGTGTTTGCTTGGGCAATTGTGGGCATATTTATACCTTGAAGGTGCAGAGTTTGACGTAAAGGTGGACATAATAACGTCATCAAAGAGTCTCAGTTCTTTGAAAACTTCATGAGTTCTTGGACAAATCAATATTCAAGGAAGGGGAAGTCCCTAACTGCTGAAGCAGAGTTTTCCAAGAAATCGTTGTGGATTTTCGGAACTAGTGGAAATAGCCATGCCGTATTTGGACTGCATAAGCTATGTCTAAATATGGTTATGATTTCTATGCCTATATAAGGACATGGTGATTTATACCTATATAAGGGCATGAATCGGGGAAATTACACTAAGGTCCTAAAATGCTATACAACAACTTGGCAGGCTTTGAGGTAAGTGTGAGTCTTTTAATATGCAGAATCTATGTCGCAGTACAGGGTTTGGTAGAAATGTTTAAATGTCTCGAATATCTGTGCATCTGAGTATACTTCTTCACCAGTAGGCCACTTTACTGAGATGATTTCAGTCGCCATCTCCTTGGCCCTAAGCCTTTGTGCAAGCAATTTTCCACAATAGTTGCTGTTCATATAAAATGTATACCCAAGTCTGAGGAGTGTATATTCCACTGTGTCCAGATCCAGGCGTTTCAGCAGTAGCCTCTTTTCCAGCTCCCTCCATATTCTCGGCGCCCCGGTCTGTTTGTGGATAGATTCCATCTCTGCCACTTCCTGTTCAGACTCTTTAGTTTTCCACGGCTGTCGATACAGCAATAAATTCCCATCTTCTCACCAGTTTCCGGTCCTCCCACACTGCGGCCAGGGAAGTATCTCCCACGTCATTTATATGTAGGTATTCTAATAGCGTTGTGCACATCACTGATAAAACAGTCTGGGATCGTAAGAGGCTCTCTCAATCTCCATCGGAAGGGCGCTGAATGTCCAGCATCTGCCTGTATCATGGCCATGATCATTGTGTGATCCGATAAGTAACTCGGCTCTGTGGTCGTGTCTTTCATTCTAGAGGATAATGCGGTGGAGGCTAAAAATTGATGTAAATGTACATGTATTTATATAGCGCAAATCACTGACCGAGGTCGGTATCTAAGCGCTTGCTTAGGGAACCCGTCCTGGTATTCCCCTGTGTGATAACCCCGGCAGGGTATCCACAAGGTGAAAGCCAGGCATCTCGCCGCGAGGGGCCGTTGTGGAGATTAAGCAAGCTATTGCCCAGAGTCGCAGAGTGTGCACCCGTGAGTCGAGAAGGCACCGGAGCGAGAATTATCGAGTCCGTGGAATTTTTTTTAAATCCGCATGTAGGTGCGTGTACCTTTTGTGGGCCACTAAGTAAAAGATATTGTCTCCAAGTGTCATATAGGCCATTGTCTGCCAGCCAGCACTTGCTTTCGGCTGAGAAAGCCCCCAACTACGCAGAGTGCGAGCAAGACCTATCTAGCTCCATATCCATTACCAAATTGAAGTCCTCTCCCACCAGGATGGCTGGATCAGGGGATACAAGTATGTCTGAAAGAGCCTTTATGATAACGAGTTCTTGTTGAATGTTTGGAGCGTATATATTGGCTAATGTGAAATGTATGGACCCCAATGAATTTGAATCGCAAGTATTCACCCCTTCACTTCTAGCAGCATTGAGACTACTTTTTCCGTAAATTTCGCTCCCAAGAGGATACCGACCCTCGATCTTTTAAGAAGGGCTTGAGAACCAAAATTGGCATAGGAAGCGCCAGGATCACATGCGAGCCGTATCCCTCGATAACGGGTGTGTTTCTTGAAGATGGCATATATCTCCCCAGAATTCAAGGTTCACTGGAGGATAAGGCCTCGGGCTTTGAGGCTAACAATCTTTAGGTCTTAACCTAAACTGTATCTATGGGAGGGTTCCGTAGTGATGCCTAGACAATGTGTGGTCGCAGGAGGGGGGCTGGTATGATATATATAGCTTTATCCTGTCGCCATCTCTAGATGCTGTAAAGGACTGGTATGGGGAAAATAACATACCATCTAGTTCCGGTGCAGAAAAACCCCACCCACCCCAAAAACCCACAACGAAACTTCTTAAAAAAAATAATTAACAAGCAAACACGGACCACAGTTTATCAAAGTAAGAGTCCTTTGGGGATGCCAACTTGTAGCCGTCTGGATACCTGCAGGGATTCATCCACATTGGTGTCTTCATCCAGTTTCATATTGCAGGTGACGAGGAAGCAGGGGCATCCCCGACCCCAACCCAGTAAATTCTGCAAGTCTTGGCAAACAGCTATATTGTAGGATATTGGGCGTTCGTACAGATCAACTTATTACTTGCTAGATTTGCAGGAGCTTCTGTGACTGTGCTTTAGCTTTCCGTAAGGAGAGTGAATTTGGTTTCTGTACTTCAGCCTGTTAATTTGAGAGTATGGGAGACTGATTTTGGTATGCATGGAGTGGTGAACTCTGCTGCGTTTGTGGATTTTGCGGAGTTTTTCATGCTCCCCGGGGCTCTCAGAGTTCTCCCCTCCCCCCCATCATCATCAACAGGAAGTTGGCGAGCGCAAGCGAGGAAATCCAACGCTAGACTGCTTTCCAGGGAGATTTCTTCACTCCGGTGGTTGCTGCCGTTCACGTTGAGAATCCTTCTGTTCATGTTGAGAAAGCTGGTGCTAGAGTAGAACTTCTACTCGAGCCGCAGAAAGAAGCTGTGCCCTCTTGCACTGCGCGTCGTGCAGTTTGTGCTAATTTAACAGCGGGGACAAACACCGGGAGCTAAAAATCAGCATGAAGGGCAAAAGCTAACGCACTCTGCTGCTTGTGGAACTCCACGCAGCTTGGTGGAGTTCATTTGTCACTACGTGGAGTTCCACTGATTGGAACTATGTGAACTCCCCCAAAGCCTAGTTTTTGGTGCTATGTTCTCCAGATGGTGTAGTTTTTCTGGATGTCTTGTCTTTCATGCGTCTGTTCATTTTCTCTTTCTCCTTCCCCTCCCCTCCTTTTCTTTCTCATTCACTTAACCTGAATTGCCTACCGCCCGCACACCCCCACTTGCGTTCCTAGTGGTCTCCAAGGATTGCCTGTTGATTGTGCCACTATGGCACTGCCCTTGCAGGTTCCAGACTTTGAATGCTGCTTTCAGGGCATTTTTGCAAAGGCTAATTTTTGGTTTCCAGACTGTCCCGGCCCTCCCTTGCTGAAAGTCATCGTCCTGTTAGCTGCACCTTTTATTTAGTTGATCGCCACTTTTTACAGTTTAGCTAAATAAAGTTATCCCCTTCATTCTTCTCATAAGCTTCATCCTGGCTGAGCTATCATGCCCATTTGATTGAATTGTGTGAGGCTTTCCCATTACTGTTTTTCTGTTATGAATTCTAGTTGAATTGCTTGCCTTCTATTTTTCCATCCTAGATGCCATATTGCTCGTTTGAAGGTAGGTGCAGCATAGTGACGGTCGTGTCAAGCTTTAGAAACCAGATCCGTCTCATCAGCTGATGAACAGCTTATTACAGCCATCTACTGTCAGCCTGTGCAGGGAGGTGAGCATAAAGATGGAAACTGAAGAATTGCTTTGTCTGTGTAAAGTCCCTTCGGCTAGTGAGACAGCATACACATCTTTTACCATACAAGGCCCTACAGTGCTTCATAAATACCTCAGATACCATTGCTGCTTAAATTGCTTTTTATTTTCCTCCAATAGAAACATTTCCTGTGCATGCAGATTAGAAACCTTGTATTATTACCTGATTCGTTTTTAGTGCTCATTAGTTGTTCGTTTTCCTTTTGATCTGAAGGGACTGTTGTGTGTTGCATGTGACACCACCTGCTGATAATGGACCCATTCTGTTGTGGGTTTATTTAAGCGTCCTGTGCCTTTTATGGTATGTGAATTCAGATTGTACACATAGAAAGACGTAAAGCGTGCGATCGAACCTCTTGGCACAGACCTAGTGCTGCAGTGATGTTGTTGACCCAAAGTCAAGCATTTATCTACTCACTCGCAGCAGCGTTAACAAAAGGGTGCAGTGCAGCAAGTTTGCAAACAGTGATGTACACGAGCGCTTATTTGTGGAGCCTTGGCGCTGCTGTCCTTGTTGAAAGAAGCCGTGTGCTCAAGCCCCTTTACTCAAACGATAAAAGCAGGCAGGAGGGCGGAAACCACCGTAAAACACAACAATGTAGATTCATGAAGGTTCTTGTCAACGCGTGCAAAAAACTAGCAATTTATTTAACGACAGAAGAAACAAAAAATATATTGGAACGATTGCCATGTTACTAGGACTTTTGCTACCGATGTAAACCAGGCCTTGGGCGTTGACTTCGCATAACTAAGGTGCTGAGAATGGAAGATGTTGCCTGTCTTTTTAAAATGAACACCTTCGAACATGAAGGGGAATGTTGTTTGCCTAGTGCAGTGCTGTTCTATGGACTTGCTGATCTAAATAAACAGACGGGAAGGTTTTGCAAGCAAAGGTGATGCAAAAGGGTCTACAGTGACCACGAACTTTAGTGAGTCCACGGAAATTGATCGATTTGAACTATGTAGAGAAAAGAAATCGCCACAGACAATTGAATTGTTTGAATGTTGTGCTCGTCCAGTAAGTGTCGTGTCTCATCACATCCGTCGAGGAAGAGAAAGCCATAACCATGTATAAACAGATGAGGTCGTCTGCCACGTATGGAATGGGTGAAGGTCGACAGGGATATCTTATCAGAGGCATGAGATGAGATACAAGATCTGGCTACTGTGCGGTTTTTAAATAGTCCCAGAAGTAGTAACCTGAACCGAGCACGCGCCAGCCAGGCAATTGATCTTCTTTGTGGAAACACAACACACCCTCACTTGCATGCGTGTGACATGGAATTTATTTAGGCGCGAAGAACACTCGCTGCTGAATAGCTCAGTGTTCTGGAGGTCCTGGGTAGATATTTCATCAAGGCAGATCAGGCCTTCCATCCTCTGTAGGTTGGTGAAGTGAGTACAGTGAAATGGGTATCAGTAATCTGTCAGCTACAACATTTAGAAGTGTTATGGAGCGCTATACACAAACACTAAGTTAATGATGTATAAAACTACTCTGTGTACTCTTCCACCTCCTGTTCTTGTCCTGTAATAACCAGCGTCCTTCCTCGCTATGATTTTGCATCGAATGTTTTTACCTAGCGGTTTCATCCCAAAGTTTCCACGATCATTTTTATTCTAAAATGAACATTTCACTCAAGGACCATCTTTATTGTTGTGCAGAAGCTATTTCTTTGTGAGCAATGTTTCACTGAAATTTTGAGTTTTGTTTCAAACTCAAATTTGCAATGCTTGCTCATTTTTTTTTGTTATTATTTCTTTTTATTGCTTTGTTTAGAAAGGGAGATGTGTTACATTCATGTATCCTGTTCCTTTAATCATATTGGAATGCTGGCACATCTATGGGACTGGTCTGGAATGTGGTTAGGCATTCCAGATGAGCTGTTACTTGTGGCAACATCTAGGGGTCTTTTCTGATGAATAAACTATCTTAATTTCATCGTGTTTCTGAAGACTCCACTTTGTAAAACGTGCCTCTAACAATCGTTGCATTTGTGGGTGGTTCTGATTAGCACAACTTCCTGCTATATAGAATTTACTGTGATTTGGATTAGAAAATCTCTTCCAATAGCAATGTAGCCTGGCTTTGGTTATCCCGTCATCCAGGTCCTCCTGTTATAGCCAGTCTGGTTCAAAGCCGCTTTCTTGTAGTATCCCATGTTCTTTAAAGGGTTGCCACACTATTTCAAAATCTTATACTCCACTAGTTCATGTTTTCAATGGAAAGTGAAGCCTATATGTTAGCATGAAAATATTGACTAATTGCTTTTGTGTACATATTTGAATGATTAATACTCCTTCCATAAACCTTTACTGTATTTCGGAGTCAAAGGGAAACCTAGCTACTTTTGAAGGTTCCGCATTTTATTTTGATAACCATCTATAAATAAGTTAAAGAAATACAATGCGGCTGACCATGGTTCAGCACCTCAGTTTTAAAGGAAGTAGATAAAATTAATTGTCCGTGCAAACCCTTCCTGAGCTCGCCGCACTTTCACTCCACTGAGGACCAGATAAACAAGTTCATGAGGAGAGGAACGGTGCACCAGAATGAAGTCAAGATGCTTCAAGTATATCCAAATATATCCTTTGTTTTTATATCCGTTTAAAATTCAGACTCAGCCAACGCGTTCCGTTCCGAATGGAACTTCGTCGGGGCTGAAAAAGCACAGAGATAGAACTACTGAGTACACTTTGTACATAAAACAACATATAAACATTTACGAACACCATGTATACTACATGTATATACACATTGGATTCATGATATAATGACATTACTTGAAACGGCAAAAAAAACATAAAAAAATATTTTAAAAAAACATAAAATACATCTATGTCTTTTTTTATATGTTTGTTTTTTTGCCGTTCCAAGTAATGAAGCACTTCATCCAGCATAACATGTTAGCCACTTTCACAGTGGTAGGAGGAGCTCCTCATTCATGGCTATGGGATAGTCTTGAAAGAAACCTGGGTATAATCTGCTTTCTCATGATCCTTCCGCTTGCTCCAAATATCGCACATCTTAGGGAGAAGCATGAACCTGCAGCTACTGTAATATCCCTGAACTAGTGCTAGTTAACTTTTCTTCAACATTCTACTATGTTGTCTGCTAAATACTTGAAAATTGTATGCAGGTCAGAATGCTGGCTACATTTACCTTTGGGAACAAGATTGGGGTTAGGGCAGCTCCCATATTCTGGAGGTGGCCAGGGCAAGGTTTAATTTCCAGCCCCAAAGTTGGAGGGATATGAATATGATTATGGCACTTGGACAAACTATTAGAATGCCCTGTTACACAATATTTATTAATCTGAATCCAGGCACCATAAAGTTCCCTCAACAGGATAATTGGCAATTCCACAGAAAATAGAATATTTAAAGAAAGGACCTCGTCCACCCAGACCCCTCTGCACCATCTGTGAAGAAGCAGACAATAGAAACAGGAAATGTGATAGTTTCCCCCTCCGCCCCTTTTTTTCAGCTCTTGGTAAGGAAGTGGAGTTTGTGTTAGGGAGGTGAAGACACTGGAGCATGACTGGGAAGTTTGTTTTGCTTAGCCATGTGGTACCTGGTGGAGAGGCGTGACCACCGGCTATAGTAAGTACTGTGATGATGGAGGATGCAATGAATTTTCAGGTCTGTAAAGTGAATAGATACAGCAAGTAGAGAAACTGCTTCTAGCCTTGAATGTGCATATTAATGAGGTACATGAGGTGGGATACATTGAAGAACGCAACAAAATGGACATGGGAGTAAGGGTGAGTGAAATTTTAGATCATGTCGCAGAAAAGGCTACTGAATAAACATGAAGACAATGGGTTGAATATTTGGTCAACCGTAATAGCTGTGTAGTTAGTCTATGCTTTGTAGTTATTGTGACGCCTCTCAATATAGTTAACGGGACAGCTCTTAGTGGGTTTGCATGCTTGTCATACTTACAGAGAGATAATTGATATGTTCAACAGAATCATCCCAGGGAAAACTTGCTCTCCAGCATCATACAGGGTTCTTGCCATTCCAGTAACTACCTCTTACGTTTTCTGGCTGATACCAAATGGCATAGAACCCATGCACAACCATCTCTGGTTCTATTTCTATCGGTGAGCATCTTCTTCTTCTTTTTTTTAATTTTTTTTATTTTTTATATAAGGTGCTAACAATCCATGTTGGCTTCTGCGGTCGGCTCCCATCATACTACCAATCAATAGTGGGCCTCTCTACCTGCCCCTAACAACAGTGAGTAGTTTTGTGTAGTCCCTTACAGGCCTTCTGCAATGGTATGCACATGGAGCAAATGTCACACTGATTTCTGACTGCTCATGCCCACTGATTACACCTTCCTTAGAGCACACATAGGATTCATGCAATCTTCAGGATGGTTCTAGAAGCAGTTAAAAAAAAATAATATATATATATATATATATATATATATATATATATATATATATATATATATATATGCAACAAAAGAGTGTCCCCTTGTGAAGATGCACTTGAAGCAACTGGCTGAGGCTGCTCATTGAAACAGCTTCATTTTTATTTCATTGCCGGACATCACAGCGCTTGATTATTTAAAAAGCCCTACGCGTTTCAGAGCTACCTGCTCCTTGTTCACGGGCTGTAGGCGATGTCAGCTGGCTGGAAGGGAGGAGAAACCAAGTCTTTCCGCTTTTTCATGCTTGAACAACCACAGGTGGGTCACGCCCTCCAGTGGGCTTGTTCATGTAGACAGGTTACTGGGACTTGTAGTTTTCTCTTCATGCGACTTGCATTTTAAATCCTTTGGTGGATTTCCAGTATGCATTAACATCCTTTGTGCCTGAATTATTCCTCTCTGGTGAGGCACAAGTTCTGGACTCCAGTATTTTTTTCTTGACTGTTGACAACCTGCAGTGCGCCAAGCCTCTACTCTGTTTTTCACTGTCTCAGTTCAGTCTGGGCTTACACCCATCTTAATTTACAAAACATGGATTATCCTAGTTCTTGAGCAATTAGGCATATTCCTGTTTTCTGAGGTAAACGTGATCTCATGCCAGCACTCCTTCCCTAGAGGTGATGCAGCCAGGGAGACGCCCCCCCCCATTCCACTGGAATTGCAGTATTTCACTCCTTGTAAGAAACTTTTCCAGTGCAGGGGGTTCTGCATCAAACTGGAGTGGCGTCTACCTTATGGACTTACAGGGGCATAGTGGTGAGCGGTTCGGAGAGGAAGGTCTCATCCTAGTAAATTGCCTTCTCTCCCCTGATGTTTGGTATAACCCATCTGTGTACTTTCCTTTCTGAACCCCCACCCCCCCCACTCGACCTTCCACCCTCGTTTTTGAAGTGGTGGGAGAACTGTGAGCCCTTTTGTAGGCGTGGATGGGGTTTCTGCCCTTCTATCCCAGCTTTCTTTGACTGGTCTTGAACTAGCTCTTTAATTGGCAAATATTGGAAACACCTCCAATGCTTCTGGAGCAACTCTGTACTCCCATCAGTTTTTTGGATGACACTGTTTTTTTTTTTGTTTGTTTGAAGCTACCGCCTATTACACTTTCATTGCTGGGGATCAGGTGCCATAGTTCCATGCTACCTCAAAGGTTGACTTGTTCAGCCCAACTGTGCCATAGTGAGTTTTACAGTCCTCCATTAAATTGTGGGAAATTAATGGAGGACAGTTAAGTATTGTCCACCACCCCATTAAAAGGTCCTTCAAGTTTTGTGAACTTTGTCAAGATGTTCTACTTAGGCTGTGCATTGCTGCGCTGGTTGGTTTATGCCGAGGCATTGCTGGCAGTGGGCTCTGTTATATTATTGGCATGTGTTGTAGACTGTGCTTTCGTTCTCCAAAGAGACATTTGGTGCCATTTTTTTCAGAGATTTGATGTTGTCCTCTTTCAGCAGAATTTCTTAGTCCTACTACACTTCTCTTTCTCATCTTCAAGGAGTAGTTTAATTGATTTCACTCAGCAAACCAAAAGTATGGGCATGGTTAAAGTCTTCCAGCCTTCCATAATCCGAAAATGCAACTTGTCTTTATTTTCTTGTGTAACTGCTGCACTTTCTTTCATACATGTTCACATGTTTTAATATTCCCGGTCTTCAGGCCGAGATCTCGCACTTGTTATTAAACCATCAAATAACATTGAAATGTTTGAGGGTATGATGTCCTGTCTATACCTTCAAATAACTTTGAAAAAAGCCATAATCCGAATGCAGTCCATTCACTTCTTTGTGTGACCCCCGCAACCCCAACTCTAGCCAGTCAGGTGAATTGAATTTCAGGCTCCAACTCCCCACAAAGACTGAGCTATTCTGATTTTGTACTGTAGTCAAGCTTACAGTAAGAGTGGGGGGGGGGGGGTGTCTACGCGCTCAGCTGTTCTCTCATATGAAGAGCTTCTTCTTCTGACTCTTTTGTACACCTTTTCTATGGGAATCATCTCACCTCCACGAACAGTGAGGTAAGCAGTTAGTTTCTGCCCCTTGTTAGTTTTTGGCTGGCTGAGCTCGTGCAATCATCCAGATGGCTAACATCCCTTCTAAGAAAAGAGCCTTGTTTAAACCATGTAAAATGTTTGTGGACAAGAAGACATCACAATTACTTCTACAAGAGATGCCTGTTGTGCTAACATTGAGCTGGCCATGTGGGTAGAAGCTGTGAGATCTACTCGAAGTTTAGCCACCAGACTCTAAAAACTCGAATTCTTAACATGATGGCTCCTGGTGCAGAATCAACTAAGAGTGCATCCATAGTTGAGGCCTAAAAGCACATGTTGGACCTAGTTGGAGTCCCTACCGCACAGACTCCCCTAGCCCTCAAAGCCTGCTTCTTCATGCTTCTGATGTGGGTGGGAAGCTCACATCAAAGGTCTCAAAACCGAAGACGTTCCGGACTTCACCGGCATCTCATCTGGCCTTATCTTCAAAGGAACTTCTCAGCCCTTGATTGCTCTGATTAAGGCAGTGCTGAGGACGTCAAGTAAGCCCTCGGTGACCAAAAGCTATGCTAAAGGTGTAAAAGGCTTGTCGAAGACTCCTTGATAGGAGACAAATTGGCTATGTCGATGACAATACTCTATGTCAACAGTTCGTCGACGAAAAGTACATAGTCCAGTATCACGGTGGCATCCAATCTATGGATCACTACATCGTCTAAACCCTGTATAATGACCACCCATTCCTTAGTGCCACAGTCGATTAAAATCTCTGATCTCGCTGTCAACAGTATAACTGCTGGCATCCTCGTCCACGATTTCAAAGTCCCCAGTAAGTCTCTGGGATGGGGCTCAGTACTGGCTGATCATCTTGATTATGTTTTATAGAACACAGGTTTTCAGAATTCCCTGGCACTAAGAACTTGGTCAGTGTGCCAACCTGAGACAGAAAACCGGTTTACTGCAACCACCCCACAACCCACAGAGCAATATTTGAGCGAAATGTGTTTCCGGTAATGATCAAACCCATGAGACATTACAGGGTTACATTACAGCAATAAAAAATATTTAGAAAAATAACGAACAGTCAACACAAATCAAATACTATGAATATAGTCAAGCAGACTGGATTATGTTTCAGGGAAAAATAACAAATTAAATGTTCATTGTATATTAATCAAACCTATCCAGTTTTAATGGCTCACACCCGTTACTCAAAAAGTGGATTATGTAGAAGAGAAAAGTTGTAATAACTGTTACAAAAGGGATTTCTGGTTGGCTAAGGCTTACGCCAAAGTCAGGCAGAAACCAAAATTCTACGTCGGGGCAAGGAAGTCACCCGTCAAGACAACCCCTGCTCACCCCGTGGTAGCTTGGCACGAGCAGTCAGGCCTATCTCGGAGGCAAGGTGTAAAGCGTTTGCGCGCGCATCCAGCAACACCCAAGGCCCACCACAAAGGAAACTCCACACAAGGTTATATATAAAAATAGCCTTTGTATTGTACAAAACACATTAGATAATAAATACACACTTTACAATGTGCCATAGGCAAGGGCAGAATTTACAGGGGATTAGGTACATGTGACAGGGCCACGTGCTCCACTGTTCAGGAATAAACACTTTTTAGAACTAGCACTTGGTAGAATCAGCACTTTGTAGGAATAGCACTTTGTAGAAATAGCACTTAGAGCATATAACAATTATCACTGTAGCACAAAATAGAAAATAGAGCACACGACCAGTAATCACTGGTAACGGGTAAGTACCACCTACGCAACCCTAACCACCTTAGGAAAATATCACGCAGGGAACCAGGACCTCACCAGCACACCTGTACTAGGAAGAACAACCACCTAAGTATCACTATACATTTAGGGGTATAGGCATAAACCTTACACATGACGCATAAAAACGCATTCAGAGGTGCAGGAAAAACACATAATGCATAAAAACACATTCAGAGGTGCAGGAAGAACACATGATGCAAAAAAACACATTCATAGGTGCAGGTAAGAACAATTGCGCAGAAATCACATTAGGCCATCCATGTGACTGTCCCCAGGCCAACTGACCTCTCTGGGGCTGAAACGCCCTGTGTCCCAAAATGTCAGGGGACCTAAACGGAGCAGCTGCCCACTAAGTGCTGGGCAGCTGTAGATAAAATGCCCCCGATGGAGTCTTGTGGGCTCTGAAGAAAGAATGCCCATTGTGGAGGGAGCGGCCCGCGCCCTGCGGGGCCGCTCTACCACCCAACAATGACCCCAAATCGTCAGAGTCCCTCTCATGGACTCGAAATGAAGTAATGCCACCAAAAGCCTCTGTGGCTCTAAAGAAAAGGAGGCCAGACGTTGGAGCCCCCCCCTCTGGGGGCTCGAGATCACTGAACTGCCCCCGGAGCCCTAGTGGGCTCTAAATACAAAATGCCGCCTTGATGGGGGGAGTCCCTCTCGGGGTACTCAAAGATATGCCCCCTGGTCACATTGTAGCCGTGTCGGAGCCTCGCAGGCTCTAACTTAACAAATGCCCCCAGCACTCACGGAGCCCCTCCCAGCCCTCGCACTCACCAGGTTGCTCTGGGGACTCCGCTTTTCCTCTCAGCCTCCCTCGAGTGTGGAGGGGCTGGCGTCGGTCGCGCTGTACCAGCGGGGGTTCTCCCTGTCGGCGCTACTCCTTGGGCGGCTCAGGGGAGCCCCCTCTCTCACCCGGTCCTGCTCCTGGGGCCGGGTGTCCCGAAGGGGGCGGGCGGGAATCTCCTTCTCAGGAGATCCTCACTGGGGAGCCGGAAAGCTACCTTGTTCTTCTCTTGTGCTGCGGGGCTCTCCCTTCACTCGGGGAGCCTCGCTGGCAACAGCCCTTCTCTGCCGGCCGGGACCTTCCGCCCAGCAGTCCCTCTCACACGTTTCCTTCGGCCACACGCAGGAGCGCGGGATAGGCTCCCGCTGCTTCCTGCTTCTTGCTGGGGCACTTCCGGGTCGCCGTTGGCAGCGTGGCGGCCCGGAGGGGGGAGGGGGGCAGGGGGGGAGAGGGGGAGCGGTTCACGGAAGAAATCTGGGGTAGGCTCCCAGATGATGCACAAGTCCCTGGCGGGGTGAGCACCCGCTAGGGATTAGGAATGGTATAATTACACGGGGTAGGCTCCCTCGAAGGAATTAAAATATAGCGCGGCAATTTCTGCAGGGTGGGCACCTGCTTGGAAAATACGCCAAAAGAGGGGATCCCACGCCGGGGAATCCCTGGAGGTAGGGATCGCCGCGCTGGGCTGCAGATGAGACCAGCAGCGCTCCAGGCAAATGAAAAGAAAGAGCTCCCATGCGCTAGAGGAACAAAAACAGCGCTCCCAGGTGCTGCAAGGAACAAGGTTAAAAGTCCAGGCAAAAAGGTCTTTTTAGGAAGGTAGACCGGGGGGGCAAGGCTGGGCCCAGGATCCAGCTCACAGGGCCCTCTAGGCAGGGAGGCAGTCCATAGTGGCGGTATCCTCCTGGGGCCCAGTAGCAGCCCCCCTCAAGAAAGGATCCAGGAAGAGCACATCATTCATGCGGACACAGCCCCTTTTTAGGTAGAGTTATTTATAACTCGAAACCTATTGGGGCTAAACTAGGCTCTCAAAAAATGTGGATTTCCAGAAGTGCATGTGTCCCGTGCACGAGCTTCTATCCGCCTGCCTGGCATCAGCACATCAAAGCCAGCCATCTGTTGCTTCCCCCAGTGTGGTGCCGCCAGCAGCTTGTCTTACATGGGACCCTGTTTTATCGATTGCTTTTACAGCGCCTAATCAACACCTCTAAATATGCCAGTAAACCCGCGGGCTTAGCCCTCCGTTCACAGTGCTATCCCCACAAACTGACAAATGTTTCAGACAAGCGTGAAACACTTTAGCGCCAGGAGGCCCCATCTAACAAAGCACTTTATCAAGCACCTGTTTTAGCTGCCAGGACAACTCAGCGAGTTGAACAGCCGCGCATTAAACATGCAGTAATCTGCAGGTCACACGTCTGAAAACCGGGCGGGGCAACTTTAGCTTTCCAGTCGCTCGTCACATTAGGTAATAGTGCTGGTGGTATCTACAGTGCTTAGAAACGGCAGGAATGGGGTATTAAACGCTATATGAAACACAAGTGATTGTGGGACGACCAGTGAGCCAGCAGCAAACTATTTAGATTGTAATACAATACTGTAAAACATTATTGCACAAAGATAATCGCCTGCAATGGCCATCATCCCGAAGTTCAACGAATTTAGACATATGGCCTGATAGATGCGTCAGAGGGTCCTGAGTCAAGTGGATTGTCCAACCATCAAATTAAGATCCCGGACTCGAAGGGAGGTCGCAGTTTCACGAACCCGTCTGTTTGCTCAGAATTCCTTCCACCCTCTCTTGAAAGGGAGCTGTCTTCAGTTCCGGGTGGATGTTGTCGATGCAACAAAGAAGGCTGGGCAAAGTACATTTTCTTCATTTAAGTTTGTAGGCCTTTTAAGTTTCTGTTCTTGTTAGGACAGGGGGCGCCGTCACAAGGCTTTGTATGGTACGCATGCAGTGGCTTCTAGTGAAAATGCGTCCACAGGCAGTTTTATCTTCCAGTAAGATCTGAATACCCGAGTGTTTGCCAAGGTTTATTATTTCCTGGCCACTAGCACACCAATTACCAATTCTACATCTTTGCCATGCGACATGCTAACATACCAATATATAAGTACGTAGATTTTTACCTGCAGGAGTTTGTAATGAAATTACCTACATATATTCAGGACTCCCGTGACTTTTTAGCGAAGCTAAATGAAATTCAGTGGGAGAAGGACTATTTGTTAGTAACCCTTGACATCACTTCCCTGTACACCTGTATAAAACACACCGACTGTTTAAAGGCAGTAGAACATTTTCTTAAGCAGCGCAGTATTGAAAGTTATAACCACAACAAAATGCTGTTGAAGATGATTCATTTGTGTCTACACAATAACCGGTTCCTATTTGATGGTAGGGTGTATAGGCAGATACAGGGTGTGGCTATGGGGGCATGCTTCTCCCCCAGCTACGCATGTTTACATGTGGGCTGGTGGGAGGAGCATGTCCTCAGGGGGGAGCATGGAGACCTGTGTGAGAAACATATAGTACAACTATGGAGGTTTATCGATGATATTTTTATCGTTTGGAAGGGAACAGCAGGTGAGGCCATGAATTTTGTGGACACAATTAACATGAATTCCCTGAATCTAAGGTTTACACATCACATTGACACTTCCTCCATTAGTTTTTTAGATATTCTGGTTAGTAACAGGAAGGCAAAATAGAAACTAGCCTTTTCCAGAAACCCACAGCAGGAAATACTCTGCTCCATGCTAGTATCTTTCACCCCCACCATACAATAGCTAGACTACCCTATGGTGAGTTTCTCAGGGTTAACCGGGTGTGCAGTACAGAAATGACACGCACAGAAGCTCAGGAAAAGACCAAGAAAAGGTTACTAGGAGAGGTTACAAGGAGAAAAACCTGAAAATTGCATTACATAAAGCTAACCAAATTGACAGAGGCACCCTCCTACAAAAGAAACAAACTGAAGGTCATGGAGAGGGACAGCACCTAGGGGCTACATGTCAGAGTGGTAGCATGGAGAGAACGTGCAGGTTCATTTCTACTTACAGTAGGCAATCTCAGGTCATCTAAAAGATTTGAGCAAGGAATGGCCGATAGTTATGACTGACACTGTACTAAATACAGTGTACCCACACAAACCCAGCTTTACATTTCAGAAAGCCTACTCGATGAGGTCAGATCTGGTGAACACCAGTCCAGAAATGTACTCAAAGGGTAACTGGCCCTTCTCTAGAAACTGATTTTTTAAGTGTAGCTCCTGCCGAGCTTGTAAATTTGGCACTAACATCTCGTCATACACAACTGCATTTCCCCATAAAAATCAAGGGGCACTACACGTGCAAGACTGAATTTGCCGTATACGATTAGAAATGCAGTTATGGGCTCAAGTATGTTGGCAATACTGATAACATTATTTCAATAATTAAACTCATCATCCACATCAAGAAAAAATGATTCAAGATAGGGTATTGCTACTTAGTCGCAGTTTTATTCTATTGAATGTAGTATGGTGTGTTCTTGATTTTTCTAATGCTTCTCTTTTTTATGAAAAGATAAATTATGTTATGACCGTTGAATTTCTATAAAATAAAACTGCGACTAAGTAGCAATACCCTATCTTGAATCATTTTTTCTTGATGTGGATGACGAGTTTAATTATTGAAATAATGTTATCAGTATTGGCAATTTCTTTTGTTATTTGATATGTAGGCTCAGCCTTGCTGATCAGAGCCAACCCCACTTTGTTTTACACATTTACACAAGTATGTTGGCAGCACAAAATTACCAGTGCAAGCGAGAATACTGCAGCACTTGCGAGCCACGGTCAACTCTGACCCTACATATCCGGTGGCTAGGCATGTAAAAGCAGAACATGGTAACAACTTGAATGTGTTGCGATATATGTAATAGACAGTGTTCCTATGAGCAAGAGGGGTGGAGACCGAGAAAAACAGTTGCGTTGATTAGAGACCAAATATATAGTGGAGCTGGAAACTAAAAGCCCACGCGGTCTCAATATCTGTGAAGATCTGCCCAACTATTTATAAAACATTGGGCCCAGACTGATTGATTTGGGATGTGTAGATATATGAATTTAAAAATTGCCTAATTTTAGACATTCATAATATTTATTCTCTTAATTATAGTATGGTTTTAGATGTATTTATTTCACAATGCAGCTTGGCCGGTGTGGCTTTGAGTTGGGTTGAAATGGATGGGTTTATAACCAGCACTGACCTACATCTAGAAGGGCCAGCGGGAGTCATACTATGGTAACCACAGAGGGTTTATGTTTTTTGACTGAAAAGCTGGAAAGGGATATAGTGGTGGAAGTATTAAGAGCAATTTTGTTTATTGGTGGCTGTAAGATATGTGCAATATTTAAAGTTAGGAATCCTGGAGGTTCACTAGAGAAAATGTTATGTATTTGTACAGGTATGAAAAATGATTGTTAATCATATTCATTCTGCCCTAGTACCCCTGTTCCCCTGGTTAAGAGTTGATGTTTTTAAACAATAATTTCAAAACTCCCGGCTGGGAGTGTTACAACGTGTTTTTCACATATGCACTTTATTTAGGCACAATTAGATTTTTTTATTGCACATTAAGATGGTAGCCAACCACTAAATAGTAAATAAGCAGCGAGCGGTGCACTTTAAAGAGGACACACTGTCACAGCTAATGTCAATTTTGATTGATGGGGTTAAATGTATAGAAAATCATTGTCAATATCAATTCTGTAGGCTACTTGATATGAGGACACACTGTCACAGCTGATGTCAATTTTGTATGATGGGGTTAAATGTATAGAAAATCATTGTCCATATCAATTCTATAGGCTACTTGATATTGTTGTTTCGTTTAAAGCACTGATTTATATGTATTTATATTTTGCTATGTATATACATACTTTATAAGATGTGTTTTTTAATCATGACAGAATAGCATGTGATGTTTTTTTAAGACAAGTCGCGAATAAGGGAGTCTGTCTTTTATGATGTGTACTCCATGTGTCTATGCCTGCTTTAGTCTGTTGACAGTGTTTATCAAATGGATGGCGACCAGGGATTGGCAGTACTGAGTTTAAAACTTAGAGGGGGTGTGAGCACTAACTGACCAGCGAGCAAGGCGACTGGGATCGCCGAAACGCGTTTGGTGGAGGGCACAGCAATGCACTTGAAAGAAGGAAAAAACAAATAAAGTTACAGCATCTGCTGTTGAATTCAAGAGTCCATCTCTCTCGTCTTCCTGGGCGTGGATATCAATCACGTAGAGAGTGGTTATCGGATATATATATATATATATATATATATATCTATTGCATTGGACCATCTGTCTGGTCTCTAGACGCTGTGTGGTTTGGTGAGAACCAATGTTTTCCAGTGGAAAAAACATTGCGATGACGTCACCGGGTGCTTACTTTGCATTTCCAGCTAAATGAGAAGGCCTTCACTGCGGAGAAGCGTCATTTACGACCACCTTTGAAGGCGCTATTTCACCGCATTAACCTTTTGTTGTACCTTAATGGCCTAATGTTTTGTACAAAGCAAGAGAGGGTGTTCTCGGCAGCAGTCGGAGAGGTGCAATTAAAACACTCTAAACAGCCCCCTGTTGTCAATGAAAGACAATTAGGGCCCCAGCTGGCCTTTTCATCAAGCCTTGGACAGGCGTCTCCGATTACAGATAGTTTACAACCCACTTGAGCTCAGGCCTGTGGTGTTCATCAGTGTGTGATTGCTGCCTTCCCTCGGAGCGGCTTCCGCCCGTGGCTGCAGGGTCAACTCCTGCAACAGGAAAGAAACGCGTGCAACCCGATATCCCTGCACCCAACCCCCACGCCTTCCGACCTGACCGCTTACCGACCGACAAGTGAGGTCAGTCTTGTAAACCAACAGCAGAAGTATTTTAGATTAAGACTACTAAACTTATTTTAAAACTTTCGCAGACCCGCATTAAAAATCACACTGATTCATTTATATTACTACTACCTCAACAACCATTGCTCCTAAATTGAATAAATAAAACAGGCCCACTGTTAACCTGTACTCTTTGCCCTATGCTAGAAATGTGCCCCTGATCAGTAGCCCATTTTCACTATTAATTTTAGTAATGCTTTATTTTGCTGTTAATTATTTATGTGGAAACAGCTACTATTATTTGTGTATGCTTTCCATATGCTTAATTGTTGTTAGCATTACACTCTACTTGTCTTCATTTCGCGGCCGATTTATTATTTTTTTTTCCGGCCGCCAATGCTTGTTTTTCTCTTTCTTCTTCATTCTCTCCCATTTGGCGCTTAACATCCAACCGCCCTACCCTTTTAGCCTATGGGGCCTGCACCCGCCCCTGCCTTCCCTGTGCTGAGCTACTGCTAGAGAATTTCTAAGCTCTGGAATCTCGGCAAAAGCTGGAAACACGCAACAAGCATTAAATTATTTTTTTTTATCTATCTTTTAGTTTGTTTCCGATGCCTGGAGACATGCAAGTTAGAAGCTGACAAGTTGACTAATTTTTTTTATTTTCCTGCCATGCATAATCCACATGCCTAGCATGACACACAGCTAGCTGTATGATGGGGAACATTATCATGTGTCAGAAATGTATGTTGATATTCAATGGTTATTCATTAACTTTAATCGGCCAACACATTGGTTAAGACCTTGGTTATGAGTGAATTTTATTGACTAGTGCAGAGCAGAAGCTTGTCTCTAGGCTTTATTGTTAACTAAAACTAATACCTTGTTTTGATTGTTTTCCATACAGCCATAAACACTGATCTTTAATAAGGGATTAAACCGTGCATTTCTAGTTTTTTAAATGTATACACTCAGGCGCCGCTTTCCATCCCACAGCGCATACACTCGCATCCATGCTTGAGGCCGCATAGAGGAATTCCCTCCAACCTCTCTCCCGCTGTTTCCTGCATCATTTCCCACAAGCCGTCCTTAACTGATTCCTAGTCCGCCACTTACCGATGTTCCGGAGCGGAAGCGCTGCAGAGCTCTAGGTGTTATGCACCCGCCGGCACTTGCAGACCCTGAGCTAGACAATGTACGTGTCCATAATGCATGGATTGCCTGCATACCTCGTGGATATGGCTCAACCAGAAGTGGGTTTCTAGGCGCTTACTTGGCAACCCATGTAACCCATCTTTTGTGCTGTTACTGGCGAGGAGTGAACTGAAGGTGGCTTAACAGGTCGGGTCGGTGCTCTCAGCTGTGCCACCCTTTCATACAGGCAGTTTGTGGTACAGTGCCTGTGCTCCCGGAGGCTGGCAGCGATGCCACGGCTCAGTATCCTGCTCCCCAAGCTCCGAACACACACGCATTAATGCTTGGGGTCGGAAGAAGGAATTCCCTCCCACCTCTCCCCCGCTGCTTCCTGCCTCATTTCCACAAGCCAACCTTAACACATTCCTAACCGAACATTTCCAGCTCCGCTGACGCCCTGGCACCCTGTGACCCTCGGCATTTTAGCGGCAGTGTAAAGCCTTGAAGGTCACACAGCGGGGGCGGCCTCTCTCTGGTATGCTAATCATGTACTGCGCACAGACACTGCCATGGACTGTGAAGGAGAGGGGTGTCACTGGGCGTCTCACGGGCTGTAGTGGAAGCCTGGCCTCTTTTATGGAGGCTCTTCCTCGGCACATACCATGTTGTTTGTGAATAAGATTGTTGCAGAATGAATAACTCTTTTAGTACCTTCTAATTCACAAACACTCCTTTCCCAGGCTTTCACTTTGCTCCCGCCGGGGACACAAGTAATGAAAATCGATCACGGCATGGTCTGTTATAATACCATACAAGTCCCTGTCCTTAGCAAAAAGTGTTGTTAACTTTTTACAAGATGAAGTCTTTAAAGTTATCGGTTCGCTCAGGTTAATAAAGGAAAAGGTAGGTCAGTACTGTTTGTCGTGGAACAATCTTCTGACTTGACGGGAAATTCCTTAAATGCTACTTTTCCCACTTCAGTCCTTTTAGTTATCTTGCCTGAGTGCCTCTTGCTGTCTAGCCAATGACACAATTCTAGGCATCGCACCACATTTGTAAAGCCTCGAGATTTAGAAGTTCACTTCTCGAGTACTAGCATGCTGTGCTACCTTTTCATGCAAAGCAGTTTCATTAGAGCATCTTTTGCCGTGGCTCCCATTTCTTCTCATTGAGAGTCTTGTTAGGAAATGCATCACTGAACATCCACAAATATCTTTTAGTAATTCATGTCAGTACCCCGACCACAGGTTTTATATCGGCACCCGCAGAGTGTTGCGCTACGCCAGCATCACTCTGTGCCACCCCAGCATCACTCTGCGCCACCCCAGCATCACTCTGCGCCACCCCAGCATCACTCTGCGCCACCCCAGCATCACTCTGCGCCACCCCAGCATCACTCTGCGCCACCCCAGCATCACTCTGCGCCACCCCAGCATCACTCTGCGCCACCCCAGCATCACTCTGCGCCACCCCAGCATCACTCTGCGCCACCCCAGCATCACTCTGCGCCACCACAGCATCACTCTGCGCCACCCCCACAGCACCACCACAGCATCACTCTGCACCACCACCACAGCACCACCACAGCATCACTCTGCGCCACCACCACAGCACCACCACAGCATCACTCTGCGCCACCACCACAGCACCACCACAGCATCACTCTGCGCCACCACCACAGCACCACCACAGCATCACTCAGCACCACCACAGCATCACTCAGCACCACCACAGCATCACTCAGCACCACATCACTCAGCACCACCAATGCATCACATTACAAATGCTATTGGTGTCACATTTTCAAAAATTATAACTATTGGCATTGTAAATGATAAAGCTATTAATTTTGCTATTTTCAAAACCAACACATAAATAAAAAAATTGTCATTTACAAGACCAATAGCTCAAACTTTCCTAATGCGAGACCTATTGCATTGCAAATGCTTGTTATACAGTGAAATCCTTTGTCTGGGGCTGCAGGGTGAAGGTAAAACCAGATGCAACTGGTTTTGGAGCACTTTGTTATTCTCAGTCACCCTTTCCATTCACTGGCCAGGCTAGGGACATTAGACGCATCATAGGGGGCGGGGCCAGCATTGTATGGGGAAAGCCCAGCCCTATTCAGGTCCCAGGTGCACTCCTCCCCAGCCATCAACATGCAGATCTCCCATTCACCACTGGGGCAGACCCATCCTGACTCCTGGAGCCAGGCTCACCACCCAGCTCCAGCCAGTCACAAGCCAGCTCATTCACTGCACAGGCACACCAACTTCTAGAAGTGGCACTTCCACACTAGACACAACCATGCCGCACACATCATCGCGCAGCATTTAATCACACAAGTCCGCACATACCAAACTCGAGCTTGCACTCCGCACGTATCAGGAACTAACATGGCACATACATTCCCCATGCATTCCTATGGGGGGGCAGGCCAACCTCACTACACGCACGCACTTTACCCTGGGACACGGTGGGAAAGTGCGCCACAGCCAGAAATCACTAACGCCAAGTCACATTCATAAGCAAAAAGTTTAGGGGTGAACCTGCCAGAAGGGCCAAGTCCAACAATAACCATGATAATCTAATATATACTCTTTGGTCGCTGATACTGTGCCCTCTGGTAACACACTATTGCTATTTTATTGCCTAGTAATTGTTGTAATAACATCCTGATCCTTACCCATAACAACATAGGTCAGCAACGAAGAGTATCTATTAGATTATCAATCAAGTCCTTAGCTCCATCCTAGAGACTCATCCCTAGATAATACACACCACTTTCATTGCCTCCTTGACTGAGCGTCTCAAAAAGTTCCAGTTGCTTCTATGGAGAAAATATCTTTCCTGGTTCCGACATTCAGTCAAAGCCATCCCACTGCTATATCACTTAAGTGAAGTAGGACTATTTTGTATGGAAACCTCTGCAACAGGAACAACCACGGTAGCCAAACTGGACAAAAATTACAAGCCTATTGAATCTGCTCCAACTTGCTCCCTCAATTAGGTCAAAACAGATTTAAGTTTTGGCTGCTGCTCTGTTCACATCTCCAATCCCTCATCGCCATGTCCGGATCTGCTGGACAAAGAATGTCAATGCTTAATACAATCGGCAACAGAATTGGGTGCATTTGCATCTGTGGCAGTGAATCTCTAAAGCCAGTGCCATTCTGGCATGATAGATCAGCCTATGTTAAAAAAACTGACGGTAAAGCAAGCCCATGCTATACTTTATGAAGCAGTACTGATATCTTCTGTGCTGATTGGTTTGTTTTTAGATGCTTTTAAAAACAGCTTCAGGCAGGTGGACACTGGTGCCGTATTTCACCTCTGTGCATGGTTGAAGTTCACTCCTTTTGACCAAATGTGCTGTCCAAAGTATTAGATATGCCTTTTGATGGCAAGCAGATTTTCAGGATGCACGCAGACAAATCTTTGCAGGCCATAAACACAGGCCATAAACATAGACTATGTCATGGCACATTCTTAGGATTCACTTCAGCAACGACAGAGCTATCGTATAGTAATCCAGTCATTTTGCCAACGATGGCTCTCAAACACTGAACGTTTTAATTCCTACAGGAAATGTGGTTTATGTAACCTGCCAGCATCATTCGTTCAATTTGGCTGTTGGAAACCGGCAGCCAGGCGCTCCCAGCAAAGAGTGAGAAGATCATCGTATTTGGGGAAAATCTAAATCCTCAAACACCATTCCAGTTCGGCTAATTGGCAATGAATGAGTCACTGGGTTCTGGATATTGTCCACCTGGATATTTCATAGAATTCACATCGAGGTCACCTTTGACACCTCCAAGGACAGTGTGCCAGTTACATATGGAGTCACTGCTGTTGGAAGTAATAACATTTCTACAGAAAACTGCTATAGAAATTTTGCCCAAATCACAACACAATCAGAGTTTTTATTTAAAGCTCTTCGTGGTCAAGAAAATGCCAGGAGGTGGCAACCCATTTTAAATCCAGGGGCGCTCAAAAAATTCATAAATAAACAGTCCTTCAACAATCTGTCCCTAATTATTGTTCTGCAGTCGATGAACAAGTGAGAATTTCTGCCGTTATTTGACCTAGAGGATACCAAATTTCACATCCCTGTACATCCCAACTGCAAGAAATTAGTTTATATAGTTAATGGGGTAAGTATCCAATTCATGTAATAACAAACCTTTTCAGAGTAAACCACCAAGTCAAGATATACTGAACTCCACTCAATGGTAGCTAAAGCACATAGCAGACTGGCTTAACTTGGAGACAATTTGCAAAGCAAAACTAAAATAGTAATAACGTTGAAATGCAAAACGAGAAGTCCCAAAACGAATGGACTAATGTAATAGACTAAAATGTCGAAAATCCAATGAAGGGAACCGTAGATATGAATTTTTAACGTTTTAAGTTGAAATAATGCCGAGATGCCTAAAGTGAGGAACCCCCCTAGGCACAATTTGATTCTGACCGCAATGGAGCGCAGGTCAGATACACAAACAAGGTTTGTCTTTGTCACAGCCAATTTTTTCGGACTTCAGTCCTTGAAGCACCAACCCACCATAGGAGTACACTTCTAGACCCTCCCTACCCTCCTCCCTCCCCCCTACCCCCAATGACCTAAGGGGAGGCATGTAGGGAATCACTAGCTGGAAGGCAGAGTTCATCCAGGTCTGGTTGTCACTGTCAGCTAGGCAGTTACAGGAAAGGCCTCTTGAAACTTGTATTCCTGTAGCTTGAACAGGAGGTCAGCTCTATGACCCTTGTGGCCCACTTATTTGTCAAGCGTACAAGTGAGCAGGTCCAGTCTTCTAGACTGTTCTCAGGTCTCAGACAGCAGGTCGAGTCCTCTTCTGATTTTTCACTGATCCAGGAGTGTTTAGTTGTTGGTGCTTGGAGGGGCCACATTTATGCCTGGGACAAGATGGTGGATGAGAATGAACCCTGGGGATACCCTAACCAATGGGGTAAAAGTATCCAGGGCTAACTCTACCCACTTTGGACATGTTCAAAATGTCCGAAGTCTTGAGCCACACTATACTTGGGTTCTGAAGGCTTGGGGGTATGTGGAGTGTGTACTATGGTAATCCTAATGTCCTCCCACAGCAAATACAAAAATCCAGTTTTAGGCAGTCCCTGTAGCCCATTCAACCTCGGACAGAAGTCTGGTAAAAACAAAGCTGAGCCTTCAGCAGCCAGACAGAATGCCAATACACTTTGTGTGTGTGGATCTGTTTCCCTTTGAAGTGTTCCCCCAGTGTCTTATGTAAAACCCCATCGAACTTGCCAAGAGCTATGTGACATTCAAGGAGGGTTCTACCTTCTAATGTCAGAGGATGCTCACAGCCCCAGTTGTGGGGAAGTTCTCCCTCCCATGCCTGGGTCACTGGAAGGACAAAATGGGAGAGACATGCCCAGGTGTGAGCTACATCTGTCTGTAATGGGGAGGCCCCTTCGAAGTGTACCAGTGGTCCGGTCACAACCCTCAGGCTATCCTGTCAAGGGGAGGACAGCATTTCCACCACACCCAAGGCCCATTGTACTTTCCTTGAAGCAGTTCACACTTCACCACAGGGAAGCCATCAATTTCTCATGTGTCAGTTCAGTACTTGCAGAAAGGCCTCCAGAGGCTTTAGACAGGTAAAAGGAAACTTTTCTAAAGTACCTTTTCTGTAATAGTGGGACACAATTGGACTTTACTATTATTTTTTTTTTTTTTTACTTTTCAAAAGTCATTTAAATAATTATTTAGCTGTTATCATTCCAAAATTAGAATTACATGGTGTTATATAATTAAACAGCTAGCCTTGCTACAGTAAAAATAGATTTTCTGCTTTTTCACTGTAAGAGCATTTGGAATATTGACCTTCTATGTGTCCTAAATTTAAATACCATCTACCCTATGGGCTATATGGACTCTCTTAGGGGTTTCTTGTTAATAGTTAAAAGAAGGTGTAGACCTGTCAAAAGGGTTTATTTTGACAGGTTGAATTTGCAGTTTACACCATCATAGCCAGACTACTGGTGACAGGACTGCAGTCCTGTTTGCATTTTCACTACAGTGTACGGTACAATGAGTGCTGCAGCCCTCTAGTGGCATTTAACTTACAGGCCTTAGGTACACTGTTGGTACCATATACTAGGGACTTATAGGTAAGTTAAATATATTAATCGGCATTATAACAATTTAATTGTAATTAAAGGGGAAGCACAAGCACTTTACCACTGGTTAGCAGGGGTTAAGTGCACAGCGTTTTATAGACCGCTAAAACAGGGTTTAGCGAATGCCAAAAAATTGGGGGCGACATTGCTGAAAGGGCAAATTTCCAACACCAAGCATAGAAAATATCTAAGATTCATAGTCCATGGCCAACGCTTTATCCTTTGGTCTTCATTCATCACCCAGAGTCTATAGTGTCTGGCTCCTGTACCAGCTTAGGTGAGACAGCAGGGAGTGAGGCCACAGAGAGGGCATTCATAAGGACCGACAACACTACAACCTTGTACTACATAATGTTATGTTATGTTATCCTGATTTATTGAGCGCACAGCTGCCCCAGCAAAGGGGCGTCCTGGCGCTAGAGCAGAACAAAACCGGACAGGAGGTGGGAAACACAACACGACGGCATAAGAAAACAGGGTGGAAAAAAATCAAAGTCTTTCCAGAAAACTCAAGTGCTCTCGTATTGGGTTTCTTGGCACACCATCAAACTAACATAACAATAGAGCATGTCCCAGGGTTGTTAAATATTCTTCGGAAACCGTTAGTGACTACCCTTATTGTGAAATAGACCTGGGATAATTGCTTCAATAAATGAGGAGTCCTGATCATTTCGCCATGCAGTTCAACACCAGTTAACCTCTTTACGCAAACAGGTAATTATATACAGGAACACATGGGAAAGCTCTTTCGATTCACTGCTCAGACATTTGAGCTTATGCCTTTCCTCAGGTCCCTTTCATACCAAGCGTGCTCCAAACACTAAATGGACAGTCATTCAAGTTGATCCTAATAGCCCCGGCTTGGGCCAGGCAATGTTGGCTCACACAGTTGTGGGACGTGTAGGACTCACCCACTTTATTCAGTGTAAACCTGAATCTACTAACCTAAAATCATGGGCAGGTTCTGCACCACAATCCAGTCATAGTGACCGTCTGCCTGTGTGTTACAGACTTTGTGTTTAATATTTTGAACATACCACCTGCTTGTTGAACCATCTTGGCAGCAGCATTACCAACTTCCGCAACTAAGAATTACTCTTTAAAATGGAGGAGGTCTTACATTTGGCCAGCTGATAATTCTCTCAATCCTTTAACTAAGCATCTCCCCTAGATCGTACTCTATTATTGGCACCCTGCTTACTCCAGGTTGAAATAGTTCTCCATTTGAGTCCTGCTAAGCTTCAGTATTAAGGTGCCCATGAACACAGATCTCACCATCCTGTTTTCCACCAGCCTGGTGCAGGAGTTCATGAAAGGTCCATTTTAAACTTTCCCGTCAATACCCAATCCGTCTCATATGTGATTGTAACGCTGTTCTGGGAACCTTCCTTCGAAGTCCACTCGGCAGATGCTGTCATGGAAGGCAACTACATTATTGGCCATCACATATAAAAATTCGAGAAACCGAAGCGCTGTCAATTCATCTACCTTATCGGAAATATGCAAAATCCCATGTTGAACTAGAATTCCTATTCTCATTCCCAATATGCCATCCCCATTCAACCTACACCACAAAATCGGTCTTCCAACTTTCCTTTTGCACCAAAAAGTTGGGCTCAGACAGCTTTACATTCACTGGATGTGAAATGTATGAAATTCTGTTTGGCATGAACAAATACATTTAGGAAGTTGGATCAACTTTTTATTATCTTGTGGCAATGCAGAGGAAGTTTCAGCATTATCAGAACGGGCACTGCACCATGGATTTCAGCATGCATTCCTTTGTCGCAGGGATGTTGGCACCGTTAGTTTGAGCAAATTCCACAACAGGCAAGGCAGCCACGACTGTGCTCTTTGCTGGTGTGCCAACGGCTGACCTCTCAAAGCAGCAACCTGGTCCTCAACTGTTACGTTTAGCAAAGCGCGGTGATTTTAATGTCTAGAGGACTTCAGAAACCGCTGTAGGGCAAGTAGTACTAACCAAACTGTTCAATTAAGGTTATACCTGTTACTACTACTTCGTAGTAGATTTATAAATTTACTGTAGTAATAGTCATTCATGCATTCAAACCTGTTACAGATCTAATATTGGAAAATAAATGATTACTTACCCGTAACTCCAGGTCTTTAATAGTGGCATCTTTCATAGACTTATGCACTCACCCACCCTCCCAGTAAATGGGCTTTTTTTCTGCTGAGTTGCGTTTGGCTTGCTGTGGAAATCTGAGCAGCTCGGCCTCCAAGGGGGTATGGGCTCAGAGTTTCATTCCTGATTGGCCAAAGTTCATGTAACAATTACGTGAATGAACTACATAGTCTGTGGCTATTTTCAATGTTCATTTGAGTGTATAAACATTACTATGTTAATAGACTACTGAGGATTGCCAGCCTGACCAAGGAGTATATTTAAGCACGTGAATCTGAAAGATTCCAGTGTTTGAGAACTGTCCTAAAAAAGAAAATAATCATTTCTCAATTTCTTTTTACTCTTAATGAAGTCTGTTCCCTCCCCTCACTCGAGTTTCACCTTCATGGCTCCCTTCTCATGGTCTCTATATGACCGCGCACCTTTGGGTCCTTCACCGTGTTCTGGATAAAAGTGGTGCTGTTTTGCTGTCAATTTATGTTACTCGTTTCGCTATTTGAATACTGGATTCATGCTCTTGTAGAGGCAGTCATGCTATTGCAGTGTTTCTCGTGTGCTCTTTCTTGTCCTCCTCCCACTGTTTGAACTGAAACCATGGCTCCCTGACCGTGGCCATGTTTTATCTACGTATAGCCAGTACGAAGGGGGTATAAGTGATTCTGTTGATGGTTCCTCCCTTTGCCATCACGTGTGACAAACTCTAGAATTCTCCTTTGGTGTCCTGTCTACCCAATCCTGTAGTCTCACTGAAACTCATCCTTGTGGTATTCCAATGAGGGTTGTTTCTTCTGGTTTTGAGGGGGTCCCTTATCTGCTTTGGGGGGACCCTTGTCTGCCTGCCAGCTAGTTTACTGAGCTTCATAAACCTTCGGTTCTGTAGGGCTCTGAATTGGAAGCACTAGTAAGTGCAACTTACTCGTTATCGTGACATTTGCGCTGGCTCCCCTTGCTGTGGTCGACCTTTGCTTTCTCTTGACACATATTGCGACCATGCACCTGGGAGCAGTCCTGTTTGGTGTGAAGGAGGGCGTGGGAGTGTTGGATACCGATCTTCATTCTGTGACCTACCATCCTGGATTATACAGAAGAGAGCCTTTAACAAGAATCCCTTCAGTAAATAAACTGCACTTTCTGTTGCATTGCAATATTATCTGCATGTGTTTCTACTTTCTGTGGCATACGCAATGCAGGTATGTTAACTTTATTAAATTTTTCTCCTCAAGGCATAGATTAGGAACTTGCAATGGCATCATGCTACCTGTACAGAATAAGTGGTTTCGTGCTGCAGAAAGACTGGCTACTAAGCCAGTGGGGCGGCTCTTGGAAGCCTCTCATACAGCAGTATTAGCATGTTGGAGCATTTCCTAGTCTAATTCTAATTCTAATTACATTTGTTAAGCGCGCAGCTACCCGGAGGTTTCCCGGTGCTAGAGCAGACAAAAGGTAAGAAGGTGAGAGGGACAAAACAACAGAAGATTAGGTATTAAAAAGCCAGGTCTTAATTCCTTTGCGGAATGTCATGTAACACATTTCAGAGCGCAAAAATTGGGGTAAGGAGTTCCATAGGGAAGGAATTAACACAGAGAACGAGCGTCCACCCATTTTGACTCTGTTTACACGAGGTACCCTAAACTTGTGCTGAGTGGAGGACCTTAGAGTGCGGAGGGGAACAGGGGGAATAGAAATGCCCAGCAAGCTGTATCTCGAGGGAATTATTTCTTTAATGTCAATTTAGTGGAGGCCTGTTTATGCAGCACTGGCTTTGCAATTTCATATGTATTGCATCAGTACTGTTCTGTTAATTAGCTCTTCTCACTTGTGCTCCATGGGGACCAATGGTGCAGAGACAAATGCATTGCTTAACTCAGTACAGTTTGAATGGTGTCATAAATGAGTTAACGTAGTGGCAGTGCCTGCTTTGATGTTTGACATTTACTAGAATTAACAAATTTCCAAGAATTTGTAACTGATTTAAGAATTGTATTTTTTCTGATAGGGCGACAGGGGTCCAGAATGTCCATAGTCTTGTAGATCTGGGCGTGTACCTGTTAAAAGGAACGATTACACTATACTGTCTTTTCCTTAACTGGTTTGCCATAGCACTAATCTTCTTTTACATATGTTTTACATTGATTGGTGTCTTTTTTATCAAACTAACCTTCTTCACTTTTTCCTTCAAGGATACCTGGAAGCACTGCCTTGAATTACAACTATATCTTCCGTTAATCTGAATTTGCTAACAACAATGTTTTTGTTTGGAGTACCTTCCATAGGAAGGCTTCCTGAAATCATGCTTGGGCACCTTTTTGTACCTGCTGTACCCCAAATAGTAGCCAACGCTGCCCAGCTTACTGATTGGATGATTCTTTGATATTCAAGCCTATAAGGTAGCTCAGTGGGATGCCTAACGATAGCTTGGAATGGAATGGAAGGGGTGGGGTAGGGTCTGGTGGTGGATTGAAAAAAGACTGTGGTCAAGACATCCATTTTTTTTTTTTCAGAGCATTATATATAAAATATTTGTTCTGAGTAAGGCAACTTGAGTAAAGATCTGTGTAAATAAGATTTATTGTCCAGCACTTATGTTAGTCGGCTCTAGTAGTTACAGAGCATATGCTGCTTTCTGTCATTCTTTAGGACGAGAAGCTCACAGTTACACAGGATCGCCCCGTGCATGATGACAAGCCGCAGCCCATCCACTTCCAGTACAAGGTGACTGATGTGAAGGACTCCTGCTGGGAGGCTGTGCTGTCCAATCAGAGCCTTTTTGTGGAAATTCCCGACGGCTTGCTGGCCGAAGGGAGCAAAGAAGGGTAACTATTTCTCTAGATTTACTCATAAATCATATTATTCTATCATTTCCAGTAATATGATAAATAACATTGAAACTGGTGGCACAAGTTGGTTTGAAATTCATTAAAATATAATCACATAGGTCTCTTGCTGTTTCACCTAATTGTGTAGTCCTTTGCTGACAAGATTTGAAGTAGAATTCAGATTCAAATCATGGTAATTTCCATTTAGTAAAATTCCGATGCATTTCGGACTAATCTAGCCCTTTCTCAAGGAGTACTGAAAAACGAAGAAGATATAATGGGCTGTCAGATAAATAGAATTACAGACGAGGTAAGAGGTGAGGTTAGAAAAACGTGTGGCGTGCCCGTGATTAAATGAAAACATGATTCAAAAGACCGTATTGTGAAAAGGACTGTGCAAGAAATAAATTAATCGGGACGTGGTGTGGGTAGTGTTTGGGGTTCTATGCAGGTGTGAGGAGGGGGGTATAATACGTGGCGTGAGCCATGTACTTATGAGGAGGGGGGTAAATAAATGTAGCCTCGATTTAATTCTACTAATTGTTGCAGAATTATCCGGTATCCTCAAAGATTTAGACAAAGAGATCAAAGACATTGAAAGCGAATTAACCGATTTACTAACATCTGATGAACTTACGAAAACTCAAGAAGACATCAACTCACTACTTGATAAACACAGTAAGGAAATAAACGAGCGAAAAGTGAGAAAATTTAGGAGAGATACCCTGGATTATAAACTGGACAAAGTTTATACTTGGGCTAACGTATATGCCCAAAGACGCCGAAATAAGCCATATAGCACCCAAACAGATACCTCATCTTTCCAGATTAATTTATTTCTTGCACAGTCCTTTTCACAATACGGTCTTTTGAATCATGTTTTCATTTAATCACGAGCACGCCACACGTTTTTCTAACCTCACCTCTTACCTCGTCTGTAATTCTATTTATCTGACAGCCCATTATATCTTCTTCGTCAACCTTGGAGTCTTTCATGAACCCCATGGAGTGCCTCTTCTTACAGGGAAGCACATGCATTCTAATGCGTGCACAACTTATCAGTATACCATAGGCGCCACCAGGACGGAGACGCCACCTGAGAGAGTACCCAACCAGCCAAAAATTATATCATTTTTGATCGTCCAAACATCCAAATAATTACCAGCAGTGCACTCTCTACCACCGATTTTCCAAGATTTGAAATGGGCAATTTGAGCTTCTCGGTTTGGAAGGAAGTTCCCTTAAAAATTGCACTAATGAGGCACGAGAAATACTCTTCTGAGGCAAATTCACTGTTCATGTTTTATATTCGTGATTGGCAACTTGTTATGCACTATTAAACTTGCTCTTAAATGCAAAATGTGTAGAAATGTGTTTACCTAATAAGTGCAAAATTGTAATTTGCCTCACCAAAACAATTTCCACAATGAAGGCCTCTGTGCAAGTTCTGTAACTTAACCCATGGATAGACCTACTGTTTTGCTGTGTGACTGGGCTTGCAGGCATTACTGGAACAACTTTTAACCCCAAACCACACTGCATTTAAGAGTTAAGTTCAGTTACAAATGTATACTTTTAATAAAGGTTTCTGAAGACCGTTTTGATGCATTTCAAAGGTTTAGGTAGCTATTTTGTTGCATTTATCTAAACAAGGCTTGACTCCACATGCACATCTAGTGTATATAATGGAAAATGTTCTATGGCATCATCCCCCACCTTAGTGTGGTAGCAAGACAAAGGCCCAGTGGCGGCTTTAAGTGGTGAGGCCTAAAATGACAGAGCTAAATGAGTCCATTTTCACTAATAAAAATCTAGGCCAGACCAATTTGTCTCAAGAACATCTTCACTTGTAATATTCCTGTTTTCTCGGTTTACTTTTCCAAGTGTCCTCTTGTAGTGAAAATGTGTTCTCTGCTTGAAACTAGTATCTAATGACACACCTGAAAACCTGTCCCTTCCAATTGGCCTCCCTCAGACAGGCCAGTCTGCCCCTTTGCAGGAGGCGAAATACCCTCTTAGGTGATCTGCCTTTCCTATGGATAAATATAACCTGTAAAAAGGGTAGTTCAAAGGGTCGATCCTGTGTCAAGTGGAGGCGTAAAGGAAGGGTGATGTACTTTTGGTGAATCCATGTCCATTTTGTAGAGGCAGGGGGCGTAGCTTAGTCGGTGAGATCCAAGGTGTGTGAATCTCTCATTACCCAACTAAAGAAGTGGGAAAAACCAACTGACTTGGCAGACCCAATTTTGGGCCTTCAGACCAAACTACCAAGCCAAGAATTTTGTTGGTTTTTGGGAGGGTGGGGGAGCAGGGTTACACACCAAACAGCCCCCACCTTGAAGCTTATGTCCTTGTCCAGAGGGCCTTGCCATAGCAGGATCTCCATCTGCAGGCGAGACCCCAGTCTTCCCATATCACACATACAGCCTTGCACTACTAAATGTCTAGAAAGTCAAATAGTTGGATTTTCTGACCTTTAAATACCTGGGCATTTTTTCAACACTTTGTCAAACTCTTCCTTGACGTCTGTGGCTTCCTGCATTATACATTAGTCTAAGGCTTGAACACACAACTCTCATTGACTTATTGGTTACTTTTGAATACATTTGTCTTATTTCGTTTTTTTTTAACTGGCATGCCTAGGCCATTGGCTAAATGCTCTCAATATACCCAATTTACAGTCAAGACCTTTCTATTTTCACTTTTGTGGTGTTAACTTTGATCTGTTCTAGATGTGTGGTTATTGCTTGAACTCCAGTTTTTATGGTATTCTTGTTTTTTAACTTTTCTGGCTGTATTTATCCAGATTTTTTTCTTAGTGTGAAAAATAAATCTGCAATGTGTATGTTTCCACATTTCTTTAACCAACAAAGCTCTCTTCATGCTTGCATATCCATTGGGGGTTAGCCACTTATACAATACAGTCATCCTAAATTATTTGTATTGTAAAACGGTTTAAAAAGCTGTACTACTGTAGTTGTGGAAGCTTTTATTAGGATTTTTTTTAACTCCCCTGCCTGACAGTGCACAGCTGTTGACCTAGCACTCATGATTGACAGTAGTAAGAATCGTCCAAAAGAGAGCCTATTATCTCATTTGTTCTATACTTAAAAATAAATGCAGATCGAAAATTAATGGTTTTCGGTCCGCATTTATCTGTAAAAACGGAAAATTGGTAGCCTTATAACATACAGTATGCTATTTTTGAACTCTAAGCAGTCCAATGCTTCCATTCCAGTTTTGATCTCACATTTAATAAATAAATTCGTCCATAAAATAGAGGTGAAGCATCCAAAGTAAAAACAAGCAAACAAATTTGTCCAACAGGGACTTGAACCTGTTCATCGGTAATCTACCTTCTGCTGTGTGTAAGACATAGAAAGGGAATCTACGGAGCTCTAATAAACAGGACATTCAGCAAGCTTGCGACAGAAGAACTAATAGCACATTTTTAATTTTATATGCTGGAACTATATATTTTGAAACCACTGAAAAAAGGAATGTAAAAGCATATTGGTAAAAAATAACTTAAAGATGATTCCGAATAGAAATACGGACTAGAGCTTTTCAAAGCCACACTGTGGACACTGTTCAGTTATGCCAGTTGGTTTCTAAACCATACTATCTTTGGCAGACAGTAAATCATAACTTTCTTTTCCCAGTATTCTATCCTCGTCAAATATCCCACATTCGGGACTGGCTAAAGACGAAAAGATCGCTATTTGTTTCTTTTTGAAGCAATGAGTCATTACGTGTTGCCAGTGTTTACAGATGCAGGTAATACTGCATCTAAATACAGTCACTGATTTTTGCAATATTCACCAGATACTACCTCCCTATTTCAAGTTTACAGTAATTGGTATAATTCCCATACACAAATTCTCCAGATTTTAGCTGGCAGAATGTGTTCCGAGGAAGAAGTATCCCATATTAGGGCACCAACATCTGTTGGTTCCCCAGGCCTATTATAGCAGCCCCAATTGGAGCTAATTGTGTTCGGCTCAATGTAAAACTATGAAATGTTGACCTGTTCAGAAACGGTCTAAAACTGGTTTACATATCATTCCTTCCCTGGCTGCCAATCTACTCTACAAAAGTGAGCTCAAGCTCTACCACAAAGCCTGCAAGAATGCAAGATCTACCTACATTACCAAATCCATAACAGAAGCTACTAACAAATCCAAAACTCTTTTCAATCTTGTAAAAGAGCTTGCAGGCACAAACACTTCCTCCAAACCTCTTCCCCTTGACAGCTTGCAATGTGAGGAACTGGCTAAATATTTCACTTCCAAGATCAAGACCATTCATCAAGACATAACTATACAACAGCAAGCCCAGTCTACAAATACGCAAAACCCCACATCTTATACAGATGTCATCCCGACCCAACCCCATCTGTCTCACATGCCTCTCAATTCATGGCCTGAGATAAACGTCCAAGGGCTACGGGACATCCTAGGAAAGGTCAAATCCGGGTCGCCAGTCGACCCTCTTCCGATCTTCATTCTTAGACTCCTGGACACTCCTCTCCTTGCTGTGCTAAGCCAAATCTTAAACCTATCCCTTACCACGGCCACAGTCCTGTCATCTTGGAAACATGCCATGGTTTCCCCCCTTCTTAAGAAACCAGCGGCTGACCCCAAGATCTTGGCTAATTTTCGTCCAATCTCCCTCCTGCCTGCACTCTCCAAAATACTGGAAAAACATGTCCATGATCATCTCTCCAAATTTACTGAGGCCAACAACATCTTGCACCCCTCCCAATCTGGTTTCCGTGCGGGATTCTCGACGGAAACCACTCTACTTGGAGTGGTGGAAAACCTTCGACATCTGGTTGACTCTGGTAACACGGCCGCGCTGATCCTTTTGGACCTCAGCGCGGCGTTTGACACCATTTCTCACCAAACATTGCTTGCATCTCTCTCCAAAATAGGCATAAGAGGTAAGGCATTAGAATGGATAGCATCTTTCCTGATGCTCAGGACATTCCAAATCTCGTCCAGCAATGCGACATCTAAGGTCCATTTTTCTCCGCACGGGGTCCCACCGGGATCAATACTAAGCCCCCTGCTTTTTAACCTCTATGTAGCCCCGTTGGCCCAGATCGCTGAAGCCGCAGGTCTTATCATGTACACATATCTTGATGACTCCCAAATATTTTTCTCTCTGTCTAATGACAACCTTGAAACTACTTCACGCCTGCAGGCAGGCCTTAGGGACATTTCATCGTGGATGAACAAAAACTTGCTCAAACTTAACGGCAGTAAAACCGAGGTTCTGATAGTAGGCCCCGACCAGAACCTCTGGAATTCCAGACACTGGCCATCTGAAATGGGCCCTCTGCCAATACCATCTCACCAGGTCCGCAATCTGGGCTTTATCATTGACAGAGAACTAACCATGGAGCCCCAGGTGAACGCCCTCTCAGCCATCTGTTTCACAATCTTAAGATGGCTCAGAAAGATCATATGGATGCTCCCTGACGACACTCAAAAGACGGTGATAAATGCATTAATCACCTCCCGCTTGGACTACGGGAATGTCCTTTATTTAGGGGCATCTCAAGCAACTACAAAGCGCATCCAACTGGTACAGAATGCGGCAGCCAGGCTGCTCTGCAAATGCAACAGGCGAGACCGTATGTCCAGCCACCTTAAGGCACTCCACTGGCTTAAAATCGAAAACAGGGTCAAATTTAAGACTCTTAGCCTTATGCACAGGATAAAGTGGGGCAAGGCACCCAAATATCTCCAGACCCTTGTGCACACCTATATGCCTGCCCGCTGCCTAAGATCTGCCACCCAAGGTCTCTTCTGCGTCCCTAAGACACGTCGGGTAAGGATGGGAGGTAGATCTTTCTCCCTCCTTGGCCCAAAACTCTGGAATTCCCTTCCCCAACCACTCCGCCTTGAAAGCAGGTATGCGTACTTTCGTAAAGCCATTAAGACCTGGCTCTTTAACCAGTGACCTCCCTGCCCTCCCATTCACAATCCTTTCCTATTCCTCTAGTTCATTATTCTGCTTTGCGCCGGGAAACCCTTTTTTGGGCATCTGTCGCGCTCTATAAGCCAAATAAATAAATAAAAATAAATAAGGTGTTATTTTTTTTTTTTTTTTGTTTGCTTATGTTTTCTTTCATGCCATCGTTATTGGAATTCCACATCGAACCATAATCACTCCACCAGACCTATAGGCTAGTCAGACAGTTTTTAGACTACAATATACTTTCCTTCCTAGACGCCTATACCGTGCTTTGGCCAACCACTCAACCCTTCACAAAAAATCAAGACTATCATTACTGACCTTTTCAGGACATCCAACCACAACAATAGATTTATAAATAAAACTAATCTCAGACCAGTTCCCAACTCTCGTACGACCATGACCACACAAAACATCCCTGAAATGCACATTACTCAGTTGCCGGTAAGCTGTGAAACACGCAGTGGAAATAACTGATCTCATTCTTAACCATGGCTTGGGCATCTTTGTGTTCACTGAGACATGTTTAAATGAAGCCTGCGATTCAATCCTTGACATTCTAGTTCCTCCTACCCCCCACTCACGGCATCCTCAGTCTGGATCGTTTAGGCTGTTCTGAGTGCCTGCATATACAGATCCACACTTTCTCTAAAACTGTCTCCTGCTCTCACTGCCTACCTTTGAATACCTACGAAAACACCACCAATGACAACTCCAGATGTTCTTAACATGTTTTACCACCCGCCTGGAGATAACCATACATTCATCGAACAGATCATGTAGATTAACTCCTTCAACAATGAACACAACCAGATTTTTCTTGGTGACTTTAACACTCAATGGAACTATTCTAATTACACTTGTGAACAATTTAAAATCATTCATCCAGGACCTTTTCAAGCATGCAATAGCCCTACCCACAACAAAGGGGCCACCCTTTATTTAATCATTGCAAAAGAGACCATTACACCAATTGAATCCATTCTTCCTTGAGACTGGAATGACCACCACCACTGCATCACCTTCCTTATCTCCGTAAATGCAATCATCTCTAGGGGCCAACCTATGAAAGCCAAACACTGGGTCCAAGATACCCGCCGACATAACCCTACTCACCATGTCCGCTCTTAGTAACTGCATCCTGCTCCTGCCCTCCTCTATGCATAACGCTCTTGACCTCACTGAGCGCTATATAAATTCCATGTCCAAAATCATGAACACCCTTGCACATAAACTAAAAAGCATCCTGACTAAATGAACCATACCCTGGTACAATTGTGACCTTAGCAAGGAACGTCCTCGCTTCAGACTTGGAGAAAGAGCTTGTAGACATACCCCCTCCTCAGACTCCTACGGCAAAGGAGTGCTTACAATAGGCACATCAGGTACTCTAAAGCAGCCTCATCCAAAATCTACTAGACACAGCAACTAATTGACTAAAATAATTGTTCCTAATGATCAAAAACCAGACTATCCTCGAGCGATTTCCCCCTTCCTCAGACACCACCTAACTGCGAGACCTTCGGCATATTCTTTGCTGAGAACCACTCTAATCTCCAACAATATCCAGAACTCTATGCAACTCCTACCACCCGTACCCCCGACATTATACCTCTCATGACCAGGAAGGTTGCCCACAAAGCCTCTGCCCCCCTTCCCCTCCCTACCCCCCCCCCCCCCCCATCCTCACCTAAAAATAGCACCGGATGGTCTAGCTTCGAAACCTTCAAAGAAAGTTACATCATAAACATTTTGACCTCTCTTAAATACTGCAACCAATTCAACGACCCACTCCAACTTCCTCAACGAGTCCATCCACCTCCTACTCCCATAATATACCATGATAATCATCAATGCCTCACTCACTCAAGGTACCTTACCGGACTGCTTCAAAAGTGGGCATGTCACTCCTATTCTAAAAAAAAAAAACGCTTCGACCAGTCTGATCTCAATAATTACCACCTTATCTCCAACAACGCTACCTGAGCCAAACTCTTAGAAAAATGTGTACACTTAAAGCTTCGTGATAACATTGAGCATTTCCAACTCCTCGACCAATGTCAATATGACTTGCGACAGGGTCATAACACTGAAACTGCATTGGTCCACATTGTCTGATGCCCTACGCTCACTCGACCAGAATGATTCTTGCTTACCTTGCTTGCTGGACCTGTCGGCAGCATTCAACATTGTCAATCAGGATACCCTTGAGAACCTACGAGAACACAGGATGGGTGTCTCTGGTACTGCACTAAAATTGGTCTCTTCTTTCCTACACAACAGATCTCAGTGCATCCTAATCAACCATGCTCTCTCCGATCAGTATTGTTGAGCGTACCTCAAGGCTCGATTCCCACCCAGACACTGTGTAGCCCCTAACAGATATCCTCAAACTCGACCTTATTTCCTACTAAATGTATGTGGATGATGCCAAACTTTATCTGAAAATGTCCCCTCCCGAGGACATCTATATCCTCAACACCACCCTGACACAAACACAACATTGTCTGGCCAGTAACCACCTCAAACTCAATGCCCTCAAAACAGATATTGGGGCGGTGTTGGTTGGTGAGATCAGTAGGAATTCCAAGACTGATATCCTCTTACTGCCTCGAATTATACCCCCGAAATCATTAAATAACCTTGGACAAAGAACTTTCCAATCAAAAACACATTAATGCTACCACCAGAGGAGCTAACCCTCAATTACTCATTCTAAGGAAACTTAAACCTTTCTTCCCCTTGGCAGACTACACAAGAGCTTGAGCTGCTGTTTTGATATTATTATTATTATTATTATTATTATTATTATTATTATTATTATTATTATGTTTCTTATATAGCGCCTGAATCGACCCCCGAAGGGGTATCTCCGCGCTTGCCTTGGGAACCCGTCCTGGCTTTTCCCTGTGAGAGCCCCTTACAGGGCATACCCAAGGTGAAAGCCAGGCATCCCGCCGCGGGGGGGCCGTTGTGGAGATTAAGCAAGCTTAATGCCCAGAGTTGCAGAGTGTGAACCCATGATTAGGTCAGGCACCAAAGCGAGAATTATCCAGTCCATGGACATTTGAGCTCAAGACCCTGCCGCGTCGGGAATTGAACCCTGGTCCCGGGTCTGACCTCTGCTTCAGGGTCTGTTTGCTCTAACCAGTGAGCCACACTTCTCCATCGAGATTAGACTACGGTGGTGCTACACTTGTGGACCTTCCGGAAATCATACTTGCACTCCTAAAGGCTAACCTAAATGCAGCTGCTAGGCTCATAAATGGTTCTGCTTCTAAAAAAAATTTGATCACATCACTTCCGACATGCAAACTCTGAAATGGCTACCATAAGAGGTAAGGATCTACCACAAAATTGCATGAATGACCCATAAAGCGCTGCACCGAATACTCCCTCCTACCTGACCCAGAAAATTGACCTTATCGGATGGAAACAGACTATCTAGAAGCACAACCTCTAGAAGCACAACCTCCTTAAAACTCGAACTACAAAATTCCCCCAAAAATAAAACCTACTACCAATTCTTTCTCCGGAATTGCCTCACAATTTGTAACTCTCTCGATTCGAGATTAGATGCAACCCATCGACCTCCATCTTCAGAAAAGTAAAAACTTTCTAACAAATTCCTCTCATAATGAGGCTCTTACCTCCCTATCCTCATGCCTGAGTATTCCCTGCTACTCTTATCTATTATACTTGTAAATATTGTTCTGTTTTGTGATCTATATGATCTATACCATGTTTGTACATTTTCACCTTTTTGTATCCTATTGTCCCTTTGTTCCTACTTGTAAAAGGAACGGTCACCCGTAAGAGACTTGTCGCACTATATAAACCTCTAAAAATAAATTAATCTGTGCATCTATAGATATGTCCACAATCACACTTGTGGATATATGTCCCCAGCTGTATGTGTTATACCTTTCGTTAAGTAGACTCTACCAGACAGCGATGGTGTCTGGTAGTGAAAGGCATCTTGTGGGCGTAGCAAGAACATACTTCTCATCCATTTCTCCTCTTGTCAGTTTTGATTGTCCCTCCTATGGAGCAAAGCCTCTTTACCATATCTTTTGATTGGCTGGCTTCTATGCTTCCACTGCTTTCTTTTCAGTCACTACTTTTTCTTTTGGATTAAGCACTCCGTGAGTGTGCATGCGTCTTCCAGCTGTCTCACTCATGTAATTCTCTCCCCCTGCTCTCCGTGTCGCCCATGTGCTTCTCCCCAGCCCCCTCCATGTTGTGCTCACCCTTGTATATTTCTCCTTTTTTTTTCCCTTTCTCGCCTATGCTTTGCCCCACCTGCACCATGATGCTCTCTTGCCTGTTGCTGCTTTTCACCACCCTTCGTGTTCCTTCTCCCACCCTTCTGCACTCATTCATTCACTCTCTCGCCTATTACTTCTAATCCCCACTACTCGGTGTTGCTTCTGTCGTTCCCCATGTTGCTTGCTCTACTCATGCCCTCCATGTTGACTCCCTCATCAACTCTTCAAAAAAAGAAGCTTTTGCCCTACTTAATCATTATATACATTTTCTTTTTATTTACCAGTTGCTCGCGTCATTTTGTAGGCTTACTCATGTATGGTGCATGCACGTTCAAAATGATGCGACTGGTGTGTCATTGCACCTTTATTATTTTTGGGGATGAGGGGTGTTTTATTGCATAATCGGAGTTGCTTTACAGCATGGTAAAAAAAATTGGCAAAGCCAATAGGTCACAATGGTGCCGACATGTTTGTTTTTATTGGTGCCAGCACCTCTGTTGGCCTGTCTGCAAGGATGCGTGTATTTGTGTTAGTCTTTGTGCTTGTGTACCTTTTAGGTATTACTTAGTTTATGCGTGAGTGCGTGCATCTGTAGTGTGAGAATATTTGCCTATATTTTGTCACACTATGTATGCATTATATAGTAATTGTCAAGGCTTTTTCTTAGTGCAGGTACGCTGTATATCTGACCTTTAACAATTCTGGGGTTTTATTTTTTGGTAGGTTGCTGGCACTGCTCGAGTTTGCAGAGGAAAAGATGAAAGTGAGCTATGTCTTTATATGTTTTAGGAAAAGCAGAGAAGACCGAGGTGAGACAAAACTTTCTTGCACTGTGTATACTATCAATTGAAATGTTTTGAAGTAAATACCTTTCTTGCAGTATATGTAGCCATCACTTCTATGATGCCCATATAGAATTCACTGACGTTTTCCAAACTAAAAATGAGAATGCATAATAAGGGCTTTCTGACCAACAGAAAGGGAAAACCTTAAGTGTGGGTTCTTACCAATCTCTGCAGCAATCAAGGAAAATAAGTTTCCTTGGGAGGGAGTACAGAACTTACAGATCCTCCCTCCCCCCCCTCCTTTTTTTTTTTAAGAAATCTCCAAGCATTTTAGCTATACATGCCGACATGGTGGCATTTCTGCTGCACCTGTGGCATTATAAACAATACCTTTATAGAGTAAGGTCTGCTTAAAAAACACAATATCTGAACTTTAAATTGGTACCAGAAAAATCGTTAATAGAAAACTGGTCCAACGACTCCAGTTACAACAAAATTGTATTTTCGTCCGTAATGTCTTAAACCTTCGCGAACTCTATGTAAATCTGACCCTTAACACTAAACATTATCTTTACCATAACTCTGACATCCCACTGAACCCCTTACTCTAATGACTTTTTACCCAAACATACATTTAAATATTTTAAATGTTTTATATTAAACAGGTAGGATGTAGTACAGCATCAATCACAGAAAACAGCTCCTTTTATAGCCATTACATACCATATTGATCGCCAGAAATTCAATGATGCATTACTTAACAGAACCACACCTCCAACCTTCTGCATGACAAATACTATACTTCCGACCCTAGGACTGTCCTTCTGTGCTGCGAGCACCCTTGTTTTGACTGTACACCCTCTTTTTGGAATAAAGAAAATCACAACTAAGACAAGCCTACGTCTGTGATTATTGATACTATATTTCTGGAATTGTGTGGTGCACCTTTGCTTTTATGTATTAATTTACTGAGTTCTTGGATGAACTATCACTGTGACAGTGGGTGTTAACCAGTGTGCACACACCTCGCCCATACAAACTATCTAGGGCGTTTAAAACATTTTTGGGGGTGATTTGGGTTAGGTGCTGTATTCAGGAAGTTTCCACGGTCTCCTCTGTCTTTTGAAATTGTCCTTCTGTGCCCCTGGGCCCATCCAGTGTGGTATCTGATGACGTCATGCCTCTTTGCGTGGGTTCATCAATGGTAATTTGGAAATTAAACAATTATTTATGATGGGTGAGGAGCTCGAAGGTGATCCTCTTGTTGACTGGAGCCAGTGCAGGTCTATCAGGTGGCAGTAATGTGGCTGTGGCGGGGGATGTCGAGGACGAGGCGTACTGAGGCGTTCTGTATGCGTTTGAGTCTTTTCTGGAGTTTGGCTGTGGTTCCCGCGTAGAGGGCGTTGCCGTAGTCCAGCCTGCTGTGACGAGGGCCTGGGTGACCGTCCTTATGGTTCCAGTGGGGATCCATTTGTAGAACATGCAGAGGGTGTTGAAGCAGGAGCAGGAGACGGTGTCGACTTGCTGGGTCATAGACAGTGATGAGTCTAGGATGAACCCAAGGTTGCGTGCGTGGTCGGTGGGTGTCTGCGCGGCTCCCAGCAAGGCCAGCCACCAGGAGGCGTCTCATGCGGAGGGGGTAGGGCCGAGGATGAAGACCTCCGTCTTGTCCGTGTTCAGTTTCAGGCGACAGTTCTTCATCCATTCGGCGATGGCCTTCATTCCTTCATGGAAGTTGGTCTTGGCAGTGGCGGGGTCCTTGGTGAGGGAGTTTGAGTTTGAATTTAAATTATTTCTAAAGCGCGCGTACACCTGGCGGTTTCATGGCGCTACAGTTTACTGAAGCCTCGAAGGGCGGGGAGGAAGGAGGACATGGGAGGAATTATTGTGGGAAGGCTTGTGAGAATAGAAAGGTTTTTAGTGCCTTTCTGAAGTGAGAATATTGGGTAGAGTATCTGAGGTGAGCCGTAAGGGAATTCCAAAAGGTGGGGGTGAGTGTGGAGAATTTTGAGCCTCCCCATTTTTTACGGCGAAAGCGGGGAACTATCAGCAGGTGTTGAGAAGATGAGCGCAGTTCCCTAGAGGGGGCATAGGCTTTAATCTCCGAGGAGATAAAGGCAGGGGCAGAGCCTAGCTGAGCCTGGAAAGTGATGCAACCCATCTTGAACTGAGAGCGTTTGCGGATGGGGAGCCAGTGCAAGGATTTTAGAAGAGGGGTCACGTGATGGGATTTGGCCAGATTGTAGACTAGGCGGGCGGCTTGGTTCTGAACCAGCTGCAGTCGTCGTACGTTGTAGGCGGGCATGCCGCAGTATAGTGCATTGCCATAGTCTAAACGAGAGACGACCATAGCTAGTATAATTAGTTTTAGGTCAGTGAAGGAGAAGAAGCGGGAGACCTTGCGGATAGTGCGTAGTGAAAGAAAGGAAGAGGAAACCACTGAGCTCACCTGGGAGTGCAGGGTGAGTTGATCGTTGAGCTTGATGCCGAGCGTTTTGTCGGAGGAGGAGGGGGACAGGGGTAGGGGACCGAGGGAGGAGGGCCAAAAGAGGGGGGACCAAGGACTGGTACAACCACCTGTCAAAACCAGTTCTGTTTTATCCGGGTTTAGTTTCAGGTGGTTGTAATTCATCCAGTCCCGGATGAAGATCATAGTGGATTGGAAATTAGACTTAGTCAGGGGATTGAGATAGGGAGAATATAAGCCCGGAGGTCGTCCGCATAGTTGTATACGTAGACCTCACTTTGCTGAAGAGCGAAGATGAGGGGTGCTATGTACAGATTGAATAGTAGTGGGGAAAGAGAGGAGCCCTGAGATACCCCACATAAAACCTTCCGTGGTTCAGCCGAGAAGTCGCCCAGGCGCACCGCTTGGGTGCTGTCTCATAGGAAGGAGGACAGCCAGACCAAGGCCGAGCCACCGACCCCAGCCGCCCTGACACGGGAGAGTAAGATGGAGTGGTCCACCGTGTCAAAGGCGGCGGAAAGGTCGAGGAGGACCAAGGCCTGGGGGAGGTTGGTGTCCAATCCTTCTCTAAGGTTGTCAAGGACTGATAACACTACAGACTCGGTAGAGTGAGCGGGGCGAAATCCGGCCTGACAGGGGGCTAATACTCGGTTTTCTTCCACGTAGGTGGTGAGTACTCTGGTCACATGTCGCTCCAGTACTTTCCCTTAGAAGGGTAGTAGAGAGATGGGACGATAGTTGACGGGGGCAGAAGAGTCAGCGCCAGGTTTCTTAAGAATGGGAAGAATTATACCTGTTTTGTTGGGGTAACAACGCCCTGAGACAGGGAGCTGTTGAGAACGGTAAGCGGGGGTAGTGCGCAGGTCGTGAAGATGTGCCTGAGAATGTGGGCACGGCACGGGTCAAGTGGGGACCCTGATTTGACCAAAGGGAGAAGGGAAAGAAAGGATTCTTCCGTAAGGAGAGGGAATGAGTCAAGACGAGCCTCTGGAGGAGAGCGGGAGGGATTAAGGAAAGAGGGAGAGGGGGGAGGGATATTTGCTTTGATTTTTATGATTTTATCCATGAAATAGGTGTTCAAGGAGTCGCATAAAGACTGTGACGGGGGAGGTTTGAGGGTGGTTCTGTCCGAGTAAGCGAGCTTATGGGCAATAGAGAAAATTTCTCTGGACTCGTTCTCGGCGGCTAAGATTTTCGAGGAGAAGTAGTCCGTTTTGGTGGTCAAAATAGTTTTTTTATATTGCGACAGGAGGGAGGTGTACTGGGCTTTGATTATGGGACAGTACTGTCGTCTCCAGGCTAGTTCGGCGTGGCGGACTGTAAGTTTTAGAGCCTTCAGTTCCTCGTTGAACCAGCGGTTGGAGTCGTTCGTACGTCTGGAGGAAACCCGCCTAAGAGGGGCGATGGAGTCACATGCTGATAGAAGCCAGGAATTGATGGAGTCTGCTTGTTCGGAGATAGGCAGACCAAGGAAATCTGGGCTGGAGGAGGAGAGAGAGGTGGCTAGTGAGGCCGCATCCACCCGGTCCCAGGAGCGTGCCCAGATGTTTTTGGGAAGCGAGGGCTTGGTGGGTGGACCAAGTTGTAAAGAGAAGGAAATCAGGGAGTGGTCGGACCAGGAGCAGGGGGAAATGGATAAGGACGCAATGGGACAGTTGAGGGACCAGATCTGGTCGAGGATGTGGCCCTGAATGTGAGTAGGGGAGAGGACATGAGAGTTGAAATTGAGAGATTGAAGAGTATCGGAGAATTCTATGGAAGTGGAGCATTCTGCTGGGTCGGAGGGCCAAAAGTTAGTCACCTAGCACCATGATGGAGGAGTTGTTGACCGCTAGGGTGGCCACAAGCTCTTGAAACCCAGCAAGAAAGACGGAAGAGGGTTGGGGGGGACGTTACATAAGTAAACAGGTAAGAGGTACATTAAGGGAGAGTGAACGGACAACTAAGAAATCTGAAGTGCCGATAGGGGGAAAATTAAGAGACTGGAAGGGGAGTTCTTTGCGGGCGATCAGGGCGACGCCCCCGCCCGATTTGCCAGATGGCCGGTCAGCGCGGAGAGCGTAGTAAGTGGCAGGGAGAGATGCTAATAGGGAAGGGAGGGAGCTATCTCGTAACTAGGTCTCTGTAACGAATAGGAGATCAGGTTTGTGCAGATCGAGTAGAACAGAGAGTTCATGATAGTGCTTGACTGCAGAGCGCGTGTTGAGATAGTAAATGGAGAGAGACGTGGGTTTGGCTCCAGCAGGGGAATCGGAGCGAGAAGTGGGGGGGGAGAGGGGAAAGGTGGGGCGGGGCGGGGAGAGAAGGAGAAGGGGTTAAGGCAGTCGGTCCCAAACTATTAATATAGTCGGTCATGGAGGCGTCAATCGGCCACGGGCCTTGGAGTCCACATAGTTGCGCCGATGAGTATTGTCGCAGTCTGGCGTAGTGGGGTGGCCCTAGGCCCGTTCCGTCGCGGACGGGCGCAGACAGGCTTGCCTTAGGCGCGCAATCGTCGTGCCCGCTGCGCTCATCCGCTGCACGTTCGTTAAAGGCACAAGATTTATAGTGGGCGAGGAGGCGGTGGGGGGCATGGCCTCTGTAAAGGGGCGTGGCCTCGGCGCTTGCCGGAGTGGCGTCAGGAAGTGAAATTGATCGGTGTCCTACCGCAGCAGCGTTAAGTCGGCTGCGCGGGGAACATTAATCAGATGGTGAGTGAGATTAAAATAGCTAAGTACACAGGTGAAAAACGAACAGTTTCAATATTTTAAAAACATCAAGTCGCGCTCCCGGCTTCCGCCTCAGGAGGATTCAGATAGACTGGGCAGACGCTTGTATTCAGCGCCCTTTTATGCGCGGCGGTGGGGGCGTGGCCTCTGTAAAGGGGCGTGGCCTCGGCGCTCGCTGGAGTGGCGTCAGGAAGTGAAATTGATCGGTGTCCTACCGCAGCAGCGTTACGTCGGCTGCGGGGGGAACATGGATCAGATGGTGAGTGAGATTAAAATAGCTAAGTACACAGGTGAAAAACGAACAGTTTCAATATTTTAAAAACATCAAGTCGCGCTCCCGGCTTCCGCCTCAGGAGGATTCAGTTGGACTGGGCAGAGAGAGGATCAGCTGGGTGTTGTCTGCTTATGAGACTATGTTGACGTCGTGCGATCGGACGATGTTGGCGAGCGGTGCCATGTAGATGTTGAAAAGGGTAGGGCCGAGGAATGATCCTTGGGGTACGCCGCAGTTGATCTTGTTGGCTTCAGATTGGAATGGAGGGAGGCGGACTCTGAGTTCTGTCGGTGAGGAAGGAGTTGATCCAGTCCAGGGCTTTGTCATGGATCCCTACATTGTGGAGGCGTGTGCGTAGGGTGTGGTGGCAGACTGTGTCGAATGCGGCCAAGAGGTCAAGGAGGATGTGAGTTGTGGTTTTGCCGTTGTCCAGCAGGGTCCTGATGTCGGTGGTGTCGATGAGAGCGGTTTCGGTGCTTTGGTTGCTGCGGAATCAGGATTGTGACGAGTCCAGAGTGGTGTTCTCTTCGAGGAAGCGGGTCAGTTGCCTGTTGACTATCTTCTTGATGGCTTTTGCTGGGAACGGGAGCAGGGAGATGGGCCGGACGTTCTTGAGGTCCTTTGGGTGTGCCTTGGGTTTATTGAGTAGGGCGTTTATCTCTGCGTGTTTCCAGCTCTCCGGGATGGTGGCGGTCTCAAAGGAGCGGTTGAAGATCTTCTGGAGTTGTGGTGTGATGGAGCTCGCTTTGTTGAAGATGTGGTGAGGGCAGGGGTCTGACGGTGAGCCGGCGTGGATGGTATTCATGGTTTTGATTGTGTCTTCGTTGTTGTCGTTGTTCCAGGAGAGGAAGCGGGTCAGTTGCCTGTAGACTATGTTCTCGATGGCTTTCGCCGGGAACGGGAGCAGGGAGATGGGCCAGACGTTGTGGCTGGGGTGCGCTGGGTCTGGGGTGTCGATTTACAAAAGGGGGTGGTGATGAACAGAGTGTCTGAATTGAGCAGACCACTCTTACCCAGTCCAAAGATCAGGGCTTGATCCATCACCGTTATTTATCTCACTGCCCCATCCCAGCTCAGAACCTGGCTATATGCAAATCAGTCTGTCCCTGGCCCAGTGCATCATGGCAACAGGGCAGACTAAACTACCAAGCCAATTCTTTACCAGAAAGGAGACAAGCTACCGGGGACCGGTTTCTGGCATTTCAGCCTCTTCGGCCCGGCTTGCTTGAATCCTGATGGAGCAGTGAGAAAGGGACTCATGTCTGAGTATACCCTGCCACACCTATAGTGGCCAAAATCGATTTACAAAAGGGGGTGGTGATGAACAGAGTGTCTGAATTGAGCAGACCACTCTTACCCAGTCCAAAGATCAGGGCTTGATCCATCACCGTTATTTATCTCACTGCCCCATCCCAGCTCAGAACCTGGCTATATGCAAATCAGTCTGTCCCTGGCCCAGTGCATCATGGGCCAGGGACAGACTGATGGGTCTGGGGTGTCGGCGGTCGACAGGGGGGGGTCTGAGTGTTGAAGCTGTCGTGGATGTCTCTGATCTTGCGGTGGAAGAAGGTGGCAAGAGTCGCATAGGTCTTATGACGGTGGGATGTAGTTAGTGCTGGAGCTGGGGTTGGCGAGTCCCTTCATGATGTTGAAGAGCTCTTTATTGTTGTGTGCGTTGTTGTCGATACGTTCCTTGTAGGAGGTCTGTTTGGCGGTTCGAATGAGTTGGTGATGCCTGCAGCTGTTGCGCTTGAGGTATGCGTGATTGTCCAGTGTCTGTTCTTGGCGCCACTCCTCGAGTCTTCGGCAGTTCTGTGTGGATGCCTGGAGGTCAGTGGTGAACCAGATGGCCCTTCTGTCGGTGTGTCTGGGTCTTGATCGGGGTGAGTGTTGGCGCAGTCGTTGATCCATTGCCTGAGGTTACGGGCGCCTGCGTCGGTGTGGTCGTTTGGAGGGTCTCTGGAGAGTGTGGTGATAAGCTGGTCTTCGGTGACCTTGTTCCAGCTGCGATGGGGGATTTGTTGCGGGTGGTTTGTTGCGGGTGGTTGTGTGAAGTGCCTCTCCTGAAGGAGAAGTGGATGCGTGGTGGTCCATCCGGTGATGTGGCTGAAGGTGACGTGGTTGCTGGCGGAAAAGATGGGGTCAAGTGTGTGTCCGGCAGAGCGGGTGTGTGTTGTGACGAGCTGTTTGAGTCCGAGGTTGTCGTGCATGGTGGTGGAGTTGCTGTTGTTGGTGTTCTCGAGGTGGAAGTTAGGGTCTCTGAGGTAGATGTAGCCTGTGGAGGCCCGGGTGTGCAAGCTGATGTCTGTGATGGAGTTGCTGAACTGTGTCCGGGGTTCTGTAAACGATAGATAGTGCATAGGATATGCTGAATTAGAAGAAAGTAATAAATCTTTAGTTCCAGAAGTACATGGAAAGTATCTACATACATAAAGGAAGTATATGTAAATTTAAAGATAATGGCAGAGGAATATGGAGGTGCTTTGGAAAGAGTAGTAGATAGAGGTATGAGATGAATCGGGTAGTTGACATAAAGTATATATTGAGAGGTATAGGGTGAGAAATGGGGTATTGCATTGTATGTTTTTTTTAGGAGAAAAGTAATAAATATATAGATCCACGTGCATGTAACGTGTGTATATATATATATATATATATATATATATATATGTATATGTATATGTATATGTATATATATATGTATATATATATATGTATACATATGCTTGAAGTAGGTAAGTATATGTAAATTAAAGATGCATTAGATAAACTCTGGTTTCAAATGTTGTTGTACTTAAAAACATTTTTGTTAAAAACCTAATTAATCTACATGTTTATAAAAAGCAATACACATATATAGGTACATATCCATAATACAAATACATGCTTATGTACAGAGTGATATGCTGTATATTTCTGTTTGCTTATGGCGCTTATGTGGGGAAGAGACAATTCGTGAGTAGTTTTCTGAAGATAAGATGGTTGTCTGTGGCTCTTATGTTGGGGGGGCGGTAGAGAGTTCCATAGATTGGCTGCTTGAACAGAGAAGGATGTGCCGCCCATAGTTTTTTTTCTTATAAGAAACAAATCCTCTGCACACGTGTTGAAATAGCCTCTATGTATCACAATACAGCATGTCTTGTATTTATCAGTCATTTATTTGGTTTCTTCTGTAAGCAAAGTATGTTCTGTACTTCACTCTGTTTGTTTTTTAGCCAACGCGTGTTTCAACACTGTTACATGGGATTACCCTGCAACTTCTTCAGGCCTATTGTCAGTGTCTTGATCTCTTATTTTCGGTGATACTTCAAACCCGAAAAGGGTTTCTATTTGTGGAGTACTAGTCCTGGAGACGTCTTCTCCTGTGGTTTATCTTTTTCTTTTCCTTTCTTCTTTATTCTTTAGTATGGCACGTAAGGTTGCAGAATAACATCCTGCTGCCCGATCCAGCAGAATTGTTAGGGTTAGAATACCCAGCTCCAGCGTGTACCCCGCTAGAGTGCCCTTTGATACATAGATGCTATTTTATGCTTATTTCAAAACTTGTGCAGAGGATTTGTTTCTTTGTAGTAAAGTGGTCTGTTGACCACGCACTTGGAGATGTGGTGGTATTTCCCTACCTGACGCACCAAGCCAGATTTTGCTATAACTACTTGATATATGCAATATAACCTGAGCGCGCCATTCACCTATTGTCTACCACAGTTGTATTTATTTAACGTTTTTTTCTATTATCTCGGGATTTTGAGGCGAGATGCCACTCAAGAGCAGAGGTTCCTTTGTTGGATGTGTTTGGTGATTTTATTCCTGATGAAGAGCAGTCCCATGCCATGTACTGCTTTGTGGGTGATACAAAGCAGCTTGAATGTGGATCTTCTAGCAACTGGTAACCAATGTAGGGCTTTCAAGGCAGAGGAGGTGTGGTCTCATGGTTTTATATGCAAGAGTAGTCTGGAAGCCAAGTTCTGAATCTGTTGTCTTTTCAATGGTCATTAAAGGTGATAAGAAAATTCTTCACCTCACCACAGCTGTGAAGCAGGCAAGGAGAGCGGAGACGCAGGGGGGCACGGGGAGTGCAGCTCTCCCCCCACCCACCCCGGCCGGGCTCTCCCTCCCAGCTCCTGCTGGCAGCCACTGTGGCAGGGGAGATGATCTCCCCTGCCCTCCCACCTTAAGCTTCTTCCTGGTCTTTGTTGAAAGATTTCTGACACCCACTCGAAAGAGCCATATCCAGAGTAACCCACTCCGAGGCTTGCCAGTGACTCTTGGAGGCCTCTGCAAACATTGTTGGCAGTGGTGCAACCGCACACAGGAAGGAGCTCCTTTTACAAGAGCTTGTTACTGGCCCCACCAGAGTGCTGACTCTGCACTTCTCATTGTCTGTGAGCCCCTTCCAACGACTCTCGAGTGGACGGGGAGCTGGCATAAAGCTCTTTCTGCTCTCCAGCCTAGTCTACAGAGAGCACTTTAGTAAAACACTTCTGCTCCATGGGACTTGATCTAGTTCTCATTAGAGGGGGAAGGAGAGCCAATGAAGCTATATTTCCAATTTCAGTAAAATTAAAAACGCTTTCTTGGTATTCTTCCCGATGCCAAGCTCCCCCCGAAGCCCTGGGACTCAGAGGCTGCTCTTCAACGAGGATTCAATTTTATTTTCTTCACCCCCACTCTGCGAACATAACAAGCGGCTGCTCCCGACATGGCCCGATGTACTGCGAGAACTACCGAGGCCGAAGCAGTCTGCCCGCTTCCTCCCTGGGCTCCGCTGGCGCTTGCTGGAGAGGCTCGTGGCCCCGGCGGCATTGCCTGGTACCTCTCAGCAGCGCGATGCAGAATGATGGCAGGAGCAGTGCTTAATTTGAGCCGGGGGTTCCTGGTACTCGGGCCCGCTAGTAAATAAAGACGAATATTGAAATGGGTCCCAATCGGACCTTAGATTGATGTACTTAACTGTAATGGCTAATAACATCGATCAGTTTATATAAAATGTTAAGGTTTCTTCTGTCAGTGATTTAGTTACTGATTTTGTTGTTGTTGCAGTTTTATATAGCGTGGACTCGACCCGAAGGCATTTGAGCATATTACATGAGCACCAGTTACATTACACAAGAACACGTTCATTTCTGTTTTAGACTTGTGCCCTGTATTTCCCCTCTATTTACAGGAAGGGACAATTGCACATTCTGTTTAGTTAAGTTGTCCGCAGGGAGTCTGCGAGGACAATGAGGAAGCGGAGCAGCGGGCACTTGTGATCTGCTGGAAATACTGGGGGTGGGAGGGGCTCGCTCATTGTGAGGAGATATTCCACCAGATACAGGTGAAGCCCGGCAGCATTTCACACCAGGACGGCACCCCAAGGGCTCACAATCCGGAGTGGTTCATCCTAGAACAAAGGGGGCACGCCTACTCCCCAGGATTCATTGAGCAACGGATAGAGCACCCCTTTCACATGGAAAGAAGTGTTCGCACCTAATGTGTGAACTGGTGCGCTAAGCCCTTGGGTGCCCCCAGCCTCGCTCAAATCACATGAATATTTATATTACTACTTGACGGTTTGGGGATTTCCTCATATTTCCTAAAGTGATTCTTTTGCCATCTCACATAGCTGTCTACAGGCTGAACATCAGAGTATCACCAGACCGTCCCGTTCGTCAGCCTTCATCAACACCCTATGCTGAGACTTGCAGACACAAACCACAACAAGCATTTGCAATGCAATAGGTCTCGCATTTGTGAGAGTTTGAGCTGTTGGCATTATAAATGACAATGCCTTTTATTTAGGTGTTGGTTTTTAAAACCTAAATAAAAGGCATTGCCATTTATAAGGCCAATAGTTTAAACACTAACAAATGCGAGACCTATTGCATTGCAAATGCTTGTTACTCCTAAACTGGCCTTAATCCATTCCTTGTCGGTAAGCAGTTTAATGATTAATCTTGCCTAGCGTCTGTCCGTGTGAAGTTCACCATATAAATTAGTTAGCAATTTTTCAGGACAACACCAGCATTTCTGTCATTTTGGGTGTGATCGAGTGCCTTAAATGTTGGCTGTATTTTTCAAGCGATTTAGATGTGTATTGCTGGAATTGATTGACAAAAAACAACCTAGGCAACCTAGGCAACCTATACAGTGTAATCACAGACAAATGGCTACAAGAAGTTGAGAAAATATATGTATGTATGTATGTATGTATTTTGTCACCAATGTATAAACTTGTTGAACTTTTATTTTAGTAAATTCTGATTCATGTCTATTGTCTATAGATATATCCACAGCTACAAAGAGCCCTGCCGTATTATTTCGGGCAGGGAGATCTTTTAACTAACTCGAGAATTGAAACAACAATTTTCAGGTTTTCACATTAATAGTTCTTGAGACGTATAGCTGATGGTTTTAGATATTTTCTAACTAGTAGGTCTGTTCTTGATGCTTATATCAGATAACAAGAATTTTGTATTCCCGCCTGCCAGATGGATGTTAAGGGTGTATTTCTAAAATCTGGTATGTTTCAATTCTCGAGTTAGTTAAAAGATCTCCCTGCCCGAAATAATACGGCAGGGCTCTTTGTAGCTGTGGATATATCTATATTGAAGCTGTGGATATATCTAAATTGAGCGGAGGATCTTCCTTATAGTATAATAAGAATTCTTCCCGTATGTTCAGAAATTTGGAAAACACCTTGGATAATGGTTGTTTTCTGATTAAAAGATCTCCCTGCCCGAATGATTCGGCAAGGCTCTTTATGGTACACCAGGAATTATTCTTGCTTACGTGGGTTAGTAAAAACCCCTTTAGGATCTGAGGTGATTTTTAGTTAAAAGATCTCCCTGCCCGAGTAAATCGGCAAGGCTCTTTGAAGATAGAGAAAAAAGGGACGCCCTTTCTGTGAATAATAGTAGGGCGACAGCGGGTCTGGCGGCGGGATTGTCAGGTATTCAGCCGTGACGGATAGCGTCTTAGTATATCCACAGCTACAAAGAGCCCTGCCGTATTAGTGTCGCCGAATAGATATTCGACGACACTAAGACGCTATCCGTCACGCTATCCGTCACGGCTGAATACCTGACAATCCCGCCGCCAGACCCGCTGTCGCCCTACTATTATTCACAGAAAGGGCGTCCCTTTTTTCTCTATCTTCAAAGAGCCTTGCCGATTTACTCGGGCAGGGAGATCTTTTAACTAAAAATCACCTCAGATCCTAAAGGGGTTTTTACTAACCCACGTAAGCAAGAATAATTCCTGGTGTACCATAAAGAGCCTTGCCGAATCATTCGGGCAGGGAGATCTTTTAATCAGAAAACAACCATTATCCAAGGTGTTTTCCAAATTTCTGAACATACGGGAAGAATTCTTATTATACTATAAGGAAGATCCTCCGCTCAATTTAGATATATCCACAGCTTCAATATAGATATATCCACAGCTACAAAGAGCCCTGCCGTATTATTTCGGGCAGGGAGATCTTTTAACTAACTCGAGAATTGAAACATACCAGATTTTAGAAATACACCCTTAACATCCATCTGGCAGGCGGGAATACAAAATTCTTGTTATCTGATATAAGCATCAAGAACAGACCTACTAGTTAGAAAATATCTAAAACCATCAGCTATACGTCTCAAGAACTATTAATGTGAAAACCTGAAAATTACCTAGCTTTGTGTGGCTACTCCAGAAGAAGGCGCTGGCTCGCCGAAACGCGCGTAGAGATCCTATCGGCCACTTTTTATGCTTTTTCTTTTAATGCAATTTTCATGTATTTTGTCACCAATGTATAAACTTGTTGAACTTTTATTTTAGTAAATTCTGATTCATGTCTATTGTCTATTGTATTACATGTCATGCACTTTTTAAATATAACCTAAGAATAAAATAACATATATTTTCTCAACTTCTTGTAGCCATTTGTCTGTGATTACACTGTATAGGTTGCCTAGGTTGTTTTTTGTCAATTGGTTCTTTTTCCCTGGCCTAGGAACTTCTTTGTATCCGAATCCTCAGGGGGTCCTTGTTAAATACTCAAGTATTGCTGGAATTGACCATCTCCAATCCCATATGGCTCTTAGTTTCCATGATTGTCAAACACCTGTCTACTGGATAGAGATCTGCCAGTATTGGACAACTCATTTTTCTTCATTTATCTGTTGACATAGTTTGAGCAATCTGTGCAAAAGTGTATGTGTCCATTATATGCATGCGGTTGTCTAATAACTTTATTTAACCATACAATCCCATAATTCCGAATACTTGGTATTTGTACTGGGACCCACCCTTACCTCATCTGTAAATTTCCCAGTGGCATGTTTGAGTCTGTTCCTTTCAACAGTCTCTTTTCCCAGTTAACTTTCTAGTTGAAACAGTGCATGGTATGTTGTAGGTGTGAAGCCATATAATAAAGTTCCAGGTCTGGGACCTCAAGACCTATCCTATTCTATTCCCGCTTGAGGGTGGTAAGCTTAACTCAACTCTCTTATCCTACCCAGAGTAATTCGACCAGCAGATTATGTCGTTCAAACTCTTTGCAGGACTCCATACATTGCCCCTGCAGGACATAGATGCAGTGCGTCAAAAAGACAATATTGTTCAGGGACACCTTGCAAATTGCAGACAAATACAGTGTGTTACAACATTTTATAGAGTATCGAAGACCCACACTACTCTTCCCATGTTCAGTTTGTATCCCTCAGCCTCCTCATGGGTTATATGGATCCCAAGATATCACAAACATGGATTAAACATTGGTCCACCTGTTGGCAACATAGGGTCCAGGATCCCCATAATTCTTCCCAGGGGGAAAAGTTTGATTTAGAGCTGTTAATGTGCATTCCTGATATTTCCCCGTATTCAGTTACTGCATATGGCAATTTGGGGGCAGAGTAGGTTGGTTGTCAAAGATAAACCAGGGAGTCATCCGCACGCTGTGACAACATATGCCTTGTCACGCCTACCTGCATAAAAACATTCTGCAATCTGAACGCAAGATGCTCAAGCTCTAGCACAAGAAAGAGCGGAGACGAAGAGTACTCCTGCCTTTTTCAGCTTCCCCAGCTCAAAATGCTCCGAGACCACTTGTCCTGTATGGACACTAGCCATGGGTCTAGTGTATAATAATTTGACCTACTTTTCATAATCACTTCCTAGCCCAACACCTACCACATATACTCCCAGTTTCCTGGTTAAAATGCTTGTCTAATATCTTGAACAGGTGTTTCCAACTAGTCCAACGTGAGCTACCGGTACCTCCCAGACAACTTCTAAGTAGCTCACAGGCTTGAGTTCATTTTTAAATAAGTACAATGTCACATTTTACTTTTAAAGTTAAGAGAAAATTCTGTTTATTTTTACATTTTTATAATCAGGCTGCAGAAAGCAGGGCCTGGTGATGAGCAGTGCGCAGTCAGAATCATGACCCAGGCTGGGGCATAGAGGTGAACTGAAGCACTGAGGTATTTAACTCAATATTGGAGCAGTGAACAAAATGGGGAAAAATCAGCGGAAAAGCTACATTAATGATTCCGTTAACTCTTCATTTTTAGTTTCTCTCTTCTCAAAGTGTCATATTTATAAACAGAAGGCCTCTTGATCCCAGTAGACACTGGGCCATAGGTATAATTGAAAAAAAAGCCTTTTTTTAAATGAGAGAAATTTAAAGTGTAGGTAAATGTTCCATATTAACTTTTGTGCAGAACATTTTTCTGCATTTTAAATTTCTCCCAAAAAAAAATACATTTTTTTTTTGTTATACATATAGCAGGGCCACATATGGCGAAAGGTATGTCCTGTGCTGCAAATACATACAGCACTGGCTCTCAGTCACCAATACAATTATATCCCATTCTTACACACAAGTTTGTACATCTCCAAAGACCACGCTCTCACTGACACACATGGCAGCCCTGTCATAGCCCCTCTAGTCAAAGTATCTGAAAGAAACACGTTAGTGTTAGATTCCTTACCTTAGAATATCCCCAGGCGTCAGTCTGGATCCGGAAACTTTTGCGTAGCAGTACCCCTGCGCGTCGGTAGGCGTCGTCTGCAGGCATCCCCTGCGGCTCCGTGTCCGTCGTCGGCGTCGTGCGCCGTGATGACGTCGCTGGAGTATATAGACGCCGCCTCCGCGCGCTGACGTCAGTTCTTCTTTTTTCCACAACTCAAACAACAGGAGAGTGTTAGTATACACAACAGACAAAATAAGCTAGCCAAAATTTGTACAAAACACCACTAAGCTATTAGACATGGCTGTTATTGTCCGTTTTTTCCACGCCAGTAAGCGCAGATCCGAAGAGCAGTACTCCGGTCTTTTGACCAACTTTGTTTAACTCTATCTCTTTTTGGTGCCTGGTAGGATGCCCGGTTTCAAGAATTGTGACGGTTGTGACTGCACGATGTCGGTCACGGACCATCACCGACTCTGTCTCCGGTGCCTGGGCCCCGACCACGACGTGGACGCCTGCGTCGACTGCCGGGCTCTCACTAACAAGGCTAGACGGGAGCGGTCCCGCAAGCTACTTGAGCTCCGGGTGTCGGCCCCGCGTCGGGAGCGGTCTCGGACCGGCCGGAGGTCCAGGGAGCGTTCGAGGGAGCGGTCGCGGAGCCGCGCCGAGCGCTCCGGAAGTCGTCACCATTCGTCGGGCTCTTCAGGTAAGAAACACAAGAAGTCGGGGCGTCGTCATCGTACCCCCGACTCCCCCCCGGCGCGGCCGGGGGTTTGGGTGACCCCAACCCCGCGGCTCCGCGAGAGTCGCCGGCACGGCCTGCCCCATACCCTCCGGTCCCTGGGCATGGTGCGACGCCTGAGGAGATTGAGGCGTTCCCCATGGCCATGAGGGCGCTCAGTTCTCCGACGTGGCCTACGGCGCCTTCCGGCCCAGTGCTACCGTCTGGGGGCACTGGCGGGTCGGGTGTCCCTGGCTCGACGCCATCGGGTGCTCCGGCCCCGGTGCCGCCGACGGCTCCGACCCCGGCGCCGCAAGGGCCTTCGGGGTCGACGCCTGCTGGCCTGCCTCCCTTCGGGGGTTGCCCCCGACGCCGTCCCCGCGCGGCACCGGTTCTCCTGTGCCGGCTTCGGCCGGGGCCCCGGCGCCGGCTCCGGGCAGCGCCGTCCCCTTACCCTCCCCGAATCCGGACGCGGAGTCGGACCGACGTCGATCGACGCCGGGCTCGACGCCGATGGGGCCTGTGAACCCCGAGGAGCCGGTCTACATCGTTGACTCCGAATATGGAGATGATGAAGAGTACGGGGAAGGTTGGGAGGGGTCTGAGGATCCTCTGTCACGTGAGTGCCAGTATGACCCGGACTGGACAGGTGATTTGGGGGATGCCAGTGGTCTGGACGACTCTCCTAACCCTGGCTTTGTCTCTCCTCCTTCCGTGGCATCGGAGGAGGGAGCTGCATATTCAGTGGTGCTGATGAGGGCTGCCAAGGCCTTACACCTTGAGCTCCCCGTCGCGGCCGTGAGGCCTAACATCCTCACTGAGGTCTTCAAACCGCAGTCATGCCCACAGGAGCCACTGCTGCCGTTTAACGAAGCCTTGTCAGACGTTCTGTTGGGCACGTGGTCCAGGCCCGCTTCAGGTTCGCCTGTTGATCGGAACGTGGCCAGACGCCACCGTCCTTGTCCGGACGACCCCAAGTTCCTGTCCACCCACCCCACCCCCGAGAGTCTGGTGATCCAGGCCTCAACCTCCCAGACCGCATTCCCGTCGGCTCCACCCGACCGGGAATCCAATATGGCAAGAAGGTCTTCTCGTCCCTGAGTTTGGGACTGCGGTCTTGCAACACCGCTTGCCTCTTAGGCCGCTACACCCACTCTGTGTGGGATACGGTCGCGGACCTGCTGCCAGAATGCCCCATGGAGGTGAGGGCTAAACTCGGTAAAGCTGTGGCTGAGGGCCGAGATGCAGCAAAATACTCTATACGGTGTGGTCTTGATACGACCGACTCACTAGGCAGAGCGATGTCCACGACGGTGGCGATTCGTCGCCACGCCTGGCTGAGATCCGCCAACTTCTCGGCAGATGTCCAGAATGCCTTGATGGACATGCTGTTCGATGGCTGTCGCCTGTTTGGCGACAAGGCGGACCACGCGCTGGAACGCTTCAAGGACTCCAGGGTCACGGCCAAGTCCTTGGGTCTCTCGACCCAGCGCCAGCGAACGGGTTCGTTTCGCTCCTTTCGTGGCCAAGGAAGGGGCGTCCCCACACGTGCTGCCAGCCACGCACCGCAACAATCCATTCAACGCGGTGGCGGCTGTGGAAACCGCCGTGGCGGCGGTCGGGGTCAACGGCGGGGTCAGGCCACACCTCCCCCCGCAGCATCTGCCTCCAAGTCCTCCTAGTCCGTACTTTCGGCCCCATGTGACGCCAGTGGGTGGCAGGGTTTGCCATCACCACGCTCACTGGCGCACGATTACATCGGACAGGTGGGTGCTGCAGCTCGTCCGAAGGGGCTACTCCCTCCCCTTCGAGACCACTCCTCCAGCCATGCCACCGCAGAACCACCGTGTGTCGGGGGTCCACTTGACACTTCTGCAGGAGGAAGTTACGGCCCTCTTGGCCAAGGGGGCCATCGAGCGCGTTCCTGGGCCAGAAGTAGGGCGTGGTTGCTATTCCCACTACTTTCTGGTGCCCAAGAAGAACAAGGGGGGCCTACGTCCTATCTTGGATCTACGGAACGTCAACGGCTTCCTCCGGAAGGAGAAGTTCAAGATGTTGACACTAGCTCAGGTCTTGGCTGCTCTAGACCCGCAAGACTGGATGGTAGCGTTGGACTTGCAGGATGCGTATTTTCACATCCCCGTCCTGCCGGCCCACCGGTGTTACCTGCGGTTCACGGTAGGCCAGGAGCATTTTCAGTTTGTCGTGCTCCCCTTCGGCCTTACCAGCGCCCCACGGGTGTTCACAAAGGTGATGGCGGTGGTCGCAGCTCATCTGCGCAGGTTAGGGGTTTCGGTCTTCCCCTACCTAGACGACTGGTTGTTGAAGGCGGGCTCGCCCCAGACAGTCGTCCACCACCTTCAGATGACGGCAGACCTCTTGCACGACCTGGGGTTCTCCATCAATGTGCCGAAATCACACCTGTGTCCCTCTCAAAAGCTCCTTTTCATCGGAGCGGTTCTGGACTCGGCGCAGTTTCGGGTTTATCCTCCGGAACGGCGGGTCCGGGATATACAGGCTTTGATTCCCATCTTTCAGCCACTATCCCGGGTTTCGGTCAGGTTGACGCTGCGGCTGCTGGGACTGATGGCTTCCTGCATCCTTCTGGTGCATCACGCCCGGTGGCGGATGCGGGCTCTGCAGTGGGACCTGAAGTTTCAGTGGGCCCAGCATCAGGGTAACTTGTCCGACCACGTCTTGATCTCGGAGGGCACTGCGAGACAACTGCAGTGGTGGCTTACGGACTGCGATTGGGTCAGAGGCAGATCCCTCTCCCTTCCCCAACCGGAGCACGTTGTCGTGACGGACGTGTCCCTCCAGGGCTGGGGTGGCCACTTGGGAGAGGCAGAGATCAGAGGCATCTGGTCTCCGGCGGAGTCCCGGCTCCATATCAACCTGTTGGAGCTACGGGCGATTTGTCTAGCACTGAAGGCATTCCTCCCCTTTGTCAACGGGAGTGTGGTGCAGGTGTTCACGGACAACACCACCGCCATGTGGTACTGCAACAAACAAGGCGGGGTGGGGTCGTGGACCCTTTGCCAGGAGGCTCTGCGCCTCTGGCAATGGCTGGAACGTCAGGGCGTGACTCTGACGGTTCAACACTTGGCAGGTTCTCTGAACGCCAGGGCGGACGAACTCAGCCATCGGTGCTCGATGGATCACGAATGGCGTCTGAACTCGGACGTGGCGCAAGGCATCTTTCTGCAAAGGGGAGAGCCTTGGTTAGATCTATTTGCCAAAGAAGAGAACGCGCAATGTCATCAGTTCTGCGCGTTGGAGTTTCCAAGACGGCACTCGCACGGCGACGCCTTTCGGCGCGAGTGGAGTTGAGGTCTGTTATACGCCTTTCCGCCTATACCACTTCTGCCCAGAGTGCTGAAGAAGATCCGGCGCGACCGGGCCCAAGTTATCCTTGTGGCTCCGGACTGGGCTCGAAGGTACTGGTATCCTGAGCTACTCAGCATGTCAGTCGGTCCCCCGATCCGCCTGCCCCTTCAGGAGGACCTTCTGTCGCAGCAGCAGGGGACGGTCCTCCACCCGAACCTGTCCAGTCTCCACCTCCATGCTTGGAGATTGAGCGGCGGCAGTTGAGGCCATTTGACTTGCCTCCTGAAGTCTGTGACGTAATTCTGGCAGCCAGGCGTCCCTCCACAAAGTCGGTATACGCCTGTCGGTGGAACAGATTTGTGGCATGGTGCACAGCAAAGGCTGTGGATCCTCTTTCTGCCCCTCTTTCCGAGGTTCTTCTGTTTCTTCTCTCTCTTGCCCAGCAGGGCTCTGCTCTGGGCACTATCAAGGGCTACCTTTCGGCCCTTTCAGCCTTTCTAAGGCTTCCTGATCAGCCTTCTTTGTTCAAGTCCCCAATTGTAACGAGATTCTTGAAGGGCATCACACACATGTATCCACCTGTTCCGTTTGTGATGCCTCAGTGGGACTTGAACCTGGTTCTAACCTTTTTGATGTGTGCTCCCTTTGAGCCCCTTCATTCTTGTCCTCTCCGTCTCCTGACTTTAAAGACGGCTTTCCTGGTTGCCATCACCTCTGCCAGGAGAGTGAGTGAGCTCCAGGCTCTTTCTGTCCAACCTCCTTTCCTGTCCATTCATCCTGACAAGGTGGTTCTCAGGACTAAACCTTCTTTCCTGCCCAAAGTAGTTTCTGCTTTTCACATCGGGCAGTCCATCACCCTCCCCTCCTTCTTCCCGCCTCCGCATCCTTCAAAGGATGAAGAGCGGCTCCATCGTCTGGACCCAAAACGTGCGCTTTCATTTTATGTGGATCGCACACGCCAGTTCCGGGTGGATGATCAACTGTTTGTTGGCTACGTGGGTGCGAAGAAGGGACGGGCGGTACATAAACGGACCATCTCTCGGTGGGTCGTTCTGTGCATCAAAGCGTGCTACTCTTTGGCTCGGAAGGAGCCTCCTGTTGGTCTGAGGGCCCATTCCACTCGGGCCACGGCGGCTACTACTGCCCTGGGCCGGGGAGTCCCTTTGCAGGACATTTGCCAGGCGGCTACGTGGGCCTCGCTGCACACCTTTGCGAGGCACCACTGCCTGGACAGTCAAATCCGGAGGGATGGCTTCTTTGGCCGTTCTGTCCTCCAGGACTTTCTGGTGTAGGAATGTATTGGTTCGCAGACCCACCACCGGGGTTGGTATTGCTGGGGTATCTATTCTAAGGTAAGGAATCTAACACTAACGTGTTTCTTTCAGATGAACAAGTTACTTACCTTCGGTAACGATATATCTGTAAGAAACATTAGTTAGTGTTAGATTCCTTACCGAACCCACCCATCCTCCCCGTTCTGCGAACTGATACCTAGGGTTAAGGACATCCCTTTCAGGGCCCTAGTTTCAAATGGCACCAGTGTTGGTTCTCACATGGCTCTGCGTTTTCTGGCGCGGAAAAGCTGTGTACAAAGAACTGACGTCAGCGCGCAGAGGCGGCGTCTATATACTCCAGCGACGTCATCACGACGCCGACGACGGACGCGGAGCCGCAGGGGACGCCTGCAGACGACGCCTACCGACGCGCAGGGGTACTGCTACGCAAAGGTTTCCGGATCCAGACTGACGCCTGGGGATATTCTAAGGTAAGGAATCTAACACTAACTAATGTTTCTTACAGATATATCGTTACCGAAGGTAAGTAACTTGTTCATTTGGTTCAAATTAGTATAGTTTAGCCATAGTATCTGACTCTTTGGACATTAGGCACTCAGCGGAGTCAAGGAAGCTAGGCGTGGGTGTGTCTGGGAGATGGGCTTAACAACTCTGATTTACCAATGCTTTTTAGGAAAGAGACTACATTAGTGTACTTCATACTTTGGTGTGAGCAGGGGTAATGGAGGCACCTCTGGGCGGGGGGGGGGGACCTGAATTGTTCAAAGTGGAGGGGATGGGTGTCAGTCTGACCAAGAGGAGCATTTATTCTACTTCTAGGAAACCAAGACAAACATCATGCATTTAAAAAGTACTGTGTTTAGAAAACAAGAGTAGCGGAGCTGCCCTGCAATGTGCTACAAGTAATGTCTTGTTAGTATGTGCGGCTGTAGCAGCCCGATTTTGTAGTCCCAACCTCAAGAAGCCATATCAGTGGGCTTACCATGTGTATGCGAATGGGTTTTCTTTTAACAAACACACTTCTCAATTTTTAGACTTTGCTCACTATGAAAGAAATTGGGGTGCACACACCACAGTAAAATGGTTAGAAGATCCAAGACTGAAAACACGCGGCCTGATTACACTTTTTTGTAAGTTATCAATTTATTTGCAATTCACAAACTAGTTAATAGTTAGTTTGACTATGGAGACTCCACAGTGGGGGCGGAGACCTCCGCTCCTAAACATAGAGGCCTATGTAAGTGTACCTTTGAGAATCAGGCCCATGGTGTCTATGATCTATGATATGAAGCCAATTGTGTTTCTCAGAATCGGTCTAATTGTTTAATTTGCAGTGCTCATTAAAATATGTTCCTTTTTTGTATCTCCATCAGTGCCTCTTCTGAAGACATTCAGCTTCCTGGGCTTTGAAGTTGTGCGGCCAGGACATCCATGCGTTCCATGCCGACCTGATGTCATGTTCATGGTTTATGCGCTGGATCAGACCTCCTCCGATGAAGACTAGTCTGCGATCGTGGAATGTTGCATATTTTTTTTCTGTGTGATACTTTGTGTGTGTGTTTTTCATGAAAAGCTTGCGGAGGGCAGTTCAGCAGTGATTTTAGCACCTTTTGTGGCAAAGGGAACACGCAAGAACCTCTAGGACTGGCATTGCATCTTTTTTCAATTGTTACTTTTGCTTTGTTTTTTTTTAAGTTTACTTTTTTTCTTGGAAATGTGTCTTACTTGGAGATCAGTACGGAAGTATGCATATAAGTCTCAACATATATACGCGAACAGGTATTTGCTAAGTAGTTAATGATGTTTATGAACCAATGTAGATGATTTTTAAACTTCACTTGTGTGGTACACTTTGTAGCCTAGTATCACCTCGTGCCTGAGGTAATGTAATAAAAGACCCACTTGATGAGGGTGAAAATGTTCAATATTGTCTGTCTTAGTTTAACCCATACATTTGCTTTTCCCCGGTCAAAAGACTATTTTGACTGTTAGCCTGGTTAAGTACAGTATGGGCTACATTTTTTACCAGTTCGTTTTCATTAAGGATGTATTGTTTGTGAAAAGGTTTGGGATGACAGCACTACTATCATATGATCTGAAACGATTCAGTTCAAATTTTATTTAGGATTCGTAACTTCAATGCTGTCCATATAAAACAATTTAAAACTGTAAAAGACGGTCGCAATTCCGACATGCAGTATTTCAAAAAACTACATTACATTCCCAAATATTAAAAGCGAAAAAGTGACATTGTCCAAAGAGCTTCTTTAATATCATCACAGTAGTGACAGGCTAATCAACAGTACTAAAACATTGGAAAAGGAAAACCAACCTGGGATATTTCATAAAACTGGAACACATTACCATCCATTAAAAGAGAAAAAGTGACATCATGCGAAATGCTTCCTTAAAGTCAATATATATCCTTAGTAGAGTAGTACCAGGCTATAATCAACAGTACTAAAGCATTGGAAAAGCAAAGAAAAATTAACATCATGCAAAGTACTGCCATGACTTCGATGTACATCATAAATACAAACCATCTACTGGTTGTTTGAGTAAAACATAAACAAGAAGCATTCAAACATTGAGCAAAACTCGCCTTCATAAGGGGATCATAACAATATGCCATGAGCAATCGAAAGTCACAATGTACAGAATTCCACTCACAAAATGAAATGTTCCCTACTGCAGAATTGAGAAAATTCGAAAGAATTTAAAAATGTTGGCACTTACCTTTTCATTAGGAGGAAAAAATAAACATTGACGAGCCTCTCGTGCTGATTACACACCACTTTCTAAGAACAGTATTTTAAAAATCTAATGTGCATAGTGCAGAGAGGGACATGCAAAAATGACATGATTTAGATCCTGTCCATACAGATTGTAAATTCTCTGCTTCCTGGGGGACAGCGTCCCCGGCACCTGTTAGTATCCGCAGAGGTAACAAATGTAATTATTTTTCCTTATCACGTTTCTCTTGTGGCACTAACATAGTAACATTTCCCGGTTCAAACTTTCTCTAAAACTAGATTCTTATAAAAAAGTTTTTAAAATGATCTTGGCATCGGAAAACGTTCCTTGGATTTTACAAAAGAACAAAATAAAGCAAAGCAGCACAAAATGACCCATCTTCCCCATTAAGCAGGCAATTCCCCAGCCTCATTACTGACGCTAGGGCTGTAATGAAAGTTGCCTGCAGGCCAAACTCCAAACGTAAAGTGTTCAGATCTACCATGAAGTTCAAGTTCCAAATCTGGGTCAAAATCTGTCCTTCAATTGCATCAAAGAAACCCCAGTATTTCAGATCTATTACCTCCACAAGCATAGCTTAGGGAAAGGGGAACTTTTACCTTAAGACTAATAGTGTGTGTGTAAACTGTCTTTTCCTACAAACTTCATATAATCTATAATGGCACTAGCTTGCACCATAGCGTTACTCAAACAGTGTTTTATATGATCATGATCTCCACAATTGCTAGAATTTGTTTTTCCTAAACAAGAGTAGAGTTGGACTTTCTCCATATTTTCCCATTCTATCAACAAATTGGATGTCTTCCCTGATCTCAAACCCTTCTTCCGAAAAATCTGAATCTTTATCTTCAAGATATTAATTTTCAGGAGATGTTCCTCTGCATAACATTTTATTGCATCGGGATGTCTTTGAAGCCAACAGGCATTAAATCCATCAAAACCACGTCATCCACGTATAGGAGATGATCTATATTCATATTACTAATTTTTGTGGCGTTCCCTTTTATCGATCCCTCCCTGCATGGGAGACCATTAAAATCTAAAGAGAGCAACAAAGGTGTCAGCAGGCAGCCTTGTTTCAACCTATTGGGTTTCAAGACCTTGATTCCTGCCCATTAACACTTCACCCCATGTTACTGTATGAAGTGCTTTTGCTCATCTTAACAAATTAGAAGGCATGCCCAATTGAGACCACTTACTCTACAATTTCCAACGATCAACTCTATCAAATGCTGTGTAGAAGTCGATAAAACCTATGTACACAGGCATTCTCTGCGACTCGGGGTACTTTCCTATAATTGTCTGAAGTAGTGCGATGCTATCTAGGGTGCTACAATTTCTCCTAAATCGGTCTATTCCGGGGGAGTAATAATTTGAGATGCCCAATGCTGGAGGTGTCGTAATTTACTTTTGCAAAAAGTTTGCTATGGCATCTAATAACTATATTTGCCTATAGCTTGCAGGGGAAGATTTTTGACCCTTTATATCCAAAGGCACACTAATGCAACCCTTCCATGTCGGGGCAGAGGGGAACATTTCCTGAAAGATTGCAGTAATTAAAGGACACAAAAGCTGCCCAGAGAGTAACAGCCTGATTAATAATAGAAATAGGAATTTCATTCAGGCCCATTGCCCCCAAGGCTCTAGCACTCTTAATAATAATAATAAGGGAGTTTTATAAAGCGTGCGGTTACGCTCAACTAGCGTGTCCCTGCGCTAAGACAGACAAAACTCATACAGGCAGGCCGCAGAGTCAGCTAGAATTATCGTGTGTAGAGATGTGTTTTTAGCTTCTTCCTGAAGTCGGTTTCAGACAATTCTAGGCGAAGATCCAAGGGTAAGGCGTTCCAGCCCTTCGCCACCAAGTAGCGAAATGATCTGCCTCCCATGCCTCAATCTGCTGGGCTGAAGGAGGCCCATGCAAGTCATACTGATCTACTACTACTCTTAGGTTTAAGATGTCACTGACACTAGGATTACCAGCATAAAGAGTAGAAATATTATTTGTCCACTCCACCTCTGAAATGGTATTTGCTTGAGCACTCACTCTAGAATCACAGTATAGAGATCCTAATTGGCAATACTTTCTAAGATCATTTGATTCTACAGCTTCTCTTAAGTTAATCCATTTAACATCAAATTCCCTTCTCCACTCGAGTGCCTTCAATGTAGACCTCTTTTGTTTAAGACAACTAATTGCACTTTGTCTCGGGGTGGAGAAAAGGGCAAATTCTTACTAGCTGATTTATTTCTTTATTCACTTCCCTCACATTCTGATTGCCTCTTATTTAAGGCTTAAAGTGTCTACCTTTATTTGCCAAGCTCTAAAAAAATCATAGGTCTTCCATACTAAGGTAATGGATCCCTACATACTATTCCCATCAGTTCCATTATATTATTAATAATCTCTAGAAGTTTGGAGCTTAAACCTTTTATATTGCTAGAGATCCGTAAAAAGGCTGACCATTTGATTGATTAAAGAGTTATGAGCCCCTCAAGCAATTCCATGGCTCTGAGGCCTGCATCATTAACTCGACAATTATACTCAAAATCCAATGCTCAATCAGAGCAGATGGCTGCACATTTAGATTAGATCATGCCCTGAACATTTGATATGAAACAATCATATAATGCATCAAACAATGACCATGATGGCAAGAAAAGGTCATTGATGCAGGCATGTCATTTTGGATTCACCCAGTCACAATCGCACATTCTCCTGGAATTCAAGAGTGAAAATTCCCACCTACCTGTTCTATTCACACCAGGGAGCATTTCCTTGAGGATCGCCCCAGCTTTCTCCTTTTCCCACCTACCTGTTCTATTCACACCAGGGAGCATTTCCTTGAGGATCGCCCCAGCTTTCTCCTTTTCCAAATATGGCAAAGACAAAGCGGCCGAATTGGAACTTTTTGCATGTAAATCACTTACAATTACTTTATCCTCCGAAATGCTAATATCCTGGATGAATGTGAGGTAAGAGCTTATTAAGTGATTGTAAGATTTTCCAAGCGAGATGTCTATATTAGCTAACAAAACCTATGAGGAACCCTCTGAACCGTCATTTGTGACCACTTTTAGACACCTGGATGAATTAGAAGGGGTGAATAAACAGTTCAAGGTTCCAGTTGACGGTATTCTTTAGTGAAATTGCTGTTCCTCCACTAGCATGCTCCTTAGATACCGATTTTGCCAGAGAAGAGAATAAATAAGTTTTCATATGTCAACTAGGAGCCAGGTGTCATTAGGACCAGGTTTCTCTCAAACATATATTTGCTTGAGTAAAATACTCTATAAACAATTCTGTTTTACAATAGGTTTCCCCAAATCAGCCTGTTTCCAAGATGGTATTGTTTCCAAGGAGCTACCTCCCCAACTCCTTCAATACAGGGCGGTTGCTATTCAAATTTCCCGCCACCCAACTCTAGTTAGTTAACTCATGCCCTTGCTCTAGTAATGGTCTGTGATGTTGAATGGGTTCCTAGATTTTTATAGCTCTGCTCCCCCTGGGCCTACTGAAACCACAACATCCTTGGGATTACCTTGCAAGAAAACCCTGTCCAGTCCTAACCATCCCCATTCCCCATTCTTACTCCAGCCAGACCCCGTACACTTGTTGAGGATGGAATCTATTCTCTGCACAACCAGAATTACATCAACACCACTATTAATGAAGTATTCACAAAGCTGTAATATTAAGTTTAAAATAATCAATGACCCAAAGAAGAATGATGTCCTAAGTATGGTTCTTGATAAATCAATCTAACCTTTTTCAATATCACTACTTTGCACTAAATACAAACACTCAATTTCTCACAGAGCATGCAGAATAGAACTTGTACTAAAAGGATCTATTATAAAGTCCAACTTATTCTTCTTAGAATCTGAGCCCAATTGACCACTATTAATATTACATTAAACATTCCCAGAAACTGGTCGAATCCCTCGTGGGCCGAATGTCTTCATTTAAGCCACCATTGGCTGAATCAAGATGTAACACCCACCTCTGTTCAATCCTGAACAGGGCCGTGTGTTTGTTGGGGTGCCTCAAGAACTACCCAGTGTAGGCTTTCTGGGGGATGTCTCAGTTCTGTGAAATGAGTATATAGTTTTGTATTGGTTTTCAGGCATCGAATACTGCTTTTATGTTCAGAGGTGGGTGTTCCGTCTCGATTCAGCCAATGGTGGCTTAAATGATGACATCCCTTGGAGCACCATTAATTAAACAACACATGCTAAATGACCCACTCCTTCCCTTGGGTGAGTGAGATACACTGCATGTTAACCTATACATGCTGAATTTCTTTTCACATATACCCTATGTAGAGTGATCCACCCTATACATACTGCTGGCATTTGATTTGTCACCTTACACCTATTGATCTCAATAGGTTTTGGGGTCCTTTAGACCACATACTCCAAGATGGCTGCTATGATTCTGGTTACAATGACATCACGCCCTTCACCATCCGATGAGCCCGTGTTTTAATATCTTTCTTGACCACATCTAGACACTGCAACACAGTTTTTTAACACATGCCCCACTAATTGATGTGGTAGATTTGCAGCCGTTATACACAATTAAACTGTGAGTACTTGTATATTCCCTGTGCTTAAGACACATCATCAGATGGCCGCCATCATTCTACATCTCGCACTAATCACAGCGTGGGTTTAGAGTGAAATACAGCTCTTTTACACTCACACGCTACAGTGACATCTAGCCTTTACTACCCCGTGATTTTACCAAAGCCATGGCACAAATTTGCAACGTTTTGCTGCCTTCACACGCTATTGAGCCATGTATAGCAGCATATATTCGCCTTCTAATAACACATCTTAAGATGGCCACCATGGTTACATGTACAGCAAAATCACGCCCCATCTCCTGCCTGATCTCTCAGTTCTCCAGCTGCGACTGATTTGCCTATTCCACAGCCAGTGCGGCAAGTATTTAAACTGGCTCCTGTAGCGGCATAGTACCTTCCGGGCAGCAGCAGACTGGGTAGGTCGGTGAGGCAGCTCAGAACAGGAGCAGGTGAGTATGCGCTACTTATGGGGATGCTCTGACACCGGCGGATATCTCGAGGTAAGAGGTTGCCAGGTACAGACGTGGGTTGTATCCTGCTTATGTGCTCTAATCTGACACAGTGAGTGGTAAAGTACCAGCGCTACACGCGGCCGGGTCTTTTTTCTGGGGGGGGCCTCACACTATGCAGGCTTACTGGTATGGCACCTGCTGCCTCCAGTTGCTGTCACTGCGTGCGGTGCCCCTTCCAGGCACACTGGTCTGCCGTTGACTTTTACTAACTCACTGACTGACTGTAAATGGTTTAGAATAATGATGGTAGATCACTAACGACCTGACCTCGACCTTCTGCTCCTTCGAGCATTTCACTAGTGCCATGAAATGAGCAGTGTACCATCGTTGCACACAGCCAATTAATTGTCCTGGTGTTTTATGTTTTCATAGATAGACACACTACATTTGAGTGTCCTTTACTCCGCTGCCAACTGATGTGGCAGGACTAGAAACTGATCTAAGGTAAGCCCACCACCAACCACCACAAAGGTCCGTGTCACCACTTTTTAAGCATGTATACACAGGGGAGTCGTACTGAGCGTGAGCTCTGTTTGTTTTTATTAGGAAAGCGTGGATTATGATTGTTAAATTAATCTCAACAATTGAACTTGATAGCGGATATCACTTTCTCTTCCAACCATGATTGTTTTTATATTTCTTTCTTGTACTCTAGGTTGACTGCCATTCTCCAGGGTAATCGCCATCGGGTAGAATAATTGGTAGGTAGCGTTGCACCATACCTTTCACTGTGGATAGTTTGTATTATACACATGGTCTTGAGGAATCGCCACCTGATCACTTCTGTGACTTATTGAGGCGAGAAACATGTTGACCATCTGGGGGTTGAGCGAAAGTCTTATCACGTTATAAAAAAATAGTCGCCCCCCCTCTAATCCTTTTAACCAGGGTGGGAGCCCAACAGAATAACATTTATCCCAACAGGTTCCCTTACCTGTTTTACATTCACATCCTACATCTCCACATTACTGGGCCCCTCACACCCACGGCACCAATACATGAGGAGCAAAAGATCTCCAATAAAGAGCCCCTTTATGGGTGCCCATCGAGCATTGCAGCGCCGGCTCGACGAGGAGCAGACCCATATGATGAAGCATGACACCTAGCTTGCAGGGTGTGTGAGGGTCCTAGTTCCGAAAGGAGGTATTCCCTCCCCACCCCCACCTAGAGTAGACCCTTAGTGGCCTAATACACCACTACAAGGAACTCTGTACCCTTCTGTCATTTGGCTTACATTTGGGCATGTACGTTGGACCTATAATCAAGTCCTCTCTGTCCCTTTTTTTGTTGACGAAAACCTTTGTTTCCATGATTTAGATGACCTGAAGACCATGAAACCCTCCATGCTGGGACTCCTTACCGAGCAATGCCGATAACAATAGGGACCATTTTACCATCATTCTCTGCAGGTGCAATTGGTGTAGAGGGAAAATTCCCTTTAACTATTCTTCTGATTCATTCGTGCTTTATGAGCCACTTCTTGACCAACAAGAGCATTACCTGCAATGTTTGAGGAGGTCCAGCATTCCACTTCAACCTAACCATGTTAGGGAACATTTTAAAAAAGAACCCTCCATATTACATATCATCAAACCATTACTGAGCTGTGATGACAGATTCCTCAGGCTATCAGTTTGAACTTTAGTCACAGCCAACCCTGGGTTAGCAGAAGAATTTTTAGTATGCATAACATGAGTTGTCATAGACTGAGCTTTGGCCAAAACATTCAAGGGAAACAATGACACCACGCCTCGGGTGGATCCCTTATGCGGCCCTTTTACGTGTGGGTGCGGATGTTTCACTCTTTCTGCCCCCTTAAGTAGGGGCGGTATGATTGACAGCACTGTGGCTGTTAGTCCACAGCCCTTTATTAGCATTTGGGATCTAACCGCTAGGTCGCTTGTCAAGCATCACCTAGACATTTTCGACCTGCTAGGCAGCGACTCTCCAGACTTTTTTTGCCTGACTGAGACTTGGCTGCAGGATGCCGATACAGCCGTTGTCAACTTGGCCTTTCCGCCGGAATATTCGGTATTCACTCTTAACCGAGCTTCAAGAGGTGGAGGGATAGCCCTTGCAGTTAAGTCCTGTTATCCGTGCACCTGGCAGGGTCAAAGAATTTCTGGTTTCGAAAGTGCAATGTTTAAGGTAGCCATTACGCCTAATTTCACCCTGTCGGGGCTACTGATCTATCGGCCCCCAGGGAGTGAAGTGGCTTTTAGAGCGGCACTACCAGACGCCATTAGTGAACTGGCTGCAGGGTGCTCCAACTTCTCCATCATTGGGGATTTAAACCTGCACTTTGATAACCTAACTAGCCCTACGGTGTCCAGTTTTATGGCAGATCTTGAGGCGCTCCAGCTGACTCAGCTGGTGTCACAGCCCACCCACTCAGGAGGCCATACCCTCGATCCGTTTTTCACCAACCTTACGGAAGTCTGCATTTCCAGCCTCACACCATTGGCATGAACTGATCATTATTTGATACAGATCCACTGCCCTACACCGGCTATACAACCTAAGTCAGTGGTGTGTTCTATCCAGAGACGGCGCTGGAATAAACTAAAGCTGGACGAGTTTTTCCATCTCTTATCGACCGACTCATTTGATTTAACTGGGTCGGCAGATCAGGTCTATGATAGGTTTTGTAACTGGGTAACCAGGGCTTTAGACACCCTCATCCCCATTGTATGCTGTAAAACGGGGCCAGGTAAATCCAGCCCTTGGTACGATGACTCGCTGCGGGCACTTAAGGTTTCTTGTAGGCGTGCAGAGCGGGCCTGGCGCAAATCCTATAATAGCGTGAAGAAAGTTCTGTACTTGTCCACGGTGAAACTGTATCACCGGGCAGTGTGCAGAACCCGCGCCGCCTTCTATGCTGCACAATTCAGGACCAGTTCTAACCCGTCTAAGGCTATCTTTAAGGTGTTAAAAGATCTTACTGCCAAAAAGGTAACTACGATCCACCAGAGCTCTGTTGAGCACTGTGAAAAATTGGCGGATTTCTTTCTGGAAAAGGTCAATGCCATTTATCGGGCTTTTACGGTGGCTACTCCTTCGGCTAATCCACCTCTCAAGCCGTTAACATCAGAGGAGTTGCATTCTTTTCCTACTCTAACACCTGAAAGCCTCGACAAATTGGCTCATCAAGTGAAGTCGGGGTCCCCAGCGGATCCGCTTTGCCCAGCTGTGTTCAAAGACTTAGCGGTACAAGACACCTCACCACTATGCTCTTTGATCAATAAGTCGCTTACATCCGGCGTAGTCCCACTGAAGTGGAAACGAGCCATGGTCCGTCCTATTCTTAAGAAACCTAACTTGGATGGTAGTAAGCCCGAGAGTTATCGACCAATCTCACTCTTACCGTGGCCTGCTAAGGTGACTGAGGCGCATGTCGACGCGGTCCTCTCGGAACATCTACTTCATGCTGATGTCCTCGATATGACGCAGAATGGGTTCAGGGCCGGTCACAGCACGGAGACGGCTCTGCTATATATGGTGGAGCATCTTCGCTCCGTGCTCGATGCGGGACAAACGGCGGCGCTGGTGCTATTAGATCTGAGCACCGCCTTTGATACCGTATCGCACCCGATCCTTCTGCGTCGTTTAGAGGAGGTTGGTGTCACCGGCATCGCTCTCCAATGGTTCCGGTCCTTTTTAGCCAATCGGGCCTTTAGCGTGACCGTCCCGCCGTACCAGTCCAATTACCATCCGCTGGGCCTGGGGGTCCCCCAAGGCTCCTCGCTGAGTCCTACGTTGGTCAATCTCTACGTAAGGCCGCTAGCGGAGGTTGTCAGGCAATGGGGTATGACAATGGTGTCATACGCCGATGATACCCAGCTAGCGGACACGATCAGCGGGGATGCCGATGTCGATGCCCCCAGGTTCCAACAAGGACTGCGGGCGGTCGCCGGCTGGATGACGTCCAACTGTCTCCAGCTGAACGCTAGTAAGACCGAGGTCATGATTTTTGGCAAACAACCGGAACTTTGGGGAGAGAGATGGTGGCCAGGGGATCTGGGCCCTACTCCCATCCCAGTCGCCGAGCTTAAAAACCTCGGAGTCTGGCTGGACCCTTCCCTTACGTTTGCCTGTCACACCAAACGTACGGCGGCCTGTTGCTTTGGTATCCTGCGCGGGCTCCGCCCGGTGCTCAAGTTCTTTGATGCCTCCACTAGGCAACTCATGATCCAAGCCACTGTCATCTCTAGGCTGGATTATACGAGCTCCCTATTGGTAGGCCTGAACCAGGCAGAGATTGGACGCTTGCAACGGATCCAGAATGCCGCAGCAAGATCGGTGGTAGGACTGCCTAGATCGTTCCCCACCTCTAGTACTCTGCGTTCATTGCACTGGCTCCCGGTGGCTCAGCGGATCCAGTTTAAGGTCCTCTGTGTCGCCTATAAGATTCTGAAGGGGTCCCCAGCTATGATTCTTGCTACACTTTTGGCCCATTACATTCCAGCCCGAGCTTTAAGATCTGCTGATTTAGAACTGGCTGTTGTCCCGCGCTTCAAGCGGAGCAGGGCCGGCGGGAGCTCCTTTCAGGTTCGTGCGGCGGTGCTTTGGAATTCCCTTCCCCCGGCGATTCGTGCCCTTAGGGATCTGCTCTCCTTTCGCCGTGCGGTGAAAACTTTTTTATTCCCTTAGTTTAGATTTGTCTGTTTTATTGTTTCGTTGTGTTGTGCAGCTGCCTTGTCGGGCACCAGGACGCTACTTTGTTGGAGCATCTGTGCGCCTAATAAAAACACATAACATAACATAGCATAACATGGCCACCTCAAGATTCTCTGTGGCAGGATTATTCTCAAATATAGCTGCATGTTTCAGAATTCGCCTTCCCTCTTGCATTTCCCTTTCTTTTTTCCTTTCTTTTGTTTATTGCCAAAGTGTCATTTTATGGAATATTCCTTCGCCTTTGGAAAGTTCAGAGGCATCAATCAAAGTAGGAGACTTGGCCGGAACAGTTGATTTTAGCCTTTTCCTGAAGTTTGGAAACCACTTTATCTCTATGGGCTTTAATAATACCACTTGCCTTCAGTCTTCAAAGAGTGATGTTAAGAAATTAACTTGATCCTGAATTAATTTAGAGCTAGTAGAATCTGCTACACTTAAACTACCCTCTGTCTTGCTAGGTTCACCAACTTTAACAGCGACATTGCGAACCTCTTGTTTAGCTTCAGTTACAATTGATTTCGACTTTTAAGAATTTTGTGAGAGCATTCTAGTGGTTCCAGACAATGAACGGTTTTGAACTCCGATTAATGTTTGTCAATATATCAAATACATGGTCTAAAATAGACACAGATTTTTCCAGGAGTGCTAAAATGGATGACAAAATTTCTCAATACAAAATAATGCCTCAAAAGGCATCCCTTCCTTGCCAGAAGTATGCCCAGCTTCCACTGTGCGCTGGGTGAAATGAAAGTATCCCAATCCATAGAATCCCCCCTAGTGGAAGTACTACTAATGAGAAATGAAAAAGAGGATGAAATATTTGTACTTTGGGGTAGGGGTCCCGGACCTTTGCTTGAAACTATGGCAGGGAGTTTAGGATGACCTTTTTCTTCAACGGGCACCTCTTTGCCAGCTCTATATCTGTCAGTGTAAAATCCTCCACCTTGCTACGGTTAGAAGGGATCATTTCCCGATGCAAGGAAGAACCTATAGACACATTCTCACCGGAGCATCTCCCTAGATTACTTTCTCAGGCATTATCTTGTGTCAGAGACGGAGATTCAGGTTGAGGGACAGATTCCATCTTTCTCATGTTTCCCCTTTTCAGGGGATCTTAAATGGGTAGCAGAAAAAGGGGCATCCTATGTCCATTCTTGAGTTGGTGTAGCCGTGGCCGAAATCCCAGTTCAAAAGTGGCCCTGGCTGGCCTGAGGGCTTCTGTATTCAACCAAGAAAATAATCCGAAATTACTGGGTGTGATTTAAACCCTCTAACCCTTATACACATGTAGCTTCCTCTTCAGTTATGGATGTCAATACAAATGTATTAGAAAACTCTCCGGTGCAATGTCCAAAGCATGTTCGTACATCACTAAAATCAAGTGACAACAAAGGGGTAAAAAATTCCACAGCCAAATGATAATGTAAGATTTAAGTCAATCCAATTTGAATCCTGAAGTAAGATCCAATTCAACCTTGTAATCTTACTCAGACTTTTTTTTTTATTAAAAAGAACCAGAATGATTTTCCTCATGTACACAGCATGTCCCCTACAATCCCCATTGAGGGCCGGCCGCATAGTTTAAGTAGGCATGCAAAATGCAAGTGGGTTTTATCGATGCAGATGTTACACAGCAAGTCGCCTACAACCCATTCTGGGCCACCGCGTAGTAAAGCAAACACTGTTATAGAGCTCAATGATAAGGATCCTTCAACTAAGAAGAGCAGGAAAAACACGCAAACACTGTTTTAGAGCTCAATGATAAGGATCCTTCAACTAAGAAGAGCAGGAAAAACACGCAAACACTGTTTTAAAGCTCAATGATAAGGATCCTTCAACTAAGAAGAGCAGGAAAAACAGGATCGACCTGAGTGAAATAGAAAGGTGAACATGGAGAAATAAACAGATGAAGGACAGGCGACCAAAGATGCTAGAGAGGAGAAAAGAGGGAGGAAAGAAAAACCAAGACGCAGGGATTGAGGGCGAATAAAAGGGAGACACAGCCTAAGTAACTAACTATCAACGGAATGGGGGTTGGGAGCACACTGCCTCACAGTCCCAGCACAGTTTGCCCCATTGCATCCTGGTAAATGCAGTACACAGTTCAAACTTACTTCAAAATTAACCGGAGTTTTTCACCAAAGTTGGTGCAATCATTGCTGTGTGTCTCTAGACACGTGTTTCTGGGTTGAGCCCATCTTCAGTAGAGCGCAGCAGTATTTGAGAGCAAAGAAAAATCATCTAGGGTTGCTGGAAAGGCTGCCAAGTTTCTCTCCGGTCACAGTACCACTCATAAAATCCAGAAACACATGTGTCTAGAGATGACAGCAATAATCTGCACTAACTTTGGTGGAACACTCCAGCAAAATTACAAGTAAGCGCGCACTGCAAACTGCATTTACCATAATGCTAAGGGGCGAACTGTGCTGGGAGGTCAGCAGTGTGCTCCCACCCCTTCCTGTAACTATCAATCAAGTCCGGAAGGCAGGACCGAGGACAATAGCGAAAGGGGGAAGGAGGACATGGGGGATTGGGAGAGCAAGGGTGTAGAGTGCCCAGCACGCCCTTCAAAGTGCGAGGGCAATGCTTCAAAGGGGGCTCAGTCGGGACATGCAGAAGATCTCTCAAGGTCAGGAGGACACCGGGTCATCAAAAAAGCATAGGGCCCGAAGCTTCGGAGGTTGAAGATGTGCATGTTCCATTTTACAGAGGTAAGTGACTAGCGGCTGCCATAGTTTGGTGAATTGGGTATCGCAAGACTGCAAGCGTGCGGTGCGCAATTTGATGGGCACAGTAGGCCACAAACTCGTGAACCACACATTAATTGGAGGGGTCTCTGCTTTCTTCCATTATTTGGCAATAAGTTGCTTGGCAGCGCCTTACATGTGGAGGGCGATATGCTAATTGTTGCAGGTTAGTACGTGCAGATTGTCAGGTTTAAAGCCTAAGAGTGCTGTAACTGAAGTTTCAAACAAAACAGGTGATGGACAGAATGTGGATCAATGTCACACATTCACCCCAGTCCGAAGATCTGGGCCCAAATCCATCGTTTTTTTGCACTCCACACCACCCTGGGTTAGACAATGGCGATATGCAAATCAGCTCTGACCCTGTGCCCCATGGGAACAGTCCAGTCCGAACTACAAAAGCCATGTCCTTCCCAGAACGGAATCAAGCATCCGAGGACCGGACCGGTTTCGAGGTAACACCTCTCCAGCCCGGCTAGCTTGACTCCAGTGGTGTGGAGTGCCTGGGACCCACGTCTGAGCATCCCCAGCGCACTTAGGGCGGAATTTGCAAACAAAACAGGTAATGGACAGAATGTGGATCAATGTCACACATTCACCCCAGTCCGAAGATCTGGGCCCAAATCCATCGTTTTTTTGCACTCCACACCACCCTGGGATAGACCATGGCGATATGCAAATCAGCTCTGACCCTGTGCCCCATGGGAACAGTCCAGTCCGAACTACAAAAGCCATGTCCTTCCCAGAACGGAATCAAGCATCCGAGGACCGGACCGGTTTCGTTTGCAATTGCCGCCATAAGTGCGCTGGGGATGCTCAGACGTGGGTCCCAGGCACTCCACACCACTGGAGTCAAGCTAGCCGGGCTGATGAGGTGTTACCTCGAAACCTCAAAACCTGTCCCAGTGCATGATGGGAACAGGGCAAACCAAACTACAGAAGCCAATTCTTACACTGGAAAGGAAACAAGCTCCCGGGGACCGGTTTCTGGCATTACAGCCGTCTTCGGCCCGGTTTGCTTGAATCCTGATGGTGCAATGAGCAAGACGCTCTGTTCATCACCACCCCCTTTTCTGAATAGTTTTTGGCCACTATAGGTGTGGCAGGGTATACTCCGACATGAGTCCCTTTCTCACTGCACCATCAGGATTCAAGCAAGCCGGGCCGAAGACGGCTGAAATGCCAGAAACCGGTCCCCGGTAGCTTGTCTCCTTTCTGGTGAAGAATTGGCTTGGTAGTTTAGTCTGCCCTGTTCCCATGATGCACTGGGCCAGGGACAGACTGATTTGTATATAGCCAGGTTCTGAGCTGGGATGGTGCAGTGAGATAAATAACGGTGATGGATCAAGCCCTGATCTTTGGACTGGGTAAGAGTGGTCTGCTTAATTCAGACACTCTGTTCATCACCACCCCCTTTTCTGAATAGTTTTTGGCCACTATAGGTGTGGCAGGGTATACTCAGACATGAGTCCCTTTCTCACTGCACCATCAGGATTCAAGCAAGCCGGGCCTAAGACGGCTGAAATGCCAGAAACCGGTCCCCGGTAGCTTGTCTCCTTTCTGGTGAAGAATTGGCTTGGTAGTTTAGTCTGCCCTGTTCCCATGATGCACTGGGCCAGGGACAGACTGATTTGTATATAGCCAGGTTCTGAGCTGGGATGGTGCAGTGAGATAAATAACGGTGATGGATCAAGCCCTGATCTTTGGACTGGGTAAGAGTGGTCTGCTTAATTCAGACACTCTGTTCATCACCACCCCCTTTTCTGAATAGTTTTTGGCCACTATAGGTGTGGCAGGGTATACTCAGACATGAGTCCCTTTCTCACTGCACCATCAGGATTCAAGCAAGCCGGGCCGAAGACGGCTGAAATGCCAGAAACCGGTCCCCGGTAGCTTGTCTCCTTTCTGGTGAAGAATTGGCTTGGTAGTCTGCCCTGTTCCCATGATGCACTGGGCCAGGGACAGACTGATTTGCATATAGCCAGGTTCTGAGCTGGGATGGTGCAGTGAGATAAATAACGGTGATGGATCAAGCCCTGATCTTTGGACTGGGTAAGAGTGGTCTGCTTAATTCAGACACTCTGTTCATCACCACCCCCTTTTCTGAATAGTTTTTGGCCACTATAGGTGTGGCAGGGTATACTCAGACATGAGTCCCTTTCTCACTGCACCATCAGGATTCAAGCAAGCCGGGCCGAAGACGGCTGAAATGCCAGAAACCGGTCCCCGGTAGCTTGTCTCCTTTCTGGTGAAGAATTGGCTTGGTAGTTCAGTCTGCCCTGTTCCCATGATGCACTGGGCCAGGGACAGACTGATTTGCATATAGCCAGGTTCTGAGCTGGGATGGTGCAGTGAGATAAATAACGGTGATGGATCAAGCCCTGATCTTTGGACTGGGTAAGAGTGGTCTGCTTAATTCAGACACTCTGTTCATCACCACCCCCTTTTCTGAATGATTTAAGGGGGGGGTGGATGTGTAGGGCTAGATGGCTGCGTAAGCGATAGAGATGTAGAAGTTGTGCAGCTACGTAGAAGGATCGTATCATTCGGCGTTTAGACTCACACTGAAAGATGAGCGCAAAGGGGTGGTCCCAGTGGTATTGGATGTTGAGACTTCTCAGCTTATCGGTCACTGTTTTAAAATCTCAGTGCCGTCGAAGAGTAGTGGGCGCAAGGTCTTGGAATATCTTTATGGTGGCACCTTTATGAGTTGGCTCCGGTTTGAAGCGCGCCTCTTTAAGAATTGCCTCCTTTTCAGTGAAGAAGTTGACCACTATAGGTGTTAGAATTTCAGGGATAAGGCCCGCTCGATTAAAAGGCCCGACACACAGTTGCCTCGGTCCAAAGACGGTGGGGAGGCATTGTCGTCACCCCAGATATTGTGTAGGAGCTTTGCAACGAATGTCATGTCTGTCCCTTCGGCCCCAACAGGAACCCCCTGAATGCAGAGACTATTTCAGCGGCTCTGGTTTTCCAAATCTTCCTGCTTGTTATGTTATGTTATGTTATGTTATGCTATGTTATGTTATGTTAAAAAAATTTGTAGGGCGCAGCTAACACCATTAGGTTTCTTGGCGCCAAAAAGAAGAGAGCAGATGAAGGAGCAACAGAGGGCGTTATTGGTAGGATTCAGTGAAAAGAAAAGTTTTGAGAGAAGATCTAAATTTGGGATACAAAGTGGACAGTCTGAGGGGCAGAGGGAGAGAATTCCAAAGAGTGGGGGCCAGATAGGAGAACTTAAGCCCACCGTGTTTCTTCCTCTTGTATCTGGGAATAGATAACAGGGCCAGTTGGGAAGACCGGAGAGTGTGAGGGGGAACATAGGGTTGGAGGAGGGTAGAAATGAAGTGGGGGCCCTGACCGGCAAGGGCCTTGAAAATGGTGCAGCCCAGCTTGAACCTGCAGCGGGCGGCCACCGGGAGCCAATGGAGGCTCTTCAGAAGGGGACGAACATGCTGATCTCTTGGGAGAGAGTGTATCAGGCGGGCAGCCTGATTCTGAATGAGCTGGAGCCGCCTGAGCTGGTAGGCTGGAATGCCAACGTAGAGTGCGTTGGCATAATCAAGCCTTGATATTACTAGCGCTAACAAAGCTAGGGTTAGGGCCTCGACAGTAAGTAGCCGGGAGATTTTCCTAATTTTCCTCAGTTGGAAATGGCTGGAGGAGACTACCGCGCTGATCTGGGGCGTCATAGAAAGGTCACTGCTGATGACGACTCCCAGACTTTTGGCACAGTTGGCGGGGCGAGGTGGGCTGCCGAGGCTGACCGGCCAGAAGGAGGAGTCCCAGGGGTTGGAAGGGCCACCGACAAGAACCAGCTCGGTCTTGTCGGGGTTGAGCTTCAGATGGTTTGAGCTCATCCAATTGCTGATAAAGCAGAGGGTGTTTTGGAAGGTAGAAATGGAGTCAGCAGAGGAGTCGATGTTAAAAATCAGTTGTATGTCATCAGCGTAGTTGAACGCTGTGACATTGAACTGCCGGAGGGCACGGATAAGTGGGGAGAGATACAAATTAAAAAGGAGGGGGGACAGGGAAGAACCCTGCGGGACACCACAGGTAAGTTTGACCTGAGAAGCAGAGAACTGGGATAGTCTGACAGCTTGGTGGCGTTGAGTCAGAAAGGAGCGGACCCAGTCCAGGGCGGTATCCTGGATGCCAGCCTCCCTGACACGGTCGACCAAAATATCATGGTCGACCGTGTCAAAGGCGGCCGACAGATCCAGGAGAACCAGGGCCTGACAGATGTTTCCGTCCGCTCCCCTGCGCAGTTCCTCCATGACAGAAAGAATGACGGCTTCTGTTGAGTGCGCGGGTCTAAATCCAGCCTGCTGGGGGTCCAAGACACCGGAGTCTTCCACAAAGGAACTAAGAATCTGAGTGACGTGCGATTCTAGAACTTTGCTAAGGAAGGGGAGAAGGGAGATTGGGCGATAGTTGCTCATGATGGAGGGGTCTGCCGAGGGTTTCTTCAAGATGGCGACCACCTCAGCCTGTTTAAAGGGACCAGGAACCTCCCCCCTGGTCAACGAGTTGTTCAAAAGAGCGAGGGGGGGGTCCGGGCAAGAGGTGAAGGCTTCTCGGAGGACCGGGGGAGGGCAACAATCGCTGGGAGAGCCAGAGGAGACTTTATGTAGGAGTGACAAGAAGTTTTCCTTTGAGATGAGAGGGATGTGAGTGAGAGTGTGGGTGTGAGAGTAACTAGGAACACCAAAGAATGTGGGAGCCGGTGGAGAAGTGGAAATGCTTTAATTGTAAGTCGACGTGTTGCTCCTCTAGGGTGGCCAAGTGCTGCCAGAGTTGTTCTGGTCCTCCGTTCGTGCGTCCATGGTCTTTTCAAGGCCATCCACTTTCTCCCCAATTTCTGTGACCTCTTTTCTGAGTTCCCGGACACAGGAGTAAACCTCTGAGCGCAAGGAGACAATTTCAGATTAGAGCACCGTCATGAAGTTGGCCATAAAGGACTGGGTGACAGGTGTCAAATCTCCTCCAGTCGATGATGCCATCCCTCCAGAAGCGGCAATACCTGGCTTATTCCAAAGCTCAGCATGGGGTTGTCCTTTGGGGGTGCAGCTGAGTCCTTCACCGACTTAGTGCGTGTCATCTCCCTTCGAGGCCTAGCATTCTCCGGTGCCAGGCAAGGTTTCAGAGTTGGGCGAGAGGCCGTGCGAAGTCAATCAAAGGCACAGACAGCACCCAGCTAAACTCAAAAGCTGGCAGGACACGGGATCTCACAAAGACACAATGATCGAGGTCCCGCAGTCTGTATGGAAGGAGGGGGGACAAGCAATGTTGCAGAGTTTGATACTACAGCAGGCTTCACGCCGCCAGAGTGGTCAGTCCCCGGATGGCTGAGTCGTGGGAACCGGAGCCACCGTGGGCCACGTGCCAGGCGTAAGACAAAAAGGTCCTAGAGGCAAGGGCCGGCTCAGGGCCACAGCGTTCAAGGCAGCAGGACGAGCTGCAGCACTGGATACCATAGGCGTTTAGGAGCAAAAGGTAAATCCCAACCTAGGCAGCGCTGGCCTCCGGGAAACAATACAATAAGTGGCAGAGGTTTATCAGAGACCACCTTATGCGCAGAGGTCACTGGTGGCAATCCTTTTCAGCCCGGGTTCCATTTGCCAAGGCAGACAGCGCAGCAGCAAGGTAGGCTAGCAAGATTGCAGTGTCCCAGCCCAGTCAAGCGTGGCCAAGGGAGGCCGAAGCATGCAAGGGGCCCATCTGCTGTGGGAGGTGTTACTATGGGGAGCCTCTCGCCCCTAGAGTCAGCAGATTCCCGAGGGGTGCAGGCGGCAGTCCACAGGGGGAGTCACTGATATGCTACAGAGGTAGGCCTCAATTAATCTCCGATGCTCGGATAAATCGGCCGGCAAGCAGCAATCTGCAGTGGATGGTCCGCAGCAGCGGGCCATGTTTATATAGCTGATCAGGTCTACAGTGTGTAGTAAGCCTTGTTGCTACGCCTCACCTTCTCAAAGTGCCAGCGCCGCCGGAGCACAGTATAGTAGAGGCGTGAAGCAAGGTGGGGTAGATGTTGGCCCGCGCCCGGCTGCAGACTCACCAGACCGGGGGACTGCCAGTTGCAGGCCGAGTCGCAGCAGCGATGTGGTCGGTCCCTTCGTTGACAAGGCAAAACCAAAGGGGATGATGGACAGAGTGTTGAACATTGCAAGCACTGCGCCCCCTCCCTCCCCCCCCCCCCCGTCAACTGATCTGGGTTTATTCCATCATCATTCTTTAGATCACTCTGCCACCCCAGTTCAGACAAGGGCTCCCCAGGCGCCTTCTCAGATCGCTGCAGGTCACCCGGGCTCACCAGTCAATGTGGGGAAGGGCTGTAGTCCTGGCAGACCGCATCAGTGACGATCTGGTCCAGTCACGCCCTGAGCGGTAGAGAGGCCCAAGATGGCAGGTGCTGTAGGAATGGCGCTGCAGCGCCCGTCACTTCGCCTGTACTCCGGTTGCGGTGGACAACTACACAGGGCCAAGTGCCCCCCACAATGTAGCGTAGTAGCTAGCGGGGTCAGTGGGGGCAGAAGGAAGCATTCGGCTCAGGACCGCAGCAGGCAAGTTGGCGGTCGCCACAGTCCGGCCCGAGCGCTGAGGGTGGAAGAGCTGTGCCACTGCAACGGACCGACCAAAGCTATCGTCTGCACTCCAGAAGGTGCCCTGTCCGCTCTGCTACTTGTGCGTCCCGGTTTGCAGTGCTGCTAGGGTCCCAGCTCCGCTGTGAATGCTTCTAAAGGTGGCAGCCTGAAGAAGCTCGCACGGTATGCGTCTCACTCCATTCGTAGCGAGACCCCCAGACTTTAAAAAAAAAAAAAAAATGTATTAAGCTTTATCATTTTTAATAAAGTTTGCACATACGTTGACGGGTCATACGTATCACAAGCCTAGAAAACAAAAACAGTGGCCCTTTTGCATTGAACAACATGACATGAGTCCGTAAAGCGCAGACCGATCTGGGTCCTCATCCCAAGCGGGACACCCGTGATCTGGGTCTGCATGCATCGGGGATAAGGCAGCTTGCAGTGTAGTCAGGCCTGTGGACTCAGGGAAAGGGAGGAGTCACAGAAACTAGTGCGCAGAATTGGCGCTATCAACTGTCCCACCATACGGTTAGCCTTTTACCATATGTGTCAGTTGGCGTCAATTTTATTGGAGTGAAGCAAATCTGTACGCGAAGGCAAACCAATGTCTTGTGGGTGTGATGTTGGTGGTAGCATCTGAGCGTATAGTTTGCTGGTCGTATCACAAAAGACCAGGCTCTTGAGCCAGCCTTTAATTGTAGGGTTTGTGTGCCTCTTTAATATATGGCGACCTCGCTCTTTGCAAGTAAAAGTGTGATTATGACAAATCTACAAGTTTCCTTTGGGGTATCACGTACATATCCTACCCAACAAAGCTGGAAGTGGGTCAGGGGTCAGTGTCACGCCTACCATCTTTGAGATGTATGTGAAAATGTCAAACCAGTAGCTGTTGATGTGGGGACACAACCATGACAGATGCAAAAAAATCTGCATCGGCGATGCAACATTTGTGCTGTCATGGCCTGTAACTTTGGTGTCCTGTACATGCGACGCAAAACTTAAAATGTAGCAGTTTGTGTCTGTCATTGGGCGAAGCTAGCTTGGTTTGTGCGCAGCAATAATTCCAGATATCATCCAATATGGGGCGCTGTAAGTCCTCTGACCAGACCTCTAGCAATTGGCCATCCTCAGTGGACAACAAGTCTAGACATGTGATACATCTTGGATACCACGTGTTCACCAGTATCATCCTTTAAGGACAGTGAGGGAGTGAAGTAGTCAGGAGCCATGGTATAAGTCTGGACAAAAGTCCTCTGAGCACTCTTCACTCCATGCAGTGCAAATCTGTCTAACTCAGTGAAGTGTGCGTCCTCTGACCAGGTGTTAGTGTGGCCCTCTGGGAACAGATTCCAAATGGTATGCAGCATATATTTGATGTGTGCATTTGACTGCGTGGTCTGTCATCGGTTTTCCGCGAGTGGGAGTGCAGGTAAGTACAGACTCTCTACTCCCAATAAGAGCTGCAGTCAGTGCCATGCCCAGCTAGTGGTGGAGGGTGGCTGGATGTCCCTGGGTTCAGGGGTTTCCCGAGTGGAAGAATGGCTCCAAGAGGTGTGGAGCCGGCCAACTCCGTTTCTACCCTGCTGTAAGGACTTACTCAGACTTTGATTTAATTTGTTGGCATTTGTATGAGCTAAGGTGTGCGCCACTATTTCTGTTGCCACTCAGTAATTGTCAGTGTATAGCACTCAGGAGCAGCTGTGCTGAACTGGCAAGACTGTATAATGCAAATGTCTCAAACTGGAAGTCCAAAGCAGGATTCTAGACATGCTTTTAGATGATGAATCGCTGTTTAGAAATCAAGGTAATGAGGTGCTTCAAAGCTTAAAGTCGGACACAAACATTCAGATCACTTGAAATAATGCAGAAAAAACGTATACAATTATTAGGGGCATTTTGAAATAGCAATGGGGGTGCACAATTTAAGAAGTCCAGAAAGGCAGAAAGAATATGAAAATATTTATTCTTTATTTAATCAAGTTATTTCAGATAGGAATCAATTGTATCAAAGATCAACCAACGCGTTTTGCTCCCACACTGGGAGCTTCCTCAGGGCAATGGGAACAAAACGCGTTGGCTGATCTTTGATACAATTGATTCCTATCTGAAAGAACTTGATTAAATAAAGAAGAAATATTTTCATAAACTTTCTGCCTTTCTTAAATTGTGCACCCCCATTGCCATTTCAAATTATCTTGTGATCTGGAGCACAGTTCGTTCAGCAGCTGACGCACGGGTTGTTTGCACGATCATTCTGAATTACTATTGGAACTGGTATTGAGGTGTGGCATCGAGGGCCCGCTGCTGCTTTTTTCTATTTAAATTATTAGGGGCACTTCACTTCTAGATACATACAGAAAAACGTTTAGCTCAGTAGACCAATCCTATCTATGACTGCTTAATCTAGCAATACAACTAAACCCACTCTTGCTCAGCTCAACAGTCCTTATTGGGGATGGTGTGGTCCCTCTAATTATGCCTGCCGCATACAGGCCTTTAATCTTATTTTGGCCCCTACACATGAGGAACGCGGAGATCAGTGAGTTTATAGTACAGATTTATTAAAGGACAAGAAGAGTCATATTGTGAATGAAAACATTATCTTTGCGAACACCAAAAGTATATAACAGGTCTACACTTCCACCACAACCGAGCAAGCTTTGTAATTACAACCCACAAGTTCATAGAAGACTGGGGTGTCCATTTGCAGGAGATATATACCAGCAGCAAGTGGATAAATGTACTGGAATTAAAAACTGTCCAGCAAGTATTACAATCTTCTTGCCTGGGGTCAAAGGCCACACAGTATTGATAAGAACGGCCAACATGACCTCATGTTTTATATGATCAAAGAGGGAGTAGCGAAGTTACATACTCAACAGATACCTACATGCTTTGGGAATGGGCCATCCACCAAGTCTCACTCACATCGTAACACCGTCAAATACTGGATCTATGACAGCAAACGTGCATTACCAGGGGTTTTGGGGGAATTCGGTTTGAATTTTTTAAAATTATAGTATGGTCAACGTTTGCATGCACCTTTCCTCTATTGCTCCTCATCCCGTACTGAGCAAGAAGTGAGAATCGTGCCATCTTATCCTAATAGTGCAAGCGGGGACAAGGTAAAATTGGGTCACTGACCTCCTTCTGCCGTCCCAAGGTTCTATGCAGCCAGGTAGTGTTAGTCACAAACTTCCTGTTCTGCATCCCAACTCTGCAAGCATGAACATGGCTGCGATTCGTCCCACTATACTTTGCCCCCCTTTTTGCCCACCACAAAAGGCCCCATACAAAGTGTCTGGTCTTCACTGCGTAGTCTTTATTAATTCTCAGCTAACGCCCTCTTTATTTGTTTTTTTTTGTTTTTTTTAAATTTTTATTAAACATTTTCAAAGAATTTTTCTCAGCGTTGTCCTGCAATTGATTACAGCACAATCTGATTACATAAATACTTAAGTACATTATCATACATTTTGTGGCATACCAAAAACAGAAAGCATATAGATAAAAATCCTACGCATAAATGATGCCCACATTTATACATCAATTGGTAGCAGAACGACAACTGAATATAAAATGAAATAGAGGGGGGAAATAAACAGGATAAAGACCATAGAATACAAAGAAAAAAAGATAGAAGAAAGAGTCTTTCTTTCACTGTGCTGGGTTCATCCTACTATTTTTCCACCCCGTAATAGGTTGCCATATCCTATTACCTAAAGCCTTAGCCCTCCTTCCTTTTCTTTCATAAATTGCTTTTTCTAGGTTGTATATTGACAGAAGACTTGCAATCCATTCCTGGAATGGGGGGGAGCTTTATTCAGCCAGTTTCTTGCTACACATAAACGATAGACTGCAAGTGAGACAAAAATAAACTCTACTGGCAAATCATCTGCCGTGCAACCCACCCCTAGTATAACTAATTTATCCGTGAGTTGAATCTTAAGGCTGAGTGACTTATCAAAGAAGTCCTCTATGGCTTTTTTCAAAGTAAACAATTGTGGGCATTGCGAAAACATGTGTATGATATCTGCTTCATTTGAATTGCAGCGGGGGCATGTTATACCTGACGTGCCACCCCATTGTGCTATTCTGGCCGGGGTATGATAGAGGGAAAATACCGTCTTGAAGTGCTGTGATTGAAGAGTCGCGGAACATAACACTGTTCTGCCCAGATCCAAAGACGTCTGGAAGGTTTCTAATCCTGACTCCAGTTTTTCAGCCCATTTTTGTGCATACTTAGTCCTTTCATCTGTTTTATTTCCTTTCAATTCTGCATAAAGTTGTCTAATTGTACATTTATTAGTTATTTCTAAATATTCCATCACTTTACAATATCCCATTCCTGCCGGACCACCATGTTTTTGAGTTAAAAAGCTCCTAACCTGGAGATATTTGAAAAAGCTGTTATTTTCTAGCCCAAATTTACTTTTTAAGGTCGCGAACTGTAACATATTCCCCTGAATGTCCATTAAATTCCCTATTTTCCCTATCCCCTTATTATGCCAGTCTCGCATAGTACCATCCCTAAAAATCTCCTCCGGTAATGAACAATTTGAAAATAGCCGCGTATAGTTATTAAACCTACCCAATCCCAATTTTTTCGACACTCCTTGCCACACCCTGTAGGCTGCCTTTAAGGTCTTAAATCTTGTATGCTTGAAATAACTAAAATCTGTTGTATTTAGGAACCCATTTTCAGCCTCCTCCCCCAGTAGTATTGTATAGACGTTGTAGGCATTATTTGATCCTGTCTCGGTTTCTCCTCTGTTCTCTCTACCTCCCCCTCCTAAAAGCCCCCAGCAATACTGTATTACAGCTGCCCAATAGTAGAGCCTGAAATCCAGCGCCCCCCAACCGCCTTTATCTCTGCCTACCGTTAAATGTCTATAAGCTCTCCTTGTTTTTCCTTGGGCCCAAATAAATTTGTTCAGGATTGCTTCTAATTTATTAAACCATGTATTTTCAAAAAAATAATGGGATAGACCTGAAAAAAAAGAGTACCTTTGGAAAAGTAACCATTTATTTGTTGATGCATTGTCAACATTAGACCAACTATATTACACCAATCCAACACACATTGATCAGCATTGGGTTGTGCAGTATTCGTTTGCACCACAGGTTGCAATTGTATTTACAATCCAGGATCTTCAGAGCCACTTTGGATGTGGGTTGTACCAGCAGGCCACAACCCATCTCCATTGCTTCCATTCCAGGTAACTACCTGTCGTCTACCCACTAGACGCGGCCACCTGGTACTGCTTTGCATCTTTCCTTGCGCACCAGCTTTCAACCCACTTTCACCAAATTGCTTCTTCTAAGCACCAGCATCTCTGGTAGGGCCGGAGAGTCCAGGACCACCAGCAGGATGGCCCCCTCTCCCGTCAGCCCGGAGCCCGATTGACTGCCCTTCCTGTTCCAGGATGAGCCAGTCCCTGCCAAAAAAGGAGTCTCCACCATTTTTCTTGCCCGGGACCCCGCCAGTTCTACCTTTAACAACAGGGATGAGTGGGTGGGCAACTTGCTTCTAGCTGCGACCCGCGGCGCCCGAGGCAAGAGCCTACCCTACCGCCTCATATTTCCTGTTGACCCCTCCCACTCCACTGTGCACTGGCCCAGCCTTTCTTTCACCGCCTCTCGCACGAAATGTCCCCCCCCCCCCCCCCGCCCATAGGCGCGGGAGGAGCTGCTCATTCCACTCACTCATTTCTTAAGTATGCTAAAAAATACTGTTTCAAGGCATGACTGTGTCAACAAAACAAAAAATAAAGTAGAAGCAAGTCTGTGTGTGGTGTTATAATCGAGGTCTTCATTCACTTTCTGCTTTGCCTCACCAAATTGTGCTGTGCTTATTTCAGTTTGCACAGTCCGTTTTTAAACCTCCATCTATCAGTGTACTTTTGGCTGGTTTTTCCCACTTTTTGATACGTTTTTTGCAAGCTTAGTAAATTTACTAACTTGAGACAGGGATCCTGGTGGGCTGGAACCCATGAACCGCTTGAATGTTACATGACACTAGTGCGTTCTGCCAATGTCAAACCGTACACATTTACAAACAATACTAAATGCAGCATGTGTTCATAAATGAACAATGTGCATTCGAATATACACCTTGCAATAGAGGTACAGAAGCGTAAAAATACAGATTGTCGTCCCCAGAGTTCTATTGAACATAAGTGCATAAATCATAAACAGAAATAAGGGTCCAAGAAACTGTCCAATTGTATTTTTTTTATATTGCAAATTCAAATCAAATCAAATCAAAAATCACTTTATTCGGTTTTGCAAAGAAGACCATAAAAGTTCATAGAAATACATTTCATACATTAGTTCAATTTAAAAAAAGACTGTTAAAAAATCATGGGTTTAAAATGCATTTTGTAAAATCATTAAAAGAAGAGGATAGACTCTTACTACCAACCCTTGTAGTCTCTTCATACATTTGATTTTCAGAGATTAGACCTATGGCGTATGCAAAATTTCAAAAAACGTACAGTTGCTTTTGCTATTAATTCATTTTCCAGATATTGTAACGCCAGGTAGGCTGGGCGACATTGGCGTAGGCCCCAATATTTAAATATGGGCAATAGCCATTGTCTGCGGGGTGCCTCAAAGAATTTACAAAATAAGACTGTATGTATTGTCGACTGCTTTGATTGGGAGTCACAAGGGCACAATGACATTTTTGATGACCAATCATTTTGTGTGGGAAAGCAGACCATTAAGTGGAACACGTTGAACCTGAAGCGTGTCAGAAGTAGTTTTTCAAATTGGGTCATGTTATACAGCAAATAAGGTTCAATGGATGATACTGTTTGGACTAATAGACTTTGTTGTACAGAGGATTTATGGATTTCTTTTAGCAGACGTGTTTGGTGCAGATGTGATAGACATGCTTTCCTCAGATCTTTTTTGGAAATACTGTATAAAGATGATGGATCTGTGAAATAATGACTGAGTCCCATATCTGAAAGAAATGCTTTTACATAGGCTGTCCATTTCATCCGCCCATAGTGCTCCAGCGTCTGAATGTCTTGAATGATGAGTCTGGTTAGATTGCATTGTTCAGTGACCCAAATTCTTCTCCAGAGCATTATAGGTTGTGTTCTTATAATGTCCTCTAGGTGGTCTATGCCCAGCTCTTCGTGACAGGCGTATGTTGAAGAATTTTTCGGCAGCCCCAATAGGAATCTTAAGAAGGCATTTTCTATTTTTTGTAATTCAGTCACGTTTGCGTAGCCCCATATCCCTGCCCCATAGATAGCAGTACTGACACATTTTGCCTTGTAGATTTTTAAGGTTTCTAGAGGTGGCTTGTGACCCAGTTTTTGGACAAATGTTCTCAAGGCCGCTGTTGTTTTTAGAAATGATAGTTTTCTCGCCGAAATTGCCGCTTTCCACTTAAATTTGTCATCAATGACAATTCCCAGGTATTGGTAAGTGGGTGTTCTTTCCAGAGCTTCCCCTTTCACAAATAGTCTTTTAGGTTTCATGTTTTTCCTCCCCGCATGCATAGTGAAAGTTTTTTTAACGTTTAAAAACAAGTTCAAACTTAACATGAATTCACAGTATCTATCCAATTCTCGCTGCAGTTCCACAGATGTTCTCGCTAAAATGACCGCGTCGTCGGCATATAACAACGCGGGTATATGCCGACGACCGACCGAGGGGAGGTCTCTACTTCCCTCAAGCAATGCTGTCTCAAGGCCATTTGTGTAGAGGGTGAATAGAAAGGGGGCCAGTACGCATCCCTGTCTGACCCCCTTTTCTACCCAGAAGCTATCTGACAGTTGACCCTTTGTCCCGAATCGCACTCTGCCTGTTGTTCCAGTATAGAGTTCTCGTAGGAAATCTACAATAGGGGGATCTACTCCCATATTCAACAGGATCGTCCACAGCCTTGAATGTATAACACAATCGAAGGCTGCGGATAGGTCCACATACACCATGTGAAAGGCACTCCCCTTGGCCTCTAAGTATTTTCCTGCCAATAGGGTCAAGTTTAGCGCTTGATCCACAGTGCCTAGACCTTCGCGGAAACCATATTGTATGTCTGATATGACATTATTAGTGACTGCCCACTCCTGGAGTCTCTCGAGAATTATCCGACCAGCGACCTTCCCGAGAGAGTCCAGGAGGGAGATAGGCCTATAACAAGTTGGTGAATTTCGGTCTCCCTTTTTAAAGATCGGGACGAGTACAGAGGTCTTCCATGATTTTATCAGGCCTTCTTCTAGGGATGCGTTTAAAACGTTTGTCAGGAGCGGGGACCAGAGTTCTTCCTCGTATTTATAAATGTCAACGGGAACCCCGTCGGGCCCCGGGGCTTTGCCTAATTTAGTGGATCTTAATGCTTTCTGTACCTCGTCATGCGTAAACTGCAGGTTTAGCGGATAGATAACTTGCTTCAGCAAGTCCGTTGTTTCCATATTATCTGATGGACTTAAACCAAAAACATTTGAGTAATGTTTTACCCATTCAGTGTTGGTGATCGCGACGTCAATAGAGGGTATATCCTCCTTCCCTGTGAGGTATGGTGACCTTACTATTTTCCAGAACTCAACACTATCTTTGAGTTCTGTACTTTTTTTTAGACACTCCCAGTGGTCAGTTTTTATCTCATGTTTTCTGTTTTTAATTGCTAAGGCGTATTCTCTCCTTAGAGCGGTAATTTTCACCCTGTCTCTATGCTTACTGGCCAATGCTTTTTTTAGTTTTACGTGTGCTTTGGTACAAGCTGAATTGAACCAGCCTTTCTTATCACGGTTAATCTGTTTGCAAGATCTAGTTAAAGCCTTTTTTATCTTTTCTGTGATAATATTGAAGCTAGCTATTGTCTTGGAGCTTTCTGCCTCATGGTCTAGACAAAGTGATATCTCGTTTTTACATGCTGTAACAATTGTTGAAGTGGTCGCTTTTTTATCAACATTTCCCCATTTTAGGGTGTAGCCATTAAGAGACCCTATCTCTAAGTTTTGTTGATGCAGTAGAGAAAAAGTATCTAGATCTTTTTGTTTTCTTTGTTCTCTTAGGCTGATTACAATCGGAAAGTGGTCACTTAAAGGATTTTTGGTTACTTCGAATAATTCTATATTTGGACCTTTATGTGCTGAGATCATAACGTAGTCTATCAGACTCGTCAGTCCCCTGCCGTTAAAGGTTGGGGTAAAAGGTACTTGAGAAGTTTTTAGTTCGTTTGCAAAATCCAGTTCTAATTCAGTTACAGCCTCATTCATTTTTTCACCTTCATGTGAATGAGTAAAGTGAGTGATCATATTTCCATTGTCTTCTACTATCCCACATTTATCTGTATTATTGTTGTCACATAGGTGGATGTTAAAGTCTCCGCCCCATAGTATGGTGCATGTTTTATTAATAAATTTCTCTTTTAGGTTTTGTAAAGTACCAGAGATTTCTTGAAGAAGGTTAGTTAGATCGTCTAGTTTTTTATTATTGTTATTATTGTAAAAGTTTACAATAATGTATACTGTCTGTTTAGTTGTCTTTAAAATAACTATTTGATAATTCTCATGTAGTTTAACTGGAACTATCTCTTCATATTGTAGGGTATTGGCTATATAGATAATTAGACCGCCACTGTTTCTTCCAGATGAAGATTTTTTTGCTGAAGAAAGGAAAGTCTTATATCCCATTATATGTAGTGGGTCGATGGCCCAAGTTTCCTGAAGACAGATAATACTGCTCACAGTTACTTGGTTTAAAAAGTTAGGATTTGTTACTTTAGCCAGCAAGCCTGCTATATTCCAGAAAGTTAAATGTATTAAGGAAGTGCTTTTGTTATTGCTGTTTGAAATTTTCTTAATTAATGAGTTTCCATGATGTTGGTGGCTAATTTTTGATTGAGCTAAGTTAATTTCGTCATTAGATCCTATTTGATTTTGAATATTTAAGATATTCTCTGGTATTATGTTCTGCATGTCTAATCCATGAGTATTAGGGGGGCTATCTGACGTCTGGCCTGCTGGGTTTAATGTATGGTTCACTGAGTCTACAGGGTAGATATTTTCTTGTCAATCGTTAAAGTCAAGAGTAGAGAGTGCAGCAAACCTGTTTTGAGTTGGAATACTATAAAGATTACCAGGTGCTGCGGCAACATGTTGCCAACGAGGGTCCCTGTATTCTTTGTTTGGCATTGTAGACAAGTAAGGGTGAGATGTGAAATGAGGATGGACCTGTGGATGATGTCTTTGCATATGAATGTTTGGATATGTAAATTTGGGATACTGCTGTAAAAAGGGGGAGTTGTTTGCAAATATTGAATGATGATCGAAGAAAGGTGTGGCTAGGTTAGATTCTGTTGTTGGTACATCAGTGATCAGATGCCTATAAAAGTACCCCAGTGGGAGTAGGGTAGTATTAAATTCCCATACGGAAGGTGGAGGGGCTCTGGCCAGAGTTTTCTCGGCCCACTGTGGATTCTTGAAACTAATAGATACACAATCACCTTCAAATTTCTTTTTTAAAGGACCTATCCATCCTACTCTCTGTACATTGTTTATTTCTCCTGTGCATTCTATCGGATAGTTACAGTTTGCTATCAACCAATGCAGGATCTTGTTTTTCAAAGATGAGTGAGTTTCCTCTTGATCGTTCCTAAGCCTAGGCACATTCACTAAGATCAATACATAAGCACCACATTCGGGCGGAAGATTGATTCTTGAAGGGATCTGCCTTGAATTATATGGTGGATCGTGTGTTAACCGGGGTTTTTGAGAGTTTGTGGTAGTGGATGTTGAATAATTTTGACTCTTTTTTTGTTCTTGAGATGATGTAGTCGTCTTTCCTGGAGTAGTGTTTACCGCCTGAGTACTAGTGGTTGTGCTTGAAGTTGGGCCACTTCCTGTGTTAGAGTTGTTTGTAGGCTTATTTTTGCTCACTAGAATGGATGAGTTTGGTTGCGGTTTTGTTGTACTAGTTACAGTTGATGTAGTTTTTTCTGCCTGTTTTGTAGTAGTAGTTTTACCGGTGTTTGGTTTTCCTGCTGTATTAGTAGGTACAATGTCTCTCGTGAGAGTCTTTTTATTAACAGCGATGAGTTCCTCAAGTTTCTTTTCAATTCTAGTCAGTCTAGATTCGATTGGTGAGATGTAAATTGGCAGGAGATTACCGACGCTTTCTATCAGTTGATCATCTTTTATTAGCTTTACTGATGCGTCAAGGTTATTTATATACTCCTGGACCTTTTCCTGCATGGCTTCAGTTGAAGGGCCAGGTTGTTTAGATGTTCCGTTGGCTATGGGGTACTTGGTTGTGGTTTTTCTAGATTGAACTTTGGATTTTTTGCGTAATTTACCCACAGAAGGGATACTTATTGTTGGTTGTTGAGTCTGTTTACGAATGGCGCCCTCTTCGGTGGGTCTCATTAGTATGGGGCTATTCGGTTCTAAGTTTTCCGGAGTAAGGTTTATGTTTAGATCTGGTGTCTTTTCGAGATCATTGCTCGTGTCAGAGTCGCACTCTATCAACGGGTCTGTGGCCGATAAATTAATTTCATTAGGAATGGTATGAATATCAGGCCGTGTTTCTTGCAGGCAGCCTAGTTGTTGTTCATGTTGTTTGACAGGAGTTTTTGCCAACAAAATGTCGCCAAGGGAGGAACGTTTAGTTGTTAATAGTTCATATGAGGCCCTACGCTTGGCAGCTTCTAAGTCTTGTGAGACTCTTCTTTCAAGGAGAGAGATGCTTAAATCAATCGCGTCATGGGTTCTCGTGATAAAGTTGTCAATGGGGCCGATGATGGATGTACTGTTTGCAGCAGCAGTTTTGCTTCTACTTCCCCTGGTAGACATTGCGATATAATTGTGGCCCGGGTGTGATGGCAAGCAGTGATAGGTAAAACCAGAGATCTCTCAGTCAATCTGATGCAGGGGAACTCTATATCATGCAAGCAGTTTTGGCTTAATATACTAAGGAGCGAGGGAGGATTTTAGACACATGTAGGTAATAGTAGAAAAGTACCTGGAATGACGTAGAGCAGAGATGATAGAGGGGTGTACCCAACCCAACCTCCTCGACCTCTGAGGGCCTCAGAGGGCCCGCCCTTTGCCCGGGCTTCGCCCGGCGTCCCGCGAGACGGGGATGATGGTTGATTTATGCGCCTCCTGGCGCCGAAATATCGCGGTATGTCCCGCTAGGCCTGCTGGGTGTTGTGGTCCTGTGCCTGCACCACGCCCACACTCCACTCGTCAGCCGGACTCCCGAGATGGCAGAAGGGGTCCCACGGCGAGAGGCGGGAGGCGGGCGGGCGGGCAGGGTCTTGGAGAGTGTCCCAAGCGATGTCCCAGGGCAGAAGACAGGCAGCGCCTGTACAACAGTGAAGGATTCAGGTATTTTTTAACAAATGAGTCACCCCCTCGACCGGGATGATGGTTGATTTATGCGCCTCCTGGCGCCGAAATATCGCGGTATGTCCCGCTAGGCCTGCTGGGTGTTGTGGCTCTGTGCCTGCACCACGCCCACACTCCACTCGTCAGCCGGACTCCCGAGATGGCAGAAGGGGTCCCACGGCGAGAGGCGGGAGGCGGGCGGGCGGGCAGGGTCTTGGAGAGTGTCCCAAGCGATGTCCCAGGGCAGAAGACAGGCAGCGCCTGTACAACAGTGAAGGATTCAGGTATTTTTTAACAAATGAGTCACCCCCTCGACCGGGATGATGGTTGATTTATGCGCCTCCTGGCGCCGAAATATCGCGGTATGTCCCGCTAGGCCTGCTGGGTGTTGTGGTCCTGTGCCTGCACCACGCCCACACTCCACTCGTCAGCCGGACTCCCGAGATGGCAGAAGGGGTCCCACGGCGAGAGGCGGGAGGCGGGCGGGCGGGCAGGGTCTTGGAGAGTGTCCCAAGCGATGTCCCAGGGCAGAAGACAGGCAGCGCCTGTACAACAGTGAAGGATTCAGGTATTTTTTAACAAATGAGTCACCCCCTCGACCGGGATGATGGTTGATTTATGCGCCTCCTGGCGCCAAAATATCGCGGTATGTCCCGCTAGGCCTGCTGGGTGTTGTGGTCCTGTGCCTGCACCACGCCCACACTCCACTCGTCAGCCGGACTCCCGAGATGGCAGAAGGGGTCCCACGGCGAGAGGCGGGAGGCGGGCGGGCTGGCAGGGTCTTGGAGAGTGTCCCGAACGATGTCCCAGGGCAGAAGACAGGCAGCGCCTGTACAACAGTGAAGGATTCAGGTATTTTTTAACAAATGAGTCACCCCCTCGACCGGGATGATGGTTGATTTATGCGCCTCCTGGCGCCGAAATATCGCGGTATGTCCCGCTAGGCCTGCTGGGTGTTGTGGTCCTGTGCCTGCACCACGCCCACACTCCACTCGTCAGCCGGACTCCCGAGATGGCAGAAGGGGTCCCACGGCGAGAGGCGGGAGGCGGGCGGGCGGGCAGGGTCTTGGAGAGTGTCCCAAGCGATGTCCCAGGGCAGAAGACAGGCAGCGCCTGTACAACAGTGAAGGATTCAGGTATTTTTTAACAAATGAGTCACCCCATCGACCGGGATGATGGTTGATTTATGCGCCTCCTGGCGCCGAAATATCGCGGTATGTCCCGCTAGGCCTGCTGGGTGTTGTGGTCCTGTGCCTGCACCACGCCCACACTCCACTCGTCAGCCGGACTCCCGAGATGGCAGAAGGGGTCCCACGGTGAGAGGCGGGAGGCGGGCGGGCGGCAGGGTCTTGGAGAGTGTCCCAAGCGATGTCCCAGGGCAGAAGACAGGCAGCGCCTGTACAACAGTGAAGGATTCAGGTATTTTTTAACAAATGAGTCACCCCCTCGACCGGGATGATGGTTGATTTATGCGCCTCCTGGCGCCGAAATATCGCGGTATGTCCCGCTAGGCCTGCTGGGTGTTGTGGTCCTGTGCCTGCACCACGCCCACACTCCACTCGTCAGCCGGACTCCCGAGATGGCAGAAGGGGTCCCACGGCGAGAGGCGGGAGGCGGGCGGGCGGGCAGGGTCTTGGAGAGTGTCCCAAGCGATGTCCCAGGGCAGAAGACAGGCAGCGCCTGTACAACAGTGAAGGATTCAGGTATTTTTTAACAAATGAGTCACCCCCTCGACCGGGATGATGGTTGATTTATGCGCCTCCTGGCGCCGAAATATAGCGGTATGTCCCGCTAGGCCTGCTGGGTGTTGTGGTCCTGTGCCTGCACCACGCCCACACTCCACTCGTCAGCCGGACTCCCGAGATGGCAGAAGGGGTCCCACGGCGAGAGGCGGGAGGCGGGCGGGCGGGCAGGGTCTTGGGGAGTGTCCCAAGCGATGTCCCAGGGCAGAAGACAGGCAGCGCCTGTACAACAGTGAAGGATTCAGGTATTTTTTAACAAATGATTTTTTGCAAATTCATATGGCTATATACATTTTCGTTATTGGAATCCCCTTAAAAAAAATTTTAAAAATGGACCCACATTTCTGTTAATGAGAAATGAAGTAGTATTAGGTTGGGAACACCTAGTAAAGGAGGGTAACTGCCGATTGTGGTGAATCGCCCCATTCTTATATATTTGCATAGATGTCTATGTACATTAATAAATGAAAAAAACAGGTAAAACTCATTGTGCCTAATTTGACTATGCAACATGGACAAAACTGAAATGAATCCAAAATGATTTGAAAGCAAAATAAGAAAACTGCTTTAAGATGGCAATACAGACCCGGAGTGGGAGCTTCTGGTTGTCTTTTTCTTCTTTTAATAAGTTCATTACATTCTGAAAACAGTTGGAAACTTTCAGATCTGTAGTTTTGAAGAGGGAATCCATAAGAGGGAGACAACTAACTTCAATAAGTCTCACTTGCATTGGGTAAGTCCAATTTTGGAACTAAGTGCAGTGATACTGGCAAGTGCCAAATGCAGATGATGTTGATACCTCTGAAGATGTTGAAATTGGAGATGAATATGGCCTTATAAGGTAGCGAGCATCTGTATTTGTTGAAGTGCTTTGTGAAGCAAAACTGAATTTATCAGAGAATTGTAAGATTGTTACTCCCAGGCATGTTAACACAGAAGAAGAAGACTCAAAGACAGCAGCTTTGATGTTGGGCAATTGCATTGTAGACTGCTTAGTTCTCTCCAATGGGGCGAGTTATTTTCCGGGAAACAAAGCTTGTTTTTTCAATGGAAGCTAGCGGTTTGAAACGGTTCAAGCATTGAACACAGGTCTCACTCAAGGTTGCTTGAGTTCAATGTACACTTAGCATAGCAAGCAGTTCTCCTGCAAGATAAAATGCAATAGCATAGTGGCCTTGATATTCAGATGGGTATTATTGTTATGTTGATTTTTCTTTAGCAAGAAAAAAATAAGTGTGCACTACACAATAAGCAGGATTGTTGATAGACCACCAAACAGGTTTTAAAACCAAGAAACAAAAAAAGGAAAGGATCAGTCCAAAATTATATTTAAAGTTAGTCAAAAAGCCCGGAACATTGGTTTTAAAAAACTGGCTAATGCCAGTTTTATTTGAAACATAGGACACTGTGCAGTGAATCAACAAAATGTGTTGGTAATTGATGCGCAATGAGCTGGTTACATAGCAAACATTTCAGCGGTAGAGGATAGTGGTACCTCTTTCGGAGTTATGACTGCTGTAAGTTTATTTAATTCATCAAGGCATATTTATCATGTTTACTCTTGAATATTAAATTGTTTTAAAAAAATCCTTGTTGAAGTGGGATAAAATTCCCATCCAATTTCACTATAACATTTAAATGTTACTATTGTTGACCGGTCAACAAATACATGATGACCCCCAACCGGTGTCATTGGTTCGAATTACATAGCTTCCGTTTCTTTAAAGCATGTGGTAAGTAAGAATGAAAGAAGCTGTTGTGGTGAAAAGTGTGAGGGCAAACTTAAAAGGACTGCAAGCACTACCAATAGTGATGAAATCGCAAAGGAGTAAGTGTCTCAAAGGGATTGAACATGAAGCTGTGCTAACAATAGCAGGCTTGCCATCAGCTCAGCAATGGAATTCAAACTGAAAACTCCAAATGTATTGTAAGAATGTGTTATGCATTCTTTCATACCATCTAAGAGATGTAGAAATCTGACAGTCCTAGAAATGAAAGGCAGTATTGGACAATAAAATGAGGTTAGGCGAGTGAATTTGAATAAATCAAATACATATTAAACATTTATTTATTTATTTATTTATTTATTTATTTATTTATTTATTTTTGACACTTATAAAGCGCTACTTATACCCTTGGGCGTCAAGGCGCTGAAAACCATTATTGAAGAAAGTGGGAAAAGAGAGAATAAACAGGATTGACAGTTGAGCATAGGTTAATGAGAGAAAAGCCAGGTTTTCAGGAGTTTACGGAACTGAAACATGTTATAATAATTTAAACCTAATGTATATCTTTCATCTTTCATTAAAACTTTATTTCGGTTTTTGTTAAAACCATAAAAGTACATATACAATAACATCACAATTCAAAACTCATTAGTTATAAACACATATCTGACAAAGTGCAAATGGTGCAGGGATGTACTATCTTCATTACATTGAAATCACAAAGAATTAATGCATTCATCACAAAGGTCCACTATTGGTCCAAACAATTTCTCAACTTGACAGTCAGTTTCAAAAATTCCGTAATTTGGAGAATGCTGTCACTGTGTAAAAGTTGTAAATACAGCAATGCGGGTCTGATCTGAGTAAAATTAAGTCTTTTTAAAAGAGTCACCAGATAGCGCTTGCGTGGATATTCATAAAACCTACATAAAAATATAAAATGCTGCATGTCCTGCGGAGACTTTCCGTCGCAGCCGCAGGGTCCTGCGGACCTGTTAAAAATATCAATTTGTGGCCTAATCAGCAGATGATGAAAACGATTCAACCTGAACCTAGTTAGCAGGAATTTTTCATGCGAGCTTAGTGAGCCCAATAAATATGGCTCAGTGGTTTTGCACGTTTAAAGCATGACAAATTTTCTCACACTTTGTTTCTGGAGCTCAACTCCTTCCCTCTGGATCTTCCTATCCTCAAGGAAGGCCTGTTTCAGTACCTCAAGATCCCCCTTGACAATCCGGTTTGGATATTCGAACAGGTCTGGGCGACCGAGCCTAGTAAAGCTGGATTTCAGGTATTTTATCCAAGGAATGTCCAATACCTTATCTTGTGTCACAGTCCCTCACAATCAAGTGTGTCAGTGGTATGTCCTGATTCAACCATAATTTTATCCAGCATGTCAGGGGGCGTGAGGAAAAAGTGTCAATTAAATATTGCACCCCCAGTTCTTCGTGAACTGCAAGATTAGACGTACCTGCAGGTACACACAGGAGACGTTTTTAAAAGAAATTCTCGGTAGTCTGCAGCTGTTCTCCACCGACATACCCCCATGTTTCACTACCGTATGTGGCAGTTGCCACTGATTTAGCATTATAAAGTTTCAGCATGGCACCGGTATGTTTTTTTCCCAATTTTGATGCAAAGTTAAAAATAGAGGCATTCACTCTGACTAGTTTTCCTTTCTTTTTTTGCAAGATGTGGACCCAAATTTAATTTAGTATCAAAAAGAACCCCAAGATAGGAGAACGTGTTTGATATAGGGATAACTGCTTCGTCGATTTTAAATGAGAAGTTCCTGCTAGGTTGGGGGCCTACCTGCATAACAAATGATTTCGAATTATTAACCAAAAGGTCTCTATCCGTCATGAATGATTTAAAAGCATTTAATAAAGCTTGAAGGCCCCTCAGTTCTGGATATTAAAACCGCATCGTCAGCGTATAAAAGAACAGGAATTCCTCGCCTGCCGACTCTGGAACAGTCAGCCGCTACCTTCTGTAAGACGCATCTAGTTCATTAATATAAAAATGAAAAAGAAAGGGGGCCAAGATACATCCTTGTCGGACACCCTTTCTAATATTAAAATTGTTTGTTACGCTCATGTCTTGGGAATATCTAACATTTGCTCTAGTATTACTATGAAGATCAACAAGAAAATCAACAATTCCACTGTCTACACCCTTCGCCCTCATGGACTGCCACAACCTTCACCTGTTCACACAGTCGAAGGCTGAGGACAAGTCCATGAAGGCGAGATGGATGGTACCCCTTTGAGCCACAGTGTACTTACTTAATATTAGGAATAAGTTAAGGCATTGAGTTATTGTTGATCGGCCACTGCAGAAACCATACTGAGAGATGGACATGATGTTATTTTCCATCACCCAGTCTGAGAGTCTCTTCAGTAGTATCCTTCCTATTATTTTAACCATAGAGTCTATGAGTCAAATGGGTCTATAACAATGTGGGCTACCATTATCCCCCTTTTTAAAAACCGGGACAATCGTATAGACCCCCCATGATTGTGGGCAACCACTTTTTATGGCAGCATTAAAAACAGACTCTAATATTGGTGCCCAAAAGGTTGGCTCAGACTTAAATAAGTCAGGAGGAATTCCATCAGGGCCGGGTGCTTTCCCGGCTGTTAGCCCCACGATACCCTCAATGACCTCACTTCTATCTATACTAATCAGTTCACCACTGGTAAAGGGTACATAGTTGGGATCTTCATCCATCGGGCAGAAATATAATTGTTTGAAGTATTCTTCCCATTCCCCCTTTGGTATGTGGCATTCCAAACCATTACCCGGCTCCTGAACCAGGAAAGGTTTCTTCATAACAGCCCAGAATCTAGAGCTACTCCGCAAAGTGGTGGGATCAAGAATCTCATTCCAGGCCTCTTCCCTTAGGGATTCCTTACGTTTGGCCATAATAGATTTATATTCCTTTTGGCATAGTTGGACTGTAGCCTTTACTCTTGGTTTTGCTAAACCATTTTGGTACCAGGTTCTCTAATTTTTTTTGTGGTGCCGACAGCAGCTGAGAGACCTTGTCTGAAAGACTTTGGAACGCATTAAGGACCTCGCTCGTCTTGAGTACATACCCTAATTTGGTCTGCATAAGTGACTTTAATATCTATATACAGCATATCTGGCGTGATCTTTGACCATCTCAATCGGCGTCTCCCATCAGTTGTGCTCACCCTGCCCGTAATGTGGATTGGTCCTTCCTTGGCTATCCACGGGCCCCTCAAGTTAACAGACGGCGGATTGTGATCACTAAATTCACTATCTTCTTTTTTTTTTTTTTTTTTAATTTTTTTATTATTGAAGGAAGAACAAAAAGTATCAAACATAAGAAAACACATATGTTATACATTTCCAAAGAAACAAAGTATATGAGTAGTTACAGTATTATTTAAATAAGCAGTTTATATACAGAAAGACGTTAGAAGCAGAGATCTGACTATTACTAAACTTTGACAAAATAATTGTATAAAGAAATAAAGATTTACAAATAATATACAGATATTTAAGCTGGCCTCATTTTCTTTCCAATTCATTTAAATCATGATTCAAAAAAATGTAACCAGATTTTTTCCTTTTTTTGTATAGCCTTAGGGCCCCTATGCCTTGCTAATGACAGTTCCATGGAGTTGATTTCCTTCATCAGAAGCCACCAATCAAAGACAGCTGGGATATCTTTAGATATCCATAATCTAGCGATGACTAACCTGGCACAAGCGAAGATGATAGTTATTAATTCTTTATAAGGACAATTTGTTTCTTGAATATCTAATAAAACCAGTTGTGCTGAGAGTGGTGGTGTGACGATTTGTTTTTTATTTAGGACTTCAGATAATTCTTTCCAAAATGACAAGAGCGCTGGACATGAATAAAGCATATGTTCTATGCCCGCCGCTTCATGGTCACATTTCGGGCACTTAGTTTTCTTATTGACTGGATTGCCCCGTGCCCAACTAGCTATCCTCTGCGGTGTATAATAAAGTTGAGTGATAGTTCTGTACGTCTGTAATCTCAAACTAGTAGACTGCACAATCGAGTTTATGTGACGTAAAGAGTTTGAGATCTGTAAAGGATTAATATTCATACCGAATCGGAGAGACCATTTCGCAGCTATTTTCGTGTAGTCTTCGTTTTTTCCTTGTATCAAATATCCATACCCTAGACTTATTAATGATTTTACTTTATTAGAGTATAGACATTTGAGTATGACTGATTCAGTTGCTTCCGTAATTTTCATTTTAGAAAGTAAATAGTCCCTTATCTGAATATATTTAAAGAACATACTGTCGCTTAAGCTATAAATAATTTTAAGTGCTTCAAAATCTAGAAAACCATTCTGGCCATAAAAATCCCCTAGTATGTGAATGCCTTGTCTCTTCCAAAAAAAGCCTGTTCCATCAGAGAAAATGTCAGGAAACCCTGGATTATCCCATATTCTAACCTCTGCGTTATGATATGTGATTTTCCCAATTGTCATTATTTGATCCCAAATTTTCTTAATATGTTTGACTGTCTTAAATTTCACTCGCTTGAAGTAGTTTGGGTCTTGCAAGCGGTATAGGAATTGGTTACTATCCAGTCCCAACATAAAACGGTGGAAAAATAATGGAGTTTCGTTTTTTAGCAAACTTCTAATACGACCAAAAAAAGAGGCTAAAAAGTAAAACCTAAAATCAGGAAATGTTAATCCGCCCATTTCTGTTGACAGTGTTAATAATTTCAAAGCCCTTCTCGCTTTTTTGTAAGCCCATATGAAACTGCTACATATTCCCTCCAGTTTTTTGAAGAAAATGTTATTGGGTTGCAAAGGGATGGATCTAAATAAATATAGCACCTTCGGCAGAATTTTCATTTTTACTAGATTAATACGTCCCAAAAGACTTATCGGGATCTTGTGCCATTTTTGTAGTGACTTTGCAGTTTCTTTTAGGAGAGGATCATAATTTAGTCTTATAATTTTATCAATATTGGGTGCTAATTTAATGCCTAAATACGTAGCGCTTGAACATAAGCCTTGGATAGGTACCAAAGGTTTGTAATTGGCTATTACCTGTGTTTTACCTACATTTAGTTTGTAGCCTGAAACATGACCGTAGCTAATAGCTTCCTTTATTATTTCAGGTGTAGCTTTTGCTATGTCTGTGGTAAATATAGCTATATCGTCTGCAAATGCAGTGATTTTCAAACTCTCTCCACCATGTACAAATGGTTGAATATTTCCTTGCTTAGTTAGTGCATTTAAGAATGGCTCCAAGGAAAGAGCGAAAAGTAAGGGAGACAGGGGACACCCTTGTCTGGTACCCCTCCCTATTACAAAACTCCTTGACTCTCTCCCCCCATAGCTGATTACAGCCTGCGGGCTGTCATATAATGATCGGACCCACTTCAGGTATTGACCCTGAATGCCTATCTTCTTTAATGCTTCCCACAGATATTCCCACCCCACTCGGTCAAATGCTTTTTCGGCATCTAACATTACCATTCCGAGTGGGGTGAGGGTAGTCGAGACGACATCAAAGGCAGTGATTGCTGTGTTTACATGTGCCGTGGTGTCTCGCCCAATCACAAAACCATGTTGTTGTGGGTTAACCAAAGTCGGCATATTGGGTGCTAAACGATTTGCTAATATCTTAGAAAAGATCTTAGCATCTGCATTGAGCAGTGAAATCGGCCGATAAGAGCCACAGTCTTCCGGTGGTTTGTTTTTTTTAAGAAAGAATACAATTTTGGCTATTTTCCATGATATAGGTACTTTTCCCAAATTATCTATAGAATCAATGACATTTTCCAACAAAGGTAATAGTTCTTCTGCGCAGACCTTATATAGTTCCATGGGCAGACTATCCTCACCTGCTGCTTTGCCAGATGGTAAGGCCAGGATCGCGGCATTTATTTCAGATTGTGTTATTTTTGAATTAAGGAGTTGCAATTTTTCCTTAACTGTATCTTTTGATGCGGGCATATATTTATCCAGATATTGTGTGATTCTTGCTCTAGAAGGAGTATTATCAGGAGTGTATAAGCTCTGATAGTAATTGACAAACTGACCTAAAATTTGTTCTGGTTGATCATATTCTTGTAAGTCGGACCCTTTAATTTTTTTGATGTCGGTTCTCGCCTTTTTATCCGCAACTTTATATGCGAGTATTTTACCTATTCTGTCTCCTCCTTCATATTGGTTTAGTTTGTATTTATGTATTTTAGAACAATATCTGTCTCTTAGCGTCTTTTTAAGAGAAGATTGCAGTTTTAATAGTTCGAATCTTGTCTCCTGGGTATTTCCATTTTGTGCTTTAGTTTCTTCGGCTAGTTTCTGTTCCAGTAATAATATATCTGAAGTAGCTTTTTGAGTTATCCTACGTTTTTCAGCATTGAGTGTGTAGATAAATTGTTGGGTAAACCCCCTTATGCTGCACTTACATGTGTCCCAAACTATATCGATTTTGGCTGAGTTAATATTGAATTCGATAAATTCTTTAATGTGTTTCTTTAGGGAAGTGACAAAGCCCGAATCAGTTAATAAATATCTCGGGAAGGTAAATTGTCTTAAATCTGGTCTTGACTCACCATTCTCAAATTCTAGTAATATAGGGTTGTGATCGGAAGAGACCCTTGGGCACAGTTCAATCTTACAGTTATTCAATATACGATCAGTTGCCCACACCATATCGATTCTCGAGCAAGATCTATGGGGCGATGAGTAATATGTGTGTCCCGCTAGTTTTGGGTGTTTATGACGCCATATATCTTTTAAGTTATGCAATCTACCTAGCTCGAGAATCGCAGATCTGACCTTGCGCATCCTGTGCGGAGAGCCGTGTCCAGTAGAATCTAATTTATAATCTATTACGCAATTAAAGTCTCCCATCACTAATCTTTCTCCCTCCCATTCTAGTAACTCGATACTTAAGTATTCAAATAACTTGGGGTCATCTATATTAGGGCCATAAACCAAGCATAAAACAAACTTCTGGTGTTCAATCTGGACTTGTGCTATCGCCCACCTCCCCCGTGTATCCGATGATGTTTTTGTAATTTCTATCGCTATTCCTTTTTGTTTTAGTATTGCCACTCCCCTAATGGAGGCACCCAAAGTTGAGCAGACCACAAGCTCATACCCCAATTGTAAGAGTAATTTTCTGTCTTGATAGCTGATATGAGTTTCAGATAAAAGAGCGAATTGAGGTTTGTACATTGCCAGTTCTTCTTGGACCAATCTCCTCTTTTGTTTGCTATTAAGGCCAGCAACATTCCAAATTAACAATTTTGTTTTAGACCTAGCTTGCATCTAAGTTCTTTGTCTTCCCTCTGCATTAAATCTTTATTGTAACATTTCAACCTTCTGTATGCAACGTCTTTCTTCCTTACAATACATTTTTCTCCTATTTTTCCCCTCCCCCTCCCTCCCTCAACCCCGGACCTTTCCTTCCCTCCCAAGTACCTTTGGGGGGAGTACCCCTCTATCCCTTGCTGCCGCTGGTATGGCAGCCTAGTGAGATGGCTAACACAGGAAAGGCTCTTCCCTCTTCTTGAAACAAAATTATTCGTTAAATCTTCAAAGACCAAAACAAATGTGACAAAAATAAAAATTATATAACAAGAAACCATAAAGCTAGATCATTCCACCAATAATTTCAATCCATTTTTGTACCCCTGATGATCCAGCGTAATCTGATATTTTAAATACAAGCTCCATAGCCTTGCCAGCTGTTTCTTTTATTTCTGCCTTTCAGCTGTAAATTTTTCTAAAGCCTTGACCGCCTCTTCTTGATCTGTAAAGAAGAAAGGTCGCCCATTATTGATCACCTTAAGCCGAGCAGGCTCTTGTAGGTAAACTGTACAGTTTATAGCTTTGAAGGAGTCAATTAACTTTCTGAGCTCCCACCTTCTGTCCATTGTTTCCTTGCTTAGGTCTGACCGTACAAAAAAAGATATGTTGTCGATAAGAACCGGGCTATTGGGTTTAGCTTTAAATAACACAGCTTGTTTTAGCAAGAAATTTCCAAAGTATATCAGGATAGGTCTCGGAAATTTATTATTTTTGTTCTTTTGGAACAGAGGAAGTCTATGTACTCTCTGCAATTGAGAGTCCCAATCCCAGTCAGACAGATCACTAAACGCTTTTTGAAATAATTTTACTACATATGACCTGACGTCGGCTCCCTCTGCCCCCTCTGGTACCCCAAACAGCCTAAGGTTCTGCCTACGCGCTCTATTTTCCATGTCTTCAACCTTAGTCTCTAGTTTGGATATCCGTGTGACATGTTGTTTAATTAGCTCATCCGAGCGAGTAGATCCTTCTTCGATTCCCACGACGCGTTGTTTAAGATCTTCAATTTCTTGTGTGGCTCCCCCAAGCTTTACGCATACCTCACTCATAAAAGCTTGAATTTTGGTATTATCTTCTCTTAGTTGCAGAAAATGCTGCTGACTTTCTTGTCTTTGAGCGATAAGAGTTTGCATTATCGTGTCCATAGTAGTCAAACTTGGCTGATCTTCCATAGCTACCCCCCCTGGAGTCTTTCCATCTAGTGGCGAATTAACACATTCCATATTGTGAAGACTTGGTGGCACTATATTATCTGACAATGATATATGACTGGTTTCAGATATTTCTATTTCCATGTCGGATTGAACCACTTCCACTGCATCAATCCTGGAATCATCCGCCCCCTCTTTCTCAGCCACTACATTTGACATCATTAGTTTGGGAGCTATCTCTAATATAGTTGACTGGGAGTTTTTGGGGTTTTGCTCTTGGATCAGATCAGCTGAAGAATTGGTAGTAAGACAGGGCAGGTTCGTATCCGTTGTTGGACCCATAGCCATGTCTTTCTGGGTTGTATCAATTGGCGATGTGTTTCCATCTATGGTTATGTTTGCATTTGCTACAGAGCCAGTATTCTCCAGCCCCGAAGACATTTTCTTGCCTCCCTTCTGATGGAAATCTTCGTCAAGGCTAACTCCAGAAAGCCTCAATGCCATATTCTTTACACCCCCTTTAGCTTGTATCCATTTTCTAAGCGGACTGTCATCAACATTGCCTTTAGTCTTTGTCGCAATTTTGGATACAGAGGAACTATCCTTAGTCAATGATTTGTTGAGGGCTTTTTTCAGTTTATTCCTGACTTTGCTTTTTATTTTCCTTGAGGCTGTTTGTTTAAGATAGTTCTGTCTATTGTGGGTGATGTCTGTCTCACTGTCGCCACCTTCTGACATCTCTTCATATTCAAGATTAGTTCCATCCTCATTTGCCTCAACTTCATCTATTAGTATGTTTGTTAGATTCTGGTCTGGTAGACCATTAGATCCATTAAGGTCAATTACCAGCTGAGTAACAGATGTTGAATCGTTTCCTATATTTTTGACAGTCTCTAAATTTTCTATAATTACTTCTTCAGCGTTTTCAACGTTTTCTAATTGTCTGCCACTTGGTGTTGTTCTCTCACAATCTGAGTTTGTCTTATTGCCAACACAGGCACCATCTCTATTCAAAGTTTTAATTGTTTGACTGAGATTTTCCTCTAACCTCTTCTCCCCTATAACCTCGCCCTCAATCACAGGTAGTTCTGGATGCTCAGTCAGGCCTGTCTGCGTATTCGATGCTAACATTGAGTTGTTGGTAGTTGACCTTAGGGAAGTGTTATGGGTTACTTCACCCCTAGTAAGTGACTCTGACTCAATGTTTCGAGCGATTTTCTTATCAAGTACCCCCGGGCTATTTACATGTTTAGTGTCCTGCACCATACTTCCTTTACCCCCTTCAATAGATCCTGCAGCAGCTGCCGCCACTTTCCCTTTGCCATTATTTGTATTTTCTGTTACTTTGGAGTTATTCTTAGAGGTAGAGGTTGATATAGTGACAGTACCTGAGCTCTCTTGTCCTCGCTCTTGTCCTCCGTTTTTCCCGGTCCGTGCAGATCTTGTGTTCAACTTAGGCGCCATATCCGTGTCTGTTTCCTTCTCGCTCAATCGTAGTCCATCCGGCGTTCTCCTCTCAGATCTAGCAGTGGCTGTGCTCAATTGTGCCACCAAAGCTCCTATTCCAGTCCAGCTAAACCAAAGAGTTTGAGCTTTAGAAGCTTTAGAAGCTCTTCTTGTCTTCAATGCCGGCAGTATCCTTCTGCTCAGGCGGCTCAGGTGATTCAGTAATTGCAGCATTCAAGACCCAAACTTCTCACTTTTGTAAAAGGCGATTATTATTGTTATTGATCAAAAAAAAAAAAAAATTTATAGTAATAATGGGCAAGCAGTGATCGAACCGTGATCAAGCCGTGATCAAGTCCGCTCAGCCATCGAGTTGCTATCACCAGTAATCAGTAGTCTGTTTAGAGGAACTAGCCTGTCCCCTTTTCCTCTGGTTTAACGAGAGAAAGGCGTTTTCCCTTTTCTCCGTGCAATCTCTCTCACAGACGCTGGTTGACCCCTACTGACCCCCTGCTGGCTGACTACAAGTACCAGCTCGAAGCCGAAAGGAAATCGGGGAAATCGGCTCTGTCTTCTCCGAGCCTCACAGCGTCTCACGATGACACAGCTGCAATTGTAGCCGCCTCCCGCTCAGCCATGAACACACTGGCTGAACGCGTCTCTCCTGGAGTTTCAGCTGTAAAAACTCCACCTCCGCCCGATGACCGGAGCCCCCAGTCGTCCCTCCGGGCACATCCAAAGCTGCTGCCAGCAAAGAGATCGGCTCTGCGTCCTTTCCGCGTTTTCCGCAGCTGCAGACACTCTGCTCCAGCCGGTCACCTATGGGAGGTCTCTTCTCTCACGCCGTCTGCCTGCTGTCAGAAAACCGTAGTTTCACCGTAGTTTCACCATCCAGGCTTCCCGGGACGTCAAGCACCGAAATGCCCCCTCCAGCATTGACCGGGTGAGTCACTAGCTATTTCGCATTACTGTGTCACTAATTTGGACCGATTTTTAGTTCTTCGTTGATTTTTCTTTAGATATTACCCTGAGGTACCGGGAAGAGCCGACCCGTGCTGCCTGTCTCACCTGGCGGCATCAACCCGCCATCTTGACTCCGCCCAAAATTCACTATCTTCAATGCTAATAGAGTCCACAAAGGGCTGCATTGCTAATGAAATTAATACATAGTCAACAAAAGTCCCCTTTCCATGCCCCTTAAAAGTGGGGATCTCAAAGCTTTTGGCGGGATCCATCAATGCCATAGTCGGTATCATATCCAGATCATTCAATACATCATTAAAGAGTTCCCCCTCAGTCGTGTGTTCTAGATGCAGACCTTCAGATCGTGCGCAGTTCAGATCCTGAATACTTTTTAATAGGGGGTCACCACAAGGGTGAACATTAAAGTCACCCATGATCATAAGATTGTGAAGGCACTGTTTCATTGACACACAAATAAACACTTTCAACATAGATATCTGACTAGAGGCTGAGCATACATTTACAGCATTATAAAAGTTGACCAGACCAGCTCTGCAGTTTTCTACAGTTAAAATTAGACCAATAATACCGGGATTAGCAGATGAAACTCTGCGTATTTTGCAAGACAATGCAACTGCGATTTACGTCACCATCCCCCCTTAGGTCTTCCCCTGTTGGATACAGTTGCGAGAACATAGAATGCCTTATAGCCTTCTAAGAAATAGTTACATTCAACAGACCAGGTCTCCTGCAAACAGATTATCTGATACTGCTTTATGTACCTCATCCAATTACAATCCTCAAATTTAGCACCCAGTCCCGCAATATTCCAAGACAGGACATAATTATGACTCATTTTTACTTGTGTGGGTTCCATACATCCCAGGTCAGCCGATCTCTCCCCTCCCTGTCCCTCAGAGTCCTCACGTCAGTCACACGCCTCTAGGCCCGAGAGTAAGTCAAATCTATTTTGTGTTGCAACATTGATTGTCAACATTATAGAAATGTGGTACTACAGGGGCCCGAGGCTCAGTAGGAGTAAATGGTCTAAATCTCCTGAGATTCAGAGGAGTTTTGATTAAGTGCGTGTAAAAATAACCAAGTGGGCGCACACAAACACTGTTTACGTCATAGACCAGAGAGGCTGCCCTTAACAAAACTGTTGCAACATGTTGTGGGTGTTTAAAATTAACAATGATACAGTCCCCACTTCATGTCTTTCTGGACTAGCCAATCCAGTTTGCCCTTCTAGTGGACAATATTTGATCAGAATATTTTATTGGAAATCCACATCTCCTATTCAGCCATGACACTGTTTTATTTTTTAGTGATTTGTGTGATTCCTCATGGGACTGAGCAGAGTGGTGATCAAAGGCGGGACATTGGTTAGGACAACCACATAGGGTGCACAGTCGGGGGGAAGATTTATGAAGTGACTTTTCTTTATCTGTCTAAAGTCCGAGGTGCCATCTGGTCCTAAAAAATGCTGTTCGGTTGGACAGGTTATCGGTATAGGATCAGGAGAAGTAGTTTCAGATACAAATATTTGCTGGCTTGGTTGCTGCAAATTATCTTTACTATTTCCCTGCCCTACTCCAGCAGGACCCTTTGCGATAGCCTTAGCTCTTTTGACCGGGGCCAAGTGTGTTGCTAACAAACCTCCTAGCCTCTTTACTTCTAAGGTGACAGTGTCCAATTTGCGCACTAGGGGTTTAATGAGCTCTTCTATCTTAGCCTCTATCTTAGCTTCTATGGTGCAGACCAGTAATGCAAATTGCTCCTGGCTTATGTTAATACTGGCTGCACTATTTCCTTCCTGTAGGTCGGTTCCAGCAGCGAGACCATTTTGAACTAATTGGGAAGTTTCTACTCTTTTTTTGCTATACTTCCCCCCACGTTTAATTTGTAATTTTCTACAAGTTCTCACTGGACTAGGAGCTGGCGGGACCTCCTATATTGCTTCAATGGATATATCAGGTAATTCCTCCTGCAGTTCAGAATGAACCTGCGCTTCAGCCATTATGACCACCCGACTGCCCAAGTCCAGAATATCATCAGCTGGAAGTTCCACCGGAGGATTAGGAGTATCTTGGTTTGGAACAGGAGGGCTCCCTCGACCTAGCGATGCTCTCCTGTCATTATTAATTTTGTTAACCACTTTTACTTACTAAGTAATTGTCAATTGTACCTGCCCCAGATACTAGCTTATCAGTTTTAGCTGTGGACATGGTCAAAACTTGGAGATACCAGGATTGCAAGTATGTTAGCTAAGATGATAACTATAACAAAACGCTAACCAGAGTAAAAAAAATAAAGTATGAAGTCTCACTTGGGCAAGTATGTCTTGTATTGCAGAACCAAAGTCCGTGGCCCAGCCCGGCCTCCTCCGGCCCTGGATGGCCACAGACGGCCTAATCTCTGCCAGGGCTCCGCCAGGCATGTCCCGCACACGTCCCGCGGGCCGGGAGGTGCTCTTTGCGCTTTGTAGCGCCTCCGGGCGCCAAACTGACGTCACCGCCTGAGCGCCGGACCCCGGGGCAGCTGGGAGGTGTAGTTACCCGCTGTCGCCCGGTCCGGCTTGGAAGGAGCTGCCGCCGTTGCCCTTACGGCACTGAAGAGGAGTCTCTGCTGGTCCGTGGATGGTCTGCTGCCCAGGACAGGTAAATGGGACTGGCCTTTGCCCTCACGGCGTTGTCCCGAAAATCTGCGTCCCCACTTAATGTATATATTTAATTTATTTTTGAACAAAATTAAAAAAAACTCAAAAGTGGGAGTTACTCTTATGAATTTGGGCTCTAATGTAGCATGAGCCACAGATCTATATAACATGAATTATTCATGTTTAATATACGAATATGTTTGAAAAAGTAATTCAATTTAAATAAACCTTTTTCTTTTTCCCCATAATTTACAACAAAGATATCTCCGTCCCACTGTGGACTCCATATGATAAAGTATATGGACACTTTAAAACATATATTTAAACTCCAATATCAATATTTATCTATTAAATATTAATGTAAACTCATTTTATAGGCTTATTTTATCTGTAGAATTAAATTGAAAAATGCTGCATCACTATTAACTTAATTTTGAACTAATCCTGAAGTTTAAATTAAAAAATACATTTCTATCTAAAGAAAAATATTTATGCATTCATATGAATTAAAATTGATGTATAGAATTAATTAAAACTAGTTTTATTTTAATAAAAAGTATGATTACATTATTTTTTAAGCTCCATAAATGGTATTACAAAATTTTAATACGTAAATATGTGCAATTTTATATATTTTTTAACATTCACTTATTTCATTTTTTAACTATTTTAAATAATGTAATTTAGTTTAACATTGTTTCCTATGGGGTTTTGTTGTAATTCCCTACCGCCGTTATTTTCTATGGGAGGATTTTGCAGTACTGTGGATAGCCATGTGTGGTGCTGGGCTTACTACTATTTGTTTTTGTTTGTAGTAACTTACACTGAGATTTGTGAATCAGTGAAAAGTAGTATTCTCACTCAAAAGTGTATACCGCAAAAGGTGTAAGTTACCTTTGAGTATCAGGCCCAAGGTGTGGATCTCCAGCAACAGAGAAGGGCATTCAAATACCAAAGCACCTTATGTTGCCTGAGTATTTGCAGTGTCCAACTTACCTGAAACAGTGTGCACATTTGAACTTACCCTTGTTACAAAAAATTCAAATCTTTCTAAAAGTATCTATAAAATCTCCACTATCACTGCTTTAGATCTTTAACAGGAAGAGTTTGAAAGCTTTTGTTCATAACTTTGAAATGGGTCTACATTATGTCCCCATCAGCATACATAATTCTTACTGCAGCTTCTCTCTCAGGGTATACCTGTTCTTCTGTAAGAGCATAATTCATGTTACCTATAAACGTTTTACTCTTTACAGAATGTGGTTCCTCCCCCCCAAAATTCACTCAAATCCAGATAGTGACTTATGTTTGACATGTTTCTTTACTGCACTCAAACTAGATTATAACAGCCTAATTTTGTACAACTTCCCTAAGCTATAAGTAGATACAGCCAAAGAGGAATATGTTACACCTAGAGTCCGGTCTATTTGCTAATGGACTCTAGCTTTTCAAAGAATCCTATACATACATGTATAATCACCTGTTTGTCATAAAGCTATACTATCAGAACAAAAGAATGTTAAATAGTATGTTAAATATGAATTCAAATCATTATCAGTAGTGGTTTCTTTCCGTTTCCAAGTGTGTCACGTTAATTCTCATTAGTGATGGTATTCTTAAATATTTTAGGGAAGCAAAACTCATGCAAGTTGTTTGCTGCACAGTCTTGTTTTAAAATATAACTTTTCTGGAATCCTATATCCTCTAAACAGGGCATCCATGCCTTAAATTTCCCAAGGTTTAGTTCCCTCAAATACATTTGTCATTAATATTTTTCTTCCAATATGAATAATTGAACTTTAATGAACCTTAGATTAATTAAAATCTAGTTAAGCATTTCTGGTTCTTTACAATAATAAAATGCCAATGGGTCAGATCTACCATCGCTATTAAAATTGGAAAAACTTCCCTCTGGCCGCTAGATTGTTGAATGTAATGATGTCCCTTGCGATGGAAGCAGATCAGAGCCAGATAATTCTCCACAGCAACATATTGATCTTTATTGTCCAAACAAGTTTACAAACGAAAGGTAGTCAATAGTTGTTTAACTGCATTATTATTATTATATTCTTATATAGCGCCAGAATCGACCCCCAAAGGGGTATCTCCGCGCTTGCCTTGGGAACCCGTCCTGGTTTTTCCCTGTGAGATAGCCCCTACAGGGCATCCCCAAGGTGAAAGCCAGGCATCCCGCCGCGGGGGGGCCGTTGTGGAGATTAAGCAAGCTTAATTTCCAGAGTTGCAGAGTGTGAACCCATGATTAGGTCAGGCACCGAAGCGAGAATTATCGAGTCCATGGACATTTGAGCTCAAGACCCTGCCGCGTCGGGAATTGAACCCTGGTCCCTGGTCTGACCTCTGCTTCAGGGTCTGCCTGCTCTAACCAGTGAGCCACACTTCTCCACATTGCTGTCCAGTGCACTTTCAAAAGGTCTTGGAGTGACAACATCATCCAATGAGATTCTTATAACATAAGGAATTTGAATAATTTCAGTTTGGACCAAAATTTGATAAGGCACCCATTCCCATAAATTGCTATCAAGAAATTGTATACAGTGATGTAAAGAGCACTGTAATCCCTTTTAGCTTTGTTAAAATAAGAATTCAGCTGCAATTTCTAAACTACAGGTTATTGACTTTCAGGAAGGTGGTGCCTAAGCATCATCATCAACATTATAATTAATATTGTAAGACACAAAAGGGATGATGATATTGCAGCATACATCCAAATCTTGAACCGTGGTGGATGGTTATACCTCTCACGGCCCCAACAACATGTAAAAATCCATCTGTAGTGTCAGCTAATCACAGACGTGGTTGTTTCTTAGGTTTCCTTAAGAGACAGAAGGAAAATGAAAATAGCTCCTGTTTCAAGGTCTGGATCAGGCTTATTTCAAGATAATGAGATTTCTTAGATCTGTATGATTTCAATTGATGTAGATTCTTACAGTGGTGCACAAGATTACATTTGCAGAAGTGACAATTGTTGATATGGCTGGAGAAGGTTAATTTGTTGAAAATGATGCTTGCACCACATTGATGACAGCACTTGATGGATGTAAAGCTGAAGAAACAGCAGACTAATTACTCTCTTGAATGAGGCCAACGATGTTAACACTGTGTAATGGCTGGATTTTCTGTTTAGATGGGATCAGCCCCCAGGGGCCCCTATGACCCAGCCAAAACGTACTCACCTTCCGTCCTCAGGACCACCTATCCAGGCACCTGGTACCTACCTGAGGATAGGGAACTCGCAATATACAAGCTCATATTATACTAAGATTACTAGGGATATCCATACACTACACTTATTCACATCAGTTGGTCTCGCGGTCGCCTCGACCCAGACCGTTCTACCCCAGGGCAGATCTGACACACAATCCGGCGTGTCTACACACGGGCCTGCAGAACCCAATGCTCTCTTTTCCAGCGTTCGCGATCCTGCGAAACATCCACGGTGATCTCCCTCTCACCGCTCTCACTTAGTCTTTTACCACAATCCGGTGGCTTTACACACTGGTTTGACACTCCAGTGCTCTCATTAACGCCGCATGTCAAACGACGATCACATTCCTATGAACACCTATACATATATATATATATATTGGGATATTATCTCAGCTGTCTACTCGGGATGAAACTACAATGATGACTTTAGATATGGTTCCGGATTATATAATGTACTCTCTGCTCTTGGCATCAAAGGTTCACTCACTCCCTATTTATGTGATCACCACTCACCTGATTGGGATTACTCATCCATTCATGCAGCAATTACCTAGAAGTGCCATTTACCTTTAGTGAACAAGAATAGGGACTACACGCCAGTTAGTTATAAACTGGGGACATTTATTACAGTAATATAAACATTTATGCAAATCTAACAAAGGCTATAGGTAGAACACACCGCTTGAAAGAGAAGGATTACACATAACAGGAACACTCCGCTGAAAGGGAAAAGATTAGAAAGTGTAAGTGTAACTAAGTCAGACTACCTCACCTATTAGAAGGAAGATTTCTCTCTCTGCCTCTGGTGGGATTAGGGCTCTCTCTGTCTCTCCCTCCTTCACCACATCACCACGCCTCTGGTTCAGTTGCTCCAGCTGGCAGCCTTCACTGCTTCCTCTCTCCTCATCTTCAGTAATCGTCTGCCTTCTTTCTCCATTCAAGAACTGCACTCTATTCTGCAGCTCCCAGCAGACATCCTCTCTCTCTCTGCAAGCTATTCAGAGCTCCAAGTTGTTCTGGGCTCCCTGCAGTCCTGTGCTCCAAGCTGGTCTGAGCACCACGCTGAACTGCACACCACGCTGCACTGACTTCCAAAACTGAACTGACTTGCACACAAGCTGGAATGAACACTCCTCCTCTCCTGTAGCTCGCTAATATGGATGCTTGTCCTTTCATGGAAAGCTACGGCCAGTAACCTGCCGCCCACCAAATTCTTGTACCTCCCCGTACCAAGGACACGTTCCCAGCTGGCCAGCCTGAAGTTGTGTCTTCGGAGTGGGGAAAAATACATTCTTTCGATAAGGGCCAGCCTGAACCGGTTCTCTCCAAGCGAACAACAGCCTTAACTATAAACATTACTTTTGCCCTAGAAAGCCTCTCTGCTTCCATCAAGATGGAGTCTCTCTAGCTTTAGGCCTGAAAGGGGTGAAATGCTCCTTAGCTCTGTCAGAATACCTACATGAACCATACCAATATGTCTAATATGTCAAAGCCAATAGGCAATAGACAGGTTAAAGTCAAGAATAAAGGCATATTAAGCAGCTATCCTCTTCTAGGTCTAGAAAAAGGGCCAACACAGGCTAAGAATACCTATACTAGATGCGAGCAGGATTAATGATCTATATCACTTCTAAGTAAAGCCAAAAACTCTGCCATAACATTCCACCCTTAGATCCTTATCATGCGAGCATCTATATAAACAATAACATCCAAACAAACAAACATCAACACAATCTATCAACATAGGCTAAAAATACCTATCCTAGATGTGAGCAAGATTAAGATCTATATCACTGCTAAATATCCCTGCCATCCACCCTTAGATCCTTATCTTGCGAACATCTGACAAACAATAACATCTAAATAAACAAACATCAACACAATCTATCAACAAATCAAAAACCTAAAAAACTCCCTAAAAACACTGACAACTCAAGAAAATTCCACCTGAAACTCAATTGTAGGGAATAGAAACCTAAAAACAAATCAAAGCACCCTTGACCTGAATGCTGAAACATATCTGAGATTGGATCTGATAACAACAGAAACTAACCAAAGCATCCTCAAACTAAATGTGCCTCAACTTCTAATGATAACTGGTGAAATCTAGTCATGTAGGGGCTTATGTGTTGAATGAAAACAGCAAGGGGCCTAAATGGGCCTACTTCGGACAACTTAAGGCTAAATGTGTTTCAACTTCTAATGAGAAAACAAGAAAGGGCCTAAATGAGCCTTACGTACTATAGGCAACTTAAGCTAATGATGACTCATGAAACTATTGGTGTAGGTGCTAATATGTGAGATGAAAATAACAATAGGCCTAAATGAGGCCTACCTGCTGACATTAGTCAATTTAAGGTGAAATCTGAGAAATAAACATGACAAACTGTTGCAAGGTCTGGATAAACATTAACACATAATCATACTAAAAGACACACCACCCAGAACCATCTAAATTGTAAGGTAACCACCCTTTGATCAATTAAGGTGAAAATGCAAGAACAGTAAAAAACTACAACCCCAGTCTACAAGATTACTAGTGTAACATCAAGCTTAAATCACACAGTGGAGCACATGTGTGCGCCATCATTGAAAAAAGTCCTTCATTCGGAAAAACTATAATAGGTGACATATTTTTTTTTAAAGTGGGGCCTGCTTGTACAAGGGATTATGAATCAAGTCCTTTTACAATCCTGTAACAAATAAAACATGTTTGGGTTTCATTTTTTTTCAAAAGTGGGGCCTGCTTGTACAAGGGATTATGGATCAAGTCCTTTTACAATCCTGTAACAAAGAAAACATGTTTGGGTTTCATTTCTTTTTAAAAGTGGGGCCTGCTTGTAGTATTGCAGGCCAAGGAATTAAATAACTTAGTCACAATAGGTGACACGTTTTTTTGCTTTAAAAGTGGGGCCTGATTGTCCAAGGGATTATTTAATGTCCAAATTCTTCAGTGTAGGCCACCACCCTGCATCCTGGATACTTCCTCCAATGTGGCCATCCATCACCCGGTCTGGTCTGGTCTGGTCTGGTCTGGTTCCATCATCCAAAACAATAAACTAAAATAATAACATGAAAATAAAAAGCTAAAACAAATAAAGGGAGTGGGCAGATGCACGCACGCACCCCAACTGCAGCAATCCTAGAAACCAGAGAAAAAGTATCATTATTCTTGTAAAATAAAATTTTCCATTTAAAAAGCACCCCGGGTGCCTTTCATTATTGAAAAGAAAATATCCTAATTAATTAAAACATTCAAAATTTAACTTTTAGCAACATTGAGTGGGGCCTAACATACCCTAATCCTAACTAAGTCAGTCTCACCCTTCTGGGCAAGAGTCATGCTACAGTGTGAAAAAAAAATTGTAACACTGCCAAATGATGACAGCATCAGCAGGGCACTGCAAGCTTCCCAATTTCCATGGTCAGAGAAGCCCAGGCCACCCCGCCCTTAAATAAACAAGCCGTGCGCGGAAGAAAATTGGATTGTAGCCCATCATAACACACTGGGACGTGATCGAAACTTGCAGAATGAAAAAAAAGTTTGTCTGCGCAGACCAGCTGGGCTGCCAAGGTCAAAAAACAAATTCCTTTTGCCTGTTCTCATGGCCTGATTCTCAAACTAACGGAGGCGAATATTAATAAAAAAAACAATTCTGTTACAGTGTATTGCCAATTAAAAAAGATCCAATTTTTTTTTAAAAAGACGTTTGTCCACAAAACATTTAAAAATATGAGCACTTATTTAAAAGGGGCAACTATCTTTTGCACACCAAATTATATACATTCTGCATTTGAGAAACGAATTAACATGGCCCCTTTGTCAAAGAGAAATAATTTGTAAAACAGCATAAAATGCATATTCATTTCAACATTATATTTAAGTTCACATTTTTTGATGACACATTTATAAAAGCATACATTTTAATTCACGTTTGGGAAAATAATAATGTCACGTTTTAACTTTTTTCATTTAAAAGCACATGGTTGCCTCACACTAATTAAAAGCACATGTTACCACGCACTGTCGGGCAAGATTTATTATTCTAAACCTATTATTATTGCAACCATCACATTCCTGTCTAGATGGAAACCCCTCACAGAAATAATTAATGAAAACAGCTCGTAGCGTGCACTCTAGGGCTATCTTTTTAACATTTCTCTCATTTTAAAAGAACAGCTTTCTCCGTAATTCACTGGTTGATTTATAAACACTTCAGTTCCAAAGTGAACCCACACAAATACGTAGACGCATTTCAAAAGGAATGTGAAATGAACAGAACTCTTCTCAAAACACAAGATGTTACCTTTCCGTCAAGAAACTGACAAAGCACGTAGGCTGACCAAGGAACCAAAAAAAAAGTCAAAATCAAACCATCAAAAATCCTTAAAATAATTCACTGACTTTTATAGTCAGGTCAGATAACCATGCATGTTGACAGCATGTAAAAAATAAAGGCTGCCACCTCAACTCAAGATATTAACCCTTTGGCAGCTCAAATAGAAACATTTCCCAACGTCCATTTTTACATGGGAAAATCATTAGCACATTTCTTCACGTTTACAAATGACACGTACATATTTTCAAAAACGTTATCCCCAAGCACCCGAGAAAGATCCAGCTCTCTCCTGCCAAACGTAATGAGAACATGTCCTGTCCAAGCCATGACCACATGGCGCTATTCACAAGCCATATTTACAAGACAAGCCTTTCACAAACAACATTTCCAAGGCGCAATGCACAAGGAACACAACTGATTAACAAAAGAACATGCACCTCACAAACCACATTAATATGGCGCTATTCTAAAGCCATATTTACAAGACAGTAAACAAACTCAAAAAACAACACGCTTTTCACAAAGAATATATCCAAAGCACCATTCACAAGCAACACAGCAGATCAACATGAGAACATGCACCTCATAAGGCACATTAAAATGGCGCTATTCTAAAGCCATATTTACAAGACAATAAACAAACTCAAAAAACGACACGCTTTTCACAAGGAATATATCCAAAGCACCATTCACAAGCAACACAGCAGATCAACATGAGAACATGCACCTCACAAGGCACATTAAAATGGCGCTATTTATAAGTCATATTTACAAGGAGCTATATTCTAAAAACTCCACAGATCATATTAAAATGAACACATTTCATATTGCACAGCATAAGCAGATGCAGCAAGCAATTTAATGGGCAATTTAAAAGCACTTTTTACACACATTTATACAATTGGACCATCACAAAGATGTAACTGGCTTCCTCATGTAATGCCATCCTTCAACTCTGACAGTTTAAACACCAAGATGAAAACCATTCCTTCCACCCTGAATAAACCAAATGCCATGATGTAATACAATCTCCTCACGCTGCAACTGTTCAAGCCAATAGGTCTAACAGGCTACATAAACTGCAACATTACGCCAGATGGAACTAGTGTTCAGGGCATTCCCTCAGAACACATGGGCAACTCTCTAAGCACATGGCCAGGCACACAGAGTTCGTAAACTGTCCGACTACGCCAAAATGTAATTGGCGTTCATGGCACTCACTAACAACACATGGGAACCTCTCTAAACACATGGCCAGGCACACAGAGTTCGTAAACTGTCCGACTACGCCAAAATGTAATGTTTGGCGCTTACTCACAACACATGGGGTCACACAGGATTCGTAAGATGCCGACTACGCCAAAATGTAATGGCTGGATTTTCTGTTTAGATGGGATCAGCCCCCAGGGGCCCCTATGACCCAGCCAAAACGTACTCACCTTCCGTCCTCAGGACCACCTATCCAGGCACCTGGTACCTACCTGAGGATAGGGAACTCGCAATATACAAGCTCATATTATACTAAGATTACTAGGGATATCCATACACTACACTTATTCACATCAGTTGGTCTCGCGGTCGCCTCGACCCAGACCGTTCTACCCCAGGGCAGATCTGACACACAATCCGGCGTGTCTACACACGGGCCTGCAGAACCCAATGCTCTCTTTTCCAGCGTTCGCGATCCTGCGAAACATCCACGGTGATCTCCCTCTCACCGCTCTCACTTAGTCTTTTACCACAATCCGGTGGCTTTACACACTGGTTTGACACTCCAGTGCTCTCATTAACGCCGCATGTCAAACGACGATCACATTCCTATGAACACCTATACATATATATATATATATTGGGATATTATCTCAGCTGTCTACTCGGGATGAAACTACAATGATGACTTTAGATATGGTTCCGGATTATATAATGTACTCTCTGCTCTTGGCATCAAAGGTTCACTCACTCCCTATTTATGTGATCACCACTCACCTGATTGGGATTACTCATCCATTCATGCAGCAATTACCTAGAAGTGCCATTTACCTTTAGTGAACAAGAATAGGGACTACACGCCAGTTAGTTATAAACTGGGGACATTTATTACAGTAATATAAACATTTATGCAAATCTAACAAAGGCTATAGGTAGAACACACCGCTTGAAAGAGAAGGATTACACATAACAGGAACACTCCGCTGAAAGGGAAAAGATTAGAAAGTGTAAGTGTAACTAAGTCAGACTACCTCACCTATTAGAAGGAAGATTTCTCTCTCTGCCTCTGGTGGGATTAGGGCTCTCTCTGTCTCTCCCTCCTTCACCACATCACCACGCCTCTGGTTCAGTTGCTCCAGCTGGCAGCCTTCACTGCTTCCTCTCTCCTCATCTTCAGTAATCGTCTGCCTTCTTTCTCCATTCAAGAACTGCACTCTATTCTGCAGCTCCCAGCAGACATCCTCTCTCTCTCTGCAAGCTATTCAGAGCTCCAAGTTGTTCTGGGCTCCCTGCAGTCCTGTGCTCCAAGCTGGTCTGAGCACCACGCTGAACTGCACACCACGCTGCACTGACTTCCAAAACTGAACTGACTTGCACACAAGCTGGAATGAACACTCCTCCTCTCCTGTAGCTCGCTAATATGGATGCTTGTCCTTTCATGGAAAGCTACGGCCAGTAACCTGCCGCCCACCAAATTCTTGTACCTCCCCGTACCAAGGACACGTTCCCAGCTGGCCAGCCTGAAGTTGTGTCTTCGGAGTGGGGAAAAATACATTCTTTCGATAAGGGCCAGCCTGAACCGGTTCTCTCCAAGCGAACAACAGCCTTAACTATAAACATTACTTTTGCCCTAGAAAGCCTCTCTGCTTCCATCAAGATGGAGTCTCTCTAGCTTTAGGCCTGAAAGGGGTGAAATGCTCCTTAGCTCTGTCAGAATACCTACATGAACCATACCAATATGTCTAATATGTCAAAGCCAATAGGCAATAGACAGGTTAAAGTCAAGAATAAAGGCATATTAAGCAGCTATCCTCTTCTAGGTCTAGAAAAAGGGCCAACACAGGCTAAGAATACCTATACTAGATGCGAGCAGGATTAATGATCTATATCACTTCTAAGTAAAGCCAAAAACTCTGCCATAACACACTGCCATAATCTTCTTGAGGTGTTTCCAGAATAGAGAGCAGATTTACAGAACTAATCTGGAGGCATTTTGGTGTTGGTGGGAAACCACTGAACAGAATTGAGTGACACCTTTCTATTTTTTTGTGCACTAGGAAGTGACACCAAGATTTGGAACAGGTTGTCTGTAAGATGTTTCGAAGACTTGCTTGTCAATGAACCTTTTCTTAGCTGATTTTCCCTCTTTTGAAAGCTGCTCGAAAGCAGCTTTATTTTAGGTGGCGTTATACTTTTTAATGGAGAGGACCTCTCTAATTTCATGCATATTCTGTAAGGTTGTTTGACGGTACAACTCTGGTGAATAGATTGCATGCCTTTGCCTCGCATTTTTTAGCGAGCATGTTTTTACAGTGATTATGCATTTACATCGCAGTCCAATACCACACATTGCTTTTTGATTGAAAAACAATGTATTTGTGGGGGAGACGCGCCACCCACCCAACTTACCTTAAATACGTGGTATTGGCATGCGTTGTAAATGCATATTCTCTGTAGAAAATATGTGTGCAAAATAATGCAAGGCTAAGGCATGCAATGTATTTACCTCGTTGTAAAGGCTATATCCCATTGTGTAACAAAAACAAGATCAGATCAATCTGCTCTTCACTCCACCACCCTTGCAGGAAGATCTAGATCAGATACATACAGTGTAATACCAAAACGCATGTGGTGTGGGACTTAGACCTCTAATATTCCTTTAGGTAAGTTATTTAGTGATGTGTATTTACGCCCTCTACTGTATTCTCTGAAAAATCACAAAGTTACAATCTTTAACTATGCAGATGACTTGCAACTTGTTTTCTCTCTGGACCCCCCCTTTTGCCGTGGTGGAATTTAAAAAAACTATGTCCCATATCCAGAGATGGATGAATCTGAACCACCTTAAACTCAACCCGGGCAAGACAGAACTCATCTTGCCCGGGAAAAGTGAAATTAGCTGGGGACCCCATTTCTGGCCATCTGATATGGGAACTCCTCCCACCAAATCCCACACAGTTAAGCGCTTAGGGGTGACTGTCAGTGAGGAACTATCGCTTAAAGGTCATGTAGGGACGGTAGTTTCATCCAGTTTCTTTCAACTGAGAAAAATAAAGAAAATTGCCCATTTTTTAACTCACTCGGCTTTGATTCAGGTAACTATGGCTTTGGTTGTATCTCGGCTTGACTTTTCTAATAGTTTGTACCTAGGTCTTCCAGCAGGTCAGCTAAAGAGATTACAGTATGTCCAGAGCCAGGCTCATTAGTAAACAACCTAAATGGCAATCCATTAGGCCAGGACTGGAAAATCTTCACTGGCTACCGGTAGCCCAGAGAATTGCATTCAAAGCCGGCTGCATTATTTTTAAAGCCTTGCAGGGCAAGGGTCTCAAATTCATAAGGAATTTGGTATGTAAATACACTCCCTCACGTAACCTTCGTTCAGCCCACCAAGAACTGCTAATGGTCCCCTCATTTAAGAAAAAACGTCAGGGCGGTAGCGGTTTTCACTACCTTGCCGCCTCCTTATGGAACTCCCTGCCATTGTCTTTAAGACAGTGCGACACTCTTCTCACTTTCAGACAGGCCTTTAAAACATGGCTTTTTAGACAGGCCTATTCCTAAATAAGTGCGAAATGTACCCTTGCGAAAATGTACTTTTAAGTGTTATGCTGTGCTCTCACAAACTTCGATAGCGCCATGAAGCCCATGGGCGTACGTGCGCTGAATAAATACAATTTAACATAACATTAGAACGTTGCACAGGTTAGGAAATAATGACCATCCTTTGTCAAATACTATTGCAGTCAAGCCTTCCTTAAGTATATCATTGACTTGCTCAACCATGCTTTTTGATTCCGGATGGAAAAGGTGCATATGGAAAAGGTGCATAATATAGCAGTCATACCCTGAGAACAGACATAGCATCCAAAAACATCTAAGCAGAAAATGTATGAATTCCTCCCATTGCTTCTAGGCACCGCAATGTCTTCTATGGCTATTTGGGCAGGGACAGTATTTTGTGGTCGCACCCAAAGAAATCTTAAAAGGAAAAATCAAAAACACCCAATATATACTTATATTGATTGACTATTGGCGTAGGGCCAACATGATCAAGGAAACTGACAATGAAGGGTTTATTAGATTTCATGAGGGGAGTAAATGCTGGTCTTACTGCAATTGAATGCTTCATTTGATCACAAACTTTACGTATGTACTTTTTTTGCATTCATAGTTAAATAAAGTCACCAGTATTGTTTCTGTTGCATTGCTAGAGCACTGATGCCAAAGTGAGCAGAAGCTAGCCGTTCAAGAGCTGACCTAATGAAGTCTAATCTACCTTACTCATTAGGTATATGCAATTCTCCAATCCCAGTATAAAAACCATGGGAACATTTTGTTTGATGAGAAATATGAGTACTTTAAGGAGACTTGATTGATGCATTGATCTTCAGGTGAGATCTAGTCATAGCAGCCACCCTGAAGGTTTATACTGCAGTCATTGAAGCAAATTCAACTGCACAGTTCCCTTTAGCATGAATTCCTTCAATTCTATGGGCCATTATGTGTTGTACAAGAACCAAAGGAACCTTGACCTGTAGAATTTTAACCAGAGCTTTTTTGCTTTTATCAATTTACTTTTTGAATCCCAGAATCCATTTAGGCACCAGTGTGGCAAGTCCACATTGTAACCTTGTACGCAGAATGCTGAATCTGACACACAGTGAAAATTGATGGATGAGCCTTCTAAAGAGCATGTCAAAGGACATGTATTTCAGATATATGTGCAGTGGAATCACCTAAACCATTGGTATGCGTACACAGCACCTTAAGGTTGCTGTCTTCAAAACCTCCTTTCACTGCATCGCAAGCGACAGAATATTTTTGATTATCGTCTTTCGTACGCTGTGCAGAGCCATCCATATAGGACTCACTCATGTATGGGTAAGATGTTTGGATTTTGTGGAATAGTTGATGTACATTGTAGATATGTGTCCTTCTCTAGTGCCAGATTGTGCCCATACTTTGTCAGTTTCATTTAGTGTTGGGCCCTGCTGCACCTAACAAAGGTATAGAGCTCCTGAATTAGGTATAATAGCTTAAGTAGCCACTTGAAGTGTAGGTATGGGTGAAACTATGGCTATTTGTTTTCCCTGGGACAGAGACCCTACATCAAAATAGCTGTCTTTACCAATATGAGAATTTTCTTAGTAGGTGTAGATAGTTCCTCTGCACTAGAAAATGAGTGATCGGTAGGTTATGGGGGAGTTCTGGTCCTCAATATGAACTATGTATGTGTAACTGAATTGCCAGGAATAACCCCAAGTAATTGGTTTGCATTATTGTCCCCCATCTGTAAATATTTAATCCTCAACATGTCTGTTTGCAGTGCACATTGGATAGCAGTATGCATTTTTGTCCAGTTTTTCTCAGAAATTGTGTGAGTAATTCATTTATACAAGAGCTTATCCTGCTCAGAATAATGTAGAAAGTAAACTCTTCCCATTCCAAAATTCCAATATTCTGTCAGGGTTCGCAACTTACTCAGTAGGCTTGGAGGTTGTAAAGTAGCACACTTCTGCTGGAAGTCCAGTGGCAATTGTTTCCCTTCACTGGATAATTGATATCCAGGGAACATTACACTAAGGTATGTAATCTTAAACGCAGAAGTGGCAGACTAAGGAACCTCCCACCTTCGAAAACTGGGCACGACTGATGGGCCACCGTACAACACTCAAGATCTAAATCTACCAATCACACGACTGCCCACATAAACATGCAAAGATCTGAGATGACTGAATGAACTATCTGGGAATAACCAGATTATTGAATATTCTTTTACTATAGTTTGAGAGCAGATAAATTATTCATATACGTGTATTGATATGATTTATAATAGGTAATGGATTTTAGCGAAGGTGCAAGAACATTGATATGTTCAGTCTTGGGCTTTAAATTATTCATCATGAGGCCTGCTATTTTCAATATACTAAAATAACGTGTATTTAAGACTGGTAAAGACCAGTATTAGGCCAAGGAAAATCTTCCAATTCCTGGAGATTAGGTTAGCATGGACATAGCAGAAAACATCATCCAGAGGTTTATAAACACTGAAGCCAGGTTGGTCTTATCTGCTTGCTTGGGATCTCTAAAACGTAGACAGAGAGACAAAGAGTGACCTTCTCAGAGAACAGAACAGCATTGTTTTTTTGGCTAAGGTATGCAGGCCAGAGGCCAATTCAAGAAACTTAGACCCCACTTTTGGTACTAAAATAGCTTAGCTAGGCGCTAGAAAGGGAGGGGTTGGATAACAAAGACTGGTTCCATAATTAAGTACAATGAACTTCTGAAGAAATATTACAATGTTGTAATTCTCTTTGATATTTTGCTTATTAATTGCTTTCATTGTCACTATGTTTTGTTTTCCATAGTTACATCAATACATATTGTCTGCACTGGATTAGGGTGTTGTTTTTATTAATGTTTCACAACTGTACTGTGGATTCTGGTGTGTCCATCCATGGCGAAAGGAGTTTTAGAGCTTACTAAAATAAATAACCCTGTAAGTCGCACAGCACTGGTCATAGCCCAAAAGGCACTGTCCTTGTGTAATGTACAGACGGTGCCTGGACTACAGGGCAGGAAGTTCCCTGATTCAAATTAGTAAGTTGGCCCTTTTTCTTGGGCAGAATGTCTAGGGGATCTAAAACCAGCTAGTAATTTGCAGAAGATTGCAAGAAACATACAATTTTAGCCTGCTGCAGGGTCAATCTCTGAGTACCCCTTTGCTGACACACACACACCTTTACCAATAATTACTAATAGCAAAGATGTAAGTTGTAATATTGGTTTCATAATTCAGTTCTGTCTCAGCTATGGGGTTGTCAGGTGCTTGACTAACAAAAGGAATGTTCCATTCAATTTTATTTTTGGATCACTTTCAGAATCTTTCCTACAGTGGCGGGACAACCTGTTGTAGGAGAGTAGGGTCTGCTTTCCTATGGTCACCTCACTTTTTGCTTTTTGCTTCACTGGTTTTCGACTTAATGTGGCTGTTGGCCTGCTAATCGGACCCACAGCCCAGCTGTTCTCTCTCTAAATTCACTACAATGTACTTTAGGTACATTACCAATTGGATACTGGATCACCTTATAAGCCCCTGTACAGTGTACCATAGGTACCCAGGGCATAGGTACATCCAAAGCCTACTAGGGGCTGCAGCATATCTTTTGCCACCCCTGGTTGGCCATTCAAATTGACACAACTGGCTGATCACTCAGCTGGGGCAAGGTGGTGTAATCACCCCTTGCTTAGATATAGTATACCTATATCTAACCTTATATCTGGACACATATACACCTATAAGTCACTCCTATGGCAGGCCTTAACAATCCTGGAGGCAGAGTGCTAGGTTTTATGTGAGATGGTGCTCAAGCATGAGCTGAGCCTGTCTGCAGCTTTCGGAACCATGTCCTTTAGCTGTTCTGGGATATTGCAATACCATATACTCTTAAGTGCATTATAATCCTCGCGGTTAGATGCTAACTATGGTTTGGCTTTATCAAAACATGTCGAGTAAGGTGTCATACGAATTGGGATACTACCCCCTCACCAGTCCTGGCGACGGGGGTAGCATTCCACCCTTCTAGAGGGAGAAGACATGTTGTTCCTACTATTCCCGGTTAAAGTTAACCAGAGCCTCAGCATCACAAAATTGATGCTGCTGCCACAGACACAAGTCTGACCTCCTGCTGCTGGGAGCTCTTCCAGCGAGGGAGGCTTGGACAATAGGTTTCCTGCCTTGGGAGGTGCTAGCACCGCCCCAGACAGAACTTTGTGTATTGGGACAGGGAGGGCTGAAAGGATTGAGACACTGCCTGGGGCACACAAGGTGTCCCATGCATAGTCCAGTTCAAACCGGTGCTGGGGCTTCCCTGCCCCAGCTGTGGCGCGAAACTGGACAAAGGGAAAGGCGTGTAACCACCCCCTTCCCTGGTCCCACCCACAGGAGGGACCTAGCAGGTAATCCAGCCCCTAAGATTTGTATATAGGTAGGACCTGAGTCTAGAGACTTTAGATTATCCTGACTGAAACGAAACTCTGGACCTTCATCACTCTACTTTAGAAGAAGACGACTGAAGATTCTCCCTTGTGGTCAAGGAGTGATCACCCTGCAAAAGCAGGCACCATCCAGCAATCGACGACTTGCTTTGCTGCTGCCTCCCGCCAGAGCCCAAGCCCAGAGCCTGACAAGGACCGGATTCCCAGACATCCAACAGCCCGATCCACAGTCCCTGCAAAGCTGAGACCCGTGGAGGGGACCAGAGACGTAGGACCGGCCATCTTGAAAAGTCTGCGACCTGCTAACTGCGCTGCCCCTGAGGCCCCCTCGAAGCTGTGCATTGAGGATTGAGAAGCCCCAGCCCCGAGCAGCATCTGCATCGGAGATCAGCTCTGCACACTCCATGAGTTCTGCGTGGGGCCCTTTTGCATTTTCCTGCTCGACGCGTCTGCCCGGTCACTTGCCCGTTGGCTAGTGGCCATCTTGGGGACGATCCCGTGAAACTACACTGCTGGTCTGATTGCTCAAGACTGGCCCTTGCTTCCCTCAAAAGAAGCAGCCCCTCAGACCTTGCTGGTCTGAGTAAGAAGCCTACATCGATTCCTGCTTGGGTTGCCTTTGCCAAGTATTGTTGCCTCCAATCTTAAAGTCGACACCGCCGACAGCAAGAGCCTTCGTGGGACAGTCCGTGCCTCCATCCTGGTTGTCGTTAATGACTCCTGGTCCACGTGGCTGCAGAGACAAGCTTCCCATCAGCACCTGATTGCAACGCGTCATCACCTGGTTCCATCCTGGTCACTGGCTTAGACTCTGTCCCCTCTGCTTTCAGGTCCTCTTCATCTTCGATCCACCCTTGGATCCACCCGGACTCTTCTCCTCTGGCCGCCTGCAGCATCTTTACTCCAAGGCTCCATAGATCTCCATGACGAAACCGGACATACTTTTGGACCTATACACCCGCTTCCTGTGGGTTAGGTAACGCCAGTACTACGGTGCTCCTGTAGAGGTTTACATACCTAGTGTCCTAGTTTCAAGTGGTTAAGTTCTAGTCCAATCGGAAGACTCCCAAACCTTTAACTTTAAACTTTTACGCACCCATTGACTTCTATGAGTGAACGTGTGTGCCTTTAGACACTGCACACGCATCCGTGTGGGCCTCCTGCCCCCTAACCATCATTAGATCAGTGTAGCCCCAGCGATTCCCAAGGCCCTAGGCCTTACCATTGTTCGTGACGTGGTACTCATACCCCTTTTTTAATACATGGTTTGACGGGCCACCCCGGCATATCCATATTTGTGGTACTTTTGTATGTTATATTAACTTCCTTGTTTTGCACTTGTGCTTCTGTGCTCATAAAGAGTTCAAGGGATGGTTTAGAAATAAATACATATATATTTTGAATATGTATCCTGTGTGGTGTCCTTTCATTTGCTATTAAAGGGATTGCATATGGTAAAACAGCTGGCTTCACATGCCCTCTTGAGTTTAGCCTAAGACTGCTTTGTCCATGCTACCCCTAGGATAGCTGGTCTATAAGGTTGACTTTACAACCATCACCATAAGGATTGTTTGGACTGGTGCAAGGTGCTCACTAGAATAGTGAACATCATATACCAGGCCAACTTCTCACATTGGTGTGCAGCAGTTGGGATTTGAGCTTCCTGTTGTTTTACCAATTGTAATCTTTGCAATATCATTTGCAAGATCATACAGGTACCTATCGGTACATATAAAACAAGACTTGGAATACTTAAGTTCTACGGAACTTAGTTGTTGTAGAGCAAAGGGCCTAGCACACCCTGACTACAACTCCTAGAGAGGTTTAGTAGGTAAACACTGCATCACATCCACCTCACTAGAGAATGTCTGGCACAGGAGAGCTCAGTGGACTCCAACCTGTGGAAGGTAACCCTCCCAAGGTACCCTCCAGATTTTCTATCCTCAGTTTCAAGGAACTGAGGCACTTGTGTAGAACAAGAAAGCTGAAACAAGGGTCTAACCCTACACTTCAGCACCTCCTAGAGCTCTTAGAGGAGTCTGAAGCTCTAAAGGCCTCTGGTGCAGACCCTACTGGGAATGCAGCTGAGGGCCTACCCTCTTCAGAAGATGCCACTGACCCCCCTGTTGTAGAAGAAGATGATGATGATGATGAGGATGAGGTTGGGGATGAGTCTGATGAAGAGGATGGTAGCCAGGTCCATGTCAGGAGACAGCCAGGCTAACTTAAGCCAATTTGGAGCTGAGAATGGGACAGCCCCAATCAGGCCTCCAAGTGGGTTTAACCAGAGGTACAGGAGAGGGAGATCTCACTCAGGAGATTCTCACCGCTCCAATTCTTCTAGGGGTTCTCAGAGGGGAATGACATGTCCTCAGAGGAGAGAACACCAGGCTAGGATGAGGGAAGTCCATCTCAGAATTGAGAGGGAAGAACTTGCCCTAGCCAAGGAGAAACTTGCTTTTGATAGAGAAAGGAAGTTAGGTGGGATAGAACCCACTGGTGGCAGCAGTATCCCTAAGGATAAAGACAGGTCCTATGACAATAGACACCGGAGTAAGATTGTGCCCCCTTCAAGATAGGGGATGACATCCACAAATGGATTGTTCAAAATAGGAAGCGCACAGCTAGTTGTAAAGTAAGTTTTAAGGTCCTAAAGTTCACAAGGCTGTGATCGGTTGGGTGCGCCAGACAGGTAACGTGTCCATCCTAGGCACGTCAATATAAACAAATAATCATGTGTCACCATGGGACCATGGTGTCATCCCTGTATTTTGGGCACTCCTTAGGTTCTCATAAAAGCGAGACTCCCAAGAGTTATTTTGGAGAATTATTTAATCATTCATCCGTTATTTTCATGATGCTTCATATGTATCAATTCAAATCATATCAAATGGCGTTCTCCCTAATATCATGCTCCAATGCATTTCGGGCATGAGAAGCCCTTCATCGGGGAGCTTCTGTAATGAAAACGAGACACAGCGCTAAGAATAGGATTTCATCAGATAATCAAATTAACTGTGAATGTGGTGGTGATCCGATGCTATACGTGAAGTATTAATAATGAGTTCAGTGTCGTGAAACGTGATCAAAGTGAAAGAATATTAAAAACATATAGAAGAACTGGGTACATGCAGGGTCTATGAAACTCGTGTTGGGCAGTGTAGGGACGAGTATAAGCGGGTGTGAAAAGGTATACTTCTAACTTGATCCTGTGTAGACCCGCGTGTAACATTTTAACGTTCTGGCACTTTAGTTCACCTCGCATAGACCCGCGTGTAACGTTCCGACACTCGAGCCTACTTAGCGTTTTAACACCCATCACGTTCAGTGCCTTTTCACACCCGCTTGTACTCGTCCCTACACTGCCCAACACGAGTTTCATAGACCCTGCATGTACCCAGTTCTTCTATATGTTTTTAATATTCTTTCACTTTGATCATGTTTCACGACACTGAACTCATTATTAATACTTCACGTATAGCATCGGATCACCACCACATTCACAGTTAATTTGATTATCTGATGAAATCCTATTCTTAGCGATATGTCTCGTTTTCATTACAGAAGCTCCCCGATGAAGGGCTTCTCATGCCCGAAATGCATTGGAGCATATGATATTATGGAGAAAGCCATTTGATATGATTTGAATTGATACATATGAAGCATCATGAAAATAATGGATGAATGATTAAATAATTCTCCAAAATAACTTTTGGGAGTCTCGCTTTTATGAGAACCTAAGGAGTGCCCAAAATACAGGGATGACACCATGGTCCCATGGTGACACATGATTATCCACAAATGGATAACTGCTTTGGAGAGGGCCTGTAAAGTACAGCAGGTACCCCAAAGTCAGTGGGCAGCAATCTTGTGGCTCTCCTTTTCTGAAAAAGGTAGAGATAAGCTCCTCACAGTTAGTGATGATGATGCTAACAATTACACTGTCCTGAAGAGTACTCTGATTGATGGGTTTGGCTTAACCACTAAACAGTAAAGGTTGATGTTCAGAGACACCCAGAAGACACAGACTCAGGACTGGACTGATTTTGTTGATTGTGCCACTAAGGCTCTGAAAGACTGGTTGTTAGGAAGTAAAGTTAAGGACTATACAGGATTGTATAATTTGATCATGGGAGAGCAGATCCTTAATAATTGTCAGAACCAGTTGTTGCACCAACACCTGATTGACTCAGATCTGACCTCTCCCCAAGAATTGGGAAAGAGGGCAGATAAGTCGGTCAGAACCAGGGTTAAGCAGAAAAACCAGGGCCAAGGTGGTGATCAGAAAAAGGCAGACCAGAAGGGCGGGGAGCAGAAACAAAAAGACCAGAAGTCTTTACCAGGACACCAAAAGACCAATGAGGGGGGTCCCAAACTTCCAAGAAGAAGAAAGATGGCCAAAGGAAACCTTGGTGTAATGTATGTAAATCCACTAGACTAGTGATTGCACCAAGAAAGATTCAGCCCCTCCCACTGCTGCCCCTAAGGCAACTGCACCCCCTTTTACAGCCGGCAGTGGTAGTAATCAATCCAAGGGTAAAGTAGGGTTAACCCTGGGAACTGAGGTGGATTCTGGCCTAGTCAGAGTACCAACTCAAGCTGTTCTAGTCTGTGATGTGGACATGGCTATGTCCACTACTGTGAGTCCCAGTACTCCCTGGCAAGTACAAACAGACACCTTTGATAAACGATAAAGTGGCTCAAGCATACAGGGACACATGTGCCATTGTCACCATGGTGACACCTAGCTTTGTGGACCCTGGTCAGATTAAACTGGGTGACAATTACCTAGTGACCAATGCCAGCAATGTCACCACTACACATACTGTGGCAGTTGTTAATTTCTCCTTGGGAGGGGTAACTGGCCTAAAAAGGGTTGTGGTAAGTGCAGATCTCCCTGTTGAATGTCTGTTGGGCAATTACCTTGAATCCTCACGGTGGTCAGAAGTGGAGTTCAGGACTCATGCTGAGATGTTAGGTATATCATCACATGTCCTTGCTGTGACCAGGTCACAGGCCAAAAAGGGCCTCACTGAACAGGTCTTGGATCCTGGAACAATGGACCAAGTACCTTCCAAGAGAAAGAGCAGTAGGGTCAAGGCAGTGCCTTCCCCTCTGCCTTCAAGTGAATATCAGCCTTCACAGGAAGCTGATTTTGAGACCTCTGAGGGAACTGTCCCAGAAGAGCTTGAACCTGACCAGGTTGAGTTTCTTGGGACAGGGGGACCTACAAGGGTAGACTTGAGGCGGGCACAGTTAAACTGTCCATCTCTTGAACCCCTCAGACAGCAAGCTGCTTCTGAGGCTGCAGGGAATGCTACAGGTACCCACAAAGTGTACTGGGATGAAGGACTCCTTTATTCTGAGGCTAGAGACCCCAAGCCTGGTGCTTCCAGGAGGTTGGTCATACCTCAGTCCTTTAGGGGTTTCCTCCTTACATTAGCCCATGATATTCCCCTTGCAGGACACTTGGTCCAGAACAAGACTTGGGACAGGCTTGTCCCTCACTTTCACTGGCCCCATAAGTCTGAAGATACAAAGGAGTTTTTTCGCTCCTGTGTAGCCTGCCAAGCCAGTGGTAAGGCAGGTGGCACTACATAGGCCCCCCTGATACCACTACCTGTGGTGGGGGTACCCTTTGGGAGAGTTGGGATAGACATTGTTGGACCAATGGATCCCCAGACAGCATCTAGGCACAGATTTATACTGGAGGTAGTGGATCATGCCACCAGGTATCCAGAGGCTATTCCCCTAAGGACCACAACAGCTCCTGTTGTGGCAAGAGCCCTCCTGGGAGTATTCTCAAGAGTGGGCTTTCCAAAGGTGGTTGTATCTGACAGAGGTGCCAACTTCATGTCAGGATAACTAACTGCAATGTGGAAAGAGTGTGGTGTAAACTATAAGTTCACTACACCCTACCATCCTCAGTACAATGGGCTTGTTGAAAGATTCAACAAGACCTTAAAGGGTATGATTAAGGGTTTACCTGAAAAGCTTAGGCGAAGATGGGACATCCTTCTACCCTCCCTTCTATTTGCTTACAGAGAGGTCCCACAGAAGGGGGTTGGCTACAGCCCTTTTGAGCTTTTGTTTGAACATCCTATGAGAGGACCCCTATGTCTAGTGAAGGAAGGATGGAAGTTACCTCTCAAAATGCCTAAACAAGACATAGTGGACTATGTACTTGGTCTCCTTTCCAGGATGGCTGAGTACATGAAGAAGGCTTCCAAAAACCTTGAGGCTAGCCAAGAAGTTCAAAAAGCTTGGCATGACCAAAAGGCTGTGCTGACTGAGTACCAGCCAGGACAGAAGGTGTGGGTGTTGGAGCCAGTGGCCCCAGCAGCACTCCAGGGCAAATGGTATGGACCCCACACCATTGTTGAGAAAAAGGGAGAGGTCACCTACTTGGTGGACCTAGGCACTCCAAGGAGCCACCACAGGGTGCTCCATGTCAACATACTTAAAGCATATGTTGACAGGGCAGACATGGGCTTGCTCATGGCTACAGATGAGGGGCAGGAGGAAGAGAGTGACCCTCTCCCAGACCTGTTGTCTCAGAACCCTGATGATGGTTCAGTTGATGGTGTGGCCTTAGCTGGCAGCCTCACTGACCAGCAGCAACAGGACTGCAGACAAGTTCTACAGTCTTTTAGACATATGTTTTCATTGACACCTAGTCAGACTAACTGGTGCACCCATGAGGTGGACACTATTGACAGTCTGCCTGTGAAGAATAAGATCTACAGGCAACCTGACCATGTCAGGGATTGTATAAAGACTGAGGTGCAGAATATTTTGGAACTGGGAGTGATTGAGCCATGGCCCAGGACTACTGGGCCAGCCCACTAGTCCTTGTGCCAAAACCTCACACCCAAGATGGTAAGAGAGAGATGAGGTTCTGTGTGGACTATAGAGGTCTCAATGCTGTCACTAGGACAGATGCTCACCCAATTCCAAGAGCAGATGAGCTCATTGATAGATTGGCTTCTGCCAAGTTTCTGAGCACATGTGATTTGACAGCTGGCTATTGGCAAATCAGGTTAGCTGAGGAGTGTAAGGCCAAAACTGCTTTCTCAACCCCAGGAGGTCATTATCCATTTGTGGTAATGCCCTTTGACTTGAAGAATGCACCTACTCCAAAGAGTTTATTGTCCAAACAGATGCTTCTGAGTTGGGGGTGGGAGCTGTGCTTTCACAATGTAGATGGTCAAGACCAGCCCATTGCTTTTATTGGCAGAAGGCTGACCCCTAGAGAGAAACGTTGGTCAGCCATTGAGAGGGAGGCCTTTGCTGTGGTGTGGGACCTGAAGAAGTTGAGACCATACTTGTTTGGCGCTCACTTCAAGATTCAGACCGACCATAAGCCCCTCTTGTGGCTAAATCAGATGAAGGGGGAAAACCCCAAACTGCTCAGGTGGTCCATCTCCCTACAGGGGATGGACTTTACAGTGGAGCACCACCCAGGGACTGACCATGGTAATGCAGATGGTCTCTCCAGGTACTTTCACTTAGAACATGAAGACACAACTGGTCAAGGTTAGTCTAATGTCCCTGCGTTTGGGGGGCGGTTGTGTAGGAGAGTAGGGTCTGCTTGCCTATGGTCACCCCACTTTTTGCTTCACTGGTTTTCTACTTAATGTGGCTGTGGGCCTGCTAATCAGACCCACAGCCCAGCTGTTCTCTCTCTAAATTCACTACAATGTACTTTAGGTACATTACAATTGGATACTGGATCACCTTATAAGCGCCTTTACAGTGTACCATGGGTACCTAGGGCATAGGTGCATCCAAGGCCTACCAGGGGCTGCAGCATATCTTTTGCCACCCCTGGCTGACCATTCAAATTGACACAACTGGCTGATCATTCAGCTGGGGCAAGGTGGTGTAATCACCCCTTGCTTAGATATAGTATGCCTATATCTAACCTTATATCTTGACACATATACACCTATAAGTCACTCCTATGGCAGGCCTTAACAATCCTGGAGGCAGAGTGCTTGGTTGTATGTGAGATGGTGCTCTAGCATGAGCTGAGCCTGTCTGCGGCTTTCCGAACCATGTCCTTTAGCTGTTCTGGGATATTGCCATACCATATACTCTTAAGTGCATTATAATCCTCGCGGTTAGATGCTAACTATGGTTTGGCTTTATCAAAACATGTCGAGTAAGGTGTCATACGAATTGGGATACTACCCGCTCGCCAGTCCTGGCGACGGGGGTAGCATTCCACCCTTCTAGAGGGAGAAGACATGTTGTTCCTACTATTCCCGGTTAAAGTTAACCAGACCCTCAGCATCACAAAATGGATGCTTCTGCCACAGACACAAGTCTGACCTCCTGCTGCTGGGAGTCTTTCCAGCGAGGAAGGCTTGGACAATAGGTTTCCTGCCTTGGGAGGTGCTAGCACCACCCAAGACAGGACTTTGTGTATTGGGACAGGGAGGGCTGAAAGGATTGAGACACTGCCTGGGAAACACAAGGTGTCCCATGCATAGTCCAGTTCAAACCAGTGCTGGGGCTTCCCTGCCCCAGCTCTGGCGCAAAACTGGACAAAGGGAAAGGGGTGTAACTACCCCCTTCCCTGGTCCCACCCATAGGAGGGACCTAGCAGGTAATTCAGCCCCTAAGATTCGTATATAGGTAGGAGCTGAGTCTAGAGACTTTAGATTATCCTGACTGAAACACTGAAACAAAACTCTGGAACTTCATCACTCTACTTTGGAAGAAGACGACTGAAGAATCTCCCTTGTGGTCAAGGAGTGGCCACCCTGCACAAGCAGGCACCATCCAGCGATCGACAACTTGCTTTGACGCTGCCTCCCGCAGGAGCCTGAGCCCAGAGTCTGACAAGAACTGGATTCCCAGACATCCAACAGCCCGATCCACAGTCCCTGCAAAGCTGTGACCCGTAGAGGTGACGAGAGACGTGGGACCGGCCATCTTGAAAAGTCTGTGACCTGCTAACTGCGCAGCCCCCAAGGCCCCCTCGAAGCTGTGCATTGGGGATTAAGAAGCCCCAGCCCCGAGCAGCATCTGCACCGAAGATCAACCCTGCACACTCCACGAGTTCTGCATGGGGCCCTTTTGCATTTTCCTGCTCGACGCGTCTGCCCGGTCACTTGCCCGTTGGCTAGTGGCCATCTTGGCAACGATCCTGTGAAACTACACCACTGGTCTGGTTGCTCCAGACTGGCCCTTGCTTCCCTCAAAAGAAGCAGCCCCTCAGACCTTGCTGGTCTGAGTAAGAAGTCTACATCGATTCCTGCGTGGGTTGCCTTTGCCAAGGCTTGTTGCCTCCAATCTTGAAGCCGACACCGCCGACAGCAAGAGCCTTTGTGGGACAGTCCGTGCCTCCATCCTGGTCATCGTCGATGACTCCTGGTCCACGTGGCTGCAGAGACAAGCTTCCTATCAGCACCTGATTGCAACGCGACATCACCTGGTTCCATCCTGGTCACTGGCTAGTGACCCAGACTATGTCCCCTCTGGTTTCAGGTCCTCTTCGATCCACCCTTGGATCCACCCGGACTCTTCTGGCTGCCTGCAGCATCTTTTCTCCAAGGCTCCATAGATCTCCACGACGAAACCCGACACACTTTTAGACCTTTGCACCCGCTTCCTGTGGGTTAGGTAATGCGAGTACTACGTGCTCCTGTAGAGGTTTACCTCCCTTGTGTCCTAGTTTCAAGTGGTTACGTTCTAGTGCAGTCGGAAGACTCCCAAACCTTCAACTTTAAACTTTTACGCACCCATTGACTTCTATGAGTGAACGCGTGTGCCTTTAGACACTGCACACGCATCCCGTGGGCCTCCTGCCCCTAACCATTGTTAGATCAGTGTAGCCCAACGATTCCCAAGGCCCTAGGCCTTACCATTGTTCGTGACGTGGTACTTATACCACTTTTTTAATATATGGTTTGACGGGCCACCCCGGCCTATCCATATTTGTGGTACTTTTGTATGTTATATTAAGTTTCTTTTTTGCGCTTGTGCTTCTGTGCTCATAAAGAGTTCAGGGGTTTGTTTAGAAATAAATACATATATATTTTGAATATATATCCTGTGTGGTGTCCTTTCATTTGGTATTAAAGGGATTGCATATGGTAAAGCAGCTGGCTTCACATGCCCTCTTGAGTTTAGCCTAAGACTGCTTTGTCCATGCTACCCCTAGGATAGCTGGTCTATAAGGTTGACTTTACAACCATCACCATAAGGATTGTTTGGACTGGTGCAAGGTGCTCACTAGAGTAGTGAACATCATGTACCAGGCCAACTTCTCACACCTGTTGCGATAAAGAAAAACTTCATGGCACCATTAACACACTACCTTACAGGAATGGGATTTCCTGAAGTGGGGGTGAAGTAATTATTGCTGCAAATGCGCATGCTGCATACCATTTTGAAATATGTAACTTTTGGGTGAAGTTTAATCCAATAGACCCAAAGACTGAGTATTTTCATACCGTGAAAGCTGATCTTAAAGCTGCTGAATATAACCCTTATCAAAACCTAGAAATCTCCAAACAATAGCTGTAATACCACACTTGGTTTAGTGGACATTTACCATGCGTAGTGCAGAATATCAGAATGGTATTCATTCACCCTTGTGTTCTATCTATCAAGCGAAAAAAAATTCACTCTTGGTGCATTAAAAATAAATTACAGAGCCGCTTTAGGTTCAGCCACAAAGAGAGTCAGCTAGTGACATTGTTAGAGTACTGACTCGGGCATGATGGTGCCTGTGCCATTACAGCCCTGTGAGCATGGCTGTGTAACTATGTGTGTGAGTTAAAGTGAGAGAGAGTCAGTGAAGGAGTAAGTCAGAGTGAGTTAGAATGAGTGGCACTAAGGACAATTATCTGTGAGTAAAATTGGGTTAGTGAGGAAGATTGACAGTGAGTGTAACTGAGTTGTACTGTGTGTTAGGCCCAGAAAGACTGAGTAATTCAGAATGAGTGAGATTGAGTGGGACCAAGTGAGACAGAGTGGGTCAGAGTAGAATGAGTAAGGCCAACCACACTAAATTTTCTAGATGAGTGATCACAAGCCATTGCTTAATTGCAATTTGAATGGAAAAAGACCAGCGTGGCTTTCCATCTCAGAGAAGCACAAATGATTAACAAAGTGTAATTATTCCAACAACCACCTGGTATTTTTCCAGGGACATGGAGAAAAACATAAAAGAAAGGGCAGTGTCATGATGTACATGGAAAATTCCTCAAACAACACTGTATAAAGTCAGGTGGATTAAAAAAAATGTCTGCACTCATGTTCATATTATTTAACCGTTTCCTCAAATGGTCCGAGGACATGAGTACAACATTTACCAATTGCCTGCTATCACCAACCTATAGAATCAGTTATGGATAATTTGATATGGCCCTCATACTATAACAGTACTTCATTTTCAGATATTCTCCATTACAGGATTGTTAACAGAGAAAATAAGAAACAAATGGGATTTTGTAAGAAGGATAATCTGTGAGGGCATTAACACTAATGTTTATTAAATCCCATATTTCTTCTTCTTGCATCTTAAGCATATTCTGTTGTGGAACAGAAACTGGAAGGGGCTTGCAGGCTGAAAGGAGCATACTGCAACACCTGTGAAGACAACTGACACATAGCACCCTAAAATAATCCCTCCTATAACCAAGGCTATCACTAATAGTTTCCAACCCCATGTGAGCAATACTTCTCTAAACCAACCTGACCAAGTCCAGTCTCCAGTATCCTGATGTATTTCAGCTGCAATTTTGAAATGTTTTTGAATGGCCAAATTCACATTAGGAGCGTTATCTGGGATATATAAATACACAGCAGGAGCTGCAAATTAATTTGCATACTCCCCCCTTCTCTGCTAAAAGAATGTTTAATACAATCCTTTTTTGAAGGGAAACAAGATGGGTAGCTTGCATTTTCTACAGTAATGTTACTGAGTGCACCAGTATTCTCATTAATAACAGCTTTCACTACTCTGATCAATTGGTGCACTTGTCACTTGTATACTATTGGCCGTAGGACCCAAAAAAGGCACTATACCCTTCATTGCATCAATAAATTGCTGCAGAATGGTATCTGTCTGGTCACCCTGTAATTCCTGTTTATTAAGTCGATGTGTCCTGTAATAATCAGATGGTGCAAGCTAAGTGGTAGGAAGAATAAATGCAATATAGCTTTAGCCTGACCATCCATTGGGGAGCCAGACATAAGCCTGATTACCACAAACAAAATAAGAGTTTTGTGAAGCCCTTCACCTTGAACACAAAAGGGGGTGTTATGGGTATGAACAGATATGGCTATCATAGCCACCTTGGACAGTTTACTCTTATTAAAGGATAATAACATAGAGGAGTTATCATAGCCTGTAAATTCCTCCTTCTCCTCCATATTGCCATAAATTCTTTTTTGATTTCAAATCATTTTTATTAGGAAAACAAAAGAAGTAATCAAGGAATACTGATAATACAAATGATACAGGGTGTAGTAAAATAAAAAATAAACATCATGAAATGGCATCGTAGAGATCAAGGATCATATGAAAGATTACAGGCATTGAAACATATAGTAAACATATCCATGAGCATGTTATAAAGTAAATAAAATACAGTGCAGAAAACAAAATGCGGAATACAAAAGTGTGCATATCATATACCAAACGTAACAATCATACCCCTTACGTTGTATTCAAGAATAATGGCATACATATAGCGATTCTTCCTAGGTTAGGATTGTACTTCACACATACCACGCCACTAAGCAGAGGTTCGGGAAAGTCTCATTAGGGGTAGACATTGCCATAGGTCCTCATCTGGATTCACAAGGAGTGGTATAGCGTAAACAGTGGTAGGTAATGTATACCTCCTTTACCAGTGGGTCAGTTACTAAGGATGCCCTTACGGAGGGTCAAACGAAAAGGAAGAGGCGTCTAAGGACCTCCACAGTCTTTTATTAGAAGCACGCCAGGGGGAGGATTGTAAGGCCTGATTATCTGCTCCTCTGATGCAAAACACCCACTCCTGCCACCTCTTATATGATACTTCTGGCCAGCATAGATAATAAAGGTGATCCCTAAGCTGGCTCTGTACTGCTTTATTAGTAATTTTGAAAAATTCAATTCCCTACAGGCACTACAAGACCCATTATAAGATAAAGGTAGAGGAATAAGAAGTGCCTTCCTTTTGACTGAAGATGGCAGGAAACCACATATTCTGTAGCATTATATCCAAAATGGGCATTATGTAAAACCGTAATGAATATATTATTCATATATTGCACGCGGTGTGCTTGCTTATAAGGGGGAAGTGTTATGTACTGATGTCACTGATTAAGAGACTCTGTGGTTTTCTTCTAAACACCAAAAGAACCATAGCATTCCTAATATTAATATCAAAAGACACAGAAGCCCAATAATTTTCAAATTCTTGGTCCTAAATTGTTGTATACCAGACACTGGAGTCTTTTCCTCCTGCCATAAATCAGAAGGGTGATTTCCCAAACGGTCTTAGTTCAATACTCCTAGTCCTACCCATATTGTATTATTTGTGTGTGATGTACAAATACCTGTTCTTGATGAGTGATGCTTCTCCTAATATGTTGTCTTTATGCTCAGACCATTCTCCTTTTTGTTTTCTTCTTTTCCAAACACCTAACATCCAAAAGCAAAGTGACGTGGCTAAGACCTCCTAAAGAATCCCCATCTATTCTACCAAAGAACATCAAGAGTTCCCAGTGTCCTTTACTTCAAAGCCTTACTGGCAAGCTTAGGTACAGGTCCAGACATTGGCGGTCTTGACCACCGGCATGGGTTGCTATCTCTCCAGAGATCGATTTTTCATTCAAAGTCTATAGTTTTTGACAGTCCTAGGTCTCAAATGATACCTAGGCGGATCACAATCTGGATACTTAAATAGGGGTATTGGTATCAATTTGGGCTCAACAGGAGTGAAGTTGACCAGTGGATGCGCTACTGCTCCTTTTTCAATCAGCTCCCCATCATTAAAAGATACTGGCTGTGGAATTTGTTCATTTTACAATTTAGAAGTTTCTCATTTCACACATTGATCATAGAACATAGGCAATGGACCTTTCCTAACATGGTGGGCATGCAGCCAATGTTTGTGTCCCATGCACTTTACAGCAGTCTGAGTGGAGAGTGGCACTTGCACCGTTCCTTGACAGCGTGGCTCAAGACTGGATTTCCTTTGAAAGTGAAGACCTAGTCTCCAGGCTTCAGATTATGTCCTGAACCTTCAAGACGAGGAGAGAGAGTAGCCTTCACCTGTGAATGAATCAAACACCATTCTTTAGTCAATTGGTCACAATAATCCACAAGCAGAGGTTATTCAATTTCACAAAATTTCCTAGGTCCAGGTACACCACACACATTTGCAGGCCTCCCTATGACTACCTGGAAAGAGGATAAACCCATTTTCGAGTGTTTAGTATTGTGCATTCAAAACAAAGCTATGGGCAAAGCATCAGGCCATTTTTTTTGATAATCAACTTTATTGGATATTTAAAACAGCAAAGGAAATTCATTAGTTGCAGCTCATCAATCAACACATACAGCGGTGTATAGTCAGTAGTTCGTATAGATCGGGTCAGACTTCTCCAGTCCATTTATACATCTTGTGACAATTGATATAGAGGCATAACACAAGCAGTACATCACGAATCATGGTGGAACTAGATTAAACCATTTCCCCCAAATTCTATGGAACAGTTCTGTTGCTCCTCGAGCTTCAAACAGAGCCTCCTCCTAATACCGCACCAATCAACCCCCCCTCCTCCACCCCTTCACAGTAGGTGGCGCGGCACGGGACCAGTATCTCGCTATGTCCCTTTTGGCCACTGCTACCGCCGTCCCCAGCAGGCGCTTGTCCGTCCTGGATATATCTAGGCCATCAAAGACCCCAGCAACATCCGCAGTGGCTCATGGGGAACTACCCAACCCAGGGCTTGCGTGAGCTTATGCTTAGCTCCCCTCCAGAACCTCGTCAATTCGGGGCACAGTCACACCATGTGGTAGAAAGCCGCATCTCGGGCAGTCCAGGGAGGGTCGCAGGCAGGCGCGAAAGAGTCGTTCTGGGGAGAGATACACCGCATGTAGGTAGTAAATTTGCACCTGACGTAGCTTGGCAGATGTGGTTAGGGTTCTGGACGCCACAAGGGCATCTCTCCAGTCCGCCTCCTCCAGGGGACCCACCCTCTCCTCCCAGCGAGCGTGCAGAGTGTCCAGGGACGCAGGGCTATTGTTTACTAGGGAGCGGTAGATGCGGGACACTCCTCCCCTACCCAGGTTCCCCATCATCACCTGGGCTTCCAGTGGACTGAATTCTGGGAGGGGGACCGGCAATGGGAGATGTGTTTGGATAGCGTGGCGTAGCTGCAGATACCTAAAGTGCTGGGCATGGGAGAGGGCATGGTTCCGCTGTAGGTCCGGATATGGTCTCCAACCCAGACATCCCCCAGAACCGAGATGCCAACCAGATCCCACTGGTGGAATCCATTCAAGGCCGCTACCTGCCGGAGCCAGGTGCTGTACCAGAGCGGTGTTTGTCTAGTGAGTTTACGGTTCCAATCCGTGTGGCGCAGAGCTGCTCGCCAAGCGGACCGTTCTAGTAATAGGCGCCATAGTTTGTGGCACAGGGCTGCCATGTAAGAATGCTTGGATCTGTGAGAAATCCGTTGCCTCTATTTCCAGCCTGTATGCTGGGTCGGACCAGCCGCCCGCATACCAGTCGTGGACGACGATCAGCTTGGTAGCAAGATAGTAGAGGAAGAGGTGAGTCACCCCCAATCCCCCATCATAGGGGGGGATACGGGTGTGCGCCAGGGATATACGCGGGCGACCACCCCACCAGAGGAAATGAGACAGAAGTCCATCCAGTTCGCGGAACCAGGTGCGGGAGAGGGAAATGGAAATGTTTTGCAAGACGTAGAGAAAGCACGGGAGGACCATCATTTTAGGTTTAAAGTATTTTATTGCAGCATTGAAAGAAAAAGAAACGATACAAACAAATAACCACAGATGCCCCACAAGAAATAGTGCAAATAGTTCGTTACAGAAGTGCAATCCGCTCGTACAGTGTGCTGGGCATATCATTCTCCGGTTCCTTATGGCGAGTGCACCTGCGGGTGGGACAAACCAAAAAGAAAAAAAAAACAATACCCTCTCAACCAACTGCCCTCCTCCCATCCCACCCGAGCCCCTCCCCCCACCCCCTGTACTGTGCTAACGATCTCTCCTCTCTTCACCATAGCAGCATATTCATCCATCCTTCCCACCTAGCAATCATCCCAGGCATTTCAGGCAGACGGGGCTGACTGGGATGTCAGCCGTAGCAGTCTGAGGTATTTAGGACAGGTAATTTCCTTAAATTCTGACTGTAACAATGTATGGAATGGCAACCACAGTTCTTCGAATGTATCCAGATCCCCCGCCACCACCAAGGACATCTTTTCCATTCCTAGGACATGCCACAATCTATGTAGCCAACCAACAACAGTAGGGAGCGTGGTAGTGCGCCAATGAATGAGTATATTCTGAATCGCCGAACCCAAGGCATTCGCTATCTGCCGACCCTTCTTAGATCTTAGGGGGTACATTAGGCCGTTAGCAAACATAGGCAGGGAAGCGGGGCAATTCAATGTCAAAGCACCGGTCTATCTCATTCAACACCTCTTCCCAGTAAGGATTCAGTAGGGGGCATTCCCACAGTATATGAGTAAGTGTGCCAGTCTGTCCACAGTCTCGCCAACAGGTCCGTGGAATGGTGTGGTTCATTTCATGAAGTTTCTCGGGGGTGCGATACCAGTAGGTGGATAGTTTGGTAAATGTTTCAGTGAGCCCAGTGTGATAAGCAGAGTGTCGTGCCCGGTAGGAGATGTGGTCCCAGTCAGTGTGGCTCAGTGATCGTCCCAGCTCCCGTTCCCAGCGTTCTCGACCGGGATTGTAGATGTGAAAAGGGGGGGGCTGCAAGAGCTTATAGAGGTCCGAAATAAGCTTGGCGTCTGAAGAGCGTGTCACTAGCCATTTCTCATAAGGCGTGAGCTTCCGGTCCGCCGAGGCGCGTACCTGCGGCTGGAGCGCCCAGTGACGCGCCTGCATGTATCTCATGCGCTCTGTCTCGGGCAGGCCGAATTCCCATCGAAGGTCCTGGAAGGAGACGACGCCCTCCGGGCCATACATATGAAACAGGGCAGAGCACCGGGCCGCTCGCCAGCGCTCGAAGGCTCCAGGTTCCATACCAGGGCTGAAGTCCGGGTTTCCGAGTAGCGGCGTAAACGGGGAAGGAAAGGTGGTAAGTTCGTGTTTGTGAGACACGGCGTCCCATACTTGAAGCGGAACCCGCGTGATGAAGGACGCATAGAGGTTGGGAGGGCGATGGGTTCTGCGTAGGAAGGGCACTTCCTGCAGTGTCCTGCCCGCCACCGCCTGATCCTAAAACAACCAGTGTTTATCAGATTCCCATCTACTCCACTCTACTAGGTACCGTAGTTGTGCAGCCTGGAAGTATTTGTGCAAGTCCGGCATGCCAAGCCCCCCGGATTCAGGCGCCAGCGTGGATAGGGCTCTTTTGAGCCTGGGTTTACGGCCCTGCCATACAAAGCGTATGATGTCAGACTGGGTCTGCCTGAGCCACCCCTTGGGGGGTTGTAACGGGAGGGCCCGAAAGAGATACAGGACTTGCGGCAGGAGGGTCATTTTCACCGCGGCTATCCTGCCCAGCAAAGACAATGTGCCTTTGTCCCAACGGGCCAGTTCCTCCTTAATTTTCTTGCTTAAGGCCGTGTAATTGGCTGTGACCATGGCAGGAAGAGAGGGCGCTAGAAGGATGCCCAGGTAGGGCACTTGGTCCTTAGATCAGCTCAGAGGGAAGAGTCTCTGCAAGTCAGCTCTTGTGGTGTCAGACAGCGAGATGTCGAGGGCTGCTGATTTCCCAAAGTTCACCTTAAAACCTGCCACAGTAGTGAAGGTTTCCAGCTCATCAATACAAGCAGGCAGCGACCTCCTAGGATCATCAAGTGTCAAGATCACGTCGTCCGCGTAGAGACTAAGGGTGTGGACAAACTCCCCCATGCGGACGCCTATCACATCAGGGTTCTGACGAATCCTCTGAGCGAACGGCTCCATGTAAAGGGCAAAGAGCAGCGGCGACAGTGGGCACCCCTGTCTAGTGCCTCTCTCTATCGCGAACTTCTGGGAGCTGCAGCCGTTCACTCTCACCACTGCGGACGGGAATCTATAGCAGTTGAATATCAGGTGTCGAAACTTTTCCCCCATGCCCAGTTTGCACAACACTTTCTCTAGGTAAGGCCAGTGCACTCTATCGAACGCTTTCTCCGCATCTATAGAGAGGAGCATGCGTTCCCCGGGAATCCGGGAGGCTTTTTCCAGTATGTGGGTCACCCTTTTAGTATTATCAACTGTCTGCCTGCCTGGGACAAACCCGGCCTGGTCCGGGTCAACCAGACCCGGTAGGTGGAGTGCCAGACGCGCCGCAAGGATACCGGTGTATAACTTCAGGTCCACGTTCAGGAGCGAGATCGGGTGGTAGGAGCCTCACTCGGTCCGGTCCTTGCCCGGCTTAGGGATCACCGACACTGTCGCTTGGAGGAACTACAGAGGGATAGCACCCGGTTCAGAGAACGAGTTAAACAGACGTGTCAGCAGTGGTGCCAGGTCGTGGCAGAATGTTTTGTAAAAGAGAGGTATGAAGCCATCGGCCCCGGAGCCTTCCCGTGTTTGAGTCGGGAAATGACCGTGACCACCTCCTCGATCCGGATCTCCCGCTTAAGATGCTGGGCTTGGTCCGGTGTGAGGGAGGGGAGAACCACCGACTCCAGATAGTCAGTCTCGGCTTGCGGTGAGGGGGGGACACCCGTGTAGAGATCGGCGTAGTATCTACGAAAGCCCTCCGCAATCTGGCCATCCTGTGTGACTGTTCCTCCATTGGGAACCGACAGTTCTTTCACCCGATGCTGCTGATGCTGTATGCGGAGCTTATTCGCAAGGAGCCGGCCACACCTGTCTCCGCCAGTGTAGTACTTGTGTTTCAGGCGTAGTACTGCGTACTCCGCCCTGTCCATGTCGAGCGCCTGCAGTAGCTTCCTGGCGGCTTTAAGCTGCCTCCAGACTCGAGGGGCCCCTGTCCGCTGATGCACCTGTTCTAGCTCCCTCACCTTGCGCGTAAGTTCGTCCCTTTTTATCTGTCGGTCCCTATTCTCCGCTGAGGAAACTGCAATAAACTCGCCGCGGAGCACCGCTTTTAAGGCGGCCCATTGTGTTGCGCGAGTGGTTTCATCATTATCGTTGTGACGCTTGTATTCCTCAATTGACTCCCGTATATGCTTCACTACTGATTGTTTGTGCAACAGGGTGTCCCTGAGACTCCAGACCCCTCGCGAGGGAGACACGGGAGGTAGTTGGAAAGTGCCCTCCACCGGGGCATGATCCGAGAGTGACAGGACTCCTATGTCAGAGGCCGAGGCCATCTCATACATCGGACCCGTCACCAGGAGATGGTCCAGTCTCTCATAGGATTTGTGGGCGTGTGAGTAGTATGAATAAGTACGAGTCGTAGGGTGGAGGCGGCGCCACATATCATGCAGGTCCAGATCCTCTAAGCGGGACCTAGTCGAGTGTGAGAGTTCCCCTGATTGCAGGCGTCTTTGCGCTGACCTGTCTAGGGACGCGTCGAAGACCATATTCAGGTCACCTCCAATAACAATGTGTCTGTCTGGGGTGGTTGTTACTTCCTCCAGTGCTCTGTTCAAAAACTGTTCCTGATGGTCGTTGGAGCTATATATCGAGCCTACAGTGAACACCAGATCTCCCACCTTGACTCTGTAAGCTAGGAGCCTCCCCTTTTGTTCCGATACCTTGTGTAGGATCTCCCCTTTAAACTTCCTAGACACCATGATCGCCTCCCCCTCCGTTTTGGAAGTGCAGGAAGAGAAGAGCTGTGTGGGGAACTTTGGGGATCGCAGTCTGTGGCAGTCCTTAGCTAAGAGGTGGGTTTCCTGTAGAAGGCAAATGTCTGCCTGGGTATCAACTAGTAGGGACAGCACAGCCCTTCGTTTGACCGGATTATTCAGCCCCTTCACGTTCAGGGTGACAATCTTAAGGGCCATCAGTGAGGAGAGTACCAGTAGCGCTCAGCAAGTCGGGCTCGGCCCGCATGGGTAATCTCAGAGGCAACAGAACGTAAGCGCGGCGCGCGGTGAAAGTAAATGACATCACAGCACAGTACAGTCCCCGTATCCCCACCCCCCCCAACTGTAAGAACTTCCTCCCTGGAACTCAACGCCACCCCATCTCCCCCGTCTTCCATTTAACTCCCCAAACCTCAAACTGTCCCATTCAACTCCCTCACCCACCCCCTTCGTCCCCAACCATGCATAGTACTCCATTGTCCCAGTCTGGTCCTCAACGGACAAGGCCGTGGAAAGTTGTTCAAGTGGACGTCCAGCCACAACCCCCAGTGCTCCCGCCACCCCCCTACCCCCGGAACCCCGCACCTGCAATGAAGATAAGGCTACTGCAATCTCCCCCCGGAGTATGTTCAAGCCGTCATGGCCACATCACCAGCCGCCGTGGTCCTAGAAGCTTCCTGTATGGCGCTGGTCATTTCCGCCCGAATTGTAGGAGAGTCGGGTCTCGTGGGCGGCGGCGGGGATCGCCGTCCCCCGGCCAGCAGCCAGCCGTCCCGTGTGCTGCGCCTACGACGAGGCGCTGGAGTGTCTGCGTCCGTCGCGGTGATTCCCAGCACTCCGCAAACGTCCTGAAGGAATCGGAGCTGGTGTAGAGCCCCATTCCAGTGGAAGATGAGACGAAAAGGATGACCCCAGGAGTACTGTGTGTCATGTTCCCTCAAAAAATCCGTAGCTATTTTAAAGGCTTTCCGTTTCTGCAGCGTTATTGCGGACAAGTCCTGATACAGAGCCACGTGGTGGTCCCGGAAACGTAGAGGCCGCTGTCGCCGGGCCTCTCGGAGAATCCACTCCTTCAGAGGGAAGTTTGGTAGAAAGGCTAAAATGTCTGGGGGAGGCGCCGAGGCCCTCCTTGGTCGGCCCACTCTGTGTGCCTTATCAATGCGGATCGGGAAGTCTCCAGATTCTCCCAGGATTTCACGGAACAGGGCCCCCAGGTAGGCGGCTACATCTTCTCCTTCTTCACTGGACGGAACGCCTCGGACTCGGATGTTGTTGCGCCTAGACCTGTTTTCAAAGTCGTCGGCATGGGCTTGTGGGTCGATCTGTTGATCTCTCAGTCTCAGGACCTCCTGTTGTAGGTGCGTGATTTCCTCATCTCTGGAGTGGCCAGCCGTCTCCACCGTGCTCACTCTCTCTTCTAGGGAGTCAACCTCTCTCCGAACTTCTCGAACCTCCCCGGCCACTTCCTGTTTTAGGGCTTGGAAATCCTCCCTCAGAGAGCTGAACAACGACTCCAGAAAAGATCTAGTTACCGGAGGTTCCCCGCCTTCCGCACCCCGAGAGCTGGTCGGGGGGCTCTGGGCTGGCTGGTCCCTGTCTTGTCTCGGGGCGCCTCTGCCCAGCATGTCGGGCAGGTCCGGTCTCCCTTCTTCGCTCCTCTGGCATTCGACATCGTGGGGGTGGGGTTTCACAACAGTCCACACGATATGGCGAGGAAGGGGCCAGGACCCGTACAGCAATCTCTCACAGGGCGGCAATTCCCACCCCTCATGGGATCTTCGGGCCCCGGGGCGCCAATTCAAGCCAGAGCCCGGTTTGGCACCTCCAAGTGCAGGGAGCGATGGATGCTCCACAGGGCCGGTGTGAGCGTCTCGCCCTCGTCCAGTACGTCAATCTGCCTCGTCTTCGAGGACCAGCGTTGTTATGGCGTCAGTCTCGTCCCCTGGGCTATATGTGTGGTACCCAACTTCGGTCGGGGCCGAGGTCGAGACCCCTCCGCCACAGAGGGAGGCGCCACAGGCCGGCTCCCCCTCCGGTCGTCTCCCAACACCACGGTCTTCGTCCCCTTCCAAGCTGCGTCCGTGGGGAGCCCACTTCTCCCGGGGCCCTCTGCACTTATCTGCCGTCCACACTAGTTAGCCAAAGTTCCACGTGGAGGGGGCGAGGGGGTGTGGGCCTTCACTCAACTCGATTACAACTTGTCCCAGGGCCGGCCAAGTCGATCGCTCAGTGGTAGGGACCGGGCAAGGGTCAGGCCCTGCAGGCAGCGGGGGTGTCTCTGTCTGTTCGCTAGTCCCGAATCACCCGGTAGGGGCGCAGGGCGGGGCTCGGGGCCAGCCCCTATGGCACAGGCCTCGCGGCCTACCTGAGCCCCGGGTTCACGTGGTTGCTTCCTGCCGGCTCCGCCCCTCTGCTCTCCGCTAACTCTGTCTCACTCCGCGGGGGGTGGCCACGTCTAGGCCATGCCGGAGGCTCGCTATCGGAGCACCCACAAGTCGCCGGTCCCCTCCGTGCTTTCAGAACTCCTCGTCGGACCTCCGGAGGCCTGCGGTCGTTGGTTCTCCGGCCCCTTGGGGGCTTCTCAGACGGCTCTCGCCGCGGGCCGGCCCCGTCGCGGCACCGCCGCCGCAGCAAGGAAATTGGAGGCTGCGGTCTGCTCCACAACACCTTGGGGTGCACTGGACGTGTTTCCCGCTCGATCCGGGGGAGATCAGCGGTGTAAGACGGTGCAGGGTTTCCAGGGGCTCGGGAGCTCACGGCAAGAGCGTCCTCTCAGCCCGCCATCTTGGCCACGCCCCCAAGACCATCCTTTTAAAGAGGGCGCTTCTCCCTAGGGGGTTGAGGTGAAGGGTTTGCCACTTTTTAAGATCGGCCTTTGTTCGGGCAACCAAGGGGGCGATATTCAGCCCCCATTCGAGCTCCGGCAGAAGGGTCACCCATATCCCTAGGTATTTAACCGACTGGTGTCTTAGAGGGATGGTCGACTGCCAGTCATAGCAGTCCCTCGAGGGGTGTAGTGGAACCAATGTGGACTTGGCCGCGTTGAGCCGGAGTCCGGAGACTCTTTTGAAGGCCGCGATAGATTGCAAGCTCCTGGGGCCCGAGGTCGCTGAATCCGCTAGATATAGGACCACATCGTCAGCGTAGAGGGCTATTTTATCTAGGTAACTCTTGTTCCAGGCCCATCCTTGGACAAGGGGGTCCTGCCGAATAACCGCTGCCAGGGGCTCCACCACTAGTGTGAAGAGGAGCGTACCTCTACGGATCGGAAAGGCCTCAGAGAGCACCCCGTTAATTAGCACCCGGGCCCTAGGGTTGGCATAGAGGACCCTGATGAGACGGCGGAACAGGGGGCCAAAACCCATCGTCTCTAGCATATCCTGCAGGTAATCCCAGTTCACCGTGTTGAAGGCCTTCTCAAAGTCAAGGAAGAGGAGAGCCAGATAGGCGAGCACGGTGGGCCATGGCCAAATGGAGGCGCCGGATGCAATGGCGAGTGCCCCTGGCAGGCATGAACCTGCATTGGTCCGGATGAACCAGATCCTGCAGGAGGGGCTTAAGCCTCTGGGCCAGTGTGATGGCATAGAGCTTGATCTCAGTATTAATAAGCGAAATTTGGCGGTATTCTGCACAGTTCGTGAAGGGTGGATGGGTCTTAGGGATGACCACAATCGTGGCCAGATCGGACTTCGGGGGAGGGGGGGGGGGGGGTTGAAGGATCCGTTGTCAGCCACATGGTGGAAAAGAGCCAATAGCCGGGTAGCCAGGCTGTCCCGGAAGGCGGCAGAGTATTCTTGCGGGAACCCGTCGGAGCCAGGCTTCTTGCCGGGGTGCAGGAGGGGGATAGCCTCCAGCACTTCATCCAAGGTGAAGGGGCGGTCTAAGGCCTCCATGGAGTCCCGCTGCAGAGAGGGGAGTCGGGCATGTGCCTTGTCCAGCAGGGCGGTAAGGGACTTTTCCGATGGTCGTGCCGCGTAGAGGTTCGCGTAGAAGTGTGCAAAAACTCCGGATATGGCCTCAGAGGTCACGTGGAGGGTACCGTCATGCGCCCGGACCTCTGGAATAATACGATGAACTTTGGGATACGAGACTAGGTTGTGAAAAAGTTTGCCATTTTTGTCGCCCCATCAGTACACCCACGCTACCGATGAGCGCCACAGCATCAGGGCCGAGTTCAGCGAAATCTGCCGGATTTCCTCTTGAACCAATGCTAACCATCGGGTGGGGTCCACGTGTCCAGTGAGTGTTTGCTCCGCCTCCAGCCGCGCCGCTCGGGACTCCAGCTCCACGAGCCAGTTGATCCACCTTTTTGGCGTGCACCAGCCCCCATGCCACCCCACTAATCTCAGCTTTACCGGCTTCCCACAGGGTCCCGGGCAACGAGACCGAGCCCTCGTTGGCAGAGAAATAGTGAGCCAGTTCATGCTCCAGCGAGTCCATCAGTTTGGGGTCTTGGAGGAACCAAGCGATAAGGAGCCACACCGCCCTCGGACCCGCCGTGGATGAACCAAGTCGGAGGGAGACTGGGGAGTGGTCCGACAGCCCCCGAGGCAGAATAGCCACTCCAGAGACCAAGTGACTGTGAGTGGCCGGAAGCAAAAGAAGGTCGGTGCGGGAGTGGGTGTGATGGGAGGCCGATGTGTGGGTGAATTGCGGCTTGCGGGGGTTCCAAACTCGCCATGCGTCGCAGAGCCCCAGAGTGGAGGCCCATTCCGACAGGGCAGCAGCTGAGGCAGTCCGGGCCGCGGATGGGGTTCCGGTCGTGTAGTACTGGGGCTGCATAACGACATTAAAGTCACCTCCCACCACCGTGAGGCCCCATGGGAGGGAGGAGAGGATCCCTGTGAGGCAGCGGAGCGTCAGAGGGAGAAGGGCAGGTGGGTTGTATAGACTTAGGATGTTCAGAGGACACCCTTCCAGCGTGCCCGAGATCACCTCATAGTGTCCTTGTGGGTCGGTGTCAGCCCTAGTGAGGGTGAAAGGAAGGCTTCCTCTAAGCAGGGTTGCTACTCCTCGGGACCCACGTGTAAACCCAGAGTGCCAAACCATCGCGAACCCACAGCGGGCCAGGAAGTTACATTATGTGCCCAGGCGATGGGTCTCCTGGAGGAGAAGGACATCTGCCGCATGCCGGTGGGCTGCCCGGAGGATGGCCGCATGCTTGATACGGTCCAGGAGACCATTGACATTCCAGTTAAGAATGTGGAGGGGTTTAGTCAGTGTGTATGTCATCGGGGGGAGAAAGATGTGGGGAGACGGAGGGTCACCGGGGGTGGGGACTCCCGGGGAGAGAGGACCAGCAGCGCCACGCGGGGCTAGGGGGAGCCAAGCAGGGTCACCCCGTGGACCAGAAGCGTCAGGGGCCCGAGAGGAAAGTATGGGAAGGGGGTCAGCAGCCCGCGTCTGCCTCCCCTGGCGGCCCTTAGGCGGCCGAAAAAAACAAACCATTGTGTCGCGGTAACTGGGAGTCCGGCGTGGATCCATCTACTGCATTGTGTGTAAGAGGAGAGCTGCAACAAGCCACTCGCAAGTGGCAACAACATTGGCCAAGGAGCGGCTGAACAGAGTTAAGGCAAAGGGCGGCCCGTAGGCGGCCAGAAACAACCAACCAATAGGAGCCAACGGACTCCCTACCCACCCACAGCCCCAACTCCCCCCCACCCTACACTTCAAAACAGGAAGCATCTGTCGCCCCAAATTCAATACCACAAACAAAACCAACCCCCACTAGGGGAAGGGTGCTAAGCTAAAACGGTTAGCCAGGAGCAAGAACAGTCGTCAAGAAATCATTAGGGAGGACCCCTCTCCATAGTACAGGATGAGTACCAACAGTGACTGATCAGGGTGGTGGCAGCACCTTGCGATTTCGTTTGGGAGAGGCGAGCAGACTGCGAGAGATTCTCTTCTGCTCACTCGCTCTGCGCAGCATTGTATCATTGGCTCACTTTTAAAACTTCATTTAAACACCCAATTGATTTAATAATTGTGTTGTTGCGTTGTATGCTGTATATTAACTGTACCAGTTTTTAATAACCTGTGCGCTGCTTCCCGGTCTCCCTGTGCCCCGTTCCACCGCGGCTTGTCTGTGCCGATTGCTGTGGAGGGCCAGGTCGGGCGCCATCTTTGGTGAGTCCCGGACCCCTACTGGACTCGAGTTAGCGGTCCAGCTAGGGGAGAGGCTTGGGCCTCAAATAGAATCGGAATCTGCGGGCCTGCGCGACTGATCAGGGTGGTGGCAGCACCTTGCGATTTCGTTTGGGAGAGGCGAGCAGACTGCAAGAGATTCTCTTCTGCTCACTCGCTCTGCGCAGCATTGTATCATTGGCTCACTTTTAAAACTTCATTTAATCACCCAATTGATTTAATAATTGTGTTGTTGCGTTGTATGCTGTATATTAACTGTACCAGTTTTTAATAACCTGTGCGCTGCTTCCCGGTCTCCCTGTGCCCCGTTCCACCGCGGCTTGTCTGTGCCGATTGATGTGGAGGGCTAGGTCGGGCGCAATCTTTGATGAGTCCCGGACCCCTACTGGACTTGAGTTAGTGGTCCAGCTCGGGGAGGGGCTTGGGCCTCAAATAGCAATGTCACATAGAACGCGCAGCGGTCTCGCGCAACGGTCTCCCGCAGCGGGCTCGCCGTCTGAGCGCCGAAGGAGCGCCAAAGGAGGGCCCGTCAGGGCCAGCCATACAGCCTTCCTTCCCCTCGGTCGAACTGGGCCCGATAAGATCATGTATTCCCGTGATGACCTTTTGAGGCTGAATTTGCCCGCCGGAGGAGGTATTTGCCTGCGGGCGGAATGTGACTGTGCTACTGTGAAGTGCTCGAGTTGTGTTTTTTTTCCCCAACCCTCCTTACCCCCACGTTCAACCGGAGGTACAGGTCACATGACAATCAGGGCCGGGTTAATCAATGCCAGATCCGTGGTGAAACATGTAGCTGACATCTTTGATATACTGGTGGATGGCCAACTTGAGCTCCTGTTCATCACGGAGACGTGGCTTACTGACTCGTGTGCCCCGATTGTCGAACTCGCTGTCCCTAGAGGATTTAAGATCGCTAGAGCTGATAGGCCCTCAGGCAGAGGGGGTGGACTAGCTGTAATTTATAAGGAAGGGTGGCACTTCGCCTCTGAACAATCAGCTGCAGGGGTTGATGGTGAAGTTCTCCATTTCTCCCTTACTATTAGTCCCCACGTCACCCTGGGAGGGTCACTAATCTATAGGCCTCCGGGCTATGTCAGCCACTTCATTGACACTTTGGAGGAGTGCATAGTGCCACGGGCCCTAAGCTTCGCAAAATTTCTTCTGGTTGGTGACTTTAACATCAATGTAGATGTCATTGACTCTACTGAAGCTCGCCGACTGGGGGAAGTTTTTGATTTGGCACAGCTCAAACAATGGGTGGTCTCTCCAACTCACGCTGGAGGTCATCTTTTAGACTTAGTTTGCTCCAACTTTCCCATCAAGGCTCTAAGCTTAGAAAAGGTAACATGGTCGGATCATGATCTCGTTAGATTCTCATGGGAGGTGGAGAGCGCAGGCAGATCAGCTCTCGCACTGCCCATGAGCCATCCCCAGAAGATCAATCTGGCTGCGTTCGGCCAGGAGCTATCTAAAGCACGCCCGAAGCTTAGTTCTGTGATGGGGGAGGCGGTCAGCGGCTTTAATGGGTGGGTGATGCAGGCAGCTAATGCATCTACGAAACATTCCACGTTTCCAGGTTCTGACGCACCCCGTCTCAACCCTGGTACTCTCCTGACCTGAGACGGCTGAAATTGGCCTGTAAAAAGCTGGAGCGAGCTTGGAGACAGGGGTATAGCTAAGAGACAAAGGCCGCCTTCCCTCAGCCCAAACAGACTACTGTGCCGCTATTAAGATAGCCAAAGGGAATTACTATGCAGGGAGAATCGCCAAAGCGGAAAATAACAGTAGAGAGATTTTCTCTATGGTTAAAAGTTTTGTATCCCCTATTGCTGAAACCACCATACTCCCTTCCTCTGTGCAATGGTGCGAGGACTTGTCTAACTTCTTCATAAATAAAATAGCTAAAATTCAGCAGGATGTACTGTGAGGACAAATCTGAGGTCCTCTTCTACGGTTCCTTCCCTTCCAATTTCAAAAACTCGCTGTGGCCCCCGAATATTCCTAGCCCTAAGGTGTTGGGTGGCCCCGCAAAAAATCTTGGCATTTGGTTCGGAGAGGACCTCCGATTTGAGGACCACATAAAGAAACTTTCAGGGACATGCTTTGCTACTCTGAGAATGTTGCGAAGATTTTTTCCATTGCTTCCTAGAGAGGCTAGGGAGACTGTTGCTCGAGCTCTCATTCTAGCAAGGCTAGACTATGCGAACGCCCTGTTTAGCGGCATACCCGCTTATTTGGGTAAACTTCTGCTGGTCAACCAGAACGCCGCTGTCCGTCTCCTTTTTAATGTTCCGAGATGGAAGAGCGTTCGCCCTCATATGTCTAACCTTCACTGGTTCGCAGTGCCACAACGCATCCTGTTTAAATCTCTGAGGCTTTCGTTTAGAGCTACCCATGACCAAGGACCGGCCTATCTGAAGAAGAGATTTACCTTTTATGCTCCCACACGAACTCTTAGATCGTCCTCTCTGTTTAAAATGACTCTTCCTCGCTTTAAGCGAACCAGACTAGGGGACCAGTCCATAGCTGTAGTGGCAGCCCGAGCCTGTAATGCCCTTCCCCTCCACTTGCGCTCCACTCAGTGCGTAGCCCAGTTCAAGAGGAATCTGAAAACCCATTTATTCAGGAGTGTGACTTAAGTTGATGTCTCGTCTGTTTTCTTTCGTTCTTTCCCATCGCGCCAGGATACTCCCAAGTAGTAGAGCGCGTTATAAAATGGTTGATACATATACATACATACAAGCAAGAGTCGTCAGAATAAGTATTACAGGATAGAAACAGCTTTACACTCAGAGATAGGTCTGTGTCCATGGGGTAACGTGGAAAAAACCCTTAGCCCTGAGTTTCAGTAATGTGAGAGTCCCAGCAGGTCAGGACAATAGGCCTCGACTGAGAACGATCATAGCGCCATAGACGTGGGTGCGGGCAGTGGGCCCTGGGCCGGAGCACTCAGCCTCGACGGCACCGCTGGTCACGGTCCAGAGTCTCCCTCCATGCCACGAATCACCGGGCTCCCGGACAGGTCAGAGTCTGACATGGTGTGCCGTAAGGTTTCCGCAGGCCCAGGGGCACTTCCCTGGTCAATCAGGGATGAAGCCGATGGTGGAGGGTCAGGGTTGCGCTCCCGTGTCTGGGGCGAGGTTCGCCTGACCCCCGACTCCGGTAAGCGGGACCACCCCCCGGCATGTGATTTTCCTTCGAGACCCAGTCCTGCGGCGCCTGGGCTTGGGTGCAGCGTGGTCCGTTCGCTCGGGGGCCCTGTGGGGTGGGGACCGGGTCGCTTGCAGTCGGAGGGGCCTCTCCTCCATGAGCCAGGTCCACGCCACCTGCGGGGAATCGAAGAAAAGGGTCCATCCTTGGAAGAACACTTTGAGCCGGGCCGGGAAAAGGAGCCCCTAGAGAAGGTAGCGAAGGTCCATCGCTCTGAGCTTCTGTTTCACCTCGTCATAGGAGTGACGCTGGGACTGGACCTCCCTCGAGTAGTCTGGGAACACCATTATCCTGGATTCTTGATGGTGTAGCGGCCCCAACTCCCTGGCCGCTCTCAGGATGGCGTCCCTGTCGCGAAAGTTGAGGACACGGAGGATAAAGGGACGGGACGGGGCCGGGGCTCCCGGTGGTGGCCTGGGGGCAAAGATCGGTGGGCGCGCTCTATCGCAAACCACGGGGAGAGCCTCTCCTTGAGCATCCAGGTGTGGATCCAGTCCTCCAAGAAGGTAGCTACGTCGGTCTTCTCCACTCCCTCCGGGAAGCCCAGGAGGCGCAGATTGTTCCGGAGCGCCCTGTTCTTGGCATCTTCATCCCGGCGATGAAGCTCCGAGGTCTGCGACTGGAGATGAGCCATCTGAGACTTAAGGGTGGAGACCTCGTCTTCCACAGTAGAGATCCGGGACTCAGTTTCTGTAATTTGCTCTGTGGCCTTGCGGAGGTCCTGGCGAATGAGAGCCACATCGACACGTACTTCTCCTATCTTAGTCTCGAGGGACATTTGGGATGTTGAGATCGCTTGCAGGATAGTCGCTAGGTCCACTCCGGCTGGGCCAGGGCCAGGTGTCACTCCTACGCCAGACCCCCGGTCCACCTTGGCGAACTGGTCCATTGTCGTTTGGGATGTGGTGCCAGGGGCCGGGAGCCGGGAGTGTGCGGGGTTTGCCAATGGGTGCAGGGGGCCACCCAGCCCAGGATGGAGAGGGCAGTCGCAGGACAGGTCACCTCAATCGCTCGCTATTCCAAGTGGGTGGTCCTTAGGCCTCTAGCCCACTCATTCCAGGGCTCCGCAGGTGAGGGGCGGCGAGGGAGGGCCCACTTGCTATCCGGCAGACCCCCATCCGGTGAACACAGCGGTCCAAACGCCCCGTCGGTCGGGGGGCTCAGAGGGTGGGCAGGACAGCACCACTCCGCACGCCACCCGAAAAGATGGCCGAACCCCCAGTTATCCCGCAGCCCCCAAGGTAGTCGAGCTCCGACTCACCAGCTCGCTGTCGAAGGGTCAGTCCCGGAGGTGGTCCCACCCCGCCTCCCACAGCCGGTCGATGGACAGGGTGGAGCCCGCTGCAGTATCAGAAGGTCAGGGGGGCCAGCGGTCCCCTATAGGGCATCACCTACAGGCCAGCCGCCAGTCGTCCGCTCCCCCACGTGCACAAGATGGCAGTGTGCGCAGGGAGCTACGATGCACCAAAGCAGAGCCGGGTCACAGTGCGGCTCCCCCAGTATGGCAGGGCGGGTGGAGCAAGTGCTGGGGGGAACCTCAGCACCAGCAGTCAGATCCTTGGGGAGGTCCGGTCACCCCCTCCTCCGCCGGCCCCCGCTCAGGCCTAGGCAGTGGCGTCAGCTCAGGCCGTCCCCCGGCCAACAAGGCCCACACTAGGTCCCAGCAGCAGACCAACCAGGGGGCTGGTCACACATGCCGTCACTCACCAGTGTTGGCCGCCGGGCCGCAGCACTCCTCGGGGGCAGCTCCACCGGCAGGGCACCTCAGCTTGGGCACCTCCTCGCCCTCAGGTCGAATAGGCCTCTCCAGAGCTCCCGTCAGTCTAGGAGCAGCCGGGGATTCCCTTGCGGCCCCCGGTGCCCACGGGGGACCGGCGCGGCTCCTTCTCCGTCCTCACAGCCGCTGGTCCTCGGCACCCGCAGAGGCCCGCAAGGTCGTCCCCAGCCGGTTCAGGACAGCAAGGGGAGTGAATGCGGGGCCGCCCGTGAGGCAGATCGACGCTCAGGCAGAAGCGCTCCGGCGGGGCCGTCATCTTACAGGAGTGCACGGCTACCGATCTGGAGGGAACAGCAGGGGCACAGGAGGCACCAGTCTGCCTCAGGAAAGGATCAGCGGTCAGCCTGCAGGGCGGCGATTCTTGTCGGCCAGGTAAGGGACGTCGATGGTCACTGTGGCAGGTAGGAGCCAGGCGGATGACGGAAGGGGGTCCAGAGCACTCTTAGAGTGCGACCGCCATCTTGACGTCCAGGCCACGCCCCCCCAGGCCATTTAAATTTTGTTTCAGCACATGTCTTTCCCAGTTTTCTTTTCAAGATTCCGCCAGTATGAAACTTTGGCTTTATCTTCAAGCCTTTGCAGACCAGCTACATCACTTGGCCAATGACATGAGACCCATTTTTGACTCCAGACCAGAGCACTCTGGGTAAATCAAATCTTGAAAAGCACTCCTTCAGGAGTATTTTTGCAGTACTTAGGGCTGTGTTATCTCATAGAGGGTAAGCCTCCACCCACCTACTAAAGGTGCATACCATCATTAAGCCATACTTAAGCTTGCCCACTTGTTCCATTTCTATGAAATCCATTTGCAGGAGTTCAAATGGAAAATCTGGAGGTGCAAAATGGCTTGTCGGGACTGGGGCACCCTTTCCAGGATTATAAGTAGCGCATGTCATGCATCTTTTGACATGCGACTCTGCCACCCTGAGAATCAGTTTGTTGAACCATACGTGATCTAATGTTGCCACTATTCCTTTGGCACCCATTTGAGCTGAGCTATGTGTCATAATAACAATAGCGTTAACATAACAATTAGGAAGCATCCATCTCTATATCTATCCAACATCCGGTATCATCTAATCTATCATACATCTGCTGTGCCTTTTTCTCTTCCATGGTAGCTTCCTGCTGTATATCGCGAACACATTCTAAGGTATTGTTAAACATTGGTACTTCAGGGACCCCTCTAGCTGGTCCTGTAACATACATTAAACTATATTTAGATCTGGCTGTTTGCTTGGCTGTTTCATTTACAAAAGCATTTCCCTGACCTACCTCATCATTAACTTTTTTATGGGCACTGCATTTAACAATGGCAACTTTTTTTGGTAACATCAGAGCATCCAATAATTTTACTATTAACTCCCCATGCTTTATTTTACTTCCATGTGAGGTCAAAAAGTATCTTTCTTTCCATAATTGCCCAAATGAGTGGGCAATGCCAAAGGCATACTATCAGTATAAATATTTACAATCAGATCTTCACTCAGTTCACATGCCTGTGTAAGGGCAATGACTTCTGCTGCTTGTGCAGACATTTGCGGTGCTTTTTATGACTCTACCACTGTTTTCAAAGTGGTGATGGCATATGCAGCAGTGTTCGCACCATCTGGTAATTTGAAACCAGAACCATCCACAAATAAATCTCCCTATGAATCAGATATGGGAGTATCTGTTAGGTATACCTGTCCCTTGGTCTCTTCTTCAGTGGTGAACACACAATTATGGTGTTCTTCCCCTGAATCACTGGTGAGGGGTAGCACTGTGGCTGGGTTCAAAACATTGCAACGCTTCATAATGATATTTGGAGCAAAAAGTGTTAACTCATACCCTGTTAAACGTGCACTTGGCAGGTGCTGGGTCTGAGTTTAGTTTAGTAGCACATCCAAAGCGTGCAGTACCATAATTGTCAAATTGTGACCAAGAACGTATATTACAGATTGTCTGACTGCAACAGCACCAGCTGCTACCGAGCGCAAACAATTTGGCAAAGCCTTAGCTACTGGATCCAACGTGCAGGAGAAATAAGCACAAGGTTTATTCCCCCCCACCACGTGATTGTGTTAAAACAGATAGACTTCTGCCATCTTTCTCAAGGAAAAACAAAAAAAATCCTTAGAATAATCCGGGTTACCCAAAGCAGGTGCATTGCATAAAGCGTTTTTTAGATGTTGAAAAGCATGCTCATACTCATCTGTCCAAGGGAGTGAGTCACTAATATTTTTTTTTTAAACTTTATTTTTGATATTTTGCATAGATGAACAAAGCACAAAAACTCCCCCTCCCCCCCTCACCCCCCTCCCCCTTGGCATCAAAACATCACATATGGACATTGACGGACTCATTAAGGCACGGCTAGTCGACCAGAGGTTACACTGAGACACATAGTTACTCAAGACACATTAGATATTATCGGATAACATTGAACTTCATGTGAGGTTTGGGCTAGTGCCCGCGTCATCCTCTCCCTCCCTCCTGACCCCAGGGGCGTCCCCCATATCGTCCTCAGCGTCTGAGCCCATCGGTGAGAATAACTCCCCACTGGTCCCCTCCGAATCACTATGGGAGGTATAATCCAGGGTCCCTATCGAGGCACACATCACTCGCCAGGCCAACAGGTCCTCCTGCAGCTTTTCGTCGCTCCTACAACTCTGCGTATGTGCTTCCTCAGCCAGAGACCACTCCCGCAAATCACTCAACCACCTGGGAATTTCCAGTGCCCTCTGACCCATCCAAGTAATAGCTATCCTGCGCCTGGCCAGCACCAGCATCAATTGGGTCAGCTTGTAAGACAGTTTCCGCTTTTTCGGATCAGGTACTAACGCCAACAGGCATTGTAAAGGAGTCAGCGTAACTCGAATCCCCATTGTGGCAGAAATATGGACTAGAGCCTCCCTCCAAAAACTCTGGACCAAAGGACATCCCCATGTTAAACCTTAGGCTGCAGCATCAACATTATCGGCGCCATCTTGCCCCCTTTTCGAGCCCATTCATGCACGTAAGCGGCAGCCATTTTGAGTACCATGGCCTCTCTGCCCATCGTTGATAGCCAGCGCGTCTCTCTCTCTCTCCTGACCTGGCAAAGCATCCTCCGCACGCTGACAGCCCCCGCTCTCACATGCCTTGGGTCATAAACCCCTCTTCCACGCAGCTCTGCCCCGGAACCCCATCCTGTTCCCAGCGCGACACCTCCCTCCATTCCTTTCATGGTCCCAGATCCTTTGATAAAACCCCCTTTCCTTTATGCCCGTTTGTCTTACTCGTTCCCAGGCCGCCACCTGGCCCTGCGGATACTGTTATTGCCCCCCCCCCCCCTGTACAGTAGGAAGCTTCCCCCATCAAAGGATCCATGAGTTGATCAAAGCCCCCCACCCCATGAGATTCGATCAACCTCACACATTCCGTGAATCGGCGGAATGTCCAGCTGTGCGATAATCATCACCTGTTGTGCCCGGGGTGGGGACTTCAACTGTAAATATGTGTGGGAACGGGCCTGAAGCGGGGATTCCGAGGATGTCTTTCCTTACATCAAAGTAATGACAGAGATGTGTTTAACGTAATAAAGCAATAAACTCGTGTATAAGAGGCCAGGCCTCGGAGATGCGGTTAGAGCACCTCGAGAAGATACCCTGTTGTCTGATTTGACGTGTTCTGCTCCGTCGGAATAAAACTTCTGTTTCCTGCCTTCCAGTCTCCAGCGCCTGCCTCTTTGTTTGGTAACTTGAGTGGGTATAGAGGCGGTTAACGCTGGGTAACTCTGAAAAAGGTCATCAGCCCTACCTTTTTCCACAATTGGCGTCCCAAACGTGGGGCCCATCAGCGACTCGTGGATCCAGTGGGAGAGGTCCCGACGACAGAGTGAACGACTGCAGCGATCGGGAGAGCTCCTGTCCAATAGACCCTCGTCTGACAGCCGATCATCCGAACTTCACTGGTTCCGAACAGACCTCTCTCGAGTGATCTACGGTCCGGACTGGGAACCATCAGGAGTGCCGCGAGGATCACGAAGAATAGAGGACGATCGGGCGCTGGATTCGGAAGACAAGAAACTGTCCATGCGGTCCGGGTAAGGTCGTGTAAACACGACGAATTGCGAAATGATTGTTTGATTTGTTTTGAAAATACTAGTATTACTCTTTTGATTTTGTTTGGAGATTCACTGTCTGCAAACGGAGAAACAACAGGCTCTCCCTTTGCAAGTAGTGAAGGATAGGTAACGCAGACTTTTGTCCCCATTGTAATCCGTCGTGCCTATCTTTTCTCCCCCACTGATTGATTGTTTGAACCCGAACTACTGTTCGCGGATTGTTTTCTGGAGATTCTCTGTCTGCAAACAGGAAAGAACAGGTTCTCTCTTTGCAGGTAGTGAAAGGGTAGGTAACGCAGACTTTTGTCCCCGTTGTAACCCGTCGTGCCTACTTATTCTCCCCATTGATTGTTTGATTGACCGAACATTGACTGTTCGATATTGGTTCTTGAGGTATTCACTGCCTGCAAACAACGAAGAATAGAAATATTCTGTCTAGTCTTTGCATGCAGTGATAAGATAGGTAGTGCAGACTTTTTGTCCCTATTGTAATCCGTCATGCCTGTCTTCTCCCCACTGATTGGTAGCCTGTTTAGCCCAGACCGCTTATTAGAGATGAACCATCCGGCTCCACCGGAAGGCACCCCTAATAAGGACATGTTCATGAAGCATGGATTAACCGCTATAGCATATAGCAAGCTGTGGCATAAATATACGAAAAAGGATCGAGAAAGTCAGTGGCCACTGATAGGGTCCTTCGATGATGATAAAATGAGCGCGCTAGAAACAGCCCTTGGGAAGCACAAGACAACGCTCGATAGTTTAGGCATGTGGCGCAAAGAAACCGAACAGCGTAAAAAGAGAAATGAGAGTAGGTTGGGAAAAGAGCTGCGAAAGGCAGCCCACCTAGCTGCTAAGAAACTAGAAGAAGAGATTAAGGAAAGAGAGGAAGCCAACCAGAAACCAGAGATAGAAACATCAAACCTATGTCTGGTTAGAACGCCCCCTACGCTCTATCCTGAATTGCCCTTGAAACAACGAGCCAACGATGATCTTTTGTTAGGACCTCCGATCATCTATATGCCCCCTCCATACGCCCCTTCTCAACCCTTAGCACAGTACCCACTACCCCCAGGTACAAACGAGAGTAGCGTCACAGCTTCGGCCCCCATGGCCTCTGTGCCGGCCGAACTCCTTGTATTAGATACTACACAAACGACAACGTTAGGCGACCCTGAGACCCGAAGGGCTGGTTCCGCAAGAACAAACAGATTAAGCAAAGATAAGCGGGCAGGGATTGACAAGATAACTAGGACATTGGTAGAAAGAAAGGAAGATGAAGAGTACATCACAGATATGTTCAACTCGTATACAGGGAGTCACAGACGACATTTTACCGTACGACTGTGTTATCATGTCTTGAACGCATACGAGGACCGATATCGAGACAAAGGTCCCGAGAGCCTAACGACTCTGTACCGGAAGGTCGATATCGGGGATGAGGGTGAGTGTGATGTGACGGACCTCCTTATGCGTACGCGTGAGGTTTTCCGCCACCTCACTGAACAAGAATCGGGAGCTAAACCCACGACATCCGTAGCAACCGAACCACAAACTGAGCGATCTAATGCCATGATGCCGATACGAGAGGCTGCCCCTTACTGGGTTCCTCCACGAGGTGAAGGAACTAGCGATGATGTAAATCACAAAGACGCAAAAGGGAGGGTAGTGTACAACTGGGTCTACCAGCCATGGGATCGGCAAGAGATTCTGACGTTCCGGAAATCTCTGCCTGATCTACGTAAAAACCCCACTGCCTTCTATACTGAATTAGGTACAGCCCTAGGTTCAACCATTATGACCCTGGCTGACATCGACCTGTTTTTCGGGTTATGTTTACCAGCTGATGTGTGGAAGCAAATCCGTAAAGTCGACCACCTTGAGCTGTTTGGACATACCTGGTCACAACTCGATGGCATTGATAAACCACGAGAACCTGGACAGAAGCCATTGAAATCCATTTTAGACCTCCCAGATAAAATCGTACAGAAATTAAAAACCCTGATTCCAGAAAAGAAAGTGGACTGGTCGATAGTAACGGCCTGTCGCCAGAAACCCCAGGAGGATGTATCGGACTACTTCTCCCGGTTTGAAACGGTGTTCTCCGATTACAGCGGCCAGGACATGACCACTGCAACCGGACACCATCTGTTTGTCCAGAATTATGTTAAGGGTTTGTCACCAGAGGTCTCCCAGAAACTGCAGGCCAGCGAGAGTAGTTGGGCAGCCTCCATACCTGCGGCTATCCTCCAGATGGCCCAATATTACGAACATCAGAAAAATGAAAACGATAGAGCAACAGAGAAAAAGAAGAAAGACTTGAAAGAGAGGGTGATGATTGCACAACTGCAAGGGGTGACTATAGGACGAGACCAATACAAGGGAAACTATCAGACGAACGTCCCTAGGACTGCACCTCCCAAGGACCGTACTTCGACCCCCCACATCGGGCGTACAGACATTAGAGAGGACCAGTGTGCTTTCTGTAAAGGAACCGGCCATTGGAAATCCCAGTGCCCGGTTCTTTTGGAAATAATCAGAAATAAAGACCCCAAGGACATAGCAAGCGGACCGAGAAATAGGGGACAGCAGCGAGGGCCCACAAATGACACGACTAACGATAGATTAAGCAGACCAAATACATTTGATCGACCCAGACAGAACCAGTGTCAGCAATCTGACTACGATGACGCCCACGACTTTGCATAGGACTGCCAAGGGCAAGGGAGGGATCCAGTCGAGCTCTATGTTGACCAGCAAGGCCCTTATGTCACTGCTAAGGTCTTGGGTACAAAGTATCCATTTCTGGTAGACACTGGCGCAGCACGTAGTGCGTTATCTAAACGACTGATTCCAAGGGCACCCTTGTCTGGCTCACTTATAACATCGACAGGTTTCGATGGAACGCCCTCCACTAACCCTTTGTCCGCTCCGATCCTCTTCGACTTAGAAAACAACACCACTGACACCACGTTTTTGCTTTCCTCCAATAGCCCTGACGCCATTATGGGACTTGACTTATTGAAACACTTCCGAGCGACAATTAGATGTTCTCAAGACGGAGTTCGAGTTTTCCTTTACGACAACCCCGTTCTGCTTAGACATTGCCCTCCCCGACGCATGTTTTCCATCACTGACGCTGACACATCCCTGCTTGACACTCTGCCTCCGTATCTATGGGCAAAGACAGATTCGGACGTAGGGCGCATGATGATTGACCCAGTACACATTACTGTCCGACCGGACGCGATACTCCCAAAACTTCCACAATATCGGATATCGCCCGAGGGCGAGAAGGCATTGGTAAAGATTATTCAGTCACTGATAGACACAGGAGTGGTAGAGGAAGTGGTTAGCAACGTTTGCAACAGCCCTATCTTGCCCATCATCAAGAAACAAGGAGAGGGAGATGAGAAAGCATACCGCTTTATCATTGACCTTCGTGAGATCAACAAAGTGGTTGTACCCCAGTACCCCGTGGTCTCAGACATCACCACCATCCTGACTTTGATTCCTTCTACTGCCACCACCTTCACTGTCATTGACCTCAAAAATGCATTTTTCTCTATCCCCATCCACCCAGACAGCCGATATCTCTTCGGCTTCACCCTAAAAGCCCGCTCTTATAGGTTCTGCCGAGCACCCCAAGGCTACACGGAAAGCCCCAGCATCTACAGCCAGGCCCTCAAGAGACAGCTGGATCAAGTCCAGTTACCCGATGGAGTGGTGTTAGTGCAATACGTCGATGACATCCTTTTGGCGGCTGACACCACTCCGCTAGCAGTCACAGCCACCATTCAACTCCTGCACTTCCTTGCGGAAAATGGCCACAAGGTTTCCAAGAAAAAGTTGCAATTCTGCCAACCCCAGGTCACTTACTTAGGCCACCTCCTGTCCAAAGACGGAAGGAAACTCACTCCCGACCGGATCCAAACCATTCTTGACACCCCTGTCCCTAAGACTCAGAAACAGGTTCGCTCTCTACTAGGCCTCACCTCCTTCTGTCGACAGTGGTTGCCAAACTTCAGTCTCATTGTAAAACCGCTGCTTTCTCTGCTAGCCAAAGATGTCCCTTCCCCCCTCCCTTGGACTACTGAATGCCAATCCTCCTTCACGGAATTACGAGATGCCCTTTGTTCGGCCCCTGTCCTAGGTACCCCTGATTACACAAAGCCCTTCTCCCTTTACACTCACGAAAGGGAGGGGTGCGCTTTATCTGTCCTGACCCAGTCCATTGGCCCAAAGCAACGACCGTGCGCTTACTTCTCTGCCACTCTTGACCCTGTAGCCAGAGCCTTACCTGCCTGCCTTCGAGCTGTAGCTGCCGCTGCTATCTCTGCTACAGAGTGAGGGGATCGTACTCTCGAATTCCCTCACGGTACTAGTACCCCATGCAGTTGACACCCCCTTGAACCAGACCAAGACCCAACACCTGACGAGTGCACGACTGACTGGATACGAGTTGACTCTGCTTGCTCCCCATATCACCATGAAAAGATACACCACCCTGAACCCAGCAACTCTGTTACCCCTACCAGAGAACGATCCTGATGCACCCCCTGTGCATGACTGTGTGACCCTTACGGACGAACAGACTAGAAGTAGAATTGACCTCAGAGACACGGCTTTTCCTGACCCCGACGGAGAGCTGTGGGTGGACGGCTCTTGCATAAAACTCCCCGATGGCACCACTTCAGCTGCCTATGCAGTCACCACGGCTCGAACTGTAATCGAGACAGCCCGCATCACGCAACGATCTGCTCAGGCAGCGGAACTGATTGCCCTGACACGAGCCTGCATTCTAGCAGCAGGAACCACAGCGAACATTTACACCGACAGCCAGTACGCCTTCGGGGTGGTTCACCATTTTGGGCTCCTTTGGAGGGAAAGGGGATTCTTGACCTCACATGGCACCCCCATCTTACACGGAGATCTAGTCTCCGCCTTGATCGAAGCTGTCCTTCTCCCCAAAAGACTTGCGGTCATCAAATGCCAGGCACACAAGAAAGTGACAGACATTATTGGACAGGGAAATGCACTATCCGACATCACCGCTCGAACGACAGCTGAAAATAGGATGACAACACGTATGTACGTGACCAGGTCACAAGCAGAAAAATGGACTGACGCTAGGGACACTATTAGAGACATTCAAATGGCTAGCACACAACACGAATTGACTGAATGGGCACGGGTGGGATTAAAAGACGACGAAGGCTGCTGGCGGACAAAAGACACAAACAAATGGTTGCTACCTGACTCATACCTGATTCCCATACTGACTATGGCACACTCCCCTGTCCACATAGGATCAGCCCCCATGATTGAACTTGTCTCCAGAGTTTGGCACAATGATAAAATCACAGACTCCGCCAAACGTCTGGTCCAACAATGCTTGATATGCCTGCAACACAACCCCGGGAAAGGAACTGTAGTACCCCGGGGAGGGTTTGGGGTCCCAAATCACCTGTTTGAAGTCCTGCAGATGGACTACATCCAGCTAGACAGATGCCAAGGCCTGAAATACGTACTTGTTGTGGTGTGTGCATTTAGCAAGTGGGTGGAGGCATACCCAACCCGTGACAACACTGCTATGGCCACTGCAAAAGTACTGTTAAAGGAATTCTTCCCTCGCTACGGCCTTTGTCGAATTGTATGGAGCGACAATGGCCCCCACTTCATAGCCGAAGTCATCCAGCTCATCTTAAAGGGGCTGGGTATCAAGCAGAAGTTCCACGCAGTCTTCCACCCCCCAGTCTGCCGGACTTGTCGAACGACATAATGCCACATTAAAATTAAAATTAGCCAAGATAGTAGCTACCACAGGACTGAACTGGCCAGACGCTCTCCCCTGGCATTGCTATCGATGCGTTCCACCCCCACCAAGCACCACTTGACACCTTACGAGGTCGTTTTTGGCCGACCCATGAGCATCTGGTCTGCACCGAAACCGACCTCCATTCATGACGTCCCAGACGTCCTAATGTCTGATTATCTGTATAAATTGACTGAAACTCTGTCTGCCATTCATCAGCAGGTGCAGCAGGCCAACCCCGATGCTTCCAGGGGTCCGGGTCACAACATCCAACCGGGGGATTATGTGCTGATCCGGAATTTTCAGCGGGCGAAGAGTCTGGAACCCCGGTGGACGGGCCCCTGGCAAGTATTGATCACCACCCGGACGGCTCTTCGAGTGGAGGAGAAACGGCACTGGCTGGACGCACACCACTGCAAAAAGGTCTCCTCGACCTTGGCCACAACAGAAAGCATCGACAACCAAGAAGAGCTCCTGAACAAGGACCGACCGTCACTAACCTGCTATCCTGATACCGAGGCACTTGAACTTACAAAATTCTCTGATCCCACTGTGCCATCCAGAGAAGGGTATTTCCTGCGTCGAAAGGAGGGAGCTTCGGCTAAGTAGACCACGGACTAAGTTAAATCTCAGAACGGTGACCTAAACACCATCAAGGGTCACCCGGAGAGAAGCTAAACAAAGTCTGTGGTTCTGCCCGCTACCGAGCACCTTGAAGATGATGGAAGCGCCAAATAAGAAGATGATGGAAGCAACAGGAAATACCCACTACAGAAACCCAAAAGCAGACAGACTCCACAGCTCAAAGACAATTGCACTTTTCATCACAATCCTTTTCTGCTTTCTCCTCATGACCACACTCTGGATTGTGGAAGAAAATGCACCTGCTCATGAAACATTCCTGACCACTGCTCAACCTACCACCATGAAGGAACATTATCTGATTTCACTCTCTCCTCAACTCAGAGAGAGGTGAAAGGAGTTTTGGAATAACTCCTTTGTACAGCTGCTGCACCAGCACAATCTTGCCACCAATGCCACCAACTGTTGGATCTGTGGGTTGCTACCCCACGCCACTGGACATTCAATACCTTTCATCCCTTCGCCCTTCTCAATTCACGGCTCCTGCCTTGCTTGGCTGATCCTCCTGCAAGAAAGCTATAAGGACAATGCCACCTCCAGCAAAACAATAACGCATTTCTTCCACGAGGTCTGGCGAAACAAAACCAAGACTCACTTCTGCCCGCAGACCTCCAACAACTCTATCCACATGGACATCCCTGCTAAAGAACGAATTGAAATGCAGGTGTTCAACAATCCAACCAGACCCACCTTCTCCTACCTACGGAAACGAACGGCTGCCACCCTGACTGTGGCTCTATCTGTCATCAACGTCACAGGCCACATGTGCATAGAAGGGCTTGGGACACAGTTGGTAGGCCGCAGTGCTTGCCGTTTTACCAGAACTTTGGACTCCACTGATCCACCTTCCTTTGTATCGTCCCCAAACATGTACTTCGTCTGCGGCACAAAGGCTTACACCTGGCTCCCCAAAGGCTGGGGGGCACTTGTTTCATCTCCTTCATCCTTCCTCCGACTTATGTGGCTCCAGTGAATCACCATAGACAAAAACGAGCCAAGGACATTGAACAAGCCGACTCAACAGGAGCACAGTTCCTCGATGCTATGAAGGGACTTGTTCCGCTCTGGGGCCCGATGGCAAACAGCCGTGCCATCCGACATCTGACTCGGGCAGTTGAGACACCAATGAACATCACAGCTGGTATCCTCACTAACAACACCGCCGAGCTTCAAGCGGTCCGCTTGGTGGCACTCCAGAACCGCCTTGTCCTAGATGTGGTTCTTGCGGACCGTGGTGGAGCATGCCGCATTATTGGGTCCAGCTGCTGTACATACATACCGGACAATTCACCCTCGGTGTACAAAGCCATCGAACATCTCCACAGACTCTCTTCAGAAGTCCACCAGGAGCAGGAAGAATGGTCACTTGGTGGATGGTTCTGGAATACTGTTAAGAACTGGGGCTGGAGACTGTTTACCATTATCCTGATTCCTGTAGTTGTAATATGCGGTCTATGCTTAGGAATTCAATGCCTGCCACCTCTGTGTTCATTATGTACAAACTGTATTTGCCCTAAGACTGTGGACTTTGGAAATGAACGCATGGGAGCATTGTATGATGCCGAGGTCAGGAATTTAATGAAGATCGATATCGAGTAGGCAAGCTGGCTAGATATGTTGAAAAGGGAGGACTGTTAAACCTTAGGCTGCAGCATCAACATTATCGGCGCCATCTTGCCCCCTTTTCGAGCCCATTCATGCACGTAAGCGGCAGCCATTTTGAGTACCATGGCCTCTCTGCCCATCGTTGATAGCCAGCGCGTCTCTCTCTCTCTCTCTCTCTCTCTCTCCTGACCTCGCAAAGCATCCTCCGCACACTGACAGCCCCCGCTCTCACATGCCTTGGGTCATAAACCCCTCTTCCACGCAGCTCTGCCCCGGAACCCCATCCTGTTCCCAGCGCGACACCTCCCTCCATTCCTTTCATGGTCCCGGATCCTTTGATAAAACCCCCTTTCCTTTATGCCTGTTTGTCTTACTCGTTCCCAGGCCGCCACCTGGCCCTGCGGATACTGTTATTGCCCCCCCCTCCTGTACAGTAGGAAGCTTCCCCATCAAAGGATCCATGAGTTGATCAAAGCCCCCCACCCCATGAGATCCGATCAACCTCACACATTCCGTGAATCGGCGGAATGTCCAGCTGCGCGATAATCATCACCTGTTGGTGGGGACTTCAACTGTAAATATGTGTGGGAACGGGCCTGAAGCGGGGATTCCGAGGATGTCTTTCCTTACATCAAAGTAATGACAGAGATATGTTTAACGTAATAAAGCAATAAACTCGTTTATAAGAGGCCAGGCCTCGGAGATGAGGTTAGAGCACCTCGAGAAGATACCCTGTTGTCTGATTTGACGTGTTCTGCTCCGTCGGAATAAAACTTCTGTTTCCTGCCTTCCAGTCTCCAGCGCCTGCCTCTTTGTTTGGTAACTTGAGTGGGTATAGAGGCGGTTAACGCCGGGCAACTCTGAAAAAGGTCATCAGCCCTACCTTTTTCCACACCCATGCCAAGTGTATGAAACCCTCACCCCCCACACCACATCTGGGGCACTCATCCCGCCTACCCGGGGAGTAACGTTGGAGCAAGCATGGAGTTATATAGGTGCAGTGCAGGAAATTAAAATGAGTTAGCTTAAAGCGCGCATTACATGAGACTTTCTTCGTAAGTGCCCCTATGCGCTTTCGTTGACCCTGTTCCACTGGGACGCCTAGATCCACCTCCCAGGCCGCCCACGCCGGAGGTACCGGCGGGGCAGAGTCTCTACGCATGGCGGCATATAACAGGGATATGAGTCGACGTCCCCAGCCACAAGTCAATATAACATCCAAGGTGTGAGTCATTGGAGGAATCTCAGGACACTGTCTCCAGAGCGATCTCACTACCTCACGCAATCCCTGGTAATGCAGGAACTGCCCTCTACCTAGGGCAAAAGCCTCCTCCGCCTGTTCGTATGTTACAAAGGCTTCAGAGGGGTACAGATCCGCCAGTACCTCACAGCCTCCCTCCCGCCAGACCCGAAAGGACATGTTCTTCTCTAGCTCCTCCATGTGCGCCAGTATCCACAGCGACAGTTCCCTATGAAAAGGCGCCACCCGCAGCACCCTTTCAACAAAGCGTTGCCAAACATTGACCGTATGTCTCACGATGTAGGGCAGAGTCTCATCTGCCCCCCTACCCCTCATCAATGCCATCTGAAGCTCTTGCACCATGGCCGAACCTGCCAACAGCTGCGTTTCCCAAACCTCCGAGTCAGCAAACCATCAGGCGGGCGGCAGCAGTTGCGCGGCATAGTAATACATATCGAAGCGTGGGGCCTCGAGGCCGCCCTCATCATAGGAGCGCACCATTGTACGCAGGGCAACCCGAGTCCGCCTGTTTGCCACAATAAGGAGTGCATTCAGTGTGCGAAAAAACCTAGGGGGATGGGACACAACGTATTCTGCAGAATATAAAGAGTCCTAGGCAACATCACCATCTTAGCGACAGCGAGTCGGCCCATGAGGGACAGCGGGAGGGTGTTCCAGAAGGTCACGGAACACCTCAGGCACTGGACCACCCTGTCAATATTACAGGCATGGGATCTCTCCTCCGTAGGCGCCACTAGAATCCCCAAGTATCAAAAAGTATCCACCTCCCAGCAGAGCCTAAGCTCCGGGAAGATAACTCCGGGCCCGAGTCGAATCCCGACAATGGGTAAATCAAAGACTTACACCTATTAAGCCGCAGACCCGACGCATCCCCAAACCAATCCAGTTGATCAAGCAGTACAGGAAGGGCCTCCCTCGGTGCCTTCAGGTAAAACAATGCATCGTCTGCATATAAGGAGATAACGTTGCACGAATCTCCCACTCGTATACCCCACTGTGACATTTCCAGACGGATCCGGACAGCCAAAGGTGAGCAGTGAAAGGGGACACCCCTGTCGTGTGCCCCTCCCCAGCCGCCACTCCTCTGAGCGCGCAGACCCCAACCGTGCCCGGGCTCTGGGGGAGGTATATAAAATACGGTCCCACCGGCGAAAGTTCGGGTCTAGACCCATCGTCTTAAGCACCTCCTGTAGATAAGCCCAGTCCACAGTGTCAAATTCCTTGGCCAGGTCAATCGACACTAGCACCATCTGTTCATCCATCCCCTGAACTTCATGAATGACATGATTCAAGCGCCTCAGGTTCATGGCGGTGTTCCGCCCCGGGATGAAGCCGCATTGGTCCGGGTGGACCAAATGTGCCATATGAGGGGCCAATCGAGTGGCCAACAATTTAGTTGGTATTTTAACGTCCGTATTGATCATGGTGGTGATAGGCCGGTACGCAGACGGGTCAAGCTTGTCCCCCCACCCCCTGGTTTGAGGATCATGCAGATTTCTCCGCTGGACATACTCTGTGGGAGCAAACCGGTCTCAAAGGCTTCGGCATAGACCTGCACCAATAGACGCGCCATTGTGCCTCCAAACTACCCGGGGACTTTGCACGCGGCAAGCGGGCGAGGGCCGCCCGCACCTCCTCCACAGAAAGAGCTGCATCCAAGTCCTTCTAGACTGGCGAGGAGATAGAAGGGAGGGTCAGCCCCTGCAAGTATGGGGAGAAGGAGGCCCTAGAGACTGCCGGGTCAGCAGCATACACCTGCTGAAGGTGGGATCGAAGAGTCTCAAGAATCTCCCCTTCCGAGTGAATCACCACACCCTGGGCATTTCGCAGAGCCACTATACGTTCCGGTGTTTGCTCCCTACGAAGGATCCAGGCCAACAACCGCCCCGATTTATCTCCTTCTCTGTGAAGCCTCTGTCTATATTGGCCAAGTGTGTACTTGTCTAAGCGGTCCAATATATCATGGACCTTCCCTTGGGTAATCCGTTCTCTCGCGCGCTGCAGGTCGTCCGGGGATCCAGCAAACTGGGCGTGCAACAGTTCCTCCTCCGCCGCCTGCAAGTCCCTCAGGAGTTGTTTGCGGACTCCATACGTCAACCCCTATACAGGCACCCCTCACAACGGCTTTCAATGCCTCCCATTTAGTGGCCAACAACCGGTCCCCCACCGCCCAATTAAGATCTATATAATCCGTCAGGGCCTTCTCGACACATTCCCTGCCCACGGCGTCCTGGAGAACGTCCACTGGGAATCACCAGGTACGTGGACAGAAAACCGACGCTCCCCAACTCACCAAACAAGTCACCGGGGAGTGGTCCGACAAATAGCGTGCCTGATGTGTCACCTCCATATTCATGCTGCACTCTGCATTAGCTACCAGCACCCTATCAAGGCGACTGTGTTTGTTGTGCGTGAGGGAATAGCAGGTGTACACCTGCAACTTCGGATTGGCCTGTCTCCAAATATCTACAGCCCCAATATTCTCCATAATCTCATGAAGCTGTCTGGTTCTTCGGGGTTTCGTACCGTCCCGCGGAGGGGACCTGTCCAGCACTGGGTCTAACACACAATTAAAGTCACCCAACCAGAAAAGAGGCGCCTCGAGGTCATCTACTAGGATGTCCTGCAGTGCCATGAAAAACCCCGGATCATCCACATTTGGAACATACGTATTAAGAAAGGTTACATCTCTACCGTCTAACATAGCTTTAAGGAGCAAATACCTGCCCATAATGTCTGCCTCCAAATACTGGAGCGCGAACGGGACCCCCGCGCTACCCAAATCAGCACCCCTCTAGCATATGAGGAGTACGAGTAATGGAAGACCTGGCCCCTCCACTTCTTACCCAGCTTTTACGCCCCCTCCTCAGTAAGATGAGTCTCTTGCAGACATGCAATCGAAACATTATGTCTACGAAGCCAAGAGAACACTCTATATCGTTTCGTACAAGTACCCAGCCCTCTCACATTCCAGCTCACAAACTTATAACCCATAACCAACCATGTGTCCCCCCCCCCCGCCAACAACCCCCTCCCATCCCCTCCCACGAGCAATATACTAGCAACAACCAAACCTGCCAATATGCCCTTCCTGCTCTGGTGCAAAGACGTACACAGCTTCCCCATCAGTCTCCCTCTCTAAACCTACCCTCAACCCAAAATAAAACTAGGAAGACGACCCCCCCCGTTCAACTCCCCCCCCCCCCCCAGGCCGCCCCTCAGGACCTCAAACCAGCCACTCCCCCGTTCCGACAAAATAAGGAGGTCGTCATTACCCCAGTCCCCCGAACCCCTCCCGCCTCCCGCTCCCAGGCATCAGCATCCGACAGTGCCCCCCCTATCATCCAGAGCCCCCTTACTGTCCATCGAATGTGCAGCACCATGTCCAGTGTACAGCAGTCAATATAGCGCCTGGGCTCCTCCTCACGATATACCGTCCAGTCCTCGTCCCTGCGCTTCAGTTGTCTCCGGGACCGCTGCACTGGACTGGGACACTACCACTGGAGTATGCAGCAACGTGTCTGGCACAAGGATCTCCCCAGGCGATGAATGTCGAGATGCCGCTGGCAAGTGATTCAACTCTGGCAAATCCACGCAGAGAGATCCATCCTCACCCACCGTGACTCGATTGCCTTCCACACTCTCATCCGCCCAGGACCGTTGACGTCGTCTCCGGCTGCGCTGCCTCCGCGGTCTGGTCCCCCATATGCTACGAGACCTTGCACGTTCTTCAGGAGGGAGGGCATCTCCCAGAATCTCGAGCCATTCCCACACCTCCGCAGGGTTTTCAAAGAAGTATGCCTTCCCCTGGGCCAGAACCTTGAGTTTCGCCGGGTAGAGTAGCATATATTGTAGCTGCATTTCTCTGAGCTTATTTTTGACCGCCAGAAAGGACTTGCTGCTCTTGAACCAACTGTGTATAGTCCGTAAAGATGGATACTCTCGAGTTCTCAAATGCAAGGGCCTTGGCCCCCCTGGCAGCTCTCAGGATACAGTTCCTGTCGCGGTAGTTAAGTATCTTGGCAATAATAGCCCGTGGAGGGACTCCAGGCCACGGAGGCGGAACTAGCGCTCTGTGGGCTCTCTCTATTACGAAGACGTCTGACAGTCCTTCAGGACACAGGACCGTCCGAATCCATTGCTCAAGGAAGCGCTCCGGGTTACCAGCCTCTGTCCGTTCAGGAATACCTAGCACGCGAATGTTACTGTGTCGCGCTCTCCCCTCCGCATCTTCGGCCCTACGCTCCAGCACCTCCGTCGTAGCAGAGAGTTGTGAGACCGTCTTTTTCAGGGAGGCGACCTCCCCTGCAGTTGAGTTATGTTCTCCTCCTCATCCTTAACTTTATCGGCCACCTTACGCAGGTCGGTCCGTAGGAGGTTCACATCGATGGACACAGTCTCAATCTGGCGCTCCAAGGCCGAGTGGGACCCCTGTATTGCCTTCAGTAATTACGCCCTCGATGGTTCCTCGGGCGTTGGATCACCCTCCTCCGGTCCCGACTGGTGTGTGAGTCTCTGCGAAGGGAGCCTCTGCGTAGTATACTGCGTGATGGTGTTGGGCTGTACCTCTCGAGGCGTTTTGACCTTACGAATCCTGAAGTATGTCAAAGACTTTCCCAGTTATCTCCTGTCCACGACACCCACAATACAGCAGCGCACCTAGAAGTCCCCCTCAGGAGGCACCTCCCTCCCGAAGGCACTGTCCGACCAGGGTCCGGCCAGCCTCGGACTCTCAGTAGCAGGGGTCAACTCCGGGTCCTCCACTTAAGCCCCTTATGTCTCCAGGCCAGGCCTCAGCTCATAGGGGGGGGTGAAAATCCCATCCACCTACCGGCCGCCGCTTCCTCCATTGCTCTCAAGGGCACACACGTTGCTGTAGTCCACGGTGCAAGATCAGCCCTCCAGTCGCGAAACCGGGAGCCCCGTCCCCGGACAGGTGGGGACCAGTCCTCCGCTGGTCCGCTGTAGCTCAACCTGGCCCTCAGGCAGGACCGTCGGCCCTCGATGTCAACGGGCCTCCCCGGTGCAGACCAGGTCGAAGTCCGGGAAGTAGGCCCAGACCCTGGCCTCGATTTCGTGCGGCCCCGTCCTGGCCGGTGCAGGTCACAGCGCCACCACATGGCCCAGCGGCTGCTCAGGGTCAGTTAGGCCGATTCGGTCAGCAATCCGGCCTCCAGGCAAGACGGGGCCCCCCGATGGCAACAGGCCTCCCGGGTGCAGTTGATCACTTGTCCGAGCTATGGGCCCCGACCTCAGCCTCAGGTTCATGTGTGGGCCCACATCGGGACAGGGCCCCAGCACCACCTCCCGGCCCTGCGGAGGGCCCGACGACACCTCCGCAATCTCCAGCCGGCACTGTCCCGAGCCCAGGCTCCGAACTGTCAGGTAGGATCCGCTATCTGCGGGCTCCCCAGGAAACCTCCAGTCGCGGCCGTGACTAGGCCCAATCCACAGACTCCAGCAGCCGCGGCGCCACCACCAGGTCAGCCGCCGACTTCTCCGCTACCGGTCAGCCGGTGGGCAGCGGGCCGATCTCTCTGGGCCTCCCCGGCACCAGAGGGGCTCAACACTACTCCGGTGACCGCGCAAGAGTCCGATGGCAGTGGGTTCGCACGCGTCCGGAGCCGCCGATGTTCAGGGTAGGCCGCAATCCCCGGTCTCAATTACTGGCAGGGCCGGGAGCGAACAGCGCCATCAGGAACCACCATCTATCCGCCCGCTCATTATCTCAAAACCGGGCAGGGGTGAGCGGAAGGCAGGCCGGGAACGTGGCACTGCAAATCACACCCCGAGGTGGGCTGCAAGGATCAAAATACAGGATTTAAGCGGCGACTGGCCGGGAGCCGAAGGAGCTCACGTCCTGTCGGCCATGCTGCTTGGCCACGCCCCCCAGTCACTAATATTCTTAGATGTTAGAGCAATCAAAGGTTTTGCAATTAAAGAGAAATTAGGTATCCACTGCATGCAAAAGAAAGTCATACCTATAAAGGCACGAACATCAGATCAGGTCTGGGGATGTTTCATTTTCTCTACCAAATGATTTCTGTGTGGGTGCAGTCTTCTGCCCCCCTTTGACAGGAGGTGACCTAAATAGGCAACCTCCTGTTGAAAATATTGCATTTTATATAAGGACACTTTATGTCCTAAGAGTGCTAAATGGTTTAACAAATTAACTGTTGTCTCCTTACAACCTTCCTCTGATCTGAGGCAAATAACAGATCAACAATGTATTGGAGTAATACAGAGCCTTTTGAGGGGGTAAAAACATCTAATTGTTTTCCAAAGCTTGACTGTAAATACTAGGGCTTTCTGTATACCCTTGAGGAGCATGTGTAAATGTTAGGGAACACCCTTGGAATAAAAATGAAAAAAGGGTATTGACTTTCTTTAGCAATGGGCACACTAACAAATGCATTTTTTAAATCAGGCACAGTAAAATATTTGGCTGAAGACGCAATCAGCTTAAAATGGAATTCATGTCAGGAACCACAGGATATTGGGGTACTACAATTTTATTAATATATTGAAGATCAATCACTAATCAATATTTATCAGGGATTCCCTTTGTGGTTTTAATAGAGAACAGGAAGTATAGGAATATTACATTAGCTGCCTTCTGTTTCTTTTATTATCCCATTATGTATTAAATCAGAGATAACCTCTTTGAGACCTTCCTCTCCCTCCCGGGACATTTTGGATTAAGGAATGCGGGGTAAGGGAACATCTTTTTTAACAGTGATTACTATGGGACCTATGTCCATTTTGCCAACATCATCATCTCCTGATGCCCAGACCGTTTTATCAATTGCCTGAAATTCAGGTGGTAGGTGAGTAACATCTATCATTGTAAAATTCTCAGAACCTATTGATATAAAGACACCATCAGAACAATAAATGTTAGCATTCAGCCTTTTCAATGGGTCCAGACCTAATAAGTTCTCAGCACAATTTGTAGTAAGCACAAATGGGACAGAGGTGGAAAGGGACCTATAGTAACATCTAGGGGTTTGGAGATGGGGTTCTGGATGGGGATACCTGAGAATCCCACTGATGTATTCATTCTGCCGGAGTGGGGAGCCCCTGGAAATTGGTCATGAGCTACAGAGGTGGGAGTGGCACCTGTATCAACAAGGAGGTCGCTTACTTCCCCTTCTATATCCATTGTGACATTTGGACCTGCTTGATTAACTGGAATCGTAATCCTATTTCCACCCTTTTCATTGCTGTCCTTTTGTGAATACTCAAAGGTATTATAATCAATGTCAGTAAAATCTTCAGTATAAAATCTTCTATCAACATGTTGACCATCCATGGATTTTTTTTACAAAAACAGTCCTAGCAACAAAGCAAAACAAGGGTGCCTGTGTTGGTGCTAGGCACTAGATTTTGCGACACCACTGGCAGAAAGGACAGGAATGCACCTTATCTCATAGATACTGTGCATTCCTGCCCTTTCAATTTGGAGTAGGGCAGCGCAGCAAAGAGACTTGTGGTGCTGCCCTATTCCAACTCTCTGTAAATGAGGTCCTCAATGCAAGAAAGTGTGAGAGAACCCTTCAAGAAGAAGCTCATTGGAATTCAAACCGAGGATAACGCCCCACCCCTTTTAAAGGTCACCAGCCCCACAACTGCTTAAATTATTTTCACATTTTTCATTTATAAACACGTGAATATCAGAATATTTGCAATGCAATGGGAGTACAGAAGCAGAAAAAAGCTATGGATGAACAGAATGATTAAGGAGTTTATCAAGTGCCTTTTCAGGGATTTTTCCTCAGTGACATACCCGCCGATGTCACAGCAACTGAACACTGAGTTGAACTGTACACAATTGATAAGTCCTTTCAAGCCGTTTCAATAAGCAGAAATAAAATATATTTCCTGAATGGTCGCACTTCTGCTGGCGATAACATCGACTTGGATGGTCTATGAAAGCTAAGCTCACCATAACAGAAACATTTCTAGAATTATGCAAGGATAGGGTCTCCTTGAAAAAGTACCCCCTTTTGCATTCTTTAAGTGTTCACTGAATAGAGTTTAGTGTATTCATATTCGTATGCACATGCTTAATTTAGAAATATGTCTTAGATTTAGTATTAATTTCACATGTTCTTCATATAATATTTTGATTTCTTATAGGTTGATTGTTCAGCTTTTGCTCATATATTATGTATCAGTGTGAATTATGTGTAGCAGATTCTAGTAAATGTGCAATAGAAATTGTATTCTAATTCTTGCATTTTCTTTCACTAATCATAAGGTCTAATCCTTTCATAATAATAAGAAAATAATATTTAAGTCTGATGCAAAGGCATCTTCGTTGAGCGGGGAGAGAAACCTTCAGATTTTAATTGGAGGTTTGAGCAAGCTGCATGCTCCAGACATCTTAGATGAAAGCCAGGGGCGGACAGCCTTCAGCTCAGGAGGTCATAACTGAGCCACAAGCTTTTCTAAGCACAGTAGCTGATTGAAAACAAATTATTTACCAAAGGTATCCAGAGTGTCAGAGTTCATCTGGGAAACTTATATAAGGGCTTTAAAGCTAACAAACATTTAGCTGCAAGCTAGGAAGGGAGGATTTGTTTGCTACAGGAAGATTCCATTACTCTGCTTTGATGTAATGAATACTTTCTAAACACCATTTGATATGTTACAATTCTTTTACTATATTGTCTAATCACCTTCTTAATTATACACTTTAGAAATATTTTGCTGGAACATCTATTCATAAAATTTGTTCTAGATTAGGGTATTAAATATACAAAAAATAAAAAATATATAGTGCCAACAATAAATACACAGAAAAATGCCACTTTTCACGACAAACATGAGGGCAGACCTTTAATGTTTAGGAACTCCAAGGCCCAGCAATACATGTTATGAAAAAGGCATAGAACGTCCAATCTTTTAACAGTGATGTTTGAGATGGAAAATAGAAGGGTCCATCCAGATCAGACTGGCAGCCCCTAAAGTAAACTCATGGTGGAGAGCGGCATGCAGCCATGGATATACAGACACTCATAACTTATGAGGCTGACGTGCAGTATTGAAGAACACCCCCCTAACATTTATAAGGCCTCTCCATAATGTACCAACTGAAAAGAATCTTTAATTAACTGGAGCTCATGACATAAAACTTTAAGAATAAGCATGGCAATGTTAAACTGGATCATTACCATTACTTAATTTAAATATCACTCCCCAACTGAGGAAGGGCATCCTATCCACCTTGTGCCACAGGACACACTACAATGTGAGCTGGGACCTTACCCACTATAACATGCGCTCCAATCACTCTTCAATTGAAACCAACCTCAAGAGATCCCGCATGGTCTGCCCTAAGCCCTTCCTATCCTCGCCCTTCTTCCAGCCTTGCCTAAAAAAACTGGTTGTTTCCCTTCTTGATATTTCTAACCGGCCCAATTCTCTGTGCATTTTATCATATTCTGCTGATATATGATTACTTTTCAAGTCTCTAGGCATTCTTCAGTTTGCCACTAGGGCATTCATCAATAATTGGTAATCGGCACCAAGAGACACACGTGGCTGGTAGGCCCCAACATTCCTGAGGAAACTGTCCGAAGCTTCCCCAGTCCTCCAGCCACCCCTCCCCCTCCCAAGGAGAGAAGAGAGACAGTACAGAGGCGAAGAAAATACCGCGCACGCCCCATCCCCTTCAGAAACAAGGCCAAGGCCGTAAAACAGTGTGAAAGCTATGATGACAATCTCATAATTCAGTGGTGTTCTGTTTGTCTGAACTCCGATGCGGAAGTACATCTCTGTTGTTTAATGTGCTAGAAACAAACAGCGCATACAGTCCGAGTTGCCCTGTACATATAGCAACACAGTAAAAGTGTTACAAAAAGACACATTAAGTTAAAAAACGCTGCAGAGGGCAATGTTTCCAATACACAATTACGGTGTCTTTATAACAGGATAGAAAACGGACATGGCATTGAATATTTTTGTCCAGAGTTTACTAAGTTCTACAGGTGAAGGCACTCTTGTGTGATTGCCAAATGTATTTCTATGTTGTTGCTAATATGCAGCAGGTGAGGCTTGATGTTATCAAAACAAACTTCCAGTCCACCTGGGGTGCATGATCGAAGAGCATCAGACGCTCTTTTTTGTGCGCTTTGAAGCAAACTAGGATTTGAAACAAGCTAAAGATAATGAGAAAAGGAGAAATAGCAACACCAAGTGTCAAGACTGACCTACCCGACTTGTAAGTCTTGTCCTCAGCTCCGTCAAGTTGATGTTGCAGGCGAAGTTACTGCACACTAGCAGTCGTTTTCACAAGCTTCTGAAATGCCCTTAACAGGCACACAAGGTCAGTGGCGTACCTAGAGCTTTTGGCGCCCGGGGCTATCCCTCAGATTGCCGCCCCTGGCAGATAGCGGGGGAGGTGGAGGGGGGGTGTTGCTGGAGAAAAAGGGCGGCGAGCACTTGAAAGAGGTCCAAGGGACACGTGGCCTCAATCATGCAAGTTACTTGTACATACATGACACAGTTACACAGTTGAATACATCGCAGTACAAGGGAGACCACATAGATTGCATGATCTATCTGGGGACTCAGAAAAACAACATGTGACAATCATCAGTGATGCTGAACGATTATCTGGTCTCCCCCTCACACAATGCAATTTTGCACATACATGACACTATTCTGGGATCTACAGCTGACATTAAGTGACCAAACATGGTCCCCCCATTTAAAGCAGTGTGGATGTGCACAAAGGTGATGTGCTCTGGTGACCCAATACCACCACCACCAATACCACCACAATACAACCACCATCAATACCACCACCACCAATATTGTCATGTCCTTGTAGCCGGACTGCCGATACACCAGACACAGGACACAAGTGAGGGTATGTAGTCTTCTTTATTGTCTTTGCAGCAGCCAGCCTCAGCACGTCCTGTCCCCTTGGTCCGTCCTCTTCGTGTCCGTCCCCTTCCTGTCCCCTAGCAGGATGTGGTGTCCGGTGACCTGGTCACCTCCCTCATGACCCACAGGGTCCTAGTGTCCCCTCCTGTCCAGTCGCCCATCTGTCAGGTCACTACACCTCCCCCCTTGTCGCAAACAAATCTTTGGTGCATACAAACAAATCTTTAGTACATTTCACTAGACATTGTCACCCCCTTTTATGTTGACAATTTTTTGCTGATGATTTTTTTTGGAGAGGTATAGAGAGAGAGAGAGAGAGAGAGAGAGAGAGAGAGAGAGAGAGAGAGAGAGAGAGATATAGACATTGATATGCGGAAAAAAGTGTGTCCACAGGTCTCCGTTTCTGCATCTCCTCAATCAGTTTCTTGGACTTCTTGCCTTTTCTTTTTGGTCTTTGTTCTGTTAAGTCTTCTTGTGTTGCTTCCCTTTGGGCGTCTTTCTTCAGCCCATCTTTCGGCCGCTCCTCTTCTTTTGTCTTCACTTCTCTGGAGTACGACTCATTCCTGGTGATGTGGTATTGTCTTGCTGACGCCGTTATCATTTGTCCTCCCACTTTCGTTACGGTCAGTGTGTCTTTTGCGAAAGTGCTGTCTGACTTTCATTGTTGTCTTTGTCGAGCTAGCGCAGTGTCTCCTTCTTTCGCTTTCGCATCTGTTGCATGTCTCTTCCGATCAGCATCCGCCTTCATTCTTGTTTTCGCTTCTTTGTCTCTTTCAGCTATGTCTTTTTGTTCCGCCCTTTCCACTTCTTTCACTTGGGGCAAACTCGTTCTACTTGATCGCCCCAACACCAGCTCCGCAGGGCATCTTCTTGTGGTGCTGTGAGTGGTGTTTTGACAGTCTCTCAGCACCTGCCATAGTGCTTGTCCAATTGAGATCTGTGTTGTCTTGTTGCTCTCGATTGCCTTTTTGATCGTTCCCATAGATCGTTCGGCCATTCTGTCTTCTTGCGGCCACAGAGACGCTATTCGTCGATCGTTGATCCCGAGATACTCCATGAACCTTTTGCATTCGTCACTAGAGAATGGTGGTCCATTGTCTATTTGTTGTGTCTGCTGTGACACCCATGCTGCCAATATGTGATCCAGAGCTGGCAAAGTTTTGTTGGCTGATGTTGACGCCACTTGTCTCACTATGGGGAATCTGGAGAACTCATCTATTACTACCAGTAGGTAATTTCCTGCTTTCAACTGCCCGTAGAACTCAGCTGCCAGCTCTGTCCATGCTGCTTTTGGAAATGCGGACATTTGCAGTGGCTCCTGCTTTGATGTGGGCCCCGTTATTTGGCAGATGTGACAGTTCATCACACTTTCTACTCCCATGTCCTCAAGTCCCGGGAACCATACTTTTTCTCGCACCATTTTTTTTGTTGTCATAGTCCCTCTATGTGACTCATGTGCCAATTTTGCTGTCTTTCTTCTCAGCGTCCGTGGTATTACTATCCTGGTGCCTCTCATTACTGTTCTGTTCTCGCTTTCTGGTAGTCCTTCGCTAGTCTTTCTGAACCCCAACAGCTCTTCCTTCAATGCTTTTTTTTTTCCAGCTGCTGTTGTTGTTAGCGTGCCTCCACCTTTGCTGTTTTGTCACCTTCATTATGGTCTGCATGGTGATGTCTTGTTTTGTCTCTTGTTCTGGTTCTTTCATTGTTATCGTTGCCGGTGTGTTATGCTTCAGTGCAGAGTTTAGATGTTCCTCCGCCATGGTTGCTGTATCGTGTTCCTGTTCCTTCCCCGGCTTGTGTATCATTTCACACGCCCACACTGCCGCCAAACTCTCTTTTTCCGGCTGGTAGTATCCTGGCTGGGAGTATCCTTCTTCTACGTTTGATATACTTTTGCTCCCATGTGCCACCATGTGTCTTCGGTAATCTTTTCCTTTTTTGTGTTGTGCCAATATTGCTCCCAGTCCCACTGGGCTGGCATTTACAGTCAGTCCAATGCGCGGCTTGCGGTATTCTTTTAGGATGCTTCTTTTCTCTGGCATGTTGTATGTCATGGCCATGAGACCCATTGTCTGAGCTGTGATGATGCTCAGCAAACATGGCGCCGAGATGTCGCCCTTCGGCACATAAATGTCCTCGTTGATCTTTTGGTCGTCGTGTGTCGGCTCTTCTGTAAATTTCGATACCCACATGATGTTACATGTTGTACCGCTGTCCAAAACAAACTTTGTTTTGTGTGATCCTGCTCCTACAGTCACGTACTCTGTCTTTTTCATTTTGCTTTTGCCCACCAGGCACCTTCTTTTTCTTTTTCCATCTTCATTCATTGACTCTGTGGTAACATCCGTCATAAGATAGAGTCGTTCAGTCCTTTCTTCTTCTTCTTCTTCTTCTTCTTCTTCTTCTTCTTCTCCCCATTCTGGTGAAGAGCTCCTTGTTCCTGTTTCACCATGTCTGCTTGTTGACACTTGCGGTCTCCATGGTCTTCCTCTGTCGTTTCTGAACTGCATTCCTTGGCGTGCGCTGGCATAGTCATTTCTCCCGTTTGATTTATTGCACATCTGGCCAAGCGTTAGGCATGGGCCTCGATGTGGACATTCAAGTCCACCCCTGTAGCATGTTCCTTCATCATGGTGCTTCCTCGTGGCCTGTTCATTCCTGCCTTTTTTCCAGCTGCCCGCGCGATCTTGTTCCACTCGTTTGTCTTTCCCTCGCTCCGTTTCCTGACCGTGGGCTGTCGCTCTTGCCTCCACTCTTGCTAGCGACGTGATATTCTCTAGTGACGTTAGTTCTCTAATTCCTACTTGTGGCTCAAACAACTTGAAGGGTGGCGGTCTTCTGTCTTGTGCGTTTTCTCTTTCTTGTTTCGTTTCTGCCATCTCTTCTATTTTCCGTGCTCTTCCTGGCACTCTTTCGTGTGCTCTTCCTGGCACTTTTTTGTTGTTTCCCGTGCTCTTCCCGGCACTCTTCTGTTCTCCGTGCTCTTCCTGGCACTCTTTTGTTATTTCCGGTGCTCTTCCTGGCACTCGTCTATTTTCCGTGCTCTTCCGGCACTCTTCCATTCTCTGTGTTTTTCCAGGCACTCTTTTGTTGTTTCCCGCGCTCTTCCCGGCACTCTTCTGTTCTCCGTGCTCTTCCTGGCACTCTTGTGTTATTTCCGGCGCTCTTCCTGGCCCTCGTCTATTTTCCGTGCTCTTCCGGCACTCTTCCATTCTCTGTGTTTTTCCAGGCACTCTTTTGTTGTTTCTTGTGCTCTTCCTGGCACTCCTCTGTTCTAGGTGCTCTTTCTGGCACTCTTTGTTTGTTTCCTGTGCTATCTCTTCTTTTCTGTGCTCTTTTGTTGTTTCTGGTGCTCCTCCTGGCACTCTTCTCTTCTCCGTGCTCTTCCGGCACTCTTCTATTCTCCGTGCTTTCCAGGCATTCTTTCGTTCTTTCTTGTGCTCTTCCTGGCACTCTTCTGTTCTAGGTGCTCTTCCTGGAACTCTTCTATTCGTTCCTGCGTTTCCTGTTTCTTTTGACCTTTTCTTTTTGTTGTTTCTCCTTTTCCCCCTTTTTTTTTTAATTTATTTATTTCTTTATTTATTTGCATTTGCATTTGCCTGTGCTTTATTTCACCATTAATTCTTAAGTCGGCACTTTTTCTTTTCTCACTTTCCTCTGAACCTTTCTTTAGCTTCTCTTGCTCTTATTTCAGTCTTTTAACACTTTTCCTTCTCTTTTTCTTCCTTTGCCTGACTCTGTTATGGCTGCTCTGTTGTTTCCAATGTCCTTTTCTTTGATGTCCTCTTTAAGATGGCCGCCGCTCTTCTCGCGAGATTTCGCGCTCGAAATCTCGCTCTCGCCTGACTTTGAAATGGCCGCCCACCACGCTCTCGCCTCCTATTGGTCCAGCCGCCTGGATCTAAAATGGCCGCCGAGACTCTCAACCTCTCGCGAGAGCTCGCACGTCCACTTTCGAAGCTTCGCGCTTACCGCGGATGTTTCTTTTCTTGCTTCAGAGGCGGTCGGGTGGGCTCCGATATCGCTCTTCTCCTCGTTTCTTCTCCTCACCACTTATCCAGGGTGGGCACCTGGTTACTACTGATGCGTGTGAACGTCGATCCACACGTCGGTCTACACGTCGATCTGCGCGTCGGCTCGTTTCCCCTTGTCGCCAGTTGTCATGTCCTTGTAGCCGGACTGCCGATACACCAGACACAGGACACAGGTGAGGGTATGTAGTCTTCTTTATTGTCTTTGCAGCAGCCAGCCTCAGCACGTCCTGTCCCCTTGGTCCGTCCTCTTCGTGTCCGTCCCCTTCCTGTCCCCTAGCAGGATGTGGTGTCCGGTGACCTGGTCACCTCCCTCATGACCCACAGGGTCCTAGTGTCCCCTCCTGTCCAGTCGCCCATCTGTCAGGTCACTACAAATATCACCCCCACCAATACCACCATTGGTGATGGTATTGGTGGTGGTATTGGTGGTTAGTGTCTTCTTTCTAAGAGGACACTTAAGACAAACTTATAGAAGGAGCCTTAACTGAATACTATGTGCAGAGACCAAAGTCTCGATAACAGTGGTTCCTGGACCCTTATACCCATGCGCTAGTCTGCGTGTAATCAAGGAATGACTTGCACCTGCTACCCAAGAGAATACTTCTTGTAGGACATAAGCCCACCTAAAACCATTGTACTCAATTTACATCCGTGCCCGTTAGTCAGTGGTTTTAAGATAAAATGCTCATACATTTTAATACTGATTAATATTTTATCAAACCATTGCAGCTCACGAGTCCCAGGTCTCATATATAAAAGAGTCTTACCACAAGACACTATTCAATACATGGTTTCAGGTTTTCTTTAACATATCAGAAGTTCATAAATAACTGTATTTTCTGCAAAGTACAAGGACTACAACAGCTAGACTTCAGTTCTACCTGCATCCTTCACATACCCTCTCTTTCCTATGTTAATTTTCTCTCTCCATGCACACTCACCTCTTCCCTACACCTCTCTCGCTTTTCCCCATTATTTTTCATGCTTACATGCCCCCGCATGTAGGGAACATTGCACTGGCAGTCGGTTCCCTTACCTGGAGCAGCCCTGGGTGGCAGCTAGTTCACCTCCCTGGCGGTGGCAGACAGGCCCTGCAGCCTGACATCCCACTAATCCCAGCTGCAGAAGTTACATTTATCTTGTACAAAGTTGTGGAAACCACACCCATCTCCTCACAAAGGACATTTACCAACTTTTGCACAACTTTGTGTACATTCTCTGCACACCTATAGTGATCCACCTCGTAGCAAGTCTTCTGGGGCACGTGCCCAGCTCAGTTCATCATTCACCACGTGCCCTCTCTGATCTCCTGTCACTGACTGCATCCTCCCAGGATCAGGCTCGGACTGCAGCGCTCTTTCTTGAAACCTCCACAAAGTTCTAGGAAAAAAGCTGCAACTTCGCAAAGTCAAGAGGGTTTACACTTACTCACATTTGTGAGCGAACAGCGAGTGCAATGATGACGTATCGAAGAAGATAAACTTTTAGAGAACAAGTCTAAGAGCCTTCCCATGGCAGCTGGGCTTGATTAGAGGAAAAACTATCTTGGTAAGTGAAGACAATTTTCTTGTAATACACAAAAGCTTTGTGAAGGCGAAGGCAAACTTAAACACGTAGGGCCATATTATCAAGAAAGCGCGATACAGGAAACTGCCGCTAAAGCAGCGATAAAGGGCTTGATAATGTGCCCTTGTGATTTCCCATAGAAGCCCAGGTTCTGGGAGGCAGCTGTAAGTAAGTAAGTAATTGAGAAGCAGCCTCAGGTGTACAGGGCTGAAACTGTACACGCCCAGTCTGTTTCAGAATGTGACGCTTATCACGTCATTAGTGGGTGGTCCCAGAGGACCCCCAAGTACTGCAGACCTGGGCTGGCAGCATGTCAGCCTGTAGGCTGCTCATCATTCACTGCTGCACCTATCACCATATAAGTGACGCATTCGCACTAGCACATGTGCATAAGAAAAACTGCATGATGTCTGTTTCAGCAAGCATCACTCTAAGCAGGCAAAGGCACCAGCAGCAGCTGTCACAGGTAAGCGCGGTGGGGCAGGGCAGGGCGCAGCAAGGGGGGAAGCCGACAGGTGACGGAATAGGTGTTATTTATTTATTTAATTATACCTATTCCGTCGTCTGTCGACTTCCTCCCGCTCCCACCTCGCCCCGCCCGCCATGTTTACCTGTGCCGGCCGCTGCTGAAAGGCAGCATATTAAGGGAAATGTGGATGGTAATTGCTTTACGCAATTACCATCCTAACAGCTTGTAAAGTTGGAGGGGAGTGGCCCGTCAGACCATCACCAGAAACCACCCCTGATGTGGTGTCAGGTAAGGTCATATATGCCCCCAGCTCTATCACTCTAAAATCAAACCAACAAGCGCTTATCCATATGTCATTGACTCACACTGTATTGTTAGTCACATATCACGTATTTACTGCTCATAAACACTATGTAACTCAAGCCCTAAAAAATCACACATGTTGATTTTATTATTCTTTCATACAGGTACTCATTCAAGTCACTCATTCAAGTAAATTGCTTGCTTCGGCTGGGACAGAGGTAATTGCAACTGCAGCAGGGCAACACATAGGACTGTTTTTGCAACCTAAACTACCCACACAGACAAGTATATCCTTATGCAAACAAGCTTAAACATCAATATATGTTTTGCCATATCTTTCAACTGTTCTCTTATCTAACTTTGGCATGTAAACTGTTACTCTGTTGTATACTGCTATTTCTATTTGTTGCTATAAAAGTCCTTTGCTATTGTCCCATCCACCACCTGCCACAACATCAACCTCTGCCCCTAGCAGTGCAACAACACCTGGACGGGCATCACACAGCAGACTGATGATACATACTGGTATGTTTAATCTCTACTTTTTGCCTAAAGATCTAACCTATTTATTACTGAGAGAGTAGCTGTGTGTCTATTGTCACACATCCCTGTTGGCACAATCCGAAATATGTCACCCTGTTCTTTCAGATATTATTAGTCATAATAAATGGGCTTGAAATTTGGCAATGTAAGTGTAGCACCTGGTAAGTAAGAGAAGGTCAATACTTTGGCATCCAAAATGCCATGTCTATTTTCCTGGATGCTATATTGAGTTTCTAAGATTCGGTGACTTAACACAGAATATGAGTTAACAAGTTTTTGGTGAAGAGTGACCAATGCCCAGTAAGCCCTGCGGTCCAAGTTCCCATCTGAACACACGGGTGAGTCATGATAATATTGTATCTTTAGATTATGATTAGTTTATGAAACTACAATATTTGTGACCAAAATAAGGATTACAATACGTGAGAAAAAACAACATATGTCATCCCAGACATGCCGTTAGTGAGGGTGATCAATAGAGAGGCATGAAACACATACCTAATGTGTAAAGTTTTTCTATTTTCTTAGTGCACAAATACCCCTTAGCAGTCAAAATGCAACAGAACATGAATAATGCAAAATTTCCGAGATTACTTTGATTACTCCAGTGTAAATAAAATTACTACTAGGTCTAATTTTGATTGTATTCTTACTGGACTGACCATTGGCCTAGATGCACCACCCCCAAGTAGATCACGGGAGGTACGTGGGTTAAACATCTAAACCTGGTTCCCTGACACAAGGTAATAAATTGGCTTGTTCCTGCACTTGCCAGAAGGTTTGGCGGTGTCTAAAACGGGGCCGTTTTTTCTAGTGAATCTGCAAAAATGTATTACCTCATTTAATTCCCAAGGCGGCCACTGCTTTTCATTTGAATGAACCAGTCATTTTTAAAACATCTTTCCAAAACCTAAAAGATACTGCTGAAAGAGCATTATGCACTTCAGATATCTAGACATGTCTTAAGTTCTATTTTAACAAGACCAATGACTTCTGCAGATGTGATCAGCTATTGGTTGCTGTTGGACACTCTCAACAGGATTAGCCCCTATTGAAACAACGAATAGCCCTTTGGGTGGTGACTGCTATAGCTTTCTGTCACTCAAAGACAGGGTGACCTCAGCAAGGTCCAGTGAAGGAGCAGCTGCATACACTCAGCAGCCCTCTTTGCTGGCGTGCCTACAGCAGATAGATGGATGACAATCTGTGGACATTGATACACCTTTACTCAAACTTACAGCCAAGAGCAGTGTTTCCCAAACTGTGATTCACGACCCACTGGTGAGTTGCATGCCGCAATTTCTGGAGGTCGGGAAAGTCTGAGCAATAATCAAAGATGCTTTAAATTCTTTGTTTATCTTGTCATATCTGCTGTGCTTCAAAGACAGAAGTCAAATCTAAGACTAAGCTTTCTGACAAATTGCTGCTAATTCTTCTAACATGATGAATTGTGTTTACTTTTATTTCTCTGACTGCAAAGTGTGAGTAGTATTTAAAGTGAATTATGTGATAATATTGCTGGAGTAGAGAGAGTGTGAAAGGAAAGGCTGCAAGATGTCATTCTTTGCTACACACAACAAAGTGTAAATACCTGTAAATGAACTGTACACATATTCAGACTATAGCAAACTTAGGAATGCAAAAACGAAGCACATTTTTTTGTAATTCTGAAGTGTGCTGGAAACAGAGATTTTAACAGGATCAAAAGAAATCAAGACGCTTTACTTGGGGATGCACAAATGATAAATGTTCACATAAACCCAATTTCCACACATCATCATTTGTGTTCTATATAGTTTTATCAGTAAATCTGTGTGTCTGAGCAAATGTAGTGGCCATTTCAATGGAAAAATGTGCTGTCTGAAAATGACAATGCACTACCATACGATGCTTAAGTAATATTCATTCTAAAATCGACCCCCCCTCATGACCATTAAAGGTAGGTGAGTCACATAAGCTTGTTTTAAAATTTGGGCTGTGGTTCTAAAATGTTTGGGAAGTACCATCTTACAGGTAAATGATAAAGAGAGAGGCAGAAGTGGGACAGGTGGTCATTTGACATCTCATACAATAAGTTTGTTTGAAGATTTATATAGCGCAGCTTATCACCTGTGAGGGTATCCAGGCGCTGTCCCTGTACATGGGGAGATTAGGTGATTTGCGCAGAATCGCAGGACGGTGTGCAGACGCCGAGACTCGAAACCGGATCCCCAGCTTCCAAGTCAGCAGCTCTGGTCACTGCGCCACATCCTCTCACTTTAAGGTTAGCCTTTCTTTGTTTTGTCAGATATCCACTGTTTGTTTATGTACAAATATATTATTATTCTTGCTACTCTGATTCAAGCATGTAAATCTATGACAGATTCAATGCTGGCAAACTAAAACGTTACTTACCTGTAACTACAGTTCTCGAGCCTTGCTAGCTTTCATTAATGCATGTTGCCATCCTGCCTGCCAGAAATGCAGCTACTGGTTGAAATCCTTTCACACGTGTGCTATGAAATCTGAAGTATAATGGCCTCTGGAATGAATGGTGTTCATTGTGTTTTCACCTTATTAGCAGACGTTTGGGTTGTTTTAATGAGGAGAACCAAGTTCGATCATGCTATGTTTAACACTGTATTGCTATTTTCAAACTCGCCAGTTCAATGTCAGAGAATGATACAAGCATGTGAATCCATGATTGATACCAACACAGGAGAACTAGATTTACAAGTGAGTAACTTTTCCTAATGATGAGATGTTTGCTCTGATGTAGTGTTTTGGATGAGGGGTGAAAAAAAGGCCACTTCTTTTTTATTTATGACCACATTATAAATTTGTTTGAAAATAATGTATAATGCACAAACATATATACACGGAGTAGAAATAATAATTTAGATATTAGATGAGTTTTCCTAAAAGCACTTTATGACGTGTAAACCACGTGATCAAAGAGAAGTTCTCAGTCTTACATCATCTAGTTAACTCACTTCCTGACTATGTTGATCTAGTCAGGAAAAGGGTAAAACATTTTCTCTAGAGCTCTCACTCAAGAAGTACAGGCCAAAAATGGGCCTAGCTCCATTCAGTGTGAAACCTCTTCCAATTGCTTTGACATTGCTCATGTTAAAAAGACAGTACAACAAAACATCTGCAACAGGAAAGAGAGCATGTTCTGCCATTAGGAGCCTTAGAACTGGTGCCATCAAATTACTGGGAGCTTATATAGCCTTATAGCCCGCCCTAGAGGGCTATAACGGCTATTAAAGGCCCACTTCAGGGTCAAAGGCCCAAGCTGAATGCGAGGGAGTGGGACTTTAATGACGGCATAGCCCAGCTACAGAGTATTATAAGGCTATTTCACCACTAGAGGACAGAATGTTCTAACAAATAAAACAAAGGCCTCACGGAGCCCAAGGGAAGAAATATCCCCTTGTGCTCCGTGAGGCCTTTATTCACAGAAACAGCTGTGTACGACATATTGGAATTTTGGAGGTCCAGGCTTCTACTGTCCATTAGAAGCCTGGAGCACTCCATTGTTTTCATCGGAGCACCCAACATTCCAATGTTCTAATGTGAGGTATGTGTTGAAGCTAAAATATGAGAAGATTAGGGTCTTTAAATTCTCAAGAAATAGATCAGAAGGTAGAACCACTGGATGCAACAAGAAGAGGGGGTTCCCAGTCTGTCACAGATCTGCACACAGATCAGTAGTATAGGGAATATCACATCATGTTTCTGTGCCCTCCTTTTCAGCCTTCTGTTAACAATGTGGGTTTTTATCCAAGGCAATCTTTTCTGTTTGACCCTGTCAGAAACCCGTCCTTGGAAGCTTGTTTCCGGTCCAGGGAAGGCATGGCTTGGCAGTTCGGGCTGGACTGTTCCCATGAGGCACAGGGTCAGATGATTTGCATATGGCCATGTCTGAACTGGGTTGGTGTGGAGTGCAAAAAAACGATGGATTTAGGCCCAGATCTCTGTACTGGGGTGAATGTATGACATTGTTCTGCATTCTGTCCATCAACTGTGGTTTTTGCATTTGTCACCCCGAGTGGGATGGGTATGCTCAAACGTGAGTCCCATGCTCTCCACACTACTGGATTCAAGCAAGCTGGGCTAAAGACGGCTGGAATGCCAGAAAACGGTCCTCGGAAGCTTGTTTCCGGTCCAGGGAAGGCATGGCTTGGCAGTTCGGACTGGACTGTTCCCATGAGGCACAGGGTCAGACTGATTTGCATATGGCCATGTCTGAACTGGGGTGGTGTGGATTGCAAAAAATCGATGGATTTAGGCCCAGATCTCTGTACTGTGGTGAATGTATGACATTGTTCTGAATTCTGTCCATCAACTGTCGTTTTTGCTTTTGCTAGTGACAGTGGCTCTACTACACCACCTGAGGACCAGTTGGAGAAAGACCTGGACTTCTGTGCCCCAGCAGAAGGAGAGGAGCACCAGGAACCAGGCAAAAGAGAAAGCTAGCACAGGGAGCCAGTGTAACACGTTCCCCGCAGAGTGCACTGTTTTTGAGGCCTAGAAGCCTGTTGAAACTACTCCAGGTGGCTAGAGCTTACCACCAAGAGCAAACTATGCCCAAGATCAATGAAATTGGCCCATCGGGCTAGAGATATCCACCTCTAATGATCTTTATCTTTGGACCAGTTTGAGTAACAAAGCGTGTGGCACTTTGCAGCAATTCCTAGAAAAACCTCCAGAGTGGGCCAGTGCCCAGGAGTCGACGAAAGGTACATTTTTATGATTTATTGGGGAGAGTGGTATGAATGGGGTCTCCCCGTTCCTGATGCTGTTTTGGCCCTGGGAACCCATTCCTCCAGGACCCAACACAAAAGAAATGCAGAGGCAAGGACCCCATCCTCAGACGCCTAGACAGAGGAAGACCAGCCTGCCTTGGGGACTCCATCCCTGGGCAGGGCTCACACTCATGGGCGGTTACTTCAGCCACAAAGGGCCCGTGACCAGCTGTGCGACCAATGAAAGCAATCAAGTAAATGCAGACTCCTGTGTGCCGCACTAGGTGTGGGTGTGAGCAGGGAGACGGTGGGCAGTCTGGCAGTGTGCTCCCTCTTTAAGGACCAAGACTCTGGGTGCCATGAGTGGGACCAGGGCAACCCGTAAAAAAAAATTAACAAAAGAAAGGGACAATATGTAGCTCTCCCGCACAAAGCAGGAGAGCGGTTAATAAAATACTCACTGCTCCGGCTGAGGGAGTGCCCCATAATGCCTCTGTGGCAGCTGCAGGGAATGTAGAAGCCTCCTCAGAAAAAACTGGGGAGTCTTTTTCAACTGTTGTAAAGCATTCGTAAGGCTGGAACTTTTATTCTACATCCTGGGAGTGCAGATATCTCTAGTTGTTCGTTCTGTAGCTGCATTTTATATGGTTAGAATATGTAAAATAGAGACACAGGCACGTTATTGTTGCGTGCTTATCTAGGTTCCTGATCGATACTGTGACCTTATGCCCCTATTCGGCTATAAAGCCATTTATTCCCTATATTGGCATAACCGTTCAAGTACGATTTTCTGTAAAGTCATCTCTGGCCTCACACGAACAGAGCCACATTCCAGCATGACTCTCTGCTACTTCCTTTGCGGCCAATTAGTGCAATGACAGAGCAGCAGTCACTATCTGATATTCCTAGATAACACTCCGAGTTCTTCAACAAGATAAAAACTTAGCAAACCTGGAAATCCCCGCTTGCTATGTTTTGATTAGTAATGGAACTCTAATGAGCAACTGATAACTGTCACTTCCTAGTGACATCTTTAATTGACGTCTTATGTCCAGCAAACTTGAGTCAAACCCGGCACCTGTCAGGTATAAATATTACCAACGTTGCCTTAAGCAATGTGCGTTGCCTGTTGCTGATGCCAGCTGCCTGCATGACCCTGTGTTGGTAAAAACTAGCACTCTGTCGCTGCAGCCTGCTATCCTGTGGTGGTGAAGCTACTGATTACCATTATCGCCGCTACAGCGCGAACTGTGGTTCAGTACGCTTGAGGAGCCGTGCAGCCGTCCTCTGCGAAGACATCCAGCCCAGCTGCCCGCGGACGCTGTCACCCCTCCTTCCTCCCGACGCGCTGAGAGAAGCCGCTGCCTTTCTCGTGCAGAGAAATCCAGTCCCGGCGCTTCCAGTTTACCCTCGCAGGTGACTGGGATATCGAGAGAGACCCCTGAAGGAGATACCAATCCTCCATCATTCTATCCAGAGGTATGGTGTTGACTAAACCCTTAGACGAGAATTCTTGAAACAAACCTTGGCAAAACCAACTTAACTTAAGCTACTTACTCCCCTTCTCACGTGTTAGGCCTAGGTCAGGCACACTGGGGTAGGCTTAGTTAGAAGCACCAGTTGAGTATGTTAGCCTAATGTATATATGACTGTATATATGTTTTATTTCTTTTAAACCATTGTATGGCTAAGAAACCATATCAATGCTTTTACAGTTCTATTTCGCTATTCTTATCTTACTGTACGTACTTTTTATAATAACAGTTATTGCAATTGTGGCAATACATTTCTCTTGTACGAGAAGAAAGACTGTTCAATAAATGTTACCTTTTATTGATACACGCCCGTCTCTCTATTCTCTACATACTGTGAAAGTAAACTGCACTAGACTGACTGAGTGAAATCTATGTCTATTGTTTCACACGACCCTAGAGATCGACTCTTGATCTGAGGAGCAAAGTTGTCATGTTGCACGGTTGTTGGAAAACTGAATCCCTTCTTGTCTGTGCCAGGGAAGCTGATCACTTCCTATGCAGAGAAGAAAGTTTCCAGTGACCTCTGAGCTAGTTGGTAACACAACCCAATTAAGTTTAGCATAGTCAGTGGAGGCCTGGAATATAAGCAGTTCCACGTCGATACTACTGTTTATGTTATTCCAATGCGCAGGGCCTAGTGGGAAACTAGGAACTACACTACATGGCGCCCTAACGTTTGGTAAGGCGATAAACTAACGCAAGACTTGTAGAGTAACTCAGTCGTGCATATTTCACACCCCTTTCTCCCGTAAATACTCCAATAGACGTCTGGAGTGGGTGAAAGGTTAAAATCCGCCCGACCTTAGTAGGAAGAGATTCCTATGTAAAGCTCTGGTTTATTCAACGTTGAAGGATACAGTGTTCCAAAATATTGTGCATCTAATCTTTGTCTCCTTGGAGACCTACTCTGCAAAAACTGCATTTTTAGAATGTCAGAAAATGAAGAAGCAGTTAGACTGGCTTCCATACTAATAGAGGAAGACACAAGTCTCCTACAAACAGACCCCGATGCTATTATCATCCCGGTCCACTTAAGAAGATCTATAACTTTAAAACTTATAGAACACGGACTGACACCTCAAGGTGGTACAGTAATTTTCGTGATAGAGGCTCACGAGTATCGGCAGACAGAGGTATTCTATTCATGGATAAACTTTCCAGCGGTAAACGCTATAACACAAGAGTTTCACTATTACAAAATAGAGGAACCTCCGGATGAGTACGCCCCTTTCGAGGAGGTTGAAATTCCACTTAAATTTCAAGAGCACCTGCTCTGGTTTAATGGCGCCCTAAAACATAATGATCACATAACCAGGCTAGGTCCACTAGGTAGACCAGGAGCCACGTGGCCGGTTCTAGCCAGCTACACACCACATCCTGACATTACAAGAATGTCTAGAGATGAGCTGTTAGCACAGCTAAACACATTAATAAAAATACATAGGCAATTAGTCCAATATGTAATACGGACTGCAACAGTCCAGCCAGCTGTTAATTCACACCAGCTGACCCCTCATCAGGGGAACACAAATAAAATTACACCACAGAACATACAATCATGTCTTGGTAAAACACCCGTAAAACGGGAACAAATTCCTTTCTGGTTAGCCCAGAAAATCACTCAAATAGAGGCAGTATTTCCTGATACTACCCCTATTGAGAAACACAGAATCTTGACCATCTGCCTTCCTATGGGAATCGCACCACACGTGGAGGACTGCGACACTTGGGGTACAGTCTTTGCTTCCATTTACACAAAAACACACGGTGTTCCGTCTATGGCGGTAATACCAGAAGTGCTAAAACAGATTCAAAATGAATTCGGTCCAGAGCCCGCTTTAAATCTAGGTATGAAATTACTGAAAGACTTCAAGCAGGTCACGGCTATATTATTAGCCAACGTAAAGGGAGAAGCAGCATCTGTGGCGATTCGCCAGAAGTTGAGGGAAACAGATATAAAAGATCCTGTTGAGCTTGCAAAAATCATAGAAAAGTGCTATGAAGAATTAGGTAGAGACCGCTTGGGTGGAAAACCAGTTAAGCCCCAACTGCTCGAAAATCCTGAAAAATTATTTATTAAAAATAATTTAAACACTCCAAAAAAGAGCTGGGATGGAAATAAACAATCCACTCCCAAGGAAAAAGTTTTCCAGTCCAGAGGAAGTTCTCCTCGACGGAGGGAAAGAACTCCGACTCGAGAACGCCAGTCTCCCCAACGGGAGCCCTCTGAGAAAAGATATAACCTTAGAAATAGGGATAATATAAAAAAACCTGATAGATATCAAAGTACTGATACACGTCCCTCTCGATCTCTTCCACAGAATTCGGAAAGAAGAGGACGGTCAGACCCAGGAGAGCGCTCCAAGTCCAAAGACAAGGAACCTGCTCAAAATAAGAAATCTCATTTTCAGAAAAAGAAGGTAGCCAGTATTAGAGTAATCAACCATGCCGAGAATACTGAGGACACAGTTGAAAAACGGGGAGTGGGCATTGACAATGTTGGACAGTGCAGCAGAAATCAGTATAGCGCGCAAGATCTTGATGAGTCATCTGGAGACAGTGGACACGAATGAAGACATTCAAGTTGAAACTGCCGACGCCAGACTTAGCGAGCCCCATAAAATATACGAAATAACATTGCGTATAGAGGGTGATAAGACTAGGAAACTTAAGGGTCTATTTTGGGATAAGCTCTCAAAAGGCTATGATATTCTGTTAGCTGAAAAAGATTGGCCCCCGGAGTTTGTCAGGGAGTGCCCTCGTGGCGAAGAAGTGATTATGCCTGCCTTCTCGAATCACATTCCGATTCATAAAAAATACACATATGCAAGGAAATGGGCAGTGGCCCAGGCACCTGCATTGTATAAAAATCATGTAGGATGGGATGAGGATTCTCCGCCTCACAAAATCCAATTAAAAAGTGAACCAACTGCCCAACGGCAGTATCCCATAAAGCAAGAAGCTAAAAAACAAGTCAGGGAGATCTTAGATCAACTTGAGTACCAGGGGGTGATTGAAACATGCACCTCTCAAATGAACAATCCTTTGTTTCCTGTCTCCAAGCCAGACAATTCATATCGTCTAGTTTTGGACTACAGACACCTTAATACATGTTGCAAAACTTTTGCAGTACAAAACTTGCATAGTGCAGCCCTAATGAATAACATAGTTAGGAAAAAATATAAAACGACATTAGACATTTCTAATGGTTTCTTTTGTCAAAACATTGCACCAGAAAGCAGATACTTGACCGCTTTCTCCGCATTTGGGTCGCAGAAAAAATTCTGTCGACTCCCACAGGGGTTCAAGAACAGCCCAGGACTATTCTCAGCTAGGGTAACAGAGTTACTACAAATCTATGATGATGAAGCATTGTCTTACGTAGATGATATTTATCTCACAGACGACGACTTGGATACTCACTTGAAAAGAGTGAACACCATTATACTTGGGTTCGCAGCAGAGGGTTACAAATTCAACTTTAAAAAGTCCCGAATTGCCCATCTGACAGTACTATTTTTAGGGTACGAATTATCAAGTGAAGGGAAAAGCCTAGCGGACAACTTCTTAGAGAAGTGCGCTGTACTCCAAGCTCCAAAAACGCTGAAGAATTTACAATCAATACTAGGTTTTCTGAATTTCGGAAGAACTTGCATTCTAAATTACGCAGAGAGGGTTAAACCTCTCTACGAACTAATAAAACCTGATTTAAAACAAATCAATTGGACTCAAAAACACACAGAAATTTTGAGATCACTGCAAACAGACATGTTAGCAAAAACAAAATTAGATACACGTGACAACACACGTGATCTTGTAATCCGAGTCATCCCAGGAAGATGCGGATTCACGTACCTAACCTCTAATGAGGGAGAAAAGGTACCAATAGCATACAAATCACATTTGTACACAAAGGCTGAAATAAAATTCAGTTCAACGGAGAAAATTCTAACTGCGGTTCAGACTGCTGTAGCGAAAGAAAGGCCCCTAGCACAAGGTAAACGAATAATAATCGTAACTCCTATACCGGCTTTAGAAGCGGTAACTAAAGCAAGCATTCCTAATGCTAAAGCTTTGCATCCGAGATGGATTCAGTGGGTTAATTCTCTTGCTGCAACAGACGTAGTTTACGAATTTGATCCTAACCTAAAAACACAGGAATTTTTACAATATGAATATGAATGTCCTCTGCCAATTGAAATCCTGCCTCTCGAAGAATACGGAAGTATTATATATACTGACGGATCAGCACAACCCGCAGTTGGGGGTAAGCAAGCTTACAGTGCTGCGTGCGCGATTGTTAAAGGTCGCTGGCACAAAGGAAAATTTAGACCATTGGTCACTAAAACACAATCTCTAGGAGATTGCTCGGCTCAACGAGCTGAATTAGTAGCATTTAAGATGGCGCTAGAAAATACTGATCGCGAATTCCCCACACTAATAGTGTGCGATTCTTTTTATTGCGTACAATCTTATAATGAATACTTGCAGAATTGGGTGGAAAATGGTTTCAAAGATGCAAAAGGTGGCACAATAAAGCATAAAATGCTTTGGGAACAGGTAGTTCTTTTACAAAAAGAACTACAAAAGACTCACGTGATACATACACTGAGTCATCAACGTGATGGCGTTCACGTTGCAGGGAATTCATTGGCTGATGAAGCCGCGAAGGCAGCTGTGCAAACGGCTTCCGTAGCCGCGATAACTCGGTCACAAACAAAAATAGACAGCGATGTTCTACAAGCTGTGAGTGCGTCAGTAAAAAATGATAAGAAAACACTCCCAAAAGGCTTTCCTAAAAAGTACTTGTACTTAACGGATACAAATAATGTTCCTTTTGCTCGAATCCCTGGAGTGGGGGATAGAGTAATTCCAAACAGGGAACACAGACTAGGACTAATCAAAGCGGCACACGAAGGGCTTGCTTCTGCACACGCTGGCGTTTCCGCAACAGTATCACTATTAAAACAGAGATATTGGTGGCCTCGCTTGGGAATACAAACTAAAAAGTATGTATTAGAATGCGACATATGCCAAAGGATAAAAGTATCAACAGTGAAACGACCAGCGCAGACACCCCTTCTCATCTCGGATAAACCATTTGCATGCGTTTACCTGGACCACTGTGGTCCCCTACAAAGGGACGGTAACTATAGATATATCATGGTAGCAGTGGATTCCTGTACGAGGTTCATATGGATGTGGCCCCAGCGCTCGGCTGACGCTAGAACGGTTATAAAAGATTTGCGAGTCTTTATCGGCACATACACAATTACCACGTTCCATTCTGACCAGGGTCCTGCTTTCAGCTCTCGAGCCTATAAGGAGGCCATGGCCAGCATGGGAATTGGGTTGCGGTATTCTTGTCCGTCGCATCCCGAAGGGAATAGTGTGGTAGAAAGAAAAAAACGGGACATAAAGCAATCTATAACAGCGAAGGTATTAGGTTCAGGCGCTGGATGGGTCAAACATTTAATAAGTGTCCAGACTAGTCTTAACAACATGCCAAGAAATTCTCTAAAAGGTTTCAGCCCATACGAACTATTGTTCGGAATTAGAATGAACGTTCAGGACCTCGATAGTCAGATGTCAGTGGTACAAGAAGAAACAAAGCAGTTTGATGTAAAGGATCGTTTGGCTGTTTTACAGGAACTGAATGAAACAAGAAAATCATTAAGCAACATAAAGTTAAAGCAACAGCCAAGTACCACTGACGAGGCACCACCCGCAACAACCCCAGCAAGGCCTGTCTGGATTCCAAAGATTGGGGATCTAGTCAGAGAAAAGATCGCGGTTAAGAAGGAATTTGGGCCTTCTTACAGAAAAGCAGTACCTGTCTTGGCAGTCACCGGAACAAGATCAGTTGTGCTACCGCCCCTTGCTGGTAAAAAGGAGAACAGAGTCGTGTCCATCGATCTGGTAAAACCACAAGCATGTGGCCTATAATCAACAGTAGGCCCAGTGGACTCCCAAGAAATAACAGAATACCCAAACTTGCAACAATCCAAGAGGTTCAAACTGAAAGACTCATCACATTCGATCAGCCTGCAGTGCACAATGAAGGACTATGCAATAATGCCATGGAACTCGTGCCTCTTGAAACACAGATTGAAACAGTTCGTCAAGAAACAACACCAGTCTACACTAATGTGGCATCAGAAAGTGCTACCGAAAGACAGATTGAAAGAACAATCCCATCAATTGACAGAACTGCCTCTGGTTATTTCATCAACTTCGACAACTTCTCTGAAGATGAAAACGAGCCCGAAGTGATGCCAGAAACAAAAAAGTCTTTTAAAGAAAAAGCAACGGAACTCTTTCATCAACTGAAGGAAATCTACCTTATTTCCCCTTGGCTAGAGTTCTGGTTCGGTCTAGGTGTATTTTTCCTCCTGCTTTGGCTCATCATGGTACTGTGTTTGGGAAAATTCATTGAGGGAAAATATATTACAATGGACACAGCAAGTCAGAACATCCACCTAGTCCTGAAACCACACAGATCATCCCACGTGAAGAAAAGAGAACTGTCAACAGTAAATGTCACAGCAATTCCAATACCTGGTGGGGTAGTATGGGAGAAAACAGACTATGAGATCTATGGTCCGGTCGAAATCCTGAAGTATCCTCATCAACTAAAGGTTTCCTTAAGTGACTTTGTTACACCTAGTACATTCTCTGATGATTGGGACTTTAACAGTATTAATGACATGATGTCTGATTTAGTAATGTCAGCTAGATTCACAGATCATGATTATTTACAAGGTTCATCTAGTTATGAGCAGTTATTCTGTTACACCCACTATGGGGATCATTACTTGCATAAATCTGCACAGCCTAGAAATGTTTTTATGTATAATCAATGGGAACATTGTTCTACACCACCTAAAAGCAGTTCTAAAGCATTTTTTGAGAAATTCAAATATTTTTCAGGGTTTAACACAAGTGATGCAGAAACGTTTTATTACAAAATGTTAGATAAAACAGGAATGAAAACAATGCTGACAAATTCTAAATTGATATATTCAGAAGCATTTTATGACAAAATGATGACATTTGGTTTTGATTATTGGAAAAATAATCATTGAAACGAAAACAATTTGGGGTACAAAAGATTGGCAGGTGCAAGGCATAGAAGCACTATTTAGAACCTGCATGATACCAGAACAAATGTTATTTTTAAATGACACTGTACACCAAACATCAAATGTCTTGGCCTAGCTAAGAACAAAGACCTTAAAACACCGTCTATACCAAAGCCAATAGCTGAGAATGCAACTGCAGATAATGAGTTAGACGTGTCACACATTTTACATTTCAACAGAACACATCCTGATTGGAAAAAGTGGTTAATCTGGCCTGCAGACACAAATAGCTGTCAAGATAGGTTCCTGAATAAAACACAGGGGTTAAAAATGACCAGATTAGACCCTAGATACTCCCAGAGACAACATCCAGGGATTATAACAACATACAGTGTAGGGAAACTCTGCCTAGAATGGCTAACTACATCCACACTGGCTGAAATTAAGCAACACTTGTCTTTGCTAAAAGATGGTGCTGATTTGCGCGATTTCATTCTTGGACCACGCAAACAGCGTCAAAAGCGTTTCATAGCGACCAGCATCTATGCTGCTTACAACGAGGCTTGGAAAGTAAAGCAAATTGAAACTGCTGAAAAAATACGAGAAATTGATCGTATTAATTTGGAGAAATCACTTTCTGTGGTAGACAATGGGTTAATGACTCTGTCTTCCAGAATATATTCTTTGGACAATATTGTATCCTCTGCCTTTGATGTGATAGACAGAGATTTGCTAATGTTACAACATGGCCAATCTCAATTACGTTCTATTATAGAACTAGGCTGGACGCTGCAAAATCTTCGTTCAGGCTATGTGCCTTGGCGTCTGATAAACACAACGTCATTATTTTCCAGTTTTAACCTTCCTGATAAACAGATCAGTTTGGCACAGAGAGGAGCAGACTATACAATCTTGAGCATCGAGAAACTCGAGAGATTACCATTGACAATGTCAGAGAGTCCTGTCATTGAATGGATAATACACGGGATTATCACAATTCCGATAACAACTTTCCGATTTCATAAATGCCTTGAATACATACCTGCTGGCCAGTATGAACAATTGGGTAAGGGATATGTTAAATCCGAATGGAAATTACCATACACTCATTCTTGCTATAGTGACAGCGACAAAAATGTATTTCTTAGTGGTGACAACTGTAAACCCTCACTAAGCGGTATACTTTTGTGTCAGGGTATTAATTTACACGGAGCATGTGATGGAAATTCAAACAACCTTTCATGCCACCAGCTAGTCACACCTGCAACTCAGATAGAGCCCTTCTTTATGCAACTCGCAAACAGGAGTTACATTCTTAGAACGGATCACAGGTGCTGTGGCCTCGCGCCCGGACTAAGTTATCTAGTAGAAGTAACGTCCATGGTCAAATGTTGTATGCAAGCATTGTTTCCGAGCGGGCCTCCAGACATAGCTCCCATGGGAATGGAAGAAACAATCCTAGCAATGCGCTACAGGGACAGGATAACTAACGTCCTCGGATTGGCCAGGCTGAGAGATCTAAACATGACCTGGTTCCTTTCATTCAGACCGATATGGCAAAATTGCATTTTACCTGTGCTACGGTGTATGCTTTGCGGCGAGGAATGCGTGTTGGACGTCTGTCTTTCACTTCCATCAGCAGTACCAATGGACGTCGATACTTTGCTAAGTCCAATAACGGCTCATGCATTGTGTTGTCCCCAGCGGCTACCAATCCTGATGACGGCATTCGTGGAGACTCCTGTACTACAGCCAAGTGGTAACAGTGGAGCGAGTGACAAAAGCAACATCATCCAGGTACAACGTTCTGTGAGCATTGCTGGTCCTGCCTTCGATGACAGCAATCATTCTCACACCTGCCAAGTTACAGCGCTATCTAATTTGGTTGAACTATCACCTGATTTTGTAGACCAATTCTTTGCGAGCCTGTCTGATACGATGTTCTCACCCACAGAGAAACAATAACTTTTTGAGAAGCTTTCCGACACACAGCGTTCCCATGAACTCTGAATTCGGCCTTCAGTTTTGATCAACAAAAAACTGCCAGGAGCTTTGGTAAACTGATTTTTCTTTGAATTGGACAATTTTTCAAATATTGACCTTTTTTGGCACGAACAATTCTTTGCTTAACGTAAAAACTATTCTTAGAGAACAGAAGCTTCACACTTCTATTTCTAAAACACATCTAGAGACATACCAACATAACACCAGCCTCTAGCACACATGTTATTACAATGCATTTTTATGTGATGATTTATCTCGCATTTCTTCTGTCAGAGATACTTCATGTGTAATTCCTTTTGCATAATCGTTCATTGATTTCAAAATGCAATATTTTTTTGAATGATTGCTATGCTTTAAAAAACGTACAGTACCTAAATTCCATGTATTACAAGTACGCCTATTTCGAATGCATTTATGTATTTTGGGGTGGGCAATGTTACACATACACCTAATTGCTTAGTTTTAGTAATTTTGATGGACATGTATACGTGGAGTGGGTGTTGCGTGCTTATCTAGGTTCCTGATCGATACTGTGACCTTATGCCCCTATTCGGCTATAAAGCCATTTATTCCCTATATTGGCATAACCGTTCAAGTACGATTTTCTGTAAAGTCATCTCTGGCCTCACACGAACAGAGCCACATTCCAGCATGACTCTCTGCTACTTCCTTTGCGACCAATTAGTGCAATGACAGAGCAGCAGTCACTATCTGATATTCCTAGATAACACTCCGAGTTCTTCAACAAGATAAAAACTTAGCAAACCTGGAAATCCCCGCTTGCTATGTTTTGATTAGTAATGGAACTCTAATGAGCAACTGATAACTGTCACTTCCTAGTGACATCTTTAATTGACGTCTTATGTCCAGCAAACTTGCGTCAAACCCGGCACCTGTCAGGTATAAATATTACCAACGTTGCCTTAAGCAATGTGCGTTGCCTGTTGCTGATGCCAGCTGCCTGCATGACCCTGTGTTGGTAAAAACTAGCACTCTGTCGCTGCAGCCTGCTATCCTGTGGTGGTGAAGCTACTGATTACCATTATCGCCGCTACAGCGCAAACTGTGGTTCAGTACGCTTGAGGAGCCGTGCAGCCGTCCTCTGCGAAGACATCCAGCCCAGCTGCCCGCGGACGCTGTCACCCCTCCTTCCTCCCGACGCGCTGAGAGAAGCCGCTGCCTTTCTCGTGCAGAGAAATCCAGTCCCGGCGCTTCCAGTTTACCCTCGCAGGTGACTGGGATATCGAGAGAGACCCCTGAAGGAGATACCAATCCTCCATCATTCTATCCAGAGGTATGGTGTTGACTAAACCCTTAGACGAGAATTCTTGAAACAAACCTTGGCAAAACCAACTTAACTTAAGCTACTTACTTACTCCCCTTCTCACGTGTTAGGCCTAGGTCAGGCACACTGGGGTAGGCTTAGTTAGAAGCACCAGTTGAGTATGTTAGCCTAATGTATATATGACTGTATATATGTTTTATTTCTTTTAAACCATTGTATGGCTAAGAAACCATATCAATGCTTTTACAGTTCTATTTCGCTATTCTTATCTTACTGTACGTACTTTTTATAATAAGTTATTGCAATTGTGGCAATACATTTCTCTTGTACGAGAAGAAAGACTGTTCAATAAATGTTACCTTTTATTGATACACGCCCGTCTCTCTATTCTCTACATACTGTGAAAGTAAACTGCACTAGACTGACTGAGTGAAATCTATGTCTATTGTTTCACACGACCCTAGAGATCGACTCTTGATCTGAGGAGCAAAGTTGTCATGTTGCACGGTTGTTGGAAAACTGAATCCCTTCTTGTCTGTGCCAGGGAAGCTGATCACTTCCTATGCAGAGAAGAAAGTTTCCAGTGACCTCTGAGCTAGTTGGTAACACAACCCAATTAAGTTTAGCATAGTCAGTGGAGGCCTGGAATATAAGCAGTTCCACGTCGATACTACTGTTTATGTTATTCCAATGCGCAGGGCCTAGTGGGAAACTAGGAACTACACTACATTATGTAGCTTTTCAGTGCTTTATAGAGAACATATTGCTAAAAGTAGTTTATGCTAAAGATTGCAATGTTTTATTGAAAATGTATTACGGATTCTGAGGATAGGGCAGTGATTTTTAACATGTGGTGATTGGTATTTTAAAGTGGTTACCCCCTGACAAAGCCACTAGGCTTGCCTTACATTTTGGTGTTGTGATCAATTGATAAAGCCAATAGGCTTGCCATATGATATTTTTGTAATGACCCCTTGATAAAGGAAATAGGCTTGCCTTATATTGTAATGTGGTGACCCCCTGACAAAGTCAAAAGGTGTGCTTTACTTAAAGTGATATCTCCTATAATGTGGTGGTCTATCTGTTATAGGTTGGGGGGCTGTGATATTGGGGATTGTGAGCCAGACTGGGTCAAATGTGATTTTAGAGTATCACCAAAGATAATTTAATCTGCCTGATGTACATGTATTTGTAAAATAATGCATAGTATTTAGTAGTGTGTATGCAATAAAAAATAATTTTTTCATTGTTAATATTGAGTGCCAGTGGATGGCGATTACTAGCCCAGACTACCTATCCTGAGTAGGCCTAGGACTGCTCTGCTTCACTACCCTGAGAGAGACAAATGTTACCATGGGGTGCTTTGTTCCCAGTAATGACACAAGTGTGGGCCTATTACTTGCGCTGGACTTCTATGTGTACAGCTAATAACCCAATTTCCTATAGGAGCCTCATGCTTAGCCACCATGGACTCAGTATTACACCAGATACTATATATGTATTATTGTTTTAAATTCTAACTATCTGGTGAAGTGATCAACCAAGGCTTCTGAAGAGTGAGTTTTATCTACTTAATTTCCTACATTCACTTTTTCTTTATTTACTCTGAATACTGCCATCATCACAACTATGCTGCATATGATCATCTCTTTACCTTACCTTCTACTAACAAACACAGACTCCCAGCTTGCCCCAGGACAATCCTCTGGAAAATTCTAGCAGGCGGCATAAAATAGCAAAACCTCATAAAGAAGCAGGCCAAACTGTGTATGCATATACTGTTGAAACCCAAAGATCTTCAAGCTGTTTGACATCAATATCAATTCTGTTGCTAGAACTGTCCAGAGGGATATCTTGAAGCAGTCTGTGAACCATGTTTGTTAGTAATGCACAATGGTCTAGGGAAAAGATTTCAACTGCCACCAATGCACATACTTCAGAGGAAGAGTGAGACACATATACATTAAAACAAGCCCTATAGCAGCATACCACTAGCATTCTGCAACTCTGGGTTTACTAAGCGTGCTTTATTGGAAGCTAAGGTAGATGATTGCAAGAAGAATCATAAAAAGTAATTGAACTCTTTCTCAAACATTGATCTGGAAAATCCTGCCTCTGCTTTCCATTGATTATCTGAGCAGCCGATCCTCAGTGATCCTCAGTCCCTGCAGTGAGTTTGTTTTACACAAATAAGACAAGCATTGGCAAAACATTGCCCGCCAGCCATCTGGCAGTTCTTGTTTTGTTTTGTTTTGTCATGGTTTTTGCAAGATCTTATTGATAGTGACTATGACAGGCCTCATCCATTAAAAAAAAAACATGTGCTACAGGAAACAGTTTTGTTTTTTTAATCTAATCACACATTACCACAGAACTCCCTGGCACTGAAGGGAACTACTTTGTGTTGCTGAATGTGTTCCTTGTGAAAGGTCGTCCTGCCGTAACTTGTAGTGAAGTCAGTCAATAGCTGGAGTGGCAGATACTTTGCCAATTAATGAATGGTGGAATGGGTGGTAAAAAATGTGAATGACACCAACCATAGACTGATGGGTGAAGTCTGACTGAACCCCCTATAAGTAACCATGTTATAAACATAATTTTAGTAAGATCAAAAGGTCTTGGGTAACAAAGTCCAAAAAAGGCTACATGCCAAGCTGTGGCTGCAAGCATCTTTCTTTTAGGAACGAAATGGAGACAGAAATAAACAAAGATACAGGGAAGGAAGTCAAGAAATGGGGAAGAAAAGAAATAAGAAATAAAGCAGGAATGAAAGGAAAAAAGAGAAGGAAATCAAGAGAGAAGGAAAGATAGAAAGAGAGGAAAGAGAAATAAGGAAAAAAGTACAAAGAAAGAATGAAGAAAAGATAAGGAAAGAGAGAGAAAGAAAGAAAGTAAGGAAGAGAGAGAGAAAGAAAGAAAGAAACAAGGAAGGAAAGAAAGGAGGAAAAAGAATTAAAGAAAAAAAGACCAGGAAAGAAAAGGAAAGAAAGAATGAAAAGGAAAGAGAACAGGAAAAAGAAAGAATGAGGGAAAGAAAGAGAAGGAAAAAGGGGGATGAAAACAAGGAAAGAAAGAGAAGAAAAGTAAAGGAAAAAAGAAGGAAAGAGAAAGAAAGAAAAGTGGAAGAAGGAGAAGGAAAGAGACAGAAAGAGTTCGAATGAAACAGAGAAAAGAAAGAAATATAAAGAAAGAAAGAGCAAAGGAAAGATAAAGAAGGAAAGAAAGTTAGAAAGAAAGAAGACAGGTCTAAGGGAAGACCAGAAACAAAGTGAAAAAGGAAGAAAGAGAGAAGGAAAAAGAGAAGAAAAGAAAAAATAGAAGGAAAGAAAAAGCTAAAGAAGAAAAGGAAAGAAAAAGCAAGAAAAAACATGACGGAATGTTTAAAAAAAGTTTTTAAAAATTGAATAATTTAAGGAGAACCGTGTCAAATGGACACAATCTGGTATGCTGTGAAACAGCAGCAGTCAGAAAAGCAAACCTCTCCAAAAGGAATTTACAATAGTATTGACATGAGATGAGATCTGATAAACATGGAATGTCCATCATAAGAGTCCTGTTATCTTTAGTCTCTAAACACAAAGGCAACACTAAAGTAATTATAAAGTAAAAATAAAAACACTGGCACTGAAGGGAACTAGCTTGTGTGTGTATGTGCTCCTTGTGAGAGAGCAAACTACAGTCAATCAGAGTGAAGTTAACTAGTGGCTTAAGATGGCTGACCCACTGCCCTTTGTTATATGCTGTAGTGGGCGGAAACAAAATGTGAATGACACAACAACAGACCAATGGATGAAGAGTGGTGGCTGAAAGCCTCTATATCTACGTATATTATACACATTTTAGGAAAAGTGTTGGCTAATGCTAGACCTAAGACCAACTTTACCTAAGTGAGCGTTTGCAATGAAAGTATACACTTATACCTCTTGTTGCATCTTTAGAACCTTGATATAGTTCACAAACCCTTTACTATCTCTGCTCTTCTGTTGAAACTAGGAATATTATGCCAAATATTGGTAGAAATGTTTAACATAAAGCAACTAGGTTTTTAGAATTCTTTTTCTTGCCACTTTAAAAATAATAGAAATGGGGAACAGTATGACTGCAGTCTTGCAGAGAGGTGTTTCACACTACGCTCACTGTTTTGAAGTCAAACAAAGCATTCCAATCAACTAATTTAGAGAGCGGAGTTAGAGAATATATGTATGCATATATGTTATTTCTATAGCACCAATCTACCAAAAAACAGCGGAGCGCAGTACAAGGTTAAAGAGAAGTAGAAAGTCAATGAGTAATAGGAAGGGAAGCTGAGTTGTGTACAGTTAATGCATTGTGATTAGTGTTCTGTAAAGAGGTGAGTCTTCAACTCTTTCTCCTTGGAGCATCATTAGTGCGGTCCTGATGGATATGGGAAGGTTATTCCAGATCCCGAGTACACAGATGGAAAAGGTTTGTTGTCCTCTTTTTTCCTTTTTAACACTTCTTGCAGCCAGGAGTATGATCGTGGCCTGACTGCAGGTGTGCAGAGAACCACTGGAGACGGTGAGTTTGTCTGCAAAATAAACAGGGGTGCTTGTTGTGATGGCTTTATAAATTAGCAGCTGGTTTTCAAGATGGAGTGGGCTGGAAAGGGGAGCCAATAGAGTTCCTCAGGATAGGGATGAAGTGATCATATTTCTTGAGGCCCTGGATGAGCCATGAATGAGACGTGCTGGAGCAGGTACAATGCCCCTAAGGGATGCCAGTGTAGAGTCTGGGAGTCCATAGCTAGGGCATTATTACTATCCTGATGCAAGAGCTCAATGGTTTAACAGCAGTTCTGAAGTCACTTTCTGGGGGGAATGGTTTTACTTTCTTTAAAAAACAGAGAGCAGGTACCGGCTGTTTTTTCTTTTTTTGTTGGCAATATGCTCCTTGAAGATGAGATTGGTGTCTGGGATGAATCCAAGGAACTTGGTATTTAGTGAAAGTTGGGATTCAAAGCTGTCATCGGTTATGTCTTTGAGTCAGGTCCGTACTGCAAGTGGTTTGTTTTGTGTGGCAAATAAAAGGGATTTTATCTTGGTTGTGTTGAGATTCAGGTAGGCGCTGGACATCTTAGTCTGAATGATGTGCAGGCAGTGTATGAGGCATTGGATGTCAGAAGCAGAAGAAACTTTCAAGCATAATTGTGTATCAGCATAATGGTGAGTGTTGATGCTGTAATCTGTGAGTGGTTCAAATATACAGAACGTTATTCTTTTGTGTACATATTGTGTTGCTCTAAGTTGGACGGGTGTGCCCAGATTTGAGTCCTGTGCACACTGTGTCATTAGAATCAAGCTGTACTCAACTGATGAGGCCTTAACGAGGGAGAAACTAGTCCTCTGTTGCTTGTGTTATGGTTCAGGGAGGACCTGGCTTGGCAGATCGGTCTGGACTGTTCCTACTAGAGTTGGGTCAATACTGATTAGCGTAAAGCTGGGTCCAAACTGACGTGGCATGGTGTTCAAATAACGATGGATTGGGATGCGGTCTGAGAGATTACCAGTGGCCGACATTAATTCTGGCATTCCATTGATCACTGCTTCGTATACTTATTGTGTCACCCTAAGTGGGAAAGGTTTTCACAGCCACTGGTCCTGTGTACAGTCACTGGAACCATTATGTACCTAGCTGACGAGCCCGTAACTGGGGCAAACTGATCCTGGGTTGCTTTTGTTCTGCTTCTGGGAGGACCTGTCTTGGCAGTTCGGCCTGGACTGGTCCTATTAGAGCAGGGTCAAGACTGATTTGTCTATAGTTGGGTCTAAACTGAGGTGGCCTGGTGTGCAAAATGACGATGGATTGGGATGCGGCCCGATTGATTACCATTGACTGAGATTAATTACAACAGTCCATCCATCACTGTTTTGTATACTTTTTGTGTTGTCCTAAGTGGGGAGGGTATACTCAGACATGGGTCCCGTGATCACTGTGTCATTGGAAGCTGTACCAGGCAAATGAGCCCATAACTATAACTAGGGCAAAATCTGTCCTGGGTTGCTTGTGTTCTGCTTCAGGGAGGACTTGGCTTGGCAGTTCGGGCTGGACCAGAGTCAATACTGATTTGCATATAGCTGGGTCCAAACGGAGGTGGCTTGGTGTGCAAAATTACAATGTATTGGGATAAGGCTCGAGTGATTACCAGTGGCTGAGATTAATTCAAGCATTCCATCAATCATTGTTTTGTATACTTCTTATCTATGAGTGGAGCAACAAGCCACTCTCAATGTTAAAGTTGAAGATAACAGCAGACGTTTTGGAACCCATGTGATATCTATGTTTTCGACCTACAGGTGTCCATATGAACAAACTGGTGTCAGTTGGAAAGGTATGAGGAGAACCATTGAAGGACATTGCCAGTTAATCCCATTCGAGACTCCAGGGTGCATATGAAGATGGGATGGTCGACTGTGTCGAAGGCAGCCGGGAGTTCAAGCTCGGAAAGGATCATAAGAAAGGATATTAATGTATATATCTATGGCAGTTCTGGCCTTGGTGTGTGGACATGGTTTAGGAATTAAAAGATCATGGTGGTGACCATTACAAATACGTACATATTTGTGGAATTATGTCATATTTACATTAATAAACCATGCACTAGAAGACCAATCTCATTCCTCTATAGCAGTGATACTCAGTACGGCCCAAAGGCCCCAAGTAGCGCTCCTGAGTCTTACATGTGGCTGCCTGATCAACGGCAGCACTGGGTTGCTGTTCATTCGACACAGAGCTAACATTAAAAAGATGTTAACCCCTTCGATGCTGGTGACGGAACCATTCCGTCATCAGACACGGTTGAGCTGTGCTGATGACGGAATGGTTCTGTCACGACCACACCCATTATCATTGGGGCCCAGCACAGGGGGAAAATATCAACAGCAGCGATGAGGTTAAGAATACATGCAAGTCTTTATTTAAAGGTAAATTGAAGTTAAAAACAAAAAACTAACTAGGTTTTCCTGCACCACTTAATTCCCGAAACACCTCGATTTTCAAAGCCATCTTGCAGCAAAAGCGTAAAAATATGATAAGGTCTCTTCAGAATTCAAGAAGAATATTTCATTAACATGCAGAACCATTTCACATTAGTGTAACAGATTATAACAGTGCATCGAGAAGTATTTTTTTAAGTGATAGTTTCCAATTAAAGATTTAGAAACATTAATGCTGCCCCCCCCACTGACAACAATACCAATAGTGAACTAAGTGGCAAGTCAGTTGTTATGCGTACCCTTTGGGTGGCCGGGGCTGCTATTATACATGAACAACATTATAGTTTATTAAATCAAACACAGGAGAAGGTTTTTTACATCCTTAAGTCATATATTTCGAGGTCCTCTTGTATGTGATAATAAAAGAAAAGGAGGGAAACTGAATTAAAACAATTGCGTAGGATCACACAATTTGGTAAAGTGGGGACGCTGAGAATAATCCTAGGTTTCTAGTTTCCCATTTTGTAATTCAACCACCAGATATATATGCTTCACATCCCCTATACCCACCTTATCACCCTCTTACATCCAACCAACCCCCACCCCAACCCCCCTCCCAGATTGCCACCATGCTGGCATCAATGCAGCTGTTATTCACATCACAGACCAAACTTGGTACCCCTTGGTAAAATGTTTGCGAGTACCGATGCTCTTTAGAGTGGTGGGGAGGCCAGTAAAGGAAGACGAACTAAGTGAAAAAGGTCAGAATAAGTTGCTTAAACAAATTCTGCAGACAGGTTTGATCTGTTTGTGTTTCTCTTCTGAAGTCCAAGTCCAGGCCATAGTTTCTGGCAAAAGTATTGCTTGATTCTCAAGTGTCCACTCTCCAGATGTCATTAATTTTATTTGGAACAATATGGTCACCTTACTTATAGTAGAATGTAGCAATAGGGCTACCAGCAGGGGTCTTTTGGCTTTCCAATGAAATGTGGCCATGCAGAAGACTATTCACCGGACTTTGGATTGTTTGGATGTATGTATATATGTAATTTTTCTATAACACAAATCTAGCCAAAAGGCAGCCAAACCCTGTTCATGGTCGAAAGCCAGCTTAAAGTCCACGAGTAATAGGAGACGAAGCTGGATAGTGGACATGGTTATGTAGTGTTGTTTAAAGAGGTGCGTCTTCAACTCTTTCCTAAAATACAGTGGCGTTGGTGCGGTCCTGAGGAATACAGGGACGTTGTTCCAGATGGAAAAGGCCTGTAGTCTTGTTTATTCTTTTTGACACTTCCTAGTCTGCAGTCTGATAGGGTCTGGCTGATGGTGTGCTGAGAACCACAGGAGATGGTAAACTTGATGGGTTTGCATGGTGCCTACGCTGATGAAACACCACCTTACCCAATATTAGTGATCCATGATGGAGTCCTTACCAGAAAAGGGTATGTTACCTTTTATGTCTAATACAAACCAAAAACATTTGTTAATGTTCTTCGGCGAAGCCCATGTTGTCTCTAAAGTACTACTGAAAGTAGGTGGAAGCCTCATCTAATGAAATGATATCAGAAGGGTGAGGGGAGTGCGGTCAGATCTTCTTCCATGGATAATTCACTCGATACAGTTTTGTTCTCTTTGCTATTTTGTGTGGTAGTGGGTGTGACCCCAGCCGTGAGGCTGTTAAAATAGTCAAGGTGTGGTGTTAACACCTTGAAGATTATCCCCAACTGTTGAAAAGGAGCAGCAGTGAGAGAAACACGCGCAGATGACTGTAGATGTCGTTGCTGTGGGCTTGTGGGGCGGGGGATCAATGGGATTGGGCTCATGGGCTGGTGAGGGACCCGTGGTCAGATACCAGTACAGTGAATCGATGGATGGATTTCCAGGGCCATGGAAAAGGTCTTCAGTTAAGCTGCATTTAGACAGAGCCGGTTGTTACTGATCCAAGTCTGGACTTGTGCTAAACAGTTGGCTATTTTTTGATGAGTCCCTCATCCTTTTGGCAATTTGAGGAGATAGTAGTGTTAACATTATACATGTCCTATTCTGATCTTGGCTACTGCAGCAGAACTGCAAAGGACCTGAGAAGGAACAGTGATTGAGCTGATACCCCTAAGTCACCTCCCGAGCCCACTTCCTGCATCTACCTGGGCCTCTAGTAGCTATACCTTGGACTCTAGCAGCTATAGCATAAATGTCTTTCCATAAGTATGGGTGTCTAAGCTTGATGCTTTTGTAATATAATTTATTTCAGCCGTATGTGTATATGCAAGCACATTGTAATAAGCTTTACTGTAATTACAATTCATTTCTATCAAATACACTGAAGAAAGTAGGGTTAAAAAAAAAAAAAGAAAATAAGTGGTGGACACTTAACCACATGCGCGCTGCTCTGATTCCTCTAGAATGCTGACTTTTTCAAAAACGCACTTTACATGACGAGCTGGGCTCGTCATCAGTGTTTGAGGAGGCTACACCATGACGAGCCCAGCTCGTCATCAGCCTCGAAGGGGTTAATGTTCTTGCAATTGCTTGGAGATTCTAAATGGTGACACAGGGGGAGCTTTGCCCGAGCCGGTCTCCCCCTGGGTATTTTCGCGCAATGGAGCAGGCCATAGGTGCAGGTAACGGTGAGGGCGGGACGTAGGGGGAGGTTGTATATAGCAGAGTTTGGGCAGGAAGAATTTTTTGGCGGCGATCGTTAGGTTTGTAGGAATTGTTTTTCTACCTGTCCCACCCACCCACCACCTTTTTCAGTTCTGATTTTTTTTCAAAGAAGTCTATTATTCGCAGGCCCTTAGGTATTACTGGGACACCTTTAACATTTCGCCACTATAAGACAGGTACAGGTTTTTCATATAGGTCTAGTAGGTGGGTTTTTTGATGGGGTGAACAGTCTGGAGCGCGCTTATCCATCCCTGAGGGAGAGGAGGGGAAGACAGGACACGGGGAGGAGAAGAGAAATGATGGGGCTTTCTTTAACATCGATGACCATAGGGTTTTTGTTCTTAAAGATATGTTGAGCTAATTTGGGGATTTATTTATTTTATAGTATTGTTAATCTTGAGTTGTTAATGCTGCTTTAACATAAAAGTGAGAAAATGCACCTGTCTTAGTAAAGTGGCATTTTTTGCTATAACACAAAGAAGCAGTGGGCTGTGATTTATTGTGGTAAGCGGTGTGCGCAGGGAGAAACTCCAGTAAACACCACTCTCTAGTCTCCTGGTTGGGCCAATGGGCCGACACAGTGATGCTCCATACTGCTTCACGACATCCGCGAATCTGTAGCAACTGCCGGGGTCGCCTGGTGGGGCCCTGTCAAGGACAGAAGTATAACACCCACGAGTAAGGGGCCCGAAAACAGGTCCAGGCCGAAGAACGCGGCACTGAGTACAGTACACTATATGGTTGTGTTCGATTATACTCGTTCGCTCCTCTAAAGTCTAAACACCACGACATCGAGAGTAGCTTAGCCCGAAACTTTGTTCATCTTCTAACTACAAAAGAAGGGGTGGCGTCGGGATCCTGCAAGGCTCTCACCTAATCTGTCTAATTGCGGTATGTCTTCTTGGCACGAACGGTGCAGCCACGCCATAAACATACGCACAGAAGACGCGCTTTCAACGTCTTCCTGCAGTCGGTTGGCGCGATGCCACGCACGTCTCCACTGTCCTTGCTGTCTGTGGACAGGAGAGCGCCTCTGTCTCCGGACAGGAAATCCAGCCATTTTCACGAGCGCCACTTATGATATAAACATGCTCTGTTTTGTTGTCCTTCACACACACAGGACGGGGGTGTTTGGACGGGATTGCTGGTGCTTTCGTCAGGAGGCTGATCCCTGCGCAGTTTTTGTTGTTTGAACACCGTCATCGCCTGGTGCTTTGGGACCCATCGAGCAGTGAAAGCCTGTCCCCCTGAGAGCCCGAGGCGCAGTGCTGTGGGAGCAAGGGGCGCTCCTGTGTGACGTCACCTCCATCACCGCGCAGCTATCCGTGCAGTCCAGAAACGTTACTCTCTGTCGATGACTTGACCTGTGTGTGTCCTGCGGCTCCAGGCCGGGGGTTCTGTCTGATCTTAGAATGATGCTGCCAAGTGCACTGTTATATAGGAGGCCACTGTGGGCGCTGCCTGGTGCCACCCTCGAAAGGACCGCAGTAGATGTCAAGAGACCCCTCGAGCTGATGGGCACTCTTGAATAATGTGAATCAGGAAATCAATCACGATGCATTGTTGCTTTTCTCTACTCCCAGAGAGACTGCAGAAGAGAGCGTCAGTGCTGCAGCCTTCCCCTCTTGGAGATACAGCAGATAAGTAAAATATACTGTGCTGCAAGAGACAGCCCTGCACTGCTGTGGAGACTGCAGATGGCGAGTACCAGCATTGTGCTCGCTGGAGAGACTGCTGTTGGGACCTGTCAGTCGTGTTACATCAGGAGAGACTGCAGAAGGGATTAGTAAGTCATCTCATTCTTGTAGAGACTGCAGGTGGGATGTACTAGTCGCGCCACTGATGTAGAGACCACAGATGGCAACTGTCAATACCGCTGTCGCTGGAGAGAGCACAGATGGGATCTCTCAGCGCTCTCCTTGCTGGAGAGACTGCAATCACCTCTGCCAAGCAGACTGGCAGTACTTGCTGCTAACTCTCGTCTACCAGAGACAAACTGCATTTGATCTGTCTACTAAAGAGCAGCAGAGCAGGTAAAACCTTGGAAGAAACTCAGCAGCAGCAGAACAACGAGGCATTTGACCGGGACCTGTCACTGTTACTGACCTGGGAGGTCACCTGTTGGGTTTCTGGACTCCCGCAGCCTGAGCGCTGCTTCCCTGTTGCCACCTGTTGCCACCGGGCTTTCAGCCTCCCTGCTGCCTGCCGCTTCACGACCATCGCGGCGAGGCAGCAGATCGGAACTACATTTCCCAGCACCGCTTGCGCCTAGGAAGGCGCGCATCCTGTCCCGCCCCCGGAGGTGCGCTTAAGGCCATCGCGAGCCCCCACGTCGCAGGATCGCGCGCGGGTCGGCCCCCGGGCTAAGCCCGGGCAAAGGGCGGGCCCTCTGTGGCCCTCAGCGGCACGAGGAGGAAGGGACGGGCCACACTCTTGATATTTCCATCGAAGAGGTACTGGGACTCCCCTTACCATTTTTATCAATCTACTTTGGCGATTCGCATCATACCATGTCTATCTGGGAGGAGTTGAATGCCCTGTGCGGAACTAAATATATCCCGGACATTTCACCCATGGCCACCAATCCAGACGATGTAAACGCCACCCTGCAGAATTCACCCCTTTACTCTAATAAACACCAATCCCCAGCCAATGCACTTCCGGGTGGCCTCAACACTAAAAGGAAACACGATGATGACATTGCAAACGGGAACCAAGCCAAAACTCAAAAATTATGCTCCAGTCTCTCTCATCCTCACTCCAACCCAATCACAGTGTCGGGGGATATGGCGCATGGAACAATAGAAAACCGCCCATCATCCCCTCAACCAACTTTATTGGCCCAGCTTGAGCATTTATTAACATCTCTCATATCACCACTGGTGGCCAAGATTAATGATCTGGGGGACAGGTTATCTAGCATTGAACTGATAATCAAAACGCACATTCCATCAAGTACCAAATCGGTATTATCAGACGCTCCTATTCCCCTCACTATCCCGGAAAAACCCAAGCTGAATTCCCGCAGGAAAGCGCATTCACAAACAATACCTTTTTCAACAGGCTTTAAATTGCCCATAATCCTGAACCTGTTAGAATGCCACAAATTAATTTACCCCCTGAAGCCGCCCCTTATGTGACTGTTGTCTCTGGGATCCCACCACTAAACCATGGAAAACTTGAAACCCGTCAAGACCGTTTAAATAAGGTTATGTTCTGGTTACAGACCAATAGACCTCTGCCACCTGACTTAGATGGGGGGATTCTGAGCGTTAGGAGGGTGGGGTGGTTGGGCACTTTGCCAAAAGCCATCCCAGGGGACTTGGTGCTAATCAAATTCAAGTACAAGAAAATAGTCCCTTATTTACGATCCTGCAAGTATAAAGAGGGGGATGGCCCAATTCGCATCATGGGATTTACACGACTTTTATCCGAGCATTCCACCTACTCAGTCACCAAGAACAGCAGTAAAGAACTACAACGTTTGGGGCGGGGGACTCTGTGCATCTAATTGCCCTTAGCTTACTAGCTCCTAACAGATTCGAACCTTTGTAGAAATACTGCACTTCCTGAGCATTACTCATAAGAACCCACCCATAAGCATCCAAACTAATCAGAAAAACTGCTGACAGACCACTGCTTGATGATTTTCCCCAGATCCCTATTCCACTAAATAGCACTGAATGTACGATTCTTTCTTATTTTATAGGTGCTTCTCTTGACAGGGAATTGTTCTATATTGATTAGCTGACTCGTTTTATTAATTTAATTATGCTTTTTAATAATTGATATGTAAGTAAATATTGATGTATTTATCTATGTTTTGCTGCTGCTTTTATGATTTTAAATCAAAAATCGAATAAAGCTAATCTGAATCTGAATCTGACAGGGAAAACCATGTAATTGTGTCCACCGAAGGCTGTGATCAAGGCCTAGCTCACCAGAGAACTCCTGGTGTGCCTACTTGGAATACTTCAGCTGGCCTGCCCTGAGATGCCTAACTCAGAAAGAACTGCCAGGTCAGTCTGTGCTGAGGTGAGCCACACGATATTGGCTCCCTTCACACCGTCACTGGTCGTAGAACCAGTAGAATGGAAGCCGAGCTGGAAACACCTGCACTCAGGGGGTTTCCAGCTTGTCCTTTATTTTGCAGATTTATATAACGCAAACTCAACCCGAAGGTATTGGAGCGCTTTACATGAGCACCGGTTACGTTACACAAGGACAAATTAATTTTGTAAAAATGTTTTGGGTAGGCAGGGGGAGATTAAGTGATTTGTCCAAAATAATAGGATGTGGACACAACCCATAGGCTCGAACCTTGGTTTCCCAGCTCCAAAGTCCGCAGCTCTAGCTGTCAGACCACATGCTCTCCTTGGAGGCAAAATCCTTTTTGGCATTTACAAAGCCATGCAAATACTTATTTACAAAGAGTTGTAGACTTCGGTTTGCGCCAAAATGGTGCACCGGCCTGAGGCTGGCGTAAAAAGGAGAAACATCTTTATTTCTCCTCGTTAGTTCCTCTTTGTATGTGTGCTGCATTCAGCAGGACACATACTAAGAGAAACAAGCATTGGCATAGCTAATAGGTCTTGCCTTTGGGACCTTATAAGTATTTAGTTATGCAGCACTGTATCCTTGGTAAAACAACATCAACTGTTGCATGGCTAAACATGGTGAGACCTATTGGCTATGCCAATGCTTGTTAACAATGCCCTTGCTGAAAAGCTACAAAGCAGTGCCCACTAGAAGTTAGCAGTTGGAGTACATAGGTTTGCATGTGAGAATTTAAATGTGATATTCCAGACAATAAAGTGAAAGGTGACAATCATTAGTAAAATAAATGCATACACCATTTCTATTACCTGTATAGTTGCTAAATCTCAGCCAAGCTGAATACTAGTCAGGAGGGTGCATAGTGGATTGATACCCCAATCTTGAACATACAAACACACCTTCATGAGGTTATGGCTTACTGGTTGGAGGCAATTAAAACTTCCACTGCTGACTAGGTTTAAGTGCATTGGCAAGGAAGTGAAAATATTTGTGGATAATGAATTTGCGACTTTCAGTTACAGAAGTATGTTGAAGTGTAACATCTGATTTCGATTACATTGTTGAACATGAAAAGGGACAGAGGAGAAGAAGGACATTGAGGGAAAGAGGAGAGAGAAGAAGGACAGTGAGGGACAGAGGAGTGAGAAGAGAGACAGGGAGGGACAAGGGAGAGAGAAGGACAGTGATGAACAGAAGAGAAGAAGGACAGTGAGGGACAGAGGACAGTGAATGGCAGAAGAGGGAGAAGAAGGACAGTGAGGGACAGAGTAGGTGAAGGACAGTGAGGGACAGAGTAGGTGAAGGACAGTGTGGGACAGAGGAGAAGGACAGTGAGGGACAGAGGAGGGAAAGACGACAGTGCGGAACAGAGTTTGACAGTGAGAAGAAGAGTGAGGTAGAAGAAGGACAGTGAGGGACAGAGGAGGGAGAAGGACAGTGAGGGGCAGAGGAGGGAAGAAAAAGGACAGTGAGGAACAGAGTTGGACAGTGAGGGTTAGAGAGAGGTGACCGGCTGTCCTTGGAAGGGCTGCCGGTGGCACTCTGGGGAAGCGGAGGTCCTGGACCCCACACCTCCTCCCACAAAAAGAGGTCCATGCTCCCAGAAGAAGAGGTGAGACCTGGAAGAGGCCTTGAGTCAAGTAGGGAGCCTTGAGAGGAGCCATGTGGTAAAAGTAAGGGCCCGTGTGATGAGGCCTAATTGAGACCGCTCTTTTAGGGGCCTGATACCACTGCCCTAAATGCAGTCAGCATGCTTCCGTCTATGGATCCAGAAACGTATTTGCCAAATTGTGAGACACTGTCCTTTTGCTGTACAGTTTACAAGAGATACTGTATTATTGTTTGTCTTGGTGGTATTTTTCTGCTGGTTTTCAAGTGTTTGTGAAAACAACAGTCTGGAAAAGTAAGGGATAACAACATTGTAACAAAGTGTCTCGGGCACAAGACTATGATCCCCCATTATACAGGGTTATGATTGTGATCAATTTATGTTTACAAAAACTGTCAGAAAATCCAAATGTTCTCAGAACTGCACTGTTGTGGCACTGAGGTTTTTCTCTCATGGTGGCACCATTGTCCACATTTAGTAATAGTGCACTGTCTGCATAGACAAGACTGTTGTCAGTGCATTAAGTTCGCATCTTTTTGTTTTGTGTACTTTCCTATTAATGGCATCGCATTTCTTATTGTAAAAATATTTGAATCTTTTGAGGCATTATCAAGTGTTTGGTGCTCACACATTCATATTTTATTACAACTGTGATAACAGTGTGGCAAAGCTCTAACACTCGACCCATATAATTTCCTTTAGTTAGACGTTGCCTGCATTTCCACATCTACTTGCAGAGTCAAGAAGGAGTAGGGAGCACACTTTCCATAGCAGACTAAGAATCTAGAGCACCAATACTTGGGAAACACCAGTCCTCTAACATTTGATAGTGTGTGACTGTCCCTTTAACTGCATAGGATGGGGAAAAGCTGCAATGATCCTTGTCAACTGTGCTCTGAAAGTGCGTTCTTGTGATGGTGAATAATATATTATTAGAACCAACTCATTTCACTGTTTCCAGGCAACCTAAAAGATCAAAAACACAGCAACTAGAATAGAGCGATGAAACAGCGCAGTGAGACTGGGTACCAACTACAAACACCACGTGAAAGTTGGCACCTATCAGCTGCATGAAAACAAATAAATAGCCTTAAAATAATGCAGCAGATATATTTAATCTAAAGCAGATCGTCCGCCTAAGATTTTAATTGAGACCGTAAATTCAGGGATTTGTTCATGTTAAAAATGTTCACACCTACTGAAACATGACAGTGAAAAAGTGATGTAGGTTTGGAAAGGCACAATGAATTGAAGGTAAACATCGCCCTACATAACCATTGCTGCGCGCGACTGCACTTAATGAGCCATGACGGCTCGTAACTTTAAAACAAGGCAATAAGAAAGGCAGATGGCGGCTGCGCGCATTCACGCGCACATGCACGCAAGCTTTAGGCCTGGAAAAGCTTGTGGGTAGCACTTTGAAAATCCCCTTACTAAAAGTTGAGCTGCAGCGCATGCACTGCTCTAGGCTCGACCTAAAAAGCCTTCAAGGATAGTTTCAGTGCACAAAAACTATCCTTATCACAAAACAGATGCCCTTGCACTATGGCACAAAGGTGCCTGAACTGGCGCTAGGCAGCCCAAAGTGTGTCATTGTATGGAAAGAGCAGAACTGCTTAACAAAATCTCTTAAAAAAGGGGGTCCTACGGATTCAATATTTAAAGACCAGGCAGTGTCATATCCCCCTACTACAACTGAAAAAACCAAGAAGAGACTACCGGTCTACAAGCAGTGAGACAAAGAATGTCTCCCACAGTAAATCCCAGATGATGATGCTCTGCCATTGGGGTGTGCTGATGGGATTCTCTTTTACTTTGTGAAAGTTTTTCCGATCCAGACCTTGCAGCCTTTCTGTCATTCTTTGTCTCACTGCTTGAAGACCGGTAGTCTCTTTGTGTTTTTTCCAAGAGCAGAACTGCGCCAATTCTTTGAAGATATTGTGCAGTTCTGCTCTCCTCAGATGACGCAATGCAGATCAGCACTTTTGCTTGCTGCACTTCACCAAATCTTTAGAAATATGCCCGTTAGTGATCAGTGTAGCAAAAAAGTTGCAAATCTGCACCCATTAAAGTATTTTTTGACTGAATGCAAATTTGCTTTTTTTTTAGAATGCATACATTGTGAACGGATTGGAAAACTGCACCAGCCTCAGCTTTCCAGGACAACTATTGGCAATAAGATTTTAGAAAGGTGATTGGACAATTGCTTGCAAATGGTCTAATGACTGGTATTCCCTCGAGATGGCATTCCAAACCATTGTTTTGCCCTCTAGACTGAGGACCTGATTTAAGATGGAGCAGATGGAGTAAAGGCAGACAAGGTGGCGGAGGACTCTAGTGCCTTTACTCCGGCCCCCAAATTTTGAGATGTCCGGAAGCCAGCGAACATTTCTATACATTGGCAGAAACCACTGTCATGGCAGTTCCTGTCAATGTAGGAAAAGTTTAACGTGGGAGTTTGGTATTGAAAATTAAAAAAAACAATTAACTCCTCACCTGTTTTCTCCCATGGTGTGAGGGTCATTTTCTTTTTTTTTTTTTTTATTGTTCTTTACTGTCAGTATATACCAGTCAATAAAGAAAAATCCCATTAGACCTGCCACTCTAAATAGAGAGGACAGTGTAATGATTTACTTCTGATGGTACCTACTCCATCATGCCGGCGAGGAAAGTTTTGCAATAAGAGAGTACCTTTTACTCTGTCGGCATAAAACTTGTGAGTACGTGCTGTGTCAAAAGAGTGATGCAACTCAGATACAAAATGTTAGTAAATATGGGCCAATGTACATATGGGCTTCGGTCAAAATCAATGGGTGTGTGCACTGGAACACACATTACCACCCATGAAACGTGAGGCAAAGTAACGCAAGACACCACAATGCACTGGTCTTACTTTTTCTGACAAAGCCAAACAAATCGACATTTGTGTCGCTTTGTAAATACTGAAAAGGATTTTGCATCAAGGTTGCATTACTTTTGACGCAACCCTGACTCAAAATCTTTGTATTTTTTTTTTTTTTAAACTCTTTATTCGTGACTGTTTCAGGATGACATACATTTCTGTTCAATTGCACCTCATATCATTCAGCAGTCTTTTCCATTTTCTTAACCATTAATTGTGGGGGTATAACATTTCAGTTGTGAGGTACTTATCATAACATTCCCCGGATGCATCCCAAGTATGTGTTTCAAACACCATAATCATGGTTCACATTATTGGCAAACCCCAACTGTCCCCCCCTCCCCGCCCGCCCCCCTCTGTCTCCTGGTTGGTCTCTCTCCTACACTCAATATCCCGGGCCAAGGTGGCTCTGTCTATCTGGAATTTGTGTAGGGTCCTAGGTCTGGTCTAACCCCGGTGAGTTGCCCCATTGCTCGTGAGCCTCAGCCCCCCCCCTGCCATCTGTGTAAGTTCATCCCACCGGGTCTCCTGGGCAGTCCAGGTCTGTCTCTTCCAGTTCTATCAGCATTTGGTCCCATTCCTGTGCTATGGGGTATTTGCGAAGGCCCTTGCTCTCCTCCTCCCGCAGAGCTGCAGATTCTGCTTTACCCCATTTCAGCATGTCGCTGCGCCACACTGCTACTTGCGGGGCCCTGGGCGACTTCCATCTCATAGTGAGCACCCTGATCGCCAGCACTAGCGCCAGGTCCGTAAACTTCAGTTGTGCCTTACATGTTTTGGGCCGTTTCCTGTTCCCTAGTATACAGGGTAATGCTCCCTCCGGGATCCGGAGTGTTGTTATGGAGTGCAGCGTGTGTTTGATCGTCCCCCAGTAAGTATGTAATTTCGGGCATGCCCATAGCATGTGAAGAATATGTGCCTCGTCTTGTTGACATCTCGGGCAGCAGTGTGCAGCGGTAGGGAACATTCTGTGTAGTCTCTGGGGCGTAAGGTAAGCTCTATGGAGAATCATGGCTTGTATGAACTGAAATTTAACATTCCTAGATACCCGTCTATGATGACCCAGAATTATCTTCCACTCTCCGTCCGATATGTCTTCACCCGCGTCTACAGTCCAGGTCTCCCTGAGTGTGGCGATCGGCGACGTCACATGTTCTCTGATACCAACATACAGCCATTTCACCAAGTGTCCCCCCGTGCCCATATGATGCATGAGGTGTACTAACTCATGTTGATCTGGTTTTGTACGTTGTGGGGCCCAGGTCCGTCGTATGTAGTGCGTTACCGAGGCGTGTAGGAGGTATAAACGTGAAGGGGCTCCTGTGACCTGCACAAATGAGGCATGGTCCAGTATGGTGTCATCGCCGAACAGGTCTCCCACCCTGTCCACCCCGGCCTCCGTCCATGGACGTAGTCTGCGCTGTGTTAGAGTCCCCTGTGGAGTCGGGAGCCCCAGTAGAGGGATATTATCCGCATATGGGGAGGTCCCCGCCGTGTATGACAGCGATTTCTTCCAGCAGGTCAGGGCCACATGCAGGAGGGGGTGGCAGTCCCTGGGGGTCCTAGCATTGGGCAAGAGGAGGGAGTGTAGGTCTCCACGTGCTAATTTGTCCGTCGTGTAACCGATCTCATGCAAGTCTCTACCCGCCACCCATCGGGTCAACCATTGGAGCTGGCTGGCATAGTAGTAGCTTCGCAGGTCCGGTACCCCCAGGCCGCCCCGTCTGGTGTGTAGCTGCAGTTTTTTAAGGCTAATTCGTCTTCTCCCCGATCCCCATATGAGGCTGACCAGTAATGTATCAAGTGTGGTGAAAATCTGTCGCGGGAGCAGGACCGGTAGGTTTACAAAGTAATATAATATGCGGGGGAGCAGGACCATCTTCGAGACTGCCACCCGTCCCATTACCGATAGGGGTAGGGACGTCCAGAAACCTATGCTACCTCGCAGGCCAGTAATGGCCTTACGGATATTACCGTCAATTTGAGCCTCTGGGTCCCGGTAGACCTGTATCCCGAGATATTTGAACGTGGTTGGTGCCACTTGAATTTCATAGGCCCCGAACTGTATGTAGGGGGGCTGTTGGCCCTCTCGGAAGAAGAAGCCCAGGGACTTTCCCGGGTTTATAGCCAGTCCAGATATGATCTCAAAGCGTCTGAAAACAGTCGCCAGGGGCGAGTGGTCCCCTCGCAGGTTCCGGAGAAATACCAAGATGTCGTCAGCATATATCGAGACCATGTGGTCGATGCCCTCTACTGGTATGCCTTCCTCCACAGCTCTAATGCGGAGCGCAATAGCCAGGGGTTCCAACGTCAGCACAAACAGCAGTGGCGACAGTGGGCAGCCCTGTCTTGTGCCCCTATGGACCTCATAACAGTCCGATGTGTGTCTTCCCGTGCGTGCCCTAGCCGTCGGGCCTGTGTACAACAAGCGGATCCATTTTATAAGGGCCTCTGGGAACCCAAAGCGATGCAGGACTTCAAACATGAAGTCCCACGACAGGGAATCGAAAGCCTGACGGAGGTCAAGGGCTATGCAGCCAGCGTGCGGTAAGTTGTGAGGTGTAGTTGTCATTAGAGCGTGGAGTCGCCTCGAGTTCTGGGAGGTACTCCTCCCTGGAAGGAAGCCACATTGATCAGAATGGATCAGGCCAGGGAGGTGGCGCTGGATCCGCATGGCAATAGCCTTACTAAGGATCTTATACTCCGTGGAGAGCATGGATAGGGGTCTGTAATTACCCACATCTTGAGCATCCCTGCCGGGCTTCGGGATAGAGGTCACCAAGGCCTGCATGGTGGTAGTCGGGAGGTGACCAACCTCGTAGGCGGTGTTGTAAATTTTCTCCAGGACGGGGGCCAGCACATCAGCGTAGGTTTGATAAAATTCCCCCGGCAGGCCATCCATGCCCGGGGTTTTTCCCCGGTTAAGTGTATGGATTGCTACCTTTATTTCGTGTTGTGTAATAGGTCCGGCTATAGCCGCCTGGATTCCCGGGGTCAGCACTGGGAGCATTAGGTCATCTAGGAATCCCGTTATGTCTTCTCTGGTCCCTACAGAGGGGGGGGCGTAGAGGTTCTCCAAGTGAGTCTTAAATACTGTGTTAATCTCCATTTGAGTGTGCACCTGTGTACCCGCTGCGTTCCTAATAGTCGTTATGGTAGGGCGTTCGGGGGCATCCCGAACTATCCGGGCAAGCAGAGCGCCGGATCTGTCCGCCTCCGCCTGTTGTCTTTTCAGATAGGCCCCATAGTCCATCACCCTCAGGGTTTCTAGCAATTCTGCGTGGTCAATATTACACTGCTGTAGCTCAGTTGTACGGCCAGGGTCCTGCCCCACCGCATTTTCTAGGTCGCGCAAGCGCTGTTCCACTTCACATAGCTTACCGTGGATCTCCTGCCTGGCTCCCACCTGTCGGCCTATAGCAGCCCCCCGTATGACAGCCTTCATTGCGTCCCACACCACTAGGTTCGAGGATGCGGAGTCCCAATTGGTATTGAAGTAATCAGTTAAGGCGTCAGCTAAATGTGCTCGGAACGGGCCATCCTCGAGCAGCGCAGGGTTAAGCCTCCAGGTAGGAACTGGTGAGGGTACTCTACCCCAGTGCAGGTCAACCGCCAGCGGTCGGTGGTCCGAGAACGTTTTAGCAAGGTAATCTGCTGTGGCACACCTAGTCACTACAGAGTTAGAGCATACAAACCTATCCAATCTGGTATGTAATTTGTGTACAGGGGAGTAGCATGAGTATTCTTTGTGTGTCGGGTGGAGTGTGCGCCAGATGTCCGCCAAGCTCCAACCCCGAAGCCACGTCCCAAATGACTCTGATAGTTTATGTATTCCCGCCGCCTGGAGGGGGGGGTGTGATCTGTCGAGGGTCACATCCAAAATCATGTTCCAGTCACCACCCAGAATCCAGGGGACGTCCACCCAATCCGCTAACGCCCGGCCCACAGCAGTTAGGAACCTATCCTGGTCAAAATTCGGGGCATAAATGCTACCCAGCACTACCACCTCCCCGTCCAAGGTGCCTCTCACCAACACATAGCGTCCCTGTTCGTCAGTCCGCCTTTCCAGTTCCACAAATGGAGTACCATGGCGCACCCATATCGTGGCCCCTCTTGAGAAGGCAGAGTATGTGGTAGAAAAAACAGTACCCCTCCATTTCTTTCTCAATAGGAGTGCCTCGGAGTGTGTCAGGTGCGACTCTTGTAGGAACACTATGTGTGCCCTTTGCCGTAGTAGGAAAGCGTGTACTCTGTGTCTCTTCTGCACTGCCCCCAGCCCTCTCACATTCCAGGTGACCAGCCTATACTTTCCGTGTGTGTCAGCCATAGCCCCGTGTTGGTGTCAAAAGTAGTGTTCCCATATGTCCTATTGAGTGATTCTTCCATGCCCCCCAGGAGACAGTACCCTCCCTATCCCAAACCCCAACTGTAAAGGCGCAGCCTCCAAACCCTGCTGTGCCAAACCAGAAACATTGGAACGTAAATAAACAAGTAACAATGCATACGCTAGTGGGGGGTCGGCCAAGCGTCTGCCGTGTCCATAGTGCCATGCTCGGTCATGTCGCCGGCTCAACGGCGCCGCCGGGAGAGTTCTTTTCGAAGTTAGTCAGTGTAGGTAGCCACGTCTCGTGGAGGGGGGGGAAGTAAGGGGGCAGGGGAGGGGGGGACAAGGGCGGCCTCATACTGGCAGAACCAGCCCGTTGCAGCTATGCGCCGCAGGAGCACAGGAGGCGCAGGAACCGCATCGCACGATCCCTGTATCTGAGTTTTTCTCCCCATCCAGGGCAGGCCACACGGTGCTCGCCAGCAAATAAAGGGCAACATACACATTCTGAGCAAGCACATTTCCCCTCCCCCCCCATCCCCGCCGCCCCCCCACTTCATACAGAAAAGGATATCGTGTTGTATTCAAGTCTCAGGTCTAGTTCATAGGAGGTATTACTCTTGGGCATTGTCTATAAGTTCATCCGCGGCTCTAGGCGTCACCGTCGGAAATAGGATCATACTGCTATCCGAGTCAGAGTGTACAGTGCTATCCTCAGTGTCCGTGTTGATTGTCGCACCGTCGTCTCTGAAGGATCCCACCGCTGCCACTGCATCAGCCTGTCCCTGCTTTTGTTGGTGGGCGGTCGGTTTGCGCTGCTTCGGATGAGTGCATTGGGCGCCATTCTCGGTCTCCCCTTGAGTCGAGTCTTCCCTGGATCCGTTGCCTGTGGAGTCCTGCGTCGGGTCCAGTCGCTCCTCGATGTCCATCACCTCCATCCATTCCTCCACATCCGTGGGGCTTTCGAAAAAGTGAGTCTTCTTGTCGTGGATCACCTTTAGGCGTGCAGGGAACAATAAGGCGTAGCGCAGTTTAGCCTTTTGGAGCCTCTGTTTCACCTCATAGTATGAGGACCGTTGTTTTTGCACTTGAGTGGTATAGTCTGGGTATAGTGAAATTCGTTTATTCTCCCATGGTATGACCGATTTGATTCTGGCTTGAGTTAGCAGCATGTCTCTATCCCGGTAATTGAGGATCCGGACAATAAGCGGCCGTGGTGTCTGTCCCGGTTTTGGCTGGCCAGTTGGGATTCTATGTGCCCTTTCTACACAGAACAACGGCGACAGACCCTCAGGGGCAACGTTATCTCGGAACCACTGTTCCATGAACTCTGCCGGCCGGGACCCCTCGCTTCTTTCCGGCAGGCCAATAACGCGAATGTTATTGCGTCGATTGCGCCCTTCCGCGTCCTCCACGCGTTCCAGCAGGGTTTTGACTTGACGTTGGATCACTTGGATGGAGTCCGTGTGTTCCGCCACTGTCGGGGCGAGTTCAGTTATCGACAGACCTTGATCTTTAACTTTATCCGCCAATTTCTCGTGGTCCGCCTTAAGCAAGGATAAGTTAGTGGTGAGGGTGCCCATCTGCGTCTCCATCACGGCCCTAGAGTCTCTGATCTCTTTTAGGATAAGGTCTAGTTTGTCGCCTTGCTGGCTCTCTGAGGTGCTGGAGGCCAGAGTTAGCGGTGCAGAGCCCCCAGGGTCCGTATCTCGGGCAGGTCCTATGCCCGGGCCCTCCTTGCCCTCCGTGTTCTTCACGCCTTTGCGCACCATATTAGACGTCAGGCGCCTGGTTGGCGGTAGGAGCGCGGGTCAGGGCGAGTATTTGCAGTCTAGTGTGCGCCTTATGTTCCAGTTGTTTCCCCGCCGGTCACACCTGATGCTCCCACCTTGGGGAAGCTGTTGGCAGTGTCCGCGTCTCCGCAGGGGGGAGGGGCCGCTTTCTACCACACCCAGCGTATATGAGCGCCGAGGGTTTTCACTGGGCCCACCACCCTGAAGCGCTATGTCCCCCACCTCATCAGGCCGTCCGCAGCAGTCAAAAACGGCAGTAGGAGCAGTTGGGCGCCGCCCCGCCTGGGCCCCCAGCAATGTATGGGCACAACGTAGTTACAAAGGGAATGGGTTAGGCGCAGTAACAGTGCCGTTTTGGGGGGCGTTAGCTGTGCTGCTGCATGTTTCTCCGGCGCCTCAGTCCTCAGCCCACTGCGTGGGGATAGTCCCTTCACCAGCCTTGTCTCTGCCAGGCATCCAGGGCGCCCCAGCTGGACCCGGTCTCCAATCCAGGGGTCCCCGCCTCTCCGCAGTCCGCCCTCTCAGGAACCAGGGCAGCAATGGCACACGAGACCCGGCTCGCCGCCCAGTGCAGGGTCCCAGGGGTCCGCCCCGCACTCTCCCGGGGCTCCTCACCTTCAATGCAGTTCGGGCAGACAGCAAGCCAGGCAGGGGGGCCCCCGCAGCAGGTAGGCACTGCCAGCGGCGGGAATGTACGGCCCTCGGCGCCCGCGTCTCAGCGTCCCAGCCTGCAGCACCGGCCCGTCCACAGCCTCCGTTCCTCCCCCGACGTCCAGGTACACAAGGCGCCGTCCTCGCCCCTCGGCAGCCGCAGGGTCAGAATCCCAGGTGCAGGTGTCCGCCTGCAGGATCGGAGGCTCCGGTGCTCTGTCGCTTCACCGTCCTCTTTCTCCGGGCACCCCTGTCACTCGAGGCCCCGGTCTGCAGCGTGACCTTAGGCCCCCCTGTTAGCCCCGGCGCAAGTCCGGAACCCCGGTCACCAGAGCTCCAGGATTTTCAGCGGAGCAGTCGGGGGAGAAGCGCCTCCAAAAACAACCGTTTCCAGGTGGAGATGACCCTCGGCGTAGGCTACAGGATCTTCACCTCTCCCAGCGGCACCGGAGCACTAGCAAACTCCGTCCGCCATGGTGGCCTGCTAGCCACGCCCCGACTCAAAATCTTTGTAAATCAGGGCCTAAATATATTCACGTTTCTGATTAAAAAATGAAGAAGTCAAAACCTCTTAGTGAAATCAGGATGAAAGGAGTAAAAGCGACGCACGATTTGAAAAGCCCGACTCAGAGCCCGCAGACCGATACAGTTCACTGTGCTATATTTTATGTTCTCTGTGAGTTGTGCTTCATCCTCTCTTTGGGAAGTTTTAGTGACTGCACATAGCTTTCTTTACCACATTGTAGCCTCTAGACGCTGATGTTACTCCATCACTTTCTCAAAGTAGAAAGATATCAAACTTGTGTCCCGCAGTCAATCAGGAGAGGAGGTAGTCATTAGATTTGCCAAATCGGGGTTTGCATTCAAATTTGTATTACAAGTACTGCCCATTTTACACTGAGCCTGAGGCTTCTCCAAACACAATTTTTGCAAGGAAAAGAAGCATGCCTCAGAGTTCTGCAGCTCAGAATACGATAAATCATGCAGTATTTAAGAATGTTGCCGAATTCCAGCCTGAGGAGCTCCAAATGGGATGATAATACCCCACCGGTGAAAAACTGCACCCCACAGTCATGTTTTCTTACTGGGGTGTTATTACATCCCTAGATTACTACTACACCAGTACACCAGTCGGAGACTATCACTTGACAACCTGAGCTGTTTTCAGAGTTGTACTCCTGGGTTGCTTCCAATAGAGGGAAAACACCTGGAAACATTGATCACATGGATTTGAAACTGAGGAGACCGGGCTGTATGCATGGCATCCGGACAGAGTCCTAGGGGATCGCCCTAGCTAAAGCTTCGAAGAACCCCTGCTGGAGAACAGTCAAAAGTTGCAGGGCTCAGCTTCTCGTTCTTGGCTTAGGCGCCTTGGAGTGAATCGTAAGAATTGTGATCTTGGATAGGTGGGGGATAATAATGCATTTTGATCTGTAAAACATCAAAGAGGCAAAATGGAAGCACATTTTCCTTCTCACATTCGTCCAGACTCATGAAGCCTAATTCAGAAAAACTTGGGTGGAGTGCACTGCACTGCACTGCACTGCACTGCACTTCGCTCTTCCAATGGGGTGGAGCAGCACCCAAGATCCTGGTTCACGAAAGAGCCTGGCATGTTCTGGAACAGCTGGAATTGTGCTACTCCTGTCCCTCCAAAATAGTTACATACCGTACTCAGCGGCTCCCTTCCCACGCCAAGTAATATTAATACCTATGAGAGGATGAACCCTGAAGTGCCCATCCTTAGAAATATAATCTTTAATTTACTAACTAATGAATGAGGGATGGTAAAGGAAAATATGAATGACTATGTACAAGCAGTGCATGAACAAGGGCAGATGTTCGTGACCCTCGTCTGCTCTTCGCTTGCTCAGATCTGCCATAGGGACATGGAATGTGCAACCCTATCTTTATTATGGCACTTCTCAGACATGAGCTCATCCTAATTCCTGTCCAAGCCCTTTCTCTGCAAAGAGCAAACCTTGCTCCAAGGACATCTATGGGTGTGCAGTACATGTTACACACACAAATTCCAATATGAATTAGACGAGTACCTTTCGTGCTCTCTCTTTCTACTCGCGTGTGCTCAAAGCACACTCAAATTGAAATAAACATGAGTTGTAAATTAGCCCTATATTCTCCAGAGTATAAGCATGGCTGCACTGGAGTCCAGTAGCATATGCTAGACTCTACCCTATATTCCTTGGACCCTGGGTCCTACTTAGAACCAAATGAATAAAAGGCTTGTATTCAGGCAAGAGCTGTGGCCTACCAGACGCGGCAGCCATTTTGTTGTTGAAAGAGTTCTACTCAGACCCGTGGCCATCGGCCCCATCTCTTTGACTGTTTCTTTTAACCTGATCCATGGTTGAATCTACTGCAGATACTGATATATCTCAGTGATACATGGGACAGTAGGTACGACAAGTGTCGCCTGACTTTGTGCTGCAGAAGACCTTAGCCAAGTTGACACGTAGTAGAAAACTTCAACAGTTGGTCTGCATTGCTTTAACTCCTGCTGCCATTCAGTATTAGTGTTAGGCTGATCCCCAGTGCCAGCATATCTAAATGAATACAGCGATTGTTATTATATTTATTGTTCTTATGTGATTTGTTCCTGAATGTGAAGCACACCCTGCTAGATCTACATGGCTTCAAGGGCTGCTTGCTCATCACTCGAGCTTCAGTGGAAAGCAAAACAGGCAGGTGTCTCTCACCTTTCTCTTCTACTCCGCGCTATATAAAACTTTATAAATAAATAAATAAATAAATACTCTCTGCCCATCTAGATTAATAGTGTCATGAGCCAGACAGCCCCGTCCGAGATATCCTTTCCTGTAGGGGTTATTTGTAGTTGAGTCAGTGCTTAATTTGTGAAACATATAAATGGCTGGACCTTCGTTAGGAGTCCACTGCAGCTTGCACCGCCCATCACTCCTGCCAGCAACGCCAATGAGAGTTCCAACACAACCACTAACCACTCTTCTCCTAAAAGTGTATAAGTGTGACTGTTCAATGACCCCAAAGTAATAAGAATGGCCAGTATCAATCATTTTAATGTATATAAAATCATTAAACAACTGTTGTAGAAGTGCTGATCTCTAAATTAGACTCACAGCGCCACCCTGTCGCAAGCTGTCATAAGTGTCGGTGCTGGAAACCCCCCACTTAAATTACCACTGAGTTGCATGGACTCTTACCCCGATCTCTGAAATAAATAGACACACATAGCAATTGGTATTTATAATGATTGTTAAGTTATTATGAACAATCGGCAGAAAAACTTTATGTATCAGAATGGTAAGAGTCATTATTATTATTGTGGCAGTAATATTAGAAACAACTTTAATATTGGAAACCCCTAATGCATCATCACACACCAGTGCATCATCACACATCCCTTTTGTCTTTAATAACGCGTGCAATCCATTGTGCTTTGCACGCGTGGGTTCGTATCCCATCCTCGTCGCCAAATGAAATAAAGCTGATTTCAAAGGCAGGAGTTGGAGGTAGAATCTTCTTTATTATCAAAGTAGAAACACCCACAGGAAAAAGGCGCCGCTCGACTCCAGGACTCCGGGCAACTGACTAGCGTTGCCCAGAGCGCTAGAACCGAACGGGGCGATAGAACGGCAACACAGGAGGAGACAAGAAGCAATCCCTCGTGCTGGGTGCAGCACGAGGATGGGCATATACTACAACTATCCTATACCTAACTTTATAGTTATATTATTATCAGCCTTTCAAGAAGTTTCTCAGATATGCAGTCGGATATTCGCTCACCAGCATTCTCCTCAAACAACCATCTTACTGTCTGTCTGTCCTTCCCAAATTCTATCTCTCCTTCCAATGATTCTCATGGAGAGAGAAGGGGGAGTAAGCTGCTGTGCAACTTTTTGTATCTGTATCTCTAGGGGAACAATGCTTCGGTTACAGATATGTCAGAAAGGCAAGCAGTTGTATCAACAACATGCTTCCTTCCACGTTAACTCCATGTTTGACTGGATGACCTTGTGATTCGTCTTGCTACAACTGGCTTTCTAAACATCAGAATGAGAGATTCCCTGTCTGCCGCATTTCTGTTAATATTGTTTGCAAGACTAAAGTCTGCACGTCTGTAGAATCACATGGCGATCTTGCACACTTTTACCTCTCATATATATACTCTAAAGGAATAGTACAGTCATGTTTATCATACAGTAAGCATCTCTTGTATGCAACATGCATCCGTCAATGTAAATAGCCTCAATCACAGAATAGCTGATGGGAGGAATGCTTGCTAAAAGTTAACCAATGACAAGCGCTATGGGTAGCATTCCAATGTTTCTTTTTCACCCAGTGTGCCACTCTAGATAAAGGCCCGCGTTAGGCAAATCTGTACTGCCGCTGCTCCTAATGAGAACAGTTTATCCCAAACTATCAGACAACATCCTTCCTGAAGGGACCACTCCAGACCAGTTTCTGCCTAGTTGGGCCTATACTAGAACCAATTGGACTGTCTGACGAGGCCTAATCAGGCCAATACCAGTCTTGGGTTGCTTGTGTTCTGGTACAGTGGGGAGCTGGCATGGCAGTCTGGAGGGCGAAGGGCGGTTTGCATATGGCTGGGTCTAATCCGACCTGCCATGGTGGTCTAAAGAACAACGGCTTGGAATGTTACCTGAGTGAACGTCATTGGTTATACAAATTGCAAGCATTCCTCTCATCCCCTTTTGGTTGTTTGATGTAAAGCCATAAGTGGCCAGGGGTATGTCTAGACAGGGGTCCCTTGGTCACTGTGCTACTAGAATCAAGAGGCACCCAAATAAAGAGGCTTGGCAGTTTGAGCTGGATTGTTTCTATTGGACTAGGGCTAATGCCGATTTTCATGTGACTGGGTGTAATCTAAGGTGGCATAGTGGGCAAAAGAAAAATGGGTAGGAAAGCTACCCTGCACAATTGTCAGTAGCTAGACACATTGCAAGCATTCCTCCCAGCATCTTTGTGTGTTTGATTATAAATAGTCCATCGCATACGTCAGCTCCATCTAATGCAACAATCAACACATAGCCCCATATTGACTGCCTTATTCATACTTAGTCAAGACACGCATTCTGTTAAGTCATTTAATATCGTATTGTAATTCTTACTGCTTGTATGTAACATATTTATATGTTAATGGTAATACTGTAGGGGCATGAAAAATAGCTCAGTGGGTTTGCATTAAAGCTCAGTGCTTCAGACTATTTTGTTTCAGGGTGTTCTGCTTCGGTAGATATGGAGAGCACTGAGTTTCAAACTTTATATATGTTCACGAAGATAACTCTCGTTCAGAAGTTTTTGAATTTTTGAGAGATTTATTTTATTTATGTTATTTTAATTTAGATAAGCGTATTCTTGGTGTCCTGCAGCGGGGCTCGAAACTGCGAGTGACCGATTTGTGGAGGGCATGACTCAAACCCTAGATGATCTGGTAAGGGAAGAGAACCTGCCCCAAGCACAATTCCTGACATACGCCGCGCTAACGAGGTCGATGTGATGCAGTGGAGCATATGCTTTTATCAACAATATGCATGGTGTAGGCAGTCAGCGCTCTAGATGCTGGACGGATGGGCCGGGAAAATAGAAGGAGGAACAGGAAGAATTGGGACAAGAACGATCGGGATGTGGCTAGGAAAGTATGGCTGGCAGATGAGTTTCAGGGCTCAGGACGGGGGCAGTGGTAGTTTTTAGGGCTAGGGGCTGGCTTTAGGGCTCAGGGCGGGGGACTAGGGTCGGGTAGTTTTTAGGGCTGGGGGCTGGGTTTTAGGTGTCAGGGCGGAAGGTAAGGGTAGTTTGTAGGGCTGGGTAACTTGCAGGGCCGGGGTAAGATTTTAGGGCTCAGGGTGGGGCCCGGGTGTGATATTTATCACTTACCGTTTACTACTAATCCATTGTAAAGGCATGGACTGAAAAGTCTGCAAGGTAAAGACGCAGTCATGGTGAGGACCACGTTGTTAAGGCATATGCAATAATCACATGCGTCGTTCTGTCATACAACCACACATGACTTGCTACAGGTGCTGTTGACCTTTGGGAGTTGACGTAGACTTGTTTCATGGATATACAAAACCACTTTGTCCATGTCAATGGGATGGTCAAACTACCGACGCTGCAGTCCATAGTGTAGGCTACCCTGGGTAGACCATTCAGAGGGAAGAATTGGGGGCAGGTACTGGAAGATATTATGAAACATACACTACAAATAATTATCTGTACCTTACATACCTCAGGCCACACAATCTAAAAGTTTTCCCAGGCTGAAATCTGGTACACGCTGACTTTACACACATGGGGTATATGTACAAGGAAATGGTGCAGCGCGGAGCTGCAGCAAATTTTGAAGCACTGTGTCATTTAAAAACACAGGGATTTGCTGTATTTACAAGAATACTACGTCCCCTGTGTCTTCCCATGTCCCATGTCTAGCACCAGCACAAACACCCTTATGTTATAGTGCAAGGGCGCCTGCATTGCAGGGATGATGTTTATATGCAGGAAGGTGTCCCTTTCTGCACATAAACAATCAGTAAGGGTGATTTGCTACTTAGAAGAAGCAAAAACAGGGAGGAAAAAAAAGTATTTCTGGGCCAGCATTAAAAAGCAATGGGTGTTGCTTTGGAACACCCACAGCAACACTCATTGCACACCCCTTACACGCAGAAAAGCTTGTCTTAAAAAGCTTCACGCCACTTTGTAAATATGGTGCAGGGCTTTGCGCCTCCGTAACGTCGAAAAAAGGGCATTCCGGAGGCGCAATCCCTTGTACATATTCCCCTTGGTTTGGAGCTGCCCCATTATAGTTCAATTCTGGAACAAGTTTGTGGAGGGACATAGAGTGCAGATTGAATCGGCGGGACCTGCATATTTTGGAAATCTGCATACTGGGCATCTAACCACGTCAGACGGGTAAGAAAGTAGGGAACAGACGCCTCGACCTGCTCCAGTTTTGATCATAGGAAGATAGCGCAATATTGATGATCACCAGTTGGGCACCTCATTTTGGGTGGAAAAGAGAGCTGGGCTGTGGCTGAGGGGGCTGCTAATGAGCGGAGGGAGGGTTGTCAGGCAACCTTTTGCAGATTTATGGACAGAAGTCTTTACAGCCTTCGTGCAGATGACTGACACCGGCGGTGCCGCGAGGGCCCATACTTCTGACGCTCCCATTACATAATATACTAATAACGAGTGAGCATTTATTAACACCAAGTGCACTGGACGTTGTGGGTTGAAAATGTGTTAAGCTTTTCTTACATGTAGCCAGAACATGAAGATCCTCTGCAAAAGGAGCTCGCTTATTGATATGTATAATTTGTACGGAATACGAACCCATGGACAAGGGGACTCAACTGTGTGTGACTCTGCGTTCATATGTTTGACTCCAAGAACGTTTTTTTTATTATTTAAAAACCTTATAAAAAATGCTAAAAAAAAGTATACTCTTGCTGTGAGTTGTATGCAAACCCATTTTTCCAGTGTCAACTTGCATACACTTTGAACACTAACTTCACTCATTTCCTCATTAATAAGATCACAAATAATGCAATTTCACTCACTACTATCATCACAGCCAAGTTCGTAAAGAGTTTGCAAATACATGCCTTACTGTATTTGAAAATACTTAGAATAGATAGTAATGGTAATACATTTTTTTGTGAGAGAGCAATCAATTGACGTACATTGTTACCTATTCACAATGTAGGCATGTATTGTTTACCACACAGGTTGCATAAATATATATTCCAAAGATATTCAAAAAGTGCCCATAGGAGGAAGGGAAGTGGTATAGTGAAGGGTAGTGCAGGTATAGGATAGTGACATAAAAAACGGCCAAGCGGCCTCACTGTACTATGTAGTCCTCCCAAAAGTCCATCTGGAGCGAGAGTTAGTAACCTTATCAATTTCGTATAATAAGATGAGTGGGCTATGGTCGGAGATCACTTTTGGTAATTTTATGATACCTACTCTCCGCACCTCCGTTGAAGATATAAGAAAGTAATCCAGCTTAGTGTACTTCCTGAAGGGGCATGAATAATAGGTGAACCCTGGATTATGAGGCTCGTTATACCCCCACATATCCAACATACTATGTGATTTAATTATACCTTGGGTTTACGTCCGGCATAATTTACATTATTATCACTATCTATGAGATCTGTAGATATATTAAAGTCACCACACACTACGAGGGGGCATGGCCAGTTCAATAATTCTACCTCGAATTTATCAAACACCTCTGGTTCGTCCTGATTGGAACCATAGATTGTACACCGTGTAAACCCCACCTCAAGTTCCACAATTGCCCACCTGTCCAAAGTATCGGCCAGGCAGCGTCTAGCACCACCCAAACTATTTCTAGCCAAAATTGCCACCCCTCTAACAGTAGACGTCTGTGTGGAGCATACCAATAAATCAAACCCTTTAATACTTAACAATGCTTTTTAGCCCAGGGTAAATGAGTTTCCTGTAAACAGAACATGTCTAACTGATTTTACCTAACAAAGTGCCCCAGTCTGTGCCTCTTACTCCAGTCATTCAAGCCCCCTATATTAATATTAAGCTTCCCCATAATTCTCTAGTAAGATAACCCCTGACCATTGTCTCAACCAAAACCAATAATTTACAAATGATACATTGAACCAAACAAAAACAACAAAGCACCAGGTAAATTCCATTTCCCCCACCTTTTTATCCCACCCTTCGTAGTGACATCCAACCCACCACCCCACCTTCCCCTCCTGCCCCCCCCGCTTTGTGACCCCCTTCCACCCAACCCTCCCCTAGCTCGATTCGCCCCACCACCCCATAGAACGCTCAGACCATAGTCTGTGCATATGATGTGCGCAGTACTAGTGGATCCTTTCAAACATATCATTTACTAAGTTATAAGAGATCCTTATAACTACTTCAAAAAGAAAAAAATTCTCAACCCACTCCAATTCTGGAAAGCCAACTCTTTTCTCCCCCTCTCCTATCCCATAACCTCCCCCCGCATTTCTTTATATACACCAGTGAACAGAAACCGCCCCTCCCCCCCACAGTGAGACACAACGAGCAGCTTTATTTGTCCAGGGAGTCCAGGTACTCCTTTGCTTTTATCTCTAATGAGAAGTATCGCGTGATCCCCTGGTTGATCACTTTTAGTTGTGCTGGATTAACAAGATAGGCCTGGATCTTTTTGTCCTGCAAAGGTTTTTTAAGCTGCCTCAGCCTCCAGCGCCTTTATACCGTTACATGGCAGAAGTCAGGCCGTACAAAAATGAGACCCCTCCACTTTATCTTTTAGCATCCGGTCTTGCTTTGTCGGAAATAGTTTGCCGCAAGAGAAAGTTCCCTAAAAAAACTAATATAACGCGTGGTCTGTCACCCTCCTTCGCTGGTGCTCGCAGTTTGAACGGAATGCAACGCACTCTTTGGATTTCTGCTGCCCAATTCCACTCCGCCAGTTCGGGAAAAGCCACCTTAAAAAGGTCAATTATATAACTACTAATCTCCGACCCTTCTAAGCCCTCCTGAAACCTCTAAGATTGTTTCTCCTTTGTCTGTTTTCATACTCTTCTAATTTCCATTGTATGTCTTTAATTTGAGCACCTTGGGCCTCCACCAGAGTTATAGCACTAGTCGCATCAGCTTCCGTAGCCACGATTCTCTCTTCCAGGTTCGCCACTCTTTCTCACATATTTGAGAACGCCTTAGAGAGCTTCCTAACAACCCCCTGCATTTTTCTCATCCCCGCCTGAGCTTTTCAGCTATCTTGTCTGGTTTCCTCTCTGTGTGCCAGGATAGCTTGATGTATTATATACAGCGTGGGGGGTTACTAACCACTACAACCTGAGCTTTTCCTGCAGAAGAGCCTGAAAGCGGAGTGGCCGTTGAATAGTCCCATGTCAGGTCTTTCCTCCCTCTATTCTGCAAGCCATTTTGCACCAAGGATTTTTTAGCTGTTAAGGGGCGATCCTGATCACTATCCTCAGGGTATGACTCTAGGCTACTGGCCCCCTGCGATGTGCTCATAATGTCATCCGACAATTTCACTCCCTCTGAGACCGAAAAGAAACAATCACTGGGCACTTTCTCCCCTTCACCCCTATTTTTATCCGATAGCAGGTCAACTGCTAGAGTCAATTTATTACTTTCTGGCAGAGTAGCCATGAGCTGCCTTCTGTTTTGATTCTTCTCTTCCTTTTCCTGAGCCCCGGCTGGTCTGACCTTTTGCTTATCAATGGTCCCATTCCCCTTGCTGTCATTCCCCTTGCCGACAGAACTACCTTTTTCGCCAGAATCCTCTGATATCACATCAGTAACCGGTTGCTTGGGGGGGGGGGGGGGGGCACTGCAGCAACGTCAACCAGAGCAGGAGTACTCTCATCAGACAATACCACGCCGCCCCCATCACCACCCTTGTCTCTAGCACAGCAAATCAGACCACTGTCCACTGAGCTCACTCCATCTGGGACATCCTGAATCTCCACCCGGGTAGTTTCCGGACTCACCTCCTTGTTGCGGGACCGGCCGTCACCTTTCCCCGGGCTGTTCTCGCCGTTTTCAGCCACTGCACCTGCCTCCACACCAGTAGACGGTTCCTTCGCTCGCAGCAGCAGCTCCACTACTGAGGGACCAGCCGTGCGGTTCTTTGCAGTTACTCCTCCTCTTCCTCTTCTGAGTGCCAGCGGGTCTGGCGAGCGCAGCTGGTGCGGGCGTCCGGGGGAACTTCCCGAGGGTGCTGGGTCCAACTGGGTCTCATCGCGAGCCTTGCGGGCGGCTGGTGCCGCTGCCGCCTTAGAAGCTACTGCACTTGTCGCCACTTTCGGGGCCATACTCAGACCTCCTCTCGTAAGCCGATTGAGCAACCGCAGCAAGTAATCTTCAACGTAACACCTAATTATCTGAGGCGCCGCTCTGGCTCGATGTGTCCACAAGGACTTGCGAGAATACAGCATCAGAGGCGGGGGGTTCTGAGAGAACCTAATGGAGCAGTTTCTCCGTCCTTAATCGGGTCTCATTCAGAAAAACAGCCCATCACTGCCAGCTAGCACAGCTATCGACTTCCTAGGTAGCCGCCATCTTGCCCGTTTCCAGCATTTAAGATTTTTAGGTCTCGCCTTTTCCATTCCACAGGAATGGAAAATGGAGAGAATTCAAGTGCTCAAAATACTCGTCAAACTAAGGCTTTTTTCTGTGCGGTTTCTTCGAGTTCACGTGAATCACGTGACTAAACAAGCACGCGCATCAGCCTCCCTCCCTCCTAATTGCATTTTTTCACGGCCGCCACCACGTCAAAGGGCTTCTCCCAGCGTGCGCTCTGCGGCTTCTCCTCCCCTAATTAATCATGGCCGTACTTTCAGTTTCCCGGCCGCTCTTTACCTATGAGCAAACATCCACTTTATATTGTTATTGGTAATGTTTGTTTTAATTTTTCTGTGTAATTCACTGCCTAGGACACTGCTTAGTTAGTTTTTAAAATTTTCAAAAATTACTGTTTAATAATATAGTGAGTCGCCCTTCTCGATGTTTCTGCTCGTCCGGTTGATTTTACCAATTCGAAGCGTTTCTGTGAGTCAATTTCCTGTTTATGCTCGTTCGCTGCGATGCATGCTTGAAGTCTAGTCTGTCATGTTGTGCGCGTTAAATTCTTTCTAGATGGCCGCCACGTCGTTTACTACAGCGTGAAGACGTTGTTTTCAGCTGTCATTGACTTCAGCTGGCGCTGACAGTTGCTTGTGGCGGTTGTTCATGGCAGTTGCTTGATACCGTTGACTATGTAATTGAGGCTTCTCACATATTATAAACTCCTTCATAGTTCCTGCTTTTATTCCTACCATATGCACTCACAGTTTATGTTTAATTTTTCTGGCACATACTTCAAATTTTTTTTTTTGCTGTTCACTGTATAATATTTTCCTTCGGTGACACACTGCGCCTTTCTTCAAAAGTCTTTGGGGTCTTCACCACAAAATTCCTTAACTATACGCTGATCCAATTGCCTTCGTAGTTTAAATTCGTGCTAAATTGCTGTTCGTTTTTTTTCTGTGACACACAATTTCACTGACATTTCTTTATATTTTTCTTTGTCTGTACCTGCATGTTCGTGGCAAATGTTCTTGGCAATGTTCTCCGTTTGTTTTCTCTCGCAGCGTATTCCTGACTTTTTAGGTTTCGACTGGGGAACGGAGCGTAAGCTCCGCCCCCAGAGAAATCTCTAGTCTTCAGTAGGGACTCTTGGAATACGCCCTCTGTCCCATTGGCTAGCTCCATAAATGGAGGCTAGCCATTGGAACAGAGAGGCGTCCGTCATGGCCGGACCAGATTCGGGGGCGTTCCCGAGAATTTTTGGCTTTTGGCTACGTCATGCCACGTCAGCCAAAAGCCGGGAACGCCTCAGAATCTGGTCCGGCTGTGCTGTCTGTTTCTTCCGGCCGGCCAATCCCTGCGCGGCCGGCCGGAAGTCCCGCCCCCCGCAGCCCGGGAGACAGGAGAACAACCATGGCGGCCGCTCTGCCGGGCTCCCGTGAGCTGAGGGAGCCCGGCGGCATCAGAGGCGGGAGAGCCCTGCAGCATTATCCGCTTCCCTGGTTCACGCGCTGATGGCGGGGTGGGGTCGGGACAGGGAAACCAACCCGTAGATCATAGCACAGGCCGCCTGCTTCCCCGATCCGATGTCTGCGTCCAGAACCTCTCAATCACCGAGCTCTCCTCTCCTGTGGAAGGCGATCCGGTCTTCGGTACGTTTCCTCGGGTCCCGCATGACCGAACTGCTCATCTCCTGTCGACCGAACAACCATGGCGGCCGCTCTGCCGGGCTCCCGTGAGCTGAGGGAGCCCGGCGGCATCAGAGGCGGGAGAGCCCTGCAGCGTTATCCGCTTCCCTGGTTCACGCGCTGATGGCGGGGTGGGGTCGGGACAGGGAAACCAACCCGTAGATCATAGCACAGGCCGCCTGCTTCCCCGATCCGATGTCTGCGTCCAGAACCTCTCAATCACCGAGCTCTCCTCTCCTGTGGAAGGTGATCCGGTCTTCGGTACGTTTCCTCGGGTCCCGCATGACCGAACTGCTCATCTCCTGTCGACCGCTCTGCTCATTCTTAGCAAGCGAAGTCCTGTAGATGGAACTCTCTGAGGGGGACTGTCAGCAATAACACTTCCCTCGATGTCTCTGAACTCCGGGGTCTGTAGCGCTGTGAGATGGAGACGTTCGCTGAGCTTGTTTATTATTTGCTCTTACAGCATTCCTTGTACTAATTATTTAACTCTCATGCGATGGTCAGCTCCCTGTCTGCGCAGCATAGAACATTGTCATATTTAAACCACGCTGGCCGTATATTCAACAAATGAAAGTTTATTTCACAGTGCTGTTGCCTTATTTTACTTTGTTTAGTTTTATTTCCCTTGTTTCTAATAGCTGGTCTGGGGTTGGAATTTCTCACCCTTAGTGTTTATAACCGTTTATTTCCGGTGATCGTGAGCAAACGTCCCACCCGCTTAAAAGATAGTGTTTGGTGAACAGCAATGCCCCTGCCGCCCCTCCTCGCAAAAACAGGATGTCCCCAAGGAACAGCCATCAATGAAGGGGCGGGCTCCGTGCACTCCCTGCTCCCCCTGCCACAGGCCTGTTTGTAGGAGGCTCCGCTGCGGGCGTGGTAGGTGCTCTGCAAAGATCGGTTTAGACTTTTTTGTCCCACTCGCCCATCTGATTTTCCAGAATGGTTTCTTGTTGGGGGAGGGGGTAGCAGCCAAATATACTTGAACGAGTGATATTTCTGCTTTTGGCTGTCTGTCAGGGAAGTTGGGTTGACCACGAGTCACGTGTTATCTATCACCCATTGCTCCCTGTGAGAGACTGGGTTATATCCAAGCTTTGAGGGCATTTTTGCCACTTGCTCTGCTGGCCCGGCTATAGCGCCGAGAAATGTTTCTCCTTTTTTTCGGTCTATGAAGGGCCTGGGCGCGGGGTACATTTCACTTGCGCTCTAAATGTAGAGGATGATGGCCAGGGCGATTGTTGTATTGCACCCTGCAGTGCCCTCCTACCAGGAAAGGCAAGGGTGAGGGTTGTAGGTAGCAGGGAGTGCCATGCTGCCGGCGGTAGCCTGAGTAAGGGTTGTGCATCACTCTTGGTACTTTGCTGCTGATTCTGGGTAGGATGAAGGTTGTGTGCCACTTGCTGTGCACCGCTGCAAGGATGCCCAGATTGAGGGTGCATTGGCACACACTGTATTGTCGCTTTGCTTGCCTGGGTAGAGGTGTGCGTGTTGTTGTGTAACAAGAAGGAAAGCCATTGTTCACTTGCTGTGCTGCCAGGCTGCCCATGGCAATGGGTTTGTCACTCGCTGCGCTATCGTGATGGCCTGGAGGTGGCCTATAGTGTTACTTCCTGTTTTCTGCTGGCTGGCGTGAAAGGTTTGCCATAGATGACCAAGGTGAATGTTACATGTAATTTCCTGTGCCCTGCTTGTTCACCCGGCTGGACAGTACAAGAATATACAGATTGAAGGGGTGTGTATATATAGGTCTCTTGCTGCGTCCTGTTGGCTTGTGGGTGTGCGCAGGTTGGGAAAGCCCAACGCCAGGGCACTCACTTTGTCACTTGCATTCGCAGTCTGTGGTGAAATATAAAGTCTGTACATGCTCGATGCCAGTCTTTGGCCCTTGGGGTTTGGTTGGTCCAAGGAAGCGAAGCATTTGATACTTGCTGTGCTCTGCTCAGTGGGGGAGGCTATGAGGAGGCGTGCCCGTCTCTCGCTCTGTGTTGAGCGGATCCTATCCTATAGACTGCAGGTTTTTTTTTTCAGGGGGAACTCGTGGCCGAGGTGCCGCGCACCGAGCACTGGAGAGCAGCGCTGGGACCGTCGGCCACCCCGCTGTACTCAATCCTCGTCCCGTTCACTTTAACACTAGTCAGCCACCAGAAAGAACACTAGATCCCTTTGACTGTTTTGGGAGTGGGGGCGATGGCAGCTACACGATTATAGAAAGCATTTTTTGAAACATTCGCCCCTCCCGACGTGTTTAAACTACAAGGAAAGCAGTTTGCCTCGGCGGTCGTAGAAGTATTGAACTGAGCTCACAATTGTAAACACATTTCGGCTTCTGCCTGCCACTTATTGGAAAAAACAAGATTTTGTTTGAAAAATGTGTAAGCCTGAGTCCGTCCTTCCTCAGGTAAATGCAATAGTTCAAGCTGAAGAAGGCTTGTGGGACGTCGACTACCTTTGCATTGAAAGCTGTCGGCATAGTGTTTCATCGAGAACAGCAAAGTATGTCAAAATATGGACATCGAGTACCACAATATCCAACCATTGTTTGAACACAGAACTGAAGTTCACCACGCACACTCACATGGAACTACCTAGTGGAAAGTTCTCTCAAGATTTTTACCTACTTGCGATACTTATTTATTTATGAAAAACCAGCCTCCGCAGAGAAAGCTGTTTGGTGTTGCTATTGATATTTATTGATACCTCCGTGCATGGATGCAGCTTGTGTGTGTGTTTTTTAAACACATAGGTGTTCACAGTGATGAGATTAGAAGTCTTTTGTGGGTGTTCGTGCCCATCACTTAGAACGCACAACATTTAATATCAGAGCAAAGGGTGGTGTCTTTAACATGCATCAATGTTGCTACAAAGGAATGCACTGCAGACACATCTAGAAGGTAAAATATATCCCTCAACTTTTGGAAGGTGGATAATCCATTCTAAGCTCAGCCAGCGTGCATGTTACCTTCGTCCTATAGACTATGTATCGGCATCGCAGTTTGAACTGATGTGAAATCATTTTCTATTGACTATTTGCTGAAGTGCAATTGCAAGAATTGTATAAATGAATCCCAGGCTATGTTTTTGTCTTCAAAAGGTTTCAGTAATATCACGGCATCTTGTCATTATCACGCCCTCTTTGTCTGCATACCTTCCACTGTTCATTTTATCTGATATGCCAAGAGTTGGTGAACTTTTGAAGATAGAAACAGAAAGGTTTTCTCACAACTCAGTGCAGAAAACTTTATTTTCTCGTACTATTCGTGGTGCACTGATCCTGTTGTCTAGCGCCAGGACGCTCCCAGGAGCATCTGTGTGCTTTATGTATCTGTCTTCTTCATCATCACCATCTTCAAATTACTAATGCTGGGTTGACTGCAGGCTACTGTTATGACGTGGTAACATGCTGCTTCTCTCGAGTGTTGGATGCAGATTTCGAGCGCTTAGTCTCCATGCAGACATGACTTCCACTCAGTATCGATTGCCTTTTTGCTGAGGTAGCTGAAATGGTCACAGGAATAAGGAAATAAAACAGAATTAATAGACCATTTTTTTTGTACGGAATTTCAAAGAAGAGGCCGGGCCCAGATAATACAACCCAGCAGGGATGTAAAATTAACACTTGGTTTGCGAACACTGTCTGCACTTTGCAACTATTGATACATTCCAAGAAGAAACTAAACAGGCAAGGTCTCTCACTGAATACAAAAATCACGTCGCCACTGAGTAACTAAATCGCTTCCCCTTTATTTCGTAGGTAGGGCAGTCCACAGTATGCCACTCTCACGGCTTCTCTCTTGTACACAATGAAAAGTAACAAAAGGGTGTCTTTAAGTTTAGCAAAAGGAGAGGTTTGTTTGGAACGAAATGGCGCATTTTGTTGCCGAAGTGGAGGCAATGGTGAGTGGTAAAAGGGAAACACTTTACTGATGCCCTACATTGCAGGCAGAATATTGGCCAGCTACTTTGTTTAGGAAAATATATTGGTTTGTTATTCTTCCTTGCGTTGTTTTTTGAGACGAAGTCATACTCTCGGAACGCAAAGATGAGTTAGGTAGGTCATTGAGGACACCGCTGCTTGTCAGACCGGGTTAACTCTCTCTGGAGGAATGGGGTTGAACCTCACGGCCTGAAAGACTTTACATCTTGTACAGCGTTATTTTTACCTCTGTGATTGTAGGTGCTCAGAAGTTATTTGTACGAAACCCACATGTTACTGGAATTTGTTGCTGAAATAGGCCGCACCCTATTTTTCTCTTGCTGGCCACTGATGTTGTATTTCAGCATTTAATCCCTTCCGTATCTGAATCTAATCTTCACCATATTTGACAAATGTGACAGCAGAATTCTATATGTTCTATAATCCTCCTGCTCATCGCGAGTCGAATACAATAAAAACAGCTTCCGTTTATCAAACACATTTACAGACTCCTTGTTTGATTATATGATGAGGGTTGTCTGGATTTGCGTTTGTTTTTAGTCCTCTGTTGAAAGTGGTTTAGACAATGCTGCAACCAGTCATCTTATTTTTTTATGCTAACAGGGGTTCTTTCTGCAGTGAGAGCTCTCATGCCCTACCTGTCCATTTAGTTTTTTTGTAAATTGAAATTGAAAATGTAGTACTTTTTCGCACTTCGTATGATTGTAGGTGATATGCCGTGTGATCATTAAGTTCTAGTTAGAGCAAACGCGGCATCATATGCCCTGTGACTTCTCTCAATGGTCATTCTACATTAATACATATTTTGCACAAGAAACATGGCAGTGCACAACTTGACAAACGGGGAGTCATTACAGACGAAAATTGCTATCAAAATCAACAGATGCTTGACAATAGATGCATAAGGATTATTACACACCTATTGTGTTCCACTGTGTTGAACTTTGTGATGGACACCAGATCTTTCCATAACACCCCGCGGGCTGTATGTTATGTCTTATTGCGAATTAATAACATTTGTTTACAAAAATCAAAATCAGCAGATGCTGAAAGCTTCCTTACTACTCCAAACACATTTTAGAAATCTTAGTTTTACAATTTTTTTCCCGGCTATATCTGTTTATGAAACCACTGTCAGAGTTCACTGCCTATGTTGTGTATAGTTTGCTTGTATCAGCTATAGTGGTTGGGAACCTTGCAGCTTCCTTGTTTCCTAACACTTGCCCCATTTGAAGTGCCAGCTGTATTACCGAGGTTACATGAATAACCGAAACATTGTTTCAATTCACTGGTTCTCTAGTTTTGAGTTAGTTTCACAGCCCAGCTATCTCACACCTACCTACTGTTCCTCTGTGACACCTCACTATTGTCTGCAGCACTACCTTTCACCAGTGTACATCATTGCAGCCCCTTTCACACTTGTTTGTTGCCTGTGCAATCCCTTGTACACCTGATGTTACACAAAGAGCTTCTCCCATCCAAACCTACCCATTATCTACACACTCCCTCACAGACTTCTTGTTGTGTACAACCCTTTTCACACTCCTCTTTTATCTGCACAATCCCTCTCTCTCTCACTCCTACATCATCATCTCTCTCCCCAGTCTGTCACCTTTGAAGTCCTTTTTACACCTGTTGGTTACCTATGCGGTCGGTTCATCTCTAACAGTGTATAACTTGCACAGGGGGGCTCGCAGTGTGTGCAGGGCTCTGTGTGGGTGTGTGGAGGGCTCTGTGTGGGTGTGTGGAGGGCTCTGTGTGGGTGTGTGGGGGGCTCTGTGTGGGTGTGTGGGGGGCTCTGTGTGGGTTTGTGGGGGGGCTCTGTGTGGGTGTGTGGGGGGGCTCTGTCTGGGGATGTGGGGGGCTCTGTGTGGGTGTGTGGGGGGGCTCTGTGTGTGGGGGGGCTCTGTGTGGGTGTGTGGAGGGCTCTGTCTGGGTGTGCGGGGGGGCTCGCAGTGTGTGTGAGGGCTCTGTGTGGGTGTGTGTGGGGGGGGCTATGTGTGGGTGTGTGTGTGGGGGGCTCTGTGTGTGTGTGTGTGTGGGGGGGCTCTGTGGGTGTGTGTGTGGGGGGGGCCTGTGTGTGTGGGGGGGCTCTGTGTGGAGGGGATCTGTGTGGGGGGGCTCGGTGTGGGTGTGTGTGGCATTTGCGAGACATTAAGCTATTGGCATTGCAAATGACAATGCCATTTATTTATCGGTTTTCAAAACGAACACATAAATAAAAAAATTGTCATTTACAATGCCAATCGCTCTAACTTTTCCAAAGGCGAAACCTTTGCATTGTAAATGCTTGTTTTTTATTTTCAACTACTGGTTTTATTTATTTTCTTCTTCCACTTTTCCTTGATGTGTGGATTCTGTGTTGGCCCTCGTCGCCAGTTTTGTTAGGGACTCCGGACACAACTTGACTTAAGATTACTATTTATTATATGCCAACACAATGCTCCTACAAGCGTCGGAGCGTTCACCTCAGTCAGTTCGGTCATCAGCTGTTAACTGTCATCCTGACAGTTCAGTTGATGACCTCACCCCTAGTATGGTGTCTGCGCAGGGACACTTCAGTGTGTTAACTGTATGGTGTCCAAGAGAGGACACACGTATTATAAACACAACAACATGGCAAGCCCTTACTGTCGGGCAGTACAGGTAACAACCGTTTTCTAGGCTCTGGAGCGGCACAGGCGCTAGCACGTTAAATCCCGGGGTGGACAGACAAATTGTGTCCTGGTGGCGTGGAGCCATCCAGGAACCATCAACGTAGGTGACTTTCCAAGCATCTCATACCTGACAGACATCGCAGGTAACAGAATTCCTACCTACCTGGCACTCCACCGTCAATTTCTTGTCTGTGACGTCAGTGTACGGATGATGCAGGAAATGTTACTTGAGCTCACGCAGATGGGGAAAAGTAACATTCAAGTCAGGGCTGTGCTTCTCTCCATTTAGTGCTTTGAGACAATTGAGAAGGGAGTAGGGAGTAGGACCTAAATGCAAGGCTTTAAGGGAGACAAAAAAGTTGGAGGGGCGCCTCCGTAATTATATGCGTGGTAAAACTGCCTCCATGACCTTTCTTTTATTGCATGCAGATACATACCACAACAACTGATGTACAGCTAAAACCAGGCTTGACTATAGGCTTTGTAAATGATTGTCTCTGTGTTTTCTGCAGAGAGTCCAAGGATTGCATGATCATGTTCTCTGAACATCTTTTTGATCCACTAGTAGGCACTAATACTCGGAGAACCTTGCGCTGGCTTCCACCTCCGCTCCGCTAAATTGAGGCCCGTTATAAATATCTGGCAAATAACTAGTTTCAAAGTTCGAGCAGAATGTAAGCAACGCACTCGCATTATTGGCGTAGTGGCTGAGTCGGTGCAAGCTTGTTTGCACTTTTCACTCACATTCTTTCTGCCCTTGTATTACAGGCTAAGTGCAGGTTGTCATTCCTTGGTGCCGGTGAGGGTAGTTGATGCCAATTCTGCACGCTACCAAATAGGGTGCCCGGTTGCAAACAGGATCATGTTTGGTAGCTGATCTGGTGACCTTCCAAAGGGCCTGATCCATGGCCTATTGTGTATGGCCACGTGGTAGCAGCACTTGGCCTACAGCCCACTGACTGCTGCTGTGCTCACTGTGAGGAAATCCATCTGCTTTGCATTCGTGTTTTTGAAGACCTAGACGTTTAGGTCTGGCGTTAGCCAAGACCTTTCAGTTCAAGCTATTGGAATTGTAAATGACAATGCTTTTATTTATATTTTAAAAACCAAGTATAAATAAAATGAGTTGTGATTTACAATGCCAATAGCTCAAACAGTGTAATTCATTGAGAGTCGGCAGTAAAAAGGTAAAGAGATGCTCTGCTGGCCATCATCTCTGCATTTGTAGCAAGGCCTACAATTTCAGAGAATGCACCTTTAGCATCAATGTTACTGGGGAAACGTTCTGTGAGTGCTTGTCACGGTCCATTTACATTGGACTGGAGGGACGCAGCTGGCCCAGTGCAAAGGTTTATACGGGTCATGTTGCAGACGCTGTGCAAGGGAGCGATGAGATTGAGGGAAAGGGTGTAGCTTAACGGTTAGGGTGGCCAACTTTGAAGCTGGGAAATCAAAAACATCCTGTGATGTGAGCAAATCACTGAATATCCCTGTGCCAAAAAATGAATGTGTCCGTCTGTAATGCAACGGGTGTCCATGTTAAGCGCTCTGAAACCTTTGGGTCAAGTTCGTGTTATATAAAACTGTAAAAAAAAATATATATATGTATATATCGAATATAAGACTACCCACAATTTGGAAATAATCATCCGGCACTCCAGGTAAGATTCTTAGACACTCTTGTGCTTTTATTATAACGAGGAAAACATCTACGCGTTTCAACAGCCACTGCTGCCTTGTTCACAATGTTTGAGGTACCATTTTTTTCACATTAAAATACCAAACAGGCAACAATGAGGAAGGACATTACATGCCATAGAAACAGGAGTAAGCCTTCATGTTTGTGGCCGCCATATTTAAACATGTTTTCTTTCATGCATTTCAACGAAGTAGCAACACATTTTATTTAAATACCAAGTGGTTCCATAGATGTTAAAGTGCATTATTTATAGCGGGAAAATTCATTCCTCACATTTTAAAACACTATATACATCTAAAATACCACAAAATTCATTTTCTAATCAGTGCTTGCCAAAAGTTTAAAGTGCAAATGCATAACCATGTTTCAGATCTTGGCAACAACATATTATTCTGGCTAGTGCCTATTTGAATCGGGTTTGAATACCAGAAAAGTAAAGTGCAAGTGCTTTAGTGCAAAGGTATACATCTCCTCCCTTCTTTCATAACCACAGTCTTTCAATAGTTATTTCACTATAAAGTGCAAATGCTAAATAAATACAATATATCATGTTTACATAAAATAATCTATGTTAAGAATTATTTTAAAACCCATCATTTCATGTATTTATTGCAAAATTGCAGATAAAAGTTAAAAGTGGAATCTCAATTTAAAGTGCAAATGCTCATGTAAACTGCGAAAGTGATGCCTTTTCTACAACGAAAGGAACCTTTTTGTATATATATATATATATATATTGCTCTCTCTTAACATGGCCAATAGCTCAAACTTTAATAATGCGAGACCTATGGCATTGCAAATGCTTGTTTTTCTAAGAAAAGCAGTAGTGAAAATACTGTACTGAACCACACACACATAGTATTTCTTAGAGCACCACAAAACAGTGCTTGAGATTTTGTAGACTTTTTAGTTCGAAGGAAAAAAGAAACCCAAGTTGTGCAGTCATAGTAACAAACCAGCACTCTTCATGTTAGAGTCAGAATAATTGCGAAAACAGAACGTGATGGGCAATTGCTTGCATTTTTTTCCCAATTTGCCAAAACTGGTCTGGGTCTGGGTTTGCTCATGTTCCCACTCAGTTTGTAAAGAAGATTGAAGAAGTATTCCTGCGGTAAGGAAATAGGAGTGATTTTAATACGTTTTAGATATTGACCGGGTAAAGGATAAAATGAATATCTGCAGATTTTAATTGTTAATATGTGAGTGAGTAAATTGGGTTAGTAACAACCTTTTTACTGTAATAGTATAAGTTTTAATATAATTTGTGTTTTTTTTATTATGTTTGTAGGCATGATATCCAACTGTCAATAAAATTGAAACTGAAGCAAAATAGAGAATTACACTATAAGGTCATCACACTGTAGCCCATCACTCATAAAACAACTGCAGGAGATGTATCCGCACATGTCGGGGTTATGCTGGAGAGAGTGTGGACAGCACGCAGATGAATTCCAAATGCAGTAGCGGCTCGTGGAGTGAGTGCCGCGGGCGGTGAGGCAGACGCAATGAGGGGCAGGGTGGGGAGGTAGTAAACTTCAGCTCACAGCCGACTGGAAGTAATGTAAATAAATAAAATGAATTTCATTACGCGGGCTGAAACGCATTTGGCGTTTTAGCGTGTGCGCAATGAAATTCGTTTTGTTTATTTATTTATTTACGGTCGGCCGTGAGCTGGCGTTTACTACCCCCCATCCTGCCCCTCCCCACCCGCCCCACCACCTCGTGGAACATCCTCAACAAGCAGCTACTGTCCATATGTAATGGTCTTGCCCTCCTTTGCAGATGTTCTGCAAGGAAATTCTTATGCATAGAAAGGGATTGTTGGGATATACAATGCATCTGGACTCCACTATATTAATATTGCACGTAAGGTGCAAGGAATATACACACCGCACTAAAACTGATTGGCAAATGATCACTCCTGGCAGTAAAACAGGTGGACACCCAGAAGTGGAAAACAGTAGTAGTGCCAACAGTTTATGAATGGGCAGCGAAGCTATGGGCCTTGCTGACAAGGGAAAAGATTCAAGATAGGCTGGCTGATGAGGATTATGAATCCGAAACCGGTCCCAGGATGCTTGTTTCCGGTCCAGGGAAGACATGACTTGGCAGTTCGGGCTGGACTGTTCCCATGAGGCACAGGGTCAGACTGATTTGCATATAGCCATGTCTGAACTGGGGTGGCAGAGTGGGCTAAAGAACGGTGATGGATCAAAACCGGATCTTTTGACTGGGTGTGAGTGTTTGATTGATTCAGATGCTCCGTCCATCACTACCCCCTTTTTTTTTTTTTTTTTTTTAAAAAACCTTTATTTGAGAAAGCACACAGCTATTCAGCCTGACATCCCGGAGGCAAGGCAGCATGGTGAATCAGGAGAGCAATAGTGCAAAAATATTCGTAACAGTACAGTGCAGGTTTGTTTTTATATTTTATAGGAAAAGAACATAGAACAGAAAAGTAGAAACGCCAAACGGCACCAAAGAGTGGCAATGGAGTAGAGGAATCGTTCGAGGTGTCGGTAGCGGGCAGGGGAGAACAAGCATTAAGTCACTGATACAGAAGAGTGAAACAGGATAGCAGAGGGGAGGAGGAAAAACAGGAGCAAGCAGTACATTGTATCACAGTTGGTGTCACAGGCTATGGCGACATTTGTTCATCCAGTGAAACAGGCTCCGGTGGCAAGCAAATATCACCCCTGTAAGCATTCCAGGCCCCCCCCCACACCTTTGTCCATTTCTGGGGCCTACCCCTGGCAACATAGACCGTCTTTTCCCTGAACATACACCAATCCATGTTGGCCTTCCACTGTACCACCAGGGGAGCCGTGGCAGCACCCCATTTTTGCGCAATGTCCCGTTTGGCCACCATGTTGCCCAGGGTCACCCAACGGGTCTGTGCCACATTGTGATCGGATGGTTCCCAGATGTTGAGGAGACACCTCCGAGCCTCTGCATTCGCATCCACCCCAGTCACCTCGCTCATAATCCGGTGCACGCGTCTCCAGTAGGAGGCTATGGCGGGGCATTCCCAAAGAATATGAAGGAAGGTAGCAAGGGCACCACAGCCTCGACGACAGAGCCCGTCGGGCGAGTATCCCATACGCACAAGTCGGGGGCCAGTCACATACACTCTATGCAGGATCTTGAATTGCACCAACCGAAGACGAGAAGAGATGGCGACCTCCTTAGGGGAAGACACAGCACTCTGCCAGTCCTCGTCGTCAATTTCCAGGCCATCCCCCACCCACTGATCACGCACTCTAAGGAGAAGGTCGGTGCGGACATTGATTAGTTTTTTATACAACAGTGAGATAGCACTGTCGGGCATATGACCATCCAACACTCTGTCTTCCAAGGGGGAGCTCTCCGGAATCGCCCCCTCCGCCGGTGTGGCAGAGAGCAGCGCGTGTCGCAGCTGGGCATAGCGGAAAAACTCCGAGCCGTCCAACTGGTATTCAGCCTGCAATTGAGGGAAGGTCTTAATCTAACCTCTAGAGATCACATCGTCCACCCTGGAGATACCTATGAGGTCCCATTTATCAAAACCCTTGGTGTGCCACAGCCTTCCCAAAATATCAGAGTCATACAAAGGGGTGAATCTGGTCAGCCTGCCCTGCCAGCCCTGTGCCTTGGTGATCGTCCGCCAGATGTGGACCGCGGTCTTCGTTGGACCCGACATCCGCCTATCCAAGGACCTCGAATATAGTGCCCGGTAATAATTACCACCACCCAGGAGCCATCTATCCATTGTATAGCCGGGACTGTTCACCGGACCGTAAAGACCATGGTTAATAGCCGCCAGTTGGGAGGCCCAATAATACCTACGCACGTCCGGCAGTGCACTGCCCCCGTCGTACCACGGAAGCGTGAGCTTCGTGATAGCGACGCGGGGGCGGCCATCCCAGAGCAAGGCCCGTTGGAGGCTCTCAACCTCCCTAAAATAGCGGGCCGGAACCGGATCTTGGGTGTTCTGCAAAGCATATAGGAACCTGGGCAAAGACATCATTTTGAATAATGCCGCACGGCCCAGCAGGGAGAGCGGAAGCTTGCGCCAACTCTCCACATCGCGCCGGAGACGCAGGAGAGGAGGGAGTAAGTTGTGGTCATATCGCGCCTTCGAGCTCCCGGAGATGTAAATCCCCAAGTACTTAAAACCCTGACTGGCCACCTGGATGTTGCAGCCTCTGGGGAGGCGCGGCGTGTCCCCTTTTAGTACGTACAGGGAGGACTTGGCCCAGTTGATAACGAGGCCAGAGTACCGTCCAAAGAGTCTGAGTACATCGCATGCCACGATGAGTGACTTGCAGGGGGAGGTTAAGTAGAGCAGAATATCGTCGGCATAGAGGGAGATTCTGTCTTCAAAGCCGGGGGCCCAGGTTATGCCATGCAGATCAGGGTGTGTGCGCAACATGGCCGCGAGCGGCTCAAGAGCAAGGGCAAACAACAGAGGCGACAAGGGGCAGCCTTGTCTGGTGCCCCTGTGAAGGGCAAAAGATGCCGATAAACGGCCATTGACAGCAACGTTGGCCAGTGGGCTAGCATAGAGAAGTTTTACCCAACCTACAAACACCGGGCCAAAACCGAGCTTTGTCAACACCGCCCAGAGGTAACTCCACTCAAGAGAGTCAAAGGCCATCGTGGCGTCAAGAGAAGCGAGGACTGCCGGCTCCTCAAGGGTATGGGCCCTAGCCAGAGCGTCGTGGAGTCGACGCAGGTTAAGGGCAGTGTTGCGGTGAGGAATAAAGCCCGACTGGTCCGGATGCACTAAGTCACCAATAACTCCAATCAGGCGATTGGCAAGTAGCTTGGCGAGGATCTTAGGCTCAACATTCAGGAGAGAGATGGGACGATAAGAACGACACAAATCTCTTGGCTTCCCTTCCTTGTGGATGACCACAATGGTGGCCAGCCTCTGGTCCAGGGGAAGAAGGCCGGCGTCTCGCGCTTCCAAAAACATAGTACGCAAGTGCGGGGAGACCACGTCCGGCCGAATCTTATACAACTCGACCGGGATGCCGTTAGGACCGGGTGCCTTACCCGACCGCAACGAACGGATCGCCAGCGCGATCTCGTCGGCAGATATATCTCTGTCTAAATCATCACGGTCCTCAGCAGAGAGACAGGGAAGGTCAACGGCCGAGAGAAGCGTTGTCGAGTCAACCTCGGAACAGTCTGAGGCAGAGGTGTAGACACCCCGGAAATAATCAGCAAAGGACTCGGAAATGGCACTGGGATCGGAGACAACAGCGCCGTCGTCCCCAGCAATCTCGGGTACGACACGGCTAGCCATCTCCCTCCTATCCAGCCAGGCCAACAGCTTCCCAGCCTTGTCACCAACGTCATAAATACGACCTTGCTGTTCCTTAGCCAAAGCCAGGGCAGCATTCGTGGCAAGATCGCGGTATTCAGACTGCTTGAGGGAAAGGGCATGTAGGAGAGCGGGTTCAGGTTCGGTCCCCAACTGGGAATCAAGGCCCATAAGCTCCTCCTCAACGCGCACCAAGTCGGCGTCTCTGGCTCTACGGGCCTCCGCTATAAGAGCGAAAGCCTCACCCCTCAAAACAGTCTTAAACGCCTCCCACAGAGTCGCGGCCGAGCCAACCGAACCCTCATTTTCAGAAAAATACAGGTCGATAGCCTTGGCTAGGAGGGCTCGAGTTTTGGGATTGCGGAAATACCACGGGTTAACCGTCATCGGCCGGTTCGATAGGACGATGTCAAATTCAAATGAGACCCATCACGGGGAATGGTCAGAAATGCCCCGCGCCAGAAATCGGGCCTCAGACACGGCAGGCGCATGTGCTGCTAAGGTGAGAACATAGTCTATACGAGACAGACTACCATGCGCACCGGAATGGAAGGAGAAGTGGCAGAGCGTAGGGTGTAAAAGCCGCCAGCTATCCACCAATCCCATGGTCTCGAGGAAGGATGGCAACCACAATTGGGAACTCCGGAGGTCTCTAGGTGGGTGGCGGTCCAAGGAGCCAGAACAAACCGAATTGAAATCACCCCCCATAACCAACAAACCAGCAGGCAAAGTTAAAATGGCGCCACCAAGGTCTTGGAAAGTGCTAGATTGCAGGCCCGGGGGGACGTAAACCGAAAGTAACGTCAGGGCACGCCCTTCCCATCTCCCCGCCACTGAGGCGTACCGCCCCCTCTCATCAATCAGGGTAACGTCTATCTCAAGTGGAAGGGACGCACGTACAAGGACACCCGCCCCCCGAGATCTCGAAGAGAACCCTGAGTGGGCCACCATTTTGTATCCCTTACGATTGAGTGCCCTGCACGTGTTCCCAACCAAGTGCGTCTCCTGCAAAAGGACAACATCAGGCATGTGGCGTTTAAGCAGCTGTATCACTACCCCTCTCTTGATACGGTCACCCAGCCCATTGACATTCCAACTGAGTACTCGTAGTTTCCTACCCCCCATCATCATGCCGCCCACCCCACCCAACCCCAACAATCCTCAACATCAAGTGAAACTTAGCAGTGTATACGACCCATTGCCTAAGAGAGAAAGGAAAGAAAGAACAAACAAACGAACAAACTTGCCCAACCCCACCCCCCACCCTGCACCCCTGCAGCAGACTAAAAAGCCCCCCCAACCAGCAGTGTGCCTGTCGCCCCATAAACTAGTCTACGAGAAGCCCCCAGAGGAGTAAGGAATCTCCACGAACACCTCCCGCCACCCTCCATGTAAATGACAGGAGAATTGGCGAAGTCAACGCAACATCAGTATCGACAGTCACATATAGCAGGGCCACCAACTGCCAAAATCCGTGCAATAGAGCCAAGTCTCATTGATCGGAACCACCAGTCGCGCCTCCAGCGTGTTCGCCGTGGTCGTCCCGGCGTTGTGGCAGAGTGTCCAGCCAGTCGCTCACATTTTCCGGAACGTCAAAAAACAGAGCATGACCATCATGTTCGATCCGAAGCTTGGCAGGGAACAGCATCGAGTATTTAAAGCCCATGTCCCTCAGGCGCCGCTTCACTCCCGCATAGCTCTGCCGCTGCCTCTGAACCGCCCTAGTGAAATCCGGATAGAAGTGTACTTCAGAGTTCTGGAACTTGAGCGGTCCATGCCTTCTGGACGCCTGTAGGATCGCGTCCCGGTCCCGAAAGTTGAGGAGCCGTGCAATGATGGGTCTAGGCGCCACGCCCGACTTCGGCGGGCCGCCCGGAACCCGGTGGGCGCGCTCCACTGAGAAGAAATTACTCAGGCCAGAAGGCGCTAGATGTGTCTGCACCAGTTCCTCCACAAAAAGGTCCACTGCCGCCTCCTCTGAGCCTTCCGGAACACCAATGATACGGACATTTTGCCGCCTGGCACGTCCCTCAAAGTCCTCCAACCTCCTGGAGAAGTGATCAGTAGTCAATCGCAAATTCCGGACCTCGGTCTGCAGGTCCGAGACATCAGTGGTGAGGCTAGAAGTCTTGAGATCAAGCGACTTCACACGGTCGTTTGTCTTACCCAGGTCGGCCCTGATAAGAGTGAGATCCACAGCCAAAGTGTCCACCTTGTGAGTTAAGACCTCATGCTGTTTTTGCATCTCGGACCGGATGCCCGCGATAGCCCCCATAACATCACAAAGAGTAGGCTCGGACCCACCGGGCGAGCCCACCGAAGGAAGGTCTTTAGTGGAGGCCATAGCATTGGGTGATGTCCGTGGCTGAACATATCGCTCAATCCTGTTCAGTTGTGTCTGGGCCTTGCTGCGGACGCCCTTGTTCGACGTCTTGTCGGGGTCCCCTCTGCCCGCCATGATGGGTCCGATGAGAACAAAGGACCACACCGCCCAAGCCAGAGCCAAGTGCACCGAAAGAAGGGTCGGAGTTGAAATGCAGGCCAGGCCGATGATAGATGGCACTTCAGTCACAAGCACTTCGCCAGTTGGGACACTGAGCAGCCACTCCGCACTCCAGTCGTGCGGAGTGACGGAGATCCAGGAGACAATGACGCGTCTCTGGCACGGATGTCCACTCGACGTAGCTCAGTGTAGGAACCACCGATTTAGAGGCGGAAAGCGGCTCCCGCGTCAGTGACCATTCACCAAGTAGAATCCACCAACGTGGATCAGGATTTCGAACAGGATAGTTGCGGAGGATCGGAGGGTCCGCGGAGCTCCAAGCTTACGCGGCCATCTTGGTTGCCCGCGAAGCTCCTCTCCACCACCCCCTTTTGTACCGCTTTTGGCCGCCATAAGTTATGTTATGTTATATTTATTTATATCGCACATGGCTACCCCAGCAACAGGGCGTCCCAGCGCTTGCGGACATACCTAATTATAGTGCGGCCAAATGGAGGTGTAGGTGCCAAATCACCAGAAAATCCTAAGCAGAGGAAAACAACCAGGTTTTGATATGTTTTCGAAAAAGAAGATGGTTAGAGATAGTACGTATGCTTAAGGGAATGGATATGCTCAGACGTGAGTCCCTTGCTCACTTTGCCACTGGATTCAAGAAAGCCGGGCTGAAGACGGCTGGAATGCCAGAAACCGGTCCTCGGAAGCTTGTTTCCGGTCCAGGGAAGACATGGCTTGGCAGTTCGGGCTGGACTGTTCCCATGAGGCACAGGGTCAGACTGATTTGCATATAGCCATGTGTGAACTGGGGTGGCAGAGTGGGCTAAAGAACGGTGATGGATCAAACCCTGATCTTTGACTGGGTGTGAGTGTTTGATTGATTCAGATGCTCCGTCCATCACCACCCCCTTTTGTACCGCTTTTGGCCGCCATAAGTGTGGCAGGGTATGCTCAGACGTGAGTCCTTTGCTCACTTTGCCACTGGATTCAAGCAAGCCGGGCTGAAGACGGCTGGAATGCCAGAAACCAGTCCTCGGAAGCTTGTTTCCGGTCCAGGGAAGACATGGCTTGGCAGTTCGTGCTGGACTGTTCCCATGAGGCACAGGGTCAGACTGATTTGCATATAGCCATGTCTGAACTGGGGTGGCAGAGTGGGCTAAAGAACGGTGATGGATCAAACCCAGATCTTATGACTAGGTGTGAGTGTTTGATTGATTCAGATGCTCCGTCCATCACCACCCCCTTTTGTTCCACACAGTGGCAGCAGCTTTTCTTTCAATCCAGCTGGGTTGGAGCAAGCCTTTGTTTCCCAGTCCATCACAGCACCACCAGGAAGAAAAGTTTGTGCTACATCCAGCAGGGGGAGCTTCCTGCTCTACTGGGTGGGAGCACAGTAGACTTCTCTGGTCACGCTCTTCTGGGCAGTGAAATTCCCTGGGACACCATGGCGGAGCTGGCCCCGGGGATGGGTTTCCCTGGGCATACAATGGCTTGGAGCAGGGGACCCTGCACAATAATTTTTAAAAGGCCCTGGGTGATGTGGTCCCTGGAGACTGAAAGAATATTGCTGCATGCACCCCTTCCCTTTTAAATAAATTATGCCCCAGGGGATGGGGTACCCAGGGGCTGATAAAGGCTCGGGAGGGGCCATACACTGCCCCCCTCTAAGTACATGCAGCCCTGGGAGTTGAACTTGAGAGGATCACAAAAAAGTTCAGGAAGGCGTGCAATATGCCCCTCTAGCTAAATAAATTTCACATTTCTGAACACCAGCCCTTGACCCTCCCCTGAGTTGTTTTTTAAAGCGCTGGCTTTTTTTGCTGCATGTTCACTGAGTCACGACAAATTTGTAATACATTTTTTTAAGAAAATGTTTTAGCCCCTGATATCTTTTTTTAACCTTTTTTATAGGATAGGGGACTGAGCCGTCATTCTGTCTGCTCCGCAGATCTTGTAGGGCATGAAATATACAAAAAAAATGTAGTCTCAATTTCTCAAAAACTACTGAACGAATATACACCAAATCACAAAACTCATGCTTTCCAGACAAAGAACTAGCTTTCTGTCAAATTTGGTGTAATTCCGTTCAGTCATTTGGCTGTAGCTCTGTGAAATGGATAAAACATGTTTTAGCTCCACCTTTTTCTTGGCCCCCGCTTGATGTTTCCAGGTTGGAGTTGAGGTGGACAAAGAGTTTTTTTTAAACATTTCATGAAGAAAGAAATTGCTTCTCTTATGGAAACATGATCCTAACTATAACTATCCAGTGGTGACTACCACTGGGTAATATGTATGCAGGGGCATCCTGCGGGACAGTTACCACATTTTCTAATTTATTTATTTTTTGGCTCAAGGGGGGGTCTCCCAGGGTCCTCCCTGTGGGGCCTAGGCGGCATGACACCAAATTTGGCAGGAGGAAGGTAGATGTTGGTTCAGGGAAGTGCCTTTTTGTGATCTGGTGTATATCCATTCAGTAGCTCTTTGAAATATAAAAAAAAATCGAATATAGATATATAAGGATGCGGATCCATCAAGGATCCAATAGCTCCTGTGTTGCAATGTGATTGGCAGCCAACACTTCCAACCAGGAATTTCTACATTTTATCCCCCATTTCCTAACTATGACTTTGCGGTAACTTTTTTTTCAGTAAATATTTATATATAGTCACTGAAAAAACAAAGTAATGTCATCAGTGATGTCACTGACCATGTCATGAGTGATGTTACATGTGATGCCATAAGCAGGATATAGTGGGGGTGTAAGTTATGGTTAGCCTAGGTAACTACAACAGCTGAATTTCACTGGTTTTTAAAAAAGTGAAATCTAAGTCTAACTATAATGTCCCTGTAACCTTTGGTTTTGGCCATGAATTTCTAAGGTTTTTTTATTACTGTTTCCTAACAATAAGGCCCCTGTAACTTTTATTTTTTCATTGAATTTCAAAGGTTTTTCAAATTCCATTTCTAAAGATTATGTCCCTCTAATATTTTTGGTATTAAGTGTATTACAATTTAGTTTGATTTTCATTTAGTTTTTTGCACAGTAGTCATTCGTTTTTTTATAAATATACTTTTTATATTTTCTAAAAACATACAAATCACATATGTAATTAATGTAAGTATATTAATTTTTCTAATGTCAATAAACTATCCCAAAAAATGTTTTTGGTATTGCGTTACCTTTGCGAATCCACAAACATAGATGTACTACTACTCTAAAGTTTTTAATCCTAATCACGTGATCGGAACGCATCCGCGACTCCGAATCCGTGATTTTAACAAAACTTTTGCAGATTACTGCGAATATGTACACCCCTTCCATTGTTATTAATGACATCAGTCTGAACATATTTACAAGTATATATAAACCACACTATCTGGCACATGCATCAACTTAGGCTTAGGCTATTTAGGAATCGCGAAAGCCTATGCATGTAGGAATCGCTATAAAAATAGCGATTCCTAAGCATTCCTTAAGTGCTACTCGCAAATTGCTCGTCGCAATTAAGGAATGCTATCCCAATCATTCCTATGGGCCTATAGGCCCATAGGAATGAAGTGGAGATTGCATGAGCAATTTTGCGAGTACCAGTAGGTACTTGCAAATTGCTCATGCAATTTCAAGGGTGCAAGGTTGTCAACATGATACCCTGTTGCACCCCTGAAATTAATCTCTGCACATATGTTGCACACACACATGCCCTAAGGGCATGTGTATGCGCAACATGAAACTTTGAAAAATGCACAAACGTGCATTTTTCAAAGTTTTAGCAAATTACCATGAAGTGCAACTTCATGGTAATTTGCTACTCCTATTAGCGAAATCGCTCATTTTTTAACTTTCATGCATTGCATTTAAAGATTCTCAATCTGGGATTCCTTAAATGCAATTGCAATTTAAGGAATCACAATTTAGAGATTCCTTAAATTGCGATTTTTGCATTTGGGATGATGCATCCCAAATGCAAAAATACCGGTGGCAAAGGGGTGGATTCTGAGAATCTGCCCGTTTGCGACCAGTATTTGGTTTGATACATGGGGCCCTATATGTGTTTCCCAACAATCTTACCCATTTAACAACTTTCGCAAGGCTGCAAATTTAAGACCCGGATTTGTATTTACTTCTCCAGTGAAGTCTCTAAAAGGAGGATTGAGAAGTAGTGGTGCTTTGCTTTTACACAATGGCTGTAGCTACATCGTCCGACCAAGATGAGCATCCACAACCTGTTGAGGATGAGAAGGAAGACAAACTACCTCGAAGAAAAGAAAATGATGTGTGGAAGCACTCTACTATACCTTCTGGGGAAAAGAAGTTAACAGCAAATTATGTGCAGTGCAATATTTGTGGTAAGCAGTTATCCAGAGGCACTGCAATAAAGTATTCACATGGGACAAGTTCCATCTGCAAGCACCTAAAAACAATTCATGAAAGGGTCCACAACCAGATGATGCGAGAGAAAGCAGGTGCAGCTGGACAGTCAACCTCTACAGTAGCCTTGGGAGAACCATCATCAGCTGCAGTCATTGCAAGACCAGGTGCCTGCAAACAATTGAGTGACATGGTTATTCACTGTAATCACATACACAATGGGTATATAGATTTCACCAACTCTAGAGAAATCAGCAGCATGGTGGAACTGAAGATTGGATTACTGAAAAGGAAGCTGAGTTTCTTGTCAACAAACATCCTAAAATCCCCTATTTTTACTGTCTTCCGAAAATACATAAGACAGCGAGGCCCCCTCCCGGTAGACCCATTGTCTCCGGGATGGGGTCTCTACTTGAACCCCTTTCGCAATTTTGCGACTTTTTTCTTAAACCGATGGTTCAAGCCTTACCCACATATCTGAGGGACACTGGATATTCTAAATGTATTGAAAGATGTTACGTTTGACCCGGATCAAGAATACCTGATAGGGCTAGATATAGAGGCCCTCTATACAAACATTCCTCAACGTGAGACATTGAGGGTCCTCGAGTCTCTGCTCTTTGGAAGAGATTGGTCTTTTCAAACTCCACGTGCCTTCATTTTACATCTGGCTGAAATAGCCCTTACTAAAAATTTCTTCGAATTCGAAGGGGGTATTTACCTCCAAACCCATGGCACTTCCATGGGCAGTGTTTTCGCCCCCAGCCTTGCTGGACTCTACGTGGGGGCATTTGAAGACACCACAGTGTTGGACACAAATGGACCTTGGTCGAACAACCTGAGGTTATGGAGACGTTATATAGACGACGTCTTAGTGATATGGAGGGGCGAGAGAACATCTGCAGACCTTTTCCTGGAGTGGCTCAATGTCCAAAATCCGTTCCTCCATTTCACTTCTACCGTCACCAAAACCAACTTGCCTGTCTTGGACCTAATGATTGAACCCAGCAGCGGCTTTCTGAAAACTAAAGTCCATCATAAACCTACGGACAAAAATGCTCTTCTGGCTTTTGAGAGCTTCCACCCACGCTCATTACGGGAGAATTTACCAGTGGGACAATTCTTCCGGATTCGACGGAACTGCTCTAATAAAGACGACTTTACTGAGGAAGCTAAACATCTGACCTCGAAATTACAACAGAGGGGGTATCCCACCAGAGTCATTAAGAAAGCAAGGAAGAGAGCACTTAACGCCAATCGTGAAACTCTCTTGTCTATAAACAGGAGGCCCCAGACAAAGAAATCTGTGTTTGTTTCTACTTTCAACGCGGCATCCCAACAGATCAGAAAGTTGGTCTTAAAAAACTGGAAGATTCTGAATACAGGGGGTATGAAAATTGAGACACCCCTATTTTCCTTTAGACGGAGCCAAAACTTGAGGGACCTCCTGGTGCACACCAGACCTACCCAGAGTGACTGGTCACACTCGCTGTGGCGCGTGCAGTGTCTGCCATTTGACGAGCAACTCTACCTCCATTGACCTAGGACTCCACACTCCCTGGGAACAGAGATCACACACCAATTGCAATTCCCAGGGAGTGATTTATCTTCTGACCTGCCCCTGCCAAAAAATGTACGTAGGGATGACCAGCAGAAAAGTGCGGATAAGGATCACAGAGCACCGCAGTACCATAAGATGTGGCAAAACAAATACAAAACTCACGTCACACTTCGTTGAGCAAGGACCCAGCAAGGAAGACATCAGATGGACTGTGATTGAAAAGATAAAACCCAGCAGACATCATCTAAAAGACCAAAGAGTATTACTACAACGAGAACAACGTTGGGTTTATCGCTTGAAAAGCCACGTAGTGGGTTTAAATGATGAGATCCCGTGGCAAACATTAGGGAGACAAATATAAAGAAATGATCTCAATAATGGCGTCAATATCACCTCCTGTCCCAGACTCTTCCATGACTCTTGTGTGTATTCCAGTGAATTATTCACACCCGGGGGACACTAGAAGACACACTACCACACCAGTTCAATAGAGATATCATCCTGGCGGATGGTCATGGATCTAGGGCTCCTTTATCTTGAAGGGGATAGTGAGGTATTCACTTGGGTACTCTGCCAGTCTTAATTCCCCGTATGAACGGGTCTGCTCCATTCTAATAAGTCTACCCAGTAAACAATAACAAATATAAATATAAAATGAAAACATTATGAAACAAAATAATAGCAGTTATCGCGGGGTCAGCGAGCATTACATCATCCCACATTATTGGGACTTATTGTGCTACCAGGGTGAAATAAGATTGTGATGGGGGATATTTACCACTTTCCCCTTCTTTCCAAAAAGGAACGAGCGTTACCTTTCACCTTCACTCGAGAACATAACATACAACATAACACTCGGCAAGTTTGTTACGCCCTTCTTCTTAAATGGGCTGATACAGTCTATACCCCTGAGGGCGCTGTGCCCGAGAGCTAACCAATTGCCTCTTTTACATTAATGCTGGGTTAAACTATCCCAGCTTCAAGAGTGTCTAACAATTTCAGCGAGGGTATTGTACCCATATGTTGCTTATGCCGAAAATACACCAGAATCATTAACATACCCCCTCTGGGGATAACGGTGAAATAAGTGAGAGTTACAGAAAACATTTTTTTTGCAAATACTACTTTACCGCGTGTAGCGCGGACTTCCGTACTTGAGGTTCAGCAACTTGATTATCACGCTTGTTTATGTCAAGCAGCGGGAAGAATCACGGGCCATTTGTAACTACAACTCCCGAAGGTCTATGCTGTTTACCTCGTCGACATGGCGACGTCGCTATGGCGATGACGTCATTCTCCAGCGACGATTCCGATCGGATAAACAGAGGAATGGACACCGCGTCTTCCATCTACGCGGTGGTTCTCCGTCTGAGCAGGTGCATGCGGGTCTAGCCGGACTGAACGGTAAGACTACCGGATGAGATGCCTATCGTCACGGCATCATACTAAGACCGTTGAACGCCATTGTGTGAGATCATAGGATTTCTGTGAGTCACCTGGTTCTGCCGGTTTTTTACTCCATGTAGATTGTGTTCATGGGCAGAACCCCCCGGGCGGCCACCAGTTCGAGTTTGTGAATCCCATAAACTCGGTGAGTCTACCTGATGAATTGAATTATCTTTAATGGGATTTTTAACCTTTACTATTCTTTGAAAATGTTTCACGATCTGCCCTAATTACTGGGAGCTCATGGATAGGTTGTTAGTGGATGCATGGAGTCCCGGGTAGGGACATTGCTTTGTGAATGTGTCACCAGTTCTTGCTAATTACAATACCTCATAATTTATTATTGAAGTATATGTTGTGGGTGGCTGAATATGACACCCCGTTTTCATTTACATTCTAATAAGTGTGTGTGTGTGGAATCTAGTTGTAAATCTCATTATTGTGGAGACAAACCTGAGCATTTTACTAATCCTCAGGATGGAATTAAGATTTCTTTTGAGATTAAATCTTATGTTGGGAGGGACGAGCACTCACTCTCACCTAACTATTTCCTTTCTTTCCAGTGAATGTTTTCCCATAATTTTTGGGGACATTTCCTCCACTGATTTAGAGACATACCCAGAAGAGTACGGATCCTTGAGACCTACATCTAGCTGGGCAACCCAATGATCAGATTAAGACTTGGGTAACCTATGGATTTGACTGCAACAGTCCTGAAGAAGACCGGAGTGACCTCTCAGGGCACGAAGAGAGCGGTCGAAACATGTTGACTCGAGCAGTGGTAGGAGGGAAGTCTTGAGAAACCTCATTTTCTCACCAAGACATTTTTCCCATACTTTCTTTCCTTTTAATCCTGATAAGGGTACCACAATTGGTTCTAATAAAGTATTTCTTTCTCTTGGCACCCCTAATCAGTTTTAACACACGTCCTTACTGCGCTAATTATCGTCGCACGATCCACGAGGTGTTCCTCCACACACGGTATCACTCATGTATGTTACTCGTTGTACGTATTTACGTATTATGTTGTGCGTCTTGTAACGTGGAAATTTATTATTTTTTCCCCTCCCTGATGCTCCGCCCTGGATGTGGCTACACCAGGGCGTTTGTAGCAGGCCCTACGATGAAGCATGTCACATACTTCGGTATGTGAGTGAGGGCAGTTTTTTCTAATTTGGGAATTTCCCTTCCTTATGTTGGTGAACTCTATATACCCATTGTGTATGTGATTATAGTCCATTCAGGGGGTTCGGGGTATTGGAGTATAAACGATTTGGCCCTCTCCCCTTTTGCGTGTTCAATGGTTATTCACTGCTCAAAATGCCACATGTTAGTTACTGTAAACATTCCTTCTCCAGGTGCATTCTTGGATACAGTGAAGAAGCATCGCTGTTAGTGGGTTTTTGTAGCTTCCAGAGACTGCCTAATAATTTTTGAAGACTGAAGACAGTTGCTTTTTTGCATTTGCCCATCCTTACCCTTTTTATTATCTTGTTCACTTTTTGTTCAAAAAATAAAAAAACATTAAAAAAATGTTTAAATGTTAAATAAACACTTTTAGAAAACAAAACAGTTATTGTTCAAAACACCATCTACTCAAAAAGTGCTAACTCTGTATTTTAATGTGTCAGTGATTATATCAGTGTGGGAGTGGGTGTGTCAGTGTGTGTGCCTGGGTATTTTTATTGCATGTATTAGTGTTTGGCTGGCTGTGTTCGTGTCTGCATTGCTGTATGCCTGGGTGTGTCAGTGTCTACATTGGTAAATCTCTGGGTGTCACACTGTGTGCATGAGGGTATTCCTAGGTGTGTTATTGGATGCATTTGTGTTTAGCTGGGTGTGTCTGTGTCTGCTTTGGTGTATGACTGAGCATGTCAATGTCTGCATTAATGTATGCCCAGGTGTGTTAGTGTATGCCTTAGTATCACCCTGGGTGTGTCACTGTAAGTGTCAGGGTGTGCCTGGGTGTGTTAATAGAAGCATTAGAGTGTGGTTAGGTGTGTCATTGTCTGTGTTGATGTATTCCTGGGTATGTCAAAGTCCCAGTTGTTGTTTGCCTGGGTGTGTAAGTGTACCACTGTATGCCTGGGTGTCTTATTGGATGCATTAGTGTGTGGATGGGTGTGTCAGTGTCTGCATTACAATCTGCCTGGGTGTGTCAGTGTCTGCATCTGTAAGTCCCTGGGTGTGTCAGTGTGTGCATCTGTCTGTGCATGGGTGTGTTATTAAATATCTTAATGTTTGGCTTGGGTGCGTCAATGTCTGAATTGCTGTATGCCTGGGTACATCTGTGTCTGCATTGGTAAATCTCTAGGTGTCTCCGTGTGTGCGTCAGTGTGTCCCTGGGTGTGTTATTGGACGCATTAGTGTTTGACTGGGTGTGTCAGTGTCTGAATAGATTTATGCCCAGCTGTGTCAGTGTCTGCATTGGTAAGCCTCTGGGTGTGTGAGTGTATACTTCAGTGTGTGCCTGGGTGTGTCAGTGCATGAGTCAGTGTGTGCCTGGTTATGTTAGAGTGTGCATGTTTTATAGAATGCTTTAGTGATTGGCTGCATTGCTATATGCCTCGGTGTGTCAGTGTCTGCATTGGTAAGTCTCTGGGTTTCTCAGTGTGTGCATCAGTGTGTGCCTGGGTGTGTTATTGGGTGCATACGTGTTTAGCTGGCTGTGTCAAAGTCTGCATTGCTATATTCCTGGGCGTGTGAGTGTCTGCACTGGTAATCCCTAAGCATGCCAATTGCGTGCCTGGGTATGTTATTAGAGGCATTGGTATTTGGGCAAATGTGTCAGTGCCTCTATCGGTATATAGTTGGGTGTGTCAGTGATGTATTGATGTGGCTGTATCATTGTGAACCTGTCTGTCTGAGTACCTCTATCCGTGTGTAGCTGTGTTTGTGAGTTGCTATACTGATGTGTGCCTAGGTGTGTTAGTAACTGTAGCAATCTGTGCTTGGGTGTGCATCCTCAAAATGTAAATATATGGAACAACACCGCAAGAACGAAGAAGTAAAGTACATTACTCCAATAGACGGTGCCATTGATATGTGTGAAAAGAAAAAAAATGGAAATATTTTACAATTAATAGAATTTAAAAACTAAACTAACATTTTGGACACTGCATAAACACATAATTCAAAGAAATAACTAGACATTTATCATACAGTAAAGGTATGTATTAATATAAATAAGCAGTTCATTTTTACTGTTCTCAATTTCTTTACTCATACACCATAAACAATGCACTTTTTGAGCAGTCATCATTGTGCAGTGGGAAAAAAACGAACAAATCCTTGAAACTATCTCATTGAATTAAGAAACACTGTGCATTGCACTAAATACATATAAAGATAATACAACCTATTTAACTATTTACGAATACAGTTTTGTGCAAACCAGATGTGGGCTGATGGCTAGACTCCGGACTTTGGAGCTGAGAAACCAAGGTTCGAGCCTCAGTGTCGCATCCACATCCTGTGATTCTGAGCAAATCACTTAATTTCCCTGTGCCTACCAAAAAAAATTAATGTGTCCTTGTGTAACCTAACCGCTGCTCATAGAAAGCGCACCAATATCTTCGGGTCGGGTTTGCGCTATATAAATCTGCAATAAAACAAAGACACATGCAGCTATATCTTTATACCAAAACGCACAAAAGAAAGTGATATCTGCAAGCATTTTTAGAATATCTTCAGGGAAAGATTAAAGCTAAATATGTGCAGTGTAATATTTGCCGCATGGAATTACCCAGTACCACTGCCATGAAGTATTCACATGGGACATCTTCCGTTTGGAAGCCCTCAAAAACAATTCATGAATGGTGCAGGAGAAACTAGGTGCAGCAGAATATTCCACCTCTACAGCACCCTTGGTAGAAACGTCATCAGCTGAGTCATCACAATACAAAGCAATACCAAAGGGGATGATGGACAGAGCGTTTGAGGAAATCAAACACTCACCCCAGTCAACTGATCTGGGTTTAATCCATCATAATTCTTTAGCTCACTCCACCACTCCAGTTCAGACATGGCCATATGCAAATCAGTCTGACCCTGTGCCTCATGGGAACAGTCCAGCCCGAACTGCCAAGCCGTGTCTTCCCTGGACAGGAAACAAGGATCCTGGGACCGGTATCAGCTTCATAACCCTCATCAGCCAGGCTATCTTGAATCCAGTGGCAAAGTGAGCAAGGGACCCACGTCTGGGCATACCTTGCCAACTTAGGGCAAACAAAGCAATACCAAAGGGGATGATGGACAGAGCGTTTGAGCAAATCAAACACTCACCCCCAGTCAACTGATCTAGGTTTAATCCATCATCATTCTTTAGCTCACTCCACCACCCCAGTTCAGACATGGTCATATGCAAATCAGTCTGACCCTGTGCTTCATAGGAACAGTCCAGCCCGAACTGCCAAGCACTGTCTTCCCTGGACCGGAAACAAGCATACCCTGCCAACTTAGGGCGAGCAAAGCGAGACCTGGCCTGGCAGTTCGGGCTTGACTGTTCCCGTTGGGAGCAGGGTCAAGAGTGATTTGCATATGGCTGGGTCTAAACTGGAAAGGCATGGTGAGCAAAAAACGATGGATTTAGGCCCAGATCTCTGTATTGGGGTTAATGTATGACATTGTTCTGCATTCTGTCCATCAATAGTTCTTTTTGCATTTGTCACCCCGAGTTGGACGGGTATGCTCAGACGTGAGTCCCGTGCTCTCCATGCCACTGGAATCAACCTATCCGGCTGAAGAGGGGTGAAACCCCTAAACCGGTCCTAGGATGCTTGTTTCCAGTCCAGGGAGGACCTGGCCTGGCAGTTCAGGCTGGACTGTTCCCATTGGGCACAGGGTCAAGAGTGATTTGCATATTTCTGGGTCTAAACTGGAATGGCATGGTGAGCAAAAAAACGATGGATTTAGGCCCGGATCCATGTACTGGGTTGAATGTATGACATTGTTCTGCATACTGTCCATCTATAGTTCTTTTTGCAGTCATCACAGTACAAGCAGCCTGTGAAGATGTGAGTGTGATGGATACTCACTGTGTGAAATATTGTGTGTTTGTCACTGTAAAATGTGTTCTGTGGGTCCATTTTCCCCTCTACTGTTTTCAGGTTGTATACTCATACACCACACATTAACGATATGTAGATTTATAACTTTACAAGTACATTTTATTACCATGGTAGAATACAATTTAAACCAAACAAGTAGCAAACTAACATAACTTATTTAACAGCTTCAAGTACAGAACCACCCTCAAACTTGAACGTTTGACTAACTACTGTGGGACCCCACCATGCACTAACAGTGCTGCTGTCTATTTACTTTACCTCTCCAAATTTGTAACGGAGAAGAGTAAGTCAGATTAAAAGTGAAACAATATTATACAAAATACCTAATTTGACAAGGAGGTGGAAACAATTTAAAGAAAATCAAATGAGACTGTTTAGAAATAGAGCAATCTAGAATTTGGTACAAAAAAGAAGAGAGACAAAGACGAGAAGAGCAGCACTTAAACAAAAAAAGTATATTGAGAGTGTGTTTCATAAAGTGTTTGCTCTGAAATGCACTACTAGATGGGAATGTTGTCCTCTTGGCTGTTGAGGGTCCTTGGGGGTGAACACCCCCTCCTGTTACCTCCAGTAAGCCCCACACAGTAGGATTGCTAGGAGTTCTTCTGAGGCCATACCCCTTTTTCCACCACTCTGCAAATGCGACTCCTGGCTCACTACTGGTTGGGGGATGAAGTCCTCTTGGATGCTGAAACACCCTGGAGGCCAAGAAGACCTCCTGGTGCCGCCAGTAAGTCCTACACAGTGAATTCCTGATAGTTGGGCTGAGGCCATGCCTCCTTTCTCCACCACTCGGCAAATGTGGCTACTACTTAAAAAACCCTAGAAATTCAAAGAAAACACAAAGGTTACCAGGACATTATAGTTAGGAAATGGAATTTAAAAAAACCTTAGAAATTCACTGAAAAAGCAAAGATTACAGGAACGCTATATTTAGACCCAGGTTTTCACTCATACAAAACCAGTGAAATTCAGCAGTTATAGTTAACTGAGCTAAGTATAACTTGTTCCACCACAATGCACTGCTTATGATCTTATATATTACATCACTCATGATATGGTCGGTGACATCACTGATGACATCTCAAATGACATCACTGATTACATCATCCACAGAATCACTAAAGCACCCACTGACTCCCCCATAGAATCTTTCATACACCCACACCCACACAAACATTCATAAAATCATTCACAGATCAATACCAGTATGTAAGCACCTACTCACTGATTCATAGATCTACACACACATTCACATGCTCACCCATACAGCCACTCATTCACCCACTCAGTCACTAGTACAGCCAATGGCACATCCACTTAAACACCCTTACTGAGTAAGTCACCCATAGAGCTGCTCATACACCTAGTCATTCACCCATACAGTCAATCACACAGCCACTTACTCACCCATACAGATACACCCGCACCCACACACTTGCTCACACAGATACTGAAACGTACTCACTCACCTATACAGTCACTGACACAAACACACACTCACCCATACAGCTACTCTCACATTCACTCGCTGTCCCATACAGTCACTCATATACCCCATCATTCACCTATACTGCCTTTCACAGTCCCAGTTACGCACCCCTATACCACTGACACATCCACTAACCTACACATCCCTACATACACTCACTCACCCATACAGCCCCTCACACATGCACTCACTAACCCAGACAGCCACTGACTCACCTGGTCACTCACACATACAGACAGTCACACACACCCTCACCCACCCTCACAGACACTCATACAGATACTCCGACAACCAATCACTCACCAATACAGGCATTCACATACACACTCACACACCCATACAGCCACTTAAACACCAACTTACAGACTGATACAGACATTCACACAACCAGCCATTCACCCAAATATTCATTGAGATAGAGACACCTAAAACTCACTTATACAGCCAGTCATGCACCCACTGAACATCCATATAGGCACTCATACACCCACTGATTCACCAATACACCATGGTATTTATATTTAACTCATAAACTTTTTAAAACACAGTCATCTGATCATTATCAATGATGTCATCATTGATGTTATTTGAGATGTCATGAGTGATGTCAAAGACAATTTCATGAGTGATGTAAAATGTGAGGTCATAAGCAGTGCATTGTGGGGGGTTCGAGTTATAGTTAGCTCTGCTGAATTTCACTGGTTTTGTATGAGTGAAACCTGAGCCTAACTATATGGTCCCTGTACGTTTTGGTCTGTACGTTTTTTTAATTCCATTTCCTAACTATAAAGTCCCTGTAACCTTTGGTTCTTTTAGTAACTTTCTAAGGTTTTTCTAATACGAATTCCTGGGATGGGGTCTCCCAGGCCTAATGAGGCTGCCTTTAAAAAAAATATGGTCCATGGAATGGTGTCTCCAGGGACTAATAGGGCTTGGGGAAAGAGGCCATGTTACATGCCCTCTCCTCTTAAAATTTATGTTTTGGCTCCTTGGGGTCCGAAGGCCAACCATACGCCACACACACAAAGGATGTGCACGGCATAAGGTTGACAGCCTGCTGAGGTTTTTGGCTACAATCACTGTGGCCAACCCCACACTGAGTGATGTCATCAACGATGTAATTTGAGATATCATCTGAGATGTCATAAATGATGTCATATAACATGCAGTGAGTGATGTCTTAAGCAGTGCATGTTTGGGGTGCAAGTTATAGTTAGTACTGCTAACTATAGTGAATTTTTGTAGTTTGTTTAGTTCAAAACATTAACGTTGTCACTTGAAAACTCTCCTAACTATAATGTTAACCTTTGGGTTTTTCATTGACAATATAAGGATATTTAAATACTTACCTTGACAAAACTTACCAATCGTTGTAAAGGCATGCGTGGTAAAGGCTGCATGGAAAATGCATTTCATGTAAAGGCAGCATTGTAAACCCTGCGTCCCTGAGAAAGGTAGGCAGAAATATGATAAATATAAATGAGAGAGAGGGAGAGAAAGATATAAAGAGTTGAAGGGGTTTATGAGGTAGAGAGTGATAGGGGGGCAAGTGATGGCCAGAGAGAGCGGGATGAAGAAAGAGAGAAGAGATTAAAGATAAATGAGAAACTCGGGGTCCACCTATCAGTGCAGCTGTTGTACCAAAGCAGACAGCTGTTCACTCTCGAGAGTTCCAGCATTTAATAGGTTTTACGCATTAAGTTATAATTTCTAAACATCGCCTTAGGGTGGCAGTATCTACTCATTTTGAAAGTTGTCAGAAGACTTTTTCGGAACCTGAAAAACCAGGTCTTACCCTCTGTTTAGCCTCCCTCCTTTATCTCAGTTCCGGCTTTGTGTGAGTTAAGTGGGATTTTCCTGCACTGCAAACATATTTGATTATAAGGGCGTGATAGTAATAATGCAAAATGTCCAGTAATGTTCACGGATGTCGCTGAAGATATTCTAGAAACAAGCACTGGCAAAGCCAAAAGGTCAGGCAATGTTTATTAGGCAGTGCTTCTTTTGTTTTGTCTTTGTAAACGTTTATTGTTGGGAGAGTTGCTGGACGTTCGCTGATATATATTTTTTTAAAACCTAGCTAAAACCAAAAATATTGTTTTGGTTTTAAAAAGTACACATTATCATAATAGTCCCAGGCACTAAAGGGAATTTTTATCCTAGTGTGAGCATGTGCTCCTTGTAAAAGAACAATATGCTGTCACTCACAGTGAAGTTAGCCAAAGGCTGATGTGGGCTGCCTTACCCACTGGCCCATGCTGTTTGGCGTAAGGGAGTGTGCAGAAGAAAAATGCGAATGGCACACAACTGACCCATGCGTGAAGAGAGTTGTCTAAAAGCAAGAACATTGTATAGATATAAATATTTTGTTTCTTATTTTTCGTGCAGTTTTATACGGCACGTACTTGGGCTAAGGTCCTTAGAGAACTTTACATTAGAACCAAATGTACATATTTTTAGGCACAGGGAGGTTACATAATGTGCCCTGCATCACAGGATGTACAGCTGAGTGCCGGTTTAAACCAAATTCCTCAGTTCCAAAGTTGGCAGCCCGGTCACTTCTCTCTTTTCCCAATATACATCTGTTTTATTAAATATGTGTGTGTGTGTGTATGTATATATATATATATATATATATATATATATATATATATATATATATATATATATATAATGATAGATAGATTTTCCTACATAGTTGCTATATATTCACTCAAATTAAAAGCCCTAGGCTAACCCCTTAAACGCTTACAGACTCTTATGACTCAAATTCAAATTCAAAGACTGCTTTATTCGATTTTGATTAAAAAACATAAAAGCACAATAAAAAAGTTTTTAAAATGTTACCAAGATAATTACATAATCATTACTATAAATCATCATTATACAGTTTACACTAAACACGTTAAGATAATAAAAGGCAGCTCATGTTATATACATAGAAATATTAGACAGACTCAGACAATAATAAAAAATGAGTGCATTGTCTGATTACGGCTTTTAAAAATGACGACATGACCAACATAATCAGTTCATTCTCCAACATTTGAAGCCTCAAAAGTGCTGTTCTACATTGTCTGAGTCCCCAGTTCTTCAGAATGGATATTAAGAACCTTCTCCTTGGTAGATCATAAAATTTACAAAAAAGTATGCAATGTAACATCGATTGAGTGGAAATATCATCGCATGCACATAGAGACAGATTTTTAGACCAAGAGTTTACCTCTGGAAATGTAACCAGTCTAAAAAAGGTCCCCCCACAAAAGCATGTAAATAACATGCGAGAATAGCATGTTTGGACTTGTATTAAGTAAGGTTGAATTCTCTGGTTTTGCAGAATTAGGTGGTTCTCCTTAACTGAGATCTTGCTTTTCTCTGAAAGCCAACGCTTGTTCTCTAAGTAATTTAAACAAGTTTCTTTCAAGTTCTTCCTTGATATGCTTTCTAAGCAGTTTGGAGAATCAAAATATTCCGGGTAACCAATGTCATGATAATTTTTTTACATACTAAATCCAAGATATCCTGGTGACCCCCTCTAGTTTGAGGCAATCCTTAATTATGTCTCTATTAAAGCCAGTCTCAACGGAGACCTTATGCTTCTACTGTGGACCTTATGCCACAGTAGAAGCATAAGGTCTTCCAAAGAAGCAGAAATGGCTGCAAGTCTAGTATTCTGGAAAAAGGATCTTGTTGTGTATCTTTTAGCCTAAATCAGCCGTTGTTCTCTTGCTTCCGCCCATATATAGCAGATGTGTTCATGATAGCGTCATTCACTTCTGAATTTAGATGTTTTGTGGAATATTTTGTCAGCCGTGAAAATGTAGGGTGCTGCTTTCTTTCGAGGGGTGCTTATTGGACCCAGGTAACATTGTACAAACATTTTATCCTCTGTTATTTATCAGGTTTTATTCTAATGTTGCTGTACTCTCTAACGGATTAATCGTACTGGAACTTCTTGAATACTGATCATAAACTCATGATTTTCGTAGAAGATGTATCATGAAAAGGTCACGCTCGCTATTCGTAATAGAATCTCATTTGGTGCTTAATTTGAAAGTGGTTTCCAGTGCTCAGCACCCACACTTAATCATCAATATCGGAGCTTTTTATGAGCACCAGTTAATGACACATTCATTTATGGTAGGCACCGGGAAATTGAGTGATTTGCCCAAAATCATAGGATGTTGAGCTGGCACGGAGACTCAAACCCGGTTCCCTAGCCCGGAAGTTGGCAGCTCTGGCCATTAGGCCACATCTTGACCCCACTTTCATGGTTCATAACTAGTTCTGTTTTAGGCAGTGCTAACAGGAGAAATGGGCCGGTGCAAGCAGTCTCCTGACGAGAGCACTTTTGTTTTTTTTCATAACAAAATATATAATTAAATAAAACAGTTAAAATTAAGATAAATGATGAGAGTCTTAAGGTGCTAGCACTTTCTGAGGCCAAGACGCATTCTAAACCTTTATAACGCCTCAGCACTCGACATTAGAGTTTCATTAGAAGTTACCTTTTCAATAATGATATCTTATGAGGCTTTAATCAGGTTTACCCATGGATGTCTGGGGATATTCAAGGCTTCGTTTCTCAGGTGAGGCTAAACTTTTGCTAAAGAGTCTAAAAGGTTAAAGATACAGCTGTGGGACTCTGTATCCATGTCTGCTTTCTGGGTCACACTCTTGTAACAGGGCTTAAATAGAAGGTGTCACCCCTTTAAAAGTAGCCAAAGTTCTAAATGAAATGTGAAACCTAAAAATATAGAGCCCAATAACCCACCCCCAAACAAACAAAATCCCACCCAACGAAAGTTGTAATGGGTCCCTCGTTGCTCGTGACCTTGTGTCCAGTCACTGGTGTCCGTTAGGGACACCTTGGTGCATATTTAGAGTTTGGCGGGTGGAGATCTGTCCTTCAGAATGGCGTAGTACTTTACGTGCGTGAATAAGTTGATGGATGGGCTGCGCAGCAGGGAGGCTACTCCTGGTGGGGCACATGCCTTCCCTCTTCATTGGGATCTTGCTTACCTTCTTGATTACTCTCTGACTTGAGGATTACTCATTTTGCTATGCATCCTGCTACCTAATAAGCCTACATGGAAAATCCACCTGGCTTGGAACGTTCTTGTTATGTTATGTTAAAATGTATTTATTAAGCGATCGTACGCCCGTAGGCTTCATGGCGCTATCGAAGGGAACATAACACATTGTAAAACTCAACAGTAAGCCTGATTAAAAAGCCATGTTTTAAGAGAATGTCTAAAAGTGAGAAGATCTGAGCTCTTTTTTCCAATTTCCGAATTCCAAAAGGTGGCTGCAAGATGGTCAAAGCAGCAGCCGCCAAGGCGTTTTTTCTTAAAAGGCGGAACAACCAATAAAGCTCCGGACAAGACGGAGGTGATGCTGTTCGGGGAGGCCACGTGGTCACCAGATTGGTGGTCCCCGGATTTGGGACCAGTCCCTATTCCCAAACAGACTGTAAAAAATCTTGGTGTGCGACTTGACAAGCCACTTCTGTTTAAAGAATATATCAACCAAGTAGCAGGGTCCTGCTTTCATGTCATCGGACTGCTACGACATGTCTTCCAATTCCTACCTGACAACTATAGGAAAACTCTTGTCCAGGCATTGGTAACCAGTAGGCTGGACTACTGCAACGGCCTCTTTATTTCGGCCAATGAAGAACAACTACAAAGATTGCAGGTAGTCCAGAACACTGCAGCACGATTTGTTCTCAATGCTCAGCCAAGGACTGCCTCTCATCCTCTCCTGGCCAAACTCCACTGGCTGCCGGTCAGGCAACGTGTAAAATATAGGATCTGCTGCACAATACATAAATGCCTGTTTGGCATGGGACCTAAATACTTGAAAGAAAAATTCCATCACTACAGCCCTGGGCGCATGTTGCACTCTAGTAGCCAGCAATTGATCCAGGTTCCAAGAATCAGGAAGGCTAGGCAAGGAGGCCGAGCTCTTTCCTATAAAGGCCCTATCTTATGGAACTCACTTCCCCTCACTTTAAAACAAACTGGAAATTTCTTGCTGTTTAGGAAGAAGTTAAAAACACACCTATTCCCGACTCCTTAGGATATTATTTTTCTTTTCTTCCACAGCTTACCGGTACTATGAGGCCTTCCTGGAAAAGCGTAAGCGCGGAGATACCCCTACGGGGGTCGAATCCTGCGCTATATAAGAATATAAATAAATAAATAAATAAATAAATAAATAAATAAATAAATAAGCAGAACGAAGATTTATTGAAGGGTTATATCTGGAAACAAGGTTTTTTATAAATTTCGGACCTGTGTCCTGTAAGGTTTTAAAGATAATACATCCAGTTTTAAACGCAATTCGCTGTGCAACAGGCAGCCAGTGTAGTTGTTTCAAGCCAGGTCTAATAGACTGCCAATTTGCTTGTTTAAGAATAAGCCTAGCAGCTTGATTCTGAACAAGTTGGAGTCTTTTTTGCAAGCCCGCTGGAAGTCCCAGATAAAGACTATTTGAAAAGTCCAGTCGGGACAAAACAAGGGCAATGACAACCTGAGTAAGTGCGGCTTGCATAAGGAACTGGGCTATTTTTTTTATTTTCTTAAGTTGAAAGAAGCTGGCAGAGACTACTGTGCCAACTTGTCCTTTCAAAGAAAGATCCGCACTAAGTGTAACTCCCAGACTTTTAACCGAGAAAGATCTCATAGGTAGAGCCCCATTGCTAGATGGCCAAAAGCATGGACTCCAGCTTAGTTCGCTTTTCCCAGGCAAGATAAGTTCTGTCTTGCCTGGGTTAAGCTTCAGGTGATTAAGACTCATCCACCTCTGTATGTGAATCATGGTGTTCTGAAATTCCACCACAGAGTCTGGGGTGTTAAGGGGAAAGACAAGTTGGAGATCATCCGCGTAGCTATAAATGGTGACTTTGGCATTCCTTAGGGAGTATAATAGTGGGCGGAGATACAAATTAAATAATAAAGGTGACAGTGATGATTCTTGCGGCACCCCACATGTAGTGGGAGTTATAGGAGCTGTGAAAGTGCCAAGTCTTACTGATTGCGTGCGTCCTGTGATAAAAGAGGTAATCCAACTTAAAGCAGAACCCCTGAGGCCGGCTTGTTCGACACGGTTGATAAGAATGGTATAATCAACCATGTCGAACGCTGCCGACAGATCTAAAAGCACAAGGGCCTGGTGGGTGCCTCTATTGGCATTGCGTCTTAGAGTGTTTTGGACAGCAAGAATCACGGCTTCCGTCGAGTGACAGGGGCGGAAGCCAGCCTGATTAGATTCAAGATATTCATAATTTTCTATAAATTTGGACACACAAGTAGAGAGGTGGGCTTTCAAAATTTTGATGCATATGGTAGAAGAGATATTGGCCTGTAGTTTATCGGGTCATGTGGGTCTGCTCCTGCTTTTTTAATCAATGGAATGAGCAAAGCTTTCTTAAGGCGGCTAGGCACTTTGCCCTGTGTCAGTGATCCGTTTAGCAGCGAGAGAACGCCCTGTGGGATTGCCAACTCCACCTCCCTAAAAATATGTTGGGGGAAAGTGTCATCAGGCGAGCCAGACTTAACACGTGCAAGGAGATCAGACAGAATTTTAACATCAATGGGAGGGAAAGTTTCTAGAGTAAAAGAGTTGTGATAGACATCATCCTTAGGAGGAGGAGGAGGCAAGGAGTTTAAAATACTCTGCTTTATAGTAATGATTTTATTTAGAAAAAAAGCATTCAAAGAATTACAGAGCTCTTGAGTAGGAGTAACCAGAAGGGTAGTTCTATCACTGTTACTAAGATCGTTGACAATGTTAAACAGATCGTTTGTCTTGTTCTGCGAGTTTAAAATGTTCTCGTTATTCTATTATACTAGACTCCCACTATAGCAAGGGTCCTGGACCGCCAACTTTAGAGCTGTCCACTAGCCCTGTGGACAACTCTAAACATTGGCAGGAACCCTTTTAAAACATTGACGACAGGACCCTCAAAATGAAAGTACCAATCGTCAATCTTTTAACATGTTTTTGTTTCTATAAAAGCAAAATACCAAACGCAGGTTTTTGAAAAAACAAAAACTAATGACTCCCACAGATTGGGAATTTGCTCCCATACTGTGGGGGGCTTTCATGAATTTTTACTGTCCTTTGCAGACACGTTTTTTCACAGGCACAGGAAGAGTAAAACACCGACCATTCGTCAACCCACTCTAAATTGGGCAAGTGGTCAAATGGCCAAACCTTCAACAGCCCTCACTCTGCCAGGTCGTTGGAGGACTGTCAGCTACTGGGATGTAGCAGCCTCCATTACTGACATACTTAAGTTCAGTCTGTCTATATATTAGGTGGGCAGACCTTCAATTTGGCAGAGAGTACTCCATCCCCATTGAAATGGAGTACTCTCTACCCCCAAATCAGCCCCTTTCCAAGGACTAATTGAAGACCAAAGTGGGGGCCATTTTGTCAAATGGGGACAGATCCAAAGAGTGGGCCACTTCCCACCATAGTGACCTGTGGTCTCTCAGAATAGCAGATAGTGAGTGTTCCGAGTCTCACTCAGATAATGATAGACGGGACGCTCACTACCCACAAGAATTCTATTATATCAAGGGGCTCTCCAGTGAGCATCTTTTGAAAGGAGGAGACCCGAAAAGGAGTTTTGTATGTCAGACTGAGGGTGGGTGCGGCATTTAGCTTTCAAAATAAACCAAAGGCAACTGTGCCTTCTGTCTATTTGTCATCTCTGAGATCTTCTACATGGGTGAACCTACATAACATCTACAAGTTACTATATATATATTTTCTAGTAGCAGGGACATCCATGGGATCAGAGGATCGGAAGGATGACTGAAATGCTTCTGAAAACAGGGTGACCTCTTATAGTCAGCCCTATAATGCTGAGCGTATAAAGGTGATTGTTTCCAGGCCTCTCAAAAGACAGATGTAGACACTGATAGGTTGGTAGTGGGTCAGGTACAAAGTATTCTTGTCCATATCAATGTGTGACATCAAAGGAGCAGCAGCTCAACCCAGATTCTGGGGGGCATATTACCAACGTTTAGCGATATTTATCGCTAACGATGCTTACCAACGAATTTTTTAACGCTAAGCATCGCCGGAAATTATCGTAGAGATAACTTGCTATTAGCAAGGTTTATCTCAGAAGTGATCAAAATCCTCGCGCTAACTGCCAATTGAGAGATTATCGCTGGAAAACCAACGATAATCTCTCGAAGTTTGGCGTTAGCTTGATGATAGGGGTTCACAAACTTAGCCATGATATCCACCTTCCATAGGATATCAAGGCTAAGTCAGGAAAATATCAGGTGTAAAAAAAGCAGTGCTAAGCGCGGTAAGCGCTGCTTTTTTTATCACTAACAGGGTTAGCGAAATCCTTGATAATAGGAGAAATGTCGCTTAACAACATTTCTCCTATTATTTTTCTTTGGAATGCCCCCTTTGCATCTCATTAGAGATGCAAGGGGAAGAGTAGAGAAAAAGGGTGCTAACATGCAAATTTGCGTGTTAGCACCCTGTTGCTGATAGGGAGATCATTTTATCTCTGCTTTCTTGGCTTTTAAAGCCAAAAAAGCGGATATAAATCCCTTGATAATATGCCCCTGGGTTCCTTGTGTGTCAGATTCAGTCCGTAAAGCTATCTTTATGATGGCCTTTCCAGTGGAGCCTTATGCATGGTTCATTCTCTCCTCCTGCTGGATGCAGCCATTTCCATTACAGACAAGTAAATAATTCCTTTCTCCACATGTTATATTATGTTATGTTATGTGTATTAGTAAAGTGCACTGTCACCTGCGAGATTGCCTTGGTGCAAGGATAACGTCGTCAAAACAACAAAAGAGTGTGCCTTCTTAGGAGAAGAGCAAACATGAAGAATCAAATTTGATTCTTTAGAAAGCCCTCACTCACCCACCTAGTTGGTGACATGCTTCATCATCGGGTACCACCAGGAAGGTCGAGTACCTCCCCGGTGTGCTTCAATGGTAGAGTTACCGCGGAGCTGGTTGATATTGTTTGATTTACTAGTGCAAGTGAATGTGAAGTGAGTTTAAAAGCGTCTGGGTTGTGTCCAAAAATAATTTTATTCGTCGGCCAACCAGGCACGATTAAAAGACGGAGTGAGCAATGTATATGCTGGTTAGATTGTTCAGCTATGTATCACTGTGAGTGGTCAACATGTTTCTGCCTGTATGTTGCAACTAGCTAGGCATTTTTCAAGACCAGTGTGTAGACCCCGGCAGTATGAGCGCGCTAAGGCTCACCCTAACCACAGTTACATTTAAAGGTGTGTGTGCCTTCCGGTCCTGGAGAAGCAGACTCTTCTTGCTACTGGCACTACTTCTCAAGCTTCCAAGTCCAGAACCTGCAGTCAGACCGGTTGGAACTGGTCAAGGTAAAACTGAAGGTCGCATCTGCTCCCATTGCACTGGTCTCTGTCCACAGCACAGACATGGTGTTGTATGGTTTCATCCAGGCAGAGAAAACCTACAATGGGATGGACTAGAAATGTCCCCTATCTACCGACACCACATAATACCACAGAAGCAGGTCTTCAGATATGCGTGCTTGTTTTTGCTTAATTGCTGCTTTGCTGCTCACGTGCTATGTTGATGTGCGTAATATATCAGGTGGTATGTAGACCCCAAAGTTGTGACCCACACTTTGAGAAAACAGACACAATTTAAGTTTCTGTCTGAGTACCATATAGCTTTCAGTACCTCTGATCACGCTGAAAATGAGTTCCAAAGCTCAAAGTGCGCTCTACAATTTCCCTATAATTAATTACATGATGAGACATCTGGTGTGACGCTGCATTGCACTTACTACAAAGGGAGAACTATTTGCTAAGTTTTAAACAGATATAAAAATGCCCTCAGTAAGAGTTAAGTAAAGGATAACTGGCTACCAGTTATGGAAAGGACTCATTTCAAATCACTATGTTTGGTGATTAAAGCTCTTCACCTGACAGGACAAGAATACTGAAAATATATATTTTTGTGGCACTCACCTGGTCGGATGCTCAAAACAAGTTCTGCTAGACCATTGGCTGTCCCCAGAATAGACAAAGCAAGATGGGGTGGCAGGAGTTGTTCCTTCTGTGGTAGCAAACTTTGGAATACTCTGCCATTAAACTTAAGATCTCAACCAAATTTGCCACAGTTCAGGAAAACGCTAAAAACCTGGCTTTCCTCAGAAATAGATAAATGATACTATCAGCTCTGATTTAGGCTCTGGTCGTTTTTCATTTTGAAACACAAGCACCAAGACACCCTTGGGTAATCACACACTAAATAAGTGTATTTACATTACATTGCATTTACATTAGCAAACAAACAAATAGTGTAAAGTAAAACATGTAACAAATACTTATAGTCCTTTCTGTTACTTTCCATTTTTAAAGCGTGAGGTGTGTGTATAAATTCTTTGCAATTTTCTAGGAAAGAAGGATGGCAAACTCAGACATAGACAGCTGCCATGATTCAATCAAAGGGACATTAAATAGGCATATCCTGATACCATACATAATAGATATATAAAGTGAAAGCAAACTAATATTAGGGGTTGTCTGACATAAAACACTTTTAGATCAATGAGTTTCAAATAGATAAAACAACCATTAACAGGGATCCTTGATCCTTCATCTTGGTTTCAACACTGTTTTTTTTGTTAAGAGATAGGTCACATGACAATCAATGTAGATGCCAACATTACATGACAATTACAATCGTGGTTCAATGGCAACAGATTGGCTCTTGTCTTCTGAGTGTGGCAGTTGTGCAATGAGTCCCCTGAACCCATCAGTGGGCTATCTTGTTGCGGGGTGCCATTTGGTTTCAACACTGTTGGACCTTAAGACTTGGCATACAATTCCCAATGCAAGAGAAGAACAGTTTGTGAAGGGAGACTGCTTCCAAGTGGAGATGTATCTGTAAACTGTAAGAAAGTCCCCGAGCCGTGGCAGGACCCAAAGATCCTTCCAGTTACTAAAGTGCACCAAAAGCCTCTGGGATTGAGATCATTGTAATAGAGATCCAAGGTCATTTCGATAGAGTGGCCCAGGTTTATCCCCCATCATAGGGAATGGAAGCAGGGAGAAAAAACCTTCTCTTTTAGAACATATCACAGAATACAGCAAGAGTGTCCATGAAAAGGACTAGTTTTCGACATTTCACAACATTTTTGTAAAAATGGCAATTTGAAAAAAAACAGAATTCGAAAGGCGATTTAAGGGTTCTGTTGTGTGATCAGGTGGTAACCAAGTGGTCCAAGAAGTGCAAGTTGTATATCCCACAGCTAATCCACCAATGTAGTAAACTGGCCCTATATATACTACACCAAAATGAGGTATAGTGTGTATAGAGTCTAGGTGACCCCAGAGATAGACAGAGGTTAAAGTTAGATAGAACCTTACTCTCTATTTGTGGTAGAGTGGTCGAGCAGTAAGGCAGTATCAGAGGACAGTGTTAAGCATGTGATGTACACACTCAGTCAGCAAATGAATTCACACACTCAAGAACTGAACTCTAGGCCAAATATGTATACAAAATATACTGTTGTTTTATTTTAGAACCAAGCAAGCCTTGCACAGGTAAGCATAAAATACTTTCCAGGAATAAATTGCTGATTGTAGAGCAGTTTGAAAATGCAATGGAAATTGTACTATGTTTGATTTACAGTGAATGCTGTAGGTTGAAACACTTAGCAAATACAGTACATTGGACTGAATAGGCTTTTTCAGTAAATTGCAGTTAAGTTACTTTTCTCGTTACTTTTCTAACTCAGTGCTGGATACCTAGATTCAGCACTGGGACATCTCCTGGAAACAGGTAAGTAAATAAGTTTTGGTTATTCACAGGATTTTTAAAGAATATCTTTAGATTTCAAAACTCCACATAAACTTTTTTTTGGGAAGAAAAACTGTGCATTGAAATGAATATATTTCTTTTCAGTAAATTGCAGCTAAGTTACTTTGTACATCACTTTTCTTACTTAGTGCTGGATGCCTGGTTTCAGCACTGGGACATTTCCTGTAAATATGTGAGTCAATACGTTTTGGTTATTTGTGTGATTCATAAAGAATATTTTTAGATTGCAGAACTCCACACAAACTTTTTGGACGAAAATTGTCAATGTTATCCTATGGAGGAAAAATAGGTTATTGGTTCACAGGTAAGTAATCGTCTGTGGGAGTTAAGGTTCTGGGGTTAGAATCAGGGTCCCCCCAGGGTCAGTGATGCACTTTAGTTTCACCCTAAGCGGCACTAGGGCTGCCGGGTGCAGAATGTTGAGGCCCAATGTTATCCTATTGAGGATAGAGGGCCTCTAGTTGGTGGCTGCTGGCAAGCCAGGTGCAGGGGTCCGTTTTGAGGTCGGTGCCCTGTTGTTTTCAATGGCGAACCTCCGGTTTGCAAAAGCACTGCAATCAGGGAGACAAAGGACTTTTGGGTGTGACCACCACTTCGAGAGGTAAGTTGGGAAGTTAAGGGTTGGTTGGGCACGTTAGTTTGGGCACACAAGGCCGGGGGTGTCGTGTGCAGTGGTGCCTTTTGGGGTCGGATCTTCTGGGTCGCGGTCATGGGGGCCTCCTGGATTTAGGCTGCAGGTGTCGGCTGGAGGCTTGAGGCAGGTCAGGGGTCACTTGATCTCGGGTCAGGATCACCCGGGGGACCTTCTCATTGTGTTTTTCCACTCGAGCTCGGAGCGGGTTCGACGGGTGCAGAGTGGTCTGGATTCACAGTATCTGGCTGGAGCCAGAAGCTGCAGTTTGAACAAATCCATTGTTCACAGAAGAAGCAGTCTTAGAAGTGAAGACAGGCAGGTCCACCATGCTTTTCGAGGTCGCTGGCTGCAGGACACACCGGGATTTTGCAGGAGCAGGTTTGAGGGGAAACTGTAGGGCTTGAGCTAAGTCAGTGGACGTCTCCCTCTTGTTAGCTTGCTGCACGGCTGTTCAGTCCTTCTACTTCTTTTCTTCCTATTGTCAGGTTGGATCTGAGGAAGCAAGGTTCAGGGTGCTCCCTAAATACTAGATTTAGGGGCGTTACAGATAGGTAAGGGCAGGGACCAATAGGTCCCTTACCTGGGGAGGGTACACACCCTTTCATGCCACCCGCCAGTGGAAGGGGGACAGGAGCCTGTCCCTGGTTGGCTAGGTTGCCCATCCTCAAGATGGCAGGGACTCAGAGTTGTGCTTCACCTCGCCTCCACCACCTGAGGGGTGGAGTTGCAGAGGTGGGCATACTTCTTTCCCCCACTTCTTTTTCCTGCTGGTTCTCCCGCCCAAAGTGGGGGGTAGAACCAGTAGGGACCAGATGCTGAAAGCAGTAAATGGTCTGGGGAGGCTCACAAAGGCGGCATGACTTTGAAGCTTCTCCTTCGTGAACCCTGCCCGTCCTGGGAGAGGAGGCTTGGCACCTCGTCCCAGGATGTTCATTGTTTCAGGCCCCCACGAGAACAGCAGGCTTGTGCCCCAGGGGTAAAGAAACATGTCTGTTTGTGGCAGCCTAAGCAGTCACTCAGTCAGGTCACTAGATGTTGGCTGAGTTTCAGGGGGCATCTCTGCATAGCATGATCATCCTTACCAGTTGTGTCTTATAAAACAGCACTATATTGTTTATTTGCCTTATGCTCTAACTCAAAGCTCGAGATTCTCTTGCATGGTTGAAAAGAACACCATCATGGTGCGACAGAATATCAATAGGTAGAATTCTAGTGAAATTGGAAATCCATTGTATTGAATATGACTGAATATGGATAATAAAATGGTTGCCATGGTACACTTTTGCTGAAAATTTACTAATATTATTTGTTAGGGGCACGTTTGTGGGCAGAAGGCCAGGTTCCGAAGACTTGGTCACATATTCTGTCAAATGAATGCTGTCAGGGACTGTCCGGGACTATGTGGGGAACACAGTCAGGGACTTGGACAAGAACTGGGAACTGGGTAGAAGACGTACACAGAAAGGAGGAGTACAGTGCTGCCCAGGATCAGGAAAAGGGATCCAAAGGGGATGCCTGTACAAGTGAACAAGATGGGTAAGACTCAGAAAGGAAGGGCACTCACAAGGCAATTTAGGATTCAGACTAACTGCAGTTTTTACGGAAGGAACATAGGCCCTGGGTACCTGAAAAGCAGGAGCCCAAGGCACAGTCAGTCAAAGAACATCAGCAATTCAGCAAAAAGTGGGGGCATATCATGCAAGAAAGAGGGCATCTTCTCACATCAATTCTTTGTAAATTATGAAGAGTTCCATTGTGCAGTGCATAGTTAAAACTTTTTTGTACTAAACTGTCTTGGCATATTGAATTTCCTGTTTGTAGTCACAGCAGTGGGATTTGTACAAGAGTTTGTCATTTGGAAGGATATATTTCCTCCATTGGCTTTCCTTGTGTTCATAGTTTTATTTTGTGTGTGAACCGTATTTTGTTTGAGAATTTTCTTTTACTTCAGTGGGGTGAAGTTGCCAAAGGTGTAAGATATTTTGATTGATATTGACTAACAATAGACCTTTGCTGTGTTAACTGCTGCCACTGCGGACCGAGTTATTCCTGATTACCTGCCAAAGGGAGGTGGGCTGCTGAAGGATGCTGTGCTGCCCTGCTGATACCTGCCCTGCCAACTCTGCTGCAACTCACAGCTGCCGCGGGTGAGGGGGAGGCGAGGCCATCACACTTAAAGCGCTGCCTCTCCACCCACGGCGCGGGACGAAGCAAGGACCAAGCCCAGACCAAGCAGGACCAAGGGCAGGCCCGTCTGTAGCCGTCAGGGGCCGGAGGAGGCCACCCTACTGACATTAATCATTACAAAAACCACAGTTGATGGACAGAATGCAGAACAATGTAATACATTCACCCCAGTACAGAGATCTGGGCCTAAATCAATCGTTTTTTTGCACTCCACACCACCCCAGTTCAGACATGGCCATATGCAAATCAGTCTGACCCAGTGCCTTTTGGGAACAGTCCAGCCCGAACTGCCAAGCCATACCTTCCCTGGACCGGAAACAAGCTTCCGAGGACCGGTTTCTGGCATTCCAGCCGTCTTCAGCCCGGCTTGCTTGAATCCAGTGGTGTGGAGAGCATGGGACGCACGTCTGAGCATACCCATCCCACTCGGGGTGACAAATGCAAAAACCACAGTTGATGGACAGAATGCAGAACAATGTCATACATTCACCCAGTACAGAGATCTGGGCCTAAATCCATCATTTTTTTGCACTCCACACCACCCCAGGCATGGCTTGGCAGTTCGGGCTGGACTGTTCCCATGAGGCACAGGGTCAGACTGATTTGCATATGGTCATGTCTGAACTGGGGTGGTGTGGAGTGTAAAAAAACGATGGATTTAGGCCCAGATTTCTGTACTGGGGTGAATGTATGACATTGTTCTGCATTCTGTCCATCAACTGTGGTTTTTGCATTTGTCACCTCGAGTGGGATGGGTATGCTCAGACGTGAGTCTCATACTCTCCACACCACTGGATTCAAGCAAGCCGGGCTGAAGACGGCTGGAATGCCAGAAACCGGTCCTCGGAAGCTTGTTTCCGGTCTAGGGAAGGCCTGGCTTGGCAGTTCGGGTAGGACTGTTCCCATGAGGCACAGGGTCAGACTGATTTGCATATGTCCATGTCTGCACTGGGGTGGTGTGGAGTGCAAAAAAAACGATGGATTTAGGCCCAGATCTCTGTACTGGGGTGAATGTATGACATTGTTCTGCATTCTGTCCATCAACTGTGGTTTTTGCATTTGTCACCCCGAGTGGGATGGGTATGCTCAGACGTGAGTCCCATGCTCTCCACACCACTGGATTCAAGCAAGCCGGGCTGAAGACGGCTGGAATGCCAGAAACCGGTCCTCGGAAGCTTGTTTCCGGTCCAGGGAAGGCATGGCTTGGCAGTTCGGGCTGGACTGTTCCCAAAAGGCAAAGGGTCAGACTGATTTGCATATGGCCATGTCTGAACTGGGGTGGTGTGGAGTGCAAAAAAACGATTGATTTAGGCCCAGATCTCTGTACTGGGCTGAATGTATTACATTGTTCAGCATTCTGTCCATCAACTGTCGTTTTGACATTGATCATTAGGCATTCATCTTATTGTTCCATCTATCCTGCCACAAGGTAATTGGAAGCTGTTTGTCAGTTACTGCCTTCATTGCACTGTTTTGCGGGTCTGTGATTGGGCCACTTAATAATTTTTGACGCACAATGAGCAGACCGAGAGGAGTAGCCGGGACTCTAGACGCATTCATTGTGAGGGCTGAGTACGTCCTAACGCACGAAATTGAACTGACTGAGAGACGGCTGTCTCTGGACCCAGCAATGCTACAGTCCCACTTATCGTTAGGGGGTCCTATTTCTGCTAGTGCAATACACCTAAACTCAGAAAACATTTTGCCAGCGAAGATCAGTCCTGTTTCCTCCAATTCATCTCTGTTAAGCCTGGACTCACCTAACACGTCTGCACCAGGTGTGTCCTGTATCAAAACCAGGGGACAGGCTGCAAAGTCCCAAAGGAATGTTAAATTAAATGCTCAACCTATTAAAAGGAAGAGAAACGCCGGCATTGCTAAGACTAAACCCAAAAATACAAAAGGCTGTCAATCTGTCAGCAGTACAAACGACCATGGGGCCGTCACAACAAATTCTGTAGCTACCCAGACAGATATCACTTCAGAATTTTCACGTAATGGGGTCAACACAGACACTGTTGGGGAAGCCACACTTGTAGGGCCTGCAATAAAAGTCCTCAAAACTATGCTGGCTAACATCAAGGAGGTGATTGACACAAACTTTGGCCGGCTTTGGGGGAAACTAAAGCATTTGGACTCTGCTATGGACAATCCAAGTGGAAGTATGGTGAACCATGTTGCCAATGATGTCGGGGGGAACCCTATAATATCTGTGGTTAACAAATATGGGTCTGATTTGCAATTGTTGGGTACTGTCCCTCATTTGGATACTCCCCTTGCTAATTCTTATGTATCTCATTGCAACCCAAACAAACTCCCTGTGCTGAACTCCACTCTTGAGCAGAGGGAAAGTCAAGATATGCTCCAAGCGCATAATGCAAACGATCCAAGTCTGGCCCTAGGGAGCATCAATTATAAGCCCAGCATCATTGCAGTTGACTCAAGCAGAGATATTATGGATTGTTCTAGGGGTGCACGCTGGAGACCAAACACTGATGTCCTGAGCCTACCTTCGGCCTCTAGCCCCTATGTGTTAGTTTTGGCCGGCGTTCCCAATCTTGCTGGGGATCACAGGGAGTCCTGGGCAGATCTCGGCAAAAAATCTGTAGACTGGCTATGTAAACATAAAGGTTTTCATTCTTCTGTTATGAATGAAATTATTATGGCCAGGAGAGTAGGGTGGTTTGGCCACTCGGATAAGAACATTAACGGTGACTGTATTGTCCTTTATTTCCGTAGAACGCCATTGGTTCGTCATCTAAGAAGTGTTCGTGAGCAATCATTTACACAGAGTACTGGCATGTGTACACTCCCTTTAGGTTATTTTTATAAACCGCCATCTATACCGATTAGGGTTGCCTACGCATTGCCTCTGGTTACCAATAGGTTTCAAGTACTTTCCAGTTTAGATTCCCAGGACTGACAACCACTATTGATGGCCAACTGACATGATAAGGAGAAACTTGGGGGAGGCTTGGGCCCTGTCACTGACCGGCCTAGGCCACTAATAATTTGAACAACAAAACAATGGCCGGACAGTATTCATTTAGCGTCAGAGTACACAAACCTAGTGTAATGAATCACTGGGGTGGACAACCATTTGTATTGATTGACTTATTTTTTATAAAATATTTTTTGCTAGAAAATTTTTGGCATCAAAAGTTACACCACAACATTACATAAATTTACAAACAACAAATTCTGTGAACTGAACAAAAGAGAATCAAAACAGTGCAAGAAACAAAGAAATTGTCATCATTAAGAACATAGACAACTGTGAGAAGGCCTCAAATTAATCACTTTACAGAGGCTCCAATCCTGAATTTCAAATGGACAAGGGGAATATTATGTTTACAAAGGAAACCTCCTTGTTACAACCATCACGAGACACACAAAAAAGATACCACATCAGGTGCTTAGGCTAGGAAAAACATAGGAACAGTAAAACAATTCCAGAATGGTTTTTTGTTAAATCCTAGCATGCCCTAATAATTTTGTGTCTCGGAGGTGAAAACGTCGACGCGTTTCGAACCCAATGTCATTCAACGGGTTCTCCTCAGGACAGGGACTGGGGGGTCGTTGTCACTGTGAAACAATTAAGACATTGTATAAGCGAGGAATTTTTAAAGAGAAAGCTCATCGCGTGGACTCATCCACTTTTAAATCAAAAAAGTACCTTATTTGTGAAACGGGGAGTCACTCCCTGCAGGAGGAATAAAATATGAGATTTACATTAGATACAGTCTACCTCTGTTTGAGATGTGCTGTGAAGACGTTGTGACAAAAGATCAAAGCGTACCTTGACAGTGGGTGAAATCGCCGCTGAACAAGAACGTAGTGCCGGCCGTGGGCTAAATCTCTCCGTGTTGATCTAAAATCTAGAGAGAGGGTTTGCGCTTAGTGTTTTTATTATTACCAAATTACTACACTTGAAACGCGTAAGGTAGTTGGAGGTAATCCTACCTTTTAGCGTGGCGGATTGTTCAAGTTAAGCGCGTGGGGGGCGGCGGCCGCCGCACGGGCTGGCGTGCTGTCAAAGAAAAAGAGGGCACGCGTTTAGATTGGTGTTTGAACGATCGTTCAACGAGGGGGTACATGTCCCAGGCGGGTGACTTACTTTTCAGCGCTGAGTGCGAGCTGCAACGGTCCGGCACACAATGACTCCTGAGAGACAGCTTGTTGTTGAAGGGGGCGTGTCTCCTTGTATTTAAACGACCTGTGGTCCCGGTGCATTATGGGATTTGGAGTTTTTTGGAAAATTGTTACAGAAGGTGTACAGCACATGGATAGTAGATATTCTACAAGGGATTTGTATATACGTAAATCCCACGATTCCACTATTTTGGTACAGAGCGGTCACGTGAGAAGCAACGGCTTAAGCAGACTTACAGAGCGGACAGACAGAAAATTCATAGATTGCCAAGTTCATTCAGATCGTTCAGACCTGACACTGCAGTGTTGAATTTCAGTATGAGGTACGCCTCTTTCTGTGCCAGTCTTACATCAGGGTCCCCTCCGGAACCAGGAACATTCTTTATGCTTGCCAAAATGGTCCATTTGAGATCATTCACGGTGTGATCTTTTTTCAGAAAATGCGAAACAAGTGGCGCAGTGAGCACTTTGTTGTTGATGCGGGATTTATGTTGGATTATCCGCTGGCGCACTTCTTGTGTCGTCTTCCCTATATAAATTTTGCCGCATGGACAGGTTATGGCATACACTGCATATTTCGTTTTGCAATTTGTGAAATTGAACAAAAAATCATTCGGAACAACTGGCACCTGGTGGAGGAAATTATCCCAGATATAGGCAAGCCTTTGTTCGCATTGAAAAAAAACCGAAGTATTGGACAGCAAATCTCATCAACCAGGGGTGCCATCAAGAAAGTGACACAAAGCACATTATTCAATATGGGCCCAGTGAAGGGCCACCATAAATGTGGAACTTGTTCAGTCTGTGGCTTGACGATCGAAGGTACTCATTTCACCGATGGAACCAAACACTGGCGCCATGAGGATTTCACAAATTGCAAAACGAAATATGCAGTGTATGCCATAACCTGTCCATGCGGCAAAATTTATATAGGGAAGACGACACAAGAAGTGCGCCAGCGGATAATCCAACATAAATCCCGCATCAACAACAAAGTGCTCACTGCGCCACTTGTTTCGCATTTTCTGAAAAAAGATCACACCGTGAATGATCTCAAATGGACCATTTTGGCAAGCATAAAGAATGTTCCTGGTTCCGGAGGGGACCCTGATGTAAGACTGGCACAGAAAGAGGCGTACCTCATACTGAAATTCAACACTGCAGTGTCAGGTCTGAACGATCTGAATGAACTTGGCAATCTATGAATTTTCTGTCTGTCCGCTCTGTAAGTCTGCTTAAGCCGTTGCTTCTCACGTGACCGCTCTGTACCAAAATAGTGGAATCGTGGGATTTACGTATATACAAATCCCTTGTAGAATATCTACTATCCATGTGCTGTACACCTTCTGTAACAATTTTCCAAAAAACTCCAAATCCCATAATGCACCGGGACCACAGGTCGTTTAAATACAAGGAGACACGCCCCCTTCAACAACAAGCTGTCTCTCAGGAGTCATTGTGTGCCGGACCGTTGCAGCTCGCACTCAGCGCTGAAAAGTAAGTCACCCGCCTGGGACATGTACCCCCTCGTTGAACGATCGTTCAAACACCAATCTAAACGCGTGCCCTCTTTTTCTTTGACAGCACGCCAGCCCGTGCGGCGGCCGCCGCCCCCCACGCGCTTAACTTGAACAATCCGCCACGCTAAAAGGTAGGATTACCTCCAACTACCTTACGCGTTTCAAGTGTAGTAATTTGGTAATAATAAAAACACTAAGCCCAAACCCTCTCTCTAGATTTTAGATCAACACGGAGAGATTTAGCCCACGGCCGGCACTACGTTCTTGTTCAGCGGCGATTTCGCCCACTGTCAAGGTACGCTTTGATCTTTTGTCACAACGTCTTCACAGCACATCTCAAACAGAGGTAGACTGTATCTAATGTAAATCTCATATTTTATTCCTCCTGCAGGGAGTGACTCCCCGTTTCACAAATAAGGTACTTTTTTGATTTAAAAGTGGATGAGTCCACGCGATGAGCTTTCTCTTTAAAAATTCCTCGCTTATACAATGTCTTAATTGTTTCACAGTGACAACGACCCCCCAGTCCCTGTCCTGAGGAGAACCCGTTGAATGACATTGGGTTCGAAACGCGTCGACGTTTTCACCTCCGAGACACAAAATTATTAGGGCATGCTAGGATTTAACAAAAAACTATTCTGGAATTGTTTTACTGTTCCTATGTTTTTCCTAGCCTAAGCACCTGATGTGGTATCTTTTTTGTGTGTCTCGTGATGGTTGTAACAAGGAGGTTTCCTTTGTAAACATAATATTCCCCTTGTCCATTTGAAATTCAGGATTGGAGCCTCTGTAAAGTGATTAATTTGAGGCCTTCTCACAGTTGTCTATGTTATTAATGATGACAATTTCTTTGTTTCTTGCACTGTTTTGATTCTCTTTTGTTCAGTTCACAGAATTTGTTGTTTGTAAATTTATGTAATGTTGTGGTGTAACTTTTGATGCCAAAAATTTTCTAGCAAAAAATATTTTATAAAAAATAAGTCAATCAATACAAATGGTTGTCCACCCCAGTGATTCATTACACTAGGTTTGTGTACTCTGACGCTAAATGAATACTGTCCGGCCATTGTTTTGTTGTTCAACTGACATGATGACATGATCATGAGGAGGATCACCAAGGTATCACACCCCCATCCCACAATGACAAGCCAGTTTCAACTAGGGCTAATATGGGAACTAACCTAAGCATTCTAAGTTGGAATGTAGCAGGGCTACAGCCCAGGCTTGGTGACCAGGACTGGCTGCGAAAAATAAAGGAACAAGACGTAGTCATGTTCCAGGAGAATTGGGCTACTGACGGCTTACATATCGGAGGGTTCCATTGTTTTAGCGTAGCAGCCTCAAGCCCATGATTGGGCAGACCATTGGGGGCCTATGTATTGGGATCAATGTGGCTGCTGGAGGGAGCTTCAAGGCCTTACCAACAAATAGTCAAAACTATCAAGTTGTGTTTTATAAAAGGAGAGTTTGTTTTTATTTGGTAAACTTTTATAACAATGATTTCTATTCTGTCCCTAATAGTAATTTTATTGTGCTTTTTGATTTTATGTCTAATTTAGATTGCCAGCAAATCTTGGATGGGCCCATTGGGATTCTCTTGGTGGGTACTTTAATGCGAAATTCACTGATATGGAGCATGACATAGGAACATGTAAATTAGGTCCCCTTTTCGTAGGGGCATAGAGCTGGCAATGTTCTTAAGATCATACAATTTGGCCAACGTTATGGATTTGGTGGGAGGTGCAAATGTCATAAATTACCAAATACCAACACTTAGGGGAAGGGATTGTTCTTCAATTATAAACTTTATTTTTATTTCACCTTCTCTCGTGGACCAACTAATGGCCGCAGAGGTCATTGCCCCGGATCATGGGGACCATAACCCCATTAAAATAGTATTGAGATTGGCATCCTAGCCACTGCCTTCCATAGAATGCGGGCCAAAAACTTCACGCCCTCAACCAACAACTTAAGGCTAATATGGAAGGGTGCTGATAGTGGTGAACTGTTCAAAACACTAGTTATGGACAACATGCATCTTATTAATTCTTGCTTGTCATTACAAACCGCACATACAGAGGTAGTCCACGATTTTTCCAAACTTTGCCTGGCCACCAAAACTCTCCTGTCGAAACCTGTCCCTCGGGCAGAAAACAATCCCAGATGGTTCGACTGTGAGTGCTCAGAGGCCAATAGGAACCTGCAGAGGGCATTGTCATCCAACCCAAGGTGTGCCAAAGATGTGCAATTGGCAAGGCGGAAGTATAGTACAGCAATTTCTAATAGGAAAGGAGCCCTATGAAATAAACGCTGGAAAGTCCTATCACAGGCCGCCACTATAAAAAAGGATAATATCTTCTGGTCCGCAGTAAGGGACCTCCGTTCCACGGGTAAGCTACTAACCCCTATTAGTTGTACTTTCTCTGGTGTATCCTGGAAAACCCATTTTCCAAATATTTACGCTACTGCCTCACCAGAGACAGATCAGTATGATTTTGGCCCATTGACTAATATACAGATAACTATTTTTGAAGTAGAAGAGGCTATCCATCAGAGCATTGGAAACAAAGCACCCGGCCCAGATGGGCCACCAATTGACCTAATAAAATGGAAAAACACACAAGATGATGGACGGAATGTTGCACAATGGCAAAACATTCACCCCCAGTTACAGATCTGGGTTTAATCCATTGTTATTTTGCTCACCAAGCCACCCCAGTCCAGACATGGCCGTATGCAAATCAGTTTTCACCCTATGCCTCATGGGACCAGTCCAGACAGAACTGCTAAGCCATGTTTTCCCTGGACCGAAATCAAGCATCCAAGGACCCCTTTCTGGCTATCAGCCGTCTTCAGCCAGGATAGCTTGACTCCAGTGGCATAGTGAGCACGGGACCCACGTCTGGGCATACCCTTCCCACATAGGGTGAACAGCAAAACACACAAGATGATGGACGGAATGTTGCAAAATGGCAACACATTCACCCCCAGTCACAGATCTGGGTTTAATCCATCGTTATTTTGCTCACCAAGCCACCCCAGTACAGACATGGCCGTATGCAAAGCAGTCTTGACCCATTTCTGGCTATCAGCCGTCTTCAGCCAGGATAGCTTGACTCCAGTGGCATAGTGAGCATGGGACCCACGTCTGGGCATACCCTTCCCACATAGGGTGAACAGCAAAACACACAATATGATGGACGGAATGTTGCACAATGGCAAAACATTCACCCCCAGTCACAGATCTGGGTTTAATCCATCATTACTTTGCTCACCAAGCCACCCCAGTTCAGACATGGCCGTATGCAAATCAGTCTTGACCCTGTGCCTCATGGGAACAGTCCAGACCGAACTACCAAACCATGTCTTCCCTGGACCAGAATCAAGCATCCTAGGACCGGTTATGGTATTGTCCTTAAAGATTTGAATATCTTTGTCTATTTTGTCCAGAAGGGACTTTGCATCGGTGACCACCTGGCTGGTCTCAATGGACTTGGTCAATTCCTCTATTTCCTGTGCTTCCTTATTACATAAACGTTGTGCCGTTTCAATGGTATGGACCATAAGGTCCCGGCTGCATTTGGTATTAATGTAGCTAAAGCCTTTTTTATACTCCACGTCTTCTGTAAAGATGACGGGTACGTTTTTCACCTGAAGTCCCCAAGGGATAGTTCCACCCTTCAGGTGCCTCAAGAGAAAGTAACCGTGTAGCTCTGTTCTCACGTGTTTTTTACGTAGTCGAATCAACTAGTCTGATTCGTTCTGCTCTTTTGTGCTAGTGCTCAAAGCTACCGAGGAAAAAGGAGATGAAGCTATCAGATTTTGAATATGTGTCTCAGTGAAAGACAGAGTCTCTTTTTCTGCCATATTTTGGAGAGACTAAAAGTCCCTCCAATCAAGTGAATGTATTTTAATCAAAGGACTATGTTCAGTCCTAAAACCCTCGCGGGTGTGCACCCGCTCTATCAATTGGGAACAAAAGGGGTTAGGACCTAACCACTTTTGTTCCCAGACAACAACACATGAGGCACAAATGGAGTGAGTGCAACAATCGCATACTAATATGGATGTACAAGATTTAGTCGGACCCCTCAAGCGAGTAACAAATTGAACCATTTACCCCACACCTTGCTGAAGAGTTCGGGACATCCCTGGGCCTCAAAGAGCGGTTCCTCCTGGGCTCCGCACCAATCCACCCCTCACCTCCATTTCCGCACAGTAGGTGACTTGGCCTGGGACCAGAGCATTGCTATATCTCTCTTCGCCACCGCTACTGCCGTCCCCAGAAAGCGCGTATTCACCCTGGATCCGTCCAGGCCATCAAACACCCGCAAAAGCAGGCGCACCGGGTCGTGGGGAACCTCCCACCCAAGGGCCCGGGTAAGTTCGAGCTCCCCCCTCTCCAGAAAGGCGCCAGAGCAGGACACTGCCATACCACGTGATAGAAATCTGCTGGAGCGTTAATGCAGCGCACGCAGGCCGGGGAGGATCGCATGCAGGTGCTGAAGAGGCCCGCCGGAGTGAAATGTGCCGTGTGGAGGTAATAAAGTTGGACGAGGCGTTACTTAGAGGATGTTGCCAATGTTTTCGGGGCCATAAGGCGTCTCTCCAATCCGCCTCTTCCAGGGGACCCAGCCACCCCTCCCAGCGGGCCAGGAGCCGATCCAAAGACGCGGTCCGTTGTTTACCAGGGATCGGTAGATTCGTGACACGCCCCCCCTACCCAGGTTCCCCATCATCACATGGACCTCCAAGGGACTCAATTCCGAGAAAGAGGTAGGGGATGGAATGTGTGTGAGGAGGGCATGTCTGAGTTGTAAATATTTATAAAATTGGGAGGGGAGGAGGGCGTTACTTGAAGGATGTTGCCAATGTTTTCGGGACCATAAGCAATGTTCCCTCTAACTTGTTTCCTCTATGTGCGGCAGGGGAAGGTCTCTGTGCGCTGCAGCCAATGCTATGTGCACCAAGAACCAGACCGCGCATGTGGGTGCAGCGACAAATATCAGTGCAAAAATCCCTCTAAACGTTTTGCTTAAAAAGTGAAAATACGCTGCATTTCCAGACATAAAGCGCCACATGATGGGTTTTAAGACAGGTTTGCAATTTACATACACACACTATGACATGAATTGGTTACACAAGCAAGCTCACTTCGGCTTTAGTAAAAGCACAAGGCTCCAACGGTGGTACAAAGATAAAATTTACTAAAGATTCTCAACTAGAGCTCTGTTCATAGGGTGGGGAAATGTTGGGAGCCTATACATGATCGCATAACTGGGGATACATGCAGGGGAGCACATGTTATTCCCCCCCTGTGTGCATGCACCCCTAGTTCCTGCAGGGCATGAACTGTTGACACAGTGACCTCAAATCCATTCTTTAAATGCTCTGAGAACCCTTTTGAATTCAATTTGGAAAATTCTCTTTCCAATAGAGGAAGACTAGGTGGCTCTCCCTCCTCCAGGTCACCAAATGATACATGGACATTTAAGAAACTGACACGTATGAATATATTCTACCTGTACTGAGTGAGTTGTGTTTGCCTACATACCCAGCCACCTTCCCTTTCTCTGTGTGTGTATGTATGTATATATATATATATATATATATATATATATATATATATATATATATATATATATATATATATATATATATATATATATATATACACGAAAATTACACAACCACACACAGGCATATAATATACTCGTTTGTGCACAGACAAGAAATATTCAAGTGTATAGTAAAGAATGTTGGTATAAGTCCCAGCAGGATTGTCCAGAGGATGTCTGCAAATCAGTATTGGCTGAAACATGTCAAAACTACTAAGAGAGACTGAGAGAAACTGGGTTATTAGTTGGGAAGGATGAAAGTTATAAGTCTGCAATTGTCTTTTGATTCGGAGCCAAGTACCCTATTGTAGCACTTGGCTAGGGTAGCAAAGTTGATTAGTCCTAGGCCTATTTAGAAGAGATGGTGTGGACTAGCAATACCAATTTTCTGGCACGCAACAACAATACTCCCAAAAGTATTCCAGTTAGTGCCTTTTCTTTTAAAAGGGGAAAAGTACACTTATTTCACAACCATACGCAACTATTAACTGATGAATAGATACATCCGGTAGATAAAAATAACTTTGGTGGCATTCTCATATCACATTTCACCCTTAGTGGGTACTGAACCACATAATCAGAATCACCTCCACTTGTATCAGTTATAATATCACATTATAAGGTAGTATCATTATTTATAAAGCAGGATGACTGGTCTGGTCAGGTTATTACCTTTACCAAATTAATAACTGAAACCATGTAATAATGTGTAAATGCTATACATTAAAAGTAGCAAGGGATGTCAATAGGTAAGAGGCAGGCCTAAAGGTTTTTCACGATTTCACCATGTTTATAAAATAGCATTATATTGTGATTTACCCCTGTATCATAAGTTAAACCAATGGAATTAATAAACATTTTGAAATGTGTTCATAAAATGTATAGGCATTTCACTGTTCATTATTAATACTGTCAATAAAGAAATGCAATCCAGAGCAACCATTTTGTGTGGAGGGGTCTTTGTTCCTTTGGCTGGGTAGCAGGGTAAATTACTTACCCCAGTTGGTTGGGGGGGTACAAATGCTTGGAATCTGATGAGGAGCAGAGTATGGTAAATAAAACAATTCATGTAGTGCCATAAGATGTGGATGTATTATGTTGAAGCCCTGTATGTTCAAACTCACTGTATGAGTTTTACAAATTTGAGATCTTGCAGGACTGTGGAGGCTTGTTTGGAGTGAAACTCACTGCAGATTTGGCCTAGATGAATACACAATGAAAACACCACAGATTTTCCAATAAGACTTACTGACCTCAGTAAGAATGCCCACTAATAATATAGGGCCTACTCCAGCACCTATTAGTGCAGAGTACCTTCTGTGCCAGAATGGCTATGTGCAATTACAAGGCTGTGTATGACTGTAGTTTCATACGTGAAGCCCACACACATGTGTTTACATGTGTTCACATGTGTTCACGTTTAGCCAGCTTGGTGCCTCTTACACTAAAAAAGGCAGACACTCGCAGTAAACCCGCTCACTCCACTTACCATGAATTTACCATGTGTCAGACTCCAGTAGTGCGAGTCACCCATAGTAAAGGTTAAATAACCATGAAGTTAATTGCAATAAAAAAAATCTTGTTTAACTAAATGGCCAGAACACATGAAATACAAACAATTTAACTACGTGACCATAGCTGCCAAGGTTTCAGATTGCCATGCGTGACATATTCATAATTCAGTGAAATTATTAGTGACATTTCGAAGACTATGAGTGACACTTCTCGCGAGCAAAAAATCAAGCAATGAAGACGTGTCCAGTCGGCCGCGGCCCCACACTGGCACAGTACAGCTGCTGGCAGCTCTCCCCTTAGCTGAGCGCCCAACAGGCCTCTCAGGCGCAGCCATGATGCTGCGAGATAGTCCGTGTTGGTTCATGATGCTGCGGTCCGGGGTCCAAGGCCGGGTAATGTGCAGGCAGCACTCTCTCAAAGTTTATGCGGCGGACATCACAACTCAGTCCCGAGTCCACCACGCTGCTTTTGACTGACCTCCCTTCCTTCCTGCAGGATTTGCCTTCTGCCAGTTCGCCTCGGATTATGGTAGAGTTCACCCTATGAATGTTGATGCTAATGAATCTATGGTCACGCTGGAATGGAATAGTGTCACTGCTGTGCTCTAAAAAAAAATATTTTCCGACACAGATTATGAGCCTAACTCTGCAGCAGGAAGACTTCATAAAACATTCCTAGACAACTATTCAGGGAAAGGTACTTAGGCTAGCAATAGCAGTTTAAGCAGCAAATAAAGTAATAAACAAAGACACTGTTTAACGCACTCAGTCCTTTTATTCTCTGCTACTTTTCCAAGCAATTTTTTCTTTTGTTCTTGCGACGAACCACAACAGAGTTCACTCTGTCTAAAATAGTCAGTGCAACAGCTTCGTCTGAAAAGTTGAATACTGAGTTTCCCACCTGCTTGCAAGAAAAATCTCCCAGGGCCATCTGTAGTGACTACGTTTTCTGCACATTGCGGGGATGATCGAGTTAAAACACGAATTCCTACTTTTTTTGATGCCTGGTTACACACGAAGACACTGGCGGCGGGTCAAGAAGGCACCAATGATATCGCTAGCAATTACCAGCACTTCTCTATTAACAAATGAAAGGCAGCAACTCTACAAGCACGACGTGTGATGCACACGTCATGCTTGTAGACTTGCTGGCTTTCATTTGTTGATAGGACACAGCTACAGGGCAGTTGAGTGCCTTTGTTAAAGTAATTATCATAATTGCAGCGCATAGCGGGCGCAGTGATTAACATGATTACTTTAACAAAGGCACTCAATACGACCGTTTTCGCGCCACACGCATTTTAAAAGCGGCGGCGCACTGTCCACGGTTCCCTGTGCGCGCGTTGTATTTTAAGGTGCGCGCTCCAGGAGATATAGGTGCGCGCCAGCGCACGCGCGCACGTTAGTGGGAACAGTGGCCATAAGGCGTCTCTCCAATCCGCCTCTTCCAGGGGAGGAGGGCGTGGCGTTGTTGCAAGTCTGTGAAAGATCTAATGTGGTCCCCCACCCACACATCTCCGAGAAGCGAGATCCCAACAAGATTCCAGCGACGGAAATTCCGTAGGGACAAGACTTCTCTCAGCCAAGCTCCATTCCACAGAGGGATTGGTAAATGTGACTTCAAGTGATTTATTCAATTGTATGATTAGTTTATTTTAAGCTAACATTTGGAAGCAAGATGGAAGATATGCTTGCTAATTGATTCCTTTCAACTCGTCAATTCTTTTAGGCAATTTCTTGTAAACGGGTTCAAGAGCGAACAATCATATGGAGTAAATCTCAAAGAGGTGTATAGAACAGACAAAAACAGGTGAAAGTATTACATTTTATATTAGAATTTTTCAGGGTACTTGTATACAATACATACAATGAAACAAGAAGGTAATTATTATGCACTTGAAAACCTGCACTGTAACAATTGCACCACTTTTTCTTAAAATAAACCACAAATCAATATCAAAGAAAAAAGTGTATACGTTGACATTTCGGCATGGGCCCTGGTGAGAACTTTTTATGCTACAAGATCACTGGCGATATCGCGGTGGAGTGGCAGAGAACCAGTGCAATAACCCACAAACTCTGAAGAGGCTGCAGCAGTCGTGGGCCTACATTGTGCCTGTCTAGGGGGTGCAGCAAGAAAGGCGGAGTGTAGGCCTCGTGGGAGACTGAGCCCTGTTGGGCCAGGACATGACCTATAACCAGAATGGAGAGAAATTACTGAGAGAGCTGGGGAAAAACACGTCCAAAATCGAGGTTCCCACCCTCAACTTTTGTAAGTGGCCCCACCAGAGTTGTTTTCTGGTCCTGGGGGAAGTAAACTGTTTTGCAATCCCCGCCAAGGCCCATGCATTGAGTGCACCAACTTGATGAATCTACTGACAGGGCCCAAGCCTACGCCACACCGACACATGTGAGTACTGGCTGTGCACACTACTCGCCGGCGATATTCCCCAGGGGGCAGTGGTGTAAGAAGAGCACTACCCCATAAAACCTGCCCACCTGCCTCTCCCCCCTCCTCCCTATCCACTTAAATACTTTATAAGAGCCCTGTCGCCTGGCCCAATGAAACAGGTCTTCAACCTCAGAAAGACTTTAACAGAGCGCGTGGGAGCAGCTATACAGTGGTGGGCAAGCATAATACGGGACTAGGGATAACCCTGCAGAGAGGGGTCTAGATCTGAGCATCTACTTCGCTGGTGATATCATGCTTGGTCAGAGAAAGTAGAGGGGGGAAAGAAGGTGAAATTCTGTCCTCCATTCATAAAGGGCCCACCCCATATTAACCGCGACAATTGGAATGTTCAAACATTGGCTCGTAACTGGGGTGGACACCCAAAAGATACCTCTGAACCAGGCCTGTTGACTGTGAGATAACTGTGCTCTCTCCCCCCAGAACTAGAGAGGTGGTGGCTCCATTGAGACTGACCTTGGAGCTGTGTTCTGGTCAAACAAACTGGGCAGTCTGAAAGACACACCCGGATACATCCCACTTCCCCCTTCTCTAGCTATGTCCCACTGACACTTCGCTTTCTCTGGCTGTCTGGTGCTGCAACCCACATGGGGACAATCAAAATCCTACAATGTCTCGTGTAGGATACCTGCACTGCACAATTGCTCCTCATGCTACCAAGCAACCAAGTAATAGCCAAGGACAAGGAACCCAGACCCCTTTGCCAAAGGAAAATGAACCAGTACACGAAAGCAATAGGAACCCCAGCAACCCATACTGGACATTGCTGCCCCCATTATGGCAATCCATGCATCCTGTGAGACGCTGGAAGGAAGGATGGATATGGTTTAGTCAAAAATGTCCCTCTTATGCCGAGACCTCCTCAACGTGGACAAAAGAATTGGCGCAACTGAAAACTGGATCTCAGAACTAGAAGACACGGTTCAGGGACTTTGCAAGGAAATCATGGAGACTCACACGACTACTAGGAATATGCTATGGCAGACAGAAGATACAGAAAACCAAGCTCCAAGAAACAGTTTGAGATTTGTGGGGTTGCCCAAAGGGGTTGAAGGTCCCAAAACGGTGCAGTTCCTTGACACCTGGCTGTGACAAACACTCCCCAAGGACAAGTACTCCTCCTGCTTCATCATTGAATGGGCACACCATGCCTTGGGGGTAGACCACCTCTGGGCACCCCCCATGACCAGTAATCACATGATTCCTGAATTATAAGGATAGAGATACGATCCTTCCAAAGGTATGCCAGCTGGGGAAAGTGTATCATGAAAATTCTAAAATCCTATTATTTCCTGACTATTCCAGTGAAGTTCAGCTCTAAAGGCACACCTTTGACTCTGTAAAAGCTACACTTCAAAGTATCCAACTGCATTATATGCTCCTGTTCCCAGCTAAGCGCAGAGTAATATATCACAGAAAGTCACTCTTCTTTCAGTCACCATAGGAAGCCTGGGAATGGATTGAAGAGTGCCTCCGGTTGCCAAATAAAGGGGAACAGGCAATAAACCGCTTCCCCTACAGCGGAGAAGTAAAAGGCAGGAGGGTCCCACAAAGAGGGACAAAGGCTCTATGGCCCGATACACAACTGAGGGGCAGATTGGAGGTATTCTCTGCCTCAGGTGAGGACAGCACTGCAGCATCCAAATAGTACAGGCACGGAGGCATCTGTGGAGGAAAAAACATGGGCGACACTGTGGTGAGGCCAGAATCATGGACGGATTCCCCGCATCCTCTTGCAGTGGGGATCGGCAATCAGGAACATCTTCCAGTCACAGACACTTCACTTACCATTGTTGTATAGTATTTTAGGACCCTAGTGTAATTTTCCAGATTCATGCCCTTATATAGGTATAAATTACCATGTCCTTAAATAGGCATAGAAATCATAACCATATTTAGAAATAGCTCATGTAGTCCAAATACGGCATGGCTACTTCCACTATTTTCGAAAATCCACAACGATTTCTTGGAAAACTCGGCTTCAGCAGTTAGGGGCTTCGCCTTGCTTGAATATTGATTTGTCCAACAACTCATGGAGTTTTCAAAGAACTGAGACTCATTGATGACGTTATTTTGTCCACCTCTACGTCAAACTCAGCACCTTCAAGGTATAAATATGCCCACACTTGCCCAAGCAAACACACGATGGTTTGGAGCAGTTCGTCTATCTACTTGCACGACGCATCTCGCTAAAGCAAGTGCTGAAGGAAGCTGACCCTCCAGCAGACGCATTGAGAGAGACACTGTCTTTTCTCTTGCCTAGAAATTCAGCTCCAATGTTTCCAAGCTCCCCTTGCGGGGTGTTGAGAAATCCAGTCCTGAGACTGACCTCCTTCATTCTAAACCAAGGTACGGAGCTGATTAGACCCTAAGAGAAATCTTGGATAGATTGTTGGCAAAAGAATACTAAACTTATGCTACACCACATTTACTTCTTCCCTCGTACTAGACTTAGGTTAAGTGCTTCAGGGTAGGCGTATTTTAGAAGCACCAGTTGAGTACTTTTAGTATTTATTTATTTATGTATGTATTTTATGGCTTAGAAACCATACCATGCTTTTACAGTATGATTTTATAATAATACTCAGTCGGTTTCTGAACCTCTGTCCTCCTTACCGGCCATGTCTAAAGAGGTATTTGACACTCTGAGCCTCAAAATTAAATCTGGCTCTCCCTTAGACCCGCTGAAGCCGGAGTTTTTTACTCTTCTCCCGCCCCTCTGTCGTGAGCCCATTTTGGATCTGATCAATCTCTCCCTCAGTGAGGGCGTGGTTCCTTCCTCCTGGAAGCAAGCTGTGGTCAGCCCTATTTTGAAGAAACCCAACCTAGACCCCTTGCTCCCAGAGAACTACCGGCCCATCTCCCTCCTGCCTTGGACCGCCAAGGTCACTGAGGCACACGTAAACTCCATCCTGTCTGCCCATCTCTCTCGTAATAATATTCTTGACGAGAGTCAAAATGGGTTTCGCTCACAACACAGCACTGAAACTGCGTTGCTCTTTATGACCGAGCATTTGCGGTCAGTGCTGGATGCGGGGCAGACTGCGGCGCTCCTATTGTTAGACCTGAGCGCCGCGTTCGACACGGTGTCTCATGACATTTTGATGCGGCGCCTGGAGGAAGTAGGTATTGTGGGGAAGGCTCTTCAGTGGTTCCACTCTTTCCTCTTGGACCGGTTTTTCAAAGTAGCCATTCCACCTGGCCAGTCCTCTTTCCACTCTCTGGGTCTGGGAGTCCCTCAGGGCTCTGCCTTAAGCCCCACACTATTCAACCTGTATGTGAAACCGCTGGCTGCTGTCGTCAGGCAATGTGGCCTTACCATGACATCGTACGCCGACGACACGCAGCTGGCGGTGACACTTAGTGGGGACCCTGAGGTGAATGCGCCCAGATTCCGTGCAGGACTTATAGCTGTGGCCAACTGGATGCGCAGCAACTGCCTACAGCTTAATGCTAAGAAAACCGAGGTCCTGATTTTAGGGAAGCAGGCGGAACTTTGGGGAGACCAGTGGTGGCCTCCCGAATTGGGGGTGTCCCCCATTCCAGCGGCCGAAGTTAAAAATCTGGGGGTCTGGCTGGACTCTAACCTCTCTTTCACCAGTCATACAAAGAAGACAGCAGCTACCTGCTTTGGTATTCTGCGAGGACTGAGACCTGTCCTCAAGTTCTTCGACCCTCCCACGCGGCAACTGGTGGTTCAGGCCTCTATCCTTTCTCGGCTGGACTACGGGAGTGCTCTGCTGCTTGGAGTTAATCAGGCTGAGGCTACTAGGCTTCAGACGGTGCAGAATGCTGCTGCACGGGCCATTGTGGGCCTTCCGAGACGATGTTCTGTCTCCACTGTTCTGACCTCCCTTCACTGGCTTCCGGTCAGACAGAGAATCAAATTTAAGGCTCTCTGTCTGACATTTAAAATTTTGAAGCTTTCCTCCCCTCCTGCCCTCGCGAGCCTTATCTCTCCGTATGTCCCCACGCGGTCCCTCAGGTCTGAATCTCACCATCTGGCGATTAAGCCTAGGTTCAGACTGAGTAGGATGGGAGGACGCTCTTTTCGTGTTCTGGCGGCTGATCTATGGAATTCTCTTCCTGTACACATTCGTGCCCTAAATAGCCTAACTCTTTTCAGACGCGCCATTAAAACCCACCTGTTCGCTTCTGTTAATTGATTCTTTTCCCTTTTCAGCTTTGACCTGTTATGTTTTTGTACCTGATCAGGCGCCAGGACGCCCCTTCGCTGGGGCAGCTGTGCGCCGAATAAAAGTTATTAACATAACATAACATAACATAATACTCTTCTTGCTGTACGCATTATACTTTACAGCCAGTATTACGATTGTAGCAGTTGATTTATTCTGCATGAGCAAGAAGACTGTTCAATAAATACCTTTTATTGAAAACGCCTGTCTCTCTATTTCTCTGCACCTCTGGTGAAACGAAGTATGCACTTATGACTAGTAAAATATCTATCTTTTGTTTCCACGACTCTGAAGATCAGTTTTTTCTTGGGGAAACAAAGTTGTCATGTTTATGCGGTTGTCAGAAACTAATCCCTTCTTGTGAATTCTAGAAAGTTTCTAGTGACCTCTGAGCTAGCTGGCACTCACAAATTAAGTCTAATATATTCGATAGAGACCTAGTAGACATAAGTCCTACATCACATCGATAGGATATATTATTCCAATGCTCAGAGCCTATTGGGAATATAGGAACTACACTACACCATGATGACAGGGCTGAATGTGTCAGCCTGACTACCGAATTATCGAACCTACATGAAACTCATGGGGGCACAAATTGCTCCTGCGGCCCCCCTCACGAAAAGCTCAGGGCTCCTGAGCAGAACGTTCTTCTTCCTTTTCCTTTCTTCCTTTTGCAGCGTAGCGGGGGACTCCACATCTAGGGGTAGTTGGCAAAGAGTTTGACTTACTTAAGCTCAAGGGACTGAGTTAACTGGGGAGTGAAGGTGGGGGTACAGACCTCTATGTTTCCGCGCTAAGTAGTTCTAGTTTTGCAATTAGGGTATTCATTCATGGGGGCTCATACGGAGTTCGAGGTTCAGACTGGAGTTCATTGGTTCAAGCGGGGAGGACACATACACTTCAAAAAAGGTGCAGACTGGTAAAAGTCACCCACACACCTCTGGGGTGGGAGTGAAAGGTACAGCCCTATCCTGGCTTTCATCCTTCCTGGACCAACGGTCCTACCAGATCTGGGAAAAGAACGCCCGCTCCTCCGAAATGCCCCTCCAATGTGGCGTGCCTCAGGGCTCCTCCCTGAGTCCCACTTTATTTAATATCTATATGTCCACATTGGAGGAGGTTATCATCCCTTTCGGAGTGAGCGTCGTCAGCTACGCCGACGACACTCAACTAGTGGTGTCTCTGTCCCATCCCAAGCAACAGAAAGCTGATCTGTTCAACTGCCTTACGCAGGTCCATCATTGGATGAACAGATCAGCCCTTAAACTCAACGGGACAAAAACCGAGGTCCTTATACTAGGCCCGGAAGGAGCCTCACTTCCCCTGGACAGCTGGCCAGCCTGTTTGGGTCCACCCCCAGATCCTAAAAAAGAGGTGAAAAGTTTGGGTGTATGGATCGATTCCGATCTCTCCTTCACCTCACAAGCAAAGAAGGTGGCAGGGACCTGCTTCGGCCTCTTAAAATCTCTGAGGAAAGTTCTGCCCCTTCTCCCCCCTAAATCCCAAAAACTTCTAGTCCAAGGTCTCATTATATCGAGACTGGACTATAGCAATGTGATTTACCTGGGTGCCCCCGAAGCGACCCTCACCAAACTACAGATAATTCAGAACACGGCCGCCCGGATCATCACTAACACCCCGGCCAGATCATCTGCCAAGCCCGTTCTTAAACTCCTCCATTGGCTCCCCATAAGGGAGAGAGTCAAATTCAAAGCCCTATGCCTTGTTCACAAAACGCTGCAGAATCAAGGCCCTCCTGTTCTCAGTAACATTATCACTCCCTATAGGAACTTTAGGTCCCTCCGCTCCAATGCAGAAAACTTCTCCAACATCCCTAGATTCAGGAAAACCCGAGCAGGAGGAAGACGTTTCTCAGTACAAGCCTCCCGCCTTTGGAACTCACTTCCCCGTAATCTACGTCTTGAACCTCAATACCTGCGCTTCAGGAAACTGTTAAAAACTCATCTTTTTCCCTAAAGTCTGTACTCCCCCTCCCCTCTTTTCTGCTTCAAGTTCCCCCCTTCTTCCCTCGTCCTTCTCAGTCTCTTGCTTCGTTAACCTGGTGAATTCATGGTTCTTTAGCGCTGGGATACCCCCGGGTGACTATCGCGCTTTATAAAAAATAAATAATAATAATAATATCCACTCGTGAAGCCATGGCATGCGATCAGTTCTTGGAAACCAAACCCATGTTGATCCTATCTTGGAATGTAAATGGTCAAGGAGACAACGTCAAAAGATGCCTGGTGGCCCAGTATACATCAAATGGCTACAGCCCAATGTTGTTCTCCTACAAGAAACCCATCTCCGTGGACACACTTTCTATTTTTGGGGAGGGGGGCCCTAGCACATGCCGTATACACTTAGGGATCCAGAAGTGTGGCCATATTGGTGAGAAAGAATCCCCCATTCTAGGTGGTGAAACAATGTTCACATCCGTCCGGGAGATACGTGGGAGTTATTCGTATTTCTATGCTGCCCACAGAGTATTGTCTCGGTTAGATTACATATTTGCCCTGCCAGGGAAGTTGGTGACATACTACAAGTGGAATATCTTGCCTAGGAACTTTCCAACCATTCCCCTCTTCTGTTGAAACTTGGCGGATGGGGCCGTGAAGGGGCTAGCTGGAGACTTAATGCATGGTATCTCCGGGGCCGAAATTTGACTACTGGGCTCCAGGTAGACACAGAATTGTGTTTTAAGCAGAATGATGGCTCAGTCACCTCGAAAGTGACGCTCTGGAAAGCATATAAAGTGGTCCTCCGGGGTAACACACATATCCTAAGTGCCCAAAAGAGAAGAAGGACGTTTGGGTCCATAGAGCACCTGAAGGGTAAGCTTCTGGAGCTTGAGGGGGGCTTGGGACACGCATTACACCCCCCTGGGCTCAGGCAGCTTTAACTCCTGAAAGTGGAATACCTTGCTTTGGCACAGGAGGGGGCCAAGAAACAAATGCTTGTCATGCTTCATAGACTCTATGGTGCCGGGGATAAAGCCAGGAAGCTTCTAACGTGGCTAGGCAGGAAGAAAGCAGATGGGTTCACCTACTAATAGGACCGGGGTACTGTAACACCATAGAAAAAACCATTGAGGCTTTGACTCATTACTATGAGGAGTTATATAGTGCTAGGCCGCCATATGACGCTACACATCACACAATTCTTGGCGTCTCTAGCCATCTCTGTACTAGGGAGGCGCATGATGTGCTGGGATCCTACTTCACATTAGCAGAAGGACAGGGCACTACGACAAAGCTAAAACCAATAAGACTCTGGGCCCAAAATGGGATACTCGCAGAATTTTTTGAGAGATACAGGAGCTTGTTGGGAACCCATCTACTGAACATGTTCCAAGAAGCTGGGTGACCTTAGTCAGGCAGTAATAGTGGTGATCCACAAAGACGGCAAGCCCAGGGACCAATGTGACCTCTACCGTCCCATTTCTCTATTAAATATCAAGGTCACGATATTGGCTACTGTACTGGCCACCAGGCAACTACAAGTGATCCTCCCCTTGACCCCTAGAGACCAATCTGGCTTCAAACAAGGCAGATCCACTCGTTATAATCTACGACGAATTCATAACTGGATTAACAAAATACACGCCCAGCCAGAGACACATGTTTTTCTCACATTGGAGCCTGTTCCCTGTTTCTAAAGGGAGGTTTTCCTCTGAGAGAATGCTTATTTGTACACTTTCTTTTAGCTAAAGGAGCATGATCGCTAATATTCAAGGCATCTGCACCACAGAACTCTAACGGGACCCCGTCAGCTGATGGGGTTCATCCTTTGACAGCCGCTCAACTAAGTCAAATTCTTTGGTAATGGTGTTCATCATGCATTCTAAATAAAAGTCCAAAGAATGTTATTGCCTGTGTCCTTATAATTTTCCTTGTCTTTCCCTGAATGCAATGTTCACTTGCTCATGTTTACAACTGTCCCTGATTCAGGTTTCCAACAAATGGTTGAACTAGACTCACTAGGTTGATCCTTGAAGCACAACCAAGAGGGGTGACCCAGCCCAGCCTCTTCCGGGTCCAGTACGGGCCCACTCTTGAACCGGGCTACTACCCGGCGCATATTGCTTTCAAGCGCTGTAGAGGGGTGGAACCTCCTCCTCCCCAGTAGCTGGTGCCTCATGGTGCGTTGATAACTGGGACTCGGAGTCCCTGAGAGCAAGTTCTCTCCGTCAGTTAGCGGTGCACCCCAAGCAGCGGGAGCCCGCTACACGCTTTCAAGCTCTGCAGGGGGATGTGACCTCCTCTTCCCCCAGTAGCTGGTGCAGTGATGACTGGCACTCAGTACATTGGCACTTTCTAGAGCAAACTCTAGTGCAGTTTGAATTCAGTCCTAAATATCGGAGGTGGGTAAATCTCATCTACGAAGTAGCAGCTGTGAGAGTGAACAGGCAGGCACTGTCATCAGTTTTCCCCATTGGCCGTGGCATGAGACCGGGATGCCCCCTGTCCCCCCTCCTGTTTGCTCTCACCATAGAATCATTGGCATGCATGTTGAAGGCCCACTCGGAGATTTGTGACTTCAATCTTACAGACGTGGAGGAGGATAATCTCCTCTTTTATATCATGAAATAGTCCTCGACACTCCCATTGTTCTTCCGGCTGTTTGAGGACTATGGTATGTACTCCAGATATGGAATCAATTGAGTATAGTCGGTGCTCTATCTTCCATAGGGTGAGATTGACATTTCACTAATCTCCTGCTGATTAACATGAACAGTAGATGACTACAAATACCTAGGAATCTGACATTAGATAAGGAATTTTGGTTTGAGAGGATGCTGGGGAGGGTGGCAAAGGCTTGTCTGGAGGAGATTGAGATAACTACCCTTTACAGTAATGGGACATGTGTGAGAAAGTGCCCTCGTTTTACATGGTATGCCCCCACTTTTTGCTGAATTGTTGCTGTGCTTTGACTGAGTGTGCCCTGGGCTCCTGCCAATCAGGTACCCAGGCCTATGTTCCTTCCCTAAAAATTGCATTGAAGCCTTAACCCAATTGGCATCTCTGGCCACATGTCAGCCCCTGGTAAATGGTACCCTAGGTACCCAGGGCAATGTGACCAGAGAAGACCCCTAAGGGCTGCAGCACTTATTGTGCCACCCTTAGAGGCCCTGTCCCTTGACACACACACACACACACTGCTTTTGCAGGCTGCATGTCTTGGTGCAGACCAAAACAGAGAGGCGACATGGCACACATCCCTGTGTGGCATGCCAACAACACACTTCCCTGGCATACCTCAATCACCCCTCTAGCTGGGTGCCTTATGCCAGTGGTGTGGGTACAGGTGCATGAGCCCTCTACCCCTTTAGTACCCAGGTCCATTCCTGGGCACTGTAAGTGCACTGCTGCCATTAGAGTATATTGTCCTGGGAGGTTGTCATCACAAACTCCACAGCACCATGATGGCTACACTGAAGACTGAGAAGTTTGGTATCAAACTTCTCAGCACATTAAATCCGCAGTGATGCCAGTGTGGGATTTAATGTAGAAATGCACGACAGAGGGCAACTTAGAGTTGCCCCCTGAAACTAACCCACAACCTGCGTCCTGACTGAGAGGCTGCCTGGGCTACCACACAGCAGACATGTTGCTGGACCCCTGGATCGAGAGCCATTCGCTCTCGTAGACCTGCAACAATGCACATCCTGGGGTACGGTGCTAGTCCTCCTCCCCTAGGATGTGCAGGGGAAGCTTCAAAGGCATTCCGCCTTTGTGAGCTTCTCCAGACCACTTGCTGTACTCAGCAACTGGCCCCCACCGGTTCTGACCCCCACTCTGGCGGGAAGATCGGTGGGAAACCAAAGTGAGGAAAGGAGGTGTGCCAGCCTCTGCCAACCCCAACCCTCAGGTGGGGGAGGGAGATGAAGCACAACTCCGGGCTCTCGCCATCTTAATGATGGGGAGCCCTACTCAATCAGGACTAGGCTCCTGCCCCCCCCCTGGAGAATGGCAGGATGGGGGTGTACCCACCTCAGGGAAGGCACCCATTGACCCTGATCTTGACCTACCTGTAACACCCCTATATTTAGTATTTAGGGGGACCCTGAACCTTCCTACCTCAGATCCCAATTCTGAAACTACAAGAAGAAATAAGACCTGCTGTGTAGCTGCTAACAAGAGGATGACACCAACTGGCCTGTCGACCCTCGAACCGGCTCCTGCTAAACCCTGCCATCCCCAGTGGTCGGGCAACCTCAAAAACCCCGGAGGACCTGACTGCCTTGCTCAACTTAAGACTGGGACTCCCACGAGCAGTGGTTCTGCTCAAACATCTGTAACTCCTGGTGCCAGCCAGGAACCGCGAATCCTGCACACTCTGCACCCGCCGAGCCCGGCCCGTGCCCGAGTGAAAAAGACCACGAGGACGTCCCCCCGGGCTCTGTGACCAAGAATCCAGCACCCAAGGACTCCCCTCGATGCTCCTGATGACGCCTGCAACATTAACACCACAGACCCCCCAACCACGACCAGCAGAGGGTAAGATTTCCCGACGCCTAAAGACAACTCTGCACCCGACTCCCCACGGCCCCCTATGCCCAACTTCTGGGTGTCTATCCAACCTACAGCTTCCCAATTTCACTCTTGAAGTGGTGGTCATACCTCAAGAATCTCTGTCCCCGAGCCTGCAGCCTTTGTTCGTCTCGCAGGTTTCCCATTGAAATCCATTGGGCACCCGACGGCCCAAAATCACCCTGCACCCAGCCGCCCCAGTGCCACTGAATGTGTACCAACTGTTCTGTTCAACTTCAACACTTACCGTGAGTAAGTGACCAGGAGTTTTGCTCCCACAGCTGCGTGGCTTGCCTACTAGCATCCACCAACCAAACGCCGCCTACCTGCCATTGGCTAACATTGGGCCGAGTCTCTCTGCACACAGCTCGCCTGTGCCATTGATGGTGTTACTACTGTACCAACCATACCTCTGAGTCTTGCCCCAGAACCATAACTCTACCAGTCGAGTACTTACCTGAAAGCCGATAACTTACATTTTCTCCTAGGGTAACATTGACTGGTTTTCACTTGGAAATTCTTTGAAGTGTTGAGTTTTGAAACTTTAAAATATTCACTAAAAATCATCTGATCAACGAAAATTAAATTACTCACCTGTTACCAGGAGAGATCGCAGTGCTGGATCTAGGTACCCAGCACTGACCAGAAAAATTAATTACAATTGTGATTTTCGAGAACCTGATTTTCCTCCATAGGAGAACATTGCCTGATTTTTACCAGAAATTCTTCTGTCGATTTTTGCAAAATACAAATATTCCTTAAAAATCGCCTGTATAGCAAAAATGATTTCCTTCAACTGTTTTCAGGAGATGCACCAGGGCTGAATCCAGGATCCAGCCATGAGTAAGAAAAACTTAGTAAAGTTAATGTTATTACAGTTTGCTTAAAATTCCCATTGAGATCCGTGTTATAATTGTGTTAAGTATGTTGCATATTGCAACCACTGTATCTATTGCATTCAAAAGTCTACTTCTCATTGAAAGTATTCAACTGTAGCATCTTATTCTTAGAAATAATTTTTATACCAACCTGTGGTTCTAAAATAAAACAACAATATATTTTAATATACAAAACAATTGGCCTAGAGTTCAGTTCTTGAGTGTGTGAGACCATTTGCTGACTGAGTGTGTACATCAAATGCTTTACATTGTCCTCCGATTTCGCCTTACTGCTCGACCAAGCTACCACTTTAGAGAGTAAGGTTATATCTAACTTTAACCTCTGCCAACCCTCTGGGGACTTGCTGTACTCTGTACCTTACTTTGGTGCAGTATATATAGAGCCACTTTCATACAACGTACAGTCATGTTTAAAATAATATGGCTCCCAAAATGACTGTATGTGCTACAAAATACACTCAACGTGGTCCCACCACAGGTCTTTGCCAGACTAAAGAGTGAGTGGCATACACTACTGTGGGACCGGGAACACCCCAGAATTGCCCTGAAAACACTACAGTGAAACATGTGCAAGGGAGGACGGCCCTTCCTGACCTGGAAGCCTCCTATAGTGCTGCCTATCTCATCAATATTAATGGCTGGCTATTCGCTCTATGCGTTCACTCTTCCTTTAGACTGGAGCTGGCGCAGTGAGAGAACAAGTCCTGCATCCACTATTTCTATGAGGACAAAAGTACAAACAGGCTGCTCCCAGCAGCCAGGGGAAGAGCCTAAAAATGGCTGGGTTGGAACCGTAGGCTCACATGGGAAATGCCCCTATAGGAGGGAAACTGGCTCCCAGGGATGCAGTAACTGAGGGGCTTCGAGGCCTGGGAGCTTAGTTGGATCTCCATGATAGAGGGCTTGTTGAAAGTGGTGACATAAAGCCATTCCCCACGCTGCAGCAGGAATTCTGGATGAATGCCAGCCAAGTTTTGGAATACACGCAGATGAGGCATGCCTGGCAAGCCGAAGGGATCCCCGGGGATCTGGCAAAGGGTCATCGCCGGATTCAAGATCGTGAATCGCCCTGAAGTGATTCCACCATGCCTGGTGGGAAATGGTCAGAGCCTGATGTGTTGTAGAACACACTGGTGCTTCATGAATCCATGCATTATTAGGATAACTGAACACAGATGCCACATACTGTTTGTACATCATGATCCGAAAGGTCTAATTCTTCTATAGTCGTCATAGTCGTTTGTGTATGATCTAGGCTATTTGAATAAAACCACCACACTAGTTATTTATTTATTTAATTGTGCATTTATTTATTTATACAGGATTTTCTATTGTGTGTACCAGGCCCTAGAGCATAGAAGTGCTTTACATCAACACTGCATAACTTACACAAATAGACACTCGGAGGAAGAAAAGGGGTGATGTACACTGGATGGACAACAAAGCGATTGTCACACCTTCTCATGTTCTATTTGTATTTCTGCCAGCGCAACGAGAATCCTACAACCTCACGTCTGCATTCACTGCATGTGTAGGCGTCACAAAACCAGTTGATCCTCTCATTCACAAATGAAGAGTGCAATTTTCCACCCTCCTCCCAGAGGTAATCTAAAACGTAGGCTGAATGTTTTAATGAGAGGTCAATCCTCCGACAACTATGTTGTTTATTGTGGGTTCAGTAGTATCCGAGGAAGTAGTTCATTGCAGCACACAAAGTGGGGGGCAAGGTGATGTTGTCCGAAAATGGACTCAGAACAACCAGAACGCAGAGTATTGTATTTACAGATTAATTACCCAATACTAAAATACAGGAACTTTGTGTGATATAGCAGTCTGCATCGTCATAACCTTGTGCCTATCTGTGATAGTTTGTATGGGTGATTTGTTTGAAGACCCAGACTCCTCAGTTGTCTTTAGATTAATTTCTTTCTGAAAAGTCATTATTTTATGTAGATTGTTTTACACTTTTGTGCATGCTCATAGAACTCACCAGTATTAGGCAAATTATTCAGTTTATTTTAAGCATTGAATTTCTTATGACATCTTTGCTGCACTCACTGTTCGGTCACAGGTGGGGTTGGCCAGTCAGCAACTTACCAGCACAGAGCAGATCAGGGCAGGCTCACAGTCACCAAGCTCACCTGTCTATTCCCTAACTGCATAGAGACGAGTCGCCCAGGAGAAGCAGGGTTGTTAGGAAGAGACAGTGCCCTGGCACGCTTGGCTGCGGCAGGCCCTGCCCAGTGGTGCTCAGGGAGCGGGTGAACATGCATGCAGTAGCGTGTAACCTTCTTGGCGTTCTGCTTTTCCTGCATGGTTTCTTTGCTAGGAACTTGTTCACCTGTTGCACCACGGGGGAGGCAGGCAGTGGGTGGAGGCGCATACTGCAGCTACCCCCAAGCAACATGTGTGTATGTTGGTCTAGGCCGGGGAAAGCAACCCAGGCAGGGTCAGTCTGGGCAGCACCAGAGTGACCAACTCCGTTAAACATCCAGCCAAACAGGACAAGTGAAGAAACAGAGGTTCTGCGATTTTTTAATTTGAATTTTAACAACATCGGTCCTACAATGTTTTTAAAAAACAACCTTTCCTGAACGGTTAGTACCACCTTCAGTTGCATCAGTAGTCCCTGTACAGTGAAGTAAAAGAAGGAAAGACAGTTAAAAAAGCAAGCCTTCCGTCTAGGGTGTAATGCTTCCTCAAAAAATTTAAATCTGAGAATTTGGACAATCCGCAAAGCTAAAGCCTGCTTGGGAGCCAGTATTTTTGATGATGTCATTTGTAACAATTAATTGTATTTGAGAAGTAGTATGAGGGTGTTATCAGTTCTAATAATATCAATACATTATTAGGGTGATTCTTTTCCTAAGGAGAATTTCTTCTCTCCCTCTGTATGAAAAAAACGAATCCAAATTGGAGGGAGTAACTCTAGCAAGAAGCAAGAAGGCTTTATTAAATGCCAAATGTATTTATTTTTGGTAGCGCTGATATGGTAGCTTGTTGGCTCGGTTTCAAGTGGATGCAAGTTGTGTGTCTCTGCCTTCTGGTTACAACGGTGAGTAATATGCTCACCCGAGTTGCTAAGAATGATGAAATTACATTTCAATGACCCCATTTTTCGCTGATTCTTTGTTAGCTGTCGTTACTATTGACGTCGTGCATTAAACTTCAACAATAGCTCCTTGTTCCTTTTATTTCTCAGTTGATTTCGTCACGCTACAGGGAGGCCAGCCGGTGTTGATTTACAGGTCTTTGTCTGCTTTATTCGTTCAGAGAGGGAACAGACACAAACAAGCATTGATAAAACCAATTGATCTTGTCTTGACCAGATGCTGCATTGTTATGTTTTTTACATTTCATGTTGCGATCATTTGCTCAAAAATAGATAAGGGAAACAAATGAAAGTATGCTGCTATCTCAAGATGGTGCTCATATGCTTGTAGAATTTGTTTATAAACTGAATCATTGCATATCATTTTGATAGAACCTTACTGGTGCTTCCTAGCAGGTGTACTGATGTAATTCCACAACACATGCATTCAAGCTGAGCAGCAGGAAGATATAAGATACAACATGTACCTAGAACAGGTATAGCAATCCTTTTTAGTTTTAATATGTATCTCGAAAAATATGATTCTTATTGGTGGAAAGAAAAGATAATTGTGGCTTTAAATTACTGTAACTTGATGGCATAGTTTAAACATATGAATGATTAAAAATAAAACAATGATTGAGCATAAATAAAAAGAAAAAAGCACTGACAACGTTTTGTCTTAGCAGCACTGATGCTAAAGTGCCCTTCTTTTTCAGTGCACGTGTAATCAAAAAATTGAGGTCACTCTTGATGCAAGAGAACCACTGACTGAAGTGGTTTAATCACTTAGCCTCCTATTTGCAAAAGCAAAAATGTGAAGAGTTTGAAAAGCAATTGGATGAAGGGACTGACACAGTGCCATTCAACATATGCATATATTAAGGTATTTTTATTTATGAGTTTTTTTTACTGCATGAGACTGGTGAGACACCAAAATCTGTTTGTAGGCCAGACCTAAAAACAGCTGACCTCATAGAATAAAGTTATTTTTAATGCCGCTGTATATTGGGACCCTTTACCTCCATCTACATCTATTCACTTTTCAGATCCTATCTTAAATCTCTACTATTTACCTGACTCTTTTCAGCCACATTCCTGAACCATCTTAACTCATATTTGTAATAATGCTCTTCTGAAACTGACACGGTTATTTTTTTACAGTTTTGTAGAAACGTCTTTCACTTTGGCAAAATTGCTTCAAATGAGAATTAGTGTAAAACATATTACTTAGGCTTTATATTGGTGTAATCAGCTTTAGGAATGTATTAAATAAGCTTTTATGACCCACCCCAGTTCTTCTGGAATCTCCACTGAATCTTGACACATACCTGAAAACATATTATTTTCTCTTGGTCAGTTTAACTAAAGAAACAGGTGGAAAATAGAGAAAAACCAAGAAAGGAATGAGTAAAACAGAATATAGACATAGAAAGGAGATGGGTACTTGCCTGCTCGTAGCCCAAGAGCAAACACTACGATCCGATTATCATAACAACTGGGGGAAAGGGATTGATAGTGGAGTTATCTGTTGGAAACCGATCTGATAAAGAATGAAACAATGATGTGATTTCTGTTATAGAGGATCTGGGATTCTGTCCTACTACATTTTGTGATGTCAATAAATGTAAAATTGATTTACACAAGTTTATGCATACGTTGGAATTGCAGACATATACTGTTAAAGAAACAACAGGGTGGGTTAGATGGGTATGGGTGAAATGTCCATTCAGATGCCTCTGAAACTTTAACTTTGCTATCAATTATGGAACGTGCTCGAGATCCCATGACTATGACGCAACTTCTTTTTGGATTGAATATAGAGAGTACAAAATGAGCCTGACCGTGCTTAATTTGTAAAAGAATGAGTGTCAGTGACCAAAGCTCTGCTTAGAAGCCCACGGCTGGCACTAATAAAGGTTGGCGCACTGAATATCAAAGCTTATAGTTGTGATACCCCTTCATGCCTCTTTAATCCACCACCAGGCACTCCCTGTTCTTTTATCTCACTCTTGCAAGTTCTTGCTTTCTCCCTTTGTGACAGGTTTTCCGCCTTGCTCTTCCTCCTTCTTTCCTCTTTCTATGTGTTTCCCTCTCTTGCTAATCGGTAAATCTTTGTTGAAGAAAAATAAACTGTGGTCTCCAAAAATGAGAACCTATGGACCCCACTGCAACTACCAGCTCAAATTAAGCCCTGGGGCCTGATTGAGAATTGGTGAATAGGGTACTCTGTTGCAATGGCGACGTTGTACCCTGCCCACCAACCTCTTGGTCTACCCAACTCAGTTTTGAGACAAGCAGACCACCAGGTTTACCTAGATGGACCAAAGTTTACTCTGTCAGCGTATAACTTCCGCCGAAAGCCTGAGGGAGTATGGACCATCAGATTGAAGCCATCTGACCACCCACACTATTTAGAGTGGGTGGTCGGACAACTTTTTTACTGTTTATCATCATAGCAGTGATGGACAGTAAAAACAGTGAAAATAAATACATAAATCCCAAAGTGTTGGACCCGGGCCCAGGGATTCTGCCAAACTCCAAACTTCAGCAAAAAAGCAAAGTCGTCTGTATTGGGTCCCTACACCGATATGAGCCGGATCGGGCGGCCTCCGAGTACCCCACCGCCACAGCAAAGCGACCCAGTGGATCGCAAATCACGGCCCAATTGTGCCATGGAAGCCCCTTTCTCAGAATAATAGCTGTTCCCCTAGCGTAATTGGAGTACCCTGCGATTAATTTTTCACCCATCCATCCCCCGCGTAGGCTCGTGCAGCTTGCATTAGTTAAATGCAGCTTCTGCAAGAAGCCACTTTCAACCCCATCCACAGACATCCACAACAGCTTCGACAACCAACCCGGAGACCAACCCGCCCAACCATATGCCGAACATTCTCCCCCCGTGAACACCCTTAACGACTGGAACCCAATCTCCACTGAGGACACCATCCGCCTGATGAACTCCATTCACTCAGGATCCCCCATAGACCCATGTCCTCACCACATCTTCAACAAAGCAGACTCCGTCATAGCACCGCACCTCCGAGACGTCATCAACTGCTCCTTCAACTCCGCAACCTTCCCGGAGAGCTGGAAACACGCTGAACTCACCGCCCTTCTGAAAAAACCCACAGCAGACCCCACCGAACTCAAAAATTACCGCCCCATCTCGCTCCTTCCTTTCCCGGCCAAAGTCATCGAGAAAGCTGTCAACAACCAGCTCGCCGCTTTCCTCGAAGCCAACAAATCCCTCGACTCCTCACAATCTGGCTTCCGAGCTAAACACAGCACTGAGACCGCCCTCATCGCAGCAACAGACGACATTCGAACTCTACTGGACAATGGAGACACAGTCGCCCTCATCCTCCTCGACCTCTCTGCAGCCTTCGACACAGTCTGCCACAGCACCCTTTTACAACACCTCAGTAACATCGGAATACAAGGAAAAGCACTTGAATGGATCACCTCGTTCCTCACCGGAAGAACCCAGAGAGTCCGCCTTCCACCATTCAAGTCCGAGGCCACTAAAGTCATCTGTGGCGTACCACAAGGATCCTCACTCAGCCCCACCCTCTTCAACGTATACATGAGCCCCCTCGCGACCATCGCCCGCCAACACAACCTCAACATCATCTCTTACGCGGATGACACTCAACTAATCCTTTCTCTCACCAATGACCCCAGCACCGCCAAAACTAACCTACACGAAGGAATGAAAGAAGTTGCCGAATGGATGAAACACAGCCGTCTGAAACTGAACTCAGATAAAACAGAAGTCCTCATATTAGGTACATCTCCCTCTGCATGGGACGACTCTTGGTGGCCGGAAGCCCTTGGAAAAGCACCCATCCCGACAGACCACGCACGGAACCTAGGCGTCATCCTGGATTCTTCACTGTCAATGAACAGACAAGTCAGCGCCGTATCCTCATCCTGCTTCAACATTCTTCGCATGCTCAAAAAAACATTTCGCTGGATCCCCACCGAAACCAGGAAAACAGTCACCCATGCTCTGGTAACGAGCCGACTGGACTACGGAAACACCCTCTACGCCGGCACTACCGCTAAACTCCAGAAGAAACTCCAACGAATCCAAAACGACTCAGCCAGGATCATATTAGACATCCCGCGCAACGAACACATCTCTGGTCACCTGAAAGACCTCCACTGGCTACCCGTCAATAAGAGAATCACTTTCCGACTGCTAACCCACGCACATAAATCACTCTACGACATCGGACCAGAATGCCTCAACTCACGACTGTCCTTCTACCCCCCCTCCCGCCAACTACGTTCTTCCAGCCAAGCCCTCGCCACTGTACCTCGCATCAGCAAGACCACCATGGGAGGCAGATCCTTCTCATACCTGGCTGCTAAAACATGGAACTCACTCCCTACTTACCTTCGCCTTACCCAGAACCACCTAGCATTCAGAAAGCAACTTAAAACGTGGATATTTGACAAATAATACTCCTCCCCCTCCTAAGCGCCTTGAGACCCTCTGGGTATGTAGTGCGCTATATAAATTCTTTGACTTGACTTGACTTGACCCCAAGGCGATTAGGGTATGCCGCTACTAGGCACAACTTTTTACAGTCCTTCAATCCGCGCACATTCCAGGTTACCGCTTTCAAGGTGGTCACCGGTGAGGCATTCTCACCCATACAGGCATTCACAGAATTGAAATTTGTAGGCATTGGGGCAACCCTCCATGTGCGCTGAAAGGAGGCCAGATGGGGGAGAGGAGAAGGAAAAGAATATAGAACAAAAAATACCAAAGGATAGCAAAAATACATCACCCTTTACCCAACATTACCTCCCCCTACCCACTACAGCCACCCAGCAAGACTGAAAGACAATTCCCCTACCCCAAAAGGACTAACAATGGCCAACAGTACAACAAAAAATATGACTCATCCCAGAGGATGGTGCCAGGGGCTCGGCATATCCCAGCAGTGGCAGTGCTGGGCAGCTGGATCGGTGATACAGAGAGGGACTACCTCTCCTGCCGTCAGGACATCTCAGGCAGTTCTTAGCATGATCAATTGGTAGAGACCGATGCTGCTAGTGAAGGGGCGGAGTGTTTTCCCCTCTGGTCCTGCTAGGCCACAGGGGTTTTCAGCTAACGGCAATACGAATTCAGGGTTCAGTCATTTTCGCTAAGGGGATCTTCAGTCGACCAGTCTTTGTCTTTAGGTGCGGTGCATTTGGCTGGCCGGAGACTCCACACAAACTTGGCAGCCAGCTTAGGCGGCATTGAAGAATGAAGTTTTGCCAGAGTGGAAGATGCGGAGCTTCGCAGGGTAAAGAAAAGCCTACTTAATGTTCTGCTCTTGCAGCAGGTGCTTCATTGGCACAAACTCCCGTCTGGCGGTCTGGATGGAGAAAGTAAAGTCCGGGTAAACAGAGATTGCGTTGCCCTGATATCTGGTTTCCTGCAGGTGCCTGGCTTTCCGGAGCACCTTGTTGCAGTCCCTATAGTTGAGGAGTCTCGCGATTATTGGCCTAGCCGGGGTGCCCGGAGGGGGTCTCGGGCCAAGCAATCTGCGGGCGCGTTCAACTATACAAACTATTGACAAACCGTCGCCAAAGTGGGAGCAGAGCATTTCTTCGATGTATTCCTCCACCCTGGTCACTGCTGTGGTTTCTGGAATTCCAAGAATCTTTAAGTTGTTACGTCGTGATCGGGCTTCAAGGGCTTCATTCTTGTTTCAGATAACCTCCAGCACCTTCTCCATTTGCAGCATATCTATAGTTATATTAAAGTGAATGACCAATGTGCACTTGGAAATCTTTTATGGTGACCATGTGTATTTGGAGCACAGTATGAACCTGATACACATAATTTGGAACTTTCAATATTTGTAATATGGGTACCATGGTAGGCTTCATATCTGAAAAGTGCAACTTCAGTCGTTCTGGAACTTTTCTAGAGACACACCAATTAATCTTTTTAGTAGCATGAAAGTGTGAAGGGGAGAAAAACGTTAATGCAGAGTCAATTTACAAACACGTTCCTGATACATAACAGCCAAAGGACAACTTAAGAAAGTTAGTTAAGTTTATTACAAAGCCAAAAATAACTGTACATATACACACCTCAACACAAGGGTATAGAAATACAAAGGAAATAGCATAAAGTTGAATGTACGCACCCAATTCAGTAGGTGCAACAAGGCAAAACTATTATTTTGAGAAGGAGGAGGCAAAATATGAAAAAGCAAGAGTCCAAATTTTCCTTCATTGAGAGTTGGTGAGTGAAGAGCATTTAAATCTATCCCTATGCTATCACTAAGGTGACATCGCTGCAATTGTGAATAAGCATTTCTAATCAGGAGGAAAGGTGTCAGTCGTGAAGTCTTCCTAAAAAGCCTTTCCACCATTGAGATGTGTCCAGTAGCATAAAGACACTTTCACAAGAGGAAGAGCTCATTTTAAGATTCTCTCTCTCCACAGTCAAGGAAGATGTGAGCACTATCCCTAATTTTAACAACCAGTTATCCACAGGTAAAATTGCCATCATGGACCTCTCGCACATACTCCACAATGGGTACAGCCAAGAGTGTACTTTTCTATGGTGTTCTCCATGTACATCCTTTTCAACAATTCTCCTTGCTGTTTCTCATGTGAAACCAACTTCTTTTCCTCGTGTGATTATAACTTCTTCTCTCCTTGCCTAGCTGCTAAAACAATGACATTATTTTGTGAGAAAACACAGCTGCCACAGTGCACATGAAAGTCCAAACATTAATCTTAATGCAAGAGTTTGCCTGGGGTTTACATTTCAGGCCAATAGCTTTGGCTAACCAAAGAACACATCAATTAAATATTACGAGTTGCAAAACTACATTCCATTTCAACTAACACATTTACTATATAATAGAAAGCATTATTACTATTAAACATGTCTAGTACATGAGTAGTGTAAAACTTCACAATACAATTTCTCTATGTTAGAGTTTTCTGCTAGTCATAAATAATTCCTACGTTAACTCTTCATACTCTTTTGGGGGCGTGGCTTGGACGCCGATCAGGATGGCGGCGTGAGCTTGCAGCTCCGCGCGGAATCCCGCTAATTCTCCTGATTCCTGCACCCGGAGTGACCCGAGGGCGGTAATCCTGACCTACGACAAGTAGGGGAGCCACTAGGCATCGGTGGAAAGCGACTGGTGGACCGCTGGCCCCGGGGAAACCTCGACGAACGACGGCCGAGGTGTTGCTGGGAGTGCGAAGAAAATGGCGGCGGAGCGGACAGAAGGCTCCGAACGACGACACTGAGCAGTCTTGGCGCCGACTGGTGGGGGGCCCCGCTGCTGTGAGATTGATGCTGTGGGGGCTGTGGCGACGGTCCTGAAGATTGGGGGACCGGGACCCGGTGCTGATCGGACATTGGGACATTGGGAACGATTGCTCGCTGCTGTCCCTCCTCCTTCCTATCCTCCCCCCGGATCTAGAGGGGGCGAGTCGGACGGTGCTGGCCCATTTGGTCCCTGGAGTTGCGGGCATAGTGGTGGCACTTGATCCTGTACATTTCTGGAGCGCTCGTCCGTCCCACGGCGGCAGCCGGGACTTGGCGAGTTCCTTTGCCTGTGACGCAGTACCCTAAAAATGGCGGCTGCAGGAGGAGCGGCGGCCCTGGAGCAGGGACAGGAGGACTTGGCTGCGCTGTCCCAGGTGGGCGAGACCCCCCCGCCGATGCCGGGCCAGGAGCAGCGACTGCATCGGCGCTTGGATGCCATACTGGAAGCTATCACCTCGACCAAGGAGGCGTTGCAGCAGGACATTGCACAGGTCGCCACGGGGCTGGGGCTCTTGCGAGCAGACCATGCGAAGCTGGCAGATAAGGTCAAGGACCATGACCAACCATTATTGGACCTGAAACCGTCGGTGGTGACCGCGGAACACAGAATAACAGACATCCTGACCCGGTTGGAGTCGCTGGAACGACGAGCGGAGGATGCCGAAAGCCGCAATAGGCGGAACAACGTGCGGGTGGTAGGCCTGCCGGAACGAATTGAGGGGGAGGATGCGGTGGCCTATATGGAGGACTGGTTCCGAACTGTGGTGGCACCAGAGGGACTTACTCCTTTCTTTACTCTGGAACGAGCCCATAGGGTACCGGCTCGCCCACCAGCGCTTGGTCGCCCTCCCCGACCGATGGTGGTGCGGCTCCTCCACTATAAGGACCGGGACCTCCTCATCCAGAGGGCTCGGGCATCGGGCCCGTATGAGGTGGAGAACAGCAGGGTTACGATCTTTCCGGACTACACCCAGGCGGTCCAGAAGAGCAGGGCATCGTTTCTGGCGGTGAAGAAGGAACTGAGAGAGGAGGGCATCCAGTACTCCTTGCTCTTCCCAGCTAAGCTGCGGGTCATCCTGGACGAGACAACGCACTTCTTTCAGACACCGGACGAAGCATGGCAGTGGCTGGAGTCGTATAGGGCTGGGACGGATAGGTCTCACAAAAGTAGACGAGATCAGCCTAAACCACCCCAGGTCAGACAATCTCAACGGATCAGATCCCGCAATAGACGCCAGCGGGAGAAACGGGAGGCCCAAATGGCTGCGGACAAGAGAGAGGCGCTTGCGGTGACGGCGGGCATTACGAGATCGCAGCCAGAAAGTGAACTAGTGGAGACGGACTCTGGCGACGAAGGTAGCAGGACTGGGGAGGACCTTTCAGAGGCGGAGAGCTCGAAGGGACCGGTGGTCACCCCCCAGACATCCGATGGGATTTTTCATGGTTGATGCTTCATTGGGACTTGGACACGGTTTTTGGTAGGGTGGTATCCTGTTGGAGATGGGTGGGTCGCCGGGTAGGGTGCCGCGTTGGCATGATGGGATGGAGAGCGCGGGGCGCGGCCTCCGCTCGCTGGGATCGGCGATAACTCACCCCCCCAGGGCCCTTAAGGCCTCCTGTGGTGGTGACCACAGAGTAGACAGATGTGTGTTTGGTTTGAGGTTTGGATTGGGGCTGACACTGGGTTTGTGGGCTCTGTCCTGGGGAGTGGGGTTTGGGGTGTTTTCTTTTCTAACGTTTGTTTTGGGGGGGGGCAACTGCTACGGTGTGGGTGCGAACTGGCAATGCTTGACTTGGATTGTTCACTGCTGGTATGGGGACGTTACCTAATTTAAAATGCCTGACGTGGAATGTCCGGGGGCTGCGAACAATGGTCAAGTGCCACAAGGTACATGCGTATTTGGTGCAAAGGGGGGTTCAGGTTGCCATGCTGCAGGAGACCCATTTGACGAAAAAGGAATGTGCAGCACTGCAAAAGAGGTGGCGGGGTCAGGTGTTTGGCACCACTTACTCAGCGTTTGCCAGAGGGGTACTGATATGGGTGAGAGCGGGGATACCGTTTCAAGTATTGAATCAAGTGGTGGATCCTGAGGGCAGGTTTGTGGCGGTGGAGGGACGGTTGCATGGTCGGGATGTGGTTCTCTGCTGTGTGTATGCTCCGAATGCTGATCAGGCCCGATTCTTTGATGGCCTATCCGGGGCTTTGGCCTCCTTCCTGGCGGGCCCGGTGATTCTGGGGGGGGATTTCAATTCGATCACGGATGTGGTCGTAGACAGGTCTCACCCTCCCCTTGCTGACTCCCCGGTACGCAAGTTAGCAATGCATAGGAAGGACTGGCAGGATAAGTGGGGGTTGCTGGATGTGTGGCGGGAACAACACAGGGATGTTAGGGACTATTCCTTTTTTTCGGCCCTCCATGCCCTACATGTGAGAATTGACTCGGTGCTCTGTGGCGGGTCCCTGGCCCCACTGATCTCTCATACGGAGTATTTGGCCAGAACTATATCGGATCATAATCCCCTATTGGTGCATGTCCAGTGGCAGCGGGAGCGTTCAGCGATTCCAACATGGCGGCTCCGGCCAGCCACGTTGGATGACTCAGTGTTCAGTGACGCGGTCCAACAGGGCGTCGATCATTATTTCAGTGAGAATGAGGGTACTGCTACGTGTAGGTCCACTGAGTGTGATGCAATGAAAGTGGTAGTGAGAGGAGTATGCCTGGGTAGGTTTTCGAATGCTCGTACGTCTGTATTGAATGCACTTGCCAATGCGGAAGAGAAACTGAGAGACCTAGAGCGGCGCAGGCCGGCCCTGCCGAACTTGCAGGCCCGGTTGCTGGAGGCTAAGGAGGTGGTCGCTACTGAAACAGAACGGTTGAGAGTTATGACTATAGGCAATACGCCATTAGAGCGCATGCAGAAAGGGATAAGGTGGGCACACTCCTGGCCATACTTGCTAATCCTGAACTTAGGGGCTGCCCGGTCCTTAGCATCCACAACGCGCTGGGGGAACCGGTGTATTCTCAGGCGGCGGTGTTGGAGTGCTTTCGAGCGTATTATGAGGAATTGTACCATAGTCAGTTGGGAGTGGAAGCCCACGAAATCGCGGAGTACCTAGAGGCGAGGCAGCTCCCGGTCCTTGATCACGAGGAAGCGAAAGATTTGGGCGGGCCGATCACGCTGGCTGAAATAAGGGCGGCCATTAAGCATATGGCGCGGAACAAGACGCCTGGTGTAGATGGACTGCCGATAAAGTTCTACCAGAAGTTTGTAGATAGTCTGGCACCCAGACTGCTGGTGGTATATACGGAGGCTTATGGGTCAGGGGGTTTGCCCGGATCAATGAGGGAAGCATTGATAGTGCCGCTGCTAAAACCCGGCAGGGATGCGACGGATGTGAGGTCCTACCGACCGCTGTCCATGCTGACGGTGGATTACAAGATACTGAGCCGGATTTTGGCCACCAGGTTGGCTCCGCATATGACTGGACTGGTACATAGGGATCAGGCAGGGTTTATCCCTACGAGGAGTACGGCGTTGAATATTCGTCGCCTGGTTGGGATAATGGATGCTGTATTAGAGGAGGACGAGGCCCAGGTGGTACTGTCAGTAGATATTGAGAAGGCTTTCGATAGTTTGGAATGGGTTTTTCTGGATGGAGTGCTAGAAAGGTTTGGTATTGGTGAAGGGTTCCGCAGGTGGACGAAGGTGCTGTATTCTTCAGCAACGGCGCGAGTACGCCTGGGCGGCTTGGTGTCCGCGGCTTATCCGGTCAGTAGAGGCACGCGGCAGGGGTGCTCCCTTTCCCCTCTCTTGTTCGCCCTGGCGATGGAACCCTTGGCGGTCCTTGCTAGGTCGGGTGATAGATACGCGGGGATTGAAAGCGGCGGGCGGCTACACCACATCTCGCTGTATGCGGATGATTTGTTGCTTTATTTGAACGACACGGAGCAAGCGTTGGAAGGGGCGATGGACCTATTGTCGGAATTTGGCCGGTTATCGGGCCTCAGGGTTAATTGGGCGAAGACCTGTGTTTTTCCGCTTCGAGCAGAGTCGCCCTGCCCCGCACGTGACCTGGGAGTGGTGTGGGAGCCATCTTGCTTCACTTATTAGGGAGTCCGCATCTACCACGTGACCGCGGACCTATTAGAGGGCAACATAGGACGGTGCGTACGGGCGCTGAGGGGTAGTATGTCTTTTTGGGCGACCCTTCCACTGACAGTGCTGGGTAGGATTGCCCTTTTGAAAATGGTGGCGCTCCCCCGGCTCCTGTATTACTTTCGGACGCTGCCCATTTGGATTCCTCAGAGGATCTTTAGGGACCTGAGGACGATGGTTATCAGTTTCCTGTGGGGGCACGGCCGCCATAGAGTGGCACTGAGCACGTTGCTACGCCCCAAGATTGAGGGGGGGATGGCCGTCCCCGATTTTTAACTGTACTACTTGGCGGCGCAGCTCCAGGTTCTTACGCAGCACGTGGCTCGGGTATTTAGGGGTCCGGAGTGTGATCGAGAGTTGGGGATACAGCGCCATGTGCTGGCCTACATCGTCATGCAGCAGAAACTGGAGTTGCGGGGCCTCACTATGGAGGAGCGGACGCTCCGGTTATGCTGGCAGAGGAGTCTCAGGAGGGCGAAGGCGACTCGACCGTATGCGCCGGAGATACCGATTGGCATGCTGACAGCCCTACCACATGGGGGCGATTGGTCCCCGTTGTTGGACTGGGAGGAGGCGGGACTGCAAGTGGTGGGGGACCTGTATGTCGATGGGACCTTGGTGCCCTTCGGAGTACTGCAGGAACAATTCGGGCTGCCTGAAGGGGGTTTCCTCTTACACGCGGCGGTGGTGGCAGCCATACAGAAACATTGGAGGGGAGGGCTCATCGAACCGGACACGACTATGGCATGCCAGTACGTGGTGATGGCAGCGGGCACCTTTAAGGCGGTGACCTGCCTCCATAATAGGATGCTGAACGAGGGACTGGAACCGCTCCTAGGGCTCAAGGCGAAATGGGAGGAGAGCGTAGGTAGGCCCATTCCGGACACGGCATGGAGCCATATACTGCAGCGTACGTGGAAGGGCACGAGGAATGCGCGCTTCCAGCAGGTGCACTTCTTTGTGTTACATAGGGCCTACCTGACTCCGGAAAAGATACGACGGTACTTCCAGGTGCAGGATGCACGGTGCCCGTGGTGCTTGTCACCGGAGGAGGACATGGATCACCTGTTCTGGGGCTGCCCGAATCTGGAGGCCTATTGGGCAGAGGTGGGGGACCTTCTCAACGCAGTAACTGACAGGGAGGTGGAATTTGATATGGCGGCCTGTTTGTTGCTCTGGTTCCCGCACACCAAACACACTAAGGTGACGAGCAAATTCATTGACCTGGGGTTGGTACTAGCACAAAGAGAGATTTCGTGGCATTGGAAATCTAAGGAAGGGCCGTCAGTAAGGAGGTGGATGAATGAATTGTTGCGGTGGTCCGAATGTGAGAGTGTGCTCCGAATGAACCAGGCTGTCAAGCTTGATAATGAGAAAGCCTTGGACTCAGCGCGTGCGTGGGAATTGGTGGTGCAGGCCTTGCGCGATACATTAGTGGAGGATGAGGACGGAATGGATGGGACCTGAGGACGCCGCGAGGCATACTAGTTAGGAGATTTCATTGACACTGTAGCGAAACCCATGCAATACTCAGGAATGTAGCACACGCCATTAGCGGTTGCAGGGGAGGGGGGACTAGGGGGTTGTTCAGAGGGTGTTCGGGGTGGGCCAGGAGCTGGGGGAGCAGATTGGCTACAGTGGCGATTCTGGGACTGAGACTGGGCCTGTGGGGTGTAGGTGGATAGCGGGAGGCGGCAGGGGGGCACGGGACAGACATGGTAAGACCCCACAGAGCACGGGGGTGGAACGGTAGCGGCTCTGCAGCATTGAACTGCACATATAGGATGGCTGATGTTGGGGATTGGTTGTGGTTGGGGGGGTAAAATGCGGATACGTAAAAAGTTTTCAACCATTGTTCCACAGGGACGCTCACCATGATGTTTTGCTAATACTTAGGACACTGCGCCACCCGGCCTCCGGGATGCGGGCTGAATGGCTGTGTATGATACACGCTCTCACGATTGATGCGGGGGGACACCATGAGTAAACTGGTTGAGCAATTGTATGCTATGGTTTCTAATTCTGCAATAAAAACAAATTTAAAAAAAAAAAAAACTCTTCATACTCTTTTGTCACTAAATTCAAATATGCCACGTAGATACGTTAACACGGTTCACAATCTAACACTTACATTTACACAAAACACAATTATATGCGATTGCGCTCTACACGTGATTATGATGCACCCTACAAATGAGAAAAATTCAAATGCGAAATTTCGACTCCATCGTGTCCATGTTGATAATTGAAACTTTTAGGATGGCAGCTGTGTCGACTATGTAGTTTTGTGTGCTTTTGATGCATAGTTAGACTTTGTGCAGCTTTTAAAAGTGATACTTCCTATTTGATGACACTATACTGCATCTTTCCCTATATGCATTTGACACACAGCATGATACAACACAAAAACATAAACAAGGTGGTGGCAGTTTTGGATTCCATTGAAATCTGCATATTCTCGTACTCCAGCTAGGAAGTGATACTATTCCTGCCAGGAAAGAAATTTAAAAAAAGATAATGGGGGTCTCTAGTTGGCAAGGGTTGCACCTTTGTCCAAGTAGGAACCCTTCCTTCTAGTCAAGATTAGAGAGTTACACTCCTAAAATAACCCCTGCTCACCCCCTTTGTAGATTGGCACAAGCAGTCAGGCTTATCTTAGAGGCAGTGTGTAAAGCATTTCCACATAAGCAACAGTATTGCAGTGAAGACACTATGAAAGGACACCACACTAGTTTAGAAAAATATCCAATATTTTTATATATCCAAAACAAGACCAAAAATGATTAAAAAAAGACACCATAAAGTTCTCATTAATCTCATTAATCTTCTATAATCAAAATAGACTTGAAATACAGTTCATTGTAGTAGATAGCTACATCTGGGGCTATCATGGCGACGTAAACAACAGATCCAGTCGCGGGCCAGCTACGGTGTCAGGAAGATCCACAAAACAGTATCTTTAGAAATGTAGGACGTTGGTGACCTCTTGATGAGCCCCATAAGGTCGTCCTCCGCAGGCGTTGGTTCCGGAGGTCAGTGCAGGAGTCGTCAGGCCCTTGTAGGTCACATGCTTTGCAGATCGAACTCCTCAAGGTTAAAGTTAGGAGCGTCGGCTGGCGCCGGGGCTAAGGTGTGAAGTGTTGCAGTGCTCTCAGGTTGTGGTGCAGACAGCGGCTCGGTGACGGTCGTCCAGTGAGACCAGGGCTGCAGGGCGAAGTGATGCTGTGCTCTTCGCAGTGTTGGCAGGTCACGGTGCAAGTAGCGTCTTTGTTGTTGCTGAAGCGATATCGTTGGCTGACGAACTAGAGTCGATGGAGCCAGCATCGGTAAGCCATGGCTGTGGTGGGGGATGAGTACAGTGTGTGTGTAACTTATGAGCTGTACCCTTAAACCACGGTGCAAGCAGCAGCGTCGATGTTGGCACGGAGCAGCGTCGTCGGAGATACCAAAGCGACTGCGTGAAGCGAGGCGGAGTGCGGTGCCCACAAGTCGTAGTGCAAGCAGTGGCTCGGCGGCGGCGGCAGATGGTGTCGTCGGTGAGACCAGGGTTGCGGACACAGAGTCCGCAGCGATGTCGTAGATGACGTTGGGTTACTTTTTTATCTGTTGCAGCACAAAACAGACTGTCCCCTGTGCTGGCAACAGATGAACTTAAAATCTTTGCTGTTTCTGATCCTTTTCTTACAGGGGGCAAGCTCTATCTCGAGCCCTTAGAGAAAGTCACAAAAAAGAAGTTGCAGAAAGTGCAGTCCATTCTTTTCACTGCCCAAGACAGAAACAGCCACCAAAGTCCAACACAGCAAAGCACACATCAAAGTGGTAATCCCTCCTCCCTGTGTCACCAGCTCTTCTTCTTGGCAGTCTTCTTGGTTCCAAAAGAGTTCTAAAGTTCTGGGGTCTGAGTCTACCCAAAGGTCCTCTGTTTTCTCAGGCAGAGAGTGTCTGTACTTAGTCCAAACCAGTTCTGCCCTCTATTTCCCAGCTTACCAGTAGGAGGCGTAGACAACATTGTCCAAGACAGACAGGGCCTATTCAGGTCCAAGGGATATCTCCTCCCACCACTCTAAAGGCAGACCGGGCCTATTTAGGTGCGAATGAAAACTCCTCCCACTACTCTGAATGCAGCCCAGGTCTATTCAGCCCAGCCCTGGCTCATTCAGGAAAGGCAGGACAAACATCAACCCCTCCCAACCTCCCACCCCATTGGCCGTCTGAGAGAATGCACCTTCCCAGCCCCTCTCACTCAAAAGTAAGATAGGACAATACACAAATGAAAAGAGGCACATAGAATGGAAAAGCAAGAAAATACCTACTTTCTAAAACTGGTATTTTCAAACACAGAATATAAAATCATCTTTACTAAAAAATGCATCTTTATAATCTGAGTTTAGGCATGCTATTATTTATTTATTTATGAAACTGATTAAGCGCACGGCTACCCCCAACGGGGGTGTCCCGGCGCTGAGGACAACAGCGACAGAGAACCCAGAAGTTAGTAGCTGGAGAATAGCCATATCTTCAGTTTACATCTGAACTGAGATTCTGACTCAATCAGTCGATGATTTAGTGGAAGGGAATTCCATAGTTTTGCCATAACCACTGCGAAAGCTCTGCCTCCTTTTCTGGATCGATGGTAGAGGGGGGAGCAGAAGATGGAGGTGGTTCGATCTGAGCACTCGTGATGAGTGTACTAGCTTCAGTCTACGTCTGAGATATCCTGGACCCTTCCCGTTCAGAGCCCTGAAAGTAAGAACCAGGGCTTTAAACTGGATGTGAGATGTTATAGGGAGTCAGTGAAGGTTCTTTAGGTGGGGGGAGATAGAATGGCGGTAGGGAACGTTACAGATCAACTTGGCCGCAGCATTCTGAACAATCTGCAACCGTTGTAGGAGAAAGGCTGGGGCTCTCACATATAGGCTATTCGAAGTCTAGGTGGGAGGTAATGAGGGCATGCACGATCGTCTTCATAGAGTCCATGGGCAAGTATGGGGAGATCTTTTTTATCATACGCAACTTGCCAAAGCAGGCAGAGGTCACTTTGTGAATTTGGGTTTTGTACGCCAGCTCGTTATCAATTTGGAAGCCCAAATTTCGAGCCACTTTCACAGGTGATGAGGGAGGGTTCAGCTCGCACGGCCACCACATAGCCGATGGCAAAGGAGATTTTTAATTAAAGAATAGCACCTCAGTTTTGTCAGTGTTTAGCTTCAAGGTATTAAGGGTCATGCAAGATACAATGTTGGAAAGGCATGCTTTGAAGTTCTCGAGGCCGTTGTCAGAGTGGTCTTTGAAGGTGAAAATTAGCTGTGTAGCATCAGCATAAGAGACCAATCTGACTCCATATGCCTCTAAACTTTCCTATCTTGTCCCACTGGCAAGTTATACAAGATGTTATAAATAAACTCCCATTCTACCCTATAGGACAGATAGCCTTTCCATAGTGAAACACGAAACGCACTGTACTTCAGTACCAGTACATGTCACACACACCAGTACATGTCCTACCTTCAACATGCACTGCGCCCTGCCCACAGGGGTACCTTGGGCCTACCCTAAGGGTGACTAATATTTAAGAAAAGGGAAGATTAGGGCTAGACAAGTGGGTGCTCTTGCCAGGTCAACATGGCAGTTACTAGACTGCACACAGACACTGCAGTGGCACGTCTGAGGTACCTTTGAAGAGCTGCTTGTGTGGGTGGTGTAGGAGAGTAGGGTCTGCAATCCTATGATCACCCAGATTTTTTGCTTTTGTTTCACTGGTTTACGACTTTCTCTGGCTGTGGGCCTGCCAATCAGACCCACAGCCTAGCTGTTCTCTCACTAAATTGACATGTGTACCTTAGGTGCATTACCCAATTGGAACTGGGCCACCTTGTCAGACCCTGTCACTCAGGGCATCGGTGTACCCAGGGCCTACCAGGGGCTGAAGCATGTATTATGCCACCCCTGGATGGCCATCTAAATCTGACACAACTGGCTGCACGACAGCTGGGGCAAGGTGGTGTACTCGCCCTTTGCTTTAGATATAGTATACCTATAGCTAACCCTAAAATGGACACCCGAGTTCCTATCAGTCACTCCTATGGCAGGCCTTGACAATCCTGAAGGCAGAGTGCGTAGAATCGTGTGAATTGGGCTCCGGCGCGAGCCGAGCCCGGTTGCAGCTTGCGGAACCAAATCCCAATGGCTGTTCCATGATAACGCGTACCACCTATTGCTAACTTCGGTATCGCGTTATCAAGACATATCGAGTAAGGTGTCATACGAATCGGGATACGGACCCCTCACCAATGCTGGCGACGGGGTTAGCATTCCACCCTTCTAGAGGGACACGACATGTACGTAACTGTGAACCCCGGTTAAAGTTAACTGAAGCCTCAGCTCCACAAAATGGATGCTGCCACCACAGACACGAGTCTGACCTCCTGCTGCTGGGAGTCCTTCCAGCGAGGAGATCTTGGACAAAGGGTTTCCTGTCCGGGGCGGTGCTCGCACCATCCCAGACAGGGTTTTGTGTATCCTGGGTAGGCAGGGCTTTGCAGGAAGGTGACTGCTGAGTGGCACCCCGGTGCTCACTACGCATCTGCCGGCTAGAACCAGTTCCAGGGGCACCCCAGCCCCTGACCTGGGGAAAGTCCGGCATGGGAGAGGGGTGTAACCACCCCCCTTCCTGGTCCCACCCCTAGGGCAGGACCTAGTCACGTACCCACCCCTTTCTTTAGGATAAAGGCAGGAGCGGGGACCCTTCCAAATTAGATCATCTTTGAATCAAGAACTACTTTCTACGAAAGGACATTCAAGACTCTTCTCAAGATTTCTCCCTTGTGGCTAGTCACCCTGCATCCGCAGGCACCATCTAAGAACTCTGCGGTTTGCTGCACGTCCTTCCTCAGGAATCCGACGGCCCAGCTCGACGAGAACCGGCTTCCCTGGCACCTCTGACCTCTACCCGCATCGTCAGCTCAGCTGAGATCCGTGGGTGCGACGAGACCTCGAGGGACCGGCCATCATCAGAACCTGCACGATTTCTTAAACCAGCACGACCGCCGAGGGATCCTCTGGTGAGTGCTTTGGGGTCCGAGAAGCCCCGACCCTGAGCAGCTCCAGCATCGAAGGTCTGCCTCCCAGCATCTCCACGATCTGTGTGGGGCCCTTCTGCTTTTGCCGCTCAACCCGTTGTCTGGTTACTAGCCGCTGGCTTGTGACCTTCTTGACGACACTCGACAACCAACGCTGCTGGTCTGGTTGCTCCAGACTGGCCTTTGCTCCCTTCTGAGAGAGGAGCACCCCGGACCCCCCTGGTCCACTCAAGACGCCATTCTAGGCCCACCACGTGGCCCTGAATCTGCCAAGGCTTGTTGCCCCAATCCTGGGCCCAGCGACGCCGACAGCATCAACCTTCGTGGGACAGCTCGCACCTCCATCCTGGTCGCCGACAACGCCTCCTGGTCCGTGAGACTGCAGAGCCTAGCGTCGGCCACTCACCTAGTCGAGGTGACGATCATCCGGTGCCTTCCTGGTACCCTCTGACTACTGGCTAGTAGTTACGAACTTGGTCCCCTCTGCTTTCAGGTGTCATCTATCTCTGATCCAGGCTTGGATCTCTACGAACTATCTCCACTGGTCGCCGGCCAGCAACTCCTTCCTTCCGGCTCCTGGCTCGTCAGCGAGGACTCCCGACGTCTGTAAAGACTTGTGCAGCCGCAGCCCTTGGGCTAGGTAACTTCGGCATTTCGGTGCCCGCATAGCCTCCTTATTTAAGGGTCCCGAGTCCCCACCGCTTCCGACTTGCCTTATCGGGTCTGCCCGAGACCACTAAACTTTCCGTGCCCTCGGGCACTTGTATTGATTGTCACTTGAAGTATTTTCCTAAGAGTTTCGTTTTGTGCTTAGTACCCTGTCCTCATAAAGAGTACAGGGCTGTTGTGATTCTAATAAATACACTGTTTATTTTCATAACACTTGTGTGGTGTCCTTTCACTTGGTGTTCAAGGGGTATGTGATGGTATAACAGCTGGCTTAACACGCCCTCTAGAGTTTAGCCCGAAGACTGCTCGTATCCACGCTACTAGGATAGCTGGTCTAAGGTTGACTTACAACCAATCACCATAAGGGTCGTTTGGACTGATGCATAGTGATCACTAGAATAGTGAGCACTGCATATCAGGCCAACTTCTCACATTGGTGAGCAGCGGTTGGGATTTGAGCTTGCTGTTGTCTTACCACGCGTATCTTAAGAATATCTTGTGAAAGATCGCATAAGTACTCCAGGTACATATAACTTAGCTTAGAATACTCTGAGTTCTACTGAACCAGCTGTTGTAGCTCCTCAAGGCTTAGCACACCTTGGCTGCAACTCTTAGCAAGGGATCAGTAGGTAAACATATAGTGTAGGTAGGTGCACTACTTACACCACACTAGAAGCAGCATGTCAGACAAAGGAGGAAACTCTGAGTCTCCCCTTGTGTCAGTCGACCTTCCACAGGTCACTTCCAGATATGCTGCACTTAGCTTCCAAGAGATGCGACAAATCTGTACATCTCGGAAGCTAAAACAGGGTGCAAACCCTACCATTCCATTTCTGATTGGTCTCTTGGAGACTTATGATGCAAGGAGGGCGGGTAACACCGACCCTTCTCATCCAGAAGTGGAGATGCCCCCCCTCGAGGGAACCCGAGGTGACCCTGACCTTATCCATCTCTCTGCAGAAGGTGAAGAGGAGGACGAGGAGCCAGAGACATCTGGGGACGAGGCAGACAAAGGTCCAGTAGTAGTTAGCCAGCTAACTAGGGACAACTTAAGCCGGCACGAGAATGGTACTAGGAGACCCCTGAGGCCCCTCTCAGGCCAGCTTAACATTGGGAATGGACGAGTTAGGTCTCTGTCGAGAGGCTCTAATAGATCCGTTCGAACCATTGGCTCTTGAGGCTCTTCTCGAAGAGGGATGACATCCCCTCAGAGGAGAGTGTACGAAGCTAAAGAGCGGGAAGTCAATCTGCGGATCGAAAGGGAAGAACTTGCCCTGGCCAAAGAAAGACTTGCTTTTGCTAGAGAGCAAGAATTGAGTGGGAAGAATTCCACTGGTGGCAGCATTTCCCCACGGGAAAACAGGAGTTTAGACACTAGACACCTGAGTAAGATAGTGCCCCCCTTTAAGCAAGGGGATGACATCCACAAATGGATTACTGCTTTGGAGCGGGCCTGCACTGTGCAGTGCGTCCCCCAAAGCCAGTGGGCGGCTATCTTGTGGCTCTCCTTTGAAGGTAAAGGTAGAGATAAGCTCCTCACTACTAGAGCTGAGGACGCTAACGATTACCAGGTCCTGAAGAACACACTGATTGATGGGTTCGGCCTAACCACTGAGCAGTACAGGTTGCTATTCAGGGATACCCAGAAAACTCAGTCTCAGGACTGGTCTGATTTTGTCGATTGTGCCACTAAGGCTTTGGAGGGCTGGTTGCTGGGCAGTAAGGTTACTGATTACACAGGATTGTATAATTTGATCATGCGAGAACAGATTTTAAACAATTGTCAGAACCAGTTGTTGCATCAGCACCTTGTCGACTCGGATCTGACCTCTCCCCAAGAATTGGGACAGATGGGTCAGAACAAGGGTTAAGCAAAACCAGGGCCAGAACCAGGGTGGTCAGAAGAAAGCAGACCAGAAGGGTAAAGATTCTAAAGGGGAGCAAAATGACCAGAAGTCTTCGACAGGTCCCCAACAACCCAAAGAAGGGGGGGGTCAGGCTTCCCAAAAAAAGAAGAATCAAGAAGGCCAATCGAAAAGGTGGTGCCAATACTGTAAGAGTAAAACTCACTGGTTTAGTGAAGGACCAAGAAAGGAGGGCAGACTCCTGCTACTGCAGCCCCTAAGGCACATGTGCCCCCTAGTACAGCCAGCAGTAGTAGTGCACCTCCCAAGGGACTAGTTGGGTTAACCTTGGGTTCTGAGGGGTGTGACAACTTAGTTGGCACACTCACTCAGGCTGTCCTTGTCTGTACAGGGGATGTGGATATGTCCCCTGATGTCAGTACCAATACCTTGGGCAAATACCGACAGACGCCTTTAATAAATGGAAAAATGGCTCAGGCCTATAGGGACACTGGTGCCAGTGTCACCATGGTGACGCCTAACTTTGTGGACCCTGGACAAATCATGCCAGGTACAGATTTCCTGGTGACCAATGCCAGCAACGTCACTACCAGTCATAGTATGGCGATTGTTGCTTTCTCCTGGGGAGGGGTAAATGGCCAGAAAAAGGTTGTTGTTAGTTCAGACCTCCCAGTGGATTGTTTGTTGGGCAATGATTTGGAGTCATCGCAATGGTCAGAAGTGGAGCACCGGACTCACATGGAAATGTTAGGCTTGCCAGCACATGTGCTTGCTGTGACTAGGTCACAGGTCAGAAGATGCCCCACTGAACCGGTGCTGGATCCTGGAACAATGGACCAGACACCTCCCAAGAAGAAGAGCAGTCGGGTTAAGGCATCGCCTTCCCCCTTGCCCCAGGTCGAGGATCAAGTCTCAGAGGAGGCTGACCTCCAGGAGTTGCGGGAAACTGAACCTAAAGAACTCGAACTTGATCAAGTTGAGTTTCTGGGCTCAGGGGGACCCTCACGAGAAGACCTGGGGAAGGACCAGTTAGACTGCCCTTCCCTTGAACCCCTCAGACATCAGGCAGCTGCTGAGGCTGCTGGGAACGCCACAGGTCCCCCCACAAGGTATACTGGGAGGATGGACTCCTGTACACTGAGGCAAGAGACCCCAAGCCTGGCATGACCAGGAGGCTGGTTATCCCCTTGTCTCAGCGTGGTTTCCTTCTTACCTTGGCCCACGAGATTCCCTTAGCAGGACACTTAGGCCAGACGAAAACGTGGGACAGGCTTGTCTCGCACTTTCACTGGCCTCACATGAACGAGGATACCAAGGAGTTTTGTCGCTCCTGTGTCACTTTCCAAGCCAGTGGTAAGTCAGGTGGCACAACAAAGGCCCCCCTTATACCAATGCCTGTGGTGGGGGTACCCTTTGAACGAGTGGGGATTGACATTGTCGGTCCAATGGAACCCCAAACAGCATCAGGGCACAAGTTTATACTGGTGGTAGTGGATCATGCCACCAGGTATCCTGAAGCTATTCCCCTTAGGACCACTACAGCACCTGTTGTGGCAAGAGCCCTAGTTGGAGTGTTCTCCAGAGTGGGCTTCCCTAAGGAGGTTGTCTCTGACAGAGGTGCAAACTTCATGTCGAGCTACTTGACTGCTATGTGGAAGGAATGTGGTGTCAACTACAAGTTCACCACACCCTATCATCCACAATGCAATGGGCTTGTTGTGCGGTTCAACAGGACCCTGAAAGGGATGATTCATGGACTACCTGAAAAGCTCCGGCGTAGATGGGACGTCCTGATTCCCTGCCTTTTATTCGCTTATAGAGAAGTCCCACAGAAGGGGGTTGGCTACAGCCCTTTTGAACTTTTGTACGGGCATCCTGTACGAGGAGCCCTGTGTTTGGTGAAGGAAGGATGGGAGAGACCTCTCAAAAAGCCTGCAGCCAACATAGTGGACTATGTGCTCGGCCTCCGCTCTCGGATGGCTGAGTACATGGAAAAGGCATCTGAAAACCTTAAGGCCAGCCAAGAACTCCAAAAAGCTTGGCATGACCAAAAGGCTGTCCTGACTGTTTACCAGCCTGGACAGAAGGTGTGGGTGTTGGAGCCAGTGGCCCCAGCAGCACTCAAAGACAAATGGTCTGGGCCCCACACAATTCTTGAGCAAAAGGGAGAGGTCACCTACCTGGTGGACCTGGGAACTCCCCGGAGCCCCCACAGGGTGCTCCATGTTAACCGGCTCAAAGCATATGTCGACAGGAAGGACATGAGCTTGCTCATGCCCATAGATGAGGGACAGGAGAAAGAGAGTGACCCTCTCCCAGACCTGCTCACTCCGAATCCTGACGATGGATCAGTAGACGGTGTTGTCTTTTGTGGCAGCCTCTCTGAACATCAACAGGAGGATTGTAAACAGGTTCTTCAATCCTTCCGACATATGTTCTCTCTAACACCCAGTCAGACCAATTGGTGTACCCATGAGGTTGACACTGGTGACAGCTTGCCCGTTAAGAGTAAAATCTACAGGCAGCCCGATCACGTTAGAGACTGCATCAAAACTAAAGTGCAGAAAATGTTGGAGTTGGGAGTCATTGAACCCTCGGATAGCCCTTGGGCTAGTCCCGTAGTTCTAGTGCCGAAACCTCACACCCAGGGTGGTAAGAAAGAGATGAGGTTCTGCGTAGACTACAGGGGTCTCAATGCAGTCACTAAGACTGACGCCCACACAATAGCGAGGGTGGATGAGCTTATAGATAGATTGGCTTCTGCCAACTACTTGAGTACATTCGACCTGACAGCTGGGTATTGGCAAATCAGGTTAGCTGAGGACGCCAAGCCCAAGACAGCATTTTCTACCCCTGGAGGGCATTATCAATTTGTGGTAATGCCCTTTGGTTTGAAAAATGCACCTGCCACCTTCCAAAGGTTGGTGAATCACGTTCTCACTGGGCTGGATGAATTCTGTGCAGCGTATCTTGACGATATTGCTGTCTTTAGCTCCACCTGGGAGGATCACCTGGTCCACCTGCGGAAAGTGTTAGAGGCTCTGCAAGCAGCAGGTCTCACTATCAAGGCCACCAAGTGCCAGATAGGGCAGACACAGGTTGTATACTTGGGCCATCTTGTAGGTGGAGGCCAAGTTCAGCCACTGGAGAGCAAAATACAGTCAATCAGGGACTGGGCTCCTCCAACCACCCAGACTCAGGTTCGAGCTTTCTTGGGCCTGACTGGTTACTACCGAAAGTTTGTCAGGAATTACGGATCGATTGTGACTCCGCTCAATGAACTGACAAGTAAGAAAATGCCAAAAAAGGTTCAGTGGACAGCGAGCTGTCAAAAAGCATTCGATGACCTAAAACAGGCCATGTGCACGGCACCTATCCTCAAGAGTCCAGACTACTCCAAACCATTCATTGTCCAAACAGATACTTCTGAGTTGGGTGTGGGAGCTGTTCTATCTCAACTGAATTTTGATGGTAATGACCAGCCCATTGCTTTTATAAGCATACGGCTGACCCCCAGAGAGAAAAATTGGTCAGCTATCGAGAGGGAGGCCTTTGCTGTGGTTTGGGCCCTGAAGAAACTGAGGCCATACTTGTTTGGCACTCATTTCAAGATTCAGACCGACCATAAGCCCCTCTTGTGGCTAAATCAGATGAAGGATGAAAACCCCAAACTACTTAGGTGGTCCATTTCCCTACAGGGGATGGACTTTACAGTGGAGCATAGACCTGGTACTGATCATGGCAATGCCGATGGGCTCTCCAGATATTTCCACTTAGAACAAGAAGACTCACCTGGTCAAGGCTAGCTTATTGTCCCAACGTTTGGGGGGGGTCATGTAGGAGAGTAGGGTCTGCAATCCTATGATCACCCAGATTTTTTGCTTTTGTTTCACTGGTTTACGACTTTCTCTGGCTGTGGGCCTGCCAATCAGACCCACAGCCTAGCTGTTCTCTCACTAAATTGACATGTGTACCTTAGGTGCATTACCCAATTGGAACTGGGCCACCTTGTCAGACCCTGTCACATCGGTGTACTCAGGGCCTACCAGGGGCTGAAGCATGTATTATGCCACCCCTGGATGGCCATCTAAATCTGACACAACTGGCTGCACGACAGCTGGGGCAATGTGGTGTACTCGCCCTTTGCTTTAGATATAGTATACCTATAGCTAACCCTAAAATGGACACCCGAGTTCCTATCAGTCACTCCTATGGCAGGCCTTGACAATCCTGAAGGCAGAGTGCGTGGAATCGTGTGAATTGGGCTCCGGCGCGAGCCGAGCTCGGTTGCAGCTTGCGGAACCAAATCCCAATGGCTGTTCCATGATAACGCGTACCACCTATTGCTAACTTCGGTATCGCGTTATCAAGACATGTCGAGTAAGGTGTCATACGAATCGGGATACGGACCTCTCACCAATGCTGGCGACGGGGTTAGCATTCCACCCTTCTAGAGGGACACGACATGTACGTAACTGTGAACCCCGGTTAAAGTTAACTGAAGCCTCAGCTCCACAAAATGGATGCTGCCACCACAGACACGAGTCTGACCTCCTGCTGCTGGGAGTCCTTCCAGCGAGGAGAGCTTGGACAAAGGGTTTCCTGTCCGGGGCGGTGCTCGCACCATCCCAGACAGGGTTTTGTGTATCCTGGGTAGGCAGGGCTTTGCAGGAAGGTGACTGCTGAGTGGCACCCCGGTGCTCACTACGCATCTGCCGGCTGGAACCAGTTCCAGGGGCACCCCAGCCCCTGACCTGGGGAAAGTCCGGCATGGGAGAGGGGTGTAACCACCCCCCTTCCTGGTCCCACCCCTAGGGCAGGACCTAGTCACTGTGTTATATCCTGCTCTTCCTCTCTCTTTGTCCCTCCTTAGTGTTAGTGTCTGCTTGTCTATGTCATGTCTCTGTGATGTCATCCAGGATTCTACCTGTTGCTGTTCAAGGGATTTATCAGTTACCTGGAGGCTGAGCAGGAAGCTATCTGCTCCCGGTGGGGTTTCTTACCATATTACATTCCTACCTGAATGCTGTACCTTCTATCTAATCTCAAGAATAAATATACTACATGTACATTACAACAAGGACTCTTCATCTTTATTTTATTGAATTTAACACTGGCGACGAGGTAAAAAAGGACCCATTTAAAAGAAAAAGGACTTCATTGAATTTAAAAAGGACATCATTGCAACCAAAGACAAGAAGAGAAACGTTTAAAATTACTTTCCTGCGTCTGGGTGCCCCACCGGTGTCTGGTTCCAACGGACAGTCTCAACCCAGAGCATTGGAATAACCTTTGCTGAAGTAATACTACTACTAAATCATCTGGCACTAGAGCAAACTTAAAGGACTCCCTGTTTTCATCTAGTGAGTCAGCGTTTTACGTGAGTAACGTGGCTGCTGCTGTCTGTCCTAGGTGTGCCTGTGCTACTTCTGCAAACTCCTGTTTAAATGAAAGTGTGCCTGTGCTATTTCTGAAATCTGCTGTTTAAAAGATTGTCAACTCACTTTGTGACTTCAGTTTATTGCCTGTGCAACTTGTGCCAACCTGCTGTTTAAATGTCTCCTGTTTACAAAAGCGCTACTAACTGGGACCGTTACAACCTGCAATTAAAATTAAAGTCTGCCTGCATCAATCTGTGTGAACTCCATATTTCGGTACCTTGGAGGTTGTGCACTAGCAGTTTGAGTGAAGAGACGGCTATTCTACTTTGTTATTTGGCTTGCCGTGTGGCCTACGCTGAGACCTGATGCCTATTTCTGCCAATCACGTCCTGAGCATACTCTGCAAACTGTGCTGGAATTCACATGCCAGCGCTTGGCTCTACACTATTTGGGAGTCTGTCTACATGCCTGACTTCGAGAATTGGAACTTGATCTGCACACCATTAATTTCTGACATTACACTACGTTTGGATCTGTAACCCGGGTGAGAGATCGCTCACCGGTGTTTGCTGTTTCATGATTTATTTATTTATTTATTTCCCTTGAAAAAAAAATTGTGTTCTCCAACAAAGTACTGTTTGATTTTCTTTACATTTTCCCATGGACATTTCTTCAGAGCTGTGTGTGTCTCCCTTCATTCAAATGACAACGGTGACTACTTTTATTATTTTGATTTGTTATGTTTAAGATGTTGTGAACAATTTTGCATATTTCCTAATTTATGCAATGTGTAGTTAGCGCTGTAATTTACCCTTGAGTGCATTTCTTCTAAGTACTGTGGTGTGCTAAATATCTATTTATATGCTCAATGCTTAGAACTCTGTTTCTAGGTTATGTATGTATGCTGTTACATGTTCTTTTCTGTGTGGATTTGCAAGTGATACATTTTGAAATAATTTATTCTATTATTGCCTACTTTACTGGAGCCACGTTTGTGCTCAACCTTTGTTGAGGTGCTCATTTGCTTTCAATTTGGTGATGATTTGTAGGCGTTATGCTTATTGGGGTCATTTATGTGCTCAACTATGTTGAGGTGCTCCAGTTTGTTTCCATTCTTAGTGATGATGAGCTAGAGTGATGCTCAATTTTGATGTTTATTTCTGTTATGAACCACTTTATAGTGCTCTATTGTTAAAGGTGTTCATGTGCTTGCTATTAGAAGCCATAGGGGCTCAATTTTATTGTCATTTCAGATGAACCACTTATAGTGCTCTATGGTTAGAGGAGTTCATCTATTTACTGTCAGGAGCCGCAGGGCTCAGTTTTATTGCTGATTTTCTGTTACTTACTGTGAGGAGCTGCATGGTCTCAGTTTTATTCTATTGATAGAGAAGTTGTGCATTTTCTGTGAAGAGCCGTTTTGTCATGAACCACTTTTACTGTGCTCTATGTTTAGAGGAGTTCATGTATTTTCTTTGAGGAGTTGGGCTCATTTTATTGTACTTTATTTTGGAGGAATCGAAAATATTCGAATTTGATGAGTTGATATTTCATTTTCTATCTACGGTACTGAGACATACTGTACCTTTACTCATTTGTATTGAGATGTTCAGTTTTTATTTAAGCTTACATTTTTGTTAGCTTACGGTGCTTGTACAACCTTTGTGCCTGCGCCCCTTTGATATTACCTCTTCTTTCCATCATGTTGAAGAGGGTGTTTATTTCTGGTGCATTTATGTTCTTTCTTTCTTCTGCCTTTCTGCTTCTGCCTTCTTTAGTTTCATCTTATTCATGTTTTCAATTAAAGGAGGGAGGTGTGTTATATCCTGCTCTTCCTCTCTCTTTGTCCCTCCTTAGTGTTAGTGTCTGCTTGTCTATGTCATGTCTCTGTGATGTCATCCAGGATTCTACCTGTTGCTGTTCAAGGGATTTATCAGTTACCTGGAGGCTGAGCAGGAAGCTATCTGCTCCCGGTGGGGTTTCTTACCATATTACATTCCTACCTGAATGCTGTACCTTCTATCTAATCTCAAGAATAAATATACTACATGTACATTACAACAAGGACCCTTCATCTTTATTTTATTGAATTTAACACACGTACCCACCCCTTTCTTTAGGATAAAGGCAGGAGCGGGGACCCTTCCAAATTAGATCATCTTTGAATCAAGAACTACTTTCTACGAAAGGACATTCAAGACTCTTCTCAAGATTTCTCCCTTGTGGCTAAGGAGTAGTCACCCTGCATCCGCAGGCACCATCTAAGAACTCTGCGGTTTGCTGCACGTCCTTCCTCAGGAATCCGACGGCCCAGCTCGACGAGAACCGGCTTCCCTGGCACCTCTGACCTCTACCCGCATCGTCAGCTCAGCTGAGATCTGTGGGTGCGACGAGACCTCGAGGGACCGGCCATCATCAGAACCTGCACGATTTCTTAAACCAGCACGACCGCCGAGGGATCCTCTGGTGAGTGCTTTGGGGTCCGAGAAGCCCCGACCCTGAGCAGCTCCAGCATCGAAGTTCTGCCTCCCAGCATCTCCACGATCTGTGTGGGGCCCTTCTGCTTTTGCCGCTCAACCCGTTGTCTGGTTACTAGCCGCTGGCTTGTGACCTTCTTGACGACACTCGACAACCAACGCTACTGGTCTGGTTGCTCCAGACTGGCCTTTGCTCCCTTCTGAGAGAGGAGCACCCCGGACCCCCCTGGTCCACTCAAGACGCCATTCTAGGCCCACCACGTGTCCCTGAATCTGCCAAGGCTTGTTGCCCCAATCCTGGGCCCAGCGACGCCGACAGCATCAACCTTCGTGGGACAGCTCGCACCTCCATCCTGGCCGCTGACAACGCCTCCTGGTCCGTGAGACTGCAGAGCCTAGCGTCGCCCACTCACCTAGTCGAGGTGACGATCATCCGGTGCCTTCCTGGTACCCTCTGACTACTGGCTAGTAGTTACGAACTTGGTCCCCTCTGCTTTCAGGTGTCATCTATCTCTGATCCAGGCTTGGATCTCTACGAACTATCTCCACTGGTCGCCGGCCAGCAACTCCTTCCTTCCGGCTCCTGGCTCGTCAGCGAGTACTCCCGACGTCTGTAAAGACTTGTGCAGCCGCAGCCCTTGGGCTAGGTAACTTCGGCATTTCGGTGCCCGCATAGCCTCCTTATTTAAGGGTCCCGAGTCCCCACCGCTTCCGACTTGCCTTATCGGGTCCGCCCGAGACCACTAAACTTTCCGTGCCCTCGGGCACTTGTATTGATTGTGCACTTGAAGTATTTTCCTAAGAGTTTCGTTGTGTGCTTAGTACCCTGTCCTCATAAAGAGTACAGGGCTGTTGTGATTCTAATAAATACACTGTTTATTTTCATAACACTTGTGTGGTGTCCTTTCACTTGGTGTTCAAGGGGTATGTGATGGTATAACAGCTGGCTTAACACGCCCTCTAGAGTTTAGCCCGAAGACTGCTCGTATCCACGCTACTAGGATAGCTGGTCTAAGGTTGACTTACAACCAATCACCATAAGGGTCGTTTGGACTGATGCATAGTGATCACTAGAATAGTGAGCACTGCATATCAGGCCAACTTATCACAGGTGGCACAACCAGTGCTGCAAGCCCACTAGCAGCATTTGATTTACAGGCCCTGGGCACACACAGTGCACTTTACTAGGAACTTACTTGTAAATCAAATATGCAAATCATGGGAACACCAATCCATAATACAAATTCCACAGAGAGCATATGCACTTTAGCACTGAATAGCAGTGATAAAGTGCCCAGAGTCCTAAACCCAACAATAGCAGGTCAGGAAAAAATAGGAGGAAGAAACAAAGAGTTTGGGGATAACCCAGCAAAAAAGGGCCATTTCCAACAGCTGAGCAAACACCACGAGGTAGTTCCTGGAAAAGAGTGGATAGAAATCTTAATAATAGCCTTTTTCATGATGGCAGTCTGTTCATTGCAGGGTGTCAGTGTCCCAATCCAGTGTACTGCAGAGTCTTTTTCTGTAATGTCAGTTCCTACTTAAAGCAGATATATTTTATGAGAGGATGATGCATCACATTGCATTTAATCCTTGCGTTTTCATTTCTATCTCCGCCTCTTGCTATCAATTTTCATCCTGATTTTCTCTTCTGGTAGCTTAGATTGTTTTCCTTCTAGATTTCTTTGTTGGCATAGCCTGGCTCTTTTCTTCAATTGATGTCAGGGTGAGTTTGACGCCTCACTGATTTCTCAGGTACTATCTACATCATCAATCCGAAATTATAAGATTTCCAAAGGAGGTATTTTCCCCTTTGTGGGTTTAACCTCTCACCTATGACCCTCTGAAGGTGACACATCATTTTTCTCATAGATTATTCTGTGCAGGGTGGCACAGTGGTTACTGGGAGGAACTCTCCTCAGGCAATCTAGAAGGGTGCTCACAAACCTTTTTAGCATTAAGGGCTAGATGTAGGTAGCCCAATACCGGTCGGTAACGGCCAAAATTACCGAATTTCGTCCATTACCGACCAGTATTGGGCATTTGAGATGTAGGGGCCAAATTTAAGGATTCAGTAATTTACCGAAGCGGTAATTTAAGGAAGCGGTAAATTACTGATTCCTTAAAATACCAATTCGGTAAATTACTGAATCTTAATGTAGGGAGCACTCAAGTGAGTGCATTTCTGAGTTAGGGATTCGGTATTTACCACCAACTAAAAGTTGGTGGTGAATATCGAAAACCTTTGAAAAAGCAAATTTGTGCTTTTCCAAAAGTGCTATGTGGCAGACATATATGCCCTTAAAGCATGTATGTGTGCTGCATGTGCACCCATGCACTATTCAGGGGTGCAGCAGGGTGTCAATGTGACACCCTGCCACCCTTGTAAGTCTTCCACCTATTACCGATTCGGTATTTACCGAATCGGTAATTTTCATTCATTCCTATGGGTCTGGAATTACCGAATCGGTAATAACCAAATGTTACCGATTCGGTAAAATTTACCGAATCAATACCTACATACCATCTACCGATTCTGAAATACCGAATCAGTAAAATTCGTTATTTTAGAATCGGTAAATAGTATTTACCTACATATGGCCCTAAGTCTCTGATAAAGAAATAAAAGTAATGTATCTAACCACGTACTAAGAACAGACGACTTATGACACTAACGTATATTGCTTTTAATGCTGACCAAGTCTTTAGGGCACTCTATACTGATGCATCTGACGGGGGGGACGAAGCACCTCTGTCTCCGCAGATTGATTTCACTTCTCCGGATACGATTGGCCATTGCGCCGCACTGATTCAGGCTGAGACTCGCCGGTCTGAAACGCAAACTGTCATCAATACTCACCCGTACCCCTGTCTTGAGAAAGACCCACCGCGACCACCCACTGGGGCGCATCAGGGTCGAAACGTCGCCGCATGTCATAGGTCCAGAACCACCAGGATCCCAATAGGAACACTAGGAATCCTTGGCTGCAAATCAGCATCTGGCCAATGAAACACTTGTATATATTTGTATATAGGAAATCCATTCACACTGTATATTTCTTCACTCATTGAGCACTATTCACCAATGTCAAACTATGGCACTTTTTCTGACGGTCTTATCATGCATTGTATGTTATTCTTGAATGAAGCAATTCGGATACGAAATGAATGAATTCTGATATAAATTGCATAATATAATCTATTGACCTTACGACCTCTTATTTTGAGCATTCATCTCTCAATTAATGTGTGTACCAGAGAGCATCTGTTCTTGATTGCATTAATAAGCAGTGTCAAAGTAATGTGTTTTACCCAACAGAACCAATTTTTTGCTTAACCAGGTCTTTAGGGCACCATGCCAGGAGACAAAAAACATGATGGCACAATATTTAAGAAAGCTGTGTAATATTGAACGAAGATTATTGAAAAACTTATATAGAATCTTTACTAATTGGGAAAGGAATACTGTATGATATTTCAGAAGGTTATGGGTTATTGAGAGAATAATATTAGACATTGTGTGCACGATTCTCGTGTGTCCTTATACTAAATGGATTGGTTGTGATTTATGAAATGTACAATAAATATATATTGTTTTACCATCAAATCCCATTTTCTGTACTCTGCTAAAGTTGCTGCAGTAAAGATAACCAGTTTGCTAATGCTGGATTGGTAAAGGTAGCGGTAATGGGTACTAGCTAAACCATTCTTCAAACACTAAGTTTCTCACATGACTTTTCCCCTTCCACCGGATATATATGAGCTCAAAAAACAATTGCAGGTTAAAATGCAAAAGGATTAAAAACATCAATTTATTGCAAGAGATTTTTAAACACAGAATCAAAGTTTAAGTCCAAGATCTCATCACTCCTTGCTAAAATTTGAGTTCAAAGTCATGACGCTCCATATCGACGTGGGGTGTTACAGGAGATAACATTCTCCTTTGACCTTCCGTTTTATGGTTTAAATCTTTTATTGGATTTTAAGACAAATGACAAAACAAGGAGCATGACCCCCTGCTCCCGAAATTCTCATATGACAGACAACAGGTGTCGTAGATAGCGGTAGAACTATAGTAGATTCATGGAGCGGGTCTGATAAAGCCGGTAATAGACGGCGCTTAGAGAAGCAAAACAACGAAAGAAACCCAACAATCCCACCTGCCACCCCTACCCCTCGTCCACCAAATGGGATACAATAAGAGTGCTAAAAGAAAAAGAGAGGGATGGGACAGAGTACCTTGTGAATCATCGCGTTCTGCGAGACCCACAAGAGGAGCTCGCCTGTGGTATTTGTGTGTCCGCTAGGCGCAAGAGTCGTAAATATCTAGGGCATGTCAGTTCCCTGAACTCTGATGTGAGGAGCGTCAGGAAAGAGCGCCACAGTTCAGGGAATTCAGAACCCCTACCCGCTAAAGTGAGAGCCAGTTTTTCCATCCCCAACACCGTCCAAAGTCTCTACAGCCATTCAGGATATGGGGGAGGCTGGGGTAGCGCCAATGTGCAAGTATATTCTGGGTAGCAGCTCCCAGGGCGATTGCGATAAGGCGACCTCTTCGAGACTTAGCCGGGTACATGAGCGGGTTGGGTAAGCCCAGGAGGATATAGGCCGGGAAGCGGGGAAGTTGTGTGTCTAGGTGAGCGTCTATGTCGTCTAAAATGTGGGACCAGTACGGTTGGATTCAGCTGCAACCCCATAAGAGATGTTCCAATGTGCCCACCTCCCCACATTCTCTCCAACACAGAGCGCTTTGGCGGGGGTCGAAATGGTGGAGGTGCTCTGGGGTGTAGTACCAGTAGGTTACCACTTTGGTCAGTGTCTCGGTAAGGCCTGCATGATAAGCAGAATGTCTGGCCTATAATAAATATTATCCCATTCCTTATGAGTGAGAGTGCGGCCTAAGTCCCACTCCCAACGAGCCCGCTCTGCATTATATGTGTGTACAGTGGTGAGCAGTAGATGTTTGTAGAGATCTGAAATGAGTTTCTTGTCGCTGGATCAAGTGACAAGCCACTTCTCGTACGCAGTCAATAACCGCTGAGCATCAGGCTTGACTTGTGGTTGGAGAGCCCAATGTCTTAGTTGCAGATAGGACAGCCTCTCTGTTTCGTGGATACCGTAATCCGTCCGGAGACGTGGAAATGGGATAATTCCTTCCAGGTCATATAAGTGACACAATGCTCTGCAATGGGTAGGGCGCCAGTGTGTGAAGGCCATGGCAACAGTACCCGGGTGGAACTCTGGGTTATTAAATGGTGGCGTGAGTGGGGAGGGGAACGACATTAGCTCATGAGCAATGGCTGTGCGTGCGATCCCATGCTTCCATTGTGGTGCTCGTAATGTAAGAGCCATAGAGGTTAGGTGGTCTGTGTGCTTTGTTAAGGAGGGGGATACCCTGTAGAGGTGTACCAGCAACTGCTTGGTCCTGGGACAGCCAATGTTTCTCGGATTCAAGACGACTCCACTCAACTGAGTAGCGGAGCTGGGAGGCGTAAAAGTAGAGCTGCAGATCAGGGACCCCAACGCCAGCCTGCTCCGGAGGCAAAATTGCTATGGCGTGCTTAACCCCTTCGACGCTCATGACGAGCTGGGCTCGTCATGGCATAGCCTCCTCGCACGCTGATGACGAGCCCAGCTCGTCACGCAAAGTGCGTTTTCGCAAAACCCAGCCTGCGAGCGGAATTCCGCTAGCGTGCATGGTGTTAAACCTGGGTTTACAGCCCTGCCAGATGAATCGCGCCAAGTCTGATTGGGTTTGCTGGATCCAGCCTGCAGGGGAACGCAGGGGAAGTGTCTGGAAAAGATAAAGGATCTGAGTGAGTATAGTCATCTTGATGGCTGCTATTCTGCCCAGCCAGGAGAGTGTATGGTGTTTCCATTGGTCGAGCTCTTTACAGATGTGGATACGAAGCCTCTCATAATTGGCAGCGATGGTGGCAGGGATGGTGGCACCTAATTGCACTCCCAGGTATGGAATGGTGGAAGTGGACCACTGTATCGGGTGTTTGTTGCAAATGTGAGCCAGAGTGTCCAATGCGAGTGAGATGTCGAGGGCAGTAGATTTATCCATATTGATCTTGAACCCAGAAGCCCGCGCAAAGCTATGGAGTTCGACGAAGAGAGCCCTCAGGGATTGGATCGGGTTGGAGAGGGAAAGCAGAATATCATTTGCGTATAGGCTGATGGTGTGGGTATCACCACCGAATTTAATCCCGATTATGAGGGGGTGTTGCCGGATTCGCCGCGCCAGCAGCTCCATGTAAAGTGCGAAGAGGATGGAGAGAGGGGACATCCCTGCCTTGTACCTCTGATTATTGGGAATCGGGACGACGTCTGGCCGTTCACCCGAACCGTCGCATTAGGTGAGCGATAACAGTTTAGTATTTGTGTATGCAGTTACTCCCCAAAACCAAATTTCAACAGGACTTGCACCAGATAGGGCCAGTGTACCCTGTTGAAGGCCTTCTCCGCGTCTATTTCCAGGAGCATATACTACCCTGGAGTGCGAGAGGCCTTTTCAATAGGGTGTAGTACTCTTTTAGTGTTATCGCTGGTCTGTCTCTGCGGTATGTACCCGCCTGATCTGGTTCCACTAGCTGGGACACATAGGGCGATAGGCGAGTCGCTAATATACTCGTGTAGAGCTTTATATCAATGTTCAAAAGGGAGATGGGCTTGTAGGAGCTACAAAGTGTCTTGTCCTTCCCGGGTTTAGGAATGACTACTATTGAGGCCTCCAACATTTCTCCGGGGATGGTCCCCATTTGTACGAAGGTATTGAAAAGGTCCCGGAGCAGGGGGGCAATTTGACCACAAAAGGTTTTATAGAAGGCTGCCGAGTAGCCTTCAGGCCCTGGTGATTTAACGAGTTGGAGGCGGGAGATGGCCGCGATAACTTCCTCTATCTCTATATCCCTGTCCAGATATTCTGCCAGTGCTTGAGAGAGTGGGGTTATCTGTGGGGTATCTAGGTAGTCAAGACTATGAAGAGCGTCAAGAGAGTCGCTAGAGTACAGGTCTGCGAAGAAGTCCCAGAAAGCTTCCGCTATGTCTGCGTCCTCCGACCTGGGCTCTCCCCCGGGAACCCGAATGGTCTGCACACCCTGACGTTGACGCACTTCCCGCAGTTTATGAGCCAGAAGGCAGCCACATCTGTGGCCCCCCGTGCAATAGGAGTGGCGGAGACGAAGGGCCGAGTATTCGGCTTTATCCTGATCCAGTGCCACTAGTTGCTTCCTCTCTATACAGAGCTGGCGCCAGGCACGTGCTGCGCCTGTGCGTTGGTGCATCTGTTCCAGCTCCGCTGCCCGCTGGGTTAGTTAAGCTCTCTTGTTACTGTGCTCCATGTTACTGCCACAGATATGGTGATGAATTCCCCTCGTAGGACGGCTTTGAGGGCAGACCACTGCGTCACCAAAGAAGTATCAGGATTGGCGTTGAATGTCAGGAAATTTGTGAAGGCTGTCTTGATTTGAGTGACTGTGGACGCATGGTGTAGTAGTGTATCGCGCAGGCGCCAGTGTCACTGTGGTTGCCGGGCATGTGGGAAGTGAAATGTGGCTACAACTGGGGAGTGATCAGATAGGGTTGCAGGGAGGATCTCAGTGTCTATCGCAAGTGCCTGTAGGGGGGTAGAGCTAAGGAAGTAATCCAGTCTGGCATATGTTTTATGTGCCCCCTGAGTAGTATGTGTAGGCCCGGCTGTGGGGGTGAAAATGGTGCCACATATCTGAGATACCAATGTCCCGAAGCTGATCCAGGTCGCCCGGGAGAGACCTCCAACCTGTGTTGTGCGCTGACAAGAGCGGTCAATTACATTGTCGAAGACCATGTTTAAGTCTCCCCCTAACAGCAGGTGTCGTTCAGAGTTGTCTCTCGCCTCCGTAAGTGTTGTATGGAAAAAATACCCCATGTGCTTCGTTAGGGGCATAGAAAGAACCCACTATAAGGGGGATCCCTGCTACCAGAAATCGGTATGTGAGTAAGCGGTCCTTAATTTCAGCTTCCTTCTGGAGGACCTTACCCTGGAAAGAGCGAGAGACAAATATAGCAAACACGGCTGATTTAGTGTAGTTAGAGGAAAATAGTTGTGTGGGGAATGCATGAGATCTCAATCTCTGGTGATCTTTAGGGACAAAGTGGGTCTCTTGTAGAAGGCAAATGTCAGCGTTTGACTGTTCTAGATAGTGGAGAACCGCTTTGCGTTTAATCGGGTTATTGAGACCGCGGACATTGAGGGTGAGAATTTTAAGCAATTTCTGGGGCATGTGGCATGTGGAGGGGGAACTGGCTGGGACGAGGTCCGGGAGGACCTCTCAAAACCTCCTGGCTAGAAGAGGGAGAACGCCATCCTACAGCGCTGCAATCTGGCACCTGGAAGGGGGAAGAAGGTGGACGAGGGGAACAACACCCGAAAAAAAAACTGCAAAACCCGCACAAAAGAAAACCCCAACCCACCTAACCCAAAAACAGCCCGAACAGTTCGTGAGAAGAGTCCATCATCCCAAGACGACTGGTATATCATCTAGTTGGGGTCCATGATGTGATCAATGGGAAGGGGAACCCTCCCCCTGCCGCCCACCCAGAACCAGCAAGGATGCATTAGGAAGGTGCTGAAAGGAGTAGTAGCTCCAGGCCCATCACTTGTCCTCAGAGCCCTCCCGCGCTAGGGCCTCGGTAGCTGTAGCCAGTGCTTCTTGTTGGCTACGGGCAATTTCGGAGGCGGGCGGCCTCTGAGAGCGCCTCCTCCTGCTCTGGCGCTGCCATTCTGATGGAGAGATCTCCTGCCTCGGTCCCGCACCATCGGTGTCATCTTCTTCGCTTGGTGGACTCAAGCCCAACAGGCGGTAGGCTTCCATCAAAGATCGAAGTTGGTGGAGTTTGCTATTGTACCTAAAGATGAGGCGGAATGGGTGTCCCCAAGAGTACGAGATCCCCTGCTGCCGCAAGTGGTCGGTCACCGAGCGGAACTGCAGCCGTAGCTGAAGAGTGATCAGTGCTAGGTCATAGTGCTATAGGACCGGGGAGTGGCCCTGGAATGAGATAGGATGGATAGTCCTTGCCTTAGAGAGGATAGACTCCTTGGTCTTGAAGTCCTGAACGCACACCAGGATGTCCGCTGGAGGCGCGTTGACACCGCGGGGTGGACCCACTCTGTGTGCTCTGTCCAAGACGACATCAGCCTCATGAGAGTCTCTGAGTATGTGCCCTAAAGAGGCAAACTGTGAAAGCAAATAGGTCCCGGATGTCGTGAGTCATCTTCACCCCCCGGATTCGGATGTTGTGTCTGCGGGAGCGGTTTTCGATATCTTCCAGATGCATTTGCATGTCCATATTCTGGTCTTGCAACCTAAGGACTTCTTGTTGGAGCGTCGTCAGATCTGTGACTTTGGAGTCGCTTTTCTCTTCGAGTGAGGCCACCCGCTCTCCGACCCCGTCAACATCCCGGCATATGTCTTTAAGTTCAGTGGCAAATTCGGCTTTGACTGACTGGATATCTTCCCTATGAGTGAGGAAGAGCGACTCTAGGAAGGCATTTCTGATGGGTTCATCTCCCGCGGCCGCGCGGCCTTTCGCTGTCTCGGCTTCCGGCGTTGTGGCAGCCATATCAGAGATGGACTGTGGGCGTCCAAAGATATCCTTCAGGGGTTTCGGCTTGTTGGTCCTGGATTTGGACATGCTTCCTTGGCTCTCCAGGTACCCCACAGAGCAGCGTTGAGAGACCGGTAGGCCCCCCAGGGTGCGCGAGTCCCCCGGCCAGTGGCCGCAGCGTTCCCGGGAGATGTAGGATGAGCAGAAACAAAGACGAGCGAGCCCCTCCTATCTCGGCAGTACGGGCATCCGAGATCCGGTGAAGATCCGGTGACTCTTAGCAGGCGCCGGTCCAGCCGTAGGAGACCACCATCAGTGGCGGGTGCGTAGCAGAGTATGGAGGGCTTGAGAGTGGTTCCCAAAATATGGCGCTGCTTGTTAGAGGTAAGTCCAGCACTAGGGCAGTGAAAGATCGTGGAGTCGGCCGCTCACTGGTCACTGCGGGCCCGGAGGGCTCCCCACCCACCGTCCGAGCAAGGCTCGGATATCGCTCACCACGCCGCACTCAGAAATGGCGCAAAGTTCTAAGACGTGGGTGGGCCGACCCTCGGGGTCTTCTTAAAGGCACGACCGCCCCAGGTGTCACGGAGACTGAACACAAGGCCACTGCAGACCCAGGTACCTTCTGTGGAGTGCCGGTATCGGACAGGAGCGCCGGCGCTATGTAGTGCAAAGGAGCCCGCCAGGTTGAGTCACCCCACCGAGTGCGCACTCCAAGACCAGGCTGCTCCGATGGTGGATCAGATGGCAGGCACAGCATGTCCGATGTGGGGGAGCAGCGCTGTCACTGAGCCAGCCCCAGACGTCCACCCTCTCCTGCAATGCTGCGCTGTGCCCTGGTAGGCCGCAAAGGTTTTTGCCACCCCGGGCCGGGGGTCAGCGCGGCCTGCTCAGTTGACACAGAGGTCCAACCGCAAGCAGCACCCGGCCTCCGCTCAGTTGTGCGTGGAAGGGAGCACACACAGGCCCGTGGGACAGCTGGACCGGCCCTACATAGAACGTCACCACTCCTGCCGCCCAGGTAGATCGGAGGGGCCTCCAGTCAGTCAGTCCCCAACTGCCCCAACTTCACCTGCAAAGCTGTTGCAGGGTGCACCCAGATGTCGGCTTCCTTACCCACCCTCACGAGGCCGAGGATCTGTGCGTCCCACCTCCACAGCGCGTGAGAGGGGATCGCGAAGCACTCAACCCATGCCCGGTGGGGGGCCCGCGAGGCTTTCTTGCTCTGGCCGCGTGAGGTCGCCGATGCCCCAGATGGGAGATAATGCAGGCCAGCGTCAGTCTGTGGGCCAGGTCCACTGGGTGTCGATCGGACGTTTCGCAGCCCTTAGCACCTCCTCCACCTCTCAGCTCGAGGCCCCGGTCCCGGCCGTCAGCACCCAATGCTTGCGGGGCAGGGGTCCCTACGGGGCAGACTTGCACCCCGAGACATAGCACAGTCCCCCGAGGGCGCAGTCCAAATTAAGTGCCAGGCAGTACCAGCGCCGCCTCAGGGGCCTCGGGGCTCACGTGATCCGCCTCCGGCTCTACTGCACTCTCGGCTGGCCTGCGCGTACCTGAGGCCTGTGCTCCACTTGGCCTAGGGTGCCGAGCAGGCCCAGGGCTTCTGTTACTATCCGCCACCAAGAGCAACAACCACGGCGTCCGCAGGTGACCGTCCGGTTCACCGGGGACGCACCTCCAGTCGCCCAGATGGAGAGGGGCCCAGATGGGAGGCCGAGAGGGAAGAAGCTGGCCTCAGTGTCCCGTGCCTCGGGCACCACTTGTCGAGGCCGAACACACGTGCGCGGCCGGGTATGCCTCTCCGCTCCTCCCGGCTCCGGTAAGATCAAGGTGCCGGCTCAGTCGAGACGGTGGGCACTACAGGGGCTCAGAGGGCCGATCTCATGCGAAATGGGCCCCCCAGGAGCCGTGCTGTGCTGTCACGGGTGAGCGGCGGGCAGGAGCTTGGAAACAAGCATCCTACCTCGCCGCCATCTTGACCACGCCCCCTGACCTTCCGTTTAAATGTTATAAATAAATTGTTGTTTTTCATCTTTTTGGAACTTGACCTGAACCGACTGATTTTTAAGAACAGATATGTGTAATGAAAGGGGAAAAAACTAGGGAGATTTTTTACGTTTGAAGAATAAAGGCATATTCTTTATAATAGGGTGCAAGCACATAAGAATGTACGATTAAGATTACATTAGTATTCCAAAGCAGGTCCCTTTGGGCAACAGGTAGGTCTAGAGGTTGGAACCCAATACCATGGTGTCTTTATTGTAACTGATAGAACTTTGTGAGGAGTGCGCCCTAATTCTCCCTATTTATCAGTTTCCGAAATGTTTCACAAATTTTGAAAAGTACCCACAGACTTCGGGCCTCCATACGATGTTGGTGGGACAGCCAGCATCCAGGCCTTCGGTCCGACCACCGCATCACAATGTAGATAGCCTGGATGCAGCGTTCTGTGGAAAAGATCGCCGCCTCCAACAGGATGAAGGAGCAGCGGTCGGAATCCTATCTCTACAATGGAGACGATGCCTGTGCTGGCACTGCAGTAGGGATTAGAATGTCCTTTTCTGACTGCCATAAAAAGACCGATGGAAACGGATGTTGGTGGGCCCCAAGCAGGGTCCCCACACCCCACGGGGGCACATGTACAGCGCCTTGATGCCCTTGGGTTAAGTCCGTGCTTAATAAATTGCCCTTTCATTCATTCATTCATTCATTCATTCACATGTAGTGCCGTCCCACACATCCATGCACTGTGTGCCAGGCAGGTACCACATGGTGCCTGGCACATAGTGCATGGGTGTGCACAAAGTGCTTTTTTCTAGTGCAGTTTGTGCTGCAGCCCTTTTCAGGGGCTGCAGCACAAGTGCACTAGAAAAACGCACTTTTCCCACCACCACCATGGCGGTCATGTTGTAATTGGGCGGGTGGGACTGCCGACTCATTGTTGGACGTTTTCCTGCCCAATATGATGCTGTCCAACCGACTGCCATCAAAATGAGGCCCCTTGTTTTATCTCTGCTTGAATTTCCAGGCAGACTAGCACGTAGAATCATCAGAAAAGGAGGAGGAATGACTGAGGCCAATGTAAAGGAGGCTGGGCTGAGCAGTGGGCACATGCATAGCAAGCCTGAGCAGGCAAGACACCAACCTCAAGTCACTCGGACACCCAATAAGTGAATTCCACCAAGCATGTGTGCCCTGCTGGGTATATAAACATGCTGGGGCGGGCCTGATATAGATGTCTATGAAGGGATGGACTTGGAAACCAACATACACCCAGGAACAAGGGTCCAAAATAGCCCTTAACTGAAAGTGGCTACAACTAGAATGTGGCCATGGGGTACAGTTGGGTGCTGGCTGCTCATCCAGTGCCCTAGCCTGCTGCCCACTGGGAATATGCCAGAGTGGCAGAATGACCAGTCTGGCCCAGGGTGTGTGGGGGCATCCTGGCATCAGGGAACAGAAAGGCAGCTGATATATGTGCAGCAAGGGAGAGATGCATGAGGAAGATGGAAAGCTTGACATCGGGGCTCACAAACTGTAGTAGAAGAGAGATGTTTGAGGGGCCAGAATATTATTATTAGCCTGGGTTATAAACATTCTGGAATATTGTCAATAAATACAGTCACTGCAGTTTGCTGTCATTTGCTCACAATTTTGACATTGCTTCTGGAAACGTTGGTCTGATTTCGGTTCTCCAGATTTTATCTATTTTTCCCACAGATATGTTAAAATATGTCTGAACTGAGTCACGATTTTGTCACAAAAGATACTGAGAGTAAAGTCCAAACATTTTTTCAAAAAACATTTTTCTTTATTGTTCCATTTGTAAGAAAGAACAGTCGATGCGTTTCGTCCCAAATGGGACTTCTTCAGGGCTGTATTGTAACAAAAAACAAAACATATAAACATATCATTAAAATCATGAACTATCTGCAAGCTCAGCCGAGCTACAAATAATCACATACTTAAAACACATAGATGCCAGTGTTACTATGTCTAATTCATTTCTTATACATAAAAAGAAACACATGACATAGGGCCTGGATAATAGCCAATGCTTTCACAAACCCCTTACAAAGTAGTGTAGTCTAGGCTTATAGTTAACTGATGCCAACATACAATAGGTGAGGTCTGAGAGGTAGACATTTGCAAATACGGGAGAGACACATCTAATGTACCAACATCAAGGTTGTCCTATTACTATACAATTAAATACAAGAGATAATGTAATCAACATATGCAAATAAAGGAGAGACAATTGTAATAAACATGCTGAGCCATGGCAACACTGTGGATAGAACATTAGATGTTAGAGAAGTCTTTAACTTAAGACCTACCGAGATGAGCTGATAAAACTCCTTGAGCAATTCGGTAGGTTGTTTAAAGATGGACAGATATGATGGAGATCCGCAGTGTTGCCATGGCTCAGCATGTATTTCTCGCATTGTATCTTTACCATAACATTTCTATTCTTATATGTCATTGCTTTTTCTTGTATAATACTTCTCTTTTATACAACATTGTTTGTTGCATCGAACTGTAAAGAAATATGACAACTTTGCAGCTGGTTCATTACAATTGTCTCTCCTTTATTTGCATATGTTGATTACATTATCTCTTGCATTTAATTGTATAGTAATATGACAACCTTGATGTTGGTACATTAGATGTGTCTCGCCCGTATTTGCAAATGTCTACCTCTCAGACCTCACCTATTGTATGTTGGCATCAGTTAACTATAAGCCTAGACTACACTGCTTTGTAAGGGGTTTGTGAAAGCATTGGCTATTATCCAGGCCCTATGTCATGTGTTTCTTTTTATGTATAAGAAATGAATTAGACATAGTAACACTGGCATCTATGTTTTTTTAAGTATGTGATTATTTGTAGCTTGGCTGAGCTTGCAGATAGTTCATGATTTTAATGATATGTTTATATGTTTTGTTTTTTGTTACAATACAGCCCTGAAGAAGTCCCATTTGGGACGAAACGCGTCGGCTGTTCTTTCTTATAAATGGAACAATAAAGAAAAATCTTTTTTGAAAAATTTTTTGGACTTTACTCTCAGTATCTTTTGTGACAAACTCGTGACTTAGTTTGCACAATTTCTATATGTGGTGCACCTGTGCTTATAAATTCAATTGTGTTTAAGTTCTGTATAGAACTATCATTGTGATGGTGGGTGTCTATCGGAGTGCACACAGTCCCCTTCCTCAAATTTAAAGGGTAAAATATTACTTTGGTTATTTTGGTCAGGTGCATTGGTAAAGAAGGTTCCACCATCTTTCTGGCTTTTATGTTAAAATATATCTTCTTATTTCCATATGTTTTACCCAATATGTGGACTGCCTCTAATAAGGTACACTGCATGCATTGCCCTTACTCATTAATGCAGTCATTAATTTACAAATCCTGCTATCATGTTGTAGGCTGTGTGTTTACCGCCTGAAAGTGCTCTGTAACCGTCGGTAAGAGGAATGGTGGCGCCATTCAAACCAACGTATACATGCTTATACAAAGTATTGGGTCTAGATCATCACACAATGCCGACTCTCGTCTTCTAGAACCTCAACCTTCAAAAAGAATGATTTATGGCTCAATCCTTCTCAGAGAGTCCAACAAGAGAGTGGAACTCTTTAACTCTGGGCTTACACAACACTACCTCACTGAAAGCCCTTCTATTTGAAAGACATTTTAGTTACATTCTCTTCCAACAACAAACACTGGTGGACTTACATTTTACACTGTCTCTTGCCTTGAGGCCTACCTCGCTTACCTCGACATTGCATATTACTTTCTTGAGCCTGTTTACGTCTTATTACTCAATATGTGTAACTAGTCCTGCCAGGTGCCTTGTATAAGGCGTTATTCTAATTCAAATGAAGGGAATCCCCGCATCACTGCATGTACTGTGGTAAGTCAAGCATCTCAACTCCCTGGCTTGGCAGCATAATGAATGTGTTTTTCCAAAGTAATGCCAGCCTGCCTAAGTGGCTAGTGAGAGGGCACGAGTGGCTGCGCAGCAGCATAGAGTTTTCTTTTCTTGAGTGCTTAGTTTTTTGCTACGTTATGACAGTGCAATTTCTTGCATTTGTTATTCATTCGAAAAAGGCAAGGCTTAATTTGAGCCGGTGGTTGCTGATGGGAGCCACCGGCACTCATTCTTTTACAAGATAAGAACGAGGCACAGGGCAAATTGCATATAAACAGAATGAGCCTCTGAGAACTAATAAAACCATAAAGAAATCATAACAGTGTGGTGCTGCCCAGTTACAGCTTGTGGTAATACAGGCTTTCTCTCGCCAGCTCTGAGAGGTCAGCTCCTGGCACAAGTGGTAGCAGTCATTTGTCCTGCATTAAAAAGACAGTGTTCCGCCAAGTACATTAGAGGTGTCTGGGTCCAGGTGACTCAAGGGTCACCATCAGGGCCGGACTGGGAACCAAAACCGGCCCTGGCAAATTGCTCGGCCGGCCCCCCTGTTGGGGCTGAGGGGGTGCGGTCAAGCTGTTTGCAAGGGCCGATATTGCAGGCCCCTGTTAACAAAAGCGGCAGCCCAGGGGCCCAATGCCTGCCACCACCCTGGTGGCCCACTGGGGAAACGCCCGGTGCCTGCTACAGCCAGTCCGGCTTTGGTCACCATCGGTGCTCGACTGCCTGTGTTGGGTCGGCTATACAAGGCTGGCTGGAGGAAGTTTCAGTGCCTGACAGCGGTTCTGTTGAAGTTAGTGCAAGCACCTGAATTTCAGAGCAGTCTGCTAACCCTCACGTTAGTAGGCTCCTTCTAAAATCAGTTTCAACACTGTTTTGGGAGTTAAAGGGGAAAGGAAGGACTGGGGCCCACTGGCAGCTGAAGGGAGAGCTAGCACAGTGAGGGGTCATTCAAAGACTGATTTTTGGGACAGGCAGCTAAATAAACAGATGGCCATGTATGTTAGACAAGGGCCATGAGGCTACATCAAAGGATTAAATCCACCCCTGGACCAAACAAGCTGTTATATGTGCATTTGCGGTGTTCTCAAACTTATCCATCATGATTTACTCGTTTGTATTTGGATCTTGGATTGCTGTATTTAGGATGGAAAAAAAAGAAAAAACAAGTGCCAGAAAGCATGGACATAACAGTAGGATGAACTACTTAAAGTGGTAGAAAGAAGCTACTGAGACCTACCCCGGTGGACGTCTATGCTTTTTTCCTCCTGTGCGATTTGCGAAAGAGGCAGTTTAAAATAACTGAGGCATCCAAAGAAAGTCATGAAGACTCCCTTATTTTGGGACCATTAGTGAATCCGATTGTGACGGAAAGACAATGTAGAGCTTTGGTGTGAGTTTGTCCATGCACATCTGTGTGTGGGCTGCATACATGCCAATAGACCCGATTCAAGCGGGATGCTGCTGATATTTTTAAGCCAAAAGTGCTTTATTTTGTCTGTCTCCCACCTGAAATTGCCTGTTCTTCAATTGAAAGTCAATGAGCGAAATGTATTCTCCTTCTTTTTGTTTAATCTCGCACTTTTATCTTCAAAAATGTTGGCAGGTATGTATGTGTATGCACTTGTTTGTGTGTTGCAACAGTATCATGTAAAGTGTCTGTTTAGTGCCAGTGAAGTTTATTCGCTTGTGATTGTACAAACAATCCCTAGGCAACTACTCTTTAACTTAACCTTATATAAAATAATTGCCAATTAATTCTGAAGAAGGCTATATGTACACATGGAAACAGAATATAAAATAACCTTATATTATATAAAAATATGGTTAAATTAAATGATATTCAATGTCTGTACAGTTACATGACAGTTTAAAAACAGTGTAATTAATTACACAACTGCCTCTCATTGGAGTAAACATACCATGATCAAATATAATTTATATAAATTCAATTACACATATCAAGCCTCTTCCTACTGCTATGACCTCCTAAAAAAAAGTCTAAATCCTTCACTCTTCTATCCCTACACTATCCTTTTCAATCAAAATAAAAGACTAACATGTTCACTTCTCAAATTTCAAATTTCACTATATTAATTCACCACTAATCCTTTATGGGTTCCAGAGTAGCGTGCTCCTTGCCAGAAAAGCGCTTCACCACCTCATCAACGGTAGCAAGCACTATATAAATGCAAACCTTTTTCCCTCTTCTGTCCCTTCGCTACCCTGCTTCATCCAAATAACTGAAAAACATATCCACCACTCAAATTACTTTCATATTTCACTATACTAATTTTCAACACTAATCCTTTATGGGTTCCGGAGTAGCATGCTACTCGCCAATAAAGCGCTTCAACACCCCATCAAGGGTAACAAGTGCTATATAAATGCAAACCTTTTTCCCTTTTGTATACCTCCCCTTCTCAATCCAAATAACTGACTAAAATATCCACCACTCAAATTATTTTCATATTTCATTGTACTAATTCAACACTAATCCTTGTGGGTTACGGAGTAGTGTGCTAATTGCCAGAAAAGCTCTTCAAAACCCCATCAGGGGTACAAATCGCTATATAAATGCAAACTTATTTTCCCTCTTCTATCCCACCGCTACCCTACACTATCCAAATAACTGAATAACATATCCACCACTCAAATGACTTTCAAATTTCACTATACTCATTTTCAACACTAATCCTGTATGGGTGCCAGAGTAGCGTACTACTCGCCAAAAGAGTGCTTCAACACGCCATCAGGGGTATCAAGCGCTATATAAATGCAAACCTTTTTTTCCATCTTCTATCCCTCCTCTATCCTTCTCACTCCAAATAACTGATTAATATCCACCCCTCAAATTTCTTTCATATTTCACTATACTAATTGACACTAATAATTTATGAGTTTCCGGAGTAGCGTGCTACTCGCCCAAAAAAAAGGCGCTTCAACACCTCATCAGGGGTAACAAGCCTGTATATAAATAAAAACCTTTTTTCCCTCTTCTATGATTCCGCGATCCTTCTGAATCGAAATAATTGACTAACCTACCCACCACTTAAATCACTTTCATATTTCACTATACTAATTCAACACTAATCCTTTATGGGTTACGGAGTAGCGTGCTACTCACAGAGAAAGCGCTTTGACGCCTCGTCAGGGGTAGTAAGCGCTATATAAATGCAATTACAATACAATACTATACAATAAATATGATATGATTCTGTTTGTGTACAACTGTTGCAATCACAAAGGCATTTTTCAAATATAGTCATTACTAATAGTTGACAGGGAACGTTTTTTTCATCAATTAATGCAATAAACAATAGAATATTTCAATGGGAAAATCTGTTCTGAAAGACAATAGAGTCGCTTTTATCATGGATGAATCTTCTGTGATGACATAAGATTTAGACCCTTGTATCACCTTGGAGGAAAAAGAACATCATGAATTGGGTTTTACATCGACCCTGCTGCAGAGTAGCCCAGTTTCGCAGCTAGAAACTAAAAGCTACCCCCTACTCATCCTGGGGGAATCGGCCTAGTGCTCTGGGGACGTCATTAGGAGGTTCCTGCAGTATGTTACTGAGAAGGCCGTGCTTAGTGTGTGAGGGGGGATCGCTGTGAGAGACAAACTAGGGAAAACTAGTAATAAGTGTGTCGACAAATGGGACTTACAATACGGAGTCAAACTTTGCAGTGAGATGCAGTTAGTTTTGCCTACTCGGAGGCCAGCCCTGGCTGACATGCCCTGCATCCCTCTTGAAAGAGGCACCGAGGCTATGTTTCATATTGTTTAATGTGGGCTTCTTCTCTACTGCTACAGACACAATAAACACTTCAAGCACAGTTCGTAGCACTATAGGCTTGCTCGAGATTGGAACCTTACACTGAAAACCAGAAATGCTTAATTACAATTAGAGGTATGCTGTAGGAGTGGCACACACGAACACCATGCAAATACACAAATGTCACAAAACGGCAACCCGAAATCTGGGCAGCCCTGTATGACTATTGTTTTTTATGTTTCGATTTCTGGTGTACAGAGCTCTAACACCTCCGGGTGATGCCCGCGCTGTATACATCCGCATGAAGCATATATGAATATACATAAATAAGTATTGTGTGTGAATGACTGACTATCGATGTGAAATGCACATGGAGGGCTCCCACGACCCCACTCATTCTGCTCTTGGCGTGCCGGGCCCTTTAATGGGGGAGGGACTTTGTGAGGAGGGGGCGGGAAGCCCCGCCCTCCACCATCTGCCCGTGAATCTTTGACATCAGCACCTGCATCCATTCCCGCCCCTCCCCCACCTCAACGTGCGCCCTCCCCCTCGCTGCTCCTCCGGTCCTGATTTGCAAGATGCTGCTGCCCTTTTAAACCGGACAGGCTGCTGGTGGCTGCTGCCCGTCTGCCCGCTCTCAGCTCTGCCCTCCCGCGCCTTCCCGGCCGCCGTTCCCTCCTCCGAGCCCCGCACAGCCATGTCTGCCAGCACCGCGTACAGCGATGACAAGGGGGGCTCCTCCAGCCTGGGGGAGCCCGAATACGGGCACGACCCTGCCAGCGGGGGCATCTTCTCTTCGGATTACAAGCGGTAAGGCGGGTGGCGCCGGGGGTGAGGTGTTGTTGGATGGATGGAGGAGAGAATCTCTCGTTAGCAGCGCTCCCATGCCTGGCTGGGGGAAGGGATGGATAGGAGGATGTCTCATCTCGCTGCAGTGTGGTCTTGCGCAGATTTATTATTGCTGTGGGGGGAGTTGGGTTTGGAGGAGGTGAGGAATTTAGCATCAAAGGTTCATTTTGCCCTGACATATTTCCAGCAGTAGAGATGAATGTGGGATATACCTTTCTCAGGAAGGCTGGGAGAGGCTTTGCATGGGGCCCTGCTTGACATGACCGCATTCTCTGTGATTTGTGGTAGACACAGACAGGTTCTCCAGTCCTTCACACGTGGTCTCATTTTGTGACGGTCGCCAGGGTATATGCCAGTTCTGCTCATTTTGGGAACTGTAGGTTGTCACAAATGTCCCGTGCTTTTACACAGGACGGCTGAGGACGCACTTATAGTGTGATCTGTACGATAGAACTACTCAGTTCTTGCAATGTCTCCCCCCGTATTGTACCCAAGCCCTACCTTTCCCTTACCCCACTAACTTCCTAGGTGCCATGTTCATGCCCCAAGGGCTCGTGAGATGTCCAGTGTTAACATGGTGCTAGTGACCTCCTGCTGGGGTGACCCCAGGCCGGCGCCGGCCCGATGTGTCTGAATATTTCTGTCTTTGGTTTATATGCAGGGTAGGAGGCGGGGCAGTGGCAGCGCGCGGTCCTGCCTTCACCCCAAGGCTGCCGTTTTGTTTTCAATACAAACATCACAGTCGGGCTTCCTTGTGTGACTTTACAACTTGTACCTTTGCAATTTTTTCTGCTTGTATCTTTTATGTAACGCACGTAATCCTAAATCCTTATGTATTGAAACTGATTCTTATGTAAAGCGCTCTGACACCTTTGGGTATCGCATTAAATAAATACATTTCTTTTTTTAAAAAATGCTGCCTGGGAAGAGGCGGGGGCCTGTCGGCATAGGCCGCGCCTGGTGGCGTCAAGAGGTAGGAGTGCCAATCCAGTGCCTTGGGATGGCTGCTGGAGGGTGAGGGTATTTCTTGGTATGTGTAAAAGGCCGGCAGGGCTGGGTGCAGTCATGTGCAGGGCCTACGGGAAAACGCATGGGCGTCAGAAAGGCATGTGATGGGCTCTGGTGTTCCCGTGTCGTTCTTCGGCCATCAGCCGATCTGAGCAACAACCCCCCCTACCACCCGCCTCTTGCCATGCATGGGTCGTCCTGATGACCAGTCGCCTCGAGCGACGCTCTGCACTTCCAGAAATGTCACTTGCGTGAGGAAGGGTCACACGTGCAGGGCCCCAGCAGCAGCGTAGCAAGGAGGCAATGGGCCCCGGCGCAAGCAAGAGAATGCCCCCCTCCTTTGAATAGCTATTATCAGGGTTCAATGGGCCACTAAGGGCTCGTGGTCTAGGTGCCAACGAACCTGCTTCACCATTTGTAGCAGTTTACTTTTCCACCTAGCTACGCAATTTGTCTTAGATACAGGACCGAGTCTGTTACATGCATTCATCACACGGGGCAGAAGGACACCTTATTACCCGAAGGAGGGGTGATGGACCTGGCAGCTTGATGTGGTTTCCCCGGACTTTTTGTCTCTGCCTGGCAACTTGAAGTGGTTTCCCCTGACTTTTTGTCTCTGCCTCCCGTTATTTTTACCTGTGTGCTGGACATAGTTTTTGCTGGTTTAGGTGCTCTGGGCACTTTGCCACTGCTGGTCAGTGCCAAAGTGCAAGTGCTCCCTGTGTAAATTGTGATTTTGAGTGGTTATCCATGATTACCATATATGATTTACTGGTAGTTCCCTAGTAATGTGCACAGTGTGTACTCCGGGCCTGTAAATCAAAAGCTACCAGTGTGCCTGCAGCTCTGGTTGTGCCACCCTCACAAGCAGGCCCGGTTCTAGAGGGTGGGCCGGGTGGGCCAGGCCCACCCAAACATTAACCTTGGCCCTAGCAGTGACGTCAGACTGACACCTTGAGCTGTTTATCAGATCCGGCTGTGGCACAGAGTTTTAACAGAGCAGGTAAGAGAATGCGTGGCTATTGCTCCTTTTTTTAAAAGTCTGGGAATGCCCAGCTAGATATATACTATGTGTATGCTTCGAAGGTGTGTGTATATTAGTTAATATTCTAAGTCTGTGAGGGCCCAGCAACACACATACTATGTGTATGCTGTGTATATTTCATTTATGAGATGAAGGGCAAATGTTGGAGGGTGCAGTGAGGGAATCCGAGGAGGATGTCATGGGGGAGGGTGGGAGAGACAGAGAGATGAAGGGCACTGGTGGAGGGTGGTAGCGAGAGAGTCTGAGGAGGAGATCATGAGGGGGGGGCTACGAAGAGATGGCGTGCACTGTTGGAGGGTTGTAGTAAAGATATCTACAGAAAAAGAGATCAGTGGTTGAGCACCAATAAATAACTCTCCACATGTTCTGCATACACACAGAAGCAATCCTTGTATCATGGTGACTGTTGGCAAGTAGATATGATGTAATCTATGGCTTGTAGACTATCTCCAGAAGCGACAAATTGGGACGGTAGTGGCCCACCCGAATGTACCCTTGGCCCACCCAAATAAAAATTCCTGGAGCCGGGCCTGCTCACAAGTATCCTTGCAAATGTGTCTCAGACCTGCCACTGCAGTGTCTTCGGAAGCAGTTTTTAACTGCCCTGTCGACCTGGCAAGTGCCTGGCCCTAACCTTTCCTTTTCTTACATGTAAGAAACCCCTAAGGTAGGCCCAAGGTACCCCCATGGGCATGGTGCAATGTATGTGAAAGGTAGAACATGTGCTGGTGTGTTTTACATGTCCTGATTGTGAAATAATGTGCATTTTTTTTTACTATTGGGAAGACTAGCTCTCTCATAGGCTATCATTGGAGCTGCCTTCTAACATTTTACATGTGTAACTTTCAATGGGGAACAGCTAGAACTTTGAGTTTAGGCTCTCCGAACTCCAAATTTAATAAGCCACCTTTTGGGAAAGGCGGTTTTTAAATTGTGTGTTTGAAAATACCACTTTTTAAAGTTATTATTGAATAATGGGGTAACCCATGGTAAGCCACCGAACCTGAGTACAATGCAATACAAACAACAAGGTGGTCCTTATTGGCAATGCCTTATTGTCAAAAGGTAGTAGAACATAATTGTATCATATCTAAGATCAAATAAATGAATCCTTATGCGAGAGAAACAAATATATACCTGAGAAAAAACAATACTCATTAAAATGGAAAAATATCCACATTTAATGTTTGCTTTTCAGAACAAATCAATAATTCATACAAGTATTTGAGTGCATATTTTTTGCAGGTTGCTCAAAAAGCATTGCATAGAAAAGTGTACATAAGAGTGCTCTTGTGAAAAGGAAGAATGAAACCATCAAGAAAAAGGAACCATTTCTTAAAAATTATTACCCGGAGCACTGGCTGGTGTGGCTTAAAGATGGAAACCAGTGTAGTATGTCTGTTTAGAAACCAGTCTTTCTTTCTTGGAGTCCATAGAAGGGGATAGTGCTCATTGAGTTTCAACTCACCGTCAAAGCTGGGCTAAGGAGTCAATACAGGCCAAAATGTTAAAAATGTTGATGTTTTGACCCAACTACTGCATAGAGGGTGGATTAAAGCCTCAGCATGTGGGTCTCCATCAGGGAGTGAGATATGGCATAAGGCAACCTGTAGTTGAACAATAGGGTCCTGCACAGGATATGTGCAGACCTTCATGGTCATTAATTCCAGTGACTGTTAGGTGATGCGCTGCCAGCGGATGCAACTCCTAAGAGGACCGCCGCGAATCGCTCGCATTTGGGTCCCCTCTTTGCATATTCAAACGGTGATTAATCAGACCGTTTTCTATAATCAGTTCACCAAGATACTTGGAACTAGCAATGTTTGTGAACACTCACCACAGCGGTTTTGATGATTTTGATTTGATTTTATATTTGTTAGGCTCACACATCATCCTCAAGGGGATCTCTTGTCGCCGAAGCCGTCAAATACAGGTCACAATACCATAAGATAAGAGATGGAACAACCCTGGTTTCAGGAGTTTCTTAAAATAGATGAAGTCCGAGCAAGAACAAAGAGGCACATGTAGCTGATTCCAGTGCTTGTGAGCTAAAAAGGAAAAGGAGCGACCACCATATCTGGCTGTATGGATACGTTTGGGGTGGAGCAATAGTACCTCACTTTAATCTGAGCTGGCGTACCGGGATATATGGCTTCAGTTTGTTTTTAAGATAACATGGTCCTTCCCATGCAGTGATTTAAATACAAAACACATATGTTTAAAGAGTGCAGGCTTTTTAATGGGAAGCCAATGAAAGGAACGTAATGAAGGTTCAACTGGAGATCGCAGAGTAAGATTACAGGCGAGGCGCGCTGTTGTGTTCTGTACCATCTGAATTGGCCTGATTTACAGCACCTGTTGGAGTTTGCAGAGCTGACATTAAGAGGGACTTCCTTCCCAATCCAGCATAAACATGTTAGCTTGGAAAGTGATTGTTTGGTGGAGTCAACAGTGACAGGCTAAATTGCTCTTGGGACAACATTTCTCCTTTCGACAATAACCAAGATAGCAAGGGTCCTCTTGTGGTTCAGGGCAAGGAAAACCTCATGTGGTCTGTAAAGCATACCGACTTCCCTCAAAGGCTTCCTGTGGCGCTGGAGCCAATCCTGGGATAGTGATGGTAGTATTGAAGTCTGCGGACACCAGTGAGCGGGTTTTGTCAACTGAAATTCTTAAAAACAGAAGTAACATTTGAGGGCAGCTCCTTTAGTTTTTCCATTCACAGCAACACTGATCCACTTGCTAGAAAGAGTTTGCATCCTTTAAAAAAGAACTGAATGCCAGAGAGATAGAGGCATCCATTGGCTTTTCTATGGGCCAAAAAATATGTTTTCTGTCCTGCAGAAGCCACCAAGACCTTTGTGGGTGGGGTGGACAGGGTTTATGTTTGTTTGGTTTGTTGTAGAGTGAGTGGCTTCCTAAGGGCTTCCCAGCGAGTGTGGCGAGCAAGGGTGGGCGATTGGAGGTTAATGTGGTTACAGCCATGCTTTAAGCTGCTGCCTAAAACTGGTCTCCTCTTTAGCAGTCTCAGCTCCCAGGGCAGAGAGTACCAGAGCGTCGGAAAAAGGTATGAAAAAGATCTGACCCCCCCTCTTGATCTCTCGGTTTTCAATGTTCTCATGAGGCGGTCTTGTGCAGAACTAAGACATCTCACCGTTACATATGGGTATAGGAGATTTCTGATTTTACAAGGACCCCTGCCATTCATTGCTTTTTGAGCCACACAGTGATTTAAACTTGATCCTGGTATCAATGGGAATCCAGTGAAATCGATATAGGCTGATTTGGGAGAGCACTCGCTACAATTGCTGAATGGCTGTACTGGGGATAAGGGAGTTGCATTTTGTTGTGCTCATAAGAACTGTTCTTTACATGTTCGTTCTGCTGTCACTGTTTGTCCACTCCTGTGAGTCACTGTGGTAGGTGAACTGGAAGGAACTATTGCAACACTCAATATATGAACTATGGTGGTTGTGTGTTACTTTTGTTTACATGCTGATGCTGTTGTAACTTCAGTCTGCACCTTGCTTGCATTGTTGCCGTTTAATAATACAAATGTATACACAAAAAGGTTGTAGGACTCACTTTAGTTCAAAACTTGCAAAATATTCGCCCAGGCAACCAACTAAACTGGAGACCTTTGTGTTTCCAATCTATGCAAACGGGGGCCAATCTGACGGAAGTCAAATTTCAATGCATTGCGTTTGGGAATGCAGACAAAAGATTTCAAATTTTACTATTGTGTATTTTTAATTGGTTTATCTGTTTTTGACTTCCATAAGTTCAGACATAGCTCGTATAATGTTTGAAGCCTGTGTCAGAGATGCACTAATCGGGAAATACCTTTGCTGAATAAAAACTAGGCATGATTGGAAGCCAGAAATTGATGATCAAATGTAAATCACTGCCACCATCGAATTTAGGTGTAAACCTGTACTTAAAATTGCATATGGTTTTGTGGTGATACAGATACTCCCTGCTCTACTGTAGGTGACAGATACTTCCAGCTCTACTGTATGTGAAGTGAATTTGTTCAGGATTGGTTTCATATGGCTTAGTTGCTTGAAGTAGCATTGGCTGGATTTTAAGATGCTACTGAAAACTACCATCCCATTTTGTGTCCTTTCGTAGCACAGCACAGCTTATTTTTTAGCAAGAATTTCAGTGGCGATAAAATAAGCCCACCTGCCACATTGCATTGCTCTGAGGATTGTTTGATTAGTTGCCAGAACCACACATCATTCAACTGGGCAAGCAGAAGTAGTGACGAGACCTAGGAAACATCAACAACAGGAATGACGATTGGGTTTCATTTAAGATCCCAAAATGGGGGTGAAGGGACACCACCAGTTTCGGAAAGCTTATTCTAGGGACAGTCCAATTATGCAGCGACAATTTTTCTGCAGAAAACGCAGATTTCTTCATACATTCCAGATTTTTTGGTCCCCTGAAGATTTTGGACGTTTTGCAAATTTTCACAGTTTTGACATTTTGGGAATTGTCGATATCTACCTGAATTTCCAGGCAGAGTGAGATTGTGAGAGCACCAGAAAGGAGGACACCATAACGGAGGTCAAGTTGACTGGGCCTGAGTGGCAACTATCATCATGGACTAGTCACACTACGGGCACTGACGGAGGAACTCATTTTTTAAAACAATGAACCTCATTTGTAGTCTGGGCTGAGCAGTGGGCACCTGCATAGTCAGCCTTTGTAGCGAAGCCCCCCATCTACACACCAGTCAGTCGGTCACCCCCTTGACTCCTGGTCCATATGCAGGACACCTACGACGACTGTTCACAAGAAAGGTGTTGAGACTGCAGATCAGGGCACGGAAAGGCTGCTGAGAAGTGTGTGCTGATGCCAGGATGGCTGCGAATTGTGACTGAAGAGAGATGTTCACCAGGGGCAAAAATACCATACTTGTTTACACCAGCTTGATTTCTAAGCACTTAAGAATGTTGAAAGCAAACACAATCATAGACGAATATGACTATTTTTCTCATTGATCTTCGGAACATTAACGCCATTTCTCACTGTTGTTCAGACGTCTTAGGGTCCACCATGGGTATTACCTTCATTTCTTACACTTCACAGATTTTCATCTTACAGCCGTTTATCCTTTAGAGGTTTATTAACTGAGTAGCGTCAAATGAAGTAATAAATGTACTATTTTGAGTTCTTAGAAGCGTCAACACTGCAACGCGAGGCGCTATATGAAAATGAGGTTTCACAACTTTGAAAACAATTCCTTGTAATTATTCTGAAGGGAAGAGATAAGTAAATATAAGTGGACAGTAGATGAAATGTGGATTTCCTTGAGTCTTAATCGTCTTTTATTTCTGGAGCATTCCACCACCTGGGTGGGGCTCGGAGAGCATTCTGTCTCCACAGTACAGTTCTGCCCAGGATTGCGCACCCAAACCTGCTTCCATCCCTGCAGGTCTCACCTTCCCAAGGATAAGTCACATCCTGATGCTGTGGTTATATAATCAGAGCCCAGAGGTGTAGTCACTGGATATGTGAAATGCATTGCAAAACTATCAACAAAGTAGTAAGGCGACTGCGTCTTTTAATTCCGTCAGTCTACCTTGGAACCATACTTTGAATGACTAGTAGGGAAGCTAACCGCTATGTCGACCCCCGTATGAATTTTATGTGCTTTTTAATCTCTTTTCATTAACACCGTTTGCTTTTTTTCTTTCTTTTTCAGTAGTTTACTTGGGCGCATTTCCTTGTTTGTGTCCCGTCACCCATTGTGCTTGCCTTTTTGAAACTTTTTTCTAACTTCTCATATTTCAATATCTTTTTTTCAAAGTATTTGACTGGTTTAGTAATTTGGATTCCCATTTATCTCTAATTTAGTTATGAGTTCTTTCTTTTTGTTTACTGCTTGATCTTAAGAACATTTTGCTCAAGTGTTGTGAATCTTTATAACAACTCAGTTTTCATGAACTACTTCAAGTACTTGCGATGACCTTGAGAGCATCCAATATTTTGTACTTTTACTGAGCACCTCTAAGGCTTTAGTGTTTTGTGTTTCTCTGTGGTATCAGACCGTGTATATTGTTTGGCACTTTGAATACCTTTTTATTTGTTTATTTAATGTGCACATTTGTTGGGACCGATCAAGCCAAGATTATGGCTTTGGTTAACTGTATAACATCTGGTTGAATTGATACCAAATTTAAACAAAAAGTTCACATCTGCATAACAAAAGATAGTGCTAATAAATGCAAATCTACTAAAATGAATAACTGCGAGGATAGGCAAATGCAAACGTTTACCTTCTATACAAATATTATTCACTACACTTACATCCCAGTGTTTTTCCGGCTTTTTGATAACTGGGTTTAGGCTGCAGGTGTGTGGAACCATACTGAAAGTGTTCAAGGGAAGCAGAATCTTCTCTGCTAGTTCCGGTTACTCTTCGGTGAAGCCCCAGCTGACCTATAGCTACTGGCAGAGTAATACTTGTGTCCAGAGAAGCGCTACCCAGAGGTCCTCCTGTCTGAGAGTTCCTTCAATCTTCGTCTTATGGGTTTCTGATTCTTTCTTGCTGTCACTGCTGTGATCATACTTGGCGGACTCCTGGGTCCAGCTTTACTCGCCCATAGTTGGACATGGCTCGTAAGCGGGGATATAACCGCAACACTCAGACCACACAGAAGTTTCTTTATCTGCTTTGCTGAGCCTGTATCCTAAGGTACAATCTTATGTTACAGTGGTTCACTTAGGTATCGCATAAGAATAATTATAATACTATACAAAAAAGGACAAAAGAAGTCTCAAGAATATTGGCAACATTGACAGCACCTCCCAGGCCCAAATAAGTTCTGGCACATTTATATACCAAAAATATTAACACAACAAACGTCACTGTAAAACAGAACAATGTTTATAATAATGTAATAGTGCCATCACATCCATCCAGTCATGAAGACCGGACTGTCCCAATAACGCCCAAGGACAAATGTTGGCATAGGAAGAACAAGTAATCAGAGAACGTGCGTAGTGTCCCCAGCATCAAAGCACCACAACCGTCATATACGTAACAATAAATAATAAACAAAAAGGGCTTTTATTGAGTAACTTTTTTTTGAGTACTTGCTGTATTTTTTTTGTAGGGCAGCAGCAAGTTCTGTGAAGAAACTGATGTCTGAAAAAATATGCCACGGGTACCAGGTGCTGTGCAACCCCTGCAGACAGCCCGGCTATTTGTCAAGCAGCACTTTGCATGCTTTTAAATTTTTTTAATTTATTTTAATTTTAAACCTGTATTTTTAAACCAACAGAACTATAAGTCTCAGAATGTAAAGTACTGCTGGCTAAACGACAGATTTGATTTAAAGACATGATTGATTTACGGTGTTATACATCACATGTTCCCACTTGGCTGCAAGGTCATCACAAATCTCACCTCAAGGCAGTCATCAGTAATACCAAGCTGAGCATTTCACAGGCCGGTTTTGACTAGCTGTGGTTCTCACTCAAGTGTAAACGGTGTGACGAATGACCATCGATAATTAGTCCTCGTTTTGTATGTTTGGCACACGGCAGTGTCCGTGGACGATATTGTGTGCATGCCCAGCGTTTCACTATTAACGGCGCCGCGTGAGGCTCACAGTACTGGCCCCAACCATGCATGCTGCATTTAATTCCATAAAATCAAGCGCGTTCCCACTGCCTCCCCCCCGACCAGTCCCGCCCCTCCCCTCTCCACTGGGACGCACCCGCCGGTAATGGCGTCAGTCTAGCCCGGGATTTATTTCACTCTGGTAATCTGATGAAACGCACTGTTATTAGCTCCAAATTACAAGGTGCCCTGCGGCAGGTGGCTTCAGTGCTCCCGACCGGTCCCCTATCAAGTAACCACACCCTTCCTCAGCGGACAGAAAACCATCCTACAATACAAAACGACACGGTTCAACACAATACAACGTTTCGGGCCACGCTGTACAGCATGCTGTAGCTCAGTAAAAATACCGCCCCAAACTACAAAGAGTTTACCTCATTACATTTCAGTACACAACACGAAACAGAACGACACAAAAACACTACACAGCATCAAATGATCACGCCATGCCATAATTCAGCCACATGTCAAGATGAATGAAAAGAATGCTACACCAAAGCACACTGTGGAACAACACAGACCCCTAACACCACACCTGACCGTAATCCTACAACATATTGTTGTGCACCACATCTCACTGCACATCACTACACACCACCACACCGAGTAGACCCAGCAGAAGGGGGCTACCTAAAGCTGGGTCTGTGTCGCGCATAAGGAAATCTGAGTGTGGACTGGCTTCTTTTTCAACTGAGTATTGTTTTAGCTTGGTCTACTAATACAAATTAAGTTTTAAAAACCCTATAGGGTTTACCTCGCTGGTAGTCTACAAATGGCTTAAAGAACTCTTTTAATGGATGCACAGTGTACTGTTAAATTATCTGACGCAAAGGAAGGCGTGTTTACAAAACGTGTTTGTCTACACAGCAATAAATGACATCTCGTTTTGAAATAATGCTGCGCCTTCCCATGTCGGACAGGGTCACTTTGTGATTCCATGACACGCGCACACCTCCTTCCCTGACCTAGGCTTTGGTAGGATTGCAGATTGCGTCACAGTGACAATAAGTCTCTGTTCCGAATTTACTTATTTACAAATCAGCCTTTTCAAGGGCAATACTATAATTGTCTAGCTCAATTAAACCAAGACTGCATCATGAATGCATTAATGCGTAAAATGTAAGTATGTACTGTAAACGTGAAGGCCTGATTGCAGTTAGTTTTTGGTAGCGCTTGACTTTCCTTTATCACACAGGCCAGCTGGGACATTTACTTTTCATTAGCTCATATGAACCTATTTGACTAAGGGCCATGTGAACGAACATATTTTCCCATAGACACAGAATGGGTAAAAACCCTGTGATACATCAGGCCCTAAATCAGGATAAAACGGGATTGGGAAGGAGGCGTCCCTAGGACATGAGATTGTGTCCTAGCCATAGGGTCTGGCTGTGTTATCATTTTGCTATCTTTATTTTATACTTATTTGGCATTTAAATATTGATCAGTGTGTCGTTAATATAGCATCACAACACTTTACAAAGTCCAAGGTCCAGTTTTCTGAAAGAGTTCTGACACTACCTTCTCAGACTAGAGTCTGATTGGGTGGAGTGGAGGTGTATTGTTAGTGGGGTTGGAGCTCTTTGGGTTGCTCTCCTACATGCAGGACAGAATACCTTGGATGCTGTAAGCTGGCTTGCAGGTGTGATTGGTTGTTTCTGTTACTGGCAGTGTTTTACTGTAGTTATTTCATAGTTGTTCTATATAGTACAAACTCCGCCCAACCGAGTTTGGGAGCGTGGTGCAATGCATCTGCCTAAACAGTCAGTAGGCAGATTCAGGTAATGTCTCATACATGAAGGCAAGCAGAATGCACAAATGTGTTATTAAACATGGCTAGGTTAACATTGAATTGCAATTGATATTGACAGTGAATGCATAGAGAGATTTCAAGAAGGAACAAGGATTTGTGAAAACCAATGTTTCTGGCCTTTATGTAAACCTGTAGTACACAAAACAGGTCCATTGCTGTGCCAACGTTCCTTCAAAGTTATCACAAACCAAGATAAAGGGGTAGTGGGGTATAGATTGCGCAATATGATGAAACTATACATAAAAAAACAGCAATTCTATTATCTCTTGTATGAAGGTGCTCCAAGGAGATTGAACAACAACCACCCCACGTTGTTAGATGAGTGTAAACACTGTCTACACACATATAGTACAAAGAAAAGCATCAATGTCCTGAGCCACACTTGTATAGTAATGCCAAAAATAAGTCCACACTGTAGTCTTTTTCAGTGTTCTTCTTTGGTGTTTTATTCCAAGTCTTGTAAAGTATATGCTTCAGTTCTTCATCTCAACAACAGATAGCCACAGAGCCAACATGTTTCATCTAAAAAAATTATTTTAAGACTTCATCAGGGCATGGGCAGCAATATCTATAAGAGAAGTATAAATGTGATCCTCTGCCACAGTCAATAAGAGCCGCCCGTGTTTTCAAATGTACCCGACAAGTGTGAGATCTTAAGGAACAGCAAAGTAGCCTCATCAGAAAGAAATGATCCTCCAACGTCCTAAAAAAATCATCCGCTCCGAATCCTGGCGTGTAGCCTACACGCCCTGATGAAGATGAAGTCTTAGGTTAATTCCTTAAGACGAAACACGTGTTGGCTTTGTGGCTATCTGTTGTTGAGATGAAGAACTGAAGCATATACTTTATAAGACTGAGAATAAAACACCAAAGAAGAACACTGGAAAAGACTACTAGACTTATTTTTGGCATTACTATATCAGTGTGGCTCAGGACATTGATGCTTTTCCTTCTATTTTATATTAAGCACTCCCACAACATAATGTTCTAAATGTCAGTGTATATATCCACAATATGCCATTGCCCTGTACTATCTGGATTGATGTCATTAGCTGTTGCAACAAACAGCTAGAGTTACCTGTTGCCAGTTATAAAAAAATGTCAGGGTAGAGAGAACTCAGTAAGCAATGGAGGGAAACCTTCAATATTGTATTGGGTAGGCTGGGACGGAAAAGTCCCCTGCATGGTGCCGGACCTCATGCCCTGAGTGCCCCAGCTATTTGGATATCTGGACACCCAGTAGTGATTTCTTGGACGGAGTCTGCCTGTCTCATGGTAATGCACCTTCAGAGTGGTAGAGGGCTACTGCCCATTCCGGGGGTTAAAGGACACAAGCAAGGTGGTAGCAACATACCTGTTTTGTGTTTCATAGTGGTCAGTAGTGTGAATAGGCCTTTATACCTGTATCAAGGGAGTGGTGCCCACTGGCCCACTCATGTAAAGTTATGTGCCTGTGTACTTAGCTCACCTCTGGCCTGCATGGATTGTATGTAGTGGCAGACGCCTTGTGATACTTGTGTGTGCACGCTGGCCTGTGTGTGGTATATGACATTGAGGGTAATGGGTTCCATTTTGGAAACCGCTTGGAAAGGCTAGGAGAGGTGAGCATTGCAGCCCCCATTTCTGACATTCCTGAGGAGGGGGAACATACACAAATGGAAGGGAAGCTGAACATCCTCTGCACATCAAAGGCCTCTTAGATTCTAGGACGAGCTGGTGGTCAGTGGCGCCTGGGCTGTGTGTCAGGGAGATAGGGAGACTGTTATGGTTGGCACTGTGGACTAGGGAATATTGATAGAGAGGAAATGTTATGCCTTTACACCCTAAACCAACGTATTTCAGTGGAGGCAGCTAGGTGTGACCTTTGGTTACATCCACCCCGTGTCAGTGTGTTGTGTCAATCAGGAATGGAGCCACCGTTCCTGTGGCCGGCTGTCTCTTTGACAAATGACGGTGCAGTGGAGAGAGCACATCAAAGGAGCTAACACACAGAACCTGAATTACAAAGCCTCCGATATTAAATCTCATTTGTGTCTTGATATGGACTAGAATGTGGGAGCGTGAGTGCCACACTTTGTTCAACTGTTCAAAGGGAGAGAAAATCACTACAATTTCTAGGTGCTGGAATCATGACTAGGGACCACAGTCTGCTAGTTTTCCTGCTGAGTGAGTAGCCATCACCCGGGAAGCCAAAATCACTTGTCCTGACCCTGGAGCACCAGCCTTCTCCTTGACTTCCAAGGAGCAGTGCCCACAGAGGATTCTGCTGTGTGGATCACAGGGTAAACACCCTTTACAACGAAACTTTTACAACGCACTACGGTTAGAACGCGGTCATTACAACGCAAACCATTACAACGCATTGCGCTGGGCGGCGCTCTAGGATAGGGAATAAGTTTAATTTTCTATCCAACACCTTCTCTAGTGTCCACGGGTACTGGAGTTGGAATAGAAAATTAAACTTTTCACTATCCAGCACCTCTAAGCGCTATGCGTTGTAAAGGTATGCGATGTAAAAACCGCGTTGTAATGGCAGGCGTTGTAATAGCCTGCGTTGTAACGTCATACATCCGGATCACAGTGAGCAAAGTGTCAGATACCTCATGTGCCAGAAGGCGACCATCTTGAGAGTAAGTTTTGTCGCCCTCATGCAGAGCCAGTCGGCAACAGCAGGGTGCCAGGAGGGAGCCACCGTGAAAGCTGGGCTCTTTCCCTGGCGTGTGATGCTCAGGCTGTTGTGAGAAACACTTATTGCGATGAGTTGCGTCTGACACTGACTGGAGACTAAAGGAGGCCTAACATGTCATTAGGGAAAGACTGCAAGAGGTCATGGACCCTCAGCATGGGTAAACTGGAGCCCCAAAGGCGCACCCTAGTCCTTCCATACTTGCCAGCTGCCTTCGGGTTGGGTAAGACTGTGGCCAGCGAGCCTTTTGTGGACTTGCACGGACCTAGGGTGTAGTGCTGCTAAGGTTGACTCTTAAGGCCACAGTTGTACTTTCTCAAATGGGATTAGCGTGTGCTGTATCTGAATGTCGCTTCCAGTATTAAATGGGGAATAACAGCCTCACTAGAAAGGGATGAGAGACTCGAGGATACTGCTCAAAATTATACTAGTGCACCAATCCTGTAGATAGAGACTGGATATTATTTACTGAGTTGCTTCTATGTTTTATGTGCTTATATTAAAATACAACTTTTTCATAAAAGCAAATATTTGACTAGACAATCACCTTATTGTGGTTACTGTTTATATGTCGAGTCTTGCGGCTGTGTAGACTTCACACCTTGCTCCCCCTCTAAGAGCCTTGGACGGCTCGGCCCGGGCTACCACTGACAGTCAGATGTTGAAAGGAGTAGTACTTGTCCCAGTTTCTCAGGACCCATAGTAGATCGGGCCCTGGGACATCAGGAGTAAAAGGCCTGAACTCTCACAGATGGGCCCAGTAACTTCTGCTTGCCCCGTGGCCCTCTGAGCAAGGTTTTGACAGGGACAAAAGATTATAGTATATGCGGACATACAGTAAAGAAGATGAACAAAAGACCGGAGAAGAAGTTTGCAGAAGGTTAACATTTAACAGTAGTGTGGATTGTGGCTATGGACAATGTATTTGTTCAGACAGAGAATAGCAGGGTTTGCACCAGGTTTGGTGCAGATTCGTCATTTCTATCCGTTCCCTGTACCTTCTCTCCCTAGGGATGACTCCAGTTTGCAGAGAAAAGGACACTGATCGCTCAAGGTTCATGGAAAGCAATTCGGTTGGAAAAGAAAAGGGTCTCTGTTTAAAATGAGCTTTAAGAAAAGTAAAATAGTAGGAATAAAAGTAATTTTCGCACATACAAAAATAGCTCGTATCATCCATCTATGAACTAAAAAGAAAGGGGGAAATAATAAAGAGCTTTATTGCCTTGGTCTTTGAGCTTCCGATTTAGGCTATCATCAGAAAGGTACGTGGAAGTTCAGTTCCAGAGACTAAAAAACACAGAAACGTTTTTAAACTAAGCCGACCTTTCATTAGTTAAAAAGGAAATGTAGTAACCTGTAAAGCTTAGTTTAGAAAGATGCATGAAAGGGGAATTCTAGCAGGAAGTAAATACACTGTACAGAAAGGTTCTCTTGTTCATGGAGTACAAACTAGATACAAAGTTGCTAATCATGAACTGCCCTCTTCATCCAGGAGTTGAGGAGTGGATACTTCACTCAGTATTGCAACAAGAAAAGTCACCCACAGCCTAATCCTGAGTATTTTGCTGCCGGGGAGATTTAATTTGAGTTTAATTTAAATCGAGTGTCAACTCAAAATATAGTAACAAAACGAATATATTTACAGGTGGCTTCTGCCTAGTACTTTGCTGCCCACTTTCTAGCTCTTTCCATACATGGATGGATGGTCTGCATTTTGCGCAGGGTCACACCTGTCGGCGGGGCCTTGCAATGAATATGTAACTATTGCAGGGAATGTAGGGGTGGTATAATTTACGGTTATAAAGATCTGAAGGATGGGGAGAACGAGTACCCCTTCTTGTAGTGTCGTTCATCTCACAGCCTCCTGCCGCTATTAACAGAAAACGGATGTTAGGTGTTACCCAACTCTATGGTACTCCTTTCATCAACTTCATGAGGAGAAGAGGCTCAGTGGACCTGGGAGGGTGAACCCATAGCCGCAGTGCAAATAGAGATGCCTGCAGTACATGCACTACACTGAGCATACAGTAACATATGTTTAAAAGTGAGGGCCCGGAGAGCTGCTTGGGAAACCTGCTCTCCGTTGAAAACGGGATGCCAAATTAGGTCTGGGCGGGGAACTCCGCCTCGTTTGCGGGGCACGTTAAGTTACAAAAAAAATCAAATTCGTTCCTTGCTCGCACTCGCTAACGGCAATTTCAGAGGGAGGAAAATCCACCTCCTGGCAAGATTTCTCAACACTGGCGATTGCGGATGGTTGCAACTGCTTGCCTTGAGAAACCTCTGTTCGCTTTGAAAAAGCTGCAGTTCAGATAGAAAAACCACTCTAGCAAGAAGAAAAAAAACAGCGCTCTCTTGCACTGTTCATGGTGCCGCGTGCGCTGATTTTACAGCACGGGACAAACACCAGGTGCTGACAGTCAATGGCGAAACTCTGCATAGCACAGCAGATTTTTTGGGTCATTTTGCAGGGTTCTGCATAGCGGAACTCCGCAAACTCCGCCCAGGCCTAATTCCAATGCCATCAAAGAGGCAAGGGACTCTCTTCGAAAAGGGAACTTACTCTCAATGAAAGCAGCATCTAGCTGTGGAACAGGAGGGGTGGAAATGGGGTCAGTTGGATCCAGGCTGGCCTCTGTGTGTCATTAGAGGGGCGAGGCTGAGGAAGAGGGAAGTAAATTGGGGAACTCAGAGTTGTGATAGATGCTCACAAAAGAAATATTTCAGACAATGGGGAAGATGGGTTAGTTAGAAACCCTTGGTTTCCCCCTGTCAAAACATCACCTCACTTGCCTCCAATTTCAGGAATGAGTGATTCATTTTATCGCAGCACAGCGCCATACTACAGCACACCAAAACACAGCACCATGTTCACCACTAAGTCCTTTTCAACGTGCTTCATTAGATAAAACGTGAAAAAAGTATAGTGAAAAATTGTTGAAACCTGTGTCAAACAGCAGCAACTTATTTTCTATTGGTGTTTACGTCAGACATCCAAGTGAAAAGCCAGTGATATTGGACACCTGGGTTATTTAAAAATAATGAGTATTTATCATGTAAACCATACACCAACAAATAAATACAGTAAGTATATTTCCTCATCCAGTCAAATGCTATCAGTCAGTTGCTGCATATACATGAATACAGAACACGGGTGACCATAATATATAAAGGATGGCCTGCTTCCTGCACACCATTAACTGGTTTATTTGTCAAACATACTAAGCACTGGCAAGGCCAAGAGTCCTGTGTTTAATATGTTAACACATTGGAGGGAGCCAGCAAGAGCAGTCAGAGATGGCCCTAGCTGTAAAGTAGTCTCTGATGCAGTGACGTGGAGGCCAGTAACATTAGGGCGGACATGACAACCCCACTGGGCTGATCCAGTCCAACATTGACAACATCTCAAGCTAAAGACTGAAGTAATCTGCTCGAAGAAACCCAATGGCAGAGGTAGGCACCTATATATTGTAAGCAGTAGGTCTGTTTGGGAACTGCACTCTCGAATTCCAGACCTAAAACACATTAGAAGCCGCATGAAGGATAATTATATCATTAATCAGTTCAGAAGGGCAAACTTTTCTTCAACATAAATGCAAAGTAGTTAGTTCCATGTGAGTTTATTTTTAGTATTAATTTAGCTTCTGCTTGACAACACTTGTTTTCATAGTTCTCATCTATTAAGAGAGGTTTCAGATCTATCACGCCACAAAATGTTAAGGCATTAGGATTCCATGCGGGATAAAAATTAATATGGGGTGCTACAGGACAGGCACATTGTTAGAATTTAAGGTGTTTATATTTGATTGTATTAATATTTTTAGTGTATTTACAGTAGAGTAATGAAGTGGTCAGATGGAATGTAAAAACAATGTTTTTACTATCTGAATTAGGTCACCTCTCTAGTGTTTTATTACAATGTTTGCAATAGTGCCAGGCCTTCTAAAACACCTGCAGGGTGGCTCAGTGAGGTGAACGTGCTGCTTATTGATACAGTGATCTGTAAGTTCCGAGTTCGAATCTAGGCAAGGCTGCTTCAGCCTTTTCGATCTCTACAGTCAGTAAATTCAGTACTATTACATTTGGTAATAGTAATATCTGTTAATTACACTGCTTATACGTTGAAGAAGTTTATTATAGAGTGCTATAAAAGCTATTATTAAAATGATAAGTTCTGTGCTGTGGTATTCGTGTATTGTGAAGCCCACTGAATGTACCACAGTGTTTCATTGGTACTTAGAGCTGAGGTGGCTAGGCTCATGCCTCTGGATGCTTGTAAGGCTCACCCAGAAAGCGCTGCCCAGGGGGCATATCTTGGTACAAACATCTTATTGGTCAAGGCTTTCATTTTCGTTTCCAAAGCTCTTGCAGGCAGCCATGAAGCCACAGACGTTACCGCTTTATCCAGCCCACTAAAAAAAAGCATCGACCACTATTCTGCAGCACCCCAAAGTCTTACCGCAGTTACTGCAGGACCACCTCCCAGGATTTGCACCACTCCCTGACAACTGTCTCCCAGAAATCTCAGCTTTTCTTCGTGCCAGCATGGTTACTGCAGTGATAAAGCATGTGTGTAGAGTGGACTCTGCCAGCGCCAGCCTTCATTACCACAGTGGCATCGATATATAGGTTCATCTTCTCTGATCTGGACAAAACCAACCTCATCAGTAAATGAACTCACCATCGGCTACAGCATGAATGTGAGAAGCAAAACCAGATTCTTTAGTGACCTTCTCCTAAAACATTGGCTCAAGTCTCACCCCGCGGCCTCTTCCAGAGCTGCCCAATCAATCCTACTTAAAGCAAACGGACCCTGGAGAAAGTCTGGAGAGGTAACCGGTCAAGGAAGGGCTCTACTCCTACTAAAAATCGACCTAATTCACAATAAAGGCAGAAAGCAGCCATCGTGGAACATGATTCCAAGAGCAGTGAAGCTCTGAATCCAGTGTAAAATATAAGGAGACTCCTCCTGCCACCACCACAATGTTGATCAATTCTTGCAGTCCAAAGATATTTTCACGCAACAAGTTGCTCACAGGAACTCTGTATCCTGCTGCCGTCTTGCAAAGCCATCAACCCTTGCCATAGAGGTGTCTCACCGACACATTTGCTCATGATTGAGCTAAACAACTTGAGCAAACAAATGTTTTTATCATTGTGGTAACATTTCTTAGCATAGCAGGACTGTGAAGTTATCATTGACTATCTCACACGTAGAGAGTGGTTCTCAGAACCTACAAAATTAATATTATTAGCTGTATACTAGGCAATTACAATTAATGTTTTCCAACTACATCCTTACGGCTCATATTGCTCTAGTGACTAACTGATTAAAGTACTCTAAAAGGTAGCATCATTTATAACAAGCAAACCTTGAAAATTATAATATGACCTTTCAAGGTCACCAATTAGCCTTCCAATCAAAGCATAACATAAAACTGGCCTTGGCCTGCATAAGAAAGGATTACTTGCTGACAACTCCTTACCATTCTTTACCCTTCGATGTGATGGAGAATATTCTTCGATGACAGCGAAACTTGGACATCATGGTGTAGACAGCCTGATTCCTCGGTTGTGTCAATCATGCATTTCAAGCGAGTGCCAACAGGTTCTCATGGGTCATGTGCAGGTTTAAGCAGACTCACTCTAAATCAACCCTCGACTCCACACTTAACCATATCTGCATGAGAGCACTGCCCTCCTGTGGCAGTGGGACTGACAGTGTTTCACACATACGCTAACGACATCTAAATGCCTTTCCTGTCCACGATCATCAGCCATCACACTATGCTTGCTAAGATACAGATCTAAGACGACAAATTCAATGTATCCCTGTACTTCAGCCACTGTCTTTGAAGCAGAAAGATGATCACAATGGGAACACACTGGTTTTAGATGGTAAAACAACTGCTGTTCCAAAATAATGAATTTTCTTTTGCATAAAAGTATCCATGAATGATCATTGTGACCAGTGGAATGTTCTCTGTCCATGCAGAGCAATGGAGGCGTCCCGGTCTCTGAGGCGGGCTTTAGCAGCACGTTGGCCAAGTACGACAGGAAGTAGATGGGTGGACCAAAAACCCATTCACTGCAGATGGATAGTAAAGGAATCAGCACTTTATAAAGCATTGATATGTGAAGCATCAATCTACTTCCTTCCTTACCTAAGCCACATCGGTAACCTTCCTGAGGCCTTCTCCCCTAGCGGCACTTAAAAAATAATAGATACTGGTAGGCTGCCACCTACCCACACCACTAGTGTAAACCTACCGCTCTGGCCGCCCAAATATTGTGAACATGTCCTGCATTCTGTCACCCTCTTAGGGAACCTTAGCAATGCGTCCCCTCTTCTCAACCAAATAAACAAAAAGTGTCCTGCCACCATTCCACACTACCCTTCATTCCAGTATACCTCAAGAATCCCTCCTTTTAGTAATATTAAAAATATAAGTGCTTGGCACCCTCTCCCACCACCCTCTGCATCATTCCCATCTTCTCCCCACCAAAGCTGCATTTACCATTCTCATTCAGAGGTCAGAGAGCTGGTGCCCCGCTGACAGTCGGTGAGAGCCCCTTCCAGTCTGTGAGAGCCCCTGGCAGTTTACGAGAGCCGCTGACAGTCTGTGAGTGCCACTGAGTTTACGAGAGCTCCTGTCAGTCTGTGAGACTCTATAGTCCAAGCAATAGTCCATGAGCCAAACTTAAAAATAAAGTTTGCTGGTTTAAAATTTAGGAAAGAACCTAAAGAAAGAAAGAACATGTGCTATCTATAATACACAGTACCCATGTCCAAATAATTGTATCAAAAAACTAATATTTAATGTTAATCAAACAAAGGACATATCAGAAATATATATATATATGTATATATATATTGATTACCAATCCAGTTCCCTCTGATGAAAGGAAGGCACTGACACCGTGACTTTGACTCAAGGAAAGATTTAATCCGACATGCTGCACAGACGCGTTTTGGCGGAAGCCTCCGCCTTGCTCATGTGTATATATATATATATACACAATACTGATTGCGCTCATACAGTTACACAGACAGTGTTAGGATTATGAACAATGACAAGAGTTTACGAGAGCCCCTGCCAGTCTGTGGGAGTCCCAGGCAGTTTACGAGAGTCGCTGACAGTCTGTGAGAGCCGCTGAGTTTACGAGAGCCGGGGTCGGCGAGGCCTGCAATCTCCTGCTAGCTGCGGGGTTCTGCAGGTCGTGACTGACAAGGGAGGCTTAGATTGCTTTTCCCCTCTCCTCACATTGGTCTGTGCTGACTAAAAATGAGGCGAGAGATGGTGGACTGTCAGTCACAGTTTCACTACCTCCCTTGGGTCTCTCGAGACCACAGGGAGATAGTAGATCATACTCTACAAGAGCTCTGGCTTTGGAGACCAGTGTTTTTGCTTCTATGATTTAAAAAAAGAGAATAACTAGCTTTTGAATCCGAGTGTCACAACAATGGCTTTCCACGGAGACCAGCATTTCTGTTTTCCAATCTTGTCCAATTCATGTATTGTCTTCAATTTAGTAAGCCATTAAAAAAGCAACATTTTCAGTCGGACATTCTGCAAAACCTTATATAGTCCACTTCGACAACTTTCACCTAAATATCAGACAGGGAGCCACACCAGATTTACTGCCCTATCATCCACTTGCTGTGAACGCACAACATTGTGCATACTGTAACACTAGCGGTTGTAGGAATACCATACATACAGATTCACAAACCGAATCCTCGTGTGCGAAAATATGCAGTCGCCCTCTTCTCTGTTATTAATGCTTTCAACCTGCATATTAACCTAGCGCAAAATGTGTGCTTGGAGGGAGGGTTATGCTCATATCTTCTTGTTTCATATTCACAGAGGGATGCTGTGAGTTGTGTACCTGGAACACTTCCCAGTCCCCTGCACCAACCTTGTCTACCCCAAGGCCAGTACAGTCAATTGCTCAAAGCTGATCGTAGATGGAACTGTGCTTGCCAGCACTGCTTGAACTATATACTCCATGACAAATGTAAGTCATGAGCAGTGGAGTACAGAATTCTTTTTCTACCCTGGGTAGGGTTGAAAAGTTATTGTTTGCATTGACAAGAAAGAACTGTTTAAGGCTCAACACGCAGGTACGAGTTCCCTGTACATGCATACTAAAACACACTAACAGCGTACCTAAATCTGAATTAAACTGCAAGAACAACAATGTGATGGATGGAATTCTTAAATTAATTTCATCCAGTGGCAGTCCTTTGGGCCACATTCCATTCCATCATTTTTCACCCACCATGCCTCTCTAAATAAAGGCCTGCCTATGAAGTAAACCACCTGAGCTGGTATCTAGTCTCATTCATAGCCCACGGGTTTAAATTCACATTGAGGAACTGCAAGCTGTAAAATCAACACCCAATTTGAGCATTATTTTTCAGCTGAATGTAGTCCATCTTTATTCTGCAGCAAACACCTTTTTGGCCCTCTCACACACAACCGATCTTGTTTCAGCCTCTCCTTGATTCCAGCTTTGACTGTTACTTGTGGCCTTTGTTGAAAATTCCAATTGACCAATTACAAGTGTTGTTTACTGGATTTAATTGCAACATAAAAGTTTTAGCCACAGGAATATATGCAGGTAGGAAAGGAAAATGCTACAAGTTAATTGAAATATCCGCTAAAACCATCATGCACAGTTAGATCTCAAAATGTAACGGATGTCCACTGATATTTACTCCACAGTAGTTGAATAGTTTTCTTTAATCCTTGTGCTAGCAACTTTATCCAGCAGAAAACAATATATAGGGATTTTTTAGTTGTTATATTGCAGGTGCTCTCTACCTGATTGTATCAGGACGCTTAACATGAGTAACAGTTGCGTTACAGATGGACACATTCATTCTGTTTGGCACTGTAAGTTTAAGAGATTTGCCCTGAATCGCAGGCTGTTGAGCTAACCTGCCATGACTCAAACTCTGTTCCCCAGCTTCAAGCTCAACCCTCTAGCCATTAGGCCTCACCCTCTCTCAGCTTACTTTTTAGATCGAGCATTCGAGACCTCTTGCATATACTTTAGTATATACTTATTATTATATACTTATATGTGTATATACTTTGTGGGCTCTGGAGATCATCCCTAGGACTTGTCTGCTTCCGCTTAGGGACTTTTGTTTCTGTTCAACTGCCTCTATTTAACTTTTTAGAAAACGACCAGCAGAGGTCAGTAAAATACCAGAATTGCTTTCTCCTGAGGGACTTTGTTTTTGTTATTTTTCTGGCAACTGCCTCGATTTAACTTTCTTGATAGAACACGACCAGCAGAGGTCAATAAAATACCAGAAACACTTAAGCATTCTCTAGATTCCAGTCCATAGAAATTGTCTTTCACGAGCACCAGTAGACCATAATATTTCTTTCAAATCTTGTATTTTCAGTGATATGACCACCAAGGCCCTGATTTTATATTAACCCCTTCGATGCTCATGACGGAACGGTTCCGTCATGAGGAACAGTGGAGCTGTGCTGATGACGGAACCTTTCCGTCATGACCACACCCATTATCATTATCCTTCAGCACCGGAGGGGAATATGTCTAGCAGCGATGAGGTTAAAAACTGAGCTTTGGACTATACCATTTCCCGCTGAAAGGCAGCATTTTTCCGCATCTGTTCACATACGTGTCACGCAACTGTGTTAACTTTCCCTCCAGGTTAAAGAACAATAGATGTTTCGGCACCCAGGCTGATGTGTTGCATAGCTAAATACATATAAGGTCCCATAGGTGAGACCATTGCATTGCAAATGCATGTTTGTGAAGTCTTTGCACAGATGCCTACTATTAGAACTGCGGTTCTCTAGTTGGCTGAGGTAGGTACCATAGTCCAAATAGGGACCCTTGCTTCTAAGTCAGGGAAAGGAAGGAAACCTTCTCAGATAGCCCCTGCTCACCCCCTTGGTAGCTTGGCACGAGCAGCCAGGCTTATCTTCAAAGCAAATGTGTAAAGTATTTGCATCCAGGTCTCAGCAACCCAATGATGACACCACAAATGGACTCCACACGAGTTTCATAAAAAAAAGATTTATATGTTTATAAAAAAGATATACGATGACACCACACGATAAAAATACAACAAATGCATATTTGTAACATTTCACCTTGCTGGTTATTAGGCCAGCAAGCCCTTGTAGTTTCTTGCAGTATTAATGAGCAATTCTCGATGATCCAATACAGTCCTAAACAATGCTATGCAGTTCGTAATGCAAGAATCAGGCACTTCGTAATGTTAAAATAATGCAGCTCGTTATGCAAAAATAATGCAATGCGTATGCCGCAATCGGGCAGTTTGCTATGCAAAAATAATGCAATGCGTAATGCAACAATCAGGCAGTTCGTAATGCAAAAATAATGCATTGCGAAATGCAACAGTCAGGCTGTTCGTAATGCCAACAATAATGTACTCTGGCACTGATCACTGTGCTCTGGATGGTCTCTGTCACTCTTACTGACTCGCAGTCAGCTACTGACAAAATATGCCCCCAACACTGGTATGGTGTAAAACAAAGTGCAGCTCCACACTCCGGCCTCGGTACTGCCACTCCTTGGCAAGTATGGGCCACAATACGAACTTGAGCAGAGGCTCGCGCTGCAAAGGTGGGAAAGGCTGAGAGCGTTTCTCGTAGCCTGCACCCCGCCCCAGGCTCGACACACGCATGCTCGCTGAGCGTTACCTGGAGGGTGCGACCTCTCTCTCCTCTCTTCACGGCTTGGACTTTAGGACACAGCACACGGCAAAGTCCTTTAAAGCAGGGGGACACAGCACAAAGCAAAGTCCCTTAGCCTCTCCTTGGTTAAATCAGCAAACTGCAGGCCAGCCCCAGAACACACAGCAAGGGTCAGTCCTTTCCTTCAGTCTCTTTAGCTGTTTCTACCTTGGCAGAGGTTCCTCTTGACCACAAAGTAGTTTCAATCCTTTTCAGTCTTGAACAGTTCCATTCCAACTTTCAGGGGTTTCAGCTCTCATAGTTATCCCCCTAAATGTCTTTGTGTTCAGGGGGGCACTGACCCCTATTCAAACCTGTTCTGGGTGTCTCCCTGCTAGTGACACCTTCATCCTTTGATAGTGGGGGTCTGGATTCTCAATCACTCAGCAGGAGATTGAGCCATTGTTTTATGGCAGCAGCCCAGGCCCCTTTACCTCCAGGGGCTACTGCTCCCCCATACACTCCAGATACAGGTCAGCCTGTTGCTGTGTCACCACCTCCCCTGGGTCAAGACATTCCCCAGAGCCTATCACATTCAAATCCAGACAGTCAGTACACAGCCAGGCAGAGACACACGGAAATGTTAGAACACAAAATATCACCAACTTCTTAAACAATTTTTTCTTAACACACAATGCAAAAACCCCCTTCACAAAAATGTGTTATTAAATTGTGAGTTAAGGCACACTAAACTTCACCTCTCCGTCTTAAGCATATGGGAAGATAGACTGGAAACATATTACACAGCCTTCCCCATTCTGTCCCATGGGCAAGATGGCCGCTCCTGGAGATACAACCATTACTTTAGCATCATTCCATTACTAGCTGAATGAGCCCATCTAGTCATTACTTACAATGCAGTCAGACACTGGAGACCTGTGATCCTCAGCGGAGACCAGTAGGTCACAAAAGAAACATAAGTGCCTTATTGTCAGGCGCCATATGTGTGTTACTTATAGAAAAAGCCAGAAGACTTGAGTTGCCTGATTTTTCAGAAGACTCGAAGCTCATTCCTACCTACCCTGTGCATTTACTTAGTTTTAACGTTTGAGGAAGTACACAGGTAGGTTTGATAGCTATTTCTGGTTCAGGGGCTATAAAATACAATTTAGGTAGTTGCTGCTCACATATGCTCAATGCCCAAGCACATAGACAGCAACAGCGGTAACCCTCGATCACACACCATTCTCGTTGGACTACAAAGTCTTCCTCCAGTAGGAGAGACTGTTATCAAATCATGGGTGACCAGAGGACCCTGTGTCACTGAGACACTACTTTTCCATTCCTATATTAGAATCATCATCATCAAGTTTATTTGTTTGATTAATTAAAAACCAGATGACCCTGTGTCACTGAGACACTACTTTTCCATTCCTATATTAGAATCATCATCATCAAGTTTATTTGTTTGATTAATTAAAATCTTACAAAAATGCATTTTTAAATATCTTCAAGCAATAAAAAGTTTAAAAACACCATGCACGTAATTATTCTAATATTACATAATTTAAACGAAATCTAAATGATGTTTTCCTTAAGATTTTTAGCAATCACAGATAAAAAATTTACAAATGCAGAGTTCATTAATACATCATTCGGGTTTAGACATGCCATTAGCGCTTGTCTGCATGTTCTTATACCTCTAGCATTAAATAATCTCTTAAGGGTTACTTTCCTTTCTACCTCTATTACAGGGTACAGACATAGCAGATGCAAAATATCTTCTTGACCACATCTACATATCGTATTGTCCTCAATAGTCTTCCATGGTGGCAGATGGCACAAACCTGGCCAGAGTTCAAAACGTACTTTTATAAAAGTTCGCTTACTTTGCTGTGACCAAGGCGTTTCAAGATATTTTTGGACTTGTTTTTTTTTTTTGTTGTAATCATTTATAATTGGCCATGCGTGCCTTCTTTTTACCAATAGTTCTTTGTCTTTTACCAGCGAAAGATGAATAGCCAGCTTGTTAATTGTTTTTTTGAAGCTTTCCTGTGTAATTGTGTTTTCCCAAATCTGTATTATTCCAAATTCTTCCTTTGCTTTATTTAAGTATGCCCCAGCTTGCAGCTTCCGGTTGTCTCTTACTTCTTGCCATAATGTTCGAGTCAATTGATTGTCCAGGTCATTTTTTACACGATTCCAGACTTTCAGGATTTGACCATGCCGGGCATATTGCTGATTATTTATCCCAAACTCCAGCCTTACCTGTGCTTGTGAGGCATTACATGGTAGCTGGAATAGTATCTTGTAGGTTTTCGCCACTGCGTTGTTAATTAGTTCTGCATCCTTATGGTTTAGAACTTCAGAGCCGTATGTCAGGGTTGGTAATAATTTAGCTGATATGATTTTTAAACGAGGACCATATGACAGTGTAGTTAGTTTCTTTTGTATGGTTCTAAATGCAGCCACCAAACTGTTTGCTTTCCTTTCCTATATCTAGCTTTTATATACCACTGTTATGATCTGGTTCAGTTTTCTCAATTACAATTAACGAAGACTACAACTCCCAGAAATCACTGATATGTAAAAGCAAAGTCCAAGAACTGAAAGTGGTGTTCCAGTGACATGGAGCATCTGATCACCTTATTAAAATCAAAACTGCCAACATCTCCATAGAGCTGTGTTATGATCACCCACCACAACCTGTTCATGTGATAGGTTACCATCTCAAGGCTCAGAGAAAATACAGGTGAAACACCTCCCCTCAGCTCCAATGCACGCTACATCCCCATCACATGTCCATTTGGGTGAATTATTTGGGGGAGTTGGGTGGAGGAGGGGGAGGGGCAATGGAACTCAACAACTTAATCCTGCCCAGATCCGACATTACATTTTTAAGGGTATTGGGTTAATGAACCCAATCAAGAAAAAAAAAGATTCCAGCCCTATCATGGCCAAGCCAAAGAGCCTTCCCTAAACTGCAAAATGTGTCATCTCCTATTCCCCAGACCCTCTGGCGCACAGAAGCACTTGTCTCAGCACTTGCTTGAGACACCAGAGGCCTCATGAACCACAAGGGTAGTTATCCCAAGCAAAGTAGCTTCCCTTCAACTGCAAGAACACTTACATCTGCCACAAACCCGCTCTGGGTATCAAGTGCTGTCACGCGTGAGCTCGCAGGACATCTGCACCACAAAGACAGCCACCTGAAATCTCACAACCCGAGAACCACAAGAGGTGTTGTCTCAGACCCACAGCATCATTTACTAAAGAACGGTCACACATTTGCCACCATCTCCCTCAAAGGCCAAAAGCAGCCACCTCACATTATCCCTCCATCAAGAGTGGTTACTTACCTGTGGCCAGAAGCCCCTCTTTCACCACAAAAGCAGTTACTGTGGTCCTGGATCACATGAAAAGCCACGTCAGGCCCCACAGCCCTACTAGGACACAAGAACAATCATCTCACACCTTGCAAAGCCCATAGACTACAACAGCATTCGCCCAACGCTCACTGTATCCCGTCAGACCCCAAGAGGGGTCACGTGATACGCACTGCCTCCTTCGACCAGTGTGTGCGCTTCAAATATCGCTGTTCACCAATTTTCACTTTGTCAATGTATGTTGGTTTTTGGAAACATTTATTGTTTGGGACTAACAGTTACCTTAACCCCTTTCCATGGCGCCCCACTGAGAACAAATGCTCTTTTCATCCGGTTACAGCAGTTGTGTAAGGCTAAATGAGAAGAGTTAATATAACACCCAAGATAATGTGCTGCATGGCTAAATACTTTAAAGTTTCCTAAAGGCGAGACCGTTGCACTGCAAATGCTTGTTTTTTTTCTTATAACGGCCGCTGAGCAGCATGGTACCAACGTACAATGAGATTTTTTTTTATCGTAAATCTTGTCTGGCAATAATCTCGCTTAAACGTCCACTTGTTTCCGTCAATCCATGGAAAGATCCAGCCACCTCCTCCGATTACATTGTGAATCAGCTTAACACTCATCGGCAGGTAAAATTAAATGCGAATGAAGAATTTCTGTCGTGGAGGTGGATTCAGTCGATCCCTGACCCTTCTCGCACTTTCATTACTGTTTTTGAGGTGGCGGTCAGCTCTGCAGGCACGTGGCGGCGCCTGTCATCTTTCCAGTCTTTCAACACTGCACTCCTTACCGTGCGCCACTCCTGGCAGGCTTCGGTGTTGGGACTGAGATGTACCCCCGGGGCGCCTGCACGCAGTGAAGGTGCAAGTTACCACGGATGGATCAGAAGTGTTCGCTCTGGCAGGTACAGGGTGTTTCCACAGCCGGGGGAGTCTGTCAGGCTTTGCGAAATATTAATTGGCTCCCAAAGAGCGAATAATTTTCCTATCTGCGGGTTACTTTTGTTCCTTACTTTATTCAAATGCATACACAAGAGAAATAATAATTAATACTTATAAAACGACAATAATAATAAAAAAGCTTTTTATATAGCACAAGCTTTGCATTAGTCTTGCTGCGTGTTCACACTAAACAAATACGGTAGCTGTAAATAACAAGGCTGTTGTCCTCCTGTGATTGTTGTCTACATAGGGTGCCCTCTTCCCCACTCTTAATGGGGTGCCCTCTTCTCTACTCTACATAGGGTTCCCTCTTCTCTACTCTACATAGGGTTCCCTCTTCCCTGCTCTACATGGGGCGCCCTCTTCCCTGCTCTACATGGGGTGCCCTCTTCCCTGCTCTACATGGGTTGCCCTCTTCCCTGCTCTACATAGGGCGCCCTCTTCCCTGCTCTACATGGGGCGCCCTCTTCCCTGCTCTACATGGGGCGCCCTCTTCCCTGCTCTACATGGGGCGCCCTCTTCCCTGCTCTACATGGGGCGCCCTCTTCCCTGCTCTACACGGTGTGCCCTCTTCCCTGCTCTACATGGGGCTCCCTCTACCCTGCTCTACATGGGGTGCCCTCTTCCCTGCTCTGCATAGGGCGCCCTCTTCCGTGCTCTACATGGGGCTCCCTCTACCCTGCTCTACATGAGGTGCCCTCTTCCCTGCTCTACATGTGGTGCCCTCTTCTCTGCTCTACATAGGGTGCCCTCTTCTCTGCTCTACATAGGGTGCCCTATTCCCTGATCTATATAGGGTGCCCTCTCCCCTGATCTATATAGGGTGCCCTCTTCCCTGCTCTACATAGGGTTCCCTCTTCCCTGCTCTACGTAGGGTTTCCTCTTCCCTGCTCTACATGGGGCTCCCTCTACCCTGCTCTACATAGGGTGCCCTCTTCTCTGCTCTACATAGGGTGCCCTCTTCCCTGATCTATATAGGGTGCCCTCTCCCCTGATCTATATAGGGTGCCCTCTTCCCTGATCTATATAGGGTGCCCTCTTCCCTGATCTATATAGGGTGCCCTCTTCCCTGCTCTACGTAGGGTTCCCTCTTCCCTGCTCTACGTGGGGCTCCCTCTACCCTGCTCTACATGGGGCTCCCTCTACCCTGCTCTACATGTGGTGCCCTCTTCCCTGCTCTACATGTGGTGCCCTCTTCCCTGCTCTACATGGGGTGCCCTCTTCCCTGCTCTACATGGGGTGCCCTCTTCCCTGCTCTACATGGGGTGCCCTCTTCCCTGCTCTACATAGGGTGCCCTCTTCCCTGATCTATATAGGGTGCCCTCTCCCCTGCTCTATATAGGGTGCCCTCTTCCCTGCTCTACATAGGGTTCCCTCTTCCCTGCTCTACATAGGGTTTCCTCTTCCCTGCTCTACATGGGGCTCCCTCTACCCTGCTCTACATAGGGTTCCCTCTTCCCTGCTCTACATAGGGTTTCCTCTTCCCTGCTCTACATGGGGCTCCCTCTTCCCTGCTCTACATAGGGTTCCCTCTTCCCTGCTCTACATAGGGTTCCCTCTTCCCTGCTCTACATAGGGTTTCCTCTTCTCTGCTCTACATGGGGCTCCCTCTTCCCTGCTCTACATGGGGTGCCCTCTTCCCTGCTCTACATGTGGTGCCCTCTTCCCTGCTCTACATAGGGTTTCCTCTTCCCTGCTCTACATAGGGTTTCCTCTTCCCTGCTCTACATAGGGTTTCCTCTTCCCTGCTCTACATGGGGCTCCCCCTTCCCTGCTCTACATGGGGCTCCCTCTTCCCTGCTCTACATGGGGCGCCCTCTTCCCTGCTCTACATGTGGTGCCCTCTTCCCTGATCTATATAGGGTGCCCTCTTCCCTGCTCTACATAGGGTGCCTTCTTCCCTGCTCTACATAGGGTGCCTTCTTCCCTGCTCTACATAGGGTGCCTTCTTCCCTGCTCTACATAGGGTTCCATCTTCCCTGCTCTACATAGGGTTCCATCTTCCCTGCTCTACATAGGGTTCCATCTTCCCTGCTCTACATAGGGTTCCATCTTCCCTGCTCTACATAGGGTTTCCTCTTCCCTGATCTACATAGGGTGCCCTCTTCTCTACTCTAAATAGGGTGCCCTCTTCTCTACTCTAAATAGGGTGCCCTCTTCCCTGCTCTACATGGGGCGCCCTCTTCCCTTCTCTACATGGGGTACCCTCTTCCCTGCTTTACGTGGGGCGCCCTCTTCCCTTCTCTACATGGGGTACCCTCTTCCCTGCTTTACGTGGGGTGCCCTCTTCCCTGCTCCACTATTCAATGAAAGGATTCATGTTTCAGTTTTCCTTCCTTATCCAGTGTGCCTCAGTTCCCTAAAACCTCCCCTGCATGGTATAGCAGGGAGCAGCACGGTCTCTGGTGTTCATCCACCACTGCCGTCACAGGCTCAAATGCGAACCGAGACCAGCCCTCTCTGGAGAGACCTTAAAGACATATCATTTGATCTATCCCTTTCTGTGGTTGTAGTCTTAGCCCTCTCAGAACGCGCTGGTGTACTTTTGACTTTTTGTGTCCCAAAAGTCCTGCTAAATAATAAATAAATAATAGATCACTCCACAGGCTGGGAATCAAAAGCCCTTTGTAGGTTCCTCGTGATCTGTTGAACAGGTCAGAGCAAGGGCTGAGGTTGGTGTAATTTATTTTAAAAAGGCACATGTCTATCATTTCAGTTGTTTCTAAATCCTGTAGAAAATCCCCAACACATAGAATATATAATAATTCACTGCATAGTGCATTGAGTCTCGCCCCAAGCCAAGTCTCTGGCTTTGGGGCATCGAGAGGCCTGGAGCCAAGGGGCCATGAAGATAGGGAAACCCTGCTATAGAGCGACAACGGGGCAGGAGTATTTCAGAGATAAAGACAGTGGGTGAAGGGATTTAACAACGATGAAGATGAGGGACAGGAGCGCAGATGAGACAATTATATGAATCGAAGAAACACAAGAGGGTGGAATCACAAAGGCATTGATGAGTATGCAAAGTTTTCAGTCGCTGCTGCTGCTTGCAATAAGAAAATTGTGGGGCAACAGTAGAAAGGGGTGGAATTAATAATAAAAAAAACCTTACCTGATGCTGCTGGCAGCCTCACGCCTCAGTGCTCCCCTGTTTCCTGTTCCCAGCAGTCCCTGGGACACCATCAGAGACTCCCCATCCAATCCACGCGCTGCTCTAATGCTGCTTGAGAGCAGCGCGAGGTTTGGCCTGGGTGGGCTGGTTTAACGCTCGCTCAGGCACAGAGTCTGCAGTTTCTCCACCCAGCTGTGAAATACCACTGGTTGGAGAAACCCACCTGTGCATGTTAGTTTGGCCGGCCGTCTTAGGCCGGCCAAACTGACATGCGCACTTATAAGCAGGTAAGGGCGGTGGGGCCAGGTGGCGGGGATTTCGACAGACGAGGATGAGCTCAAATGTATTTATTTAATTTTCCCTCGTGGTCTTCTGTTGAATCCCCCGCAACCCGGGCCACCGCTCTTACCTGCACGGGCCGCGGCTGCTTTTAAGTGCTCTCCACTCCTCCTCCGACCCATGGCTCAGCCCATCCCTCCTTGCACACGCTTGGCTCAGCCACCTGCTGAAAAATGCAATGATAATAAAATATTATATTTTCCAGCTGCTGGCTTTGAGCCAGTGGGGCGATGCTCCTCTGCCATTGTGGAGAAGCCGCCACTGAAAGGAGTACTTCTGTAGCACTACTTCACATATTTGTGTTAATTGTCCCCAAAACCTCTAAAATGAGAATTCTCATATGAGAATTCTCATATACAGTTAGTTCAGTTAGAGAAGAGTGGTCCTATTTGCACTTTTACAAATAGGGAGTTGTAAGTTTCAGGGATTATTCACAAGAGCACCACTGTATTACTACTACATGCACTCATCAATGACTTTTGAAGTCGGTGTTTTGCAGTAAGGAATCATTATTTCATAAGAATACAATTTGTAATTTGAAAACGTCACAAAATTAAATCATGCATGCAAATTGAAAAGCTGTCCAAAATAAAGTGATTGAAATAGACAATAGAGAGTGAAAATATAAAAAAAAACAGAGGATATCTTGGAAAACCTACATGTGCCTTGTATTCTCTGCAGAGGTAGATGTATTTTTAGCCTTCAGTATCATCAGATAAGTATTTTTGTTGCAGCTAATTTAGATCTGCTGCTATGAAAGTTACAGCTCCTGCTATAAGGCTGGTCTCCTCATCAAAACCGGGTCTGTTCGTTCGCACAAACGATGGTGCTGCCTGCACTGGCGATGCTTTTAAAAAGTAAAGTGGTGGCCAAGGTGCTGTGAGGGCCACAGACAGCAGGCCCTGTGGCTTCCCCCATGTCCTCTTATGAAGCTGCATGTGGTTGATTTTCTGTTGTTGGCATGCCCATTTATCTACACCCATAGCCTACGATTCAGGGCATGTGTAATTCACCCGGTGTTGTTAATGTGCCTTCTTTGTTGGTTTGGTACCCTGCGACAAAAGTGTGTAGAATTCTTTCATGCACTGGCACACGCAGCTGATGCAGACTTATTGAACACACTAGAAAGCACGCTTTTGCCCATAATGATTCCCAAGTCTCGGTTTATGCCATGTGTGGCTTTTAAAGAAGTTCACCAGATTCTCTGGTGGATGAATATAGCTTTCTTGGGGAAAGAAACCCTGAATAAAATAGTTTTTGAAAACTGGATTATGGCTAAATATGGGAATACGGTTCCACTGTAGTAACTGAAATATGATAATATTGCGAACGTTGTATGCTGTATGTTTAATGTATGGACTCTTTTATGATATCTGTGTATTTCATAGAGGGATAAAAGCAAATCTGTAGGTGAACAATAGACAAAGTGTAGTCTAGGGTGCTTTTAGGATCCTTGTAAGAGTTCCTATATTATGATAGAAATAGGTAGCAGCAACCGTTATAAATCATGAGGCAAACTGTCATTTAAAATAGCTTCACATTTGAAATGATCATATCTGTATGTTGCAAGAGTTCTGATTTACTGTATGCGGCCATGTATGGGTTTTTTACAGGAATTCTCAGGTTTGTCTTTTGGAGACCTGGATGAGATTCGCATCCAGGTGACCAGGCTCATCAGTGGCAGCCGGGGAGTCACCAAGTGTCACACAGGAAATACCCCCTTCTCTTCTTGAGAGGGACTGGAATCAGATCCAGGTGACCGAGATCACCGGTGGCAGCCAGTGAGTCACCAAGTGTCACAAAGGAAATACCCCTTGTCTTTAGAGGGACTGGAATCAGATCCAGGTAACCCAGATCACCTGTGGCAGCCGGGGAGTCACCTAGTGTCACACAGGAAATACCCCTTGTCTGCTTGAGAGGGACTGGAATCAGATCCAGGTAACCCAGATCACCTGTGGCAGCCGGGGAGTCACCTAGTGTCACACAGGAAATACCCCCTTGTCTTCTTCAGAGAGACTGGAATCTGATCCAGGTAACCCAGATCACCTGTGGCAGCCGGGGAGTCACCTAGTGTCACACAGGAAATACCCCTTGTCTTCTTGAGAGGGACTGGAATCAGATCCAGGTAACCCAGATCACCTGTGGCAGCCGGGGAGTCACCTAGTGTCACACAGGAAATACCCCCTCGTTTTCTTGAGAGGGACTGGAATCCGATCCAGGTGACCAGGATCACCTCTAGTAGCCGGGAAGTCACCAAGGGTCACACAGGAAAAAAAAACCTTGTCTTCTCTAGAGGGACTGAAATCAGATCCAGGTGACCAGGATCACCGGTGGCATCCAGGAAGTCACGTGGTGTCACACAGGAAATACCCCCTCGTCTTCTTGAAAGGGATTGGAATCAGATCCAGGTGACTAGGCTCATCATGGCAGCGGTGTCACCTAGTGTCACACAGGAAATACCCCCTTGTCATCTTGAGAGGGACTGGAAGCGGATCCAGGTGATCGGGATCACCGGTGGCAGCCAGGAAGTCACCAAGTCACACAGGATATACCCCCCCCTCATCTTCTTGAGGGAGAATAGAATCGGATCCAGGTGACCAGGCTCATCCAGGTGACCAGGCTCATCGGTGGCAGCCGGGGAGTCACCTAGTGACACACAGGAAATTACCCCCCTCGTCTTCTTGAAAGGGACTGGAATCAGATCCAGGTGAGCAGGCTCATTGGTGGCAGCTGGGGAGTCACCCAGTGACACACAGGAAATACCCCCCTCGTCTTCTTGAAAGGGACTGGAATCAGATCCAGATTACCGGTGGCAGCCGGGGAGTCACCCAGTGACACACAGGAAATACCCCCTTCATCTTCTTGAGAGGGACTGGAATCGGATCCAGGTGACCAGGCTCATCATTGGCAGCAGTTTGTCACCTAGTGTCACACAAGATATACCCGCTCGTCTTCTTGAAAGGTTCTGGAATCAGATCCAGGTAACCCAGATCACCTGTGGCAGCTGGGGAGTCACCTAGTGTCACACAGAAAATACCCCTTCGTCTTCTTGAAAGGGATTGGAATCAGATCCAGGTGACCAGACTCATTGGTGGCAGCTGGGGAGTCACCTAGTGTCACACAGGAAATGCCCCCTCGTCTTCTTGAAAGGGACTGGAATCAGATCCAGGTGACCTAGCTCATCGGTGGCAGCTGGGGAGTCCCCCAGTGACACACAGGAAATACCCCCTTGTCTTCTTGAAAGGGGCTGGAATCAGATCCAGGTGACCTAGCTCATCGGTGGCAGCCGAGGAGTCACCCAGTGACACACAGGAAATACCCCCTTGTCTTCTTGAAAGGGACTGGAATCAGTCCAGGTGACCAGGCTCATCGGTGGCAGCCGGGGAGTCACCTAGTGACACACAGGAAATACCCCCCTTGTTTTTTAGAGACTGGACAGTATGCCAGGTCAGCCTATGACTTAGCAGTCCAATTTTGGTAGAGAAAGGAGAATAATTCACTGAGGCCAGTCTTGGCCAGAGAAGGAGCACCAAACCTGGCCCAAGACAAAAGGCTGACTCCACCAGCTACAGAAACTATTGCTTAGTGTCGGTCTGGAGTAGCGTCTCTAAGGGGAAATGGCCACTACAACGCTACCGTTTCCACGCAAAACTTTACCACGCATGCATTACAACGCATGCGTAGTTACCCCGAAAGCCATTACCACGCATACCTTAACTACGAGATACGTAGTAAAGGCTTGTATGGTAAAGTCGAAAATTTGGAGATGGGGCTTGGGGGGTCTCCCCCCAAACATAAAAAAAAGCGAGGGAATAAAAAGGGGGTGGGGGGGCTCTGCCCCCCCCCCCCAAAAAAACCTGCACCTGATGTGAAGCGAAGTGGAGGCAATCAGCGTCGTTGGAGAGGAAACTGAAAGAAACTTCCGCTTCCTCTTTACGACGTACAACATCAAAAAGGAAGATGCAGGACAGGAGACGACGTGAAGAGGTAAAGGGAATTTTAGTTAAAAAAAAAAAATTGAGGGTTAAGGGCAGGGGTAAATATAAGAACGATTGGGGGGGAGGAGTATAACCTTTAGCACAAGTATGCCTTTAACATGCAAAAATTTACAAAGAAAATCTGTGTAAATCTATGCCTGGTAAAGGAATATTCGTGGAATAGGTTATGCGAACAAAATGCATTCCGTTGTAACGCATGCGTGGTAAAGGCATGCGTTGCAACGGAATGCGTTTTAACAGCATACAACGGTCTCTAAGTATATTCCTTGTGCAACACTACATCTTCAGAAGAGGGCTACCTATATGTAGATTGTGATGAGCACATCTCCTTCCTGGGGCTAATGAGCCACCAGCGTAGTAGATGAGTAGGGGAATCCACTCAAAAAGGACATTTTGGACGGTGTTCCCTTCGAGTCATAAAGTCCCCAGTGACTTAGAGTATCGCAAGCCACCATATCCGACTCTACCCTATACAGGGCGTAATCTTCAATGTCAGAGTTTCCCCTCCCCAGCAGTGGTAGTTGTGGTGTGTGACATTTGTGTAAAGCTTTCCTCAGGAAGGGTTACAGGTGGGTGCCTGAGTTTAAGGATCCAAAGTTTCTAGAAATTAGCTTTTTCAGGATGGGAGACATGCGAACAGACGTAAAAAAACTGATGGTGTTCATAGATGACCTGAGGTGGTCAGTATGTATGTATGTATGTATATGTATGTGTGTATGTATATATAAGTAAGAGAGCAGACTGTTGGCACACAGCATCCAGTACCAACTGATTGATTGATATGAGATCACACTTTCATTTGACAATTGGAGCAAGGAAATTGGCATGCTGAGAGGCGATAGTAGAGTTGTGAGGTGGGCTGAGAAGGGCTATAATGGGTCATTAACATGTTACGTAAATAATCCAGTAGCAGCGGCGTTAGAAAGTTATAGCCACAGGACATTTTGGTACTTGCAAACGAGTGTCCGTCAAGAATTCTAATGACTATAGCTGGACGAGTAATAATGCCCCGAGCCTCGCTGGGCCATGGGGTCAAACCGAAAATCCTTGTCTAGGGGGACTGCCGAGCCAGATTAGTGCGTGGCTGGCACCCCTAGAAATACGATCCACGAGATCCAGCGAGGGAACAGCTAGGTACCGAGAGGGTGCAGAGCGTTGCGGGCGGTGTGCCATTGTCGCTCCCACCCCCCTCCTGAGTTCTATGGGGCGTGGTTCACTTTTTGTACAAACTTCTAGGTTCCTCGTAATAGAGGTAAATCCCCAACTTATTAGTTTGTTTCTTTTATTGCACCTTTTTTTACACATAGTGCTATTTTTAACTTTCACTGCCTTTAGCAGGGTGGGCCTTAGCGCGCCCACACCTGTTAAGGTAACACTCGCTAACTGGTCCTGAAGAAAGCCCTGTAAAGTCACACATACCACGGGCAGAAACATGTTGACCTCTCTTTAACGGGGAAACACCAGTATATTTTATTTGGTTAGTTCTCCCTACACATAGCTAGTTTTTATTATGTCAAGTTGACCAGCTAATAAATGATTTTTTGATACAACTTTTGACATTTTTAAATTCACTCAACCCCTTTTTCACATTCTTCCTTCACACAAACCTGCTCCGCAGTCTCCTGGCGTCGCAGCACACCGGGGAGGTAGTCGATCTCTCCCGGTGGACCCGATGATGAAGCATGTCACCACTAGGGTGAGTGAGGGTTTCCTGAAAAAATCTTGTATTTTTTCTTGAAATTGGTCTGTTTTTCTGACCACATACAACTGGCCTCAAATCCTACGTGCTATAACGCTTCTCTGACGGACACTCTTCCTTTGTTTATTTGATAACTGACTGGGGTCTAAGAGTGCCCTGTAACCCTATCTCTCCCTTTGTTGATTGACCCCTAGAAATATCCCATCTATTAATGGACTCTTGCCACAACACTAGGCGCAGGGTTTTACGCTACGCACCGAAATACTTCCAGACCTTCAAGGGTATGTTCTGTGTTTTTAAATTTTTCCATTAAAATAGCTGTCGAAATGCAGAGAGCAAAGTTGATCTCCAAACTTTGGTCTATACAGAGGAGTTTATTCAAAAGCCTTGAAACCGAGAATACTCTCTGGGTCCTGTTTGCTTCGTCTTTTTGTGAATTTACTTTATTGTCTTAATTGAGTTGTTACTCCTGCCTTTTTTTCTACGTGTAATTCAGTCAAAATTAACATTGTACCACCGAAATTAGCAGCAGTGCTGTTTTCATACATGTTGTTCGCTAAACTGACCCACTAGCATGTTCCAAAGGTTCATTTTCTTCTGTCCTAGTTCACCATTTGAGATTGAACTCTGCTGGGTCTGTCTGACTTGTTTCTGGAAGGATTATAGGTTGCCTGACCGGTGTTTCACTTGATTTTTGTACTTTGCATGGCCTCATTACTGAACAAGATGTACTGATTCTTGTAAGGGCGCTATGTGCAGAGAATTGATGTTTGGAGGAAGCAAATACATAGTTAATGTTGATTGCCTCAGCAGTATCTATTCAGATCCCAACTCTAATCGGGGCTACCTTACTTGCAACCCAATTGTGTGCACTGCACCTCATTTTGGTCCACTGCAACATTTAGGGGCCTGAGAGGGATTCAGTTTGGAGTTTACTCGGCATAATATACTCTTATATGATTTGATGAGAGAGAGAGAGAGAGAGATCACCTGACGTCCGCATGACCTACTGAATTGTTTGAGTAGTGGGGGAAGAGCTCTTACATCTTTGTTCATATTTCCAAGTTACTTTTAATAAGTGTCATTTTAATGGAGGGATATACTCCATTGTACTAAACTGAAACAGAAGTTATTGTAGAGTTATCGTGGTTTTCGTTATCATTGTTTCAATTGCATCATCTACGTGATAATCCTTTCACTGGATCCTCTCATGTCCCGATTCTAAGATGCATGCCAGATCTCTGACTGAGCTCACAGTATGTGCTGTTTTGCCCGCCTTTGCTTGTAATGGCAATCTGCATCGGGCTCGCCACGTTCAACTAGTGCATTCAGAACTGGTGAAGCAGTTCTACTGCTGGCCATTGGAGGGAGCCATTTACTAATAGATGAAAGTAGGGTGAGTTTTATTTGTGTGCTAATTGTCAGGAGCAGCAGCCTGATGCAGGGAGGAATCGTTAAGACACAGAAGGTTCTCGTGGGTTCTGAACAATGTTCCCTCTAATTTTTTTCCTCCGTGTGCGGCAGTGCAAGCTCCCTGTGCACTGCAACCAAGTTATGTGCGCCAATCAACTGGACATGCAAGCGAGTGCTGCGCTCAGCAGTATAAATCTATGGCAAGTAAGTGCCTCAACTTCTGTTTACAACGAGAGTGAAAACAGGTGCGTTACACACACATATAGCTCTTTATAATGGGGTCTAGAGACAGTTTTGCAACGTGCATACATACCTTTGTGACATGAATTGTTGTTTACTCCTGTAGCACCTACACCCTAGGTTTAGAAAAGGACTGAACATAGAAGGTTGAACCATTATAATCTTTTTCTGAACAGCAGGGTTGATGCAAGCAGTTTAGAAGGAGGCAGTTTTATTGAGTTTGAACCCAGATCCATGCTGGCCATATCAGTGAAATATGCGGACATTTTTCCTAATGTAAATTACCAACACCAAGGCACATTGAGCAGCACCCGCAGGTTTTCTGCTTTATTGTTACGAACAAGAATATGCAGACTGTGAAGGAGCTCTCTTATTTACAATTTAAGTTGGCCCAAAACAAAGCCCTCATTCAAAGGGCAATCAGCCCTACTTTTATTAAAAAATAAGGCTGGCTGGGGGTCACGGGAGCCTAATACATATGCACAAAGCAGTGGAGGGGAAACAAAAGTACATAACTTATCACTTTACAAGTCAAGTACTTGAGAGAAACATTTGAGGCAGGCTTTTGACTTTTTTTACCCCTTCTATAGGAACTGTATACAGGTACTGTAAGAAGGTAGGCATATGTTAAGAGTGCATAGCTGGGAGAAACAAAGTCTGGATTTAAAATGTAATTGCTGGGGCTATGTCTGTATTTATAAGACTTTACTACTATGCAATGCAATACTTTTTAGCAGCATTATAAGACAAATGGATAAAGAAAACCATAAGGTTCCAAACCCATACCTTTCAGTTTGCAAGCAGCTTGTTTATGCTGGTTCATAGCTTACTGTGCTATATTATATGGGTTGCAATTTATGAACTGCAAGTAAAAAAGGATATGTGTCAAAAGCAAAAACCCACTTCCCTATCTACAAATAAATTTGGGATTTGCAGGTCACATAGTGTGCTTCACAGGAGATGCATTAGCCCTCTATGCAGCATAATGTATCAAAACTGTAACGAGACAAAACACAGATCTCTCCGTCAAGAGGAGTCAGCCTGCTAACAATGCAAATTTAAATCACCAATAATACAACATAAAGAAAGCACTACATACCACGGAATCGGGGAAACAGATTAGAGTCCTGGCTCAACATCCTATGATTCTATGCACTTATTCTTCTTGTGCCTGCTAAAAATGTATGTGCCCCTGTGTAATGTTACTGGTGCTCAACACGTACAGCACTCCAACACCTTAGGGTCGAATTTGTGCTATATAAAACTGTAAAAAAAAAAACGAGTCTTCTGCTTCCCTTTGTTGAGACAAATAGGGCTGCCATCTTTCGGTGTTCTTTTGATACACTGCATCGCAATTCGATTTAGACTTTACGGTTTTCGTCACAGCCGCTCAACTAAAGTCCTCCATCACTTTTAAATAAGAACTATTGAACTATAAGAACTACTTGTATTGTCCCATGGAAATGTGCTAACATCAGGTCAACTTCAGCGATGCTCACGCTTTTTAAATATGCTTTTTCTTTCCAGGGAAACTGGCTGCATCTTTGCCTCACTTCATATGCAATATGATTCCTTTGGTCAAGTAGTATACTTTCTGGGAGCAGTATAGTATCAAACAAATCACAGTTGAGACCTCATATCTCTCTGACAAACTCAGCCATTTATGAGCAACAAGGAATGTCCCACCGTGCAAGTTCAAAAGTTACTTGGAGATAAACAGATTTAACAGAGCTTTTGGCCCTCACAACACTGTAGGTCTTATACGGGATATGTTTTTCAGTGTATTTGTGTGTGTAAGGACACTAATCTCAATATTTACATAGCACGTAATGCAAACTGGATAATATGGCTTTTAATATGTTTATTACCGAACATTATGACAACTTAGCTTGACAACTTATTCAAGGACCAACCCAGTCTATCCAATTTGTCAGCCAGATCATACCGCAATTGGAAGCAGGTAGATAACCACCAGCTTAATCTCCAGCTCTCTCCCTCACAAACAAAACCACCTCAAAAGGCAGAACACGCCTCTTCTTTTAATCAATGGCTCACGTCGACTGCCAATAATATAGATCCCCTTAAAAAAACCTTGAGCAATACGATAACCCCGTCAGCCCCATGGTTTTTGGACACCCTTAGATCTAAAAAAACAGGAGTGTAGAAGACAGGAGAGATGTTGGATAACAAACTATGATAAACATGAACTTGCTAAGTACAATTAGCTGGTTATAAAAAATTGATCTGGTCAGAAAAATGTTCTCCTCTAATGAAATCAAGGAGGCAGATAACTCCTCTAAAGGAGCTCGTTCGGGTGGTGAAAAAACTAGCCACAGTCCCTGAAAGAAAGGGGACTCGTTAGCTCAGGACTTTCAAAGCAAAGTGGTGCAAATCTTTACCACTTTAGATAAAAGGGCCAAATCCACCATAAGGCCACATTACAGGATTGCTCCCACTTATTCAGAATTCAGAGCAGTAACCGTGAATGAGATAACTACTCATATTTAAAAAACAAAACCGGACTCTCCCCATGATCTTTTCCCTCCCGTGATATTTAAACAAGCCCCTGAGATCCTCGGCCCAAGTTTAACATCCATTTTTTTTACTCTTATGTTCACAGAAGGTGTTTTTCCCTCAATTTTGATGAGGGCCTCGATTTTGCTCCTTTTGAAAAAATCCAACCTTGATGCATTAGATCCAGGTAATTATAGGCCTATCTCGCGTCTTCCACTTCCAGTTAAGTTGGTAGAAAAAGTCATGAGAAACCAGCTCACTTTATATATACATGGCCACAATTTGCTGGACGAGTCCCACTTTGGATTCCGGGCAGAACATAGCACCGAAACAGCCCTAATAAAGGCTACTGATTAAATCAATACAGTATTGGACGATGGAGGTGCTGCGGCTCTTATCCTGCTCGACCTGTTGGCAGCATTTGACACGGTAGACCATTAGATGCTAATTAACCGTCCGAATTCTCTTGGCATTTCAGCAAAGGCATTAGCATTGGTTTCCCCTTTTCTTAGCTGATGGGATACCTTGGGCTACTACACCTCTCCGTCCTTCATTCTCCCATGTGGAGTACCACATGGGTCTTCTCTGAGTTCTACACTCTTTAACGTATATGTAACTGAATTGGCGGCATTAATTAGATCGTTCGGGGTGGTACTAACATCCTATGCAGACGACATTCAAATTGTCTTGTCCGTCTGCAAAAATATCCTGCCGCCAGTAAAAAGATTTTGGGACTGCATGATGGCAGTCCACTCATGGATGAGGTCGCACTGCCTTAAATTGAACTCAGGGAAAACCAAGGTAATCCTATTCTGCAATTACTCTCCCACCTCGTCTCAGATTTGGTGGCCGGTTGACATGGGAACAATACCGATCCCTAAAGGCAAAAATCTTGGTGTGGTGATAGATGAGAGACTGAACTTCGAAGCTCAAGTCAAGGCAGTTTCTTCATCCAGCTTCTTTATACTCGGAGCGATTAAGAAAAACTTACCTCACATAATGTGGCACTGTCAACAGATAAGAGAGGTACTGGGCAGACATCCATTCCATATTGCGGTCCGTCTTGGGGGTGGATCTGCAGCCGGAGGCTCGAAGATGTATATTGAACGTTTGGGAGCCTTCAGATCTTAACGCATACAACACACAGTGGGACACATTTGCATTCATGATAGCAAAACGGAATATCGCACAATTGTGGGGAGCCGGCCAATCGCCCCGAGTTAAGAAGTGGGAGGAAGATCTAGATTGGTGTATGTACAGAGAAAAGTCACTCCTCATAGCCCTGGGAAGTGGTGCAAGATCTGGATAGCGTGGAATCGATATAGAGGTGACATCTTTGTCACACCAAGCTGTCCAAGGGACTCGGATGCTCTTATTACCCCTTGAATTGTCTTATGTAAAATTGTGACCTATTTTGTGTATTTGATGTATTTCTGTGATGGAAGTAACAGCCTGCTAGTATGTGATTGGCTGTAAATTAAATTGGTCGAACTGCTTAATAAAAAGAAATATATATATATATATATATATATATATAATAATAAAAATCTTACCTTTTTGATTCCAACAGAAAGCAGGAAAACTGCAGTTACATCTTTAATCCTTTCCAAATTGGATTATTGCAAAGGGCTATATCTAGGAATACCCAAGAAGCAGCTACATAAGCTTCAGATGATCCAAAATGTGGCTGCAAGGCTCATCCTAGGGATTCCCAAATTTAAATCAGTAGGAAAGCCCCTTCGGAGTCTGCATTGGCTACCAGTCCAGAGTCGTATTAAGTTCAAGACCATGTGTATTACATATTAGACACTACACAGTACCGGTCCTCAGTTTCTGAGCCGGTCACTGCACTGGTACTCTCCAAACAGATGCCTTCGGTCCAAAGGGGCAAAACTGATACTTACTCTGAGATTTTAAGTCCAACTGGGGTGGCAGATTTTTAGGTTTCGCCTCATCGAAAGCTGCGCGCTGCACAGCTTTTCGGCGCAGGCGAAATCTAATGTTAGAACAGTGTGGCCTTAGTTCCGCCTCTCTCTTCCATTGGCTAGCTCCATAAATGGAGGCTAGCCATTGGAAGAGAGAACTGTCCGTCATTTCCCGAGGCGCTTGGTGGGCGTTGCGCCGATTCTTTCCCGCTCCGCACCGTCATGAAGACGTGGCCACTGTGGGCGTGTACTTTTTTTTTTTTTTACTTGATGTTGGTGTTCATTATTTGTCTTGTTCCCTGTCCCGCTGGCTGTTTCCTGGCCACCCTCCCGCTGTCCTAGTGCCCGCCCGCCCCCCTCCCGCTGTCCGAGTGCCTGCCCGCCCCCCTCCCGCTGTCCGTGTGCTTTCCCCTCCCGCTATCCGTGAGCCCTATAGTACAAGATAAAATACATACATAACAAGCCCGTCCCCCCTCCCGCTGTCCGTGTGCACGTGCTTCTTGTTTTATTTGGTGCTGTCTTAAGTCCTGGGCTGTGGCATGTCTTACCCTACTTTATTTGCTATAGCTATTGGACATGGCAGGAGTGTTTATTTTGTCAGAACAGAACTTTCTGTGCTGTTGTTTCTGGGTGGCGTGCTGGCTCCCTGCGATGCTTGCCGTAAATGACACCTTCAGATTGGTTGAGCACGGGCAACCTTTACTGTCAACAAACATTCACCAATTCCAAATTACCCAACGGGGCAAGCAGTGGACAGTAGACACATCCACTGAAACTCGGGGGTTGCAGCCACCTCCCCCCGCTCGTGGCAGGAGTGGGGAGAAGGGTCGGTCCTCAGTCAGCAACCGGAACTCTGGACTCATCCTGGAGGAAAAGTTCACCAGAGTGCGGCGTCGTGCTCTGCAGGAAGTGCTGCGAAACCGCTGAGTCTGCAGCACCAGGAGCGAGGGAGCGGAGCCGGGAGACGGGAAGCAGGGATACGGGTCGCCCGAGGACCGCACCTGACGGGGGAGGCGAATCCGGCTTGAAGAGAGGGGCCGCCAGGTGAGGGTGTCTGAATAATGGGGCTGTAAAAAGGGCTGGGGGGGACTCGCAGGAAGAGTGGGCGATGCAGGACATCAGAAAACGATATTAAATAGAGAACACATCGGACGTGTACCCAAATTAAGGGCGGGCGTGACCCGCGTCCCTGTTTGAGGGTACCTTCCTCGTTTTGCACTTTGACAGGCATCTGAGAGGGATGTTGTATTAAACTTTTCGCCCATACAGACCGTCTTTTTTTAAGTTTAGAGAGCTTTATTGCGTATAATAGGCATAGTAAAACATAATTACAGAAACAATGGCAGTAATAAGAATTTGCAAGAATATTGAAGAATTCCCATATTTGCAAATCAATCCCGAAAAGGGATATAGAAACTATACCAAGAAAAATAGCTTTTTAAAGGTATTTTGTTTTACTATGACCATCTTACATCATACTGGAATATCCTGACGATAAAATGCCCTGTGGGGAATCCCTTCCCGTCGTAAATGAGTCACACCGGGAAGATGGCTCAGCGAGTTGTACGGCTCAGAATCTCGAGTCCCGGCAATGTCAGCCCAGCCTCTCATCCTTCCGCGGGTTCCTCTAAACGAGACTACAGTAAAGCCTTAATGTTATGGTTTGAAAAGACAAAATGGGTGGCAGTGAGCAAGAAACCTATGTGATGTGTTTATGTGGCCTCGCTGTACGGGGCGCCAACGGCAGCTGGGGCTGCGCTTCTATCGAGTGACTCTGAAGCATGTCTCTTTATTCCACCCTCTGACGTTTCCTCTCTCCGCCTTTCATTTCCCTGAAGTCCCCCCATGTTTTGGGTTCTAAAGTGCCCGGCCCCTTTGTTTTTTGGCACTTTCCTAAAATCGCATTTACTTTCCGCTCACATGTTTTTATCCTGGTTTCTCCTATGCTAAAGTAGAGAGCATCATGAATGACTTTCCATAGGGTGTCTAAATGAAAACTCCACTTTGCGCATTCTGGACCCTTTCTAGAAAGGTCCGCCGGAAGAGAGTTCCCTTCATCCCTTGTTCCATTTTTCTTTTCTATCTTTCTTTCTTTTGTTACGTGCTTCTTCTTCCTTTGTTTCGCCCTTATCCAATTTTCCTCGCACACATGTTTAACTTGCTTTGCAAATGTTAGCATTTCTCGGTCTCTAATCAGATTTGTTTACTTTGCCACCCCACTTACCCCCACCCGGAAGCACTGCCATTGTTTCTTCTTTCTTGCTGTATTATTCATCAGCTCGTGTGTGTGTGGGGGGCTCTTGTGTGTGTGGGGGGCTCTTGTGTGTGTGTGGGGCTCTTGTGTGGGTGTCTGTGTGCAAATGCAATACGTCTCGCATTTGTGACAGAGTAAGCTATTGGCATTGTAAATGACAATGCCATTTATTTATCTGTTTTCAAAACCAACACATAAATAAAAAGTTTGTCATTTACAATGCCAATAGCTCTAACTTTTCCGAAGGCGAAACCGTTGCATTGTAAATGCTTGTTTACAGTGGGTGCTACAAAGCTCTGGAACACCCTCCCCATTACCATCAGAAATCTTCCCTCCTTAACATCTTTCAGGACCTGGTTATTTAATGAATAGTGCTCCTGCTTGCTTCTTGCTTGTTAGTGCCACAACACTGTTTGGTATTCGTGCGCTTTATAAATCTATAACATAGCATGACCCTTAGACTAACGAAATATTGAGTCTAAACCAGCAGGGTTTCAAACTGATGTCTAGCAGGTTACATGAAGCTGTTTGAAGCATGCACATAAATAACGGAGGTATGTTACAAAGATTGTAACTTACGACCAGTAGGTAACATGAGGATCTCTGCAGCACAATTATTGCGCTGCATTACATGAAATTTGAATCTGTGACTAACACGTTCTGCTTTGCAGAAGGCACATTAACCTGTTCTTCTAGTAGGCACATTAACTTTTTATTCTAATTTAAGATAATTCATATTGTGACCCAGTAATGCTTTATTATCACTTTTTTTTTGTTGTTGTCGTGTTTTGGGGACAGTTTGTTAAAAATTACTGCTGCTGTCATTCATTCCACGCATCACAGTACTGCATTTAGTGACTCTACTCCTCATGACTCCACCCCCTTCTATTTCGACTTTAGAGTAAATATTGTTCCATTTCCAGCAAAGCCAATAGGTCTGTTATTGTACTGATGCAAGCAGCATTAGAATATTAGAGTGAGACTGCAGAGGGAAGCCAGCAGGAGTGGATAGAGAGGATTATTGTGGTAAAGTAATCCCTCATGCAGTTTAATGCATCGATTGGCATAGTAGCGGTAGGATACACCCTATCAGCCACTCGCATTAGGTGAGAGGTAAATACTTTACTGAGCTGAACCAAAATGCCTTATCGAGTAGCGCTGCCATGTTTGTGCCCTGTGGCCGGCTTGGAAGCCCATCGCCTCTCGGTCAACCAGGACAGTGGACATCTAGGTGTGTGGTTTAGCTCCTGCACCCCTCCCCAGTAATTGTATGTCCTAGTCCAACCTGTCTCTGAACCTGTGATAAGCAAAGAAGGACTACACCTATTCCATCTGGCTCTGGCCTTGAAACGTTACTTCCCTTCGTGCCTGGTGTTCATCTCTGACATTTTCTTTTCTGTTCCAACTCCAGTTACACTTTCAAAATTGTGTTTAATGGTTTAAATTGTGTTTATATTGTCTCTTCTATCGGTGGCTGTGAAGTATTACAGAGACTGCAGTACGCTACACAAAGTCCTCTATGCAAATTCAAGGGCCAGGAATGTTGAAACCAGATCCATATTGCATAAGGCTGCAACTGGAATGGGGTGCTGGGAACATGACTTGGCCACAGCAGCCTGTCCTGCTCTGAAGGTAGCCTCCTAGCCTGCAGCCTCCTGGGAAGTGCCAGACCAGCAGAATGGCCATTCCGGCCCTGATCTGAACCTGCGAACTGCTGGCTGCGGGCAGATTGAATAAGTGGTTGCTGCAGTGATTAGTGGTGAAATGAATAACGGGTGTGTGTAAGGGGAGGGAGAGAGAGGTGTGGCGCCGCGGCCAGGGTGACTGACTCCGGAATCTGGAGGTCACGGTTCGATCCCCGAGGCCGGTGGCAGATGATAAGCCCAGCAACATGTGACTCTGGGCAATAGCTTGCTTAATCTTCCCGACGGCCCTCAGCGCCTAGAGACCCTAACGGTGATGGTTCGCGCGGTGATGGTTCGCGCTTTACAAATGTGGATTATTAAGGGGATAAATAACAGAAGGGCATTAGAATTTTGAACTTCTGCGGCCTCCGTGTTTTTCAGGTATGTATGGATTTACATCACTTGCATAATTTGCAGAATTAAAGAGTGTTTTTTTTGTAGCTCAGGAGGCTATAAGGGTACCAATGAAGCATCACACGTGGTGTCGTACAGCAACAGAAAATGTAGCTACTCCCCTTTCAGTTGCTGATTGCTGTGTGCAGGTGTTAAACTAGCACTAATAAGGTGAAGCATTTGCGCACGTTACTATTTGTTGAAATGACAAAATAGTGAAACAATACTGCCCCATATATGCCTCATTATGCCACACAATTGTCCTTTTCTTGCTGCATAATTTAATCTAGGCTGCCTCTGATTTTTGGCCCTCCGTTGCTGCATAAATCTAGTTGGCAGCATGAGGTGTTAGTCTTGGTTTTGGGTGTTCAGTACCTGTCCTCACCTGGCGTCCGCGGCTCCGTACTGACTATGGTTCCTTGCTGGATCACGCAGGAGGTGATGTTTGCTGTTCGCAGTTCAGGCGTGCTGGGTTCAGCAGGACACAACATGCCTGTTTCAGGGCCCTGGGCCGTGAAGCCCCCCTTGAGTGACTCGGCAGCCTGGCCATCAACGATTCGTGATAGCATACGTCCTTGTAAGAATACAAACAATCTCTTTCAGTCTTAATACGTCTTCAGGGGCCCTTTCCCCTCGAAACCATAAAAGGGATTTCTTTCATGGACTCGGTTCACCGTCCATAATCAGACACGCGGAACTAACACCAACTCTGCTGCAATCACGTTTGCTATTCTGTGTTGTTCTGTGGTACACACTAGTAAGCTGCTTCAAAGCGCCTTGTGAGTTGGAAAAGCCACATTGCGCTACTTGAATGCATGTGGCTATGTTTAACCTCAGACTTTTCATTTTTGTAATTATTCTGTCAATTTTGGGAAGCAAATTATGTATTCACCGATATGTATTTTATTATTGAGGTCTACAACTAAGCGTGGCATCGCCCACCATTTTTAAGCCTCTTATGGGGTGAAGTGACCTGCTTTCTTAGCAGCAGAAGATGCCCTTGTCTTCTGAGAGGGTGTAACACACGGGAGTGACGGCGTCCAGTTATGTCCACATGCGAGTGGTACCTCGAGCAGGACAGGATATGTTAGCTCAGACTTCATACGAGTTAATGGGGCCACCGTGCGTCTTATACCTTTTATAGGAAGACCAATCAGCTTGTGATTGTAAATGACTGGCTTACAGTGTAGGACTAATGTGCTTTTTTTAAAGAGAGGAGTGTTCCTTTTAATTACACCATGTGTATGATGGTTAGGATGCATTTATGTGACTGATGGCTCTCCTGGCGCAAGAGAACGCGCCCTACGTTGGGTATAGGTTAATGAGTGCTTCATGCAGGGTAGTTGTCTCCGCCACTAGCATCTCAGACGGTAATGGACGTGCTCTTTACCCTCTCTGGTCCTCTAGATTTCCACCCCATCCACCCCTCTCTAATACTTCTACTGATTCCTTTGTCAATGAGACAGGGGCAGAATAACTTCAGTTTTTTACGGTTCTAACCATAATGAGCCCTCCACAAGAAGTAACCTATATTGGCCTGGAATAGATGGGTTCGTCTCGTGTAAAACAGTGTTTTATATTTTTTAACCCTCTTTTTATCTTTCAAAAGCTTCCTCAATTATGCCTCTGCGCAAGGGTGGATGTAACGATGAGAGAGAGAAATCAAAAACGTGTATCACTTTAGAAATACTAAATATAGCTAAATATTAACCAAAAATCGGGCCGCTTCCAGTCCGTAATTTGTAAACGAAAGCACTCCAGTGTCGGAAGCTCCTACTCAGAAGTCCGTGGCCAGTGCAATTAAACGTCAGTCTCTTTAATTCACCACCTGACACTCTATTTTCCTTTTTTTATTCGCACTCTTACAAGATCCTGCTTTCCCCTTTTGTGACTGTGTTATGCCTTTGTCTTCCACTGTCTTTCCAATTTGTGTGCTTTTCCCCTCTTTTGCTCTCGGGAAATATTTGATATGAAAAAATAGGTGCGGGTCATCAGAAATAAGAGACTGTGCTCCCCCCCCCCCCCCCCCCCCCACGTCAAGCAATGGCTCAAATTAAGCACTGCAGTCACCGGCCAAAACACAGTCGCAGACTCTTTTGAGGGTCAGAACAGCATTCTGCCTCTTAACCACATGCGCGCTGCTTTGATTCTGCTGGAATGCTGACTTTTTAAAAAACCCATTGTTCATGACGAGCTGGGCTCGTCATCAGTGTTTGAGGAGGCTACACCATGACGAGCCCAGCTCGTCATCAGCCTCGAAGGGGTTAAGACCGTGACCCTGCACTACTGGATCTAAAGAATTACAGGCTCCTTAAATGTGAGCCCCATAGAGCACTCTTTATTCACACCTCAGAGACCTATGTCACATCTCATAACTACTATTGCTCTGAAAGAAGACAAAGGCGACCCATAAACCGAGCTACTTGTTAAAATAGGAGGTAGCTCCAGAAATCGCCTTATTCAAAACAATGTTATGAGGCATTGTCTTCCGGTCAGAAACTACGACTTCATGTAGTTTCACCACTGCTATTTTGTTACAAGTCCCTCCTGACAGTCCACTGTATTTTCCGTTGGTCTCATCCTAAGGGTCTCAGAACGGCCGCCAGACCAATTCAAATTCCTGTCTTTAACACAATGTGTATTTGTTAAGCACATGTTCACCTAGAGTTCTTTCCTCAAGCACAACACAGACTAGGCGTAAGTAGTAATCTTCGGCAAAGACACCTTGCTCTGGGAATTCCAGCTGGTGGCATGCCAAACTTGGACCCACCCCCTCCCGGCAACCCATGCAAGGCACCTCTGAATAATACTCAACAACCAACTCACCATGATTAGCCAGTTGAATGCAGTCTCTGTCTCCTGCTTCCACAAGCTCAAAATGCTCAAGAAGATCTTCAAATGATTCCACAGCAACACTCGCAGAAGAGTCACCAAAGCCCAAATCACCAGCAAGCTGGATTATGGCTGCGGGTCTCTATCCTGGAATCAACACTTGTTAGAAACGGGACCCTGGCCGGCCAAGACTCACGTCGAGGTCAGTCAGGGATCGCCATTTCTAAGGGTCAGGGCAAGGGAGTCACACACCAAGGCAACCCCCACTCGCCCTCTAGGTAACGTGGCGCGAGCAGTCAAGGCTAAACTTGGAGGCGATGTAAGTTAAGTATTTGCGCACGCACCCCAGCAACAACAACCAAAGGCCCACCACAAAGGAAAACTCCACACAAGGTTATGTAAAAATAGCATTTGTATTATCATAAATATACATCAGATAAAACACACATCTTATTACACTGTGCCAACAGACACGGGCGGAATTTACAAGGGATATTTGTACAGGACAGGGCCACTTGACCCACTGTCAAGGGTATCAGCACTTTTAGAAATAATACTTTCAGAAATAGCACACAATATAAAAGTAGAGCATACAACCAGTAATCACTGGTAACAGGACCTCACTAGCACCACCTGTACTAGGGAGAAAACAACCACCTACATGTCACACTACCTGTAGGGGTGTAAAAGCAAAACACATGATGCAATGCATGACATTCATTCAGAGATGTAAAGGCACATGACGCATAAACAATACATTCAGAGGTGCAGAGAAAATATAATTGCGCCAAACTCACCAGTCACCACCTGTGACTGTCCCGGTGTCCCAATGTCAGGGCCTAAACGTGGCAGTTGCCCACAAAGTGCTGGGCAACTGGAGCAGGGAAAGTTAGGGCAACGTTGGAGCCTCTCTGGGCTCGAAGAACCACCACTGTGGCACTGGTGAGCCACTCTCAGGCTCTCAAACAAACACGCGTGCTGCTGAGCCTCTCAGGGCTCCAGCAACAAAAGGTGCAGCCTCGCTGGGCTGTGGGGTGCCTCGCTCTGGGGACTCAAAGGGATGATGCTTGCCAAGAGCCTCGCCGGCTCACGACCGAAATGGCCCTCAGAGCCTCTCTGGGCTCTTCCACACGAGGGCGCGAGGTCGCGCTGCCGAGGGGGCGGGGGGGGGGGGCGGACACCGACAATGTGTCCCGGCGCCCCTCCCTCCAGAACGGCCACACTCACCGGCTGGTCTCCAGCGGAGGCGGGTCTCTCCCGCTGGTCCCGGGGCTCTCCTCTCCACTCGGGGAGCCTCGGGGATCCGGCCGGCAGCTTCTCTCTTCCCGGCTCGGTAATGGAGGCGGGACTTCCGGTCGGCCTCTCCTGGGCCGCGCGGTGATTGGACGGACTCCCAATCACTTCCGGGTCGCCGCGGGCAGCGCGGCGGCTCGCTTTTAGGCAGGCAGGCGGCTTCCCAGGTGATCCGAGGAGTGGGCTCCCTCGTAGATCAACAACCCGGGCTAAAACAACGCGGCAATGAGCGGGGTGGCACCCGCGCCGCCAACTCGCCACACGGGGCGATCAGATGCCGGGTGGGCACCGGCTGTGCACACCCAGCGCTAGCAGCGCTAGCAACGAAGGGCAGGCGCTCCCAAGCGCCTCTAGGGGCAAAATCCAGCGCTTCCAAGCGCTAGGCAGGCGATTTCAGCGCTCCCTGCGCTGAAGGGCAGAGAGCAGCGCTCTCAGGCTGCAGGCAAGAAGTCCTCAGTGCTCCCCAGCACTGGAGGACAGGACAGGGCTCCAGCAGGGCTGGAGGCAGGCAGGGGGGCAAGGCTGGGCCAGAGCCAGCACACTGGGTCTCCAGGCAGGGAGACTCCCCAAGTGGCGGTCCTCCTGGCCCCAGCAGCAGCAAAAGCCCCCTCTGGCAGGATCCCAAAGTAGAACATTTTCAGTGGGGACACAGCCCCTTCTTATACTGACAAATCCTTTGTTTCAGGGTGCAGGGTGGGGGAAAAACCAGTCGCAGCTGGTTCTGGAGCACTCTTGATGGCCCAACCACCCATTTCTTTCACTGGGGAGGCTAGGGTCGTTAGACACACCACAGGGGGGCGGAGCCAGCATTGTGTGGGGAAAACCCAGCCCATCCAGGACACAGGTACACTCCTCCCACACATCACTCATGCTAATCTCCCACTCACCACCGGGCAGACCCATCCAGACTTCCTGGAGCCTGGCATGCCAGCCAGCTCCAGCCAATCACGCTCCAGCACCCTCACTGCACGCATATCTCAATGTCCAGAAGTAGCACTTCCCAACTAGACACACACATGCCGCAGACACCATCTCGCAGCATTCACTCTCACGAGTTTAAGCATACCAAACTCGAGCCTGCACTCCCCACGCATCAGGAACTACCAGGGACACACACATTCCCCATGCATTCCTATGGGAGGGCAGGCCAGCCATACTACACGCACGCACTTTCACTCTGGGACTCAGGGGAAAGTGCGCAGAGACCCAAAAATCACTGACACAGGGTCACAAATAAGGCAAAAAGTCTAGGGGTGAACCTGCCCTAAGGGCCAAGTCCAACACAACCCCCTTCCAGCCAAAACGCAGGGGAGAACAATCACCACCGTGATGGACTTCCCTGCTTGGGGCGATAGAACACAGACGCAGGCCCGCCACTGCCGGGACACCCTCCGGTTCTATGCCATGGTGAACCCCTAGGGTTCCTTCTAAAGCTACTGTAAGGACCAACTGGGCTACCCCACTGGTACTCCTCAGCTGTCCGCGGCCAGGACCAGGCCCTGGGCCACCCAGGTGCCACCGGTCCTTGCCAATTCGCAGAGCGGGGGGTAGTAACCCCTGGCACATAGTGTCCATTCTCCACTCTCCCTGTCTGCAAGACAGGACTAGACTGCCACTGGTTCACCAGCCTTTGGTCTACAACCTCAGGCGGACCAGGAGTCTCAGGGAAGGCTCTCCTCCCCTTACCTCTTCTCCTAGGGTTCCTCCTCCTCGTGCGAGGGGGACACCCAGAACGCCATTCCAACCTAGGGTTTAACCCCTCAGGTTGCACCGGGGTCAGAGGTGGGCTTTCCCACCCTCTGCACCCCCTTCCCGAGGTCTGCCCTCTCCCAACTGGAGAAGTTCCTCTGGAAGAACCGGTCAGGACACTGGTTACAGTCGTCCTACCCTTCAGGTCAGGCAGAACCTGAACCTGGCCTCCCAACCTAAGGTCTAAAACCTTAGGTGGAATAATTGCCTGGCACTCCAGGACTTCTGGGGACTCACACGCAATCCCCCTGAGGCTGACACATGACCCATGTGTCGTGTGACTGTCTGCCTGGCGCAGATCTCCCGCCTCCTGTCCACCTGACAGTGCGCAAAGATCCCCCAGCACAGAAGTGGCGCCACCCGGGTCCACCCAAGAAGATCTAGCCCAACTGGCTAGTCTCTGGTCCACTGGTGCACCCACTGGGAAACTCATCCCCCAATCACTCCTCGCTTCGGACTTCTGTGCCCTCCCAACAGCGACACTGCCGGACACTGGAACCCCTGGAGCTCTAGTTACAGACGCTCCAGGTTCCCTAGACACTAGGAGATCCTCCTCAAGTGTACTAACAGGACAGCCTAGGTCCCTAACCTGGTGTTCCCTCAAGAAACCACCCAAGTTCTGAGACAGGGCTTCGGGCCTCTGGGTGCTCTCAGCCACCCACTGACTCCTGCTCCACTGAGCAAGGCAGTCAGCCCCTTCACCCTTCTCACTATACTGGGACCTAGCTGGGCTACACTGAGCCTCTTCCACCACGCTGGGCTGGAAGCTCCCTGTACCACTACTGTTGGACTCGCTCACCAATGACTCTACAGAACCTCTGGCCCTCTCCCAGCGGTCTGCTTCCACTGCAAGCTCCCATGGTTCAGACAATCCACACCCCAACAGGTGTGTGCGCAACCCTGGAGAACAACAACTGAGCAACTGCTCTCTGAGAAACATATCGAACAATATGTCCCAATCACATTTCGTGGGCTCCCGTACCCAATCACACAGGGCTCCACAACAGTCCTCCTCAAAGTCTACCCAAGACTGGTGAGGCAGCTTCCTACTGCCCCTGAACTTCAACCTTAACTCCTCCTCTGGGGAAACAGGTACCAGACTGGGGGAACTGGGAATTTCTAGACTGAGATTCAAATAGCTGCCACCACTGGACTCCACCCTCCCTGGGGGATCCAGAAAATCATGACTGCGGTCAGGGGATAACCTACACTCTAGGGCTAACTTCTCCCTGGCCAAGGCCCTCTCAGCCTCTGCAATCCGCTCATTCACACCCAGCTGCGCCATCTCTCTGGCATGCTCTAACCTGAGCTTCTCCATGGCCAGCTGGTGCTCCCTCTCTTCTCTCCTATCCACCCACTCCTCTGGGGACAGGGAAAGGGATGGGGGCTACATCTGACACGGGACCCAGCAAGGGACTCCCTATCTCGGGGGTACTCGCTCTCTGCTGGCGTCCCTGTGCTATCATCTTCTTCCTCCTCCTCTGAATCTTCAGGGCTCCCCACAGACCCACCACCCTCCTGGTGTGAATCCCGGGCCCTTTCCTCACTGCGCGCAAGATCCCACTGACCCTTTTGCCATAGGATCAGGCTGCTCCTAAGTTCAGACTGAGTATCTGACTCATTCACTCCTATGCCTCTCTCTCCACAGAACCTTACCAACTCTCCCATACTGTATCCAAACAGATCACAGAAATCAAAAGCAGGCTCCATTCTGGCGGACGTTCTAGAGAAGAGATTACACAGGGAACCTAGGGGTCTGAGCTTACACAGGAGTACACAATTCACAAAGGTTCAGCAAGTTCCCTCTCTCAGAGAACTCACACTCACTTGCCTAGTGCCACACACCATTCATTCACACACAACCCCCCCCTTCGGACTGGTAAGGCAGTTTCTACCACCCCTGATTCCTCAACCTGACCACACGTGACACAGGTACCATACTCTGGGCGCGGGGCAGGGGAACAAATGTACTGGACACAATTGCACAATGATACCTCAGGAGAAGAGACAATGAAATTCTACCAAAAACACAATAATCCCCAAAAATGTGGTCATCTAAAATGCAGAGCTTTGTAGTGGCCAGTTGCCACTGTGGTACAACGCAAACACAAATCCTTATCCCACCGCTTGCCGCCAATGTTGGAGACGGGACCCTGGCCGGCCAAGACTCGCGTCGAGGTCAGTCAGGGATCGCCATCTCCAAGGGTCAGGGCAAGGGAGTCACACGCCAAGGCAACCCCCACTCGCCCTCTAGGTAACGTGGCGCGAGCAGTCAAGGCTAAACTTGGAGGCGATGTAAGTTAAGTATTTGCGCACGCACCCCAGCAACAACAACCAAAGGCCCACAACAAAGGAAAACTCCACACAAGGTTATGTAAAAATAGCCTTTGTATTATCATAAATATACATCAGATAAAACACACATCTTATTACACTGTGCCAACAGACACGGGCGGAATTTACAAGGGATATTTGTACAGGACAGGGCCACTTGACCCACTGTCAAGGGTATCAGCACTTTTAGAAATAATACTTTCAGAAATAGCACACAATATAAAAGTAGAGCATACAACCAGTAATCACTGGTAACAGGACCTCACTAGCACCACCTGTACTAGGGAGAAAACAACCACCTACATGTCACACTACCTGTAGGGGTGTAAAAGCAAAACACATGATGCAATGCATGACATTCATTCAGAGGTGTAAAGGCACATGACGCATAAACAATACATTCAGAGGTGCAGAGAAAATATAATTGCGCCAAACTCACCAGTCACCACCTGTGACTGTCCCGGTGTCCCAATGTCAGGGCCTAAACGTGGCAGTTGCCCACAAAGTGCTGGGCAACTGGAGCAGGGAAAGTTAGGGCAACGTTGGAGCCTCTCTGGGCTCGAAGAACCACCACTGTGGCACTGGTGAGCCTCTCTCAGGCTCTCAAACAAACACGCGTGCTGCTGAGCCTCTCAGGGCTCCAGCAACAAAAGGTGCAGCCTCGCTGGGCTGTGGGGTCCCTCGCTCTGGGGACTCAAAGGGATGATGCTTGCCAAGAGCCTCGCCGGCTCACGACCGAAATGGCCCTCAGAGCCTCTCTGGGCTCTTCCACACGAGGGCGCGAGGTCGCGCTGCCGAGGGGGCGGGGGGGGGGGGCGGACACCGACAATGTGTCCCGGCGCCCCTCCCTCCAGAACGGCCACACTCACCGGCTGGTCTCCAGCGGAGGCGGGTCTCTCCCGCTGGTCCCGGGGCTCTCCTCTCCACTCGGGGAGCCTCGGGGATCCGGCCGGCAGCTTCTCTCTTCCCGGCTCGGTAATGGAGGCGGGACTTCCGGTCGTCCTCTCCTGGGCCGCGCGGTGATTGGACAGACTCCCAATCACTTCCGGGTCGCCGCGGGCAGCGCGGCGGCTCGCTTTTAGGCAGGCAGGCGGCTTCCCAGGTGATCCGAGGAGTGGGCTCCCTCGTAGATCAACAACCCGGGCTAAAACAACGCGGCAATGAGCGGGGTGGCACCCGCGCCGCCAACTCGCCACACGGGGCGATCAGATGCCGGGTGGGCACCGGCTGTGCACACCCAGCGCTAGCAGCGCTAGCAACGAAGGGCAGGCGCTCCCAAGCGCCTCTAGGGGCAAAATCCAGCGCTTCCAAGCGCTAGGCAGGCGATTTCAGCGCTCCCAGCGCTGAAGGGCAGAGAGCAGCGCTCTCAGGCTGCAGGCAAGAAGTCCTCAGTGCTCCCCAGCACTGGAGGACAGGACAGGGCTCCAGCAGGGCTGGAGGCAGGCAGGGGGGCAAGGCTGGGCCAGAGCCAGCACACTGGGTCTCCAGGCAGGGAGACTCCCCAAGTGGTGGTCCTCCTGGCCCCAGCAGCAGCAAAAGCCCCCTCTGGCAGGATCCCAAAGTAGAACATTTTCAGTGGGGACACAGCCCCTTCTTATACTGACAAATCCTTTGTTTCAGGGTGCAGGGTGGGGGAAAAACCAGTCGCAGCTGGTTCTGGAGCACTCTTGATGGCCCAACCACCCATTTCTTTCACTGGGGAGGCTAGGGTCGTTAGACACACCACAGGGGGGCGGAGCCAGCATTGTGTGGGGAAAACCCAGCCCATCCAGGACACAGGTACACTCCTCCCACACATCACTCATGCTAATCTCCCACTCACCACCGGGCAGACCCATCCAGACTTCCTGGAGCCTGGCATGCCAGCCAGCTCCAGCCAATCACGCTCCAGCACCCTCACTGCACGCATATCTCAATGTCCAGAAGTAGCACTTCCCAACTAGACACACACATGCCGCAGACACCATCTCGCAGCATTCACTCTCACGAGTTTAAGCATACCAAACTCGAGCCTGCACTCCCCACGCATCAGGAACTACCAGGGACACACACATTCCCTATGCATTCCTATGGGAGGGCAGGCCAGCCATACTACACGCACGCACTTTCACTCTGGGACTCAGGGGAAAGTGCGCAGAGACCCAAAAATCACTGACACAGGGTCACAAATAAGGCAAAAAGTCTAGGGGTGAACCTGCCCTAAGGGCCAAGTCCAACAACACTCAACCGACCAAGAGACTCTAGACCATACAAAACTCAGCAACCAGGCTGACCCTCAACTTCCCACCCCACACCCTGTACCTTGGCTCCCAAGCCACAAACAAGCACTCTTCATACTCCTCACGCACACATACAAAGGCTTAAACAACATTGGCCTCACATGCCTCAGCAACCGTATAAACTTCCACAAACATACCAGACACCTCTGCTGAGTCAGAATCCTCGTCGCACCCCCTTTCCCACCGAATGTGAAGAATCGGATCCGGCAGTCGTGCCTTCTCCTACCTCACTGCTAAAGTCTGGAATGGCCTGCTCCTGCACATCAGGAACCTCCTCCTCAGTTCTTGAATTTTTCAATAAATTGAAGACCTTGCTGTTCACCTAACCCCAACCCGGGCTCTGCCCATATAGCTTCTGCACCAAAATACCCTCCTGGATGAGTGGTGCGCTTTACAACAGACCTGCCAACTCACACGGTGCCACCGTGTGACACACAATATCAGTTGACATCACAAGGTCACCCGGTGGGGAGCCGATATCACACAGCGGCAGGGAAAACTAGCTCAAAACCACAGCAAACAGTGGTTTTCTGCTAATTTTCCGAGGCTTTTAACTGCTGACGTCCATTAATGGGTGTGAAAACACCCCAGAACATCGGAAAAAGTCTCGGCAAGCTTTTACTTTTTTTTTTTTTAGGAGGAGGATTCTTGAGGCCGGGTTGAGGGTGAAAGTGCCTCATAGGTACTTCTTGCATGAGCCCCTGCCCCCTCTTTGCATGGTGAGTTTTTGTTGAAGTTGGCAGGTCTGATACAAATACTTACTTGGTGCATCCAATCCCCATAGCTTCAGTCCTGCTCTTAGCAGCTTCTCATTTGTTTGTGCTCTTCCCTCCTCTTTGCCCCAACACTGAGGTCTGCCTCAGTGTTGGGGCAAAGATGATTCCCATTCTTTATTCCCAGTAGATGATACTTTTAATCCATATCTCTTGTCAGTGAATGCTTCCACTAGATCAACTGCAGCTGGTTTTTAATTTACTTTGCCCTTTACTTTCTGTTCCGGTGTCGTCTGAGGAGCCTAGCCGGCAAAATCATCCGTTTTGTTATGCAAAAAAAGTGGTTGATTGCTTTAATTTGACTTTTTTTTTCTTTACTCCTTTTTGATTTCTCTTCGTTCCTCAGTAGCTGCTCCACAGCATGAGGCACTGGACTCTGTGTTATTGGCTTTCACCCTCCATATTTCTTTAGTTTTTACTGTTGCGTCGTTTTTTTTGTAAACAGCTTCTGCCCACCTGCTGCGCATTCTCGCCGATGACAGACCGTTAGAAACTAGTTAAAATGCTGCCAGTGGTGCCACACTTGAGGCACACTCTGCTGTGCCTGTCCACGCTCGGACAGATCGCGGGCGCGAATCCATGGACCACCCCCACCAAGTGAGTGTCCAGTAAGGAGGCGCTGGTATATCGCTGCCAAGTAGCACCATTCTCCATGTGATAACGACTGCTACATCCAGTACATCTCTTAAAATCTTTTGTTTGGCCTTTCCTCTCAAGCTAAAGCATCCTTTGTCACTTTACCTACATATGAAATCCTCTGCACCTAAACTGCACATTACTTAATTCTAGTTCTCTCACTTCCAATAAATTAACATCTGCAAACTTATCTTGGATAACAAGATTAATATTTTATTTGCTATTAAATCCCACCATGATGAAGACATAACTATCCCTGGTAAGTCATCTGAGCTGACTTCACATGCCCATCGTGCTATTGTCGGCAAATCATGTTAACCTGGTAGAGGTTCCCTGGGCTCTGGGGCAGCCAATCGGAACCACTGATGTTTTGAACGTATTGAGCAGTTGAGGGCTGGTTGGTGCCTGACAGTTGGATGTGGGTTGTTACCAGCCCAGAGGGTGTGTGTGGCGACATCTCCCATGTCCCAAAGGAGAATTCAAAATGGCGGCCAGTACGGTGCATCATATATTGCAGGAGTATCGGCAGTGGTGAGGCCGCCTAGGTACTGTCAGATAGAGGCGGCAAGTAGTCCTATAATAAGACACAACGTTGTCTCTGTGCCCCTCATTCACATCAGAGATTGTGAAGCTGCAGTAAATTTGTGTGCGGCAAGATAATAACCGTGACCGTAAAGAATGGTGGACTCTCAGCCCCACTCTGATTATTCCACACTAAAACTCAGGCAAGTGAGGCTTATGCAGGAACTGGGGCAGACAGTGATAGTCTCTCTGACCTCACGACAACGGAGTAAAGAATACTGAAGTTAGTGCTCGTAGAACAGTGTCATTAACCCTACAGGGGGAAACACATTGCAACTTGTTTATGCAGTGGACCACCAGGAAAGGAAAGGTGATGTACGAAATCGGGTGTTACTATTTCCACCGGATGTGTCCCCATTGATAGTCAATTGGAAAATGAAATTGCAAAAGCTCACTTAACATTGTTGAATGTGGTGCTCAAGCCAGTGTCCTGTATCCTAAAGTGTCAATAGGAGGAAAGACCTCCCTGATCAGGGAAGCTGAGTCTACAGCTGCATCCAGCTCGAAGAAGAGGGAATCTACCCAAAAGAGCGTCAAGCATTGCTTAATTGTTTAATTGTCTTTGATTAGTGAATGAATTATATTTCATTAAAACTAAACCAGACACTCTTAAGTGCTTATCCTAGGCAGTGGCAGCGGCAGCTGCAGCCATATAAAGTTGAGGGCATAGTAAAAATTAAATAAAAAAGACTTACCCGACTCTGACGGCCGCATTGGTGCTCCTTTTACCACGCAGCACACAAAACAGGCTCCCACACTCCCCACCAATCCCAACGCTGCTCTCATGCTATACCAACCAGGATTGGGCTGAGCGGGCTGGTCTGACACTCATTCAGGCACAGCGACACTGTGCCGTTTTCCGCTGCCGGTTGTAGATTCCTAAGTGCGCATGTAGGTTTGGCCGTCCAAAGACGGCCGGCCAAACTGACATGCAGATTTACAGTGCCCACCCTTACTTCTCGCTGCAAAGGCCCGGCCTTGCCCCACCCTAGACTGACATCGGCTCAGACATTAAAATGAAATGATAATTAAAGTCTTTTAATATCATTTTGTTTTTGCTGGCTCGCAGTGGACAGACGCTCCTCAGCCATTACGGAGTAGCCACCACTGGTCCGAGGAGTTCCTTGGGATGAGTGGTCACACAGTGTGTGATCTCTGGAAATGTGCTTGGCGTCCTCACCGGTGGTCTTTCATTTCAGCTTTTCTTGGCCGACATACCTTCTTTCTTAGCCTGAAGATTTTTCCCACTGACTTTCAGAAATAAGTGGTCAAGGTTATAACTTCATGACATCTCAACTGTGGAACTCCATTATTATCTCAGGCTTTTATCCCCAACAGGTAAAGTTTAAATCATTCAAAACTCGGCTGCTTGGCTCTTGCTAAGGCTTTTGCACAGAGAGCGCCATTCCTCCACCCGGGGTGATGCTATCACTCCCTCGCTACATGGGGGGGGGGGGGGGGATGGTCGCGCGGGAAGGGGGGGGGACGGTCGCGCGGGAAGGGGGGTTGCGCGGGAAGGGGGGGGGAGGTTGCGCGGGAAGGGGGGGGGGAGGTTGCGCGGGAAGGGGGGGGGGAGAGGGGGGGGGTCGCGCGGGAAGGGGGGGGTCGCGCGGGAAGGGTGGGTCGCGAGGGGAGGGGAGGGGGGAGTGGGAGTGGGAGTGGGAGTGGGAGTGGGAGTGGTGGTGGTGGTGGTGGTGGTGGTGGTGGTGGTGGTGGTGGTGGGTAGGTAGGTAGGTAGGTAGGTAGGTAGGTAGGTCGCGCAGGAAGGGGGTGGGTCGGTCGCGCGGGAAGGGGGGGGGGTCGAGTGGGTGGGTGGGTGGGTGGGGGGGGGGGGGTGGGGGGGGGGGGGAGGAGGAGGAAGAGGAGGAGGAGGAGGAGGAGGAGGAGGAGGAGGATCTCCTCTCTCTGTGTCTTACAGGAAGCAGGCTGCCTCCTTTTCCTCCCCTAAGCCAATCACAACGCTGCAATGGCAGCGCCGTGATTGGCTAGGATGGCGACCCCATAGACTTCTATGGGGAGGCCATTTTCTCTATGTAGGCTGCATGCAGCCTTCATAGAGAAAATGCAGAGTGAGCATAACTGGTTTGGTCGGCCCTCCAAATAGTCAGCACCTACAACTGTGGGCAAGCAACTCCTCCCCTGCCTGGAGCAGGAACGCCTACCCCCAACCAAACTCTGCCTTCTGCTTTCTCGCAGTGCGAGAAGCAGAAACATAAAATGGTATTTAAAATACTATTTTATGTTTCTGCTTCTCGCACTGCGAAGAAGAAGTGGGGGGACGCTCCTCTGCCCACCTGGAGGAGCCGCCCCTGGGTCACTGGAACACTTGTTTTTGGGAATGCTCGGGCCTAATTGCAATCCCAATCCGGCCCTGCAACAGCCAACATTTGGGCTCCATTACTGCAATGAGATTTTTGTTTTTATAAAGAGCTGAGCTATATACCTGTTTTTGTACCACTCTGTAAAAGACAAACACAATTCCTTTACCTATTTTCTGTCAACATGAGGTGGGTGAATTATTCAGCCGTGGTAAGGACAGCATGCCACTGTGACTCCATGTACTTGCCCTCTTAGAAATATAAAAAAAAGTTGTGCATTGTATGGATAATATACCAGGATGGGAGTGTAAGTGCGACAAGTTGCACCAACTTGTGCCATGCAGTACAGTTAAATATTAATAGGGGAAGAAAGCAAGGTGCCTTAAAGGATTATCTGCCAGATTCATCAAAGACCCGTTTTGCGAGTCTGTAATAGCGATTCATAAGGAATCGCTATTACAGACTCGCAAAACGGGACTCATGTAGGAATCGCTAAATAAATTGCGATTCCTACACATTCCTTATTTGCGATTAGCAAATTGCTAATCACAAATAAGGAATAACTCCCCATTCAATCCTATGGGCCTAAAGGGGGGGGGGGGGGGGATGGTCGCGCGGGAAGGGGGGGGGGGGACGGTCGCGCGGGGAGTTATTCCTTATTTGCGATAAGCAATTTGCTAATCGCAAATAAGGATGCGATTTCAAGGCTGCTAGGGGTGTCCAAAGGACACCCTGTAGCACCCCTGAAAGGTAAACTACATTGGTGTTTTAAAAGCATTTTTCTAAGTTTTCGCTATTTACCACAAGGTTTGACCTCGCTGTAAATAGCGGCCCGAAATTGCGATTTCGCAATTTGAAAATGGGTGATGAATTGCATTTAAGGAATCTCAAATAGAGATTCCTTAAATGTAATTCCTCGCTGATTAGCGACTTCGCTATTATCGATTTTTGCATTTGGGATGATGAATCCCAAATGCAAAAATTGCGCTCGCAATGGGCCAGATTCTCAGAATCTGGCCCTTTGCGAGCGCAATTGAGGTTCATGAATCTGGCCGTATATGTTCTCACCTGCATGTTGGAACTGTTAGAAATGTGATAAAAATTAAGTAATGTGATATTAATTCATGTGATGAAAATTTAGTAATGTGATGAAAAGTAATTCCCCAGTAGCTGGCTGCAGAGATTCGAATGATGTATAAAATGAAAAAATACACTAGTAATCATAAATTAACTATAATAGTATTCATTTTATATTCATATTGTAGCTATTTATAGTATTGCTGGTTTAACACAACGAATACAATTACTAAATTATAATTACAAGTACTAAAACACATGTTTTATTGCTCCTGGAATTATAGAATTGAAACATTTGAGAATAGTAATGATACTGATGCTACAACAATTCCAATTCATAACAAAAGTTATATGATTCACGTGTTAATAATGGTATAACAACACTAATAGCAGTGTGATAATATAATAATCCTGAATAAACATCGCATGAGTTTTGACTGCACCTAGTCTGCGCCCCCTCGCTCGAAGCCGCCAAGCACAGGGCACCATTCTAGAGCCTCGACGTTGCTGCCCTCTGCTGCCCCAAGTGCCCCTTGAAAGGTGCATTAATGGCTGAGGGATAGTGGCAGTTACCCAGAATTCCAGTGTGAACGCCAGGCAGCAGGGCAGGACCCAGTAGCACATGTACAAGCACCCCTGCCAGCAGGACAGGAGCCCAAACCATGGCAGCAGATAAGAAACCTGCCCCCGTGTGGACTGCTGGCGGCGTGGCAGGGACGAGAAGGCAGGCTCCCGGCTCCAGTGCATGGAGCCCGGCACCGGTGGGGGGCCCTGGCGGCCTGGACAGCGGAGCAGAAACCCCCTCTAATAGAGGCGTCGCTTTTCACAGCATCCCCTGCGCAGCTGAGCGCGGAGTAGGCGGAGGAGAAGGGAGGGAGAGGACAGGCTGCCAGGCTGAGCCCATTGAGAGCGAGAGAGGGAGTGTGTGTGTGTGTGTGAGAGCTGAGTCATATATCAGACCGCGTGAGGGAGGAGGGGGCAGCGGGTGGGACCAGGGACCTGCAAACGTGGCTTAAGGAGTGGGGCAGAGCTGCTCCGGGAGAAGGGGCGGCCGCGAGAGAGGAGACTCGTGCAGGTGGAGGGGGCGCCCCTGGACTCTCAGGTGGGGCGGGAAAGAGCAGGAGAGGGCCACCCCGTACCTAGCTCGTCTGGGCGGGAGAGGACGCGCCTGTCATGTGTGCTCTAGGCAGCATGTGTGTACCATGCAGCAGCATGTGTGCGGCAGGCAGCCGTGGCACGTGTCGCCCGAGGGAGCATGCAGTCTTGGCATGTATGTCTGAGGGGAGCCGGGAGCAGCGCGCCGCGCGCGCCCCTGTTCTGTGGTAGATGAGCGAGCGGTCAGTAGGGGCAACTGTTGCATGTGTGTTCAGAAGAGGCAGTCTGTGCCCCCTCCCGCAGAGCTTGCACCCTACTTTCCATCCAGGAATCATATTTCAAACTGGCAGAGAAGGAAACAGATCCTCAGTGTCGTCATAGTAATACTATCTTTTTATATAGCGTTTTGTACTATAATCTTGCGGCCTCGTGGCCCTGTGAATAGTGGGTGCTCTTTATATATAAATGCAAGACCTATATATTTATATTTCCTGATATATGCATAGTAAGTGCACAGAGCTATCAGAGAGAGATGCGGGTGTCTTTACTTCAGGCTTCAAGGGGTTGTGTTTGGAGTGATGCCACTGGGACACTGTACCCTGCTGGGAGTTGTACAGTGCTTGTAGCACACAGGCCATCCTTCAAGGCGCCCTCAGGGAGTGCGAGGGAGCAGACCCCCGTCCTTCGCTGCCAGGTTTTGAGTTTGCGAGTCAAGGGCTGGCCAGTTCGGTGAGTGGCTCTCATAAGAGGTGCAGGACTTGGCTGGGTGTCTTCGGGGCTCCGCGCGCCCTGTTTGCTGTTGGTTGTAGAGCCGCGGGCCGAAGATGAAGCCCATGCAGCGGCTGATGCAGCTGCCGGTGGCCGCCGCCAAGCTGGTGAAGAGCCAGAGGAACGAGCTGAAGAGCCCGGTGCTGACGCCCGACGGCGGCCAGCAGAACTTCTACAACGCCGTGCAGGTGGACGAGCTGCGGCTGCTCAAGTCCCCCGAGCTGGAGCCCACCGTGGAGGCGGAGAGCAGCCCCAATGGGAGCCCGGGCCAGCAGAGCCAGCCGCTACGGTAGGAGTCTGTCCGTCTGTCTGTCACCCGCAGTCTGTAGGCATGTGTCTAACACCTTGGAGCCATGGCTCGCTCCTTCGGGATGCTTAGGTTCAGCATGTGACAGGTTTACTCACTGGGTGTTTGTCTTGCAAACAGTGAGCACAGTAACCCGTTGGGCGTGATGTTAATAATGTCACGCATTGGAATTTTGGCCTGAAGCTCTGAGCACAGGCTCGCCCTTTGGCGATGAGAGTTTTGGAGTACAGTCTGATGTATGGGGTATGCTTCTTATGTCTTGTCTTTTGCTGGGTTTGTACATCACACATTGGGAGTTTTAAATTCCGACTGACAAGTCTCAGTGCTTATGAGTCACCTTTTTAAAATACCTTCAGATCTCACTCCTGAGATCAGGTGAACCATGACATCTGGAGGCAGCTCAGCGGAGATACCCTCCTGACAGAGGGCAGCAATGATTAAGTGGGGATTTTTTTAAACAATCTACTGATGCCCTTTTGCCTGATGTTTGACTGACTTTACCCCTCTCCCTGCTTTTACAGTGGTCCATAATTGTTAGCAAATTCCGAAGTTTTATTATAGGCCATTATGAATAAAATCACATTTGATGAATTACTTTATGCATGTGTTTCTTAGAATTAACTGAGGAAAGTTCAAGATTTTCCGAGATTAGTGTTGAGCCTCATGGAAATATGAGTTATGACTTGTGTGAACCGTTTCAAGAACAGACCTAGAACAAAGGAACAGATCTGTGTATCAGTAGGGGGAGGATACAAGTATTAAAGACTACAGAAGGAGAAGAAGTAGGTCCGAAAAGCTGTGTAGGGGCTATTATTTATGCTGGAGCAGGAGGCGAGTTTTTGCGCCTAGCCACAAGGTGGTCTTGTGAAAGATATTGCAATGGAACTAGACTGAGAACTTTGTGAACAGAGTTAGCGGGTATGCTTTATACTTTCTTTATTGCACAGCCCCACCACTGTGACTCAGCCATTCAGTGGCGGGTGGTGACCCTCAACAATGGAGGGGCGTCGTGGGGGACAGAGACACACCCTGTGGGGGGCAAAAAGATAATGAATTTTTTTTTTAAATGTACTTACCCGTGTTTTGCTCGCTGTCTTTTTTTCTGGAGTCTGTGGCGGCACCTCATGGAGCCTCAGGCAAACCCGTCTGCAAATCCAGGCGCTGCTCTCAGGCTGCAGATGAGCAGCATGAGAGCAGCACCAGGATTGGCTGGAGCGGGCTGCCTCGACTCCAGCAGGCACAGGAAGCCCTTGCCTGCTCCCCACCCTACTGTCTGAGACAGCTGGGTGGGGAGGTTTACGATACGTATGTCAGGCTTGCCGTCACAAGACAGCCGGCCAGGGCACAAGTCCTAAAAAAAGAAGTGGGGGGACGCTGACGTCACAACAGGAAGTGACGTCACGAAAGTTGGCTTAGACCATCAGACTTATTACCTCCCCTCGCTCACCCCTTAGATGCGATTGCATCAGAGAAGACAGCACGTGAGCAGAGTTCTGAATGGCCTCTGATCTCGCCTCAGAGAGGCCAAAGAGTGAATGTGTTGCTCCATTTGCTCCAGTTATCGAGCTCCCAGTAAAATAAGTGGGGGGACGCCGTCCACCTGTGTGGTACCCCGACTCGAGCCCTGCAGCCGGCCAAAGTGACTTGCACAGTGTAAGCTGGTGGAGTGAGCACCGCTCCCCGGCTACCTGTCAGCGCAATGCCCCGCCCGAACACTGCTTAGGCTGGCGAGTAGTGAAAAATAAAACGGTAATTCATTTAATTACCGTTTTATTTTTCACTTATGTTGCACTGATAGCAAGGGGGTGACGTTCCTCCACCCTAATAGTGGGGGTGGGGGGGGCACTGAAACCCCAATGTTACCATATCAGTTGGGGGGACGCAAAAAAGCTCCTAGTTCAGCTGAATTTTCCATGCTCCACTCCTCAGTCTACAGTTTCACTTTAAATCACAGGTACGTGGACAGAATTAGCATAGCTCAACTCACCAACTGTCAACAAATACCCAATAGTGTTTGTGTTGTCATTGTGCGTGATGTTCCATGCACCTGCAAGCTTACGGACTGCATCCAATCACCTTTATAAGTGAGGCCGTAGAATTATAACATTTAAGGACTGCATGATACATAATTGCACCTTCAAGTATAATTTACAGTTTACAGCAGACAGATATGGAAAAGCCCAACCAGCACACTACTTTCAAAATCCAAGTAAGTTAAGAACAGTTGAATGACCATTGGCTAGCCTGGGTATTATAGTAATGTCAATTCATATATAACTCTTCTAGTCCACACCAGCTCTTATTGCAGCCAATTGATGCTTAATCCCCTCAAACACACATAAGACATGTCTGCTACTTGTCTTGTTCATCAGGGAGTACTGTAATAACCCATGAACCAGCCATCACCAACTGAACAGGCATGGAATATCTGTAGAGCGATGCCAAGTACTGCTGGCCAATGGAAAGGCAACTAGCTACATACTGTGGCCCCTTTTTTACGTCCCACAATGACCTTCAGATATGTGGGGACCATAACAAAGTCGATCCCAGCAGACCTCCCCGCCACTTCTCTCTCCAACCATGCCTTCACAGGACAGTAAACATTTAAAACAAAATATCAAGTTGGACCACCCAGTGCAGTGACCCCAGCTAAGTAGACTATGATCATATGAAATACCATAAAGTGTCCTGCAGAGCTACCCAAAGCTGTCCGCTTTCTGAAAACCAGAAAACTAGGCGTCTATCTCTCACACGCCTTCATTCCCCACACTACCGACAACGGCATCCCATACCACGATAATGCACCTCTGAGGTCATCTCCCAAGGCATGCAAACACTTCCCACATAGGATCAAAAACAAAGACAGCACCTTTCCAACTACAGTGCGACAGAAGCAGAGTCATACAAAGTGAATGGTGAGCTGAGTTGGTGACCAGCTCCTGGTCTTTCATGTTGATACTGAGAGCAGTTTCTCCTCCGGAACCCAATGCCTTTCTGGTAGGCCCGTTCTGTTCTACAGGAGTTTTAACCACTCTGTTTCACATCCCAGGAAAGTGCATGATGTCGTCATCAGTATGAGACTGCATGTTTCCGTTTTTGGGGAGCATAGTTCTTTTATAATTATTTTAAAACAATTTCTTAATTTTGCTTTTGTTTGCTGTGGACATCAGTTTTGTTCAAGTTTGCTTGTTTTGTTGTGAGTGATTTACATTTGTATCTGATACCCACCACTAAAATAACGGCTTAAGCATGAGCACAGATAAGTATTGCACCCACCGTTCTTCCCACCCTCTAGCAACGGCACCTACCTGCCCTCGACATCCCTTAACTACCAGGGGTATCCTTGAGTGTTCGAAAATTCCCTTGACTCTTCGTGAACAAGGGCATCTCCGTTCTTGATGCGGTCTTTTTCTTTTTTAAAGGAACTAATGGTAGTCCTTATATGAGAGGCCTCTCTGGGTCAGTTTTTTCAGCCACAGTGAAGTTTTAAAGCCCTTTCAATCAAACAGGATTTGTAAAAGAATGGGCATGCAGGGTGCACGGAGGGATGAATCCTTTCATTTAAATACAGCCAGAATCTCTGGTGGAGGATGGATGTCATTTAACCCCTTTCGCAAAGTTGGACGAGCAAATTCTTTTGACGAAGTCCATCAGGTGGATATTCCTGGAAGGGGGGAGGGGGGGCTTTCTGCCTGCTTGATGAGGAGACCGGTCGGCCCCATGTGAAAAGCAACACAGGTCCCTCCGGGTGATAGCTACTGGTTCTAAGTGTATCACTGAGGCATCCCACCTCTGAACAATAAACTAACCAATTCTTGGGGTCACTTTGCACTGATCTGGTTATGCGATTGAAGACTGTGCTGCAAATCTTCTCACTCATTCACAATAAAACTTTCTTGAGGCTTAATTTTCTATGTGTTGAGAATGTGTGCACATTTTTAGCGTAACGCCTCGCTTCCTGTAGGTATGTTAGCGCAGCATATTTAGTTGCACGTGTTGTGTACACCCCATTCACCGACACCTAATAATATTGTAGTTATCTAGATACCTACCTTAAACAAATGGCAGACGTGAACTTAGTTGTTGCTATCAGGCCTTTTGTCGCTGGGCTTTGTGGCCAGTGATATGAGTGTGTTAGGTGTGTCTTGCATTCAGAGATACTGGTGCGGCTGAGCACTGAGGTGATTTTAAGTTTAATGGGTGAAGAATGAGGTGGTGTACCATGTCGGAGTTAGTGACCGAGGTGACAGAAAGTCTTGTTTGGTCACCGAGTTGTCCAGCGTATTCCCTTTGGTCACCGACTGTAACTGACTGACGGAAGCAGGAGTCTGGTTCAGAATGGTTCTCTGAGATGTTACAATATGACGTGGTTGAGTTGGGCAAGGTGGCAATAAGTAATGTCACCAAAGGCGGATTCTTTTCTTTTCACTGGTCTTGTATTCTGCGAGTCAGATGTCCTTTTCCCTATGCATAGTGGGTCTTCTTCTTTCTCAGTTGATATAATGTGGCCTCTATAACCTGGTTCCCTTTGGTCTGGCTCCATACCTTGATTTCAACCACTCTAATGATGTCAAGCTAGTAAAAATCATGTTTTTGTTTTAAAGCGGTCAACAGTCTTCTGTCGATGCAAAGCAGGCTTTTACAATAACCAGTAGATTAGTAGAAGGAAGCAGGCCTTTAATGTCTGGTAGAGCCTGCTACGGAGCGCTCTAAGGCTATTAGAACATTTCGACCCTTGAGGGCAGAATGATCTAATTTGTAAAAACAGAGGCCCTGCAGAGCTCGAGGGGGTTGAACTCCCCTCGGGCTCCATGAGGCCTTTCTTCACAGCTGTGAACAAACATTCGAATCATGATGCTCTGGGCATCTACCAGCCATTTGCAGCCGAGATCACTATATTGTCTTCAGTGGAGCGCTCAACATTGCAATGTTCTAATAACAAGTAGATTTTTTTAAATTTAAAAAAAAACATGTAGTTGTAAAAGAATGCATATTAGGAGTTTCGACCTCCAGAAGCACCAGTACACAATTCTGCATAGAACGAGTTCACTCCTTTGCATGCAGCTTCAAGCTCAGGTAGGACACTAATTCTTTTAATTTTCTGTTTCACAGCTTTGAAAAAACTCCAATATAATTTGTCCCCATTGAAAAACGTGCTGACTTATTCAGCAGTAATGTATCAAATTATAAAGCTCTTTTTATTTTACCAGTCAATGAGATGAACACGGTAAATGAAACCATCAATTAATTCTTCCATTTGGTTTAGAATGTATTCCATCAACTCGTCCAAGAGAACTACAAGCTCTTTCGCTCTGGAAAATTTTTGATCAACTGGGTGGGACCTCTAGCTATAGACCTCCTTCTTCCAGCGATATCTGGACCTTGTTGCGGTCCCCAGACGATTGGATCCCGAGGTCTCCCACTGCAGTGCTTCTGCCCTGCTCAGTGGGGTTAAATCGGCCCAACCTCTTCATTAAATCTTTGACTTTTCAGATGAAGAAGCTTCTCTATTGTTTCAATGGTGTTCGTAAACGTACATGGAATTGTTTGAGTGAGGTTGTACATTTCAATTAAAACGTAACCATGTTAGGCCTCCGTTGTGAGCACTGAGTTACAGTTTACATATTAAACGCGTGCAAAGGTTTCCTTGGGCACATCCGACTAATCCCAATAACTACTGGATTAACCACTGACCTTGGGTTTCAGAGGATGCTGTTCAGCGTAAAGCGGTTCGACGCCTTGTCTGGGGTAGTAAGTGTTATATAAATGTAATCTCATTAAAATGCAATACATATTTCATAGCGTGTAGCGAATGCTTGGCCAACATAAAAAATTTCACTGAATTCTGCAACTTTCACGGCAGGAGCCCCTACCTCTCATCACTGAGGTGAAGTGAGTGAGGCCCATTTCTTTAGGACAGAGCATTTCTTCTAGTTCAGCTCTGGCAGTTTGGCAGCCACACACCCATTTTATTTCATTTGCACCCGCACAAAATGACAAGCGAGCCCCCCCTAGGGTCAAGCAGCCACTATCCACGGTTCTAAATTTGATTGTAGTTGTAAATACTAGCAAGGAGCGTCCTGGAATCCAATAATCTCGTTGCCTTGGAAACCTCAATTGCCCAGCGGGCTCTTTCACCTTGGTGTAATGTATCCCTCCGTCAGGAGATAAATATTTCACGTTGCGGTGTCGGATTATTTTCCTCTCATCACTGATGCGCACCCTCTTGGGCTGTGCATGATGGACGCCTGGAGGCTTTGACTGACAGACTTGTGTTCAGGAGTTTGCTTGGGATTAGATTTCCTCTTGTGCTTGGCTTGTTTCACTCAGGGACGCAGCTTCAGGGGGGGTTGTCGGGTGGAACACCCCCCTTTATAGCTTCTTAGTCGTGTCTTGGCCTGACAATGACAGTCGAGATTAATAGATGCTAAGTAAATCATGCAACAAACGTCAAGCAAAGTATGATAAAGTTTCTTTACATTTTAAAAACGTACTTTTTGACCATGCAAAAGCGGTTCACCTTGGTACTTCAGGTCACATCACCACATTAAAAGGCATTTATTAAAGTGATAGTTTTAAAACATGAATTTAGCAATATGCACACCACCACCCCTCTGCTCATGCCCTTACCACAATGCCACTTGAAATCAGAGGACATTCGATTGTCCTGTTGGACCAGTATGTGTCCTAGATTCACATTATAACCGAAGCAACATTACAGTTGTTCAAATCAGACACAATGTTTTCAAATGTTTGAGCAAACTTCCTAAGCTCATACATTTGAAGGTACTCTCACATGTCTGATAATGAAGAGAAGGCGGCTCGATGAAATGAACAAATTGTGTGTTTCTTGGCAAATACTTAAGAGGGGAAGCTGGTATTGAGCCCAGTATTTTTTCTGGTTTCCCATTTCAATTCAGATACTAGATGGGTATCTCTTCCTCTCGTTTCTTTTCATCGTAGGATACTGCTTTGTTGTTAATTCTTGGTACATGAGGTTAAAACGTGGAGACAGGCAGATGCCACATGAAAGCTCATCTTATTTTGGGTTCGAGAGTCCAGTGGGTACTAGAGATGAACCAGATCCAGGCATTTGTTTTGAACTTTCAGTGGCTCATCTGGGAATGGTAGAGCGATCAAATAAGATGTGGATAATGCACAGGCAGGGCAGAGGGCACAGATCTGATTGGGCTCCTCCCATCTCCCGCTCCACATAAGTTCCAATGACTGGGTTTTACATGGGTCGGGTCCTGCAGGTCTCACATGCCCAGTAATTCAAAACTGTCTTTAAAATAGGCCCCTATTGGGTGCTAATTTATATGCTCTACAGACAAATCAGTGCTTGAAATCCCACGAAAGACTGTAGTAAAGACTTGAGTAATCTGTAATAATGATCAGTTCTCATTTTCATTTAATTTTAACTTTGTCTTGCATTCTCTAAAAGTATTGTTTTCCCCATATGTTGTGTTTCTGTAGTTTTTTTCATGTAACATATGTCCTTTTTAGGTTTCGCTGGGGGGCGGAGCCGTTAGGCTCCTCCTCCAGAGAAATCTGTAGTTTCTAGTATGGGTGACTTGAACACGCCTCTCTGCTTCATTGGCTAGCTCCATAAATGGAGGCTAGCCATTGGAACAGAGAGGCGTCCGTCAATGCCGGACCAGACACGGGGGCGTTCCCGAGATTCTTTGGCTTTTGCCGACGTCACGCGACGCCGGGAACGCCCCCGTGTCTGGTCCGGCCGGGCCGTGTTTGCTGCTGTCCTGCCTTGTGTCCCTCCTCCCGCCGTTTCCCGCCTCCCTCCCGCCGTCCGTTCCTCTCGTGTCCTTTCCCGCCCCCCTCCCGCCCCCTGTGTCTTCTCCCGCCCCCTCCCGCCGTCCGTTCCTCTCCCGCCCCCCCCCCGTGTCCTCGTAGGTGCTGCCGCCCGTCAGCTGCTCGGCACCTTGGCCGAGGCACGAAGGGGCTGCGACCGCATTGGTGGCTCGTCAACAGAGGCGCGCTCTGATTGGCCGCTGCAGTGGGCCTGTCCCCGTGAGCTGCGCCGCCGTTCATTGGAGCCTCGCCGCGTCATCAGGATCTGCCCCGGGAGCCGCGCTGTGAGTGGCTGACTCCGGGGGAACCCTCGACGTCAACGGAGGCCAGTGGGAGCTGCGACGGGGGCCGTGCCTGCGAGGTATTATTGTTCAGGTCTTCTGCCACGACCCGCTTTGCACCACCCAGGGAGTCACCTCAAATTCCCAGCTGCCCTTTGGTTTTAGCCTACCAGGTTCTACCCCCTAGAGCAGCTTGAGTGTTATGGCCTAATTCTCTGTCTCAGTAGGCTTCTGCTTCATAGTCGTTTCACCTCCCCTGCTGCCAGAATTCCGCCTCTGCCTCATCCCTGCTTTCAACCCCCACTTTGCTGTGGGACCTCGCCCCCACTTCAGGTAAGTGTCCCTCCTGCGCTCTTCTCCACTCTTCCTTGCTGCAGAGTCTGCATGCTTCACCGCAGCTCACTCGAGGACGTTCTCGATACTTGCGGCCTTCTCCCCGTTGTCATCCGCCTCCGCACTGTCTCCGCCTCCTCACCCTCCGCTCCTGCTCCATTGCGGTGTGCTCCGCTCTCCGACATCAGTTGAGCACCCCTCTTTTTGCCGCAGTGCTTCTCATCACCTCTGGGGTTTATTGATGGGCCTCCCAACTCCGTCGTCAGGCCGCCTTTGGTTACCTCTGCCTGACAGCAGCGTCTACCACAACAGACTACCCCTGCCTCGAGTTGCTTTAGAGGGGGCCTTGAGTCGTCGGTCTCGGCATCCTCAGGGCTAACGACACTCTTTGTCGGCCGCAGCCTCCATGGATCACACGGCAGCGGCACAGTCCCGCCATAGTTGCCTCTTCGCAGGTCTCCAATACGAGCCTTCGGGGTCGGAATGCCGCCTGGTTCCTGCCGCAGCTTGCCTGCCGCGGGGCTCCATTCATTGGAGCTGATCCTAGATGTACTGCATCGGACTTGGCTAGGGGACAGATCACCTCTCTCCTACCTCTGTATCTGCATCCGGACTCTTCACTCCTCAGCTAGCGGCCACTGTTCTTGGCTACCATGAGACCGTCTCTTCATTCCGCAGCCTCCATGGATCACACGGCAGCGGCACAGTCCCGCCATAGTTGCCTCTTCGCAGGTCTCCAATACGAGCCTTCGGGGTCGGAATGCCGCCTGGTTCCTGCCGCAGCTTGCCTGCCGCGGGGCTCCATTCATTGGAGCTGATCCTAGATGTACTGCATCGGACTTGGCTAGGGGACAGATCACCTCTCTCCTACCTCTGTATCTGCATCCGGACTCTTCACTCCTCAGCTAGCGGCCACTGTTCTTGGCTACCATGAGACCGTCTCTTCATTCCGCAGCCTCCATGGATCACACGGCAGCGGCACAGTCCCGCCATAGTTGCCTCTTCGCAGGTCTCCAATACGAGCCTTCGGGGTCGGAATGCCGCCTGGTTCCTGCCGCAGCTTGCCTGCCGCGGGGCTCCATTCATTAGAGCTGATCCTAGATGTACTGCATCGGACTTGGCTAGGGGACAGATCACCTCTCTCCTACCTCTGTATCTGCATCCGGACTCTTCACTCCTCAGCTAGCGGCCACTGTTCTTGGCTACCATGAGACCGTCTCTTCATTTCCCTTGTGTGTAGAGCCCCCCTCTCACTTCATTGCTATTTCTCCTTCTTTCTTTTTCTTACTCTCTCTCCATCCCTTCCTCTCCCTCCCTAACTCTTTTCTTCCCTCCCTTCGTCTCCCCCTCTCTCTCCCTCCCTCCTTCCTCTCTCCCTCCCAGCCTCCCTCCCTGCCTCTCTTTGTCCCTCCTACTCATCATCCCTCCCTCCTTTCCTCTCTCGCTCCCTTTCTTCCTCCCTCCCTTTCTTCCTCCCTCCCTCTCCCTCCCCTCCCTCCCTCCTTTCCTCCCTCCGTCCCTCTTTTCTTCCATTCCTCTCTCCAGTCCCCCTCTCTCAACACCTCCCTCCCTCTCCACCTCCCACCCCACCTCACTCCCTCTCTCCCTCACTACCTCTCTCCATCCCTCCCTCTCTCCGTCCGTCCCTCTCTCTACCACCCTTCGTCTCTCTACCTTCCTCCGTCCATCCCTCTCTCCCTCCCTGCCTTCCTCTCTCCCTCCCTCTCTGTCCCGCCCCCTCCCTCTCTGTCCCTCCCTCTCTCTCCCTCGCTGCCTCCCTCTCTCCCCCTCGCTGCCTTCCTCTCTCCCCCGTCCCTCTCTCTCTCCCTCCCTCGTCTCTCTCTCCCTCCCTCCCTCTCTCCATCTCTCCCTCTACCTCCCCCCTTCCGTCCCTCCCTCCCTCTCTCCCTCCCTCTCTCCCTGCCTCTCTCCCTCTGCCTCCCTGCCTCTCTTCCTCCCTCACACTCTCCGTACCCCCCTCTCTGTACCCCCTCTCTCCCTCTCGCTCTCCCTCTCTCCCTCCCTCTCTCTCTCTCCCCCTCTCCCCCTCCTCTCCATCTCTCACTCTCTCCCTCCGCCCCTCCCTCTCTCCCCTGCCCCCTCCCTTCCTCTCTTCTTCCCTCACACTCTCCGTACCCCCTCTCTCCCTACCTCTCTTCCTCACTCTTTAGCTCTCATTCGCTTTCACCCTCTGTGTCTCGGAGACTCCCTCATGCTATCGGTCCATAAGCCTGAAGACTACTTAAGGAAGCCTGGGACCCACAATTCCCTGGAGCTCGTGGGGGATCAGTACCACTGAACCCCCTGAGATGTGAAACCGAACCCACTGCACCCTCTTATGTGTGAGCTGCTGCTATGTTACGATATTCTAAATACACCTCACTGTCTCCGAATATTACATATAAACACACATTTTGAATTTGGACGAGTGCCCCTGTGCACTGTCAGTGATCTGGCCAAAGAGGGCACGAACTACCTGAAACTGGATCATAAATCCAAGATGTTCCAAACAGGGTCCCCAAAAATACGTTTGGCCCAGAGCCCCCAAAATCCTTAAAATGTCCCTGATGACAGCACTGTAGTGATGGACTTCCATTCCTGGAACGTGCCAAACCTGGACCATAGGGCATCCAGACTGACCATACATCCTCCTCCCGGTGACGGGATCAAGTTCCTTCATAGCTCATCCTGCAAAGTGGTTCACTTCAAGGCGTTCAGGTGCGTTCATTGTGTCTGGTGGTTTTGAAAAGCGCCAGATTAGGAATATTGGGGTTTTAAGCGTTGTACAATACAGCGCCCCTACACTCAAATCACACAAGGTCAGGTAGGTGAAAGGAGAGATGAGACTTCATGCCCATTCAATCCACAGGGTTTATTCTAATACTGGCAGCGGGAGGAGCTTGTGTACCAATTACATAGATGCCGCCAAAAGGGAACAAGCATTTACAATGCAATGGTCTCGGCATTCTTAAAGTTAGAGCTATTGGCATTGCTCATGACATTATTTTTATTTATGCTTTTGTTTTTAAAACATAAATAAATGGCATTGTCATTTACAATGCCTATAGCAGGTCATAAGCCTCCTTTTGTTGGAGTCTCCTGGCTGTCAGCAGTCAGGAGCCTCACACCTGATGCAAATGGAGCGGAGGGCTCTGTGCGTGTGTTTGGGGAGCTCTTTGCGTGTGTGTGGGGGGCTCTTGTGTGTGGGGGGCTCTTGTGTGTGGGGGGCTCTTGTGTGTGGGGGGCTCTTGTGTGTATGGGGGGCTCTTGTGTGTGTTGGGGGCTCTTGCGTGTGTGTGGGGGGCTCTTGCGTGTGGGGGAATCTTGCGTGTGCGTGGGGGGCTCTTGTGTCTGTGGGGGGCTCTTGCGTGTATGGGGGCTTTTGCGTGTGTGGGGGTCTATTGCATGTGTGGGGGACTATTGCATGTGTGGGGGGCTCTTGCGTGTGTGTGGGGGGCTCTTGCGTGTGTGTGTGGGGGGGGGCTCTTGCGTGTGTGTGGGGGGGCTCTTGCGTGTGTGTGTGGGGGGGCTCTTGTGTGGTGTGTTGGGGGGCTCTTGTGTGGTCTGTGTAGGGGGCTCTTGTGTGGTGTGTGTGTGGGCCTCGTGTGTGTGTGGGGGGCTCTTGTGTGTGTGTGGGGCTCTTGTGTGGGTGTGTGTGTGTGCAAATGCAATACGTCTCGCATTTGCGACAGAGTAAGCTATTGGCATTGTAAATGACAATGCCATATATTTATCTGTTTTCAAAACCAACACATAAATAAAAAGTTTGTCATTTACAATGCCAATAGCTCTAACTTTTCCGAAGGCGAAACCGTTGCATTGTAAATGCTTGTTACATTTACCAAGTCACCCCTAGGTGTCTGCTTTCTTTTTTTTTTTTTTTAGGTGTCTGCTTTCTGGTTGTGGGGGAGTGCTCATGACGGAACAAGAGTGAGAGCTGTAGTGATAGTTAGTCTGCAGGTAGTGTGAATTTCTCATAGTGCCTGGCAGTGAGTCATAAACGGGTTCAGACTTAATGCACATGAAATCTTTGGTCTCTTCAGAGCGCAGAGAATGATGGGCACATGTGGCAATTGTAAATATGATTTTAAGGCAAAGGGAGAGGATGGTTTGTGTTTCAGGAGATGTTGAAATGAGGAGATGAGCAAGAGGTTGTTAAGAGGAAAATTAATATGTGAGGTTTGTAGATGATTTTAGAAAGATATGGAAAGAGAAAGTGAATAAGTGTGAGACAGACTGAGAGATGGCAGAAGGAAGTGGCATTAAAGGAAACAGAAGCGACTGAAACACCGAAGACCACCTCCTCCTTCTCAGATCTTAGCAATGTTTAATTCAGTCTCAAATTTTCAGAACTGAATCATTTTCAATTCTAATTATTTGCAACGAAATTGTTCTGTTACTCATTTCTTTGATGCTTCTAAAAAACATAGGCAAAGTCAGTTTGTCTGATGCAATAATATACAACTCAGAGAGAGGCACCCAAACACTGGCCTGGTGGCATACTTTGTAAAGCACAGTATTTTAGTTTTTCACATTCTTAATTCTGTATGGCAGAACCTTTTAAAAGGGATTCCTAGTTACGCTTCTTTGTCAACATCCTTTTTAAAGACACCCAAGGAGCTTGGCCAAGATGGCGGACGGGTGAGTCGCACCTCTTAATCTCTCTGCTCCCCGCCACCGGGCCTCACCGCTAGCATCCCAATAGCACGGAGTCGTGCCCCCGACTAGAGCGCTGTGACGCTGGGAACCGGAAGGCTCACTCCGAGACTAGCTTTGGTCTGCAGGCGTTTGTTCATCTATGTCGAAGGATCGGCGCGGCCCGGATGGACGGTGGCAGCGGAGACCTGCCACGGCGGTGGGTCGCTGCCCTGATCCACTACCCTGGGAAGATGTACCCACTCAGAAACCTGCCTGCAAAGCCGGAGACCTGCATGGGTCCGATATGAGACCCGAGAAGCACCTAGACAGCAGTACCACATGGAGCCGAGGTCCGCTGCTGGGAGACTGCTTGGTGAGGGAGTCGTGCAGCCTGGTTTAGGCCTCCACATACCCTGGCTCCCGTGAGACAGGCGGCCTTTGGCTACAGAGATGGTTGTGCGAGACGACGCTAGTAATCAGTGAGAGGCACTGTCCCCCCCGCCTCCCCACGGATCGAGGTGCACGCCCAGGTGTGACTAAGCTCGGGAGGGGTCTCTCTGAGGATCGGGCCTTCATGCCTACCCAGTAGACGGCTGGAGGCCTCCTGCAGCAGAACCCGGTGTTCCGGCGGGCTGACCCAGGGGAGCTCGAAGCCTCAGCAGTCCCAGATGGGGATTGACCTGGACCCTACGTCAGGAGCTCCTGATCAGCGGGGCTATGAGAGGCGGGCTGAGGCTGAAGATTCGCACTTTAGGGAAGCCTAGCGGCCTGCGGCTGTTCCCCCCGGCTCTTGTGAGACAGGCAGAGGCTGTTGGCAGTGGAGATGGCACAAGGCAACGCGAGGGACCATGGGGGCACCCAGCCCCCCCCCAGATGGTCAGATCCTGCATAGATGTGAGGAGCATGGCGGGAGCGGTGGCCACCAAGTACCTCGACCGAGCAGTCTGGTTAGCGGACAGTAGACAGCAGTCGTTGGGTGCCCCTCCCCCTCACCTTGGACTCCCTTGACTTTGCCGCACTACATGGTGGGGGTATTGGGACACCCCCACTGTAGACTGGGGGTTGAATGCCACTGTGATCGGCCGAGACTGAGAGCTGGCCTCGCTGGCCCCACTGATCGGTTGCTGCTGCGGGGTGATCTCTGCGTTGTGGTTTGCATGGGTGGCTAGGGGGGCAACGGGGCGGCTTCTGGCCCTAATATTTGATTAATTCATCCAGCCTACAACACAGCTCCTGCAGCCGAACCAAACCTGCGACCAGCATATAGGTTGGTGCTGCTGGTAGAGGACCTAAACCTGGTGCGTAGCAATGAACTTGACAGATCAGCGCAATGCCACGGCCAGACAGAGGCCCTCTCTCCAACTTGGCCAACTTGGTAAAGGCACATAGGCCTAATAGATATCCGGAGATCTACACACCCAGACTCTTGGGACTACACATTCTATTCCCATGCTCACAAGACCTACGCCAGACTCCACTATCTCCTGGGTAATTCCAGGGTGGCCTCCACTATGCAGTCGGTAGAGATTGAGCCTGCTCCTTATCTGACCATGTGGCTGTGACGGTGAATCTCGCAGTCCCGTTCCCTGGTCCGCCCTCTAGGACCTGGTGACTCAGAGATACCTAACTTCAGCATCCAGTGGTTATCCCCCAGGTTATAAAGACGATCACGGATTACTTGTCCATTAACTCCTTGGCTGCGGGGGGCTAATTCCCCCGCTGTGCTGGGGGGCGCCTGCACAGCGCCCCCATGCTCATGATGAGCTCAGCTCGTCATGAGACACGGCGCTCCGGCGCTCATGACCAGCTGAGCTCGTCACAGCTGCACCCGTTCCCGTGGAACGCTCAGCACAGCAGCGGAATTATCCCCGCGTGTGAGCGTTCCACGAGCTAAGCTCGTCATGAGCACTGGAGCACCGGAGCACTGTGCCTCATGACAAGCTCAGCTCAGCTCGTCATGAGCATGGAAGGTGTCAAGGATACCTCAGAGGTTTCAGTCTCCACCCTATGGGTAGCTCTGAAGGAGGTCGTTAGAGGGGAGTTCATTGCCATAGCATCCACAGACAACAAGCTCCATCGGGATAAAAGAGAACACCTGGCACGCCAAGTACTAGAACAAGAGAATAGGGCCTCCCAGGTTCTGGAAGCAACTTGAAGCAAACTGAGCTCAGCTCGCTGGTATAGACACAGATTGAGCCGAGTATGCAGCGCTTAGGCTTCAACACCGTTTTTATGCAGGGGGCGACCCCTCTGGCCATCTCTTAGCTAACCGGCTGCGTATTCTATGCCAAGAAGAGGGAGTTCAGTAGTTTATAGATGCTGAGGGACGGGAAAGGTCTGATGACCAGCACTTTGTATAGTCCTTTCGTGATTATTACCAGACCCTTAGCACAGCACAAGACCTCCACCCCGATGCAGCAAAAGCATACCTTAAAGACGCCACCTCCAGCCACCCTGACGACTGCCCAAGCATCCTAGCTAGACTGAACAATTAGAATCGAAGAGGTTACCTCTAGCATAGCATGTCAAATCTCCGGGTCCGGACACCTCCCGGCCTCCTTCTACAGGGCTTTCTGAGAAATTTTAGCACCTCTCCTCACCAGACTGTTTAATGCGATTTGGCATTCTGTTTCGCTTCCCCCTTCTATGCTTAAGGTAGTAATTGTGGTAATCCCTAAGACTGGAAAGGACAAAACTCACTTCCCGCATACAGATCCATTTCTCTCTTGAACACCGATCTTTTGCTTTTTCTGGGGATTCTAGCCTTGCGTTTCAACCCTCTGCTACTGGGCCTTATCGACCTGGACCAAGCTGGGTTTGTGCCTCAACGACAGTGCAGTGATAACTTTAGGCGATTCTCCACCTTATAGATAAATCTCAGAGGTACAGTCAGGAGAGTATGATCTTGTCTGTGAACGCTGAGAAAGAATCCAACAGGGTACACTGGCCCTACCTAGCTGCCACCCTGGAGCACTTCAGCCTGGGGGACCGAATCATAATGTGGATTCTTAGCAGCTATACCCAACCCACAGCGGTGGTGCACATCAATGGATGCTCCTCCACTCCATTTCGCATTGGCAGGGGAACCAGACCGGGTGCCTGCTGACACCTCTATTATCCGCCCTTTACACGAAACCTATGACTCATAAAGTCTGCACTAACCCACGGATAAAGGGGATCCAATTTGGATGAGAGAAATACACTATAAGCTCATACACAGATGATGCAATGGTGTCTTTGGAAAAGCCCTCCACCTCCTTACCTGCCTTTTTATGTGAATTGGAGGCCTTCGGCCTGGCATCGGGCTTTAGATAAATATCCATAAATCACAGACTCTCAATCTGACTCTCCGCCCACCCACAATAGACGCCCTTTGGCAAGCCTTGCCCCTCCAATGGGCCCGACATCCATTCCCTACCTTGTCCCCCAAATTACCCCCACAATTGCTGACACAGTAACCCTTGACTATCAGACATTAACTCGCCAGCTTAAGTTCGACCTGCGCCAGTGGGTTTCTTACTCGCTATCTTGGCTAGGGCGAATTTCAGCAATTAAAATGATGATTCTCCCAAGGGTCCTGTTCTTCCTCCAAGTGCTCCGGCCATACCACCTCCTGGGACACTGATTTCCCTCCAACAGGAGATAAACAGGTTTGTGTGGGAGGATATGCGAAGTGCCTTTGCAGAGACCTTAGCTATAGCACCCCAATGGAGGGAGGCCTAGGACTCCTGGACCTCCTACTACCAAGCCACCCAGTTTAGGGTGTTTGTGGAATGGTCGCACACAGAATCGGAGAAGCACTGGCTGTTTATAGATAGGGCACTGGCGGGACCGCCTTCATGGAGCATTCCCTTTCTCCTCCAAGCGAAATCGACCCAAGACTTTGTACCTCTCCCCCATAACTAAAGCATCACTGACTGATAGGGATGGATTGGCGGCACAAGGGGCCGAACGTCCTTCCCCCTCTCCACCAACACCCTTAGTTAGGAGTCCAGACTTTAACCCAGGCTAACATGATCCCACATTTCAGGTCGGAACCAAGCAGGCTGTAGATCTGTCAGCCAACTGTTTAATCTGGAGGAACCAACCCCCTTCGAGTCCTTACGTACAGGATCCACAATTCCAGAATCGAAACGCTGGCATTACACCCAGATACGTCACTGGGTAAAGCAGCTCTCTGTCCGCACTGGAGCCGAGCGACAACTCAACCCCTTTGAACGCTGGCTTGTTTCTTAGACATCTGACAAGTGTCTGGTCTCAGAATTATATCCACTTATAGGCCCAACTATGGAAGTCCCCAAATTCAAGAGCCAGAAACACTGGGAGTCAGAAATAGGCAGAGAGCTCACACAGAAAGAGAGGGGGGATGTTTACCACCGGGCACAACACACCAGCCATAACATTTCAATCATGGAACCAGCCACGAATATTGTTACCTATTGATACACACACCCCACTGACTGCATATAGACAATGCATTCAAATCCCCAGAGTGCTGGCTTCAATGTGGGTTCCCTGGCACCCTGTTACACATTCTGTGCGATTGCCCCAAATTCATGACCTATTGGTCACAAGTATTGAAAGACATCAACACTCACTTTGACACAGATCTTCCCAGCTTACATCGTCTTGGGTCTCCCCAACGCTCTCACCTTCCCCCTTAGGTCCCGGCAGGGCAGACAGATTGGATTAGCACTGGGGGCAGCCTTACAGAATATTTTATCCCACTGGGGCACGGGGCGTGTTCCCACACATCTAGGCTGGTTACACCACCTGTGGCACATGATAGGGATGGAACACATCACCCTTTCTTTATCCAATCAGGGCGCATCATTTCCAAGCTTTGGGCACATTTTTAACGCTACTGACATCAGAATTTCGTGAGTTTACCAGCCCGAAATACTTACGGCTTCTCCGCTTGCCCAAGGCCCTCACAACAACCACTTACCGGCTGCAATGTAAGATGGTTTTTACTCGGTACAGTCAGGAGATTGTTTTTTTATGTTCACCCAGTCCAGGGGTAGGCGGTGGAGGGGATTTGGGGGTTTGATACATTCCAATGCAGAGTGCCCCGAAAGATAGCGGGCCTTGAGATGCTGTTGTAATATTGTTCTATTCTTTATGCTGTTAATGCTAATAAAAAAAAAAGTAACCATAAATACACCCTTCTTTTTTCATCCTATTAAAGCCCTGGTCACCTGTTATGATGGCCAGTTGTCTGATCAACACACAGTGTTGTACCTTCATGCCCCTCTCACCCCTTATTTGTGTGCTTGGACACTTGGGACGCAGTGCTTCAGCAATTGAAGTTGCCTCATAAATTATATTTTTCCCACTGCAGCATCATCTGAATCCGCAGGTGTGTATGAGAAGTATCAGACATTGGATTTGCATTTCGGTGATTTTATGTGGTGCTGTGATGTCCTTACAAAATCCAACTTGGTTCACTTTTATCAAATTCAAAATTGGATCTTCAAAGCCAACTGCACAGCACCATATTCATCCTTTAGGCTCCGCCTGGACTGTCACCCAATTGTCTCCGAAAGTGGGTCACGGCACAAGTGTTTGTGGTGGTCCTAGTTATACTCAGAGAATAGTAGAGCAAGCAGCTAAACTTCACTGCAGGTCATGAGTAATCCAAAGATTAGTTTATATAGCGCTTCACGTGTTTATTTCTTTTTTACTGAATTTTATATAGTGCGAACTTGACCCGAAGATATCAGAGCGCTTTACACGCGCACTAATTGCGTTACATGAGGATACATTCATTTTTGTTAGGCACTGGAGATTAAGTGATTTGCCCAGAATCACAGGATGTTGCTTGTCCTTACGGAAACTCGAACCCGTTCCCCAGATTTGAGGTCGACTGCCCTAGCCACGTTACGCCACATCCTCCCCCCTCACTCTGAAGCACTGTAAATAATAAATGTTCTTATAAATCGGGGTACATGGGAAACTCAGTTGTTTAACCGCATCGCTGCTGCGGTGATTTTTGCGCTGTGCGGCATTTTTAAAAATACCGCGTTACATGACGAGCTCAGCTCGTCATCAGCACACGCCACCCGTGGCTGATGACGAGCTGAGCTCGTCATCAGCATTGAAGGGGTTAAGTCACACCTGCATGTGTGATCTGAGAATTGCATCCTACATTTCACTAACATGTACATCATTCGGAGATAGCTCACTGCTATTCTATCTGTTATGGGGTTCTCATAAAACCGTCAGTGACCAGGTCACATTACCATATCAAAGACATCATGTTTGTCATTGTAGAATCTTAGATTACTGGGGTATTAGACCTACATGCACATAAGGCAACTGCCTGTAACTGTGCAATATCGGAGTTTTTGATGAGATTCTGTATCAGTGTATCACAGAGATTTGCTGTGCCCTGGTACACAACAGGTAGATGTACATGCCCTTCAAGTCACCGGCCCCTTTTTTACAGCTCTTTATGTGCACAAGAGAACCACCTACAAATGCAGCAGCATCAAGGTCACTTACATCTATTTGCATACACCTTAGTCTGAGCACACGTGCTCACTCACAAGACCCATCCATATATACACACATCCATAAATGTACAAAAGGCATACACATATACCACATGCATAAAGTGACCTTTAATCCACCCATGCACGCAAATTAACCATCAAACATCCTTGAACAAATACCAATCAATCCACTGACATTTTCCTTTCACATGCAATCTCCATCCACATTTTCTGTTCATCCACACAAATTCAGCATTCATCAAAGCATACTGTGCCTATTCTGTGAAGGTGGGAACCTATACTCTCATGTTTCAGAAGCATTAATCACACACACTGTTGTGTAACTGTCTGGCGATGACGTAGGATTGCGTCTGGCTGAGACCCGCAGAAATGGTTGCCACTGTTTTCAGAGAAAAATACTCAACATTTCTTTGTATTTTGAGGATATAGAAGGGCCAGGAGATGGTAATTAAATATCACTTTGTGTAAAACTTTCCGAGGCAGATTTACAATCCTGTGCTGGGTTTGGATCACAATAGCGACGAAAATCTACGCAAAATGTTTATTTTGGATTTCCTTTCCGTTGCAAAAAATTTTTTGTGCTCGAAAGATGCCTCAAAGTAGCGCATATTAGCATTTTGTGCTGCTTGCAATAACTTTGCGTCCAGGGGGCATTTCCATGCAACCACCCATGTTTTGTGATGCGAAGCCCTAGCTACTAACCATAGTAGAGAGAGCTTTGAGCCTCCTCTACCTCAAAAAAGCCTTTCTTTGCAATATAGTGCAACAGTGTGTGTGTGTGGCGCTACGCAGCCTGATAGTCACACCACACTAACACATCACCCTACAACAACAGCACACATCAAACACAATTCCTGTGACCCTCATATACACAGTACAGCTCAGTCATACAGTTGTCTGAAGTGTCTGCTCTCTCAGTGGTACATTCTTTCAACTTCTGCTGCCAAATGATATTATATCATTAGTCAATATATCTTGTATGAAAAGGTTAGATTGAACCTACTACATCCACAAACACTTCGAAGGGCATAAAACCCACAAAATTAGAAACGGAAGCTCAAACCTCCACATCCACGTGAAGCATAACAATAGCCAATTGTACATCGCAGCAGAATCAAACAAATTGCAGTATTCTTCAGCACACACATTGTTGGACCTGGGCCTCTTGGCAGGGTCATCCCTAAACTTTTTGCCTTCCTCCAATACTCTCTCTGACCTATTTTGTTGGGTTTAATGACTCTGGGCACTTTACCACTGCTGACCAGTGCTAAAGTGCATATGCTCTCCCTACTGAAAAGTGTACATGTGATTGATGTCCATGATTGGTTCATTGGATTTACTGTTAGTCCCCAGTAAAGTGCACCAGGAGTGCCAGGGCGTGTAAATGCCAATACTGCTAGTGGGCCTGCAGCGCTGGTTGCGCCACCCACAGAAGCAGCCTTAAAGTGTGTCTAGGGTCTGCCATTGCTGAACCTGCGTGCAGTCTGGTACTGTCATGCTGGCTGGGCAAGTGCACACACTTGCCCACCCCTAAACCTTCCCTTAACTTCATATTAGTCACCCCTATGGTAGGCCCTAGGGCAGGGTGCATTGTAAGTGTAAGGTAGGACATGCCCTGATGTGTGTGGCATGTCCTAGTAGTGAATTACAACCAAATTCGTTTTTCACTATTGCAAGGCTACCTGCTCCCTTTAGGCCAGAATGGGCTGCTGGAATTATTACACTCTATAATCCTAGCAGGCTCAGGGATCATGGTAGAAATTAATGTTTAGTATGCCTGAACTCAGAATAATAAAATACTTCTTTTAGTAAAGTTTATTTTAATATCCTGGGTTTGCAAATGCTACTTTTAGAAAGTTAGCATTTGCTTGTCTAACCATTTCAGCCCGCCTCTGCTTTTGTGTGTATCTGACTGTCTGAGTGTGTGAGTGACAGGGCTGGGAGTTGACAGGTTGTGAATAGCAGGATGACACCTTAGTGGGTGGTGGGAGTTTCCCCTGAATGATGCATCAGGCTGTGCTCTGCCACCACAATGCTGGCTCCGCCCCCCCTGGGGAGCGACTGATGACTCAGCCTGCACCTGGCCCAGGAAGGACCCCCGAAGCTTGTCAACAAAGTGCTCAAGCTGCCCCTGTCTTCACAATGCCGGCTCCGCCCCCCTGGGGAGCGGCTGATGTGCCTGCCCTCACCCTGAATGCAGAAGCAGAAGTACCCACCACAGGTGCTCAGGGACTGAGAACAGTTATGCAAAGGCCCCCCTGGCCTGTAAGAACAAAAGAAAATGGGTATAAAAGTAGGAGCCCTGCTCCTTGTAAATTAGATCCAGTTTGCGCAAAGAAGAAGCTCTGCCTGAAGAGAAGGACCCTGGAAGCTGCATGGAGAAGTACTGACTCTGACCCCAAGAGACTGGCCTGTGGTGGGTGCCTTGCTGCTGAAGGAGAGCAGGAGAAGAAAGACTGAAAGACTTTGCTTTTATTCAACTTGTGCCAAACTTTTACCAAGATCTCCAAGGGCTTGCTGTGGAACTTGCCCCCTGAACTGCACCCCAGGAACAGTGGGCGCTACCCCCCCCCTGGAAAGAGAAGCTGCTGTGAGATCTGCATCTGCCTGGTAAATCCTCCTGAGGAAAAAGCGGAGCGCTGTGAAGGAATCACTGTGCCCTCTGAGAGGCCCTTGGCACCCCCGTCCCGCCGAGCAACGCATCTGCTTCCTGGCAGGCCCCAGCTGACATCGCCAGGACCAGCCTCGCTGGCCCCAGCACCGTGCCTGTCGCCTGCCTAACTGCGGACTGCACCGCAAGACCGGACTCTGCCTTTGCCCGCCTGCTCCTGAAGGAGAGAGTGCCTTGAAGCCCCAGCCGCCGCCGTTCGTGTGCAGCAGCGGCGTGGGGAGAGAAGGAGCACTCCCTGTGCTTTGCCAAGGCTTGTTTTGTGCCTCACTTTGCTGCCCGGGGCGCCACCCCCTCTTTCCAGGACTCGAGGCGCTTTGTCTCTCTGGCCCGGCCCGCGCCGCAACGCCAACCTTCAAGCCCGAGCCGAGCCGCCGCTCTGACTGGCCCAGGAAGGAAGACACCGCGACGCAGGACACCGAGCCGACCTCGACCTTGCCGCCTCGACCCTCTTCTCATCACTCAAGGTACTGTGTGCCCCCGCGGTGCGAGCATCCTACCCTTTGCAGCTCGCACCGCCCTCTGTGACCTTGTGTGCCCGGGAGCCCCCAGCTGCAGTCTGCACCTTGGCACGAGCCTCCCCTCTTCAGAGAGGCTCGCACCGCTCTTGGCTCCCCGAGGCCCCCCCTGACATTCCCTGTGGCCGGCGCCCCCCTCTACAGCGAGGCCCACACAGCCTGTGACTCATCCTGAGAGCAGACCCGGCCGTGCCCTTCGCTGCTCACGCGAGAAGCGTGAGCTTTGGCAGGCCGGGCCCGATTTTCAAGCAGGAGGTGCACAGAAGCGCTGGGAAGCACACAGAAGCGCTAGAAAGCACTATACTTGGCAGGAGCTGGGCAAAAGGCCCCAAAGAACACCTTTGAGAGACTAGAAGAAGCAGAATAAGAACTGTGGCCTATTAACAAATAGCTAGAACCATTTTTTTGTACCAAGACCGTATTTACAAGCCTGCGTTAAAATATATATAAAGAAGATATTTTTACAAAAATACAGTCTGGTGTCATTGTGTGGTGGGTTGGTGGTGTTTGGTGTGATACTGCAAATGTTTAACCCTATGTGCCCCAGAGATTAGCCTAGACTGCTTGTGCCACACTACCTAGAGGGTAAGCAGAGGTTGTCTTGAAGGTAACCCTCAGCCCTGACGAGGAAGAGAGAGTCCCTGCTTGTCGCCAGTGCTGCACTGCGCCAACTAGAGACTCCCCCTTCTTACACACATCAATGCACATACATTTCATATTTTTATATTTGTGATACCATTTCTATATTTTCTGTCAAAAGAGAAAAGAAATAGAGATCCTTGGCTTCTTGCTGTGTGGATCCCCACGTTGTGCAAGGGTTTTATGGTCCAGTTACTTTCAAACTTTCCTTTGATGGAGTTTCAGGCACCATATGTCATTATTCACTGCAACGTATAACATTTTCTACTAGTTTGCAGTTTTTGCATAGCCTGCCATTCCTGATTGCTCTCTTCTTCCAAGCTTGTTCTGCTGTTGGTTCTGGGCCACTAAAAGGTCTGCTCTCAACGCCAATCCTAAGCCTGATTTACTGATTTTAGATATAGGCTTATGCTAGCCGGCTCCCCTGGGCCTCCCAGGCTTACAGTGCTGTGAGGATGACCATCTATGATGTCTGCAGTGACAAACGAGCATTGGCATAGCCTATAGGTCTCGCCTTTGGGACCTTTAAAGTGTTTAGCCATGCAGCACACACATACACAGGAAGGAATGACACTGCAAAATTATACACACCAAAAAACAAGGCCACCTCAACCTGCAATCCTTCCAAGGTCGAGAACAGTGGTACCATCTAGTAGCAGAGACGGCAGCCTCATGGGGTGCTTAAGCAAAAAGAAAAGTAGTTCCCTAAAAGTGAGCAATGGAAGGTTACAAGTCATCCATGCCAAGGGATGGTAAAGAGGATATGCTGCAAAGAGAGCAGCACTAGATGGTCAAGAAAAGCCATAGAATAATAAGCTGGCAAATCTGTGACAAAGCTAACCACTCTAAGTAGTGTTTGGGGTATAAACCCATTGTAAATTCTGGGTAAGACTGCAGTAGATCTTCTCCAGCCAGATAGCTTGACCTGTCAGGTTGGTGAGACCTAAAAATTTGAGCAGTTAGAAAATGGAAGTTCTCTGAATCCAGACACCAAGTTGGGATATGCACGTTTGTTGGGGGCTTTTACACCTAAAATGGTCTTTAAACCTCGTATTACATTAAAGGTTTCCTTTTTTGGTGCATGATTCCTGTAATCACCATTGTGGGGGTGTTAAGAAAAACTCCAAGTTAAAAATTGTGATTGTGCCCACCTCACCTCTTCTAGTATTGCTGGGAAGAAAGTCAAGAATCCTCCATGCCCTCTGTACATGGAAATGTCCTTCACTGTAGCCCTAATAGGCAGATAAAAAGACAAAATCTTGGTGTACCGGAATTTGTTGTATTTTCAACTTTGGATTTATTCTAGAGAGTTCTGAAAAAAAATGAGGTCGCAGGCAGTCCATAAGTTCCTTGTTTGCCCTCATTTGCCCCCTGCGATGATCCCTGGCGCTGGTGACGCATGTATCCGGAGCCATTTACCCCTTGTCCAGTTCTCAGTTAGTTCGAGATGTAGGCGGCCCTGAGACTTCAAAACAGGATTCAAGCCAGCAAGCCCTTGAAGAAACCTGGGTTCGAGGATGTAGAGAGCAGGTCCAGTCCTACTCACTCCCAGCAGGCCATTGCAGCAAAGCAAGTAGCAAATAGCTAGCCACAACGGGTTTACCTGCCCTAGAGACAGATCGGGTGCAGTCATATCGCACTACTGAAACAACAAGGCCTTCAACAATTTCCGAAAGGAGGCCAAAAAGTAGAGTTTCTGCTGCAGTCTGTTCTAGTAGTGTTCTGAATTCATGGTGTCAGAGGTCCAGTACTTATACCTCATTTGGCCTTTAAAGTAGGGAGATTTCGAAGATATACTTCGAAGTGCACAAGGTCCTGCCTTTACGGCCCTGCCCCAGACTCACTACAACGGTGTATGCAACCCTTGGTGTGGGGACAGGCACAGTCCTATTAAGGTGCAAATGTCAGCTCCTCCTTCTCATCCTGCCTCAGGATGACCCATCAACATCCGCATGGCTGCTCAGTCACACCTACTCTGTCTTTGTGTGTGGCTGTCTAGAGGGAAGGCAGTAAGCCAGCTGTCACCCCTCCAGACGTGTATTCCAGGGGCAGACAGAAGGCACCAAATGGTTCAAGTAAGAAAATGTCAACTTTCTAAAAGTGGCATTTTCAGAACTGCAATTTTAAAACCAACTTCATCATAAGTTGTACTTTCAGAATGTGAGTCCAGAGACACCAAATTTGATTTTCGTATCTTGTCTCAATTGGAAACCACCCATAGAAAATGTTATAAGGCAGTCCCAATATTAACATTTGCGAGAGGTAGGCCCTGCAGAGGTGAAGAAATAATTTAAGAGTATTTCACTACCAGTGCATGTAAAACATAAAAGTACATGCCTAACTTTTTAAATACACTGCACCCTGCAGTAGGGCCTACTATGGGGTGCTTTATATGTATTAAAAAGGAATGTTTGGGCCTGGCAAGAGGGTTAACTTGCCAGGATGAAATGGCAGTTTGAATTTCATGCACAGGCTCTGTAGTGGCAGGCCTAAAGAGCTACTAGAGCGGGTGGCACAATCAGTGCTGCCGGCCCACTTTCTAGCGTTTAATTTACAGGCCCTGGATACCCGGAGTGCACTTTACTAGGGACCTATAAGCCAATGCTACCATGTTTGCAGTGGTAAAGTACCCAGAATCCTAAAGCCCACAAAAACGAATTCAGCAAAAAGGGGAGGAGGAAAGCCAAAGGTTTGGGGGTGAACCTACAGAAAGGGCCATTTCCAACAATCACATTCATAGAACCCTTTTCCGAAACTGAAATATATGCATCTTTAGGCTTATTACTTGCACAATATGCTTTGTTGAGATCACATCCATATTCATAGCGGAAGTCTAGGTATATCAAATCCACAAGACACTTTGAGATCACAACCGTATGCATTCCTTTAGTTTGTACCCAAGATGCTTTGTTGACATCACACCCACAAGTGTTGCGGAAGGCCAGGTTGATCATGTGCACACAGTGCCTTGTTGAGCTAGTCTCCACATGCATTGCTGATGTTGGTAAATCATGTAGTCGGAATGATTTGTTGAACTCTAATCTGATCATATCCGCAAAAGGTGATATGTAACTTTTAGGTAGATCACATCCACTGCCCCCCTTGATTTGGAGGGGTTCCAACAAACAACATCTGGCACTAGCTGTGTTTAGGGCAGGGTTAAGACAAGCAGGATTGATGCGGGATTGACATGAGTCCACCTTAAACAAGATGTGTCATTACCAAACATGTTATTGCTCCGTGGCTTGCTTTGGGGAATGGTCTTCATCTGTCATCCACCCTGGTTAGAAGCAGTATCCCTCACCAGTATGGTGAGCAATGCAGAGGCCAGTTGGCACCATGGCTGATGTGTATCTGGGGATGGCTACCTTTGAGTTGAGATTGGAAGCCTTCCTCCAGTGTTGTGGTCATTCACGACCCCTGGAGCTCCGCATTGATACAAACCTCCAGGACCACTGATTATTGTGAAGTCCCATCGCATCCTCACAGTTGCTTAACAGCCAGACACAATGTACGGTATACAGGCACTGGAATCATGTCCAGCTCCGAAACAGGATCTCACACGCTGCGTGTGGTTAATCAATTTAGATTGCTCATGTATTACTTTGTATGGCTCAGATTTATTTTAATCCTGAAATGCCATCTGTTTACAAATCGGTACCAACAATCTGAAGACAGATGAATTCAACTCCACTGATTTGTAAACAGATCAGATTTAAAGATTAAAATAAATCCTAACCATTTGAAAGTAATACTTGTGAAATCTAGAAAAATACACAAAGGATGAGCGATCCGGTGTGAGGCCTAAATACCAACAACATAGTACTGGATACATGGATTTCTCAGAAGTGACAGCTAGGATTAGCATGCAATAACTAGATAAAAATATGTAAAGAAAAAGATTAAATCGTGAGTGGCCATTATTCATCAGTTGGTGTTCAATGGGTCCAGTTCAAGGATTACCTGCTGAGGCAGAGACTAGAGGAGCAGAAAACATGCCAAAAGGTCATGCAAGAGAAGGCAATCTGAGCTGTTAGTCCACCTTTCTAGACACACATGAGCGATCTGCTATGGCGGAATCACCGTCCAGCAGCAGAGTGGACTCTCAAGAGCAAATAAGGGTCTCAGCAGAAAAAACCTAATAGCAGGTCAAAGCAGTTATGGCTTAGTGCAACTAAGACAAAAAGAAGGTGCTCCCTTAAGAGACGCTGCTTACCCACATTTTAGGTTTTGATAGTGTTGCCCGACCCGAAGTCAAACCCCTTTCCAAACCAGACTTTCAAGTATGTGAATTAGGGAGGGTCTTGTGATGGTGGAACTGGATTCCAGAACCCTTTCTCCTCTCAGTATCTTTGAATCCTGTGCTTAGATCCATGAATGCTCTCTTGACATTTGCACTCAACCTTGCCTCCTCGTTATGATTACCGCCAATAATTTTCATTCCTGCCACATGAGTTGGAGTTAATGTTGTACCATGCAGGTCGGGTATATATGATGGCAATAGAAGAAGAGTGTCTCTGGAGATTGTATTTAAAGAAGATGGAGGGGCTAGAATGTTTTGGGTGTAACAAGGCTTTGGCAGTGGAGTGCCTGTTTCGCAAGGTGGACTCATTTCGGTTAGGATATACATCAAGCTAATCACACGAGTTGTAACCTTCGCTCAGTGTTTGAAGAATATGTTGATTATTGACATACGAGCACTTGCTCATGTCATCTGTTAGTGATATGGTCACTGGAAATGAGTGATGGTGGCACATGGGTGTGATATGAATGATGTAAAATAATAATAATAATAATAAAGCAGGAAGGAACCCAAACACATATCCTGTTGGATTGATATTTCCAGCTTCAGTTTTGCACCATTGAGATTTTTAAAACACATTTTATATTAGTACAAGTGTATAGCACTTTTCATGCCACGGATGCTGCTTGTTGACCTCTTTTACATCCTAAGGTGGAGGCTAGTAAAGGTAGCAACAATTTTGGGGCAGAGAGTCCCACTTAAACTGCATTCCTTTTGCTCTTCTCACCCCTCTTTGTCTTGAAGTGCAGAGGGTTGTGGGCGCGTTGTGCTGTGTCCTTATATCTTCGTTGTTTGTTGTACGAGGCGTGCCCTTTTTATCTACGACGCACCCAGTGCATTTTAAAAGGCCCTGATATCCTTCATGAGTTTGTGACACAGTCATCATACTCCAGATGACTCAGCCGCAGGTAGGCCTAGTTTACATGCAAACAACACCCCGGCAGATGGGCCATGGAGCATCTGTTCTGAAAGGCGAGCCCCCGGAATTATAAAATATTAAACTCACTTGAGGAAAGGAGAACTCGCCTGAAGAGAAGGACACGGACTGTGCTTCCAGAATGATTTTGGCTTCTGTTTCTAATCTATCCCTGCTTTTCACAACAGCCTCTACCCTGTTTCCTCTCCTGGCATAGCCTAAAATCCCAAAATCTAGTAAAGCACTTCACAGCACAAATCTATGAACGTGTCAGGATTCTGAGAACAGAATGGAAAAGAGTGGTACTTGCACTGCGTAAACTTGGAGCAAACTTGAGACGCCACTATGTCTTGAACTGAGGCTGAAATCAGAAATTCAATAACATTGCATTGGCAGTGAAGTGGATTTTGTCCCACAGTATCAGCAAAGAAGTAAATTTGCAAACTATTACGGTCTCTTAGCAAATTATAAAAGTTATAGGGGCTAGATGTAGGTAATTGAAATTTACCGATTCTAAAATACCGAATTTTACTGATTCGGTATTTTAGAATTCGTAAATGCTATGTAGCTAAAAAATCGGTACCGATTCGGTAATTACCGAATCGATATTTACCGATTCAGTAAAATAGGGAAAGAGTCAAGGGTGGCAGGGTGTCACATTGACACCCTGCTGCACCCCTGAATAGTGCCCTAAGGGCATGTATGTGTGCCACATGGCACTGGTGTAAATGCACAGTATTGCATTTACAGAGGTATTCGTTATTTACCACTAACTAAAAGTTGGTGGTAAATAACGAATCCTTAAATCACAGAAGCACTCTTCAAAGTGCTTCCGACATGTCATTTACCGATTCGGTAAATACTGAATCGGTAAATGATGATTCAGTAAATACCGAATCAGTAAATACCGATTCGGTATTTACCGAATCTGTAAATTGGCCACCTACATCACAAAAGCCTAATTCCGGTCGGTAACAGATGAAATTCGGTAATTTCGGCCATTACCGACTGGAATTAGGCTTCCTACATCTGGCCCATAGTCTCTTATCAAGTCAATTAGACAGAAATCGAAATTTCACCTGAACTTCGCGTACATGAATATGATCCAAATAATTTAGTTAATTAAATGCAGGTGTTGCGTTATTAAAGGCAACATATGGAAATTGAAGCAAATTCTAATTTTCATAAAGGAAACGACCCAAGTCTAAGCTAAAGTTGCAGGAAAGTCAGGAAAATTCATAAACTGGGGGTGTCAACAAATACAGCATCAAATGATGAGCAAAATAAAGGTTCCGATTAGATTAACAAGGAATGTGCTTACGCTCAAGAGTATGTAGCTAAGAAAATAAGAAGCACCGGTCTCAAGAGGAGGGATAGGACGTCCACCTGCAAAGGAGGACAGGGGCAAGTGATTTAACTAACAAGCTTTAAACAGTTAAAAGATGAAATCTCATCAGATTGATACATTGTCCAGGTTACCACCGAACAAGAACTAACCAAACCCTGTGTTCTGTCTCTACTGGGTGTCGGCCTCCTTCTCACAGATAATGCAATGCCAACTTCTTGGACCATCAAGGATTCACAATATCTTCACAAAGGAATATTCCTCTCCCCTCCTCCGGTCCTGCAGGTGCTGGGATTCTTCGTCCAAACCAACTAATTGCTATTTTATACCTTCAACCTGTAAGCTAACAAAGAATAGCATTTCTCGACGAGAACACAGCGACTCTTGTGCCGGAAACAATCAAATATCATGCACAACAAGCAGAACTACAATGTTTATTTCAGACATGGAGCAAGACACCTAGGCCTACTCACGATTAATGCTAAGATGCACATATGCTAACTGAAGCTATTCAAAAGACGCGGTTCATTCAGTTTACTAAACGCAAATATAAAACATGTAGAATAATATATGAAATAATATGGGAAATAATGAATACATCAAGTGTAAATTATGTATAAATCATGTGAAGCGGAGGTTATGCGGGTTACAGGTTAACTTTCCATTAAGCACAAATAAAAGATACTGACTGGATCACCAGTTTCTCGGGCATTCTTTCCCCATTTAATGCCATTTGGTAGCAGGAACACTTGCCCGTGGTGCTTAGTCTTTTTTTATGTGTGACTTACTCAGCATGTGATATGGACGCTTCCGAACTTTTCTTACATCTGTACAGCCATACGTCCCAACTTTACTTACATCTGTGCAGCCATACGTCCCAACTTTACTTACATCTGTGCAGCCATACGTCCCAACTTTACTTACATCTGTGCAGCCATATTACACAGCAGCCTCTGGAGCATTTGCGGCATTCATTTAATCTCTCATTGATTGCAAACTACCACAGCGATTCCCCTCATTGTTAGGCGACACTAGAGTGCCGCAGTGGGATCAGTGTTAGCAGGTCATAAGCCTTGTTGACTCCAACTTTAAGGATGGAGTGAAAACATAATTATATTGGCCTACAGTTCAGATCACTGAGGTGGATGTCTAACATCTTCTATAACTTTACAAGGCGGAGAGTATTTAAACTTTGCCTTTCAAAAACATTTTGTCAAAGCAGAAAAGGTGATTTCAGTCCGAATAAATGCCCTTTCAGGGTTGACATAGGCAGAAACATATCTGTCTCTATTTGTGAGTAGAATTATCCCCATTCTTTTAATCCTGCCACTAGGGGATTCAATAAAATGTGTTTCTCCACCTAGAAGGTAGTTTTATTCCCTTCCACTCTATTATTCCCCTCTGCACCCCCTCACCCCCTATGGGCCATATGAGTGGCATAGCTAATTATTTACCTTCTATCCCGCTAGGCTCCCCTATCTGTTGATGGGTTGTAGCTTGCATCTACTTCTTGGGAGAGATGCTAGGATGGGCTCGATGACGAAGCATGCCAACCATTGGTTGGGTGAGGGCTTCTGTCCTTAAACCGGAATTGTCTTCCATTTAATAAACCCTACTTTTGTGTTAATACCCATTTATTTCAGCATATGTTAATAAGAACCTTGTCTCTGGTAGAAATGCTTCACATAGATATATAAGTACATTTATAAGATTATTCACAAAGGAGACATTTGTCAGGCATACTTGGTTCTTCTCTTCACTGTCTCAGGGTAGGTATGTCTGAGGAATACTAAGTTGTCACCTAGACTCCCTGCTATCCCAGGACAGGTTATGTGGGAGTACAAATCCGCCCTGAGAGATTCTAGAATCCCAGGACAGAGATGTGGTAGGGACTATTAGGGCCTCATTTAAAGCTGAGTGGTAGAGGAGGAATGGCCTGCAGAAATTCAACAAGTTTCTTGACTACCCGGCTCTTGGTTTCCCAGCCTCATCTAAGGGTGAGGAACCTGCTTAGGTTCAGTAGCAGAGCCAAGGGGAGAGTGCAGCCTTACGGCTAGAGCAGTCGACTTCGAAGCTGGGGAACCGGGTTCGAGTCTCGGAATGGGCGCTCAGATCCTGTGATTCTGGGCAAATCACTTAATCTGTGAAAGTGCCTAACAAAAATGAATGTTTTCATCTGTAACGATACTGGTGCTTATGTAAAGCGCTCTTATACCTGATATTTTCGAGTCTGGTACACGCGCTATAAACTCTAAAACAATTTGTTTTGTAAAAGCCATCAGAAATTTCTTGGTAGCAGGAAAGTCCCCTGGGAACCATCATCTCCATCATGTTGGAAGGCCCTCCTGTTTACACCAAGCCTTTATATGATTATTTTTCCGGGCATGGTATTCTTGGGCAGGAGAAACCACAACACTTTCAGCCATACACATAAAAAAAATCTTTGTTTTTCAGGAAAAAAATAATATATTTTTTGTTATATATAGCACGAACTAGACCCAAGACATCTGGGATCAGAGCGCTTTACATTAAAAAAGGCTGCTTTATTCACCATGATTTCAGAGCCGTACAGCATTAAGCATTTCCACCAAAATTGCTCCAACTGAATCAGCGGCAGAAACGTTTGTCTCAACGCCCACATCATACAGGAAGGGAAATCTTAATGTAAAGAGATGACCTCTCCTCGGTCATCAGTAGCTTGGTGACTGGCCTTTTTCCCTTACCTAGAGTCCTTGGTTTCCTTGGTTTCTCAGAGCAAATACTTGACCGGTAGTTGTGCCCCTTCTCTTTGATCATTGCAGAGCCATAGTACATATGTGACAATGCCTAGATTTCTGGTGTCAGATGGCTTCGGTGCCTCAAGAATACATAGACATTTTCTTGAACCTCTGTAATTCCATGGCAGTAATGTGACAGGGTAGCAGATGTATGACCTTAGTATTTATCTTGCACAAACATCCTGGGTGTCTCTGCACTTGTATTGTGCAATCCAGGATATTTAAGACACGGAGGGAACCCGTCTGACTGGATCAGCACTAAATCTACTGATGGTGTGAGTATGAAAAAGGCTTTATTTCGATAAAAACATATCTTAAAAGCATGAACATAAAACAATACTTTAACATCATGATGAGATTTGATTTTCATCAACATGAACACCTAGGTGACAAGTTCTTACATTTTTACCTAAAAAGTACAGATCATACTCATACTGATGGTGTGCTGGGCGCTGCTATAAAAAAAGGCACCTGTTTGACTAGTTGTGCCATTATTGTTAGTTTGCACTGAAAAGGATTTGTTGAAAATATATACCAATACTCCAAGCTCTTGAAACAGTTGTCAATTGTTCTTTCTTGAAATTATCCAAAGTAAAGAAAAGTAAGACGACAAAAAATACCTTTTTCGTTTTAAATAAGTTTTTACTGAATCATCAAGAAGGCATGGTAATTGAAAACAGACATTACAGTACCATAAATACGTATGACTATTGTCTACTAGGCTTCTTAATAGAGCAACACCATCTGAATTTAAGTATTGTGCATCACATCAGTTCCCTCCAGTTGACAAAACACAGTTCACTCAAAAAGAAACCAGAGGAAGTAGAGAGGAGAGAAACAAAACATTATAAAAAGCTCCTAAGAGCACAACAAATTCAACAAACCCATTACAAACCCCTAGTGTCCTCTTGCCAGCGGAGTTACTTTGCTCTTCTGACCCAACCGCAACCTCTAAGTAATTCCATCCAAGGTAGACAATTTATATCTAAATCATTCAACAGCCCATCCACGGTGATCTTGACTGCTGCAGCACATATTTTTATCCCTTTAAATACACTCTCGACTTGACTGAGTAGCAAATCGAGGCCTTAGTCCCTCTGAAATTCAGATATATTTGTAATGGCCAGTTACTCTTTCTTTTGGGTGAGTGTATCTGGGGACATACATTGTAAGAACAACAGCTGGCCACATTCAAATGTCACTATCTTTCCTCAAAACAAAGCTTGCAATATCTGGCCCCGGGTTTCCACAAAGTGTAATACCATCATCACAGTCCCAGTATTTCCTCCACCTTCTCTACAAGGTTTAGAGGGCAGCTTGTATGCCTTACACATCACAAGAGCAGCTTCCTCAAACTGTAACCCCAAGAGATCCTTTACTACATTTATTATTGGAAAAAGAGAGCAATCCAACACATTTCAGAAAGGAAGCCCACTTTCCTCCAACCCCCTGAGCTTGGTACCACTATTGAGATGTATTATACTGTTTTATGATTCAATTTTACAGTATACACTGTCACTCAGGGTTAGAGACGATCTCAATGGTTTGAATCTCAGATTGATGAAGTCTAGCCTCTGTTGACTGCTTTACATTCAGTATTCGATTAAACCAGACACTCCTCTATCTCCTCTCCACATGATTTCCTCCTCTTTTTTTAGTGCATATTCCACCCAAGCTGCATGAAGGCCATGGATGAAAACTCTGTTTATTTTTCAAGGGGATCTTCATGGTAGGAAATAATTCACTTTATTCTTTCTCTTGTCCACCTTGCCAGAAAGAAATAATGGTTGCACTAATCAGGCCTCCTGGAAGGACTAGAGGATTCAAAATGCCTTCTCAAAGTCAGAAAATCCAGGGTCAGTGAATCATAAATCACTGACATGCATTCCCAACATAGAGTGAACAATGAACCAGAAGAGCAAGCTTTGTCTCTGAATCTCCACAGGCACGGCTGCTCATGGCCCTTCAGGCTCTGGCTACAGCATTCTGCTGCTCTCACTCCCTCGAGTGTCTGCTGTATGATCCGTGCCCAGGCTGACGAATGGCTGCTTGGATTCCAGCACTCCTAAAACCTCATCTCTGGATCAACCTCCTGGCCTCTGGCTTTTCACGGTGTCATCACCACCACCACCAAATCCTTCCACTGAGCATCAGAAAGAAGGGGGATTTTTCCGGCCACTGCTGAGTGACAAAAGATACTCCATGGGGTAAGGAGGATGTCAACTCCTTCAGATCCCAACGGCAGCCTCAAATGAGCCCACCCACTGCACGATCGTTTTATAAATAATACAACATGGGGCCAATCGGGACACAGGGCAGCTGGTTTCAGCATGTGCGGGCAGTGAGTGGACCAGTTTGTCTCTTGTGTCTCAGCCTCTCATTCGTTTGACAAATCTTCATGAAACTTTCCCACAACTTTTCTTCCACCGCAGGTTCTTCCTGAAAAGTTTTGGTGTGATCCATCAGGCAGGGCCGAAAAAAAAATGGTGAGGAGTTTCAGACTCAGTCCTTTGTCCTCTTGTAAAGGTGACATCTTTTCCATGATGTAATCTGTCAGTATATATTTTCATCATCCGTTTGTGACCAAGGTCTGCAGTATGAATGTCTTCCACATTCTTAGTTTTTAAGTTGGTCCTTTGGGGCACCTTGGTCGTCATGGCTCTTTCAAACATGAGAGTTGCAGGGCTTTTCCCTGTCGAGTGAAGGACCGAACGTTAAGCTCGAAGAGTAGTGTTCAATACAACTTCTCCAATGCAGCACACTGAACAGCTGTCTTTAGAGTACTAATGAACTATTCTACCAGACCATTTGCCTGGGACCAAAGAGGAGTGCTTTTTTGGTGCTTTATATTAAGGTGATTTAGAAAGTCTCTGAATTCTTGTCTATTAAAAGGTGGGTTGTTGTCAAGTTTTAAGATTGTTGATACACCCCATGTAGCAAAGATGCCATTTAATTTTTGAAGAACCTTTTCATGTCTAGTGTATGAAAGATCTACCAATGGAAAAAGAGAGTATTCTTCCGCAGTGACTAGAAGATGATGTCCTTTCTCAAGAGGACCACATAAATCAATAGCAATTCTCTCCCAAGCAATTCTGATATGTTCAAAGGTTGCTGAATAACTTTAGGTGAAATAAAGTTGCATATATGATAAGTCTTTAAATCTTTTTCAACCCTTTCGTTGAGGTAAGGAAGCTAAACTTGGTCACGGAGAGAACTCTTGGTGGCAACTATTTCTCTCTGTCCCTCATGGGTTGATCATGTGTTTCGGTAGACTCTTGGGAATAACAATATGTTTACCTCATAGAATGAGACCTTTTTCAGTTACTGATAGTTTATCTCTTACATTATTATACTCACTGTCATTAGTGAGAGGTTTGGAGTGCTGGTCCCTCGATTGATTAGCTATAAAGTCCTTTAACTTCTTCGACGCTCATGACGAGCTGAGCTCGTCATGAGCCACGGCGCTCCGGTGCTCATGACGAGCTCAGCTCGTCATGGCCCGTGGAACGCTCAGGTGCGGGGAGAATTACCCTGCTGTGCTGAACGTTCCACGGAGCCAATGCACCTGTGACGAGCTGAGCTCGTCATGAGCACAGGAGCACTGTAGCTCATGACGAGCTCAGCTCGTCATGAGCATGGGGCGCTGTGCGCGCCCCCCAGCACAGCGGGGGAATTACCCCCGCAGCGAAGGGGTTAATTTTAAGAGGTCACTATCTTGGCTTGTGGCAGTGACAATTTGTTCTAAAGACATGGCTGCTGATGTGCTTGATTTCACAATAAGATTAATGTAGGCCTCCACTGTCTTAGATGGGGTACTGGGGCACTGTAATGGCACTATTCACAAAAATTACAGCAGGATTCTGATCTTTCCCTGGACGAAGAAGAATTGTATAGTCTTCTTCTTGTAACCTGAAACCCCAACATTCAATTTGAGGAGGCCTTTTGGCTTTGGAATTGCCAAATATTGTTAACAGTGTTTAATAATCAGTTACTACTGGGAAAGGCTTTCCATACAAGAATACATGGAAATATTCACTAGCCCAAACCACTGCCAAACTTTTTTTTCAGGTTGTGAGTAAACACGTTCCGTTTGTGACAGGCTTTTGCTGGTGTATGCCACGAAATGTGTCTAGGCATTTGGCTGTTCATTGTGCTATGCATGGATTGCACCTAACCTGACAATGCTAGCGCGTCTACAACCTTTGTATGAAGTTTGTGATCAAAGTAGGCCATTTCAGTGGCACTCTCAATAGTTTACATGATTTTTTTGAAGCTCTTCTCATATTCATGTGACCAATGAAAAGACACATTCTTTTTCGTTACTTCTCGTCACGGTGCACTGACCGTAGCAAAGTATTGTATGTATCTAGAACAGTAATTGGCCATTCAAAGAAATGATCATAACAAAGAAATGTCTTGTGGTGGGATTTGCAGTAGACAACTCTTGCACTTTAGCTGTATCAGGTTTTATGCACCCCTTCAGAAAAGATATGGCCAAAGAAAGTCATGCTTGTCTTGGGAAATTCATATTTGTCAGGATTCAGAATTAAACCTGCATTGTTGGGCAAATGACATACTTGCATGAGAGCTTTTTCATGCTCTTTCTATGTGGCACCGAAAACCAATATGTCATCACTGTAGTTAAATGCATTTACTACAGGATGTATAATCATCAAATTGTTTTATGGAAAAGTTCTGCTGCAGAGAATACACCAAAACCCAATCGCTTATAGTAAAACAGGCAAATATGTGTAGAAAAGGTTGTGATGTACCTGGATTTTTCTTCAAGTTGCAATTGATGTTTTCCTTTATTTCTGTTGAGTCGATAGAAGAACTTTGTACCATTCAATTGAGTTATCAGATCAACAATGTGCGTACCTGGCTGTCTCTCTCGCTCAATTGCCTAGTTGGCCCGACACATGTCAATGAATATGCGTACAGCTCCTTCACTGTCTCTTTTAGACACTACTACAATGGAAGAAACCCATGGCATTCGACGAGTGAGGCTTCAATGGTGTCATGTTTAAGTTCCTTTTTAACAGATTCTTGCAAGTGAAACACAACTAGTCTGCATCTTCGAGCAACAGGACACACATCCTCATTTATATGTAACTTTGATTTAATTGTTTTGAGTTTTCCTAACCCATGAAATAATGAAGGATATTGTCTTACAATTTCATGATGTGCATTTATATTGTAGTTTACTGATACCAATCCTCTATCAGCAGAAATGTTGAAACTCAGCAAATAGGCACTTAAAGCTGCTCCTTGAAGAACATGAATGTGCGCATGTACCACAGTTTTCTTATGCTTCATCGTGGCTGCAAAAGAACCTTGACTTTTTAAGGGTGTGGAGGCAGCCCAAGTGGATACTTTGTAAGTTGTGGTAACTGGGATATTTCTTGATACTTGATACTTTTCTTCAGGCATGATATTTATTGATGCACCTCTGTCATTTATGAATGGTATCAAACACCCATTTACTTTAGAGTGATTTTCAGACAATGTTCGAATGTTGGTGCTTTTGTATGTTGCTTTTTCTTCACTTTGAGTTTTTCCTCACCTTCGACTAGTCCCACATGTGCATACCTTTATCAAGTAAACATCAACATTGCACAATTGTCTTTGTCTCTTTCACTGGACACTGATACTGAGGGACTCTTTGTCAATTTAGATGAAGATCAACTATGTATGGCATCAATTTGCCTCAGTTGGTGTTGCCGCTTAGCCTTGTGGGAGTGCATCGAACATCACTGAGGTAGCGTTCAGTCGGCTATTTTGTTTTCACGCAGTGACCTACTTATTTTTCTCTTCACCTTGCAAGTCATCATGAAATTGTTCGTTTTACCATAGCCGATTCATATCTGTCCAATGGCGGGACATTTACCTTTGTGCAGAAATGACAGTCCACATCAGTAACACTTTTTCTTTTTCTATGAGAGATCGCCTTGTGTACCTTGGCCTTGTGCCTTGACTTATTTTTCATGCTCTTGACTAAAGCACTTTGGGCACCTCTGGCGTCCATGTCAGTCGCTTGACGTTGAGCATGCTGTTCAGAATGCACAGGCTTGAGGACTTGTACCAAGCTCAGGGTTTACTTCAGCATTCGTTGTCGAAAGGAGTCTGACAGACATCCACCTCTGAGCTGCGTAGTTTCCTCATTTCATTAATTGAATTTACAGTGTTTCACTAGAATGTCCAGTCTCTCAACAAACTTATTGATGGTTTCACCTGGTCTCTGGCGTTCTTTCATAATCCTCATTTGGCACAGGATTAAACATGACATTCAAGGCTGTTTTGATTTGATCTTACATGACTTCACCTTCTTGTGGTATCATTTTCCTGGCTTCTTACACTCCTTCACCAGCCATGTTCCTCAGATACTTTATAATTTCATCTTTTTCATCTACTGCATCTATGAAATCTTCAAAAGTCTCTATCCATGCAATCCATCTTTTGCCAATATTGTATTTGTTCAAAGTATCAAATGCAGTTGTTGGGTTTAAGAATGCAGCAACAGTAGTGGCCTCTCAGCGGCTTCTTGTGAAACTCAATCAGGTAGATCTTCTCTAGCGCCTTGTGTCATGCTGGCGTCTGGGTCAGCCTCTATGACTTTTGGGTCTTGGATCTCGCCCTAGCTCTCCATTGTAGCTCTTTACTTAATGGCAATGTAGGGAGTTGTTCTGAGCTGATACATGGCAGTTGTGATGGTGGCCCCCTTTGTTCGGGGACAAGTTCTCTAGCAGGTCGATTCTTGACTTCGACTGTGGTGATGTGGCACGCATGAGCAAGTTTGTTGGACCATAGCAAACTGTCTGGAAGAGCGCTTTCAATGTCTAGGCTTCGTATCCCTTATGCAGTCGCCAGTTTTTCCGTCCTGCCTGCCCAGGTGCCCGCCAACAACCACACACGGAGATTAATTTCACGTCTTTATTCTGCTGCATATAAGTCAGTACTTAACGTTCTAAGCCTGCCTTCTTCTCATCTCTGTAATGCTTACGTCACAGGCCAACCAAAAGAGTTCCAGCGGTCAGAGCAGTAGAGCCAGAATATGTCCATCTTAGAGGACGAGCCAGGGCATTTACATTCTTGATGAACTGGCTGTAAGGCGTTGAAGTCTCTGTCATAGGAACAGAAGCCATTACATCTGTCTGTGTGAAGAGGTTTAAAAGATAGCTAACAGCAATGTCCAGGACTCTTTGCTGGCAAAAAGTGGCATAACCGTGTATATCGTTTGCGCAGTGCAGAAGAGAGGTAAACCAGGCTGAGGTGACTATTCTCAACTAGGGGAAAAAAGGGAAAATATGCTATGCAAACTCTTACTATAAAAACAAAGGTGTTTTTTTATTGGCTTCACCTGGACTGAACATGTTTTAATGGCGAAGACTTCACAGGTTTTGTGAGTTTCTACTTACCCTGGGGGCAACTAGATCAAATAGTTTTCGTTCAGATAGATAATTGGAGCCTGCCAGAACACTTTCGGGGTTCTGGGGCCAGCGAGGGCTAATGGATTAGGGGAATGCAGCTGTTACCGTGGAGTAGTGGAGGAGCATGCGGAGAGCGATGAAAAAAAAATTTGGTAAACAAATTAAGAAAAAAACACGTACCTTCCTGGTGACCGGCTCTCCTCCGTCCTCTTAATCTTCGACGTCCTGCAGGAACAGGAAGCACCCAGGCTCCCTCCCCATAGCAAATTAAAATACTGCAATGGATCAATGTGATTGGTCTGAGCGCCATAGTTCGGTGCACAGACGGGGAATGGGAGGCTAGGCATATTCCTCACCAGGCTGTGCAATGCTCCCTGGTGGGGAATATGCAAAGTGCACATGGCCGTTTGGCCAGGCGAGGACGGACGGCCAAACGGTCATGCTCACTTTAGAGTGTGCTCTCTACTCCTCCCCTTGCTCTGCCGCCGTCACAGCTCCGACCCGCCAGCAGCGTTACAGCGCACCACAGTACTGAAAAATAAAATATTGATAACTTTGTTAATATTCTATTTTCCTTGTGGAGCAGCGCTCCTCTGCCATAGCAGAGGAGCCACCACTTTTGGCATGCAGGGTTTTAGGCCTGCAACCACTGGCTTTGAAAACTGTGAGCTGTGTACACCCTTTCAGGACTAGACTCCCATGGCAGCGGGAAAAGCAGTGCAAGGCTTCCCATGGTGGTAGTGCGGGGAAGGGGTAGTGAGGGGCATAGGGTGATGCATAGACTCAGCCCTCATGAACCAATAAAGCAAATTATCAATAAAGCGAAAATGTTACGGAGTGTAAAAGATTTTTAAAGAAAAAAATACAAAATGATGTTCATTTTAGCTGAAAGTGCAAGTCTTGTTCCAGATGTAGAATACTTCTTTCCAAAAATGAGATAGTTTGCTCTTGTGTGCTAAGTGTTAAATAAGTAAATGTCACGTGTGAAGCAATGTCTGTTTGTTCAACACTCTGAAGCAACAGGGGTGTATTCAAGCTGCAGGAAGATAACCACCTCACTAAACAAGAAAAACAGGTGCAGATGAATTCATCATAGCCGCAAACAATGCATAGTTCTTTTCTAGTTTTGACGGTTCTATTGTGTACTAGGGAGCCTCCCCGGAAATAAGACAGTAACCGAGGCTGCTGACTTGCTGATGTGAATGGAGGGTGGGTTATGTCCTAAATCCTCGGTACATTTTGTGGCGACGTGGTTTTAAGCACTCTGCAACAGTAATGTGTGCATCTGGCTTGACAGCGCTGCTCTCGCCAAACCTTATGTGATCTACCTGAAAAAAAGGTTTTGGGAACTGCCTGAATCGTGAACCAAAAGCAGCCCTGGCTAAATACCCAAACTAGCCCTGTTCGCGTCCCCTCCTCGAGTCAGCTCTCTCTTTTCCTTACTTCTCTCTCGCATTATCTCCTCTTTCTATTCCCCCTCTCTGATCGCTTTCTATCTACCGTCCCACTCCCTCCCTCTCTGTCTCTCAAGCCTTCCCATGCCTGCTACAATTGACCTTAAGGAGCTGGGGAAAGTGACAAATCAGCGCCCCTGGGCTTCCAAAACCAATCTCCAAAAGGCTTCAGCCCAACAGGTAAATGCCCAGTGGACTAAGATAGGTGTTTTGTTGCATGCCATGTCACAGGCTACCTTTGCAGGGGATAATTTTGGTGTTCGGCACCCTCTGACTAACCCCTAAGTGTTGAAGATTTCCACTGAAGTAAAGAAGTTGCTAAAATCTCTTTAAAAAGTCTGACAGGCTTGCAAAGTGAATACCTGAGCGTGCTGGAGCTTGTTTGAATTGAGTAAGCAGGCATATTGAGCAAAGATATATATATATATATATATATATATATATATATATATATATATATGTGTGTGTGTATATATATATATATATATATATATATATATATATATATATATTATTTTCCACCAAGAAAATATTAATGTCGGCACTCGCTGGGGAAGTAGTTCTGCCTATAAGTAATAACAATGGCAAAATATAACGTTAGTGAGATTGAGTACTCACATTACAATAGGCAGGATGTACCTATGTTTGTCGAAAAATTAAACATGCATGCACTTTAGATAAATTCACTCATTGGTTACCTAATGTTTTTAAATCTGCACTGAGCACTTTGTCATTTGTACGCCATGAAATGTTTACAATCTTTGCGTTATTTGCACATTACAAGATGGCTGCCAAATATTGTATTTTGAAATTAACAAACCGTCGTTGACGTCTATGACGAGTTGGCTTTAAATGGCGTTCTGTATTGCAACACGGGTGAACACTGACGAAGCCTCCGGGCGAAACGCGTCTGTTGTGGGGGTAGGGGCTCGAATTAAATAAACTTTGGAAGCTGAAGGTATGGTGTGCTGGTCTTCTGTCTAGCCTGACTGGAGTGGACTGTTCGTAAATTCGTAAGCGGCTCACCACCGCTGACCGAGCACCCGGGACGAAGAGGAGCGACGGCGGTGAGGACTCTGTGGCGCAAATTTTGATGGCCGTCTGCCCCGAAGCGTGAAATATTCAATTCAATTGGAACATTGAGCGGAACGAAGTGCTCAATTGTAAAAGAAAAACGGAAAGAAAATCGAACTGAAAAAAATTTGTACAAAATTATAACCTGGGGCACTTAGCCAATAAAACAAACTATATCACAAATGAATAAGTGAGAGTATCTTAACTGATAGATATGTTATTCTTTGTTTAAAGTCGCTTTTTAACCTATACAATGTTTAAATAGGAATATCCTAAAGTTATAAGCGACAAAAATATTGGGGATATATACTGTACAATTGAGAATCATTAACTATTCTTATGTTGACAGGTATAACTGGACATCAAACACTGTTTTTTCTGCAAAACAAATGTTATATTTCTGTATGTGTAATTTTTAAAAAACTACCTCACCCATAATGCATCATTATATGCTAATGGATAGGAAGGTATATAAACTAGAAAGTAATGATGGACTAGTGGTAACACTGTGACCAAGACCTGCGGTCGAAACGCGTAGGTGAAGGGGATGGTTTGCAGTCTCTTGTTAAATAAACCCAAGTTAATGTATTGAGCGAGTGCGGACATTAATCTTTTCTTGGTGGAAAATATACTTGTGGGGATGTTCATCTCCGCTGTCCTGCACCGGCCGTGCAAAGTGTGCACTTGTTAAATGAACAATTTGGTGGATAATATATATATATATATATATATATATATATATATATATATATATCTGCCACCAATCCCGCCTCCACAAGAAAGAACGGGTCCGACACATGCATAAAGGTTTCTCCAGGTAAGGATTTATTGCCACCTTAGCTCATGGACGCAAAGTTGATAAAACACCTGGCAGACGCGTTTCGGCGTTTGCCTTCCTCATTGCCAGCTTCGTGCTTTTCAAATGTTGTTTTCTGCGCGGGCCATAGCCTGCCGGTTATCTTCCCATTGGAACTTGGTTAATCCAATTGGAGGCACTGCTCTTGCCACCTCCTGTTGCAGTGCGCTATGCTAGCTGGTAGTTGTAGTCCCCACGCATGCTCATTGTCCTTCATGTTCCCGCAGCATATCAAGGCAGTCTCAAAACACGGACTCTGGTTCAGTGACCGGTCCAGAAACACGATTATGCCCCGGCATTGCCAGCTTTTGAGTCCGCTACTTTCTGCCACGGGAGACAAAGCATTTGGCGGCAATCATCTCCCAGAGGAACCTTCACCAGCAAGATGCCGCTCCCTCCCCAAACCACGACGAAAATCCTGGGCAGGGGGGGCGCCGCTGTGTGCATCCAGCACGTAACACCACCTCGAGTGTCGACTATCAGCGGAGCACCTGAACGGGAGGCGTGGCGGATAATGCGGATATATATATACGTATGCACATATATACACACAAATATACATATATACACATCCATATAAATACATCTATAGTTTTTGCGTCAGCCTTCTATTGAATGCCCTTTGCACACTGCTTCCATCCATGACAGCGTACTCTATAGGGTAATAATTCAATCCATATCTTTGCCTGTTTACCTGTGATTGACGATAGTGCCTGATCACATGCATCCACCTGAACATTAATGCACTTTTGTGTCTGGGCTGGTGGCCAGACCTTTAGTTCTCAATGTTTGCCTTTTTTAGTTGCCCTGATAATTCTTAGCTTCTCTTCTTTTTATTTTTTTAAGAAGACACTACAGCTTTGTAGGTTGTGTTAACGGCATGCTTGCTTGCTACTCCTTTCATGTTGCAGTGCACAGCTTACCATGCGACCATTATGGAATGCGGTTGTCCATAGTGTATCATTGTTGTACCATTCCAAGATGACAAATACGTTGGTTCTAAACATGCTGGCACTTCAAAACAATGATAAATTATGTAAATGTCATTACAAGACAGGCCCCACCTGCTCTAACTAGTGTTGTTATTGCAACCTTATTCCTGCGGTGTTTAGACAGCACTATGTTTTATTTTGTCTACTTATTTTCCTTTAATTACTTTATAATTCTATTTATTCCGCATATATTGTTGAGTGTTTTTAATTGTGGTTGTGTCAGAAGATGCATGCAAGAATGAGTTTGTGGATGGATGAATGAATGCAACAATGAATGACAGCGCGCATGTATGATGACTTATTGAGTGTGTAAGCCCATCACTGACACAAAAGGCCCTCTTATTCATAAGCCAGATCTATCGACAATGTCATTACTTGTTTATGCTTATAGCAGGCAATCGAACTAGCAGGAGTTTATAAAATAATATATTTGATTTTGCTGAAATATTTTGTGTTATGTTAACAGAGATTTGTATAGCTCTGTATTGCCCATAGTGATGTTGATACCAACAACAACACCACTATCAAGCTGGAATTGTTAACTCCAGCATTCACCAGACCACAGCCAGACCCAGCGTTCATTACACCCGGCAGCAATAAAAGGAAGGCCGGGGGTGAACAGGAAGAGACATCAGTTTGTGCAGTAGGTACCGAATCCTCTCTTATGAACGAAGAATGGGAAAATCTGGTCACTACATACTCCTCCGAGGCTAAAGGCGAAACAGTCTCCCAAGAATCAGGAAGAGCAACAAGGAAGTCGAAAGTGGAAGCGCCAATTGCAGAGAATACAATCTGGGCTTCTTTGCTCAATACAAATCAACCTACAACAAAGGCCATGGAATACCATTCAGACAAGCTGGATATACAGCTAACCCTTCTTAACTGTCTAGACCTACATGTCACAAGCATTGATAGGAAATTGTCAGGTATGAACAACCTTATCAAAAAAGCTCAAACAGAAACAACAACAATTCCTCTTAGCTGTACTTAGCTGTACTTGCAATTTAATCATCGATAAACTTGCAACACTGCCTGCAGTGATGGGTGACCTCTTAACGGATCTAAAAAACACGAATACAATCAACTCAATGAACACAGGCAAACTAAATTCCAATAACAACAAACAAAAAGAAGACTTCAAAAATGATAAGACACCGCTCGCCCAGGACTATAGAGAGCAGCCCATAATCGAAAAGAACACGAATGCTCCAGTTTCTACCTCATCTGTGGCCAGAATCGAACTATCATCAGGAGAAGAATCAGCCATTGACCCGGAACATCAAGAAGATCTAGGAACCCAAGGTAGGGACAAAGAGCGTATACACTCAAGCTTTTTCTCCATAAGCAGCATAGATGATCAGAACGACCACAGGTTGAGCAGAGATCTAGCAACTGCAATAAGCACCCAAGCCAATCAGTTGAAGGGGAGGTTTCATCGAACAATTAGCAGTCATCCAAACAATGTCGTAAACAGAGGAGGAAAGGGAGGAACAAAAATTCAACTATCATTACTTTCATTCAAGCATCTACAAAAGCTTCTAGTGGACATCAGCCGGAACAAAGAGCACAAAGGGACCCATCAATCCCTCAGTCCAGGGCCAGCACCCCCATTGCATCATTCTCAACAGGCTCAGAAAATGCAGGAACCACACATTCATGGGAACACAAATTCCCAGAGAGTATTAAAAACAACTGAAGGGTCACAAACCAACCCAGCACCAACAATTACAGGGGGAACCACTTCAGCAAAAACAGCAGCCACAAAGGTTTCCCTCAAGCTAACAGGAATACCATATTTCAAACCAAAAGTGGAAAAAGCTAAAAGATGGGCCCAGACGGACCTACCTGTCCAACACAGGGAGGTGGAAAAAAGAGCCAAGCACTGAAACAGCAGACAGAGCGGGAATTGCAAAGCAATCACCCCGAACCTCAGAGGGAAGGGAAATGGACCCACACAGTGCAATTCCTCCAAACAACTTCCGACAGGCAACAAGCCAGTCAATTCTGTTCATCCCAGAATACAAATCCAAAAGACGGGGGGACACCCTCAACAGAGGAAACTTTCTTCAAATACTAACCGCCAACAGCAATCTGACTGGGATTGGTTCACAAGACCTAGAATCTGTTGAATTCGAAACATTCAAACACCTTTCGGACCATGAAGCAACAAAAACAACCTGGATAAATCAGGAAATAACTGAGAACATTCTTAAAGAGGAGCACCAATTACAAGCTTGGGGTATTCGATTACATGCCCACCACGAAGCGGGATATCCAGAACCCCTACTCCGACATCATCAAGAGCCTAATGACGGCAGGACCAGCAATAAGGTTAATTCCGGTCCCACCAATTCCGTGCTTAAAGGTGGACGTAGTACTCCCATTGAGGCCAGAGAAAACAGCAGAGTAACCACCCAGAATGGACGGGGCGAAAGAGGAAAGGAAATATGAAAAGACTGGTCATGGATAGCAAGCACTATAAACTGCAGGCCTGAGAATCAATGACGGAGAGCAGAAAAGGTCAAAAGCTCTTTGAACCTAAAATTCTGCTCCTGGAATATAAATGGTCTCAGTGCGAAAACCTTTGACAAAGGCTTATTGTTGTACCTCCAACAATTCAATATAATCCTCCTACAAGAAACATGGTTGGAAGATCCTTTTCATCTCAATGGTCCAATTCATACCACCTCCCGGGAACCAGAAGCTCAAAATTTGGGCATTTGAAAGGCGGCCTCACAACCTATGCTTCAATCAAAACCATAACGTCCGTGAAGGAGCTAAAAAGTAAAAACACCCCAACAAACGGATCAAAAGCAATACAGATAGAAATATCAGGCCCTAGAATCAAAGAGCAGTTAATACTCATTAATACCTATTCACACAACCATAATAAAAAAATAGGCGCAAAGCTTTTGGTAGCTGAACTAACCAAGCATGTCACTGAAGAAACATCTTCAAAATACATTGTTTCAGGGGACTTCAACATGTGCCTCACAGGGGGTGTTGATTCGGACGGTCCGGCAGCAGATCTGCATGCAGCATGGGGTATCCCATGCCAGGATGACTGCAGGTGGGGCAAGCTATCTAAAATCTCGAGGGACCTTCTGAACGACCTGGAGAACCTGTCTCTGGTAGCATTAAATTGCAGATTGTTGGGAGACCGCCCACAAACTGCTACTTTTCACACTGCCCTTGCAAACACTGCAATAGACTAAATTTTTACTTCCCTATCGCTCTTCAGCCTAATAAAAGGGTTCAGAATTGAAACGCTGGATCATAGTGACCATCAACCTCAAGAGTTTATACCCATGGCACATGGAACGGCAATTACTCACCCAATAGAGAATCTAAACTCAACGGTCACATTAAACCACCGGCGAATCAAATGCAACACGCCTGATCCAGAAAAACTTCTGGCCCTATCGAAAAAAGGATGGGAAGAAAGCAAACAGCTGAGTGTGAACAGTTTAACGGCCTGGGAGAATTTCATTGAAAGCTTCGACCCAACTAAGTCTAAAAATGAGACAACAAAAGGAAAAGCAAAGCCAACGAGAGTCTGCGAGGCATCATGTAAATTGGCAAGCAGCCAAAGAATGTATTTTTCAAGACACCAAAATGCCGAACGAAGGCAAATAAAGACCAATACAAACAGAGCACTAAGTAGTTTCCGTCTACATGGCCCAGTTGATAACATCCAGTCCGAATGAAGGAGGCTTAAGGCACGCAGAAACAAATCATATGGCTTGCTAAAAAAGAAAGTGCTGATTCAACATGCAAAACTGATATATGACGCAAAAAACAACAACAGCGCCAGGTTTTGGCAGACTGTCAGGAGCTTAGAGAACCCATCAGCTCTGGGAATAAATTCTCGCATAAGGGAGGACACTTGGGTAAAGTACCTACAGCGCCACTTTAACATGGAAGTTGGCGAAAGCACACAAGATACATCGGTGTATCAATGCAACCAGCATCTCCCCAGACCCCTAGGATCGGAACTCGCCCCCTCCTTTTCAAATAAACAAGCTTGCGGATAGAATCTCGAAAAGCCATAAAGCCGGAACCCCCGGGCCCAACGGCCTACCGCCAATCATATATAAGCAGGTTCCGAATTACTGGGCCTTAGCGCTATTACCTCTCTACAATAATATTATGGAACTCGCAAGAATTCCTGATTCCTGGAAGGGGTCAATTATTTCACTGATTCATAAAAAAGGCAGCATGATTGAGCCAAAAAAACACAGGCTCATTGCCTTAATAGACATTGAAGCCAAACTCTATGCAGGCCTCCTACTGAACGAACTTACTGTCTAGGCACAGGAAAAATCACTAATTCCCATCAACCAAACCGGCTTTCAGAAAAGCATGGGGACCACAACAAATATTCTTGCTCTTTCTCTCCTGATGGACGCTACTAAAAGTATCAGCAAGCCACTACTTATCTGCTTTAATGATTACAAAGACGCTTTCGATAGCGTTGACAGGGAGATACTTTGCTTCACTCTGAAACATGGGTACAAATTAAAGTGGGAGCAGGAGACAGCTTGTCAAGGAGAATACCAACTACCAAAGGGCTGAAGCAGGGCTTCGTCCTGGCCCCAACCCTGTTCAACCTCTTTGTGTCAGACCTCACCAACGAGCTGGACAAATGCAATCATCATGCCCCGAATCTGGGGGGGCTTAACCCTTTCAAACCTCCTGTATGTAGATGACCTGTTACTTATCAGCCGCACTCGAGTCGGCTTGCAGCATTTGATAAACACCACAAGTAATTTTGCTGACAAGAATGGGTTGAGTATAAACCTTGAAAAATCCAAAGTTATGGTATTAAACCAACGGAACAACAAACGCCATCCCAGATGGATGATGGGGAGCAGGTTGCTGGAGACGGCTGAGGAATACATGTACTTGGGAGTAATATTTGACAGGAATGGAGCGTTCATCAAACGGAAAGCAACCATCAAAGGTAAAGGGACCACATTGGCAGTTGCATTAAAAAATATCAAGCAAAACATAACTGGCCCCAATCTTCTTCCACTACTAAAGTGCTCCGAGCGAGATTCTTACCTTTGATCAATTACGGCAGTGAACCAATGAGAGGGAGAGACCAGGTTACCTTGGGCAATGTGGTCGCCAAGGCAATAAGAATAATATTCAATCTCCCGCAGTTCACTTTGCCAGCTCAAATAAGGCTAGAGTTTGGGCTTCAAAAGCAGCAAATTTCACGGAAGGGCGCCTATGTCAAATGCTGGTTCAAAATAAAGGGAGCCGAGCCAGGCACACTGAACTCATGCTTGTGGAAGGAAATCACAAGGAAAAATGACAGCCCAGCCATGAGTTACCCTCAATCAGCAATTCGGCTGCTTGCTCTACAGGATCTATGGGAAACTAGTACATCTTTAAAATGTTTCAAGGCCCTGGTAAATAAATCAGTAGAGATTGTATCCCTCGCAGAGGAGAAAGCTGCCCTTAGCAGGAGGGCCCACAGATGGTTTGTAATTCAGAGCTATGCGAGGGCAAAGCCCCAACCAGATCTAAGAACAGGGTTCTCGAGAATCACAAAAGAAAGATTCTTGCTTCTGAGGTTGGGAATTCTACCCGCAAAGTGTCATCTTCCAACGTGGAAACTCACAGACACTTCAAACCATTGCAGATTATGCGGAGACATCAATGAGGATGTATTACATCTACTATGCATCTGCAATGGCTTGGGAGCGGAACGAAGACAGCTATTAAAGCCGGGCCTGATTGCAAGCCAGGTACGATCATGCAGGGAGGGGGTAAAGGCTTGCTTCGAGGGCAGCAAAGTCCGGCTGGCCTGTAGCCTTGTCCGGTTTATGAGTACAGCAAAAGCAAAGTTAAGCTTGGAGGTTTGCTAACAAACTGGCCACCCGTTCAGGCCCACTGGCCTCTGAGGAATGTATAACAACACTGTTCATAAGAGTCTCTTCTGGTAATTCTGTTTATCATCACAGTTCCCATGCACTCTTTTGTGGCCACCCTTGGCTAGTGGCCAGCATAGCGACATTAATTTTATCTATATACATTTTCATTATTGTGTCATCCCAGGCTCAACAACAGAGGCCACGGAACAAGATGATTACATATATGGGAATTATTTGGTAAGGGGCGCAACGAACCAGGAGAGCAAACGATTCGATGAAACAAACATTGTGTTGCCTGCTACAGTCCTAACACTATTAAAGACTGGGATTACACAGGAGCCCCCAGTAATTAGCATTCCGACAAATGCTGTGTTTTTGCCATCTTATCCTCCTTACTGGCTGCATCTCACACCTGGTTTCATTCCCTTGCAATGTTATGGAATTACTGTAATTTGTGTTTTTAAAAGCACTTAAAATTCTAGTATTACCAATGATTTTGTTTTGTTTTTTTAAACATATGTTTTATTTGTTTGCAAATGTTTTAATTAATCATGCAATAAAGTGAATTTGATTTGTATTGCCCATAGAATGTCATTGCAACACCAACAGGTTCTAAAATGTTCATATTTTTGATTGAAATGTGTAATTAGAAATGAATTCAAATTCTAAAACTTCGAAATGTTTTACAGGGGCCCCTTAACAGATTTTGCATGGTGGTGTTTGTCACTTTTCCTTACACCAAACCATGGTTAGTTCTGTTGTGTATGGTTCCACTCTACCCAATTCATAGAAACCTTGAAGTGCTTTATGTATAGCCCTCAAACTGTTAGCAGTTTATAAATGTTCCAACAACGTACAAGTGCATCTCTTTGCTGAATCACCAACCCCATTGACGCTCTCAAGGTCTGCATCTTCTGCTGGAGGCCTGGACTGTTTACCTAGGACTCTGTTGTAGATACTTTGAAGAAGCGATAAAAAACATTGGGGACCTCATCTTATAATGCTGCACATCCATCTATTTGTACAAGGTACCCTTGTCAACGATTCTCTCTCTCTTTGTTTCTCTCTCGATATATAGTCAGGGGCGTTGAATTGGGGAGGGGGGTGTATGGGGTGTTACACCCCCCTAATAAATGTATTTACTGGTAAAACTTTGGGTACAGGTGCTTTTAGTCAGGTATGGTGAGGTGTCTGTTGGATTTCACCAGGAATGTTGACAGATTCACAGACAAAAACGCACACTCTCTCCCTCTCTGATTTGAAAGGATTAAAATGTTTTTGTTATTTTACAAAACATGGTGTTTTCATTCACTCACTCTGTACCCCTGCGAATCTGCATTTGTCTCCCTTTCCAGTGCCGCCTTAGCCACTGTCATGCACCCTCTTTGTCATATAGTGTATTTTAACATGATATGAGTGTGATTGTTGGAAAATCTGAAGTTCACACCCCTTCAATATCACTGACAAAGCTATTCTCCAGTATATAGTCACAAAATGCCCCATGTTTACCATGCTTACAAAAACACCTTGTTCTCTTCCTATGCATTACAAAGCTGTTCACGAGGGTCAGAGGTAGTGAAAATACTGAGGGTAACTAGGTTTTCAGTAAGTAAGATTCATTGGTTGATCCTTGCCTGACGTGTTGGTCATTTGTTGACAGTTTACTTCGATTCATAAGGTCTGGGAGCTCAAGTATGGGTTTTGTCTGTTCACCAGAAAAGAAAGCTTTGAAGGAAGTTGTATCCCAATGCTGTTGGTTGGTTCCTTTACTTTAGTAAAGGCAGTATTTGAGGCATTGCTGAAACATTCCTGTTTCTGAGATCTGTAGGGCAGCCCCACAAGTAAGAGAAATACTTATGCATTGTTTAGGTCTAAATAACCGAAACACCTCTTGTCAGTCTTTGCTAGACTTTAAACTCAAAGTTGGAGCAAATGTGATGGTTTTGTGAGAAAGCATACATTTTTAGCATTTCTGTAAATGTTAGATGGTTTGCTGTTTTGTAGATTTGCAAAGAAATTACGTCCCATGGACGAGGTATTTGGAGTACTAACTCGTTAGTGTTTTTTTGAGCTTCAGCCAATCTAGATCAAGAATTTGTTGTTGGATGGGCTCATAGGGAATCTACAATATAACGTTTTAGTTTGTTGTACGGCATTTGGGACCTCATAGGCCACCTAGGTGCATTTGATAAGAGCTCTTGTATTTTTTAGAATTAAAGGGTAGGTGCTGATGCCAAAGTAGCCGCTCAACAGTCTTCAAGATTTCTAATGTCTCCTGAGCTGTCACATTCGGAAAATATTTGCATGGTAATAAGTTACCAAAGGTGTACAGCTGTACAGCAATAAAATCTCCTCAGATACTCTTTATCCTGATGCATCTCTTTGCTTCTTTTACCTACCAAATATCCCTCTCATCCACCCTCAGCACACACTTGTGCTGGGGGTTTAGCAGCAGCTTTCACTGTTTGGGAGGTCAGACGTGAGAATGTTGGACCAAGGATGCACAGAAGAAGGCATTATACAGTCCTTACACTTATCCATCTATAAACTGCTGGGCCCGGTAAAGTAGTCGGAGATTCCCAGAATTAGGCTTGCTACTATGCCTTCCAGCTCCAACTAATTAATAATTGAGTGTTCACCTTCAGGAAATACCCAGCTACAAGGATTGGTTGACTTCCTCTGAAGGGACACCATCATTCATTATATGTATAAGAAAAAGAGCAGAAAAGAGTTACTGGGGTGTATGTGTGCGTGTGTATATAAGAGACACTGCTTGGCATATCATAACCAGATGTTTAGGTTGTTGGGGTAGAGTAACAAGAGAAAACATACTACGGAGGTGGTAGACATTGAGCATGTGGACTGATAGGAGTTGCCAGAGAGTGCCCAACTGGAAAATAAAATACTCACAGGGGAGATTCTCCTAAATATTAAAACAGACTATTTACAAAAGCTGAGTGCCACAAGGGAGAGGGACTGAGGGCCAGATGTATGACGCTTGCAATTAGCAAGTCACAAATTGCGTCAAATTGAGGGGCGCTAGGGGGCGCACAGCGAGATGGCTGCCTGAGCAGCAGCTCCGCCGAGCGATCACTAACATCGTGTGATCCCGCCGGATTCACCCGAGCTGCCCGCTTCCAAAACACATCCTCTGCTATGGGAACTGGTGCTGCGGAGGGTGAGCGGCAGTGGACCCTCCGAACTGCATGAAAAGCCGGTTTAATCGCCGGTGGAAACGAAGGTGGATCGGCATGCCTGACAAGATGGCCGCCGCAACCGGACAACGGCGAAGGTGAGGACGACAGGCGCGCCTCAGGGGGTCCATCCACGCCACAAAACGCGCTACGGAGGTAGGGTCTAGCTCCTGGGACCCTCCGGTGCCAAATGCCCTGATCTGCCACGCTACGGGGTACCGAGGATCGCCTTTACCACGCAACGCACATGCCTGACAATATGGCGGCTGTTTCAATGAAAGCGCGGGCATGGCGAGCCCCTCACCGATCATCGCGCTTACATCGCGGATTTGCTGACTCTCGGAAGTAGGAGGCAGAGGTGACAGCAGTAGCGACAGGATTGCCAGCTGGTAAAAATCTCGCTGCTCTTGACTGCCTGGGGGCTCACTAGCGCTGGATGTGAGCAGATCGGCCAGAGTGAAGCGAACAGTCCACGCTCCGTCGTCTGCGCCGAGTACAGTGCTCCTGGGGTGAGGCCCTACTCTCTGCGCCTGGGGCTCCCACTGTCCTGCCCCCTCAGATTGCGGAGACACAGCGCGCCGCTTCCAGAAAGCCGGGGTTGGCGACTGCAAAGGTGAGAAAGGCTGGATAAGGGCCGAGAGGGTACCGAACATTGCTCCAGTCAACGGGGGACTATCCAGGCTGAGAAGGTGTACTGATTGAAACACATCTGTGCCCGCGCAGAGGAAATACAATCTACGCTGCAGTGCTGACGAAGTTGAACACAGTGTGCGTCCCGCTAACCGCGTCGCGGGACGGAGGGACTAGGCTGCTCTTTCACACGGTAAACTAACACGTCCTCTCGCGCATTTGCACTACTGGGAGGCCACTGACCGGTCACGCCGAGTGAAGCTACGGTACGACGAATCAGTCGGCGCTCACGCACATACTCTCACGTTTGCGCCAGTTTCGCCTCTGCCATCGGCACGACACTGTAGGGCGGCATAACACACGGCTGACGTGTCTGTTGTGGGACCACCACGGCGACGGCGACAAGAGCGGCGAGGGCATCAGGGCCCACGAACAGGAAGACCGAGTCCCCGACCTCCACCATGGGTAAACCGGACAAGCAACAACAGAAACTGTCCTTTGAGGCAAAAAAGACGCAGAAATCTAGCGATGAAGGGGTCAGTGGAGGCGATGGTGTGGGGCCGGTGCCCAGCAATAACATAGAAAAAATCCTGCTGGCAATACAATCGAATCTGCAGGACATTAATGGCAAGTTGGATAACCTTACTTGCAGAATGGACGGAATGGCAGCACAGCAGGAACAACATGGCGAACGACTGGATGAGGCCGAAACACGCATCTCTGCGGTAGAAGATGAGGCGCGAGCCTCCACCTCAAAGTGCGCCGATATGGAACGACTCCTGGAGGTGATCAGAGCGAAGGAGGAGGATTTGGAGGCGCGCTCGAGACGCAACAACGTTCGAATCGCAGGCCTGCCGGAGACCACCAACACAGGGCGAATGGAGACCTACGTGGAAACGCTATGTAAGGATCTGTTCGGTGCTGAGGCCTTGTCGCCCCTGTTCATCGTGGAACGAGCTCATAGATCATTGGCCCCGAAACCGCCTCCTGGCGCCACGCCAAGACCGATTGTGGCGCGCATCCTCAACTACCGAGACAGGGACACGATCCTGCGACTGGCGAGGGAGAAAGGAAAGATTCAGCACCAGGGAAACGCCTTAGAGTTCTATCCTGACCACACAGTTGCGGTCCAACAGGCCCGGAAAGAATACACCGCAGTAAAGGCCAAATTGCGTGATTTGAACATTGTGTATTCTATGATGTATCCGGCGCGCCTTAGAGTGGTGTGGAAAGAAAAAGCGACTATCCTGGCGACACCGAAGGCAGCACTGGAATTTATTAAAAAGGTGAAACGCGAGATGAGAGACAACTCACAGAACGAGAGACATCAGGACTCGGAATGAAGGCGACTGATGGACTCTTGGTTGGTCACTGGTGAGTTTCCTGCTCTAGCTACAGATGTGCGAGCTAGCATGACCAATGTTGCCCACACCCATACGGCTCACGTGACTCTGATTTCCTGGGGGTGCGACTGTAGAACTGGCACAGCACTGTCTGCATGATTGTCTGGAGTGGGAATATGATGACACAGAGACTATTGCTTGGTAATACAGGGACGTTCCTGTCTTTGCATTGTAAATGTCCTGCGGCCCATGCCTCATCAGGTGTGCTGTACTTCCCAACATTGACATGCAACATTGGTGCCATTTGGCAGATATGCTGTGCAGTTCGATTCACATTCAGTGGGTTACTACTCTGCTTTCCTGGGGGTGCGACTGTGGAGCTGGCTCAACACTGTCTGCATGATTGTTGTAGGTGGGAGTATGGAGGCTGGGAATACACTGCACCTCATGCACATCACATAGGGCGGTGTTGGCATACGCAACGGAGTGACACTATAACCCGGAGGCGATTACTTAATGCAGGCAAATGCACGATTGGCGAGAAACTGCCCCTTTATCTGAAGCGCTCTGCTCGGTATGATTGTACTCTGGGAGGCCTCAGTCACTGACTGTGGGTGAGCCCCAATGCACTTTGTGCGGCGAGCAGTAAGGGTGTGAAGGGAGGAATAATGTACCTTGATAACGAACTGTTGACATTGCAATGGGGACACAATGTGCCAGACATGTTACTCAGCCGGTGGCTTGGTTGTTGGTTGTTCGGGGGGCGGGGGAGAGGGGGACGGCGGGTATACACCTGAACTGCGCTTTTTACAGCTTCTTTAGCATCGCCCACACCTGTACACCAGGTGGTGAGTTGTGCCCCTGGCGGACCTCTACAAGGGTATTACCCAATAAGAGTTTGGTTCTGGCACTATGTTACTGTTTATGGGAGTTTTGCATTGGTGCACTGGACGGGAATGGCTTCGGCAGGTTGGGGTTGCTGGAGTGGGTGGGTTTTGGGGGGGCGGGATGTATGATTGTACTGTTAGGCCGACAGAATGTGTAATGTCTTTTTGTACTGATTCCGAGTTGGTCCCCGCTACTGCTGGAACGACTGGAGCACCTAATAGGGAAATGCTCCTGATCCTTATGCGATTGACTTGTATTGAACGCTCATGTATTATGTCATTGGTGACTGATGGGGACTAGGGAAGTGGGTAGACGCAGTTTAAACATACTGACCTGGAACATTAGAGGGTTCTCACAGCCGCGTAAAATACGACAGATTTTTGCAAGCCTGACGAGGTGGAATGTGGATATAGCATTCCTACAGGAATCTCACTTGGCCCCACACTCACAAGCACACCTGGGGGCAAGATGGGCGGAGGAGGTTTTCAGGGCCTCGTACTCTTCTTACTCTAGAGGGGTGATCATTCTGGTGAAACGAGGGGTGGGTTTTGTGAGTCACTCAGTCACACAGGACCCCGAGGGCAGGTTTTTAATGGTTTCAGGTACATTGAGGGGGCAGAAAGTTACATTGCTGAATGTATACGGTCCTAACACAGATGCCCCGGATTTCTTCAGGGAGGTATGGGGACACCTACAGAAACACAATAGCGCACATATATTATGTGGTGGGGATTGGAACGTGACACTCTGTGATGGTTTAGACCGGTCAACCAACTCGGTGGAACAGCACAAGCACTCACGCACAATGGTGGGACACATGATGAAGGATCTGGGTATGGCGGATCTTTGGAGATTGAGATACACTGACGCGCCTGGGGCCACGCACGTTAATGCTTCCCACAACAGCTGGTCAAGATTGGACTACTGGCTAGGCTCCTCTGATCTGGCACTATGGGTGAGACACCTGCAGGTGCTCCCTCGCACGCTGTCTGATCACAATCCTGTCCTACTACAACTGGACGTTCCACGATACACACCCCCCCCTTTCCAATGGCGCTTTAACGCACGTGCTCTGACTGATGCCATTTATGCCGACACGATTCTGAGGGCGATTAGGGATTACTTTGACCTTAATGCCCCATCGACTGATGATCCTGGCATCCTCTGGGAAGCATTCAAGGCCACGATAAGAGGGGTCTGTATAAGCACCACAGTAGGGGTTCTGAAGGATATCAGAACTCAGATACGCAGATGCGAACAGCAAATGAGAGACCTGGAATCCCTATATGAATCCACTCAGGATGTCACGCACCTGGCCAAGCTTCGCGAAATACACACAGAACACGAGACCTTTCTAGACTCTGAAATGAAATATTTAAACCGCACGCATGTGGCTAGAGCTTTTGGGGAAGGAGGTCGGCCGGGGGCTGTGTTGGCTAGGAAGATCTGCACAGGTCGAGGCCAGACAACGATACTCAGGGTAAAGAACGAGGAGGGCGACACACAAACCCATGCTAATGACATACTGAAATGCTTTGTGAATTCATTTGGTTCCCTATACAAATCCCAACCCACTGCTCCGGCGGATGACACCTACACATACCTGCACGATGTAGCGATAGGGTGGCTATCAGATGCACACAGAGAGTACTTAGCAAGGCCTATCACGGCGGATGAGGTTAAAGAGATAATAGGCTCACTTCCGAATGGCAAGGCGCCTGGCCCGGATGGGTTCACCCCAGAATTTTACAAACAATATGCAGACATACTTGCACCACACTTAGTAGATATGTATGGCACCTCCTTTGAGAAAGGCATACTTCCCCCCACGCTACGCGAAGCCATGATTATCGCTCTTCTGAAACCATCTAAAGATCCGGAGGAGTGTGACTCGTACCGACCGTTATCTTTAATCAACGTAGACTCGAAAATTCTTGCTAAGCTTATAGCCAAGCGGCTATCACCACTGATGACTAGTCTGGTACTACCGGATCAGTCCGGATTTGTGCCCACCAGATCAACAGCACATAATACCCGGACACTATTTGCACTATCGCACTATCTACAACCTTCAGTCAAAGCTGTAGCGGTCATGCTAGACGCGGCGAAGGCGTTTGACTCTATTGAATGGAGGTATATGATCACTGTCCTCAATAGAATGGGGTTCCCTAAACGTTTTGTGCAATGGGTCACCCTGCTTTACACGAAACCACATGCTAGGGTCAGAATTAATGGATACATTTCGGACCAATTTGCGATTGAGCGAGGGACGCGGCAAGGCTGCCCACTCTCGCCGTTATTATTTGCATTAGCACTAGAACCTTTGGCGTGTCTGATACGACAGAACTACAGGGAATCGGCACTGCACTTCATAGCCAGGCCACTTCACATCTCCTTATATGCAGATGACATGTTGCTATACGTCCGGGACCCGGAGACTCATTTGAACGCCATACTCAGGGAATACATAAGGTTCGGGGGACATTCGGGTCTAGCCATAAATTGGTCCAAATCGTCCATAATACCCCTCACGGACACCACTTCTGAGTTTGTGGTGGACTTTCCGCTGGGTTGGCAACAGGACCCTATACGATACCTAGGGGTCATGTACCACAGAGATCCGGATGAGGTGCTCAGGGCAAACTACGGAGTGGTGCTGACGAAACTGGAGGACAGTGTACAACGCTGGATACGTCTGCCCCTTTCATTGGCGGACAGGATAGCGATTGTTAAAATGAACATACTGCCCAAGCTGTTATACCTGTTTAACAACATACCTATCACTCCGCCGCAGGCTATCTTCCGACATATAAACTCCTTGGTGCGGACCTTGATTTGGGCGGGTAAACAGGCACGTGTGGATCTACGGACTCTGCAACTTCCACTTGCAAGAGGCGGCTTCGGGGTACCTGACTTTCTCCTGTATTACTTGTGCGCACAGGCACAATATGCGGCGTATTGGTATCACGCAGTTCCTTACCTCACCCACACCGCTATAGAGGAGAGCGACACACACCCTATTCCACTCACGGCAATCATCTCACACACCCGCCCCCCGCTACATGCTAGAGATATCAACACGGTAGATACCACGGTCAAAGCCTGGCATAAATTAGGGCAACTAGCACACAAGACCCCACTATATGCACCAGCCATGATGCTACACCACCACCAGGAGCTCTCGGTAACTGGGGAGAGCGTCGGAATGTCTCTACTGGCCAAAGCCGGTATCGATAGGATGGGTGACGTGTTCCGAGATGGGGAGTTCGTGGGCTTAGACAACCTGGGTTATGTAAATAACCAAACGTCCATGTTTCGCTTCACGTATTACAGACTCACTAGAGCCCTGAGGGAGCACTACCCTACGTTCCCTTCAGAGCCGCAATGCCTTGCGCCACTGCAACTGTTAATCACAACTAATGATTTAACACACCTGGTGTCTAGGCTGTATTCAGCCGCACAATTGGAACTGGATGGACAAGTATTGAAAGCGAAAGGGCGGTGGGATGCACTACTAGACGCGCCATTATCTGAAGAAGAATGGGCTAACACATGCGCTCTGACACACATACTCACACCGAATGGTAATCTGAGGCTGATTCACTTTAAATTCCTCCATCAAGTATATTACACACCAGAGAAATTGTTTAAATTTGGGCTTCAAGAGGAGGACAGATGTAAAAGGTGCAACAGGGAGGGGGCGGACTTTGCACACTTAGCGTGGGACTGCGCCAAGATGGGAGGATACTGGGGGCAGGTGACTACTACTTTATCTGTCATGCTGGAGGAGGAGGTACACTGCACACCCAAAGTCTGCTTATTGGGGATAGTACCGCAGTTCAGAGCCTTGAAAAAGAAGTTCTGTGCGATAGCACTATTATTGGCTAAGAGACAAGTGGCACAATGCTGGCATAGTCGCAAAGTGCCGAAGTTAAAAACATGGTTACATGACATGTCCACCTGCCGTGACAAGTTACAAACTTACGAAGAACTGATGCCAGCTAAGTCGCGACCAAAAAACATGTGGGTTTATCTAGAAGATTATCTGACCTCACAGCAGGATAATGAGGAACTTCCACACACGGACTGAATGGGTTGCAGGACGGCATGAGTGCTGATGGGACAGGTGTGAGATGGAGACGGGGGGAGAGGGACCCTAGGTGTTTCGACGCGACTGCTGGGTAGTACATTAGGATTACACGATACGGCCGAATTGGGGAATGTTGGTTTGATGTTCTTGTTATAAAAAGTGAAAAAAGTGAGACTCAGTTTCGAATACCAGCTATTAACCATACGTGCGATACTCTGCAATATTCTGGAATATGTGTAACATTGGATTACAATGATGGTTAATGGAATAAACGTAGCGAGCCGGCCTCCGGGTTGTAGGCTCTTGCTGTGTCAAATGCTTGATTTTCAATAAAGGTCTTGCGCAAAAAAAAAAAAAAAAAAAAAAAAAAAAAACAAATTGCGTCAAATTGAGATTCGCAATTTGCGACTCGCTAAATACAATGTACAACAGTGTCTCAGACACTGTTTGCGATTCCCAATGGGGTCGGAAATTTTATGCCTCAATAATATTCATGAGGCAAGCACAGTTTGCGACCCCATTGGGACTGGCCAGCACTCATAGGGGTGGTGGCCTGCTGGGGTCAGCAGACCACCATGGCTGTGACTGCTTTTTAAATAAAGCAGTTTGTTTTTTAATCCAGCTGTTTTCCTTAAAGGTAAACAGGATGAATTTAAAAAAGGAAAAATTAAACTTTTTGGTTTGATTTTTTAAAGGCAGGCAGTGATCCCTAGGACCACTGCCTGCTCTTAAAAATATTTTTGCACCCATTCACAAAGGGGAAGGGGTCCCCTGGAGACCCCTTCCCGTTTGCGAGTGGCTTACCACCCTTTTAAAAAGGGTGATAAACTGCGAGTGTTTTGCGACCGCAAATACGGTCGTAAAAAAATATCTTACATAGGTGTGAGACTCGCTATTCTGAATGGGACGCCCTTGGCACCCCCTTCCTAACAGCGAGCCGCAGACCATATTTTGTGAGTCGCTAATAGGTTAGCGACTCGCAACTTATGGTTTGTACATGGGGCTTACCTTTTTTGCGGTCGCAAATGGGCAGAATTCCTATTTGCGGCCACTAAAAACAGCTGTACTTCTAGCCCATAGTTCCCTTGGAAGTCCTTGACAGGGAAGCAGCTTTTTTGCACTCAATAGAGTTGGTCATGAATCCGAGATTACGGTTGATCCAGTTTAAGATTCAGCATAGGAAGTACTTTAACAACAGCCAACTGCACAAATAGGGTAGAGCCCAAACTCCCACATGTCTGAAATGTAATCTAGAAAATGGCAAAGCTGCAAACTTAATTTGGGGATGCTCCAAAATATATTCTATTGGGGTGAAATCATATACAAGCTAGCTGCAATCCTGGATCAGGATATTCCATGTGCCCCTCTTTTTTTTTTCTCCTGAGAACTCCAAGTGATGTTGACTTAACAAGAGCTCAACTAATGATCTGTATGTTGGGCTTTGTTGTGGCAAAGAGGTACACTACTAGAGTCTGGGGTAATGCGCTTATCCCGACTATTCAGAAATGGTTAGCCGAAAAATACATGTGCATGTTGGCAGAAAGGGTGATATATGTGGGCAGGGGGGTGCTTCAGGAATGTACTAAAGTATGGGGTAAATGGCGAATGTACTAGGTTATCAATGATGAGGCCGTACGACTTGCAGAGGGTAATAAAACTGTAGAGATGCCCAGCACTGACTAAGGGAGACAAAGGCATCATCATGGTGTGCGGACAACATGCATTCATTAGTGTTGTTGTGCTATGTTGGCCTTATGTGCTAATACTTATATCAATGGTTTAACTTGGAAAATCAGAAAACAAAGAAAAAATAGATAACACTATGGAACACTCTACAATAAAAGTAAAGAGTTCTTGGCAAACATCCTTGACTCTGAATCTGAAATAAGCACCCCGTGACAGGGAAGGACATCAGGAAAATCCACCTTTGTGGGACTGGAAAATTAAGAGCCAGGAAGTGCTGAGATATCCTTAGGAGGAGGCATGTGGTGAAACTGAAGCCACTGTTACGTTGGGAAAAAACACCAAGTTAAAAAAGTGTTGATGTGGGTTAATATTCGCCTCCACATCTTTTATAAATGTAAGACTTTCCTTCATAAATTACATGGAACATCTAACTTTTATTGTAAGACCGTAGGCTCCTATTCTGCTTATCCAATGCATATTAACTACAACAATTGATGCCACATGAACAGGTTTACAAAAAAAGTGCAAACAACATCATTGTTAGAGCAATCAGCTGATCTCAGAATGTCATTTTAGAAGCCATGGCTCCTCTTGAAGGGTGTGCATTAAAAATGAAAGTATCAATGCCTGCTAAGGATAGAACCCATCTAACCCAGTAAGCAAGGGTAGGAGAATAAACTGGTTTGTTGGGTTTTCTGACAGAAACAAGAAGTTGGAAATGTGAGGGCGTTCTGAGAGCAATTGTTTTTTGTTCGTACACTTTGAGACATTATCCAACACAAAGCTTACGATGGTCAGGAAAATACAGGTAGAACAGTTGTTAAATTTGTTTTTGTGCATTCATAAATTGAAAACAGATCAACTGTGGGGGTAAATTGGCCAGAAGTAATATCTAATGGCTTGACATCAGACAGACATTTTATTGAAATCAGACGTAACAGCATAATAAGTTTTGCAAATTACATTTTCAAAGGAAATTCAACATTATTAGGCCAGGAATTAAACATATTGAAAATAACATTCACATCCCACAATTTACTGCACTTCGGAGGAGGATTGCAAAATGTTACTCCCTTTAAAAGTGCACAGATGAGTGGATCTTCTCTCACTGGTTGTCCGTTAATGAAGAGAGGATTCATGGAAATAGCGCATTTGTACAAGTTTATTGTTCAATATGTCTAGCCTCCACTAGCCTCAGCTGCAAATAAGTTAACAATATAGACTATAACCGCTGAAAAGGGACTGCTAGATTTTCCCTATAAAGACCAAGCTGATTAGTAAGCTGTGGTGGTACCTAGGGCCCAGGATTTAGTAATGTACTCTGAAGCTTCTAGCATAATGAACAAGAAAGACTGGGAGATCCTGCTATTTTCCAAGCATAAAGTGTGAGGAAGTTGTCTAACACCAGGTTGTGAGGGAGTTCCAATGGGTCCAGTAGAGGTTTGGGAAAACACAGTAGAAAGACTGGGTAGTTGATTGCTAATTCTAGAAAAGAAGGGAACCATACCTGCTATTGCCAGAATGGGACTACCAGTACTTGGATTGCCTGTTGATGTCTGGCCTGAGCTAGAACCCTGTTGATCATCAAAAAGGGTGGAAAAGCGTAGTTGATTGAGTGGCCCAGTCTTGTAAAAAAGCATCTGTAGCTAAAGCTAGGAGATGTGGATTCCAACAGGGGATTTGTAGAAGTTGGGAATTGAGTCTGGTGGCAAAAAGATAAAAAGATCTATGTTGAAACGTCCCCATTTGTTCAAAAGAGACCTGAATACTGATGGATGAAGTTTTCAATCACATGAGTCGCATAACAGGAGAGCCAGTCTGCTATGGTATTGAACTCTCCTAGCAAAAATTCTGCAGTACTGAAATTTTTCTGAGAAGGCAGAATTCCCAAAAGCCCTTTGCCAGTTCTCCTAGCGACTTGGATCTGGTGCCGTTCAGATGACTGATGTCACAAACTACTGTAATATTGTCCATGCAAAGGAAAATGGAACATTGCGATCAAAAGCCTAGCAAAAACGGAGTGCAGAGGAGCCTGTACACATTTCTAAACCATTTATATGAAACCTGGACACCTCATGTCACCATGTACCCCCAGTCGAGATTAGTACACATAGGGCACCCCAACCCATACGACTTGCATCTGATTCTAACACAAGATCAAGGGCTGACTCAAAAATGGTCTTGCCGTTCCAGGCATCCAAGGTTCTATCCTATAACTACTAAAAATCTATACAGTTATGCCAATCTATTAAAATAATGAAGCCAATGAAAGATGTGAGATACTTATCTTGACTGCGAACAGCAAGAAAAGAGGACTGTTCGTAGTCAAGTGAGGCGTTATGCATGTTACTCTAACTGTGATGACTTGCCTTTCTAGATATTCTGGTTCCATGTTGGAACCTAGTGTTTAGAACCATATGTCACCAAGGTTCCCATGACTGGTAATTCCAGGATTGTCAGTTGTTAGCTGACTGTTGGCTGGGGCTGAATAAACTATACTTGCTTATCTAAACTACTTGGACTTTATTACACTGGCGACGTTTGAGGAAAGGCCTACGTGTGCAAGTCAGCCTCAACAACAGGTGTAAACTGAAAAGAAGAGGAAAACACTCACTTGGCTGCTGTGTGGTAGAAGGAAAGCGGAGTGGCATCCTCAGAGGAAGATTACAGCAAAACGAAGATTGCGCTGTAAATGTGGAAGAGATAGACGAAAACGCGGCGAAAATCGGCAAAGGTAGACTCTTTTCTTTGATTTAATAAGGAAAAGGAGAAAAAACGGCGTCTGAGAGTGACGTAGATTTTTGTGGGTAAATTCCCATAGAAAAAAGACTGTTTGTTGAAGGAAAGTGGTAGACATCTTTGAATGGGAGCGTTTTAATAAGAAAAAAAAACAAGCCCGATCAGCTGAAGAAAGAAGTCTGATCGTTGTGTGGCGGCCATTTTGGGTTGGTCTAAAAAAAAACAAGGCCAATCGTCTTATGAAAAAAGACCGAATGCAGATCTGGAGTTGGTGGCGGCCATTTTGAATTTTTTTTTTGTCGTTTTTCGAATTTAAAAAGAAGAAGACCACGAGGAAGGCAGGAAATTCGGCGTTTTGACAGGAAAATCGGTATTTTGGGAGATAACATCATGGAAGTCTATATGTCAAAAACAGACCTGTTGATAAAAAGAGAAAAGTGGAAAGGAAGAAGGAGTGAAGTCAAAGGAGCTCATTTGGACTGACTAAGGGGCATAAGCTGGAAAAGCGACTAGAGGTGTTGGTGAGACTAAGCAATTGCAACCGAGTGTGTGACTGGAAGCCTATCAACGGTGATAGGCACACCATATCAGGGAAGGGTGGCGGTACTTTAATGGTGAATTATAAAAGTAGGAAAAGTCAAGGTATATTAAGGTTGTAGCAAGATGCAGAATGTAACTGCCCCTCCTTTCTTTCTGATGGAACCTGGGGAACCACTGATTAGGTGGAAAAAGTGGAAGAAGATATTTGAAAACTATGCGAGAGTGTGTGGTGCGAACTTGAGTGGCGAAAGGAAGCATGCATTATTAATGCATTGTTTGGGAGGAGAAGGTCAGGAGATTCTGGAGACACTTCCAGTTCATTCACAGGCAGATCAAAGAGGATTGAATGAGTATGAGATATGTGCTAGGCAGTTAGACTTACACTATCTTCCCAAAGTCAGTACCATCATGGAGAGGTACTATTTCGGGTTACGTGAACAAGGCAAGGAAGAGAGTGTTGAGGACTACATTACTGCGCTAAGAAAGTTGGCATCAAGTTGCAAGTTTGGGGTTCTGGTAGAGGAACGAATTAGGGATCAGTTTGTCTTGAGGTGCGTGAGTGATAAAATAAGGGAAGAGTTGTGGTTAAAGGATGAACCTGCACTAGAGGAAGTGGTTGGTATTGCAAAAAGGGTTGAACACATGTTAAAATGTGTGGGTGAACTTAGCAAGGAGAAAAAGGATGAAAAGCCAGGTAGTTCTTCAACACAAGAAGTGGTGTGTCAAGCTGTAAAGAGAGTGGATGAGAAGAGAAAAAAAGAAGTGTGTGAAGAGGAAAAATTGAAAGGGGAGGTTGATGGTGGTATTTCTAAAACTCAGACAAGTAAGAAATTCACAACTCCTTTTCAAGGTACTTGTTACAGATGTGGAAGGTATGGGCATATGGCAAATGCGAGAGAGTGTCCTGCCCTTAAATTCAATTGCAATGTGTGTGGAAGAAAGGGACACATTGGAAGAAATTGCAGAACAAGAGTAGGGAGAGAAACGAAGACCGAGACCAAGTTAGTTAGCTTTCAGATTAATGATGATGTGGTTGAACATCCTTCTGATTATGTGTTGATAGGAGAAGCATGTGTGTTGATGAAATTTGATTCTTGCTCACATGTCACCTTTATTTCAAACGAAGTGTTTGAGAATACGTTCGGAAAGAATAAGTCTTTGTGTAAACCGGATATAAGACCAACAGGTTATCAAGAACATCCCATAAAAATAATGGATTACTTTTTTGACTGCATTGAATATAAGGGAAGGTATACAGAAGCAAAAGTGTATGTGGTAAACAGGGGAGACAACTTGTTGAGTTGGTCCCATCAAGCAAGGTTGGGCGTGAGTCTCAATCCAAATGCTCATCCAGTTATTCAAGTACAGGCTGTAGACAATGTGGAGAACAAGTTTATAAAGAACTTTAAAGAGTTGTTCAGTGAAAAACTAGAATGCATAAAGGGGTACAACCACAACATAAAGCTGAAGTTGAGTGCAGTACCTGTTGCTGCTAAAGTAAGGCGCATTCCAATTTGTGTAAAAGATGCTGTGGGTAAAGAGATTGAGAAGTTGTTGTCGACTGGGGTTATACAACCAGTGGAAGCAACTGAGTGGCTCGCACCAATTGTGGTCGCGAGGAAGCCCAATAATGAGATTCGGCTGTGTGTTGATCTTCGGGCCTTAAATAAAGAGGTAATAGTTGACAAGTACCCTTTACCAAACATAGAGGAGTTGGTTTCTACATTAGATGGGGCATGCTATTTTACCACCTTAGATATGGCTTCAGCCTACCACCAAGTTCCGCTGAAAGAAGAGTGTCAAGAGCTTACTAGTTTCATTACACCAATGGGTGCATTCAAGTTCTTAAGAATGCCTTTTGGGCTGGTTTCAGCAGCCTCGGTATTCCAGAGAAATATGGAAGATCTGTTCAAAGGAATACCGGGGGTAAGGTGTTATCAGGATGATGTTCTCATTTCTGGTACGAACGAGCAGGAACATGATGAGAGGGTTTGCCTTGTGTTGAAGAAAATGTTGGAAGTTGGTTTAACTCTGCGTCAAAGCAAGTGCAAGTTTGGTGTCAATGAGCTAGATTATTTGGGCCACCACATCTCAAGGAAGGGCATTTCTCCAAAAAAGGATCTTGTAGAAACAATTGAGAAGTTGAAGGAACCGTGCTCAAAAGAAGAAGTTTCATCGTTTTTGGGCATGGCGGAATTTTACAATAAGTTTGTCAGAAATTTTGCAGATAAGACTGTTAATCTGAGGAAAATCATGTGCAAGAATGCTGTGTTTAATTGGACTGAAGAGTGTAGCAGGGAGTTTGATCAGGTGAAGATGGATCTGAGGAATGCACCAAATTTGCAGGCGTTTGTTCCTGGGGATCCGACGTTTATTGTAACGGATGCTAGCAGCAAGGGTCTGGGTGCTTTGTTACAGGTGAGGAAGGACAAGGAGGTCCTGATAGCTTGTGCTTCGAGGAGTTTGAAGGGGGCGGAGTTGAATTACTCTGTCATAGAGAAAGAGGCACTAGGTATATATTGGGCTGTGAATAAATTCAGGAAGTTTGTGTGGGGTTCCTCCTTCACCGTCAGGTCTGATCACAAACCACTAAAGGAGGTCTTCGAAAAAAAGGGGCTAGACTCCATCTCGGCAAGAATTAGGCGATGGGTAATTTCGTTGCAGGAGTTTGTGTTCAAGTTTGAGTACATACCAGGTAAAACTAATGTCTCGGCAGATTGTCTGTCAAGGTTGGTGGATGTGGTAGGGAATGGTGAGGAAGCCTTGGCTGACGATTTTGAGGGTGATTTAAAGGTGTGTGACGTTACCTTGGGGGCGGTGAAAGAAGATGATTGGAGAGAAGAGCTGGGCAAGGATGAGGAGTTGAAGGAGGTCATTAAATTGCTGGAAGGTGGTAGGTCTCGTTCTTTAAAGAAACCTTGGTCTTTGATTGCCGATTGCCGATGAGTTGGCAGTGGTGGATGGCTTACTCATGAGAGGGACTAGGTTAGTTCCACCAGTTAATCTCAGAAGTATTCTGGTTGACATGAGGGACACTTGGGTATTTCAAAGACGAAAGAACGCATTAGAATGGACTTCTGGTGGCCTGGTATCGATTTGTTGGTGGAGCGCACTGTAAGAGATTGCTCTTCTTGTCAGGCAAGTGATAAAGTCTTGAGGACGAGGTCTTCTCCTATGGTTTGCAGAAGGTTGCCTAGGTGCCCTTGGGATGAAATTGCCGTGGATATTTTGGGGCCTTTACATGGTGAGCACCAAACTCCATTTATGTTGGTTCTATTGGATTTGTATTCTAGATGGGTTGAGGTTAGTTTGGTAAGGGAGATTACAAGCGAGTCTGTTATTTTTTTTGGGGAGTCTGTCTTTAAACGTGAGTTTTCCCAACTCCATTCTTTCTGACAACGGACCACAATTTTGTTCAGGGAAAGTTGAGGAGTACCTCAGTAAGTGTGGCATTGTTCACAAGAGAATTTCTTTGTATCACCCTGAGGCAAATGGTGCTTTTGAGAGACTCAACAAAACTTTGAAGGAAAGCATTCAATTGGCAAGGGTCAACAATTTGGACTGGAGAAAGGAGTTACAGAATAGAATTTCAGCATATCGATTCGCTCCTCACTCAACTACAGGAAAAACCCAGTTTGAACTTTCAAGGGTAGATTGATCATCATTGTTACTACCTTTTGTTTTCCATTGGCTAGTTTTCTCTATGCCTCATGGCATGTGTAGTTGTCAAGCTTCTTGACTACTGCTGTTCAATAAAGTGCAAGATTAGAGAAGCATAATAGGAGTCGCCGGTCTTCCAATAACATTAAAAAACAATTAAAAAAAAAAAAAAGATTCCCAGAATGCGACGGTATATGGTACAACACACACACTGGCATTACTACTGGAGGACACCCTTTGCAGCACCTCGAATCTTCTTGAAACAGGTTTTACCCAGATCGTCCGTCTGATTACAGCTATACTTAGCCAACTTCATTAGAAATTCGTTATTTTGCAGGGATTGTCATGCAATTTTTATTAATCTAATTTGTGGGTTACTGTGCAAACATTCAGTTTATTTATTTTATGCCAGTAACAAACTGGTAGGAATGGTTTAGATTGCGAGACTAGAAGGAGAGAGGTCAGTGTTGGCAATTAGTGATGATAAGGTCACAGTGTTTACTGTGCAAGTACCTGGGACCTTAAGATTTTAAAGTCCGTTTTTACAACCCCCCCTTTGATTTCAATATAGGCATGCTTATCGCCAGTTAATACTTGTACTTGGATGTCACGATTATGTAACTTACTGCCAGCCTCTGCAACTACTTTAACTGCAATGAAAGTTACTGACTGACTATTCCTGTGCCACCTTAGACATTGCAGTACACTTGTTAATGCCCTCTGATTCTACAAAGAGGATGCACATATTGCCGTTCTCTACCTCCACATAGGAAGTAGTATCACATGCCACATTGCCTGTCTCGATAGGCCGTTACATTTGAGTAAGCTTCTCATAATGTGATTGGCCTAATGCTTGACTTAAATGTTGCATCGTGCATTTGTCAACATCAGTAGCCGTAGAAATTCATGGAAATCACACCTCTTCCCAGCCTTAGAATCCCATGAGGCAGTAACAACATAACTCATGATAATGTCATAGCTAAAGGTTTCATCACAGCTGCACTTGTTGGCTGCGTCTAATTCCTCATAAATGCTTAATCTTTCCGGTTTGAGAGGGAGGGGTGCATGCAGCACATAACACTTACTACATAAATTGTGTGAAAAAGGCCACTTTATTGAAACAGGTGCACATAATAAAATTACCCTGGCAAACCGCCTTACAAAACTATAACCTTACTATACATGAAGTGTACTAATCAATGTCTCCACCCCTACGGATCCCCCCACATACTCACCCTGTAGCTAACTTCTTTAAATGTAGTGCATTTCAACATTACCAACTTTCTGTTAACCTTACATCCTAAGACTGCCAGTATGAACCTGTAAGTAACCAAATGTCCTAAACTGAACCTTGAAATGCCTGCCTACCCTCCCCTTGCACATGGTTCACCAACTAGCAAAGGCAGCCAAACTTCTGCCAATTTGTGTGAAACTTTCCATGCCACGGCAGAGCCCCTGTTCCAAGTGACAACATACACGAATAAGCCCTGCGCACCTGTCTCAACATTGTAGCCCTGATAAAAGAAAAACCTTTCTGAAGACACCCCTTGAATCAAATAAGGGAGGGGGAACACTATCTCAAAGCCTCTCTGCCACAAGCAACCACTTATAACCTGTACCTAAAATAGTGGCAGGGAGCCCAAAATTACCCCTTAAGAAATGAATTGGTTTAAATTGGACTACATATGTAGCCCAAAACAAAGTGGCACCACCCTCCCAATCTGCCATGGGGTATGTGGGGGGGCAGACCTCCCGGTGGGTGGCTGCCCCCCAAACTCCCCTTATGAGAATCACAAGAGTATTTTAAAACATCAATTTTTTTAAATAGTCTAATCAAATCGTATGTATGTCTGGGAAATCAGATTAAACTAGCTTGCCCGAAAGATGTTATGATTGTGAGTCCGTAAAAAAACTATTTCAAAACAACATCTCCACCATGTTTTTATGTTCAAATCATTTTAATGGATGAAAGAAAAATATTAAAATCGTGAAATTTGGCAGCAATTTTTATGGACATTAGTTTTTGCTTTTTCCTTTATATTAAAGGTATAAGAAGATCGGAGAAAAAGGGAGGAGAGAAAAAAGTAATTGAAGGGAGAGTAAATTATTGAGTAATGGATAAGCTGTCAGTCTTCAATGCGGTTGAAGCTAAATGTCAAACTTGTCTCTCAAAAGAAAAATAGGCTTGGATTGTCCAACAGTTGGTTGTTGAAGCATCAAGTGTAAAAGACCCACCAGGAGTGGCCAAATAACCAAACATTAATTGCTTAAGCAGGTTTGAGAATTCATGTTAATTCAACACTAAAAAATAATGAGCCTCGGGTTATGTAGAATTGCTTATGTTCAATGTGTCTTTAGCATGAAAGATGGCAGCTTGTAGTCCAAAATAATGCAATAGCTAACCCTGCCAATTTTTAAGCGTAGGAGGCACATTTCTGATCCATTCTTGTGCTATACAAGTCATGCAATGGTAATTGCCACAAATATAACATGAGTACTCAGTATGTTAGTATCAGTACCTAGCATGATGAGCATGTAATAAAAATTAGGGATTTTTCCAAAGAGCATATTCTAGTAATATTAGCTTGGAACGTTGCAATATGTGAACAGTCAACAAACGTATATATCATCAACAGGTTCACATCTAGGTTTACATATAGGGCGTAAGACTCTTTCATTTAAATAATTTACGTAGTGTATAATATAGTTAATCACTTTATACCAATGCAACTTAAAATTCCTGCATTTGAACATGTGATAACCCATAATATTTGCTTTTAACCCCTTCGCTGTTAGTCCTTTTCCCACCCTGTGCTAAGCCTTTTTTTTGGCAATTTGGGGTAGTGCGCGCTTAGGCCCCTGTAACTTTTTGACCACATAATGTATCCACGCCAAATTTGCGTCCTTTTCTTCCAACATCTTGGGGATTCTGAAGGTACCTAGGGTGTGTGATGTCCCTGGAGGGGACCCAGAAGTTACCTAAAATACAGCTACATTTTAGTTTGGGGGGGGCAAATTTGGAAAAAGGTCTACAGTTGAAAGTGTCTCTTTTTTCCCTGCAAATGGTATCAACAACGGGCTTGTGCTGCTGAAATCACCAGCCGGACAAAGAATTTATTTATCAACAAGTATCAGATATAGTTATAATATATTTCTACAACAGTAGCGTGGCACAATCCTGTACCGTACTGGGAGAGAAAGAAAGTAGAGAAGAGTGAAAGGGGTGTTTTCAGGCAAGAAAAAGGAGCAGGCAGGGCACTGTAAACAGTAGAGGATAGTGACAGTGTCGCCAGGAGTAGCACATACAAAATCACATATGAATTATTTTACATGTATGCCCACTCATGGGTGTCGACGTTTCGATCCCTTTGCTCGGTTACATAAAGGGGATCATCATCAGGACTTTAAAATAGAATTTGCCTGAATATGACAACGCCTGTTGGAAAAACAGAAAAATAAGCAAGAAGGTAGTTTATCAAGTGGAAATGACGGAGGGCGGTCATCGCATGCCTTTCATCACATTAACAAGATTCGGAATCGCAGTGTGTGTCAAGTGAGGGGTGACAGTGCTAGCCTTTCGGTTGAATTACAGTCTTCAACAAACAATAGTCCTCGGAATCGCAGTGACATTGGTGCAAAAAGTTACCTAAGGATTGTGCAGAACATGTGACTGGACTGGATTATGCAGAACATGTGACTGGAGAGTGCTCAAGGCTCAGTGATTTAGTGATTGAGCAGAGCAGCGTACATCTATGTTTATACAGGGATCAGTATCTAAGTAATTCAAATGAGCTGGAGGTGACTGATGCTCTGCATGGGACATACCTCTTAATGAGAGGTGGGGAATGGTGAACTTGATTGTTAGGTAATGGTCATGACGTCAGGGCTGGTTTTCAGCGAGACAATCTGAGAGGACGTTCCTGGTAAAACAGATGTTAAATGATGGGGGAACCGGTTTATTAATTAGTTGATCAACCTGTGCACAGAAGCTGTATATGCCGTGCTAGCGTACCTACGGCAATCTATCAGTGCAGTGCATAGGTGGCGTACCTTATATAATCGAGCAGACGCACTTGTAGTGCAGGTGGTTGCTGATTATAATCTCATGTTCCCCTTTGCGGCAAGGAGCCAAGCTGTGAGAACAAGTGAAAACAATAAATGAGTGGGGGTAGACCAGGATGACGGGAAAACAAGGACAGTAGGGAGAGTGAGATGCATACCAGTAAATTGTTGTGCTTTCCGCTCCTGTTAATATGGGGGCGGAAGAGGGGAGGTACACTGGTTCTTCCGGTCGCGCCGGGTTTTTGGCGAGCTAGAAAGTAATAATTAAAATTACACAAAATAAAAGGGGGGCCTGGGGGGGGTCTGGTCAGAAAACCAGAAAACCATTAATTCACATGCGTGTCAAGCCTACCGTAAATAAAAATAGTAGTAGGTCGATAGAGTAAGGCTCGATGGACGTCCACTCGTTGCGAACAATGTCGGAATGGGACACTGAAAATAAAAGTTGTATTTCATTAAGCGTCTCGTGTGGAGACCATGGCTAGAGGGGGATTTGGGGGGAGCGCCATCTTACAGTGGTTACCTGGCATACAGCTCTCTCGCTAGTCGAGAGGGCTCGTGGTGGTGAGAATGGGCGCCATCTTAAAGTGGTGAAATGGCCATCAGCCCTCTTAGTACTTTCCTTGATAATTTTATAAACAGTCCTCTTTGTATTTTCCTTGGTAATTTTATAAACAGTGACTCGAGTTATCAGTGGCATTATTTAGGGGGAAAAAAACATCGGTTATTGGGGCAAAGGAATGGGGAGTGCAGGTGTACACGTAGTGATTCAGCCGGTATCAACAGTGTGGGTGAGCACATGCTTGGTGTGAAATACATAAAATTTAAGCTGACAGATATACAGTCAGTGAAAGTCAAGAAGCAACATAACTTCAGGTTGCTGGGCCCAGCAACTCTGTCTGCATGGCAAATGTTCAGTTTGTCTCAAGTCATATGTGTGACATTGTTCTTTCACAGGAGTGTGGTCCAGTCTTCACTTCGGTTGAGTCCTGTGTGGATGGTGTTGAATTGTATAATTGATTTAAGTTCTTCACGATTCAAGAGTTGTTGCAGATTACCCCCTCTAGGTGGTAGTTTCACAGATTTCAAAATTGTCCATTTCATATCATCTGCCGTGTTTTTACAAGCACCTGGTCATCGTCTTCCACCACAAAGCAGTGTCCGGCCTGTGATGCCATGGAGGAAACCGACTTACACGTGGCTTTCTTCTGCCCAGCCTACAAGGCAGCGAGAAAATACTGGCTCCTCCCATTGATAAGGAATATGGGCTGCAGGGAATATGCACCAATGTATAGGATTTTAAAATCTGATGTCTCTGGCCCAACTGTTTTCGCATTAACAAAATTTCTTACCAATGTTTGGCATACGCGTAACCGTATTTTAAAGGTGTTGGGTCCTTCCTAAAATCTTAGATGCACAGTTTTTACAGCATTTTTTAGCATATGCATTCCAATGGTTTTATCCTTTTATGAACTGATTTATCTGTGATTGTATATGTGTATTGTTTATCTTTTATGGCCAAATGGCCGAAATAAAGATTGGAAAATGAAATCACTGAGCCTTGAGCACTCTCCAGTCACATGTTCTGCACAATCCAGTCCAGTCACATGTTCTGCACAATCCTTAGGTAACTTTTTGCACCAATGTCATTGCGATTCCGAGGACTATTGTTTGTTGAAGACTGTAATTCAACCGAAAGGCTAGCACTGTCACCCCTCACTTGACACACACTGCAATTCCGAATCTTGTTAATGTGATGAAAGGCATGCGATGACCGCCCTCCGTCATTTCCACTTGATAAACTACCTTCTTGCTTATTTTTCTGTTTTTCCAACAGGCGTTGTCATATTCAGGCAAATTCTATTTTAAAGTCCTGATGATGATCCCCTTTATGTGACCGAGCAAAGGGATCGAAACGTCGACACCCATGAGTGGGCATACATGTAAAATAATTCATATGTGATTTTGTATGTGCTACTCCAGGCGACACTGTCACTATCCTCTACGGTTTACAGTGCCCTGCCTTCTCCTTTTTCTTGCCTGAAAACACCCCTTTCACTCTTCTCTACTTTCTTTCTCTCCCAGTACGGTACAGGATTGTGCCACGCTACTGTTGTAGAAATATATTATAACTATATCTGATACTTGTTGATAAATAAATTCTTTGTCCGGCTGGGCAATGAAATTTAAACGTATAGTAGCCTATTGTGTTCTATACCGTATTGTTATGATTCTAAATAAGCTAGGAACCCTTGTTTCCAAAACTTAGTTGATACCCATGGTTCTTAGCTACCCTCTGGGTCCCCCTTGTTTCTTAAAAATGCTGAAATCACCATCTTCCAAGCTTTCAGGGACAAGCAGACTTTTGTCAGAAAACCAAAATGTTTTACACAGTTTTGGCATTTTTCCGGGACAAAGCCTATTTTTGCTATTTTTTGTGCTTTCAACCTCCTTCCAGGCCAGTTAATGGTAGAAATGGGTTTGAAAGCAATAATGGATCCTGGAAAGCTATACATTTTAGAAAGGTAGCCAAAATTCTGAATTCAGCAAGGGGTCATTTGTGTAGATCCTTAAAGGTTTCTTTATAGAAACTAACAGTTGAATATAGGAAAAATTGAAAATTAGTTGATAGAACTGCCATTTGTGTCAACGTTTTCACCTGTAACTTCTTCTAATTCTGACAGCTGTTTGAAAGCAATATACTGTTACATCCGCTGGACTTTTCTGGTTTTGGGGCTATATAGGACTTGTAGGTTCACCAAGAACCCGACAAACCAAGAGCCAATAACTGGGCACCGTCTTGCAATGGTGTTTTATTATGTACCGGGCATATAGCAATTAATTTGGGAAAATGTATACATGGAAAATCAGTATGAAAGACACCTATGTATTTCTGAAATTGGAACAAAATAGAGAGTTTAGAAATAGTAGATATTTGCACATTTCCGAAATTGGGAGCACCCATACTAGCATGAGAATCATAGGTCATTTTTCAAAATTACTTCTTTTTTTACACATTGTCCAGACCCTCCAGGATTTCGCGATTTCGCGGTTTGCCGCGAAATCAGCACTTTTGAAAAAATGCTGCGATTTTTACCAAAGTGCCCGCAAAATCGGCACTTTTGTAGAAATCGAGCGGCATTTTTACAAAAGCCGCTATATCCTGGGGGGTCTGAAGATGGCCTTGTAAGGAATGCCTTTGATTCCGTTGGTGTGTAGTTCCCTGCAAAACCCAGGCCTCCAGGCTCCTGGGAAAGAAAGTAAAACGCATCTCCGTGTCTGAAAGTTTGGCCTCGCTGGACAGAGCAGGGGTTACTCACGCACTTCATTGGAGATGTAACATGCATTTGCGGTGTGTTTGGATGTAGCCGGCTTTACTGGCTGCACGGCCGGGGCCTGAATCGTGGCGTCCTTTAGTCCGAGAAAGGCAGAACCAGAATGATTAAGTGTTTCCAAGGCACACTTTTTAAAGTGGACTGCCATCTACTGATTGGACGCGGCTCGTGCAACGAATAAATCAAGGTGGTGTCGCCGAGAGAGGAAGAAGTGGTGCAAAGGTTGCAGTGACCGCCCAGGTCGCATTGTGTAAGCCGCACGTGTGGTTGCTGAGCGAGCTTGTGACAGGGCCAGAAATGACCGATTATTTAGTCATTATTCACCTCACTGATGCTCACTGATGACTGAAACCGCAAAAGCTGACGGCTAATCGGCCTACTGATAAGATAACTATTTATTTCACACATACACACACTGAGCATGCCAACAAGCGTGGTTCCCTGAAAGAACACCGTCACAGTCATACATTCTTAGGCAGAGAACGATGTGGAAGGAGGGGTGACGAGGGAGGGACCCAGCAAATAGCACTACAGCGTCACTTCAATAAAAAGACTTTAAGACAGGCTGATGTGACATTTATTTTACAGTGCTCCATAAAGCAACGTGCATGCTGGTAAGAAAGGTGACGTCAAAAAATGAAACTGTAGATGATTGCATGCAAGTACAGCCCTGCTTTTAGTGGTTGGCGCACCATAGGATTTTTACCTTGCAGAACAAAGTTCAGAATTGAATGGTGAGTGTGCTGACAAAGGGTCAGTGGGATTTCTTCAGGACCACTATTTGCAAGTCGGGTGTGGGCGGTAGGCATGTGGGGTTGATATCCAGCTACAGGTTTCAGTGGGATGGTTTATTGCTAACCCATTCAAGGACTTAATTGGTTTTGTATACCAGTTTGTGTAGGAAAAATGGCCAAATAAAATGCCGCAAAATTGCCGCTAAATTTCCATATTTGTGCCGCTAAATTTCCATTTTTGTGCCGCTAAATTTGCTAATCCATGCCGCTATATCCTGGAATGCAGAAATGCATCGAAAGTCAATAGGTAATAAGAGATGCTCTACCATTCTGTGTTACCCTAAGCCTCCCGATAAGAATGGTACCTCACTTGTGTGGGCAGGCCTAGTGCCCACGACAGGAAACGGCGCACAACGCAAGGTGGACACACTTTATTTTTACAGTGAAAACAGACCCTTTTTTCGCAAAGTGCCTAGCAGTGACTGGCTCTCAATTCCACCCACCCGCATTCCCCAAAATCTTCTGAGAAAAATGGTACCTCACTTGTGTGAGTAGGCCTAGTGCCCGCTACAGGAAACAGTCCAAAACGCAACGTGGACACACCACATTTTCACAGTGAAAACTGACACTTTTTTTGCAAAGTGCCTAGCTGTAGTTTTTGAATACTAGCATTGCCAGCACCTAGGGAAACCTAGCAAACCTATATATTTTTGAAAATTAGACATCCGGGGGGATCCAGGATTGGGTGACTTGACTGGCTCTCACCAGGCTCTGTTACCCAGAATCATTTGCAAACCTCAAAATGTCAACAAAAAGAACAAACACATTTTCCTCACATTTCTGTGGTGGAAAAGTTCTGGAGTCTGTGTGGATCCACAAAATTCCACCCTCTCTGCATTCCCCAAAGTCTTCCGAGAAAAATGGTACCTCACTTGCATGGGTGGGTCAAGTACCCGCGACAGGCAAGGGCCCAGAACCTATTGAGATGACATCAAAATTGCCTAGTGCAAACCAACCTGGTTTTGCAAGGGGGAGTCCCATTTGTTTTTGTCCCGTGGCTCAGCGGCCATCAAGGGAAACCTACTAAACCCAGACATTTCTGAAAACTAGACACCCGGGGGAGACCAGGGAGGTATGGCTTGCGTTGGTCCCCCAACATTTTTCTACCCAGAATCCCCTGCAAACTTCAAATTTAGCTAAAGAAAATCACTTTTTTCTCAAATTTCTGTGTGGGAAAGTTCTGAAATCTGTGTGGATCCACAAATTCCCTCCCACTCAGCGGTCCCCCAGGTCTCCCGATTAAAATGGTACCTCACTTGCGTGGGTGGGGCTAGGACCTGCGACAAGCAAGCGCCCAAAACCTTTTGAGGCAACATCAAAATTACCTATCACAAACCAACCTGGTTTTGCAAGTGGGTTCCGAATGTGTTTGTGACCCGGGGCTCGGCGGCCATCTAGGGAAACCTACCAAACATATACATTTCTGAAAGCTAGACACCTGGGGGAGTTTAGCGAGGTATGGCTTGCGTGGGTCCCCCAATATTCTCCTACCCAGAATCCCCTGCAAACCTCAAATTTAGCTGAAAAAATCACTTTTTCCCTCAAATTTCTGTGTGGGAAAGTTCTGGAATCTACATGGATCCAGAAATTCCCTCCCACTCAGTGGTCCCCCAGGTCTACCGATAAAAATGGTACCTCACTTGTGTGGGTAGGCAACAGGAAATGGCCCAAATCGTACTGTGAAGTCTTCAAAATTACCTATAACAAAACTACCTGGTTTGGGGGAGGGGGGGGCGGGCACCTTGGGGTTTTGCCCCAGGCTCCTTTCCTACCCAGAATACCCTGCAAACCTCAAATTTAGCTGAAAAAAGCAAATTTGCCACATATTTTTGTGTGGAATCAACAAGCCGGCACAAATGTCCTACTCCATAGCGTTCTCCTTAGTGTTCCGAGTAAAATTATACCTTACTTGTGTGGGTGTCCAGTGCAGAATTGGCTACAAAACTTTTTTTTTATGTAGCGCTTAGAATTCTCTGTGCTATATCCTTAATCCCCATGTTTTCGGCTCTACCCAGTCACAGGTCAATGCCCCACCCACACAAGTGAGGTATCATTTTACTTGGGAGACTCAGGGGAACGCTTTGTACTCTGGTTTGCTGTAAGGAGGATGGACAGAGCCAATGAACAGGGAGGTGTAGGAATAGAGATATGAATAGGATACATGGCTGGCCTTTGTCGTCCTGGGCAATATTGTCCAAAATCTGTATGACCTGAAAGAGGCCAGTAGATGAGAGGGTCCTGGATAAGAAAGCTCCCTTACGGACATAGGTGGTCAGAAAGGAGCACTTAGTAAGGGTAGGAAATGTGTCAAACCGTGATTCCCTGTGGTTGGGAACTATGTATGGCTGCAATCTCTGGGGAAACACAAAACTATCTTTGCCTACATCCAGTGACCATGTTTTACAGTGGTTCATTACTCCAATAAATTGTTTCATGCACAATGTATTTTGTGTTGTACTATTTCTGTTGGAGACACCTGAATTCTAACCTGGATATGGGTCCCTTTTGGTGTTTTGTTCGCTTGCACCGCTGCTTGGGGACTCGTGAATGTGGGTGATGGGCAGATATGTATTTTACTTCTTCGGTGTCGTGGTTGTATGTGTGTTGTGGAAATTGACCCCCTAAAGAAGGCTATGCTTAAAGGCCCGTTTGGAGGGATCGTGGAGGAAACCACTGTAAACTGGAATCTTGGGGTCAGGAAGTAGATCAATGAGGTTGCCCGAGGTGACTTGACTTTCTCCTAATTGTCACGTATTGAAGCCCCTTCACCCCTTGCAATGAGTGCAAGTGAGAACTTAAGATAAGGGAACGGTCTTAGCCCAGTTTCCAAGAGGAAGGTGCCTGCACAGTCTGCAGCAGTGTCTTTTGAACAGAGAGAACTAAAAACGAGCAGTTTGATACTACAGATTGCTTGATCCTTGCGCGCGCAGACACACACACACACACACACACACACACCCCACTCCACCCCACCCGCAATGGTGGAGGAATTACTCAGATTGGTGAAGGCCACTAAATTGTTAAATCTCGCATGCCCACAAACAGTGACCATGCCTACCTGCTGTTCATTCAATCTACAACAAAGAAACCGGAGTAAATTATGTGCAATCCCTCCAGAGCACAAGTTTCACCCCACTAACTACCAATAACCACTAAATTAACCATTAACTTTTTTTGTCGGAGCAGCGTTCTTCACGGCATAAAGCGCTTTGACACTTTTATCAGGCGTAGTATGCGCTTTATATATGCAAATACAATAAAGTCAGTTTTAACCTGTACACAGAGTGGTGCTGGTCGGGCAGTGTGTATGACAAATTATATATCTGTTGTTTAACCAGAAGGCTCCCGTTTCCGTTTGAGCAATAGGATTGGAATATTGACATAGAAGCGCTGTGATGTGGCCTGCCTGTGCTGCTGTAATGAAAACACAGCCATCGGCGCGCACTGGGAAATCGAATCAGATAAAATCTCCAGCACATGCAGGGGTCATGGGCAGAGACGACGGACTCTCTTGGAAGTCTCGCCCTCCTACTCAGTAAAACGCATCACAAAGTCGATTTTCCACTCTGCCACTTTGGTTAAACAAATGAGATGTGGCATTTAAGGCTCTTTAAATGTCATAACATAGTCAATATGGCCCATTCAAGACGGGCTTCAAAGCAGTTTGGGGGATGTCCATGTCCCCAGCTGATTCGGGCACTGAAAAGTGAGTTGGGCTGGGGCTGAGCCAGTCACACGCGCATTTGAGTAGCTGCTGTGGCTGAAGTGTGACTGACCTTTTCCTGTCCGGTCAGTGTGTAACTCCCTTCAACCCAATGCTCCCCAAGCGTTCCCTCCTTTTCACTGATCTGTAACTCTTTTGAAACGCCTATTTTTCCTTTTTTCAGGCACGATGATCTGAAGGAGATGCTGGACAGCAGCAAGGACTCTCTGAAGCTGGAGGCCATGAAGAGGATTGTTGCGGTAATTTGCTTTTTGTGCTCACCTCTATCTCCTCTCTAGTTGCTTTTCATAACTAATATTACCGGAGGAAACCAGTATCATCGGGAGCACCATGTTTCAGGCCTGGGCATTTGTTTAATAACCCCAGTACCTTCTCTACTCTGCCTTCTTTGTTCACCCCCAAGAGAGTCACTTGAATTACAGATCTAGTTTAAAATAGCTTGAAAAAGTAAACAGGAAACTAGAATATGGTATTTGACATAAGCGTTAGCCATAACACAAGGCCAGTTCATGTGGGTTCTTAAATTAGACATGGCATTCGAAGGTCCTCACAAGATAAGCTACGAGCTCTCAGCACTCCCATGGTCCTCATAGAGGGCGCGTGAGCCCTCAGCATCTTGAGGTCCTCACAAAGGGAGCTGTGAGCCCTTAGCACTTTAGGACCTTCACAACGTGTTTGGTGGTCCTTGGCATCCTGAGGTTACTATAGGAAGCACTGAGCTTCAAACCACTGAGTCTCACAATGTGAGTTAAGCCCTCAGCATTAATAGGTGCTCAAAGAGTATATAATGAAACCTTAGTTTCCTAAGGTCCTTTCAGCATGAAGATTAAATCTTCAGCTCTCAGATAAAACAAGCAATGGGCTGTTCCAATTCTGGGCTACAGATAGCATTAACAGGCATAATCCAGCTTTGTGGATTCGCAGTGTAAGGAACAAGTGGCGAAACCAGGGTATGCTACAGTCTTCAAGGCATGAGCAATAAGACATCTATATACTGGCATCCTCTGGGCGAGGGTTGTGACTACTGCATCATACGGGCATAATGAGGTGAGCACTGGGCCACCAGCATGCCTCTATGCAACCCTGACATCTTTACTCAATGACACCACAATGCTGAGCGCTCAATTGCTCACCATGCATGTGATGGGCCTTCAGCATCCTCTGGTACTCACCTGGTGAACAGTAGGTACTAGGATCATCCCAAGGTGAACAGTTGGACATTAGCTACTTTGGACCTAAGACAGTAAACAATGGTCCCTGCTACAAATTGTGTTGCTCTGATGTTTAGCGGTGGGCCATCCGTTTCCTTTCCTCCTCATTCGATGAGAGGTGTAGGCCCTCAGCACTCTAAAGCTGCCACTGAGTGAATGGTCCGTAGTTTGGCAACTAGATTTCTCCCATCAAGAAAGGTGGGTTGTCCACATCCTAGAGTGTCCTGCAGTGGGTTTACTTTATTCTCTAAAATAAACACCGGATGAGCGGTGAGCCCCCACTTTTGAGGATCTACACTGGGTGAGCAGTTAAATACTAAGCACATAATAGTTTGCACAGCAGTTCCATACATTTAAAGGGCCATCCCTGGCAGAGCAGTGGGACCTGAAGATCCTAGTACAGTAAGCAGGGCTCTTTAAGAAATCATTTTCAGCTACTCATGCGGCGAGCGATGGGTCCTAAGAATCGTGAACTCAAAGTGTAAAGAGTAAGCAGTGGACCCTCGTTATTCTGTGAGCTTCTCCCAGGGTAAGGGCCAGAAATATTTTGTTATAGAGTAAGCTGCAGATCCTAATCGATGGTGAGCACTTAGGTGAGTGGTGTGCCCATTAGTATACTAGGGTGACAGTGCAAGTGGTTAGGTCTTTGCTCCCTGGGTCCCTTTAATAGTAAACGGTGGACTGAGCATCTTACTGGATGTGAATAGTCCCAAACATCCTAGGCTCTGTGCGCTTTTAGTTGTAAGCCAACAGCATATTGGGGATCCTCACAGTGAGTCTTCCACACCCTGTGGTCCTCACAGAGCTAACAGGGCACCCCAGTATCCTGTTGTTCTCAATGAGTGAACAAGGATCCCCCACAACATAGGATGAACTATTGGTCCTGGTTAAATGTGAACAAGTCTAGCCTACTAAACACATATAGCCGTAGTGGGCTCCGAAATCAATATCTTAAAATGCTTGTAATGCCCAGGGCACTATGTAAAACCCCCATGGAATGTCCTACAACCAAATACTTCAATTAAGTACATACGATTTATGCTTTTATTAGAGAAGAGTCAGCCACAATAGCTCAGGCAAGATTTGAGCCGTTCACATCATCCACTTACTATCAACCTCAGAAATCCACAACCAGGTTATAAATGGCATAACATTGTGCACTCAACTTGACTACTGCATCGCTAAAGTTTAAGCTTTTGGAAAAATTAATAAAAACGTTGAGAAATGTATGCAGTGAAATGATCAGTTGAATTCTTATTCATGTGGAGGCATATTTTAAAAAATTGCAAGCATTTTAATGTTTTTTAACTCTGAAATGCCCCCTAATAGCACACCTACTTCAAGGCATCAAACTATTACTGATTGGCATTACATTTTTACCCATCTACATTTTGAACCACCAAATGAACCTCCCAAACACTCAGCCTATCTCATTTGGGTCTGATGATGTGTGGGCGAGTGGGGCAAGGTATAAATAATGTGTGTTTTCCTCAGTACTCATTCGCTCCCTTCTTCTTCTTAGATGATCGCCAGAGGAAAAAATGCCTCCGATCTCTTTCCGGCTGTAGTGAAAAATGTTGCCTGTAAGAATATAGAGGTAAGTGGGGGTGTTCCGTGCAGTTGTTCCTCCTCATTGCAGCCAGAGTGAAAGACCCAGTGCATAAGTTGTCTGACCACTTGTCACAATCTTTATGTAAGCTTCGTGGGACACCCAGCACACATCTGAAACAATATAGGAAATGTAAGAGTATTGCTCAAGATCAAGCAGGAATGACCCAGAAATTACAGATTGTCTTGAGCACTGTCTGACTTGAACACCTTTTTTTCAGAATCAGTTTAAAACCACCAGAATGTGTAGATGTCATTGTGCATAGACTATATAGGGAATTCCGCATACCACAATAGTCCTACCTTCTCTATTCTTCTGGTCTTTGCCTGCAAATCTCGTGGTAAGATGATATGTCCTAGGAACCCCCAACATTTGAATTTCATTGGACATGGATTTTTTACACAGCTACTTGCCCACATCTTGAAACAATGACCGCATTCTGTTATAGATTGCAAGCGAGAGGACATGATGTATCAAGTGAATGGTCAATCTTGAATACACTTCTTGAACAGAACCTCCGCTTTCATTGCTACACCTAACAGATGCTTGGGATCACCAACAAGCGGCACATGTTTGGCACTTTAAATGTTAAAATTGCAGTTGGCATTGTCTTCTCACCTATCAGACTTCACTATGGGGACATGTCCAAGCGTTCAAATGGTCCAGCATGCCACTCTCAAGAAAAATGTAATGAGAACTCTTTCAAACTCATTCCAAATCGTCAATCTGCTCATTTGGAAGCTACACAAGTGATAGTGTCTATCATTAGAAGCTCTAAGTGGGAACAGTAATAGATTGCCCTTGCTCTTCAGAATGTGCAAAGTTTTTATAGTTCATTCAAACACAAAAGTTCTGTCAACTTTGGTAAATATTTTAGGCTTTTTGGCTTTTAATTTTTCTCCAAGATGCAATAGATGAACTAAACAAGACTAAATTCTGTGAAATGTTAATGTTAAAAACTCTGTGTTCCTCTCTAAATGTCCTACAATATCCAGCGCAAGTAAGTGCTTGAGCTTTTTTGTTACAGAAAATGTGCAGAATTAATATAAAGAAAGTGTAAAAACAATAGGATTTTCATGAAAATCAGCACAATTACTATCTTTAACATGTGTTTCGTTGGTAAACTCCTAGAGAATTGTTGTCCTCTTTAGCCTTCTTTTTGCCAAAGCACAGCTGTCTGACCGTTTCCTGGTAGGAAGATGTCAAGATGATGCTTCTTCTGGAAGAATGCCTGTCACTCTCAGTATTTTAATTAGAATTTGTTCTAATTATGCACTAGGTTAAAATAATCTCAGAATCCTACACGGAGACAAAGTATTGTGCACTTTTCTGCTAGTATCGCATGGTGGGTGGAATAGCCCCTTTTTGGTCTGCCAGCCATCTGCCTACGACCTTCTGCTTAGCTGTACATCTCAGGGTGGGGCTTACCAAAACGCTGCAAGTTGTGTTGATTCAGGCATAATTAATTTGTGTAAATAAACTGGCCGCTTTGGATCCGTGTTGACAGTTCGTAATACATACGCCCAAAAGCCAGGTTGAGCAGACTGTGAATAAGAAAACAAACCACACCTCTTACTATAGAAAAGATAATATAATTACTACTAACACCTTGTTTATCGACGCATGACTTTAAACAAAAGTACACTGCATCAGATTGCCAATATACATTTATTGTTTTTAAATTTTTTATTCACTACATTTGTAGCACGCAGCAATGCAGACATCTCGACCTGTGGATGATATATGCAAGGGATATGGGTAGCTAGATCAGTGGGACATGAATAAGAAGGCTGTAAGTCTGTTTCTAAAGGCCATGAAGAAGCAGGCTCCATGGATGTGTATGAGTAAACTGTTCCAGTGTTTTTTCCCTTCTAATGTGAGGTGTCTGTGCTTGTTTCCAGCGTGTTTGAATATCCAGCAGATCCAGGAACTGGAGATTGAAAGACTCCAGCTATCAATGGAAAGGTTGTGCAGGGCAGGGCTGATGTGGGCTTTTGTAAGTCCCAGCACCAGCCAAGCTGCCATGTATTTTATTTTTGTGAGTCTGTCTGGTTTATATTCTGAGATGAAAACACATACAAGGGGTGCTAAGGTCTGTAGTGCCTAAAATGTCTAACGTGTACATCCATTCACACTCTGCTTTTAGTTTTGTCACCATGGTGACCGTCTGAATAAAGGTTTATTAGGCTCCATGCTAGTCAATTTTATCTCACCACTTTCTTATTAGCACATATGCTTTGTACACTGCAACTTTTTTCACTTCCCACAGCCCTTTATACACTGCTACCCAGATTTCCATCACTGGTGTACCATACACCAGTTGTTGTACTCCCATTCCTCTTAAGGTGAGACACCTAGTGGATACCAGGCTGGTTTTTCAAAATCCCAGATGATGAAGTTCCGCCAATGGGTGGGCTGATGGGTTTACTTTTGCTTTGCTCTTTCACCCTTACAGTCTATACTTCTATCTTTTGAGTACACGTTAGACATTTTAGGCCACTACAGACCTTAGCACCCCTTGTATGTGTTTTCATTAGTTCATTAGGGGTAGAGTGTTTTCAGGTCTTTAATCTCGTATCCCCCATAGACCCTTTCCACTTTTGTTTGTTCCTTATATTCTGAGATGTCAGCTTACAGGGTTCTATCATAGTCCATCTTAGAGTTGTTAATGGGGAACACCACTGTGCAGCTCAGTCAGTACATTAAATTAGCTTTTTTGACTGCAAACTCCCTTTGGAAATTTTCCACAGAAGCTTTCCGTTTTTGAGACGCGGGAGAGCATGGGAGAAGGCAGTGGCGTGGTTGAAGAAAAAGTGAGGCTGCACAGGTGCTCGTGATTTTTAGAAGGATCCGTACATAGAGCAGCGGCTCCAGTTTTCGAGCCATTCAGGTTGCAAGCCACTCAGCCCATTCTGCCGTGCAGGGTGTTCAAAACACAAGTTACTCGTTGGACATGGTCTGAGAACCTGTTGCCGAAACATCATTTCGGACGTTGCGGGCCTAGCAGGGCCAGGGTTGATTCTGGAGGGTAAATGTGAAAGTGTGTTGAGACTGGGAACCTGCCGGCAGAAGAGAGGGTAGGTTTAGTGTACAAGGGAACCCAAAATAATGGCCAAGGACCATGGGTTGAACTACTAATTTTATTTTACAAAAGGTCCTGGGTTTTAATGATATTTTAGAGAATTAGTTTGCACAGGCCAAAGATAAAGACTGTGTTTTTTTGCTTCAGTGTCCAGCCGGACATAGAAGTATTTATTTTTCAAGATAGTTGAGATAATCTGAATGAGGCGAAAACATTTCGCACATTAATAACTGGGCACAAGCCTGTACCAAGTCAAAGGGAGACAATACAAAAAAGAAAAGGACATAAAGTTCACAGGCAAACAAGGAGAGCAGGGTGGCTTACAATACAATGCAAGAGGTTCTTGAATAAGCACAAACCCACAGTAACTGCCGGAAAAGTTAGAGATCATATAGCGAGCAGTACTGCTAAACAGTCGACGAACGTTTCGATCCCTATCTCCAATAATGTAGTGGGATCATCTTCAGGACTAGAATTAATTTTGCCTGAGTTGTCAAGTGAGCCTGTAGGGTATAAACAGGAAGAAAAGAAAGGAAGAAATTTTTGTATCAAATATTTTACAGATTTGAGTGCTAAAAAAGCTAAAGTGCTTGTCAACAACCGTTTTTCATGCGGAATGCAACGAGTGTGCATGCAGTCGAGTGTTTTCAAAGGGCACAGATCTCAATGTGCTCGTGTTTGAAAGATCTAACAAGCCAGGCATACCGCGTTCATTTTAAGTGGCAGTGGTGCTAAGTGACGGGTACTATGGTGTTTGGGAGAGGGGATATCGTGGCGGTGGAAGTGAATCAAGGGAAATAATTACCACGAGCCGGGCTGGAAGGGCCAGTCGTGGATGCACAAGCCTCCAATTAGTACCGATTACTGGTGATACCTGGAAGGGTTGGTTGTGGTTATTATTCAGTGTGTGACAGAAGAATTACACACACGACATATAATAGTTAAAAGCCACCATTTACCGGATTAGTGATTCAATGGAATCGAAGGGTTAAGGCCGGCCAGCAGCGGTAGGGTTATTCATGACCTAAAAAAGTTATTATAATGCATAGTTTAAAAATAAGGCAATTATACCAAGGTGAAAACGCAGGTGTAGTGAGGATAAAACACAACATTACCAAGTGAGCCTCGCGTTTAGCGTGGGCTCGATACAGGACTTCAGTGTAAAGGGGTTGTTTTTTGGCGTCTGTGGAAGGAAGGATAAGTTTAGAGAGGGAGTGAGGGGTAATTAGTGGCAATACGGTGAAGGGGTGGACAAGTGGTTACCGTAAACTAGGGTCAGTTCCACGCGAGGCACTCAATGGGAATAGCCTCTCCCTTGCGAGCCTGAAATGAAAAAATATCAAGGACGTACGTGAAATATATCACGCGTATTCTCGGGGTCATTTAAATCCATGAGGGTGCCGCAGGGGCTTTCAAAGGCTTACCTTAGGTTGCTCGTGGCGGGGCCGCAAATGGGGTCCCGTCAAAACAGCGCGATGGCCGGATGATGAGCGTCTGCCTGTAAGGACGCCTAATATGCTACATCCGGACAGGGTTAGAAAGTGAGGAGGTACACGCTGGTGCCGGTAACGGTCGCCATATTGGAATGGTGAATTATCCGACCAGAAGGTTAGGAATCACCAATAGGGTACTTCTACGTGGTGTAAAGACCAAGGGTCATCGGTTTGTTAGTTGGATAGGGGCCCGCCGTGCCCCGTGACAGTGATAGTGAATGGACAAGTAAAAGGGGAATTGTGCCAATGTGGGCGCCATTTTGAAATGGTGAGATCCCGATGAGGTGAAAGGGACTAGTGAGGGTGCCACCAAGCGATTCGCAGTGCCCACGGTCTCAAGCCCGTTCTATTAAAAAACAAAACAGTATCATACCAACTGACATTTGTAGAGAATGTTACATTTTAGCGGACAGACAATTATTTTATATGCTCCAAATGAACAGAATTCATATTAGACTCGTCCAGTCCTCAGTTCTGTTAAGGCCATCCTGGATGGAGTTGAACTGTATGATGGACTTCAGTTCTTCTTTATTCAATAATTGTCCCATATTTCCACCTCTTGGAGGGAGTCTCAGTACTTTCAGCACAGTCCATTTCAATTCATTATCCGCGTGTTTTTGAGCTGCAAAATGTTCCACCAGTGGTGCATTCGGGGTGCCGCACCTGATACGGCTCCTGTGTTGTCCAATGCGAATTTTTACCTTTTGGCTGGTCTGCCCTATATACACTTTCTGACAAGGGCATAAAATTAGGTAAATAACATTGCAAGTATTGCAGTTAGAGAAGGAGCGACATTGTATCGTGATGTTGTTAAAGGTAAAACTTTTTCCTTCAATCGTGCTGTCACAGTTATTGCAACCACCACATTTTGCATGCCCAACAATGGGGGACAGACCCCATACATTTTCAAGTGTAGTTGATGGTAGAGGAGTAGGTAGAGCAGCTCTTACAAGGTGATCCCTAAGGTTTTTACTCTTTTTGAAGGCAAATACCGGTTTTTCCATAGAGAGGGCACCTGTGTTTAGTATTGGCCAATGCTTAAGGATACTTTTCCTTAGTTGATTTGAGATGGGTGAGAAAGTGGATATGCATGGAATGCGTTTAGAGGTAGTCTTTTCTTTTGGTGTGAGTAAGACTTCCCTGGGGCAGTACCATGCACGTTTGGTGGCGTTTTTAACTAATTTCTTTGGATACCCCCTATCTTTGAGTTTGGTTGCCAAGGTGGTGGCTTCTCGGAAGTAATCCTCCTTGCAGGAGCAGTTACGCCTGATTCGCAAAAATTGCGAGTATGGGAGTGAGTCGCGTAACGCTCTCGGGTGGTTACTGTTGTAGGCTAAAAGGGTGTTTTTCTCAGTGGGCTTCCGATAGAGACGTGTCAATAGGGACCCTTCACTGTGGTAAATGGACAAGTCCAAAAAGGAGATAGAGTCATGGTCAGTGCTGATAGTAAAAGTAAGGCCCAAACAATTATTGTTAAGCCAGTGTAGGAATTGGCGCAGGCAATCGTCACTTCCAGTCCAAATAATGAAAATGTCATCGATATACCTACGCCAAAACCTACCCCCTTGTAAAAAGGGATTGGTGGGGTTGTTAATGACATTAGTCTCTATTTCATCCATAAACAGAATCGCCAGATTTGGAGCAAAAATTGCGCCCATGGCTGTCCCCTTGATCTGTTCATAGAAGATGCCATTAAAGAGGAAAAAATTCCTCGTAAGGCATATCTCCAGAAGTTGAAGGATGAACATGCTAGGTACGGCATGTGGCCGAGGCCGTGAATCCAAAATCTTTTTGATCACTAACAATGCTGTAGTCTGTGGAATATTAGTATAGAGGGACTCAATGTCCATGGTTACAAGTGTCTCAGTCACAGGATTGTATGGATGATGCTCGATCATGTTAATCATGTGCATTGAGTCCTTTATATAGCATTGTGTGGAGGGGACAAAGTCTTTAATAAAAAAGTCTACATAAGAACCCAAGGGTTCCAGGATGGATCCACAGGCTGAGACAATGGGGCGGCCTGGCGGGGTTTTTTGGTCTTTATGTATTTTAGGTAACGTGTATATTACCGGAGTTCTTGGCGATTTTACATTCAGAAAAATATATTCTTTTTTTGATAGAAAACCGGCTTCAAGTCCCTCTTTCGTGATTTTTTGTATTAGGCTCTGGATTTCTTTGGTGGGATTATGACTCGGTCTTTTATAGTGTTCTTTATTCTCAAGTTGTCGCATTATTTCTGACACATATGCGGCTTTTTCTTGCAATACGATACCTCCACCCTTATCTGCACTTTTGATTATAAGGTTATCATTAGATTTGAGTTGGGAAATGGCATTTTTCTCTTCCCTGGAGATGTTATAGGGTATGAACATTTTTTTATTTTGGAATTTTTGCATTTCCTTCAGAATTACCTTCTCAAAAGTAACCACCTCTGTGGGAATCATACTAGCAGATGGCGAGAAGATGGATGGTGGACGAAAAGGGGTATTGGTAACCCTTTCAGGTGTGGGGTGCAACTGGAAAAAGGCCTGTAGACGTATGCGTCTAAAAAATCTCATTAGTTCTGCTTGTAGATCCATGTAGTTGGGTGGGATTGTGGGCACAAAAGAAAGGCCTTTCATGAGTAACGATAGCTCCTCTTGTGCAAGTGTATACTTGGAAAGATTAAAGATAGGGATGCTGTCAGTACCCTGGGACTGAATTTGTGTTCCGCTCACCATTGGTAATAGTTGTTGCGAGCCCTGCGCTCGCCGGGAGGGTTGTGCCATCGTTGAGTTTTCTTGACCTTCCCTTTGAAAACACTCGACTGCATGCACACTCGTTGCATTCCGCATGAAAAACGGTTGTTGACAAGCACTTTAGCTTTTTTAGCACTCAAATCTGTAAAATATTTGATACAAAAATTTCTTCCTTTCTTTTCTTCCTGTTTATACCCTACAGGCTCACTTGACAACTCAGGCAAAATTAATTCTAGTCCTGAAGATGATCCCACTACATTATTGGAGATAGGGATCGAAACGTTCGTCGACTGTTTAGCAGTACTGCTCGCTATATGATCTCTAACTTTTCCGGCAGTTACTGTGGGTTTGTGCTTATTCAAGAACCTCTTGCATTGTATTGTAAGCCACCCTGCTCTCCTTGTTTGCCTGTGAACTTTATGTCCTTTTCTTTTTTGTATTGTCTCCCTTTGACTTGGTACAGGCTTGTGCCCAGTTATTAATGTGCGAAATGTTTTCGCCTCATTCAGATTATCTCAACTATCTTGAAAAATAAATACTTCTATGTCCGGCTGGACACTGAAGCAAAAAAACACAGTCTTTATCTTTGGCCTGTGCAAACTAATTCTCTAAAATATCATTAAAACCCAGGACCTTTTGTAAAATAAAATTGGCAGAAGAGAGGGCACTGATTTAACCTCTTGAGTGTGATCACTAAAGAATTACTCAAATCACGTGAGGACGGCATCTGATGCACCCATAATCGATCCTGTTCTGTTACGTGGTGCATAGTGCAGGGTCTAAGGCGACTGAGAGATTGAGGAGAAGAACTAATATGGTAGATGAGAAGGACTCTCCATTAGCTAATTTTGAAATTCACATGTTAACGCTGGCTTCTTCCAGTCTGTGTTGGGAATGAACTCCCGGGTGGGATGTGCTATAGATAGCTTGGCTTAAATGATTTTTACTGTATTGGGATCTTACTACCACACCTGCCTTCCTTGAAGGCCTTTCAGAAAGCCTGGTTTGCAAGGTGGACGCTTGTCTTGTCTGTCTTCTTGAATCATGTATGCCTGATACATTTAAATATTCAGTTTAGGCTAGCCTTAATAGTGGGACGTCAATGTTTCTGATGACTACCATTGTTGGGGAATGGGCTTGGGGTAGTAAAGCACAGATCGACAAAGTCATGACTATCACAGTTAAGTTAAGGGGAAATACCAGGACAAGAACACACATTACAACGTTCAGTAGTCCACAATCAATTCACCATACCACATCACTTGGACAACTGCACTTACACAGGTCTTATACTTTGTACGAGCATTGTATTGTGCCACTATATGACTCCTGGTTGGCAAGAGGCATGGGGCAAATGCCAACATATGTGCACCCATTGTTTGAATAATGGCTGATTATTACTTGCCTTTTGTGAAAAAAGATTTGTCTGGAAAAACTGAGGTTTGGGTCAATAGTGCTCTACGATTGATTATGATTAGGAAAAAAAAACATGACCCTTACAAGCTGAAGACCTGGCCTAAGTACTCACCTTCTCAGTATTCAGAGCTTAAATGTTTGAGTTTTTATTTGTGCTTACCATAGCCTGTGTGATGTTACACCCCCTGACACATTTGTGCTATAGTTTTGTGTATGTATTTTAAGTTGCATGACATAAAATTGTATTTTGATTCTGCTGCAGAAAGCTTCAAATAGGCAATTTAAAGCTTTTCATAAATTGACACATACATAAAGGATCAGTATATCGGGCAGTTCATCCACATTTGCCAGTAAATAATTATTGGCAATCCTGACTGAGTTCATTGGTTCAGTATTCTGCAATTCTATTTTTAGGTCTCGCCTATTCCATTCCGCAGGAATGAATATGCGAATGTAATGCCGTCAAACCAAGACTTAAACCCAAGGCTCCCCAAAAGCGGATTTCCAACAGTTCACGTGAATCACGTGACCACAAGCACGCACATTTCCCCACATGAAAGGCATCAGCCTTCCTCCCACAGGCTTCCCCAGCGTGCGCTCGGCCGGCCTCTGCCAGTTCTCCTCCCCTAATTATTCACTTCACTTTTCACGGCCGACGGCCGTGACTCGCATTTCTACACCCCCCTGGTCTCACATCAAAGGCATCAGCCTCCCACAGGCTTCCCTCCGACAGGCTTACAGGTTTACTCACTTCCCCTCTTCCACTCATAGCCCGAACCCGACCCAAAGGCATTGGAGCGCTTTATAGAGCAACAGTTACATCACACAAGGACACGTTCATAGCCGAACCCGACCCAAAGGCATTGGAGAGCTTTATAGAGCAACAGTTACATCACACAAGGACACGTTCATTTTTGTAGGCACGGGGAGAGCAAGTGACTTGCGCAGAATCACAGGACGTTCAATGGAGTTTCCAAACGCAGCTTCCTAATTCCAAAGCCGGAAGCTCAGGCCCGTGCGCCATATTCTCTCCCTGTCGGCACCTTCGAGGCTGGCGGGACATGGGCGTGGCTAAAGAGCAGCAGCCAAACACGCAGCGTTTATACAGAGTCCTTCATTGCTGGAAATGTACTGCAAACATGGAAACCGCACAGGGCTGTGTTACAATCTCAAGTGGGGGCTTCCCCGAATTCCACGCAGAGATCTCACTCCATTCCATTGTTATGGTCGGCACCTTAGAGGCTGGCGGGACATGGGCGTGGCTAAAGAGCAGCAGCCAAACACGCAGCGTTTATACAGAGTCCTTCATTGCTGGAAATGTACTGCAAACATGGAAACCGCTCAGGGCTGTGTTACAATCTCAAGTGGGGGCTTCCCCGAATTCCACGCTGAGATCTCACTCCACTCCATTGTTATGTTTTATGTTGTTAGTGTACTCATTGTGTGTTCTGTCATGGGCATTTTGTTTTGTTCAGCTACTTTTTGGTGTATTACTATTTTGTATTGCTCATGCACGAGCAAATCCCCAAGCCTTCTGCCTGCCTCCTGCCTTGTTGTCTAAGCCTCGCATGACTTCAAAGGCTCCCCCAGCGTGCGCTCGGCTGGCCTCTGGCATTTCTCCTCCCTTAATTATTCACTTCACTTTTCACGGCCTCACTCGCATTTCTCCTCCCATCAGCCCATTGCAGCCTGCCCAGCCTGTGCCGTCTCTCCCTACCCCTTAACCCTTCACCCTGCCCCTACCACCTCTCGATATTGCTGCTTGTTCTGGTGCTGTGCTTCGAAACTGTATCGAACGATGGAATCCTACCATTTGTCATTTTTTTCAGTCTTCCCTCCCACAGGCTTTCCTCCCCGCCCCCCGCCTGCGCTCCCCAACCAGGCTGCCTTTACTTGCGTGCTATTATTTTAATATAATACAAGTTGACCGTGTGCCTCCCACAGGCTTCCCTCCCCGCCCCCCACCTGCACTCCCCAACCAGGCTGCCATTACTTACGTGCTATTATTTTAATATAATACAAGTTGTCCGTGTGCCCCACTTTCTCACCCAGCATGTCCGTGTGTCCCACCTCCTCACCAAGCTTGCCCGTGTGCCCACCTCCTCAAACAGCCTGTCCATTTGCCCTCACTTCTAACCCAGCCTCTCCGTGTGCTATAGCTCCTCATCCAACCTCAGTGCCCCTTCGTTTCCTTGACGTCTTACATAAGACTTTAGCTAAGGCAAGCCTGTCCGTGTGCCCCACATTTAAATGTCCACGTGTCACTCCTCACCAAGCCTGTCCGTGTGCCTCACTTTCTCATCCAGCATGTCCGTGTGTCCCACCTCCTCACCCAGCTTGCCCGTGTGTCCACCTTCTCAACCAGCCTGTCCATTTGCCCTCACTTCAAATCCAGCCTGTCTGTGTGCTATAGCTCCTCATCCAACCTCAGTGCCAGCTCCACCTCAGGCTGTCCGTGTACTCCAGCTCCACCCCAACCTGTCCGTATACTCCTGCTACACCTCAGCCTGTCCGTCTACTCCAGATCCACCTTAGCCTGTCCGTGTACTCCAGCTCCACCTTAGCCTGTCCGTGTACTCCAGCTCCACCCCAGCCTGTCCGTGTACTCCTGGTCCACCTCAGCCTGTCCGTCTACTCCACCTCTACCTCAGCCTGTCCGTGTACTCCAGCTCCACCTTAGCCTGTCCGTGTACTCCAGCTCCACCACAGCCGGTCCGTGTACTCCAGCGACACCTTAACCTGTCCGTGTACTCCAGCACCACCACAGCCTGTCCGTGTACTCCAGCTCCACCCCAGCCTGTCCGTGTACTCCTGCTCCACCTCAGCCTGTCCGTCTACTCCTGCTCCACCTCAGCCTGTCCATCTACTCCAGCTCCACCTCAGCCTGTCCATGTACTCCAGCTCCACCTTAGCCTGTCTGTGTACTCCTGCTCCACTTCAGCCTGTCCGTCTACTCCGGCTCCACCTCAGCCTGTCCGTGTACTCAAGCTCCACCACAGCCTGTCCGTGTACTCCAGCTCCACCCCAGCCTGTCCGTATACTCCTGCTCCACCTCAGCCTGTCTGTCTACTCCAGCTCCATCCCAGACTGTCTGTGTGCTATAGCTCCTCATCCAACCTCAGTGCCCTTTCTTTTTCCTGACGTCTTAGCTATGACTTTAGCTAAGCCAAGCCTGTCCGTGTGACCCACATTTATATAGCGCCTTGAGACCCTTGCGGGTGAGTAGTGCGCTATACAAGTATCAATTTTGTGTACACGTGTCACTCCTCACCAAGCCTGTCCGTGTGCCTCACTTTCTCACCCAGCATGTCCGTGTGTACCACATCCTCATCGAACTTGCCCGTGTGACCACCTTCTCAACCAGCCTGTCCATTTGCCCTCGCTTCTAATCCAGCCTGTCTGTGTGCTGTCAGTGTACTCCAGCTACACCCCAGCCTGTATGTGTACTCCTGCTCCACCCTAGCACCACCACAGCACTACCACAGCACCACTCAGCACCACCACAGCACCACTCAGCGCAACCACAGCACCACTCAGCGCAACCACAGCATCACTCAGCGTAACCACAGCATCACTCAGCGCAACCACAGCATCACTCAGCGCAACCACAGCATCACTCAGCTCAACCACAGCATCACTCAGCTCAACCACAGCATCACTCAGCGCAACGACAGCATCACTCAGCGAAACCACAGCATCACTCAGCGCAACCACAGCATCACTCAGCGCAACCACAGCATCACTCAGCGCAACCACAGCATCACTCAGCGCAACCACAGCATCACTCAGCGCAACCACAGCATCACTCAGCGCAACCACAGCATCACTCAACACCACCACAGCATCACTGGTTCAAATATGTTCTCTCAATGTTTCAAACTTTATTACAAATGTCACAAAAACATATTTCACTTCTGTTTTTGGATTTTCGTCACAATAAAATACACTGAACATAATCTTCACAAAAGTTATTTACAATTGTTTAAGCTATTGCTATTATAAATTACTATCACTTTTATTTAAGTATTACTTATTTAAAAAAATTAAAAGCCATTGTTATTTGTAATATCAATACATCTTAGTCACGTAAATACAACACATATTGAATTACAAATGCTATAGGTGTCACATTTGCGAAAGTTAAAACTATTGGCATTGTAAATGACAAAGCTATTAATTTCGCTACTTTCAAAACCAAAACATAAATAAAATATTTGTCATTTACAATACCAATAGCTTAAACTTTCCTAATGCGAGACCTATTGCATTGCAAATGCTTGTTGAATATCTACAGCTGCCCGGGTAGGACTCTTGCAGGCAGCCAATTGAAGTAATGAAAAGTTGGTTGTATGATCGATTTCCCATTTCTTCCTGCAGGTGAAGAAGCTTGTGTATGTCTACCTAGTCCGATATGCAGAGGAACAGCAGGACCTGGCTCTTCTCTCCATCTCTACCTTCCAACGCGGCCTAAAGGTTAGAAGTTACTTTAAAAGATAAAATCATCACTGTGTACTATAAAGTCTTCAACTCAGAACACACAGGCATACCTTTGACTTAAGGATACAAAATGTAGAAGTCTTCTACCTCAGGAGTGATTTCACAATATTCTTTTTTTCTGAGAATTGTAGATACATAAAAAGTCATGACTTTAGGGCGGAGTGAGGATCTTTCTTTAGGGCTCGAACTAGAAGGATTGTTTGCCTGAAAACAATCAGACATGGTACACGCCAATGCCTTGGTCGCTATGGTTTAGTTGTTTGCCTGTTGTCAATCAATCAATCAATCATAGCATTTATAAAGCGCACTACATACCCGTGAGGGTCTCAAGGCGCTGGGGGGAGGGTATGGGGGAGGGATGGGGCGGGGCGCTGCAACAGTTCGAAGAGCCAGGTCTTGAGCAGTCTCCTGAAGGTTAGGAGGTCTTCAGTCTGCCACAGGAGGATGGGGAGGGTGTCCCATGTCTTGGCGGCGAGGTGGGAGAATGATCTGCTGCCGGCGGTCACTCTTCGGATGCGGAGGACGGTGGCGAGGGCGTGGTTTGCGGAGCTGGCGGGTGGGAGTGTAAAGGCTGAGTCGGCTGTTGAGGTATGCTGGTCCGGTGTTGTGGAGCGTGGGTGAGGAGCTTGAAGGTTATCCTCTTGTTGATGGGGAGCCAGTGAAGGTCTCTTAGGTGGGTTGTGATGTGGCTGCGGCGACGAATGTCGAGGGTCAGGCGTGCGCAGGCGTTCTGGATGCGTTGGAGACGTTTCAGGAGTTTGGCCGGTGCCCCTGTGTACAGTGAGTTGCCGTAGCCCAGTCTACTGCTGACGAGGGTCTGGGTGACCGTCCTAGTTTCGGTGGGGATCCACTTGAAGATCCCGCGAAGCATGCAGAGGGTGTTGAAGCAGGAGGAGGAGACGGAGTTGACCTGCTTTTTAATGGAAAGGGTGGAGTTGAGGATGACCCCTAGGTTGCGTGCGTGGTCGGTAGGTGTAGGCGGTGCTCCTAGTGCAGTCGGCCACCAGGAGTCGTCCCAGGCCGGCGGGGTGTATCCGAGGATGAGGACCTCCATTTTGTCCGAGTTCATCTTCAGTCGGCTCTTTCTCATCCAGTTGGCGACGGCCTTCATTTCTTCGTGGAGATTGGTTTTGGCGGTGTGGGTCTTTTGTGAGGGAGAGGATCAGCTGGGTGTCGTCGGCGTAGGAGATGATGTTAAGGTCGTGCAAACTTGGGCGAGCAGTACCATGTAGACTTTGAACAACGTTGGGCAGAGGGACGAGCCTTGGGGTACGCCGCAAATGATCTTGGTGGCTTTGGAGCGGAAGGAGGGGGAGGCGGATGCTCTGTGTTCTGCCGGAGAGGAAGGAGGTGGTCAAGTCCAGGGCCTTCTCTTGGATTCCGGCGTCGTGGAGGCGTGTTCGTAGTGTGCGGTGGCAGACCGTGTCGTAGGGGGCTGACAGGTCCAAGACGATGAGGGCCGCGGTTTCTCCGTTGTCAAGCAGGGTCCTGATGTCGTTGGTGGCGACGATGGATGAGGGCAGTCTCGGTGCTGTGGTTGCTGCAGAACCCGGACTGGGACGGGTCCGGGATGCTGTTCTCCTTGAGGAAGCTGGTCAGTTGTTTGTTGACGGCCTTTTCGATGACCTTCGACGGGAACGGGAGCAGGAAGATGGGTCGGAAGTTCTTGAGGTCCTTGGGGTTCGCCTTGAGTAAGGCGTTGATCTCTGCGTGCTTCCAGCTCACCGGGAACGTCGCTGTCTCGAAGGAGATGTTGATGGTTTTCCGGAGATGGGATGCTATGGTGCTGCTGGCTTTGTTGAAGATGTGGTGTGGGCAGGGGTCTTCCAGGAAGCCGAGTGGATGGTATTCATGATCTTGATGGTGTCGTCGTCTTTGATGTTGGTCCGGGCGAGCAGGCAGTTGGTGCGGGAGGTGGTCGTGGGAGCGGGGGTCTCAGCGCTTGCCAGGGTGGTGACGGTGTTGAAGCTGTCGTGGATGTTTGCTATCTTGCGATGGAAGGAGGTGGCCAGCGAGTCGCACAGGTCTTATGGCGGTGGGATGTCGTTGGTGTTGGAGCTGGGGTTGGAGAGTTCCTTCACGATGTTGAAGAGCTCTTTGCTGTTGTGTGCGTTGTTGTCTAGGCGGTCTTTAAAGGAGGTCCGTTTGGCGGGTCTGATGAGGTGGTGGTGTCTGCGGGTGGCGTTCATGTGGGCTGCGTAGCTTTCCGGTGTTCGTTCACGGATCCAGTTTTTTTAAGTTTTCGGCTGGTATGCAATAATAATAACATATCCAATGATTGTAACAAATGTATTCTCCATATTATTGGCTAGTATGATTACATTTACTACATTGATCTCATTATTAAAAGCAGCTGCACTGGAAGGCTCTGCATTTTGATCAGGTCTGTTTCTTCCTCTATGATGATGTATCAGTTTAGATTAGGCCATTTGGATGGGAGCTACTCTGCATTAATCTTCTCCGGGTAAATTGTTTTTCCTTTTTAAGCCACTAGCTAATCATACTTGTGAATTTAAAGGTTGGTATCAATACCTAGATATCCTCAGTTTCTGAGAGTGACTCTTTCAATATGTAACATGGAGCAGTGCGCATGAGAACTGTGACTTACAAATCACTCAATCATTCACACTGTGAACCCATATCAAAGGGATTACCCTCAATCGAGGTTCCGGAGGCAACATGATCTGATGCCATTCTTCACAAGAAAGGCCCCAAACCTGGGGTTTACTTATTAAAATGGCTTTACTCCTCCGAAAACCACTCGCCACTCACCTTTCCTTAGCTCAACTGTGAAACCTTCCTTCGTCAACCGATGTAAACTCCTCATGGTTGCTAAAGAAGAGATTACTCTAAGATACCTGAACGATTCCTGCTGATTACTGCCACCGTTCCTCTGCTGAGAGGTCATGATGATTGCTGCCTCAATCAATTTTGGCAATGTTTGGTGGTTGAGCAATTGTGATGCATCTGGAAGTAAGGCACAGTAGCTGGTAGTTAACTACAAAACAAGTAATTTACTACTGTTGTAATGGTCCGATGGTTTTTCACCTATTAGTAACTACAGAATAGCATGTAAAACACTTTTCCATGTTTTATTATGCTTTGTTAAATTACTGTGTTATTTCACTATTAATTTATAAGGCACTCATACACTACATTAGCCCTGTAGGTCTGACTGAAAGCCCACTGGTAAGTATACTTACCTGCTTGAATGACCGAAGACGAAGGTTGTTTTGCAAAGAGAAAAGTTTTTCAAATTTTATCGTGCATCTACAATTTCGCAATCTGTTTAAGAGGTTTTACTGGTAGGTTACATGCTCTCTGTGAGACTTGGCCCTTTTCCCCAGAATTTTTTCGCTTTTTATCCCCTGTTAATTTAGAATGCCCCTATTGAAACAACACTGTATAGGCTTTGGGTGGTGGAGAATGCCCTGTGTAGTTTAAAACTAGTGTTAAAGTACAGGTACTTCCTACCCCTAACATGGCCGCCACAGACCACTGCTGCAGCAGCGTGATTTAGTGGGCGCATTCTAGTAGCCAGGGGCTGGCTGGAACCCTCAGGCAATGTAACCATCTTAGCCTGCCAGCCTGTCCACAGGTAGAATGGTGGAACTTCCTGGAAGCCTCTGGAACCTTCTGGGAGAGGTGAGGTGACACCAACTGACACTACCAACTGTCAACTGGCACTATAAAAGGAAAGGGAGGGAACTTTCCTGAAGAGAGAAGCTGAGGGGAAGACCTGGGGAAGTACCTACGCAGGAGGATAGGCAGTGGGGGTCAGGGCAGGGTCTTATGATGCTGGAATGACAGGGCCTAGTGTGCTGCTTTACAAGTGTTTAGGTATCCTGTTCCCCCCCCACTGACCTAGCCCCGCGGCAGGGAACCCCCAGGGACCACTTGAGGGGATTGGCTGAGGAGATCCAACACCAGCCACCAACTTAACCGCCTTCAAGGAATAAGAAACCAAAGGAAACAAGAACCCAACTGCTATTTACAAGGGCGCAAGAAACAGCTGCGCCAAGAAGAAATCAAGGAACCAGTAACCAAGAAACTTACAAAGGCGCAAGGAACATAAAGCGCCAAGAAGAGACTGAATCTCCACAGGACATTTGAAGAGCCACCCAGGTATTGGCGCTGTGTTGCTCCCTGTGCCCCCTGACGCCACCTGGGGTCCCTGCACTAACCTACCGCTGCTGTTTGGCATGTCCTGTGAGCTGCCTCTATTTTAAAGCAACTGCTGATGAAGCGCCAACCTAGAAACTGCCTAAGCGCTACATTGCCCTCCAAGCGCTTGACTGGTGAAGAATTGCTGTGTCCTGTGGGAGCGCTGTGAATTGCCTGCAGGGCTGTGGAAGTTGCCCCCCTGTAAAGCGCTGTGAATTGCCCCAAGTGCTAGGACTGCCTGCTGAAGCGCTATACTGCCCGGGAACTGCTGTTTGAGCGCAAGCTCCCAGAACTGGGGTGCCCGTGGAAGCGCTGTATGCCAGGAGATGGCTGGGGCTGAAGCACCGCTTGTCCCCACGAGGCTGCCCCCCTGTGAAATGTGATGAGGGAGAGAAGCGCCGTGAAACCCCCCTCAAGCGCTCACCTGCCACGTCCTGGGAAGCGCTGTGTCTTGCCCCCAGGCGGCCCCCAGTGCCAGGAGAGGGCAGCTGTATGCACGAAGTAAGCCGCTTGTCACCGCAACCGTCTGCTCAGCTGTTCTGCCCCCGAGCCTGAGGCCTGAGGAGAGCGCCTGGGAGTTCCTGAAGGCCGCCTTAGGCCGTGAGGCGGAGAACTCGCATCACGTGACGGGGGCGCGTCAGAGATCCTTCCCCCGCCGCGCTTTCATTGACCAGGAGACTGTGCTCCTAGCCGGCCGCGCTGCCATTGGCGGGCGGCTCCACACCCCCACGGGCCGCGACCTTATTGGTCCAGGGCCCGAGAAGTCCCTGAAGCCCCGTACCGGTCCGAGAATCGTCACGGAGGGAGCCTGGAGGTGTAGGAGCCCCCCCCTCCGACCTGCCGACCCTCAGGGCCGACTGAGCCTCGGCTCGGGGGCCCGTGACTGGCCCCTCAGCAGGAAACAGATAGGAGGGCTCCGAAGAGTGTGAGAGCCCTCCTTGAGCCCCCACCAGCGGACACCAGCCCCAAGAGGCCCAGGCATTGCAGGAAACCTCCGCAAGGGGCCCGACCGGCCCGAAGATAAAGGTAATCCCCGGGGAGGAGGGCAGGAGGCCACAGAAGGCACTGTGTCCGCCCCTCCCCTGGAAAAAGCTGTTACTGGGCCCCATTGGCCACCATTGTGCCTCCAGCACTCCCTGAACTGGGCGGAGGCCCGGATTGTCTGGTGGGCCCTTAAAAGTTAACCCCTGGCTAGGGGAACCTGACTTCTTGTTGTCTGAGGCCTGGGACAGCTTAGCCATTATGGAATGCTTATTTAGGCCTTAGGTATGGCTAAGCCTAGGCTAATGTATTGTTCATCTCAGCCTGATGCATAGATTATCCGGGCTTAAGGAGATGTTTCTATATGCATAAGGAAAGGTTTTATATGTGCAAGCCAAGTTCTTAAGGCTCATTCTTGCTAAACGAAATGCTTAACTTGTCTAATGGAAAGTTCTTCCCTAACTGGGGCCTTGTTCTCTATGTCTAAGGAAATGGTTATTCTTCCATAGGAAGATGGTGATTAATTACCCACCAGTAAATGAGGAGATGTTCCATGCTGGGTTAATGAAATGCTGGGGTTGTTATACTGAAATGTTTATTGGGAAATAATGAAAGGTGATGCCTTTATTGAATGTTGATGCATTGGTGAATTGCTTCCTTTACTCTAACCCAAGGAACTGTGTTGTTGAACTGCTTATCTTTACTGCAGGAAATGTTTACCCTGGTATTGGACTGGTTGAGAGGTCCCAAGGCCCATAGTTTATAGGCCTCAATTCCTAATAGGGTAACCCCCTCCCCCCTGTTTAGGGGCTGTAATGGAAAGCCTACCATTCCCTGATGAAGAGAAATAGCGAGTGATAGACCCAAACCCAGGGATTTTCCATATTCCGCCTAGAGTCCTGTTCAGCCTAGGCCTTATGAAAGGTTTACCTATTAGTAAATGTTCACTAATGCTTGAAGCCTGACTTATTTTGGGATTATTGAACTGTTGGGCACTGAATAAGGAAATGTTACCCTTATCCGCTGAAATGTCATTCCTGGTTAAGGAAGGGGTCGCTCCTGCCAATTGAATGCTTTACCCTCATTTGAGGCACTGTTTATTCCTGCGTTTTAGGAAATGTTATTGCTGAGAAATGCAGCGGTTGTGCTACTAATGAAATGCACATATTACAATAGGCCTAGTTATTACTGCCTTATTTAGGGGAATGCTCTGCATAGGCCCAATGAAATGTGCAGGTCTGAGGCATGAAATGGTTGATCTATTATTAAATGTTTACTTCTGCTAAGAGAAAGGCTACCCTGATTGAAGGAAATTCTTACTTGATAAGATAGGTAATACTGACCTAATGAAATGTTTTACGTTGACTTCACAGGAAGTTCTTCATAGGCGTAAGAAGAATGATAACTCTGATCTACAGTTATTTATGATACGTCATTTATGCCTTCCTAAGTTTTACCCTTAATAGGGGAGGAGGAGCCTAAGGCTGAGGCTAATAGGATGTCACACCTTTAGTGAAATGTTTCCTCATTACGTAACGCAGTGTTGTATTCATGACCTTATAATGTATTTCTTACAGGTGATGATGAGAAACCAGGCCAAGGTCAGGCCTGTGGTTATTTAATGTTTAATATTTATTATTTATTCATCCAGTATTTATTGCCAAGTGTTCTCACACATGTATTTTAGTGGAAAGTTAATAAGCTAATTTTATGATGAATTCCTAATACCCTGACCCAGCTCTATCTTAATAAAGTTAACTTGAGTTTTTACACAAACTCACTGGAGTGGTGTCACTAATTGCGTGCCCAGGTTTCTGACTCAGTGGTTGCGTGTGCTGCATGGTTGCTTAACACATATGCTTTCTGATGCCTACCCGCTCGTGCCATACTACCCTAGGGGACTGGTGACCCCAGTTCCAACATATTGGTGTTGAGCGGTGGGATCCAGGACTTGTGACCATGCAGCACCCTCCATTGGGACAGGGTGCACAGCAATTGGGCTGCACAATTATTGTGTGTAAGCCAAAGGAATTGACCCCTCCACTGTCTAGCCTGTTGGACCTCATTCTGTCGCTACATCCTAGAACCTTTTCCTGAATTATCTGAGTCCTCACCTGGCACTGGAGTGTTGTGTCAGGGGATGGGGGTGCCTGTTGGGCGGAGGGAAGAAGGAACTCCGTACCACTTTGGGGGCACGGGTAGGAGCCCACCCAGAGGGGAGAGGGGATGGGGAACAGGAGGGGCAGGTCACACCCAGGGAGGCGGGCACACCAGAAGACCCAGGCCTACTCAAAATTGTTGTGTCTGACAAGGTGCTACCGGGAGGATGTTCTGGGGCAGGGAGTAGAGTAACTGGGGGTGTGCGTCGTCTAAGATGATAGAGCATGAGAGGGAGAGTGAGAGCCTTGCAATGGATGAGAGGAAGCTGGTGCACAGGCTTCAGCTAGAAGAGTTAGAGCTGAAGGCCTTGGAATTATGTGTACCAGGTGCTTCCAATGGTGGCAGCGTACCCGAGGTTCGGAGTTTAGACCAGTCACAGAGTGTAGGACCTGGACTGGGGTTTCAGGATCAGGAATTGCCTGACCTGGAGGGTGGGGTACCGGTAACTAAGGACCCTACCGGTGTGACTCCCAGGGGTACCTCTCCGGGTAGGAGGGTGTGCGGAACCCTGGAAGGGGGTGCAGAGGGAGGAAGGACTCTCCTCTGGCACCGGTCCAGCCACGGGGTTAAGATCCTGGGTTGGGTGGCCAGGTTCAGGGGTTGCCTGACCTGGCGGGAGGAATCTCTGTATTCAGAGTTCCCCCGGTTGTGACTCCCAGGGGTGTCCCGAGGTGCCCCAGCTGTGGTCACTGGGCCTGGAGTGTTCTTTAAGAGAACCCCAGGTTGGGAGACTAGGCTGTCCCGATGTGTCATCCAGGAGGGAGGGTGCGGAACCCTGGGAGGGGGTGCAGGGAGAGGTAGGTCTCGCCCCTGTCACCAATTCAACTTAAGGGTTTAGACCCTAGGTTGAGGAGGAGAGTGGAAAAAGGTACCACGGGCCTGGGGCGACTGCCCCCCTGCTCTGAGAGAGAGTAAGGGCCAGAGACATCTGGATTGGAGGTCTGTCCTGGCCGCATCCCACTAGGAACACCAGTGGGGTGGTTGGATTAGCGAGGATGTCATGGTGGTATTGGGCCTGCGTCCACCTTTTTCCGCCCCAAGCAGGGAAGCCCGTCAAGGGAATGATCAGTCTACCCTGGCTTTTGGCTGGGGGGGAGATGTGTGAGACTTGGCCCTTTTCCCCAGAATTTTTTCGCTTTTTATCCCCTGTTAATTTAGAATGCCCCTATTGAAACAACACTGTATAGGCTTTGGGTGGTGGAGAATGCCCTGTGTAGTTTAAAACTAGTGTTAAAGTACAGGTACTTCCTACCCCTAACATGGCCGCCACAGACCACTGCTGCAGCAGCGTGATTTAGTGGGCGCATTCTAGTAGCCAGGGGCTGGCTGGAACCCTCAGGCAATGTAACCATCTTAGCCTGCCAGCCTGTCCACAGGTAGAATGGTGGAACCTCCTGGAAGCCTCTGGAACCTTCTGGGAGAGGTGAGGTGACACCAACTGACACCAACTGACACTACCAACTGTCAACTGGCACTATAAAAGGAAAGGGAGGGAACTTTCCTGAAGAGAGAAGCTGAGGGGAAGACCTGGGGAAGTACCTACGCAGGAGGATAGGCAGTGGGGGTCAGGGCAGGGTCTTATGATGCTGGAATGACAGGGCCTAGTGTGCTGCTTTACAAGTGTTGAGGTATCCTGTTCCCCCCCCACTGACCTAGCCCCGCGGCAGGGAACCCCCAGGGACCACTTGAGGGAATTGGCTGAGGAGATCCAACACCAGCCACCAACTTAACCCCCTTCAAGGAATAAGAAACCAAAGGAAACAAGAACCCAACTGCTATTTACAAGGGCGCAAGAAACAGCTGCGCCAAGAAGAAATCAAGGAACCAGTAACCAAGAAACTTACAAAGGCGCAAGGAACATAAAGCGCCAAGAAGAGACTGAATCTCCACAGGACATTTGAAGAGCCACCCAGGTATTGGCGCTGTGTTGCTCCCTGTGCCCCCTGACGCCACCTGGGGTCCCTGCGCTAACCTACCGCTGCTGTTTGGCATGTCCTGTGAGCTGCCTCTATTTTAAAGCAACTGCTGATGAAGCGCCAACCTAGAAACTGCCTAAGCGCTACATTGCCCTCCAAGCGCTTGACTGGTGAAGAATTGCTGTGTCCTGTGGGAGCGCTGTGAATTGCCTGCAGGGCTGTGGAAGTTGCCCCCCTGTAAAGCGCTGTGAAGTGCCCCAAGTGCTAGGACTGCCTGCTGAAGCGCTATACTGCCCGGGAACTGCTGTTTGAGCGCAAGCTCCCAGAACTGGGGTGCCCGTGGAAGCGCTGTATGCCAGGAGATGGCTGGGGCTGAAGCACCGCTTGTCCCCACGAGGCTGCCCCCCTGTGAAATATGATGAGGGAGAGAAGCGCAGTGAAACCCCCCTCAAGCGCTCACCTGCCACGTCCTGGGAAGCGCTGTGTCTTGCCCCCAGGCGGCCCCCAGTGCCAGGAGAGGGCCGCCGTATGCACGAAATAAGCCGCTTGTCACCGCAGCCGTCTGCTCAGCTATTCTGCCCCCGAGCCTGATGCCTGAGGAGAGCGCCTGGGAGTTCCTGAAGGCCGCCTTAGGCCGTGAGGCGGAGAACTCGCATCACGTGACGGGGGCGCGTCAGAGATCCTTCCCCCGTCGCGCTTTCATTGACCAGGAGACTGTGCTCCTAGCCGGCCGCGCTGCCATTGGCGGGCGGCTCCACACCCCCACGGGGCCGCGACCTTATTGGTCCAGGGCCCGAGAAGTCCCTGAAGCCCCGGACCGGTCCGAGAATCGTCACGGAGGGAGCCTGGAGGTGTAGGAGCCCCCCCCCCCTCTGACCTGCCGACCCTCAGGGCCGACTGAGCCTCGGCTCGGGGCCCCGTGACTGGCCCCTCAGCAGGAAACAGATAGGAGGGCTCCGAAGAGTGTGAGAGCCCTCCTTGAGCCCCCACCAGCGGACACCAGCCCCAAGAGGCCCAGGCATTGCAGGAAACCTCCGCAAGGGGCCCGACCGGCCCGAAGATAAAGGTAATCCCCGGGGAGGAGGGCAGGAGGCCACAGAAGGCACTGTGTCCGCCCCTCCCCTGGGAAAAGCTGTTACTGGGCCCCATTGGCCACCATTGTGCCTCCAGCACTCCCTGAACTGGGCGGAGGCCCGGATTGTCTGGTGGGCCCTTAAAAGTTAACCCCTGGCTAGGGGAACCTGACTTCTTGTTGTCTGAGGCCTGGGACAGCTTAGCCATTATGGAATGCTTATTTAGGCCTTAGGTATGGCTAAGCCTAGGCTAATGTATTGTTCATCTTAGCCTGATGCATAGATTATCCGGGCTTAAGGAGATGTTTCTATATGCATAAGGGAAGGTTTTATATGTGCAAGCCAAGTTCTTAAGGCTCATTCTTGCTAAACGAAATGCTTAACTTGTCTAATGGAAAGTTCTTCCCTAACTGGGGCCTTGTTCTCTATGTCTAAGGAAATGGTTATTCTTCCATAGGAAGATGGTGATTAATTACCCACCAGTAAATGAGGAGATGTTCCATGCTGGGTTAATGAAATGCTGGGGTTGTTATACTGAAATGTTTATTGGGAAATAATGAAAGGTGATGCCTTTATTGAATGTTGATGCATTGGTGAATTGCTTCCTTTACTCTAACCCAAGGAACTGTGTTGTTGAACTGCTTATCTTTACTGCAGGAAATGTTTACCCTGGTATTGGACTGGTTGAGAGGTCCCAAGGCCCATAGTTTATAGGCCTCAATTCCTAATAGGGTAACCCCCCCCCCCCTGTTTAGGGGCTGTAATGGAAAGCCTACCATTCCCTGATGAAGAGAAATAGCGAGTGATAGACCCAAACCCAGGGATTTTCCATATTCCGCCTAGAGTCCTGTTCAGCCTAGGCCTTATGAAAGGTTTACCTATTAGTAAATGTTCACTAATGCTTGAAGCCTGACTTATTGTGGGATTATTGAACTGTTGGGCACTGAATAAGGAAATGTTACCCTTATCCGCTGAAATGTCATTCCTGGTTAAGGAAGGGGTCGCTCCTGCCAATTGAATGCTTTACCCTCATTTGAGGCACTGTTTATTCCTGCGTTTTAGGAAATGTTATTGCTGAGAAATGCAGCGGTTGTGCTACTAATGAAATGCACATATTACAATAGGCCTAGTTATTACTTCCTTATTTAGGGGAATGCTCTGCATAGGCCCAATGGAATGTGCAGGTCTGAGGCATGAAATGGTTGATCTATTATTAAATGTTTACTTCTGCTAAGAGAAAGGCTACCCTGATTGAAGGAAATTCTTACTTGATAAGATAGGTAATACTGACCTAATGAAATGTTTTACGTTGACTTCACAGGAAGTTCTTCATAGGCGTAAGAAGAATGATAACTCTGATCTACAGTTATTTATGATACGTCATTTATGCCTTCCTAAGTTTTACCCCTAATAGGGGAGGAGGAGCCTAAGGCTGAGGCTAATAGGATGTCACACCTTTAGTGAAATGTTTCCTCATTACGTAACGCAGTGTTGTATTCATGACCTTATAATGTATTTCTTACAGGTGATGATGAGAAACCAGGCCAAGGTCAGGCCTGTGGTTATTTAATATTTAATATTTATTATTTATTCATCCAGTATTTATTGCCAAGTGTTCTCACACATGTATTTTAGTGGAAAGTTAATAAGCTAATTTTATGATGAATTCCTAATACCCTGACCCAGCTCTATCTTAATAAAGTTAACTTGAGTTTTTACACAAACTCACTGGAGTGGTGTCACTAATTGCGTGCCCAGGTTTCTGACTCAGTGGTTGCGTGTGCTGCATGGTTGCTTAACACATATGCTTTCTGATGCCTACCCGCTCGTGCCATGCTACCCTAGGGGACTGGTGACCCCAGTTCCAACACTCTCGTATTCTTGCAGTGTTTAATTCGTAATAAGAATAAATTGCCAAATGTTTTTCTTTGGAGCCAGCTGCGATTGCTGGCAAATGTTGGGAATGCTGAATACCAACGGCTGCCTAATCTTGATTTCACCCCATGCCTTGTTCATCCACAATTCTACACTCCCTGTTTCCTTTATCTCACTCTTGCAGATTGTTTTTCCATTCCTATTTTCAGTCTTTATCACTGTTTTTCAATCTTTCACCTCCTCCCTTTTTTAATGTCTTTCTCTGTCTTGTTTTATGTCAGTGTATGATGATGGAAATTATTTTTTGCTGGATACTTCAAATCGCAGATTCTTCTCCTTAGAATACTCCCCGCAAGCCATATTGGATCCATAAACCTTTCTTCAGCAGTGCTCCTTTGTGCCGTTGGATGGCACCATGCAGTTCCACCATCCTAGAAGTTACAAAGCGGATTTACATCTAAAAGCCACCTCTGCACGTTGACGTCAGTTCTTTTCTTTCTACGCCTTCCAAAGCAGATCCGAAACTCTGTTCTCAATCTTGATGGTCTTCCGATTACTTCCAAAACTAATTTCAGTGTGCTAAAGAGCGATGTCCCCCCCCAACATGACAGGTTTCAAACCATTCTTTGATTACAGAAAACTGCTGTTGGTCACAGATCCTCATAAGGTGTGTTTCTAGTGTCTAGGCTTTGGCTAGTGCTCAAAGTTGTGTCACAAATCTACACTCAAGCCTCAGAAGTCCCAGATCACCAGATGGGGAGATAAAGCTGTATGTCGCAGAACACTAGAAGGTTAAGCACCCTTCGCATAGGTACCACTCCAAAGTCGTGGGCGGGTAGTCAGGCCTGCTCTTTATGCTGTTCCTGCATAGGCAGTGAACTTCCTGCTCAAAATCGAAGTCCAAGCACAAACATAAAAGAGCCGACAGTACAGAGGTCAGCATCAACTGCAGCCATCCGATTCCTCTTCCCTTGCTCCAACAGTCACCAAAATATTTTAGTTTACCATTAGTGGCACACACCCCTCCAGTGGGGGGGCAGGATCCACTGTTTCTTCCCAGGGTGGAGCTCCATTACATACAACAAATGGGTCTAAAAACTTGGTCAACATGGATATGCCCCGACTTTTCCTTTTGCACCCCTAAATATTCCCCCTACGCACCACCTCTTCAAACAAACTTCAGATGAATACCTATACATTCTCAAAAAGGTGTGGGCATCACTCTAGATTGCTATTGAGAGAGAAACAGCTAAAAGTTGTCACGCTTGCTATTTCATGGTTCTGAAGAAGGACACGCCTCAGGCCTTTTGTATACCTGTAAACTCTGAATGCCTTACTGCAGAAGGCCAAATTCAAAACACTTACATAGGCCCCAGTCCTGTCTGCCCTGGACCCGAACAACTAGATGGTGTCCTTGAGGATGCATATTTTCCCAAACCTGGCCTGCAGTCCCTTCAACAATATTTGTGGTTTAAGGTAGGTCAGAGGCATTTTCTGTTTGCAGTATTTCCATTAGGCTTCACCAACGTCCCTTTGATGGTCACGAACGTGATGCCGGTAGTCACTTCTCACCTTCATAGAGGTTCACTATCAATGAGCCGCAGTCACACCTGACCCTTTCATACAGACTTCTTTTCAGCAGAGCTGTCTAGGACACAGTGTAGTGCCTCTGCCAGAAAGGAGTGCAGGACATTCAATCTGTGATTCAATTGTTTAAGTTTCAGCCCTGTATCACAGTGAGAGCTGCTTTAAGACTTCCTTGCATCTTAGCTTCATGTATCTTCCTGCTAAGATACACCAGGTGGCACAACCATGCTGTGCAATGGAATCTGAAGTTCCAGTGGGCCCAACATCAAGAAAATCTTATAGATATCACCCAGATCTTGAAAGAGCTAGCTTACAATCTGCAGTGGTAGCTGTTTGAACCAAAATTGTTCAGTGGCAGGCCCAACTCCCTTCTCCACCCAGATCTGATGGTGGTGCTGGATGCACTCATGCTGGCCGGTTGATGCAGAGAGGTGTAGATCAGACACTGATCTCCGACAGAAGCATGAATCCATTACGGTCTGTTGGTGGTTTAGTCTATACATGTAGCTCTGAAGGCTTCCTGCCATCCATCAGGGGATGCTGACACAGGTACTAACGGACGGCGCCAATGCCATGTGGAATTGAACCCAGCATGATAGCCCCTTAGTGCCCGAGTGAATGAGCAGAGCAGAAAGCATCTGGTAAGTCACTAGTTGCGTCTACATCCTGATGTGGCCCAGTGAATCTTCCACTACTAGTGATAACCCAGGCTAGATCTTTTTGGCACTATCAAGAACTCGCAATATTAAACGTTTTGTGAATTGAAGTTCTTGCAAAAACATTGGTTGGGGATAGATTTTAGCTGGAATAGAACACTTTAATCCTGTGTGTATTCATGCCCTTGACTCTGGTTCTGAAAAAGATTAAGAATGACAGAGCCAATTTAATCCTGGTGGCCCTGGACTGGGTCTGGAGAGTGTGGTACCTGGAACTTCTGGGCATGAGCATCTGTCTCAATTAGGCAACCACTTCAAACGATCTTCTGTCACAACAACTGGACAGTATCTCCCTCCTGAACTGTGCAAACTACACCTACATGGGTGGAGATTGATATGCAGAAAATTATTGCACTTGATCTGCTTGCTGCAGCAGTGGACGTCATCCTTGCTGCCATTCGCTTGTCCTCAAAATCTATTTATGCCAGGCGCTGGGACAAATTTGTGATCTGGTGTTGCCGGTAAGACTGGCCCCTTACAAGCAAAACTGTCATACATCCTTTTGTTTGCTTTATCTTTGTCCCAGCAAGGCTTTGTCTTTGGCACTATTAAAGCTGGTCATGTCAGACCTCCCAGCCGTTCTACTTTTACGGGCCAACCCATACCTGTTTAAATCGCCTGTTGTGAAGAGAGTTATTAAACATGTTGTTTCCTAAGCCATTTGTGATAATACAGTAGGACCTTAACTTGGCCTTGATATTTCTTATTTATTTATTTTAAAGGTTTTATATATCGCTGGCTAGACCCGGGGGTATCAGAGCGCTTTAGATGAGCAAAAAGACAGTACAGGGATAAAACGGTTGTTCAATAGCATAACATTCAGACAAGTAAGGCTAAAAACAAATTAATAACAAATGGGGAAAAAGAGCTGTATACATGAATATAGGTAATCAAGGAAAGCACATTTTACACAGTAACAAGAAACAGAGGTAAGCTCAATATCGAATAAAGGGAGCAGACAAAATTCCGGGCGGGTATTCGGGTAGTGAACAATTAGATGAAAATAGGTGGTGAGAACATATTGAGGAAGAGGAGGTAGTATAGATGGAGAGAGATTATGGAAGGAGATGGGTGAGAGTAGGAGATGGAGAGGAGGGGAACGAGGGGGGTAGGGAGAGAGTAGACTGGGTGGAATGTGAAGAAACGGATTGGGAGGTGAGAAACAGTAGGAAAGTAAAGGAGAACCAGAATGGGGAAACAGAGTGAAGGGTAAGTCGTCAGCTGGAATGGAGGGTTTGATTTTCTTGAGATGACAGAGAGTGAAGAGAGCTCCTTTAGCTGAGTTTTTTATGTGGACATTAAGAGTTAGGGTTTTGTCAATGGTGATACCAAGAGATTTCACCGAGTTGGCAAAGGAGAGCGAACCATCGAGGGCATTAAGGTCAGATATCCAGGTTTGGATAGGGAGTGGGTTGTTTTTAGGAGAGAGGATAATAATTTCAGGTATTTTAGGGTTTAGTTTGAGATGATTGGAGTAGAACCAGGCTTGGATCGTATTCAGGGCGTTGTTAAGGTCAAGAACATCAGATTGGGATCTAATCTTATAGTAAAGTTGGGTGTCATCAGCATAGAAGTGGTAGTTGATTCCAGCTTATTTTAGAATGAGGGAAATGGGTTCCATAAAGAGGTTAAAGAGAAAGGGGGAGAGAATAGATCCCTGGGGGACGCTAGGGAGACAGGTGTAGGGTTTTAGAGGTAGTCATTGATTTTGATTTGTTGAGTTCTGTGTTGGAGAAATGAGGTGAACCATTTGAGGACAGGACCATTGAGGCCAAAGCGAGCTTTGAGCACGTTAAGTAAGGAAGAGTGGTTAACTGTATCAAATGCAGCAGAGAGGTCGAGGAGAATAAGTAGACAGGTCTCACCATTGGCCAGGGAGCAGTGGATGTCATCAACTATAATTAGCATGGCGGTTTCTGTGCTGCAACCTTTTCCGAAGCCGGATTGCAAGGAGTCAAGTAGGATGAAATTGCCAATGTGTTTATCCAATTGAAGCAGGGCACGTTTTTCAAGGGCTTTGGAAAGAAGGGGGAGGTCCGAGATAGGACGGAGATTGTTAGGTTCATAGGGTCAGCAATGAGATTTTTAAGAATGGGAGTGATTTGTCTGAGTTGGAGGGAGACAGGGACACAACCGGTGGCAAGGGAGGTGTTGATGATAGTAATCCAGTATGGGGCAATGATGTGCTTTAGATTTTGGACAAGGTTAGAAGGGAGAAGTTCTTTGGTGTGGGAAGCCAGTTTTAGTTTGGCAATGATGTTAAAGACTTCGAGCTCAGTCACGGGGTGGATGTTATGCCAGGAGGCATAGTTTTTTAGCTGTAAGTTGGAGAGGTTAGCTTCAGGAGGGGTTGTGACGAGTCGGTGAGGGGAGGAATCGGGGGTTAGTCAACAAGGAAGGTAGTTCTAAAGTACCATCAACGCAAATTGGGGGCTGGGTGGGACCCGAGTTAAATGGAAGGATTGATCTATTTTGGCAATCTTTTCCGAGAAGAAGTTCGAAATGTTGTTTATAACAATTTTAAACAGTTCTCTGGGCCTATTTTTGGCACCGTCAAGTTGTGCTTGGAAGAAGGATGCCTTTTCATTGAAAATGTGTTTCCTGTAAGTAGATCTTGCGGATCTGAGGAGGGCGAGATGGGAGGGAGAGGGGTGTTGCCTCCATGTTCTTTCGGTTAATCTAAATGAGCGTCTTTTGTTATTGAGATCTGAGTTGAACCAAGATTTGGATGGGAAATTTCTTTGTTTTTTTAGTTTAGGGGTGGCTATTTGGTCTAAGACATCAATGAGCGTCTTATTAAGATGTTCAGTGTACTCATTTGCATTTTGGGAGAGAGGGGTGAGAAGAAATTGTGCTTGGAGTTTAGACTCAAGTGCACCGGGGGGATTAGATTAAGATTTCTGGTCCATTTCATGGGTTTTTAGTGTGGGGGAGTAGGGCTGTGGTAGAGATCTTGAACAAAATGAGGTGATGGTCAGACCAGTCGATAGGGATGATGTTGGAAAGGGAGGCCAAGTCATTGTTGGAAATGATAGCGTCAAGAGTGTCCCCTTTGGTGTGAGATAGAGTTTGACATAGTTGTTTAAGGTCACTAATCTCAAAAAGATTAGAGAGGTGGTTGACTATCTTATCTGCATGCACTTCGAGCAGATAAATAGTTGTTCAATGCATCTCTTGACTTTTAAAAACTACCTTATAGGGATTACATCAGCTTGCTACATCAGGGAATTCCAGACATTTTCAGTGCACCTACCATATATAACCTTTTTCCCAGACAAGTTGGTGCTGAGGACTCAGTGGCATTCTTCCTAAAAGGAATAACTCCCTTTCATGATGAGCAGTCTGCCAGCATTCTTTGCTCCCACTCGCCACCTGAAAAGGAGAGACTTCATTTGCTGAACCCCAAAAGGGCTTTTAGGTTTTTCATTGATTGTACAAAGGACCGTCCACAGCTTTTTCCATAGTAAAGAAAGGGAAGGCTGTTCAGAAGCAGACCCTATTGAGGTGGATAGTGGTCAAGAAGCAACCTCCAGAAGTTCTTAGAGCACATTACACCAGCGCTAAGGCTGTTACCACTGTGGTAGCACTCTGAGTGTTGGTTCTTAACATCTGCCAGGCTGTGATGTGGGCTTTAGGGCATACGTTCATGAAGCACTAGAGTCTTGACAGCCAGGTCCGGTAGGAAGGACATTACCTCAGCACGGTCCTGCAAGATTTTCTTTATATACCTAGTGCATCACTCCCCTGACTTAATTTTGCTACAGGAAATCTATTTGATAGGCAACAGTTGTGTGTTGGGTATCAGCAAGTACAAAACGCTGGTGCACGCAGGCTTGGGGGGATGGGGTGGGGAGAGGGGGTGGGGGGGATTTTAGTCCGTAGATGGTTGCCATTTCAGGTGAGAAAGATGTGATCAGATCCACTGGGATGCTGGGCAGCTGTGAGGGGTACATGGAACGATGAGGAGGCAAGTGTGGCATCATTGCACTTCCTGTTGGGTCTCCAGGGAGCAGGGTTGTTAAAAAAAACAGACAGCCGGGATTCCCGATGCGCTCTGATTGTGTGAGGTGTGTGAGGTGATCTCAATCTGCAAGGGCAGGTGGGTAGAATACTCAAAAACGGGGCGAGGGCAAGAGAGGATACCCAGCTGAAATCCTTCACTGAGGCACTGGGAATGAAGACGTATGGCAGGCTGCCCTTCCTGGTGTTCAAAACTACTCCTTCGCATCAAACGTATTGCACCCCTTTTCCAGAATACTACTTTTTGGTGTCAGTGACCCAGCAGTGTATATATCAGAATACCGAGAATTTTCCTTCCATATTAAATGTATAGAAACAAGGTGCTGAGAACAGTATTCTTAAACAGAATATATGGTTTATGTCACACATAGTGTTCAGTTACGGCGGGCCTGTGTCATACAATGCCTTATGGCAGTGTAAAATGTTTCTAGCTAATTTCATCTGCCCACAGGCAGTCGATGCAGCATAGGAACAGAGGAATATGTTACCTCTAAGCATTTTTGTATCCAAATGTACTGCCCAAATTTGGATCTGTTGCAAACAATTCAGCAAATTCTTTGATATCACTAGATCAAGTTAATTACAAGATTAGGTTGAAGCATGTAAGATAATAATATGGTTCTAACTAATAGATTCACAGATTTAGGGAACAGTATAATAATTCTCAAGGTCTTAAACAGAAGGCGGCAAACATTTGCTACGGCCAAGGTCTTTGTAAATCCAGATGCTGTGAATCTTAACCTTAGACGTAACTAGGTAGGTCCCTAAGTATAGAGGTCAAAGTCTGAGGTCCTGCAATGAGAACCTGAGTGTTTTTTACCACTTAACTTAAGGAACGGGGTGTTCATCCACTGATTTACTAGTACCCCATAAGCAAGGAGGCATAAGTATGTGATCATGGGAAAGAGAAAAGAAAATCTGAGTACCATCCTCTTAAGCACAACATTCAGCCAATTAGGTACCAGTCAAGCAGTTTGTAGCGGAACATATGTTTCATCAAAAATCAACAGAAAAATCAGATAACCTGTTAGTGACAGATGTCGTTTCTTCCTGACAGAAAGTAGCCCAGGTGTGTTCCCCTTCGATTTTGAGATAGGAAAAGTGTGGTATAGTAACTGTGAAAACCAGCTTACAGAACATAACTTTTACCAAGGTTATGCAGGTGGTACATTTGCAAGGTTTGGTAGCCATCCTTGTATATCCAACATTGCTTGCATTTATCCTCTTGCTCGGGAGTGTGCAATGTATGAGTTTACAAGGCCAGATGAATCTCTGATTTTCAGAATATTCACATAGGATAAACATACATCAAGTATGTTTAAATAGAAATCATTTACATAATTAAGGGTTAATCTAATAATATGTCGTAGGGTTGGACATACATTACTTTGGGCCTGGATACTTGTAAAACCCTAGAAGTTGCAGTGAATTATGTAAAAAAGAACCGTGCATGCATGCTTACGTTTGAAATTAGCAAAAAATGAATAATAATTCTAATTGTGATGTAACGCAGTTTCATGTTTCCACCCTCCTCTGTCAAAACTCCTCTAGAGTCCCTATCTGAACTTAAGCATGCCTATATATAGAGGTCAGTGAAATTGATCTTCTCTCTTTCCTTATTTCACAGGATCCTAACCAGCTGATCCGGGCCAGTGCCTTGCGTGTGCTATCCAGCATCCGTGTGCCCATCATCGTGCCCATAATGATGCTGGCCATTAAAGAGGCTGCTTCAGACATGTCTCCTTATGTGCGCAAGACAGCTGCACATGCTATTCCAAAGCTTTACAGGTAAGAGCGGTGTGACGCATCGAACTGAGCGACAGCACCAGGCTGGTCTCCAGTTCAGGCTCCATTGCTGCGCCATACAAGGGGGAAAGCCAATAGTTGAGTCTCAGCGTCAAGCCCCATGGAGAGCTATCTGGTAACAGACCTGTGGATATCCAAAGCAGATGGGCAGTTAAAAAGGGGATGTGGAAGTTGGGGTCACTGGATAGTGTATCCCTGCATATATCTCCCTTTATCTTCTGATGGAGTTATGCCTTATTTCTAGCGTGAACTCTCTGCTATCTCTCGGTAGCTAGTGAAGTGGAGTCTAACTTTGTGTGATGGCAGGGAGGGTGAGCGGTCTTCCTGTTGCCTCTGGGGCCATATACTGTTCTCCTAACCTGGTACCTTTATCTCCCTGTACATTGTTTGACCTGTTCGTTTTTTGTCAGCCTTACCAATGGAAAGACAAAGGTACACTTTAGTTTAGTTTTCCAGTTCCTACATCTTGTCTCCAAAGCCAAAATGTATAGAGCATTAATGATTTGTTCATCGATTTGCTTAGCCCTTTTCAGCTCCCCTCCCCATCCCTTGTGCTGATGAGCGCATGTAGGAGGGTATCACTGAAGACTATTAGTGCAGGTCAGTGCATCATCTAGAAATGTAACCTATCTTAGTGCAGTATCGCTTTGCGTATGATAATTGTTTTTAGCCATTTCCACTGTTTCACGCTTGTGTTGTATCCTTCTCTAATCGACCAGCCTGCTGTAGTGCTGTGCTGCTCTCTAATCAAGAAATACACTCTAGTCCAAAGCCACTGTAGAATGAGCATGCTTTATTGTAGTGTCATGCTCTTGACAATTAGTACACTCAAGTGCTTTGGCCCTGTTAATAATTACCAAGCTCAAGAGTACTGTCACTTTCGAACTATTGAGCAGAAAAACTTACTGTTGACTTTCCAAAGAAGAGTAACTGTTGACAATAAACATACACTGATGGTAATCTGGGTACTGTGACCCTACATGAAAATGGTGTATGTAGAAAGCTGGCTCTTTATGTGATATATCAAGAATTTGATCTACCGTATAAAGTGTCCAGGCGTTCCCTTATGAGTGGACAGAGCCTTGCTATGCAATCCAACGTGCTCTATGAGGGCTTAGTGTTGTCGAGCAGCCTTACACTTAGACAGATGCGTGCTAGGCATTTAAAAATCACACATTGATCAATAATTGACACATGCGACTCAAGAAGGAGATTAACACCAATTTATAAACATACCAAGTACCTTTATATATGTTTAGGCAACAGAGCAAAATTGTTCAGGGAAGTATGTTTTTAAATATATATTTTTTCACTTTAAGCAATGAACACGGTGCAATTTCAGAGTTCTGCAATGTTATCCTATGAGAAGAACAAGTCCTGTAAACAGTACATCGACTTACAGACCAGTTTCCAGTAGTTAAGTTGAGTGTTGGGCAAGGTCCAAGGCAGCACCAGCAGTACACCACCAGCGGCACTACAGCGGTCAGTTGCAGGGTGCAAATCAGTGTCGGGAGCCGAATGCATTTCGATGAGGTTCAGTCACTGTAAAACTAGACTGCAGGCCCTGGCTTAGAAGCCAGCTGGGCTGAACCAGCATGTGAGCTCAAGCCTTGCGATGCTCTGGGATACTCTTCTCCAAGGCCCAGTGGTGACGGGTGCAGAGGTGTCCCTACGCGTCGAGGGTAGTACTGCAACAAAAACCCAGTTTCTTACACAAGCACCCCGCACCCCAGCCCAGGACACTCAGCCAAACATGAGAGAATTGTCCTAGTCTGTCAGGCGAGGAAGAGTAAGAAAACAGGCAGGATTGTTGCAGGTTCTACTCTGCCGTACATCCTCCTGTTTAGGTCATTCCCTCGGGGAAGCTGACCTACATCAGCAGTTTTAGGACACAATTTAAAATGCCCTTAGTCTACTTCTTTAGTGTCCTCACATATTCTCTTGGTTTTGGGATTAGAGGTGTCTACCTCTGCTAACCCTGTCTTTTGCCAGGGTAATCCCCAGCTTACCCAAAGAGGTTACCCACAACTTGAGAAACCCCACCGTGACCAACAGTGTCAGGGGGCATAGCTTGCTATTTGACATGGGGTCAGACCACAGTGCCAAGAACAGTAAGCCGTTAAGGCTAACACACAGCAGAGGTCACTGACAGATGTCAGTGCCCAGAACCACTGACAGCTGTCAGTGCCCAGAACAACACCTTCAGCTCTTCACTGACAGGTGAAGGTGCTAACTCAGAGGCTTCTTTGAGTTCGGATTGCCTGTCTGCTGTTTTAGAGCGGGGTTGATACATCCTGTAGTAAACACACTCCTTCCACTCTCTCTTCTGTTCGCCGAGGATCCACCATCTCAGGCTTTACAGTTGCCTGACTAGTCGGGACTTCTTGTGAGTCCGATGGGGCTGCACCAGTGCCAACTAAAGTTCTCCCCTACTGGGGTAGAATATCCTTGGCTCACTGGAACTTTGGCTAAAAGTTTCACTCCAATCCTACACCTTCTCTGTTTCCTCTTCTTTTGGGGCTTACTTGCACTAGCTGCAGGTTCATCCCCCCAGAATCCTTGAGTGAGGACTAGCACTGGACCAGTATCACTTTTTGGCTCAGACCAACCTCTGGGTGGTCGTTCACAAAGACATACTAAAGGGGGAGGTCTGTACTAACTACCACCATTCTGCAACTAAGAGACCCGGCTATTTCTAGGGGTACTAAAGCCACAGGCCAAAGAGTAACCTCTCTTGGGATAGCTCTTACTCTTTTATTCTCACCTGGGATATAGTGGTCTAAGAGTATCAACCTGTCATGCCCAACAGTGTGGCTGGCATGGGTATCTCTCAGGGCAGTTGTCGGAATCCCATTCACTAGTAGGAGGTGGTAGTTTCTACTCCCCTCTGGGATCTGAAACTCACCTTTTGGTTCCACTTTCAAGTTGAAAGCTCGAAGGACTTCCTCATCTGAGGTCCCAGTCTTACCTCTGTCCTACTTTTGTTTTGTGAAGTCTCAGCCCCCACCCTCCTTGACAGATTATTTGCGTGTCTACAGAGGACTCCTTACTTTTATCTTTGTCTTCAAAGTGGTCCACGGTCTTCTCCTGAGGGGAGAGGGGGGGACGTTTAGTCTTCTTTCTTTTGTTCACTTCCACCATGTCTAGTTTTGGATAGTCTTGTTTTTACCCAATGATCAGCCTTCCTTCCCAACTCTTGGTGAGCGACTGGCCCCAGTTCTACCACGTATTGATGCAACTTCTCATTAACACAATTACTGAATAAAGGCTCTTTCATAATTTAAATATAAAGCCCATTATAATCTTGCACATTGCTACCTTTTAACCAACCACCTAGTTTTTTCACTGACTCCTTGAACCTGATTCTCTGAATGAGTGGTGAGTCCAAAGACCTCGATCAGGTCATCGTTCATGAGGCCATACGACTCAGCATCTATCTTATACATTGTAAGGAGCCTATCCTTACACTTTCCTGAGAACAGCTCCCAAAGAAGAGAGCCCAAATACTACTTGTTCAGCTGTATCATTTTACAGGCCCTCTCAAAGGCTGTAAACCATTTGGTGATATCATCACTATGAGTACTTTGGGACAGTCCCTTTTGGGGAAAACCTTCTACCATATTTATAATTTTGCTGCGACCAGAGATAGGTGCTGGGCCTATCTCAATCCTTTCCTTTTCTATAACCAGGAGATTAGCCTCTAGTGCTATCATCTTGGCTAGTTTCAGAAGATCTGTATCCTCAGTGTCTATCTCTTCTGAGACACTACTAAGCATGCCCCCACTGTTATTACTTTCCTTTCAATTGCAGCTGGAATCACAAGCTACTACATCCACCTCAGCATCCACCTCCCCTTCTCCAAGGGGGCTTTTCCTTCATCCATTGTCCTAGCTATCTCTGCAAGCAACTTTTACAGATGTGCTTTTGTGGGGCAAGGCCTCATGGTAAGGTTCCAGGCTTTGCAGAGTGTCTTAAGTATCTCTAACGTAAGGTTCTTGTAGGGCCCCAGGTTGAGCTCTTAGGAAGAACCTGCTACATCAGCCATGTTTTTAATTTAGTTGGGACCTTTTTAAGAAAGTGACAAAAAATGCTAAGTAACACCTCATAGGCCTAACTTACTCAAAATACTTAAAAGAAATTCTAAACAGTTTTACAGGGGGGCTTGGCCCAGGCCCTAACAGCTATTTTAAACAATTTTAAAAAGTGTTTTACCGAAAGACCATTTTGGATTCTTTAGTGGAATCCCTTAATAACGAAGTGGTACAGCAAATGTCAAGTTTTGTATCCCACACCTGCACCACTAATGTAGGAAGCTGGCTCTTTATTTGATATATCAAGAATCTACTTTGCCCTGTACCGAGTCCAGAGGTTCCCCTATGACTCAAGAAGGAGTACCTTTATATATGTTTAGGCATCTGAGAAAAATCGTTCAGGTACATACTGTAGGAAGGTACATCCTGACTATGGTTGCCCCCAACTTTTTGCCCTGTGTTTTAGCTGGTTTTTGACATAGTCGACCTGGGATCCTGCCAATCAGGACCCCAGGCCTACTGCTCTCTCAGTAAAATGGATTCCATGTACCCTAGGTACATTTCCAATTGGTACTGGGCCACCCTATCAGACCCTGTAACTCAGGGCATGGGTGTACCCAGGGCTGCCAGGGGCTGCAGCATGTATTATGCCACCCCTGGCTGGCCTCCTAAATTTGACACAACTGGCTGCATGACAGCTGGGGCAAAGTCGTGTAATCACCCTTTGCTGTAGGTGTAGTATACCTATACCTAACCCTAAAATGGACACACAGATTCCTATCAGTCACTCCTATGGCAGGCCTTAACAATCCTGAAGGCAGAGTGCTTGGAATCGTGTGAGATGGTGCTCTGGCATGAGCTGAGCCTGTCTGCAGCTTGCGGAACCAAGTCCTAATAGGTGTTCCATGATATCGCATACCATATACTCTTAAGTACATTACAATCCTCGCGGTTAAATGCTATCTTTGGTATTGCTTTATCAAAACATGTCGAGTAAGGTGTCATACGAATTGGAATACTAACCCCTCGCCAATTCTGGGGACGGGGTTAGCATTCCACCCTTCTAGAGGGACACGACATGTATGTAACTGTGAACCCCGGTTAAAGTTAACTAAAGCCTCAGCTCCACAAAATGGATGCTGCCACCACAGACACGAGTCTGACCTCCTGCTGCTGGGAGTCCTTCCAGCGAGGGAGGCTTGGACAAAGGGTTTCCTGTCAGGGGCGATGCTAGCACCGTCCCAGACATGGTTTTGTGTATCCTGGGTAGGCAGGGCTTTTCAGGAAGGTAACTGCTGAGTGGCACCCCGGTGCTCACTACGCATAGGCCGGTCAGAACCAGTCCCAGGGGCACACCAGCCCCTAGCCTGGGGAAAGTCCGGCATGGCAGAGGGGTGTAACCACCCCCCTCCTAGTCCCACCCATAGGCAGGACCTAGTCACCGGGTCAGCCCCCTTTTTTAGTATAAAGATGGGAGCGGGCCCCCTGTTCAAATTAGATCATCTTTGGAATCAAGACACGACTTTCTGCGAAAGGACTTCAAGATTTCTTCATCAAGATTCTCCCTTGTGGCTAAGGAGTAGTCACCCTGCATCCGCAGGCACCATCCTAAAGAAACACTGCGGTCTGCTGCAAGTCCTTCTTCAAGAATTCGACGACCCAGCTCGACGAGACCCGGCTTCCCTGGCACCTCTGACCTCTACTCACCTCTACAGCAAAGCTGAGAACTGTGAGTGCGACGAGACCTCGAGGGACCGACGATCGCCAAGACTGCACGACATCTTTACTGCAAGCCCACCGTGTCCTCCACGGGTGAGTGCTTTGGGGTCCGAGAAGCCCCAACCCTGCGCAGCTCCAGCACCCAAGGTCAGCCTCCCTGCATCTCCACGATCTGCGTGGGGCCCTTCTGCTGTTTGCTGTGCACCGCGTTGTTTGGCTACTAGCCGGCTGGCTTGTGGCCTTCTGAACGACGCCCGACGACATCACTGCTGCTGGTCTGGTTGCTCTAGACTGGCCCTTGCTTCCTTCTTGAAGAGAGGCACCCCGGACCCTCCTGGTCCACTCCAGACGCCATTTTAGGTCCACCGCGTGGGCTTGAATTTGCCAAGGCTTTGTTGCCCAATCCTGGGTCCAGCGACGCCGACAGCTTCTATCTTCGTGGGACAGCTCGCTCCTCCATCCTGGTCGCCAACAACGCCTCCTGGTCCGTGAGATCTGCGAGCACAGCGTCACCCACTCACCTTGTCGAGGTGGCTACCATCCGGTGCCCTCCTGGTGCCCACTGACTACTGGCTAGTAGTCACGAACTTGGTCCCTCTGCTTTCAGGTGTCATCTTCCATCGATCCAGGCTTGGATCCACCGAACTTTCTTCACTGGTCGCCTGCCAGCAACTTCTTTCTTCCAGGCTCCTGGTCCGTCTACGAGGATTCCCGACGTCCTTTGAGTCCTATGCAGCTGCAGCCCCTGGGCTAGGTAACTTCGGCATTTCGGTGCCCCAGCATAGCCTCACTATCCAAGGGTCAGGATCCACTTTCGTTTTCCTTCTACCAGGTCGGGTTCGCCCGAGAACACTAACTTTTCAATTCCTAGCTACCATAGACTTTGTCCCGCATCTCGCGTGAGAGTGCACACACTGCACCCGAGTCCCCTGGGTCTCCTAGAAGTAATCTAACGATTCTATAGTCAAGATCTAGCGATTCCAAAGCCTATTAGTACTGTACTTACCTGCTAGTAATTTCGCATTCCACTTTTCAAGTATATGGTTTTCCGTGCCCCTCGGGCATTTGTATATACTGAGCTATCTTAAGTATTTTTGTAAGAGTTTTGGTTTGTGCTTAGTACCCTGTCCTCATAAAGAGTACAGGGCTGTTGTGATTCTTAATAAATAACTGTTTATTTTCATAACACTTGTGTGGTGTCCTTTCACTTGGTGTTCAAGGGGTATATGTGTGGTAAACAGCTGGCTTAACACGCCCTCTCGAGTCTTTAGCCTTAGACTGCTCGTATCCACGCTACTAGGATAGCTGGTCTATAAGGTTGACTTACAACCAATCATCAATAAGGGTTGCTGGACTGATACATAGTGTTCACTAGAATAGTGAGCACTGCATATCAGGCCACCTTCTCACACATACTTTTTTAAATATAAACTCTTTTCACTTTTAAAAGTGGACACAGTGGAATTTCTGAGTTCTGCATGTAATCCTTTGGAATTAAAGAATTTCTGTAAACAGGTTTAGAGGTGTCCTTAGACATCGGGTTTTTCAATACCGGAGCAGTCCCAATTGAGAGGGCCGGTGTGCAGAGGCTGCTGGCGGTGTCGAGGAGTCAAGGAGGGGTACAACCACAATGGACTTGAGGTCTGGAAGCCTGGGGGACCTTGGTGACATAGGTGGCCCACTTCATCTAGGGCCAGAGGTGACTGGTGCAGTGGTGGCTTCAGGTGTTGGGTTTTGGCAGTTCCGAATGCATAATCCTGTCCCAGAATTCCTAAGTATGCCATCACAAAGATGTCTACCTCTAAAAAATCGTATCCACCCTCACCGTAGTATACTTTAGGGGTGGTACTAGCCTGGAGGTGGCACGCCTACCTGACTAGCTAATTTTCTCACCTGTCCAGGTGCCAAGGGGGCTCTGGAAAGGGGGTGGCTTCCTCTCATGTGAGGAGAACCAGATTCGCAATCCAAAGGTGGCAGCTTCTTTGAAGCTCATCAGCTGAACTAGGCTAATCAGTAGGTCATCCTGTGGGAGGGGGTGTTACACCCTTTTCCCAGACAGACTTTTGTTCTGGGTCTCCTGAGAGCAAATGTTTTCACCCTAGAAGGTCCCAGCAACATCTCAGGTGGCAGGCTGGCAGAAACCAGTCAGCAAGGACACCAGAGGTTGGTAGGTTTCCAGGCGGCACCTCTAAGGTGCCCTTTGGTTGCATGTATTGGTAAATCCAACACTGGCATCAGTGTGGGTTTACCAATATGAGATATTGGATACCAAACATCAGTGAAGCCATCATGTAACTGGGGAATTTATTTTCACCAGTGTCCAGCACATTTTACAACGGCTACCCTGATCATTTGAACTGGCAATAATAGGACTTAAAGTATTTTTTGATACTCTTTAGACACTTTTAAAGTATTCTCACTGCACGCCTATTTCACGAAACCCGCTCCGCAGTAAATCTGGCGTCGCAGCACACCAAAAAGGCACTCAACCTTTTTGGTGGGGCCCGATGATGAAGCATGACACCGACTAGGTCGGTGTGTGAGGGCTTTCTTACCTACCTAGGTTGGGTCAGGTAATATCTATTCTCCTATTTTCTGCTCCTTCATGTGGTTGCTGTCATACCACTGACCTCTCTTCTTTTGTTGGCTTACTATAACCGGGGACTAAGAGGGTGTCCTGACTCTCCCTGCCTCTTTTTTTGTTGGTACACAGTAATGGGATTGACCATGCAGGTATGTCCTCACATGTAATTTTCACCACCCTGCCTTAGAACAGTTAAGCCTGCCATAAGTGTGACTTGCAAATATTACATGCATTGTTAAGGACATGGCATACAGGGATGTGTGACATGTTGTGTTTTCACTTTTGTCTACACCAACACACGCAGTCTGCAATTGCAGTCTTGTATATGCTTGGTGAGGGGTCCCTTAGAGTGGCACAATTCACGCTGCTGCCCTAAGGACCCCTCTTTAGTACCTTAGGCCCTAGGCGTCAGGGTACCATTTACTAGGGACTTCCAAAAGGTACTAAAGGTTTTTCTAATTGGGAGAAAACAATTGTACAGTTTCTAGGGAAATAATACTGGTGCTGGGGACCTGAATAGCAGGTACCCAGTACAGTTCAATCAAAGTTGCATCAAATACCATGCAAATAGTGGGGGTGTAGTACAACGAAAACCGTTTCCTACAGTATATAAATTTTTAGGAGAGATACTGTTGATGATAAATATGCCCTGGTTTAGTGTCACTCTGTAAATGACAATCCCTCTCTAGTACAGTTGCTGTAGATGATGATCATGTTGTACTACAGTGTTATTACCTAGACTGATATTGAATTTGCCTCGGCTGCGGTCCATTTTTCATGCGCAATCCTGCACACCATCAGCAGACTATCATTTTCTGTTCTGATAGTCCTTTTCTGTTGCAGTTTAGACTCGGACCAAAAAGATCAGCTGATTGAGGTGATTGAGAAGCTTTTGGCAGATAAAACTACGGTAAGCACATAAAGCTGTGTGTTCATACCCATGTGATCAGATGAGTGATGCAAGACAATGTTTAGTCATTTTATTTCTGATGTTTACTTCTACCCGCAGTTGCTTCAATTTTTTAATATCCCTCGGCACCAAACAGGAAAAGAAAACTTTTCAGAGCTACCCACTACTGCTAGGTGGCGCTGGTTCAATTTGGTATAGCTTTAACGTCACTGATGCTATACAGTGCCACTCTTGTACACCAATGTCAATTTCCTTTCTTCCACACCCTTTGCTGAGCTGCTTTCCGTTATGATTCATGTTTCTTTTTAGCATTTTTCTCAAAAACAAATCGTTCTTCTGTACAGTCTGTAGGGCTGTTCCCCCTCCAAAAAATCAAGATTCAAACTCTTCCGGTTCTCCCCCCACCTAGGTCTGTTTGTGGTTCCTGGGGCAGAAGCACAAATTGAAGTTGTGCAGCAATTGCAACCTGATGTTCTCCAAGGACATAAAAGAGATTGTGAGGCCAAGCTTTATAATGTGCACGCCCGAAGAGCATAAGCCTCGATTTCGATCGTGCTCGAAGGCACATTTCTCACCATCATCTAAATCATTTAAACAGAAGAAGCAACACAAAATATGCAGAATAACAATGACCTCTCTATGTAACTCAAGGTAGGTCACCTCAATGAACTCCACCCCAGTTGAGTTCTGCTTGCAGTCATACCTCATTGACATTACTCCGTCCAAGAAGTCCACTCTAGCAATGCCACTGACTCCTATTCTTGCCACAGATCTTGTCTGGGCCTACAGCCTATCCAAAATGTTTGGCATATGGAGCTCGTCTGTCTCATTCCTCCACACCATGATGGAGTTACTCAGTCCTGCTGAGTTCTATTTGAATGCATCTCCTGATACCATAGGTCAGTTTGGGGCTTGGTGTGAGTTTCTGATGGTGGGCTGCCTTCTGTGCCATTAAACCCAAAAGTTTCCCCTTCAGGTAAAGCATCCAGTATCGGCTGGAGCCACCCCAGCAAGGCCCTAGCGAGTGGCCACTCAAACTGTACCAACATAGCTGCTGCTACTATTGCCACTGCCACAACCTTTTGAGGTAGAGCCTCCACAGACGTGGCCATCAAAAAACCAAACAATCCCGAGGAAGTCTAGGAGGAAAGGCCAAAAGATACCTGAAAAAGCCAGTTATAGAGGAAAGTCTCAGCCTGAGCTCTCCTCACACCAGAATTACTGTGCGATCCCTGGTGTCATCTTTGCTTCTGACTCAGAAAACATTCTTATGTTTGTAGGGGTGTCTCATGATGACAATGAAAGAGGTGAGGTGACCAGGTTGCTGCCCCTCCATCCTCAGACTGCAGATTACCTGCCATTGCAAAATGCTAGTAGGCTGGACTCATCCCTTGTGTTGAAAATAGAGTGTCCCTCAGAGACGGCTCACTTGGTAGTAGCTTTCTTTCTCCAGTATTAGGGGTGTCTTTCATAGATTCACATGCTTGAATATTCCCCGTCGTCGAAGTGGGAGTCACACAGTACATAAAATAGTAGTAAAATATATATATATAAATATATATACATATAGAAAAATTATATATAATTATACATATACATAAGAAATGTAATACATATAAAATATATATATATACAACGTAAAGTTAAAAGTACCATAGAACTGAAAGAAGGCCCATAGAAGCCTTAAAGGGAGAATTCACTTTAGTAACATATCATAGTCATTATAATAGTCCACATTCCAGCCAATCCGGCTACAGCACCCTCTAGAACCTTCTCCTCAGAAGCTCAAACCCTCAGATTTTCTACGGCACGTCGTGCTCTGCTCAGTTTCTTCAACTCTTTTGCTTATTTTACTCTCAAGATGTCTTCTACTAAGAAATCGTTATTTAGACCTTGTTCATCCTGTGGAAAGCTTCGCCTTTTTCATGAAGATCCTCACAGTAAGTGTATTTACTGTCTTTACCCGGACCATGAAGTTAAAAACTGCAAGTTTTGCAGGACCTTCTCCTCAAAGAATATAAAAGATAGAGAGGCCCGTCTCCTTCTGTGGCTACAGAAGTTGAAGACTTCAGAAGATCCTGTTTCTGACATGGAAAGCGTGTCTTCTTTCCACTCTAAAGCCTCTCTTAAGCGTGGGTCAGAGACTGAGGTGCCTTCTCCTTTCCTGCAGAGAAAGAGGCTCGTCGACGCTTCTAAATCTGTCTCCCCACGGGATTTGCCTGCCTCCACGCCTACGGAACCTAGTTCTCTGGCGTCGCAATCCCAAGCTGTGCCCTCGTCATCTAAAATGAGCGCCAACTCGTCGACGGGACCGTCGACGCGTCCGTCATCCGTCGACACCACTGTTCCGACGTTGACGACAACGTGTTCTATGTCTATGAGGACTTCGACGTCTACCTCGTCGTCAACGCTTCCAGAGGTGAGGCCTATTTCATCTATTCTCAAGATATCGTCGACGGCCGTTAAACCCGCCTCGTCGACGCCTGTGGCTAAGAAGTTTTCGTCGACAAGGACCTAGTCAACGCGCCCATCGTCAACGGCCACACCTTCGTCGACGGTCACATCCTCGTCGACGGCCAAGACCTTGTCGATGGCCAAGACCTCGTCGACGACCAGATCTTCGTTGACGGTGCCGTCTACGCTGACGATTCCAGATTCGTCGACAACTGCCTCGTTGACGCCGAAATCCATGTTGACGTCTTCTTTCTCGTCGACGGCTCCATCGACGGCATGCAAGACTACGTCGTGGAAAACAAAGGAATCTACTGCCTCGTCGACGGGATCGTCGACGGCACACCATTCATTTTGCCACTGCAACTACTTTCACAGTAGTCACAGCTTCAGTGTTCAAACGCCCAGTTCCACTGAGTCCTATAACTGATGTTTCTACTCTTCGGACGCAATTATTTGAATCGGCAGGAGATGATTCTGATGACGCTTCCTATGTAAATGATGTCTTTCGCCAGGCGTCCAGTCCATCCGAACTCAATATAAAGTGCCATGAAGATGATGAAGATTACGAGGAGGAGGGGTGTGCTCTCTTTGCTGTTCATGAGGCTCGCTATGCTGCTCCTTCTGAGGAACAAATGATTCAGATACCATCCTCATTGGTGTCCAACTTGCAGCATATGTTGGACGATTAGAATCGCAGATTCCCTCCTTCTGCGCCTATTTCTCCAACTCCTCTATATGTACCGCCAGCATCCGTCCATACAGAGACACCGCGTTCGCCGGTCCGTCCACAGCAGGATACTGATGATGATGCAGATGTGAACCAGGACACTGATCAGGAGGTAGATAAGGTCCTCACAGATTGGGATGATTATAGAGCACAAACACCATCTACGCCACCGACATCGCCTTTGCCTTCCCCGCCGGTGGACATTGGAAGCTTTCATAATCTAATGGTACCTGCTGCCAAACGTTTCCATTTAACCCTGAAGATGCAGCAAACTGATTGCTTCCTCTATGATTTCAAAGATCAACCCTCAAGCACACCCATCCCATCCCAATTATTGATTTTATTTGGGAGGAAGGTCTCAAACTTATGGCACGACCAAATTCCATCCCTGCTGTCTCGTCACGTCTGGCCAAAAAATACAAGACGCCTGCAGACTCTCCAGCATGCCTTGTTTCACACCCTAAGGCGGATTCCGTCATAACGCAGGCTGCCCAGAAACGTTTGAGAAATCCAGCCACTCCATTGACCTCTCCTCCGGACCAGAAAGGGCGCCGATTACTCCATCCCCAAAAAATTCACCACCATTGCTGCCACAACGGTCAGAGCGGCCAACTCCCTGGCCATTCTTGGAAGATATGACCGCCAGATGTGGTCTGAAATCGCAGCCCTGACTGAACAGCTCCCGGATTCTGTTCGAACCGAGGCCCGGACGATAGGTCAAGAAGGAGAGAAAATCTCTTCTGAGATTATTGACTGCGCTGTTGACATCTCTTCGACAGGGTTCAGACAGCTTGCTGGAGCTGCTGTTTTACGACGCCAGGGCTGGCTCAAATCTACGGCTTTTCGCCCTGAGGTGCAGGTGAGAATTCTTGACTTGCCATACGATGGTGATTCCCTGATTGGCAAGCATGTCGACGAGGCTCTGGAAGCCATTAAGAAGGACACAGATACAACTCGTGCCTTAGGGAACCTTCAGTACAGGAAGCGGCCTTTTCGAGGACCGCGTGGCAGAGGCAGTTCTTTGAATTTTCGTGGCTCCTCCCAATATCGCTCCTATGCCGACAACAAGCAAAGATACAGCTACCAATCCCAAAATCGTCAAGCCGATTCAAGACCCTATCGGAGAAAGAATAATTACAGGGGGGGAAACACCTCCAAAAAGCAGTGACTTCCCCAGCAACAAGTGTGCTCCGACTCTGAAGATTGGAGGTCGAATCTCCCACAACTTCTTAAATTGGTCTCTTATCACCTCGGATCGTTGGGTCCTAGACGTCATCTCGAAAGGACATGTTCCGAGTTTACAAAATTTCCACCCACCCGTCCACCTTCCGGTCCTCCACCACCTCATTTAAAAGATCTGTTGGCTCAAGTCAAGATCATGAGACAAAAAGGGGCTGTCAAAGTGGCTCCTCGAGCACAACAGGGCAGGGGCTTTTATTCTTGCTTCTTTTTAATCAAGAAAAAGTCAGGAGAGTGGCCCCCCATTCTGGACTTACGAGCCCTCAACAAATTCATCAAATCACAAACTTTCCGAATGTTGACTCTACTGGAAATTTTACAATACCTCAACCCCGGAGAGTTCCTCTCCACTATCGACCTCCAAGACGCATATTTTCATGTGCCAATACATCACAAACACAGGAAATATCTTCGCTTCACTGTCGGATCGAAGCACTTCCAGTTCAAAATACTGCCTTTCGGCCTTCAATCAGCGCCGAGAGTCTTCACAAAAATCATGGCTCCGGTCGTAGCTTTCCTTCGCCTACAAGGCATTCAATTTTACCCTTATCTGGACGATTGTCTAATAAAAGCACAGACACGTCGAACAGTAATACAGCATACTCAAACTTGCCTGTCACTTTTCCGCACTTTGGGCCTTTCTGTCAATCAGGAAAAGTCTCATCTTCGACCCTCACAACAGAGAATCTTTCTAGGAGCCTTAGTCGATTCTCGTCTGGCATAGGTGTTTGTATCACAGGAGCGACAACTCCGCATACTCAAGATGGTCGCTTTGTTAAAATCAAAAAAGTCAGTTTCTGTCCGGATCTTGAAATCTTTTCTGGGCATGGCCTCCTCTTGCATTCATCTGATTCCGCACTGCAGACTCCACATCAGAGTCATACAGGAGGAAGTGGACAAACAATGGAAGCAAGTCTCGGGGTCGTTCAATGGCAAACTCTACCTGACCCCCGCATTCAAACAGCTTTGGAATGGTGGGCTCACCTTTCAAATATCGCCGCAGGTCGGCCCTTCCGGGAAACAACTCCTACGCTTACCCTCACAACGGATGCTTCCTTGGAGGGTTGGGGGGCACACCTCAATGGACTGTCAGTCAAGGGCAAATGGACTGCATCTCAACACACATGGCATATCAATCGTCTAGAACTATTGGCCATCTTCCTTGCCCTGAAATCTTTCCGGATGCTGGTGGAAAGCCACTCGCTGCTGGTGCTGACAGACAACACCACCAGCATGCACTACCTCAACAAGCACGGCGGTACGAGGTCTCTTCTGCTTTCCAAGCTGGCACAAGAAATCTGAAATTGGGCGATTCAACACCAGTTCACCTGACTGCAGTTCCCGTGCCGGGCGTCTCCAACACTCTTGCCGACTGTCTCAGCAGGTCTCTGGCGGACAATCACGAGTGGGAACTCCACCAATCCACTCTGGATTACATCTTTCGCCAGTGGGGTTATCCACAGATGGATCTGTTTGCGACCCCAACCAACCGCAAATGCCTACGCTTTGCAAGTAGGCATCCCCACAGAGATTCGAGCGGGAATGCGTTTTCGATAAATTGGTAGAGCGAATTCGTCTACGCTTTTCCCCCGCTCCCTCTCGTTCCGCGCCTGCTGCACAGGATGAAGCTTCAACCATGCCATGTCCTACTGATTACGCCCGGGTGGCCAATTCGCCCGTGTTGTCTCAGTCCGATCCGATACCTCTTCGCCCTCTGCCTCACCTGCTCACCATGAACGAGGGGCGGATTTGCCATCCAGATCCGGCATATCTCCAACTACATGCTTGGAACCTGAACACAATGAGTTTGCAGGTCTGAATATCACTCCGGAGTGCAAGAAGGTGCTGGCTCATGCACGTGCTCCTTTCACCATCAAAACATATCATTTGAAATGGAAGCGTTTTTGTGTCTGGTGTCGCAAGGAAGCTCTTGATCCACTGCACGCCAAGCCGGAGCAATTCCTACCTTTTTTCTTATCTCTAGCAAAGTCAGGACTTTCTCATTCCACTCTTAAAGTCTTTCTGGCAGCGATTTCCCACTTTCGGCATGATGGCACCACCTCTCTGTATTCCTCTCGGATCATTCAACAGTTCTTCAGAGGCTTTTTTTAATGTATCCACCCATATGTCGTCCGCCGCCTTCTTGGCGCCTGAATCTGGTTTTATCTCAGCTCCTCCTACCTCCTTTGAGCCCATCCATTCAGCGGACTTAAAATTCCTCACATGGAAGGTGGCTCTTCTACTCGCGCTTACGTCATCAAGGCGAGTAAGTGACATCCAAGCATTCACAATACAACTCTTCAATTCTCTAAAGACACTGTGACTTTACGGACAAATCCGAAATTCATTCCCAAAGATCCTTTGGATTTCCATCTGAATGAGCCTGTCATTCTCAGAACTTTCTTCCCCAACCCTCAGTCTCCTGCTGAGCGTTCTCTCCATTCCTTGGATTTACAACGTTGCCTGAAATTCTACATCCAGCGCACCGCTCCTTTTCGGAAATCAGACCAGCTCTTTGTAGCCTATGGCTGAGTTTGTAAGGGACAGGCAGTCACTAAACGATCTATTACTAGATGGATTTCTTCTGCCATTTCTTTCTGCCATTGCTGGGCCGGAAAGCCTCTCTCTGCTCCGGTGCGAGCACACTCGACAAAGGCTGTGGCATCATCTACCGCCCTCTTTGCCGGAGTGCCTCTGCGCCAGATCTGCAGAGCTGCAACGTGGTCGAGCAGAAACACGTTTACGAGGCACTACTGTCTGGAGTCAGCGGACGCTGCAGATGCTGCTGTGGGCCAAGCTGTGTTGCGAAATCTTTTTAACGAAGGTGAGCCTCTGTTGCTTCCCGCCTCCTGTCATAAAAGGTTTTGCCATATGTCTAAATGTATGCTATATAACTCATATTGTAGTTGTACTTACTTGGTTTTGAAATGCCTTTTATGACTCGTATATTACTTTACTGCTTTCTATTCTTATTCAAGCATGTGAATCTATGAAAGACACCCCTAATACAAAGCAAAACCTGTATACTTTCCCAATGTCTCTACCTGATAGAGAGTAGAAAACCTTGGAAGCAGGAGCCTACATACGATTCTCAGCACTTAGTTTAGCTCTAATAATGATGAATGCTGCTTGCCATACGTGCCCATGCTTAGTGGAACATGGCGGTCCTAGTGGTACCAAATCTACCAGACCACCTTAAGGACTACTCTGCAGAGGTAGTGAAAGAAGCCAAGATGCTTCATAATGGCAGGCCTAGATAGCTAGGGTCTTGGGTTCTTCAGTAGTCATGAAAAGGCATTCATAGCTTAGGTTGACTGTGTTTTTTGCTGATGTAAAGGTGACTCTAAAGGATATACCTTTTGATGGGACACACAGGTTAGGAGACCAAGCTGATTCAGCCTTAGAGAGGTTCAAGGCTGGTAGAGCAACCGCTCGATTATTGGATTTTCAATCTTAAGCCTGGGATCATAGGCAGTATTGAAAATTTCATAACCTCTCTAAGGTGTTCACCTTTTGACGGTGACAGCCCTCCCACCCTTCCCAAAAGCCAAATCTTTTTCAACTGTATAAGAGCACAGGCAAAAGAAAAGTTCATAAAGCCCTGCAACTCTCCTCTTACTCCTTGTTCTCCCCTGCACCACCCATAAATCTGTTTTAGCTTAGAAGGAGTAATTTGTGGCTATTTGAAGAGAATAGGTCTTCCTTTTTGCAGCCTGGATGTCCATAACTTTAGACTAATGGCTAAGAGGGTATTCCCTACCCTTCCAACAAACTCCTTCCTAGGCCCTTCAGTCTCAGTCCCTTCAGTCTGAGGATCACTTGCGGATGCTGCCGCATGAAGTGGTGGCCTTGCTGCAGTAGGGAGCAGTGGAATTAGTCCCATAGAAGGAACGGGGCAGGGGTGTGTTCCTGGTACATCCCGGTCACCAAGAAGGATGGCAGTCTGCGACCAATCCTAGACATCTGGCTCTTGAATTGTGCGAGGACATGATCAAGGTGCTGTCCCTATCTCACTGCCTTTCGGCGCAAAAGGCGAAAGACTGGTTGGTGTCCCTCCACTTGCAGGACATGTTTGTTCACATACTGATCTTGCAGTTGCATTATAGGTACCTACTGCTCATGGTAAAAATGGGGGGGGGGCTCTAATTGGCAGAGGAATGCACCTCTGTCCAAGTAGGGACTGTAGGAAGCTGGCTCTGTATATACTCTACCAAAATGAGGTATAGTGTGCACAGAGCCCAGTGGAACCCCAAAGGTAGGCAGAGATGAAAGTAGGTAGCACCTTACTCTCTATTTGTGGTGGTGTGGGCGAGCAGTAATGCTTTATCAGAGGGTATCGTTAAGCATTTGTTGTACACACTCAGGCAAGAAATGATGTCACACACTCAAAGACTGAACTCAGACCAATTTGTTTGCATCAAAAATATTATTTAGTTATTTTATTTCTAGAACCAAGCCAGCAAAATCCTATGCAGTGATTTACAGTTGAATTCAGTTTCAAATGCATTTGTTTGAATTACAGGTAAGTCAACAGTTTGAAATTACTTTTCAATTACTTTACATATTACTGTGAATGTTACTGTTTAGATTGTGATATGCCTAGATATCACACTGAGACATTTCTTAGACTAAAGGTAAGTAATTCACTTTTAATACATTTGCAGTTTTTCAATGTTTCATACAAACCAACTCCACACTTAAAATAATTTTTAAGAAAAATCAGCCAATGCAATCCTATGGAAGGAAATGAAGTTAACAGTTTGCAGGTAAGTATTTATTTGTGGGAGTTTGTATTCTGGGGTTAGAACCAGGGTTACCCAGGGTCGAGGATGCACTCTCAGAACACCCTAAGCGGCACTAGGGCGGCTGAATGTAGAGTGTTGAGGTCCAATGTTATCCAATAGGGGGCCTCCAGTTGGTGGCTGCTCACGAACACGGCTGGAATGCCAGAAACCGGTCCTCAGACGCTTGTTTCCGGTCCAGGGAAGGCATGGCTTGGCAGTTCGGGCTGGACTGTTCCCATGAGGCACAGGGTCAGACTGATTTGCATATAGCCATGTCTGACCTGGGGTAGCAGAGTGGGCTAAAGAACGGTGATGGATTAAACCCAGATCTTTTGACTGGGTGTGAGTGTTTGATTGGTTCAGATGCTCCAACCTTTACCACCCCCTTTTGTACCGCTTTTGGCCGCCATAAGTGTGGCAGGGTATGCTCAGACGTGAGTCCCACTGCTCACTTTGCCACTGGATTCAAGCAAGCCGGGCTGAAGACCGCTGGAATGCCAGAAACCGGTCCTCAGAAGCTTGTTTCCGGTCCAGGGAAGGCATGGCTTGGCAGTTTGGGCTGGACTGTTCCCATGAGGCACAGGGTCAGACTGATTTGCATATAGCCATGTCTGAACTGGGGTGGCAGAGTGGGCTAAAGAACGGTGATGGATTAAACCCAGATCTTTTGACTGGGTGTGAGTGTTTGATTGGTTCAGATGCTCCAACCATTACCACCCCCTTTTGTACTGCTCACGAACAGGACAAGGCGACTTTTGGCACAGGATCTCTGGTAACTGCAGACAGGCCTGTACGGCTGGGGCCAAGACAGTTCTCTGCATTCTCCTCTGCTGGGCCTCTTTCTTTTGACCTTCTTATTCGTAGGTTGCGGGAATCTCCCTTCTTGGTATTGGGCTGCCCCCTAAATACATTTTTTAAGGGGCGTTTTAGGGAACTCTAGGTCAGTAGCCAATGGGCTACTGACATTAGGGTGATTACACCCTTGGTGTGCTCACCCCACTTGGGGGCGTGGGAATAATCCCTACTCCTATTTGGAGAGTGCCTGCCATCTGCAAGATGGCGGGCCTTGAAAAGTGGGCTTCACCTCGCTTTCCCACCTGAGGGGTGGGGTTGGTAGAGGTGGGCACACCTTCTGGGCTGTGCTAATATTTTCCTGCCTGTCTTCCCACCGAAAAGGAGGGGAGACAGGGAGAGAGGCTGGGGGTCGCGTTACAAAGGCAGCAGGGCTTTTGATGCTCCCCTGCCACAGATGGCTCTTCCTGCCCTGGATGGAAGTGTGACCACCTCCACCCTGGCAAGGCTTTGTTTCTGGGCTTAGGGAGGGAAGGCTCCCACCCGATGGTCAAGAAACATGTCTTGTGGTGGCTGGCTGCTGTGTAACAGTCAGGGAACCCAACATAGGGCTGGTCGTTTTTCTGGGGGCATCTCTAAGATGCCCTCTAAGTGCATTTTTCATGAAATTCCACATTAGCATCAGTGTGGGTTTAATGTAATGACTAACTCCCAGCACCATATATTCTTAATGGCATTACTGCACTTACAATGTTTAAGAATTGGTCTAGACTCGTTAGGGGTACGAGGGCTCATGCACCTGTACCCTTACTACTGGTATAGTGCACCCAGCTAGAGGGGTGGCTGATCTATGCCAGGGCAGTGGGTTGTAGGCATGGCACACAGGGATGTGCCATGTCGACTCTTCCCTTTGTTCTGCACCAAAACACGCTTCCTGCAATTGCACTGTGTGTGCATGTGTAAAGGTACAGGGCATCTAAGGGTGGCAAAATAAGTACTGCAGCCTTTAGAGGCTTTCCCTGGCCACAGGGCCCTTGAAATATGGTAAATTTTACAAGGGACTGACATGTGGCCAGAGAGGTGCCAATTGGGGGTACAAGGTACACTTTTGGGAAAGAACATAGTCCCTGGGAACCTGATTGGCAGGAAATCAGGGCACATCAAGTCAAAGTGCATCAGTAGTTTGGCAAAAAATGTGGGGCAGGGGGGTTACTGCAACAGAGACCCAGCTTCCTACAGGTACCCTTGCTTCAAGTCAGGCTAAGGGGGATACTCACTTTAGATAACCCCTGCTCACCCCCTTGGTAACTTGGCACGAGCAGACAGGTTTATCCCAAAGTCAATATGTAAAGTAAGTGTGCTCAATAAATCCATAGCACAGCGCCGACTGCGAGGTGTGCGGCGTCGGGCATGGAGTCACACGGACACCCAAACAAACATTACATTTGGATTATAAAGTCTATGACGATGCACAGTACCAGGGAGGTGAGGCGTCGGTGCTGATGTTGAGTCTGGCTCCCTGGCTGCCACAGGGGAGCAGAGGTATTGTGACTGCAAGGAGGCGATGTGTTGAGTCTAGGACAGGGGAAGTCAGTTGCTTCAGCGGTTAGGCGCCAGTTCCGATGACCGTGTGAGTCGGTAAGTTCGTGGGGTTACCCTCAGCAGTAATCGGTGCCGCGACAACAGGATGCAGGCGCTGGCGCTGGTGATGATCAAGTCGGTGCAAGCGCTGGTGTCAGGAAATGCAGATAACTGCAGACGTCAAAGGGCATCGAAGCTGCAGTGTAGGCCGAGCGGTGCATCGTGCACTCCTCGAGCGGTGCCCCTGGCCTCGATACACGTTGCGGAGTCACAGAGGCATCAATGATGGCGTCAGAGACAGGTTTTCTTGCTTCTCTCAAGTTGCTTCCATCTACCAAAAGCAGGAACAACCTCCAGAGGCCCAACACTGGAATAGGCTCATCCTGACAGGTCAGAACTCTAAGCAATAGAATTCAAGGGACCTGAGGGAGAAGTCTTTGTGTCCCTGAGACTTCAGAAGAGGAGGCCAGCACACACAGGCCCTTACACTCTGTCTCAAAGATAGCTAGTCGCCAGTGGATATAATGATTACAGTGCCTTGCCTTTCGTCTGGTCTCCCCCATTGTTTTGGTTGTATGCTTCTCTCTTTATTTTACACTGGCTGCAGAATGTGGGTTCTTGTATTCACTACACAGTCGGACAAACTGCAGTGTGTGACCTCACTGCTACTCTGCCCTATTCATCTGGGTACAGATCCCAGTCTGTCAGCTCTTTCCACCTGTAACTTTATTTGCAGAATTTGACCTCTGCCAGTGCTTGATTTGGAAAATAATAAGTGCCGGACCCAAAGGTGTGCTCAGAAGTCTTCAACAGGCGCTACAAATATCGGGAGTGCCAAATACCAAGGCTGGGTAGTCTTGATTCCCCCTAATGCCTCCTTAATTCACCACTAGACACTTCCTTTCTCTTTTTCGAACTTTTGTAGGTTCTTTTTCAATCCCTGCTTTCTCCCTTTGTCACTGTTTTTCCATACTTCTCTTACTCCGTCTTTTCCCCTTGTGTTGGTTTCTCTCTTGCTTTGAATCAAAGTCTGAGTCCCATCCTATTTCCTGACTCTCTGGGCCTCTATTTTGTCACAGATGCTGCAGAGAATTCCCTCTCTCAGCCTCTCTTTCTCACACTGCATAAAGAGATTGGATTCTCTAATCTCCTTTCACTCACAGAAGGCAAAGAAATTGGTCTCTCTAGGCCACGTCTGTAACCTGTATTCTGCAGAGTGTGGCCCTTTAACATAGCTTCAGTTGCACTTAACATTTCAGTGGAGTTTGCAATCAATCTTCCTAAATGCTTGGAAGAGGTATGGTCTAGTCCCTCTTCTCGGCAATCCAGTTCTAAAATTCTTTGGCACTATAGAAATGGTCAAAGAACACTTAGGTAGTCATTTTGGCCTGCCATTGGGCATGAAACCGACAGTGACCCTTGAAGAAACTTGAACACTTGAGAAGTGATGTGGAATGGTGACAGAAACAGGAAGTGGAGTTAAGTGGTTCTCATCTGGGGTATTTACCTGCAGGAAAGTTGCTTTTTTCTTATGGTGAAATGAATTTTAAAAAATCTGCTTTCCTCTGCTTCTAACACTGTGATACTGAAAATGTGTCCAGTCAGGACAAATGGAATACTATTGAAACCACCAGCGGGTGCACCAGGAATGTAAAATGCAGATATGAATCTGGAAAAATGAGTTGTTGATTGTGAAAGCTAGTGAGCCATGAAGCAACAAAATCTGTAGAAGCTTTTTGGTTTGAATGTATGATGTCTACTTTTTGTTGTGTCCCCAGCCTCACCGTTTTTCTTCTCTTGACCTTTTGCTGTCACCGCCATTATTTTTTTCTGTATTGTTTTTCTTTCGTATCTCGATCTTTCACTTTGATTCTCACAACAACATGTATTTTTGTAACTTATGTTTCTCTCATTTGCCTTTCCTCACTTATATATTTTCCTGCCTTCATAGTTTATTGTCACTGTCTTGCTCTACATTCCCTGCCTTTCATTACGTCATACTTACTTCCCTTCTTATATTTCATGGTATCCACCACATTCTTCTGTCCTTATATTCATTTTTGCCTTCTGTTTCTCTGCAGGCTATTACTTTTCCATCCCCTTGCACAATCTTACCTCCATATTCCTTCTTCTGTATTTATCTGTCCTTCATTTAGCCCTCCTAACCTGTTGCCTTCCCTTTCTCCTTTCTCTCATTTTAGCCCTTCAGGCTCCATATTCACTGTTTGCAATTCACTTGCCTCTTTTCATACAACCACTTTCCTTACACTCTTCTTTATTATTCAGGCATGCCTTCTGTTTCGTCTCCTTTCTTCCTTTATTTCTAAAACCTGTTCCTTTTCACTCTTGCCACTGCCTGTTCATCTTTCATCCTGCTTCTCTCTCCCAATGTAATTGTTTTAACCTGTCTTAATTATTTCACTGCTTTTTGCAGTTTATTCTGTTTTTCATTTCCTCCCTTTGCTCATGATGTCACCTTCCACTTTTCCATGGCTGTCCATTACTTATCTTGTTCTCCCTCGGTCCCTGCTCTTTGTGTCTTCATCCTGCGTTTTCTATTTCTTTCTTAGTATAGCCTCTTCATGGTCCTTGCTCCTCCAGTTGTCCGGCTCACCATTACCTCTCTCTCTCTCTCTCTCTTACTTCCAGCTAGTAGCTGGCAGTGTTGTGATGGCGTTTGAAGAGGTTTGTCCGGAGCGCATCGACCTCATCCATAAGAACTATCGGAAGCTGTGTAACCTGCTCATTGACGTGGAGGAGTGGGGGCAGGTGGTGATCATCAACATGCTGACCCGCTATGCTCGCACACAGTTCCTCAATCCCAACCAGAACGTGAGTAGTAATTGTGATTCTGCAAACTATTCAGGGACAGTCTGCCTCGTATACAAGGCCATCTGACATGACAAGCTGAAGACCAAAACCATCCTGATGACATTGGCACAGACATCAGGGGATTGAGAGTTTTGATTTTTTTTTAAAGCACTTCTTTTACATATTTTGAGTGTTGGTGAAACATCATCAAATATCACTTCACTAGTCACTGGACCCTGCAATCCAGTGCAGGAATATCTTTACGAAGAGAACCCTGAGAAAAGATTCAATGGCACTAATGATGAATACACCAATGATGCAAAGCTGTGCTTGCCTGAACTGAGAAGATATCACGCTACCTGATGGATCCTGACCCTCAGTGCTGCCTGCGCTTCTGTTTCTGGACAAGTTGGTGTCAGTGATTGTCGGGAGAGCAGCAGTCAGGCATAGTTTTTGCCAGAGTAGTTCCTGGTCCACAATTGTCATGTCTTCGACTTTTCTTTGTCCTTCTTCTCCAAACAGACGTATCTGTTCCTGGTGACAGGGAGCCACTTATGTGCTAAATTTAGGAGTGTTAAGAGGAGAGAAGGGTGGCAGCTAATGGGCTCCTTACCCCTATATGACCACTTTATGTGGGGAATGGGCATAACGCTATCCCAGAGTACCAACTTCCACCAAAAACAAGATAGTGGCACCCTTCTTTCAGGGAGCACATCAGGTAGCCCACCTTACGGGTGTGACTAGCCTGGAGGTGCAACACGCTTTCTTGCATAGCTAATTACCTCCCTGTCCTGATGCCAAACGGGCCTCAGGGCAAGGGGTGACGTCTCTGAGGTCTGGGAGAAGAAATGGTTGCATATCAAAAGCAGCTGGGGCTTTGAAGCCCCTGGCTTAGATATGCTAAATCACTATCCATCCTGCTGGTGGAGGCGTGAACACCTTTCTCAGGAGCAGGCATTCTTTCTGACCCTTTATGACAAGGTGTTTGATACCAAAAACATGGGTTTCAGTAAAGCTATCGTGTAGCTGGGAAACTCATACTGACCAGTGCACAGAGCATAAACGTAAGATGACTAGTTATTGAACTAGACAGCACAGGGGCTTAGATGCTCATGCAGATATGCCCTCACATGTAATATAATGCACGCTGCCTTAGGGCTACAAGGCCTGCTGTAGGGGTGACTTGCATATAGTAGATGAGGTGAGTTGGGTATGGCACACAGTGAGTGTGCCATGTCGTGTTTTTGCTCATGGTTTGCACCATGTCACGCAGTCTGCAATGGCAGCCCACATGCAATTTGTAATGGGGCCCTTAGGGTGGCATAATGCATGCTGCAGTCCTTAGGGACCCTCTTAGTACCTAAGCCCTAGGTACCAGGGGTTCCGTTTACTAGGGGCATATTGGGCTGCTAAAGTTTTGCTAATTGGGGTACAAATGACCAGTTACTTTGTTTTAGGGAAAGATCATTGGCACTGGAGCCTAGTTAGCTTGCTTCAGTGCACTGTCCGAGACAAAAACCAGCACCTAGTAGTTCTAATGGGGGCAAAAAGTGGAGGGACAAATGCAGTTTCCTACAGCTGCACAATAATCAAGTTGTTTTGATGAGGCAGCAGAGGAAGTTTTGTTAAGGCTTGTCTCACTCTGGCAAACATAGTTTTAGGCATGAATGCATCTGTAGAGGTAGCATTTTGATTTTGAATTATCACTTTTGAGGGGGGCTTAGATTATCTTGATCTCTTTGCCAATGGTGACTGTTATTGCTTATGTTTGATAGTTGTCACGAGTGCTGCCATGTCATGTACTGCATAAGAGTCTTGATCATTGTGCTTTGCTTTGATGGCACTCTGACAAAGTTCTTCCAATGTACTATTTCTTAAATATTATCCTGAGGTGCAGTATCTCTAACTAGTCTTTCTGTGGGGGCTTCTATAGGTTTGCCACGTGTCACTGTAAATAGAAGAATCCATTATTATTCCAGCTTAGTGATCCCACGGACTGTGTGGTCTGTGTCCTCCATCCTAAACTGCAGTATGCCTACCTATTGCATGCAGCATGATGATCACATAGACATAGTCCTGCCTATGCTCCTGAATCCAAAACAGCAGTACTATCACTGAATATTCAAGTCCTGCAACCTCACTCGTGCCTCATTGCTAATGTGCAGTACCTCTGACTATCCCATCACATAGAGCTCTACTAATGTACTACAGTTGTGAATTTCAGTATTCCCACTTACTGCAGCTCTGGATCTCTCTCTTTCTCTCTCGCTCTCGTACTCTCTCTCTCTTTCTCTCTCTCTCTCGCTCTGTCTTTCTCTCTCTCTCTCTCATGCACACACATACTCACACACACACACACACACACACACACACACACTCTCTCTACACCGTCGTACTTGGATCATGCCACTTTCTTGTCCTTTCTCTTCTGTCTGTCTGTAGATTTATTAATATGTAGTCTCCCGAGGTTGCCAGTCTTTCCTCATCTTGGATTGCCTCTCTATGCAGGAATCTCTTTTGGAAGAGAACCCTGAGAAAACCTTCTATGGCTCAGATGATGAAGACACCAAGGACGAGAAAGCTGAAAATGCCTCAGCTGTGAAACAAGCACCCTACGTGATGGATCCTGATCATAGGTTGCTGCTGCGCAACACGAAGCCCCTTCTCCAGAGTAGAAATGCTGCGGTGAGACACGTTCTGCTTGTACACTCTTTTGACAGGTTTCGACTGGGTTAACACAGTTATTTCTGCATATTACTAGGTATGAAACTTTTAACAGTTTGTGAGAAGTGGTAGCTTATAATAACCCAGCCCCCAATTATTGTTTTGTGTTACATATTTCTCAGTATTATTGCTTTTTCCACATACCTTTTTCCCTTTAAGATACTCTTGTGGCGTGGGGGAGAAGCAGACCAGGATAACTTGAGTATGTTGTTAACTGGGTTGAGGTTTTATTAACAAACTGTTCAAAAACCGGGGTTTAGGGGACTAAGAATCCAATCTCAACCAAGGGATTCGGGAGTGAGAGTTCGGTATTCGAAGCACGGGATTATGGGACCTGAAGTCCAGAACTTCTACAAATGGTTGAGAGAGGGACTGATAATCTAGTCCATCACGCAAGGGCTTCTGGGAGTCGTAGTCCGGTTCCCTGCTTCTTCTCTGTCCGGGTGGCGTGGACGCTGATGGGCGGCTGTGCTCCCACTCTTATGGTTGGTAAATCGCCTCGTTTGGTGGAGAGGGCCATGGGAAAAGAAAAAAACAAGAAAGCTGGTAAGGGGGTGGGAGTTTCTCCTTCTAATAGTGTCGCGGGAGCAAGGGAAGTACAAGGGAATATCACCACTCCTTCACCAGTGTTTCGCAAGCGCTCCGAATATGCGTGCAGGCTGGGCGGTTTCCATAACCAAGAGCTCTCTCCCTTTACAACCCCGCCCTTGAGTGCATTAAAGCCAGGCCTCAGTACCAACCCCAAGCGTCCCCGTACCTTGTTCAGCCATGTCCCTCCTGGGCCTTGGCTGGAGTCTCTGCGTTGCCAGGTAGGGTCTGGCTTCCCGTCTGTTCCTCCTTCGGCTGTCTCCCACTTGTCCTTCTCCACGACGGCGGGTGCTTCCTCTTCCTTGGGTCCGGAAAGTCCTGCGTTGCTCCGCAGGGTTACTTCGAAGGTCCTCACGAGCGTCTCCTCCTCCCTTGCTACACGAGGCGGTCCCAATGAACGACCTCTTCCTCTGGCGTCTTCCGTCTTGAAGCGCTGGGGGTCATGTGACTCCATCACATGACTTGACAGGACGGGGGAATGAAAGAAATAGCAGTCCCCGGGTACGTGCTGAAAACATAGAAGGGAAGAGGGAGGACGATGAGGGAAAAAATGTTCCGTCAGGTCTTCTAAGGACAGCGCGTCGTCACAACTCTTCAACTCTTTCATAACTTCTGTGAGTTAAAGGTGTTTTTGAATGCTCTTCCGTTTACTTTATTTGTTAAACTACAGGTTTATTCTCATTTTGTTGTTGAACTATAGAATTGTTTTCACTACAAATTATGGTAAAGTTCTTAAATTATTTCCTCCACTTAACAGATAGCTTTATGTTTTTATTTACCTTATTTATTCATCCAGCTTCAATGAAAACATAGACAATTCTTTTAAAAATAGTGGAGACCAGTTATGCTAAATTAGAGGAACCAATCTACGAAGTACTGGGATGCCCTCCTAAACACAGAAGAATCTGGGTGATGGGGTGGTCTTTCTATAACTTACTTAACCATTGATGTATCGTATTGTAATCTCCTATGATATCCTAATGTTTCTGTGAATGGGACTGCACTGTGTGCTTGATTTGTTTATCTATTTTGTTTTGGTTTCTACAATAACATTAATAAAATGTTGTTCTCAAAATAATAGTGGAGTCTAATGAGAGATATAATGAAGTCTTTAATGGTCCAGTGGTGGGACATGATCACAGGGGATCTGAGTCTGTAAACTTGTACTTATTCTCCTTGAGAATAAGAGAAAGGATGGCAGGGGATTTGAAGGCAGAAAGTAATTTAATTCCTGGAATTCTAAGAAAGAATCATTAGCTGTGCAGAGAAGGTACAGTCTCTTGCTATCTCAAAATGGGGCTCTATTCAATCAGACTCTGTGACTGATTTAGCCCACAACTCCTCGTTCTGACGGCCTGCTGCTCTTTTCTTTGCTATGGATAGAATCGCCAAAATGATGGTAAAGATGTAATGATTTAGGTCTTAGGAGTGTTGGGAAATTAGTAGATTGGCAGCCAGCAGGTTTGCAGAAAGGCAATGCCACAGAGTAATAGAAGTACTCCAGCAGGCATTGCAACTCTGATTCAGATTTATTTCAAGATGTGGATTTTAGAATAAATAGCCTTTGGGTTATACCATGGGAGGAATTGAGCATTGCAATGAAATTGTTGTGGATTAGGAATGGCGTTGACAGTTGGGACTTAACTTCAATTTCATAAAATAAAACATGATTTTCCTGAATTCCAGGATTTTGTTCGGGCCCTAGGGCATGTGTTTCATACTGCTATCCTGAGAAATAATGGACACTTTCTACCCGTGCAAGGTGTGACAACCTGACCACTTGAACTAGTCCCACAGCACTGTCTTGGAAAATAAAAAACAATTTTACCTTAAGGTATCGTTGGTTCACTCTTGGTAACGTGGCAAGAGCAAAAAGGCTATACGGTACTGCAAGGTATGCATTGCAAAACAACCCCATAAGAATCCCAAGAGAGTGAAATTGTTGTCAGACCTGTTTAATTAGATACCTCTTCCTGTCTAATAGTGTTTGAGTTGCATGAATAAGGTTTGAATTGTCATTTGTAAAGAACCCGAAAAGCTGATGAGTAGAGTTACAGAAGCCATGAAGATATATTTTCCAGGCCTCTCTCCATTGCAACTAGATTAGCAATGCTCCTACCCCAAAGATACGCCATTGATGAGCTCTACACCGTCGACTCAGAACCCCCCAACAAACACTGCCACCGTGCCGGCCCATACCCCACGGTAGGACCTTTCACCTGCACCCATTGTCACTACACCTGCCACTGCACAAACACCAGCCCACTGACCAGCCCCACCCCTCACACACCACAGACACTACCTGAGCATAAACACCAACTCTCATGTGCCCTTCTCAACACACGCTCACTATGCAAGCATTATAGGACCTCATCGCCACCCTTGCATCGTCTTCCTCACTGAGACCTGGCTCTACCTCACATCTGCCCCAGCATTGCCACAGTGATCCCCGACAGATATAAGCAACAACAAGCCAGAAGGATAAACAACCATCATCCACAAAGAGACTATACAGTGTACCACCACCACCGACAATACCCCCACCCCCGTGGGACATCTCAACTTCAAGCTCCACATGGATTACAAGACAACCAACAGAGGCACCCTTGCATCCCGACCCCCAGGCCCATGCTCCAGCTTCTGCAGTACCATTGCAGACTTCATTGCACCCCTAGCCTTGGACTCCAAAGACTACATCTGTGTTGGGGTCGTCAATGTGGAAATTTAGTTTGCCAAACCTTGGCGACCTACATTTCTACATTGACGACCCCAATGAGACAAAAAAGTTGCGTGCCTCCTCGACAGTATGAGCAGCCTCAGATTAATCCAGACCATCCATGACCCTACACACACCGCAGGAGTCATGCTAGACCCAATTTTCACCTCTAGCAACTGCATCAAATACAGACATGTCACAGAACTCACATGGACCTATCATTCCATCGTCCACTTCAGCATCTCCAGCCCCTGCATCGTCACTTTCAATGACCACTTTCAATGACCAATGCCCTCACCGGAGGTGGAACAAAATCTCAGAGACCAGCTGGGCGAACACCCTCAACACCTCCAACCCTGCGACCCTGCAACCATCACCAACTTCCAACAGGGAGTGAAAAACATCAACGCCTGGTTCACCAATTGTGAAGACACCATTGTTTCCATCAAGAGCAAAATCCAGAGAAAACTCTCCAAAATGGCCGGCTGGTACTCCCAAGAACTCAGAACAGTTAAACAAGACAGTAAGCAATTGGAGAGGAGATGCCGCACCAGCAAGGAAAGTACACCTTCGACAGGGAAGCCTACAAGACCTCCCCCAACCTCTATCACCACCTGCTGATGGCAACAAAGAAGACCGCTCTTTCCGAATGCATTGAAGCCAGTGCAACAACACCAAGGAATCGTTCAACATTGTTAAAGAATTCTCCAACCCGGCTGCCAGTGAAAACAACATCATACCCTCACAGAAGCTGTGCAACAACATCCCTCATTTCTTCCATAACAAGATCGTGACTATATACAAAAACGTCTAACCTCAACCCCACCTATGGACTTCCTCAACCGATAGGCCACAACCGTAACTGACAGGAACCACACAGTGACCACCTGGAACATCATCTAAACTCGGGACACTGTCTGCACCATGAAATCTATCTGCTCGAATGCTCCCACAGACCCATGCCCGCACCACATCTTCAACCTCAGAAACCAAAGGCTCGCCCAGAAACTCACCACCCTACTCAACACCCATCACCACTGCAGCATTTCTAGATGCCTGGAAATATGACAAAGTCAGACCACTGACACTGACCCCTGCGAACTCAAAAACTAGTGGCCAATCTCCCTGCTCCTGTTCCCAGAAATGGTACTGCAAAAGATCAATAATCAACTCTTGACACACCTGGAGCAGAACCACTACTCAACACCTCCCAATCTGACTTCCGCAGCTATCACAGCACTGAAACCACCCTTATCGCAGTCAATGATGACATCCGAACCCTCCTTGACCGAGGAGAACCAGCAGCTTTGATCCTCATCCTGCAGCCTTTAACACCATATACCACTACACACTGATCGAAAGGCTCCACCACATCGGCATCCAAGGGGAAGCGCTCAGATGGATCACCTCCTTCAGAGAAGGCTACCAGAGGATCCACCAGCCACCTTTCACCTCTGAACCCAAGGAGTTCACTTGCGGTGTCCCCCAGGGCTCATCCCTTCAGCCCCTTACTCTTTAACGCATATATGACCCGCTGGCCAACATCGTCAGATCCCACGGTCTCAACATAATTTCCAATGTAGATGACACCCAACTCATCCTCTCACTCAGCAACGACTCCAAGACCGCCCAAACCGACTTCCACAGATGCATGACAAATGTCACTGATTGGATGAAGAACAACTGCTGGCAGCGGAACACAGACTAGACGGACATACTGAGCTTTGACAACAGCAGCAACACATGGAACGACTCCTGGTGGCCATCAGACCACCCATTCCCTCCAACTATGCCACAAACCTCGGAATCATCATTGACAACAAGCTCACCATGAAATCACAAAAATATTTACAACAAGGGGTGGTGAGGGACAGAGTCTCTGAATTAAGCAGAAAGCTCTCACCCAGTCAAGAGATCAGGGCTAGATCCAACACCGTTTTTTAGCTCACTGCACCATCCCAGTTTCAGAACCTGGCTGTATGCAAATTAGTCTGTTCCTGTCCCAGTGCATGATGGGAACAGGGCAAACCAAACTACAAAAGCCAATTCTTACACTGGGAAGGAAACAAGCTCCCGGGGACCGGTTTCTGGCATTACAGCCGTCTTCGGCCCGGTTTGCTTGAATCCTGATGGTGCAATGAGCAAGGGTCTCACACCTGAGAATACCCTTCCACGCTTAGGGTGGACAAAAATATTTACAACAAGGGGTGGTGAGGGACAGAGTCTCTGAATTAAGCAGAAAGCTCTCACCCAGTCAAGAGATCAGGGCTAGATCCAACACCGTTTTTTAGCTCACTGCACCATCCCAGTTTCAGAACCTGGCTGTATGCAAATTAGTCTGTTCCTGTCCCAGTGCATGATGGGAACAGGGCAAACCAAACTACAAAAGCCAATTCTTACACTGGGAAGGAAACAAGCTCCCGGGGACCGGTTTCTGGCATTACAGCCGTCTTCGGCCCGGTTTGCTTGAATCCTGATGGTGCAATGAGCAAGGGTCTCACACCTGAGAATACCCTTCCACGCTTAGGGTGGACAAAAATATTTACAACAAGGGGTGGTGAGGGACAGAGTCTCTGAATTAAGCAGAAAGCTCTCACCCAGTCAAGAGATCAGGGCTAGATCCAACACCGTTTTTTAGCTCACTGCACCATCCCAGTTTCAGAACCTGGCTGTATGCAAATTAGTCTGTTCCTGTCCCAGTGCATGATGGGAACAGGGCAAACCAAACTACAAAAGCCAATTCTTACACTGGGAAGGAAACAAGCTCCCGGGGACCGGTTTCTGGCATTACAGCCGTCTTCGTGGTCTGCTTGATTCAGACACTCTGTTCATCACCACCCCCCTTTTCTGTATCAATTTTGGCCACTATAGGTGTGGCAGGGTATACTCAGACATGAGTCCCTTTCTCACTGCTCCATCAGGATTCAAGCAAGCCGGGCCGAAGAGGCTGAAATGCCAGAAACCGGTCCCTGGTAGCTTGTCTCCTTTCTGGTGAAGAATTGGCTTGGTAGTTTGGTCTGCCCTGTTCCCATGATGCACTGGGCCAGGGACAGACTAATTTGCATATAGCCAGGTTCTGAGCTGGGATGGGGCAGTGAGATAAATAACGGTGATGGATCAAGCCCGGATCTTTGGACTGGGTAAGAGTGGTCTGCTTGATTCAGACACTCTGTTCATCACCACCCCCCTTTTCTGTATCAACCATGAAATCACAGCTCAACGCCATCTCCTCCGCCTGCTTCCTCTCTCTGCGCACGCTACCTATGATCTCTAAGTGGTTGCCCCTACACACGAGACGCACCGTGACACAAGCCCATGTCACCTGCTAACTCGCTTAAGGAGATGCCCTCTATGTAGGAATTACTGCACACATCCTAGAGCGTCTTCAGACCACACAGAATGCCGCAGCCAGACTCATCCTCAGCCTTCCCCTACCAACACATATCAAACCCCACCTCAGGAAACTCCACTGGCTCCCTGTACAGAAGAAATGCCAATTCAAGGAGTTTACTCACGCACACAAGGTTCTATACAACCATGGACCTGCCTACATTAACTACCACTTGAATTGCCACCAGCCTTAGAGAAGACTACGCTCCACCTCCCTTTCACTTGCCCATACTCCTGCATCAACCGAAGTAGAAGTGGAGGATGCTAAAACAAAAAAGTGTAAGGGAGGGTCTAGGGGACAGTATTTATAGACCGGATTGACTCCACACCCCTAATCACAAACGTATCTAACTACGGGGAGAAAATCAGTCTATTGTGTGACAGAAAACCTCTAATGCTCAAGAGTGCCCAGTTTACCAGTCTTACATAGCTTGCCCAATACCCGGCTTGAGAAAAGTCTCCATCAGCCCACCCATTTGGCGGAACTTCGTCATCTGGAGAGCTAAGAGAAGAGAGTCAAATGTAGCCAGTGTTGCTCCAAGGCTAACATATATGGATACTAGACCTCATATCCTCAAAAGATCTCAGCCACTGTGATTGTTCAAGGTTCAAGGTACCTTGAACAATCACAGTGGCTGAGATCTTTTGAGAATATGAGGTCTAGTATCCATATATGTTAGCCTTGGAGCAACACTGGCTACATTTGACTCTCTTCTCTTAGTTCTCCAGATGACGAAGTTCCGCCAAATGGGTGGGCTGATGGAGACTTTTCTCAAGCCGGGTATTGGGCAAGCTATGTAAGACTGGTAAACTGGGCACTCTTGAGCATTAGAGGTTTTCTGTCACACCAAATGAAGTGGAGGATGCTCCTTCTCCCACATCGCAGCTTAGACCTTGAACAGCCTCCCCATGCACTTCCAGACCATTCTCCGTAATTCTGAATGGGCCTAAAGACCTGGCTGCTCAAATAAGCCTCCGGGACCTGCAAGGGCCTGAATATCCTATCGGTATTAGCCACACTTTATAAATCCTGATTGATTGATTGAATATGTGCACAAGTTAATGATCCGAAACAAAAATTCTCTCAATAAGCAACTGGCAAGGATTAAAGGGGATATGGCCATGAAGGGTCAAGTAGCAGAACATCTGCTTGCTGCTGCCCTGTGCTCAAGAGCTTTTACAGGTAGTGTCTGAAACCAGAATATCTGGCTCTTAAACCATTTCCTTTTTGCTTTCGGTTGTCTGAATTCATATGATATATGATTATTTAGAGATTAGTTGATTCAGCTAGTCTCAGATGTGTTACTTGGAAGATAGCAGGGTGACTCAATAGCCTCTACTTCTCACTACTCAGTGAAATAACGAGTTAGGGGTCGGATAGAACGGGCAAAACAAGTGACAAGCCAATCTTGGAGTGGAGACTCTAGCTTCCTTTGCATATTACACTCAGAGTTGCTTTCTTCCCAGCCATCTAATTTTCTTGCTATGTTTTAAGATTGCTGCCTCTAAGGACCACTGCACCAAAGTTTGATGCGGTCACAATGGGGGGGAGCTGGGGGGTCGGCGGCCACAATCGGATCGGATCAGATCACAGATTATGACGTTTGAACCAGTCTCCACATACTGGGCCACCTGTACTCAATTTCTAACAAGACCTAACTCATTCCCACTCAGAAGTTCTATTTTCCAGGACTCTCTCCATTGCTAATCTAGGCACGGAGTGCACCAACAGCTCACTCATTGCATGCATCCGCTGTGGCCTGCATTGAGTAGGTCCATGGGAGGTGGGCGCTTCGTTTGACAGGAAGAACGGTGAGTGGGAAAACCCGGTTGGGAAAACCCCAGCGGGAAAACTCAGGCAGCTGCAGTGTCACTGGATCAGTCTGGAACAAGGAGGAACTGGAGGCCACAGGCAAGCAACAAGACAGGTATTCAGGGGCCTACTGATGTGGTCTCACTGCGGCCCTGCATTAAGTAGGTCCTGGTATGGGCAGGGATTCTGTTGGTGTGAAGAAAAGTGAATGGGAAACCCAGTTGGGAAAATCCCAGCTGGAAAACCCGGGCAACTACGGTGTCAATGGATCAGTCTGGAACGAGCATGAATTGGAGGCCACAGACAAGTGGCAAGCTAGATGTCCAGTTACCTGCTCACACATATTGGTTGTTCTATTCGCTGTGATCTTAACTGTGCTGTTTTCAAGCCTATTTCTTAGGACTGCACGCTGGCTTGCTGTTCATTGTGGCCTTTATAAGGACCTCTTTCTGATACTTCGGAGGCCACAATGACCAAGTTCTGTCACTGTGTTCAGGTCTGCACCTGGTTTAGGTCTCTTCATCTGGCACATGTCTGGTCATTCTTCTTTTCTAGATCATGTCATCCCATATGTTTGCTGTATGAGGGCCTTACATGTGTATGACTGCTCTGTCTTTGCCGACTTCTAGTTGTGGGGGGCATTGCTTCTGTTTTGACTGTGTGAGGTCCATGGTTTTGGACCAAGCAGATCATATTTCTCCCATCCTGCAGAATCACTCCTCTACTTCGGTGTGTGAAGCACCGGCACAATTTATTTTCCTGGGGTTGGACCTCACATGGTCTGAGCTTTCAAGTCGCATTGTCGTGTAGTTTCCACCAATCAGTAGGAACTGCGTGTTTGAGGACGATAAACTTAGAATGGTGCCAGACTGATTCCATGCACCCCCACTGGATATGTTGTCCCTTGGCCCAGCTAGCTTGCAGTGCCACTGTTAGACCCCTAACCTAAACAGGGAGCAAACAGTTCTGGCAATCACGGAATATGACAGCTCTGTTCCCTCAGGAACCCTGGTGACAGACTACAAACTTTCACTTAGTCACTCATGCTTTCTTTTGCTCAGAGAAATATACAAAGAATACAAAGAGGGACATTTTCAATATTTCTTGAACCAGAGTGATTCTTGTATAAAATACATGGGCTGTGATGATTAATAGACAGAAGCTGATAAAAGTTACAGTGAGTGTTAGCACTGAAAATAAAGCAAAGAGCTCCATCATCTTGTTGAGACAGGCTATACATGCATACATATGAGAGGTTGTAACAATTTAGCGTACACCTACGATGCTAACCCTAACTTATGTCTAGGGTGTAAATATATGATTTGCCAAGAAACCCCCGTCTGGATGATCTAACCCCTGTACCAGGTGGGTAAGAGTGAACAACCCAGTCTTGGTCACAAACTGACCACCATCACGGAGATGTCCGTCAGCTGCTAGAGGAAAGCTTCAGCATGCAGTAACCCCTCGAGATCAGCAGACGTGTCTCCTCTGAATATGTTAGGAAACAAATACTGTATATAGAAAATGGCATCCTTGCCTTGAGTCGAGATTGTAATTAGGTAGCCATTGTTTGTGTTCTACAGATAGCTGTGCCGCAATATGGATGTAATAATAAAACCTATTTCTGTTACGCACATGAGAGGATTTGCACTAAATGCCAAGGCAGTGTGATAGGATTCTCACAAATTGTTCTGTGTCAGCAGGGTCAGTGTTTCTGTGAAACCAATCAAGGCGTCACAAATGCAAAATGTGTGTCAAACGTTATTGTGGCAAAGAGAAAGCAACCTTAGGAAGAAGGATTTGTGTATATGCAAGAATAATGTTAATTCTTACTCTGCCTAACTCGGCACATGACAGCATGTGTGTTTGTGTTGTTTCTGTGGGGCACACTCTTGCAGTTGTGCTCACTGTGAGCCACACGTATGTGCCTTCCTCATGACTTCTGGAGCTAAAGATACAGTGGGGGATGGGTACTGCATGTCTGCTGTGAATGGCTTGGCTAACACATCGAGCCAAGTGTCCTAATCAACTCACCATCTGTTTGTACCTTGTCACTGCTCCTGTTCCACCTTCCTGGACACAACAGGAACTAGAGCCCTCTGTAGGCTAACTCTCTGTGCAAGTGTCCAGTGACCACAGAGGAGCTTGATGCCGGGTCACCAAGGGTGGCGACATGCTCCTCAAGCATGGTCGTTTGAAGACTTGCAAACTAGAGGGCATTTTTAAAAGGTGAACTCTTTTTCCATGGAGGAGTTCATGTAAAATACTTCAGTCTCAAAGACTGAAAGCCTGAGTGACTTACATTAGGATTCAAGTCTCTGCCCTACAGCTTAAACAGAGATTTTTGTAGCATTTGCATTAATGCTTTTAGTTCCCTTACCAACTTACATAGAGGAATAATAAAGTATAAGTTGCTTTAGTTGTTGGGATTCTCCATTAAACAAACACTAACAGTAATGTTATACAGGTGCTTATTTCTGTGCACATAATAGAGAGACAAAGTGGTTTTAGCTTACTGGAACCACTTTAGGTGGAAACTGGAGATCATCGGAATGTTCAGCCCATACCTGCCACATGTAAACTTATACTGTTCTCTCTCTCTCTCTCTTTTTAGGTGGTGATGGCCGTAGCTCAACTCTACTTCCATTTGGCACCTAAAGCAGAGGTTGGCGTGATTGCCAAGGCGCTGGTGCGTCTTCTCAGGAGCCACAGGTCTGAGAGCACTGTACTCCCTCTAGCTACTGCCTTGCCCTTTTTGTACTCTTTTACTACTTTGCTCTTCTGGCCCATGTTGTCCCAACACCCTCCTGTTTCTTTATTTCCTATATCCTCTTTTGTTTGTAATTTCTGTTGCCTTTTTCTCTTTTCTTTTCTTTACCTGTTTTACTTTCTTCCTCTTTCTACCTTTCTTTATATTGTGATCTTGTTTTGTGTTATTTTACTGTAGTGGCTGCTGCGTGTTTTTTCTCTTAGCTTCCTAGCATTCTTTTAAGTCCTTCTTCCTTTTCGTCCTTCCTTCGTGGTGCCTGGGATCTTGTGTCTTGTGCTCTTATGCAGTTAATATTGAATGGTGTAGAGGGACAGTTGTCGATTCACAAAGCAATCGGAGTGAAATGACAAGAGTGACAGGGTGTTCTTTGTGAAACAGAGCTATACATTAAGTAGGTAGAAGGCTGGTTGGTGTAAAAAGGAGGAAGATTAACTTACCATGCTGCCTGGATTCCAAACAGATATAAGACCTTCAGTCATCCAAATGCATATATCGAATTTACAGTTTACAAATGTAGAAAATGCACTTCAAAATATTCCTATCTGTGTAGAACAATACAGAATATGGGACTTCCTGCTGGCTCCTAGCAGGCAATATATGCCCTCATAACAGATTGGAAATATCATGTGAAGTCCATTACTGAATATGGGTGGTGGCAGCATGTTTTTAGTCAAGGTGGATTGACTTTTTATTTTTACAGAGTTTTATATAGTGCAAACTTGAGTCAAAGGTATCTGGTATCAGAGCGCTTTACACAAGCACCAGTTGAGTTACATGAGGACACATTCATTTTTGTTAGGCACAGGGAGATTAAGTTATTTGCCCAGAATCACAGGATGTTGAGCGTCATTGCTGAGACTCGAACTCTGTTCCCCCGAATTGAGGTCGACCGCCCTAGCCGTTAAGTCAACTCCTCTCCCCAGCTTGCAGCTGCAAACACCACTCGGCAGCAACCATGGTCTTCAGTGGCAAGTGAGGCTATTTATCTTGGTACATGTCCAATTCAAGTGATTCCTATTGCTGCTGATTACTGCTTAAACAGTGATTTCTTTTGGCATCATAACGCTGATAGTGGAAGGACAAACAATCCACCCAGTGTTAGACAGCTTCTTATTCTATCCTGTCATCTTCAACCTTGATATGGAACTAGTTGTTGCACTATTCTCAGATAACAGCAAAATTCACCAAAAAAAACAATGCTACACAACTATTCTTGACAATCTCTGCTCTAGACATACAACACTTCAAACACTGCCTGCATCTCATCCAGACCTGGATGTCCCGGCCTGCCTAAAGCTCAGTTCAAACCAACACAACATTCTTGTTATTGCCTAGAGCAACAAGCAAGAAACAGTACAGAACCAGGCCCAGACACAAGAACATCGACAGCTTTGAACTTCAACTTTCATTGTATGTCAAATCAGTTGTCTTCACCTTGGACTCCAATCAAGAAACATATTACCACAAAGAGAGCTGCTCCATGCTCTCTTGCACTCCAGACGGACACCCCTTAGGAGCATCCTAGATGCCAGGACCAGAAGAAATATGATCACATTGCCCCAACCCTGTTGGAATTCCAGTGGCTCCACTCACTGGCCCACAACATTTTCAAAAACAAGATTTATCATTTACAAAGTCATTATGGCCAACACCCCTGCTTATCTAGTGCACTCTGTTGGCATACTAAAAGCGCCGGGACGCTTCTTTGCTATAGCATCTGTCGCAATATATAAAATTTCCAAATAAGCCTACAATCTGTGCTAGTTCTTGGCACAGCCAGGACACAATCAGACTGCAGAATAAGAAGTGTAAATAAGCAGTGTTAATACATTGGTTATGCCTTTGTAATGAATAAAAAGCTATTTTCATCAATCATCGTCTGGGAGAAGGAAAGAGCTCTCTGACAGATGACATGGGAGAAGATGTGGCACAGCGGCCAAAGCTGCTGACTTAAAAGCTGGGGCTCCTGATTCGAGTCTCAGCAGCCCCCCACAACATCATGTGATTCTATGCAAATCAGCTAATCTCTCCGGGTAATAAATTGTTATGTAAATATGCTACAATAGTAACAAGCATTAGAAATGCAATAGGTCTCGCAGCATTAGAGTTAGTGCTTTTAGAATTGTTTATGGGTTTTTTTGTAAATCTTTAGCATGAGGGTGAGTGAGGGTGAGGGGTTGAGGGTGAGTGAGGGTGAGGCTGAGGTGTTGAGGGTGAGGGTGAGTGAGGGGTTGAGGGTGAGGGGTTGAGGGTGAGTGAGGGTGAGGGGTTGAGGGTGGGTGAGGGGTTGAGGGTGAGTGAGGTGAGGGGTTGAGGGTGAGGGTGAGTGAGGGTGAGGGTGAGTGAGGGTGAGTGAGGGTGAGGGTGAGTGAGGGTGTGTGAGTGAGGGTGAGTGAGGGTGTGTGAGTGAGGGTGAGTGGGGGTGAGGGTGAGGGGTTGAGGGTGAGTGAGGGTGAGGGGTTGAGGGTGAGTGAGGGTGAGGGGTTGAGGGTGAGTGAGGGTGAGTTAGGGTGAGGGGTTGAGGGTGGGTGAGGGTGAGGGGTTGAGGGTGGGTGAGGGTGAGTGAGAGTGAGGGTGAGTGAGGGTGAGGGGTTGAGGGTGAGTGAGGGTGAGTGAGGGTGAGTTAGGGTGAGGGGTTGAGGGTGGGTGAGGGTGAGTGAGGATGAGTGAGGGTGAGTGAGGGTGAGGGTGAGTGAGGGTGAGTGAGGGTGAGGGTGAGTGAGGGTGAGGGTGAGTGAGGGTGATTGGTTGAGGGTGAGTGAGGGTGAGTGAGGGTGAGTGAGGGTGAGTGAGGGGGACTCTGTAAATTGTGATATTTTAGCTATTTGGCACACGAGTTACCATGGCTACAACAGTATTGCAACCCTGCATATGTAAAATGAGAAACAGTGTTGCAAGAATGTATCTGTGACTTTGAGACTTGAACCCGTTTTTTTTTTAAAATATACTTTTTTGGTTGTTAAGAAATGAGCATAACAAAAAGACAACTGTTTGGCAGGGTTATGACGTCACTTCCTTAAGCTCACTAGAGCAGTCCAGGCAACCAGAACAAAACAGTGTGTTTTTCAGGCGATATGAGAAGGGCGACACATAACGAGAGGCACATGTCCGCGCTGATTGGGCGGAGGTTTCCGCCCATCACGTGCCACCGCGACATCCGAACACAGGGCTTGCAGTGCTTGGCGCGCGGCCGGACATGGTGTCAAGCAAAGGGCGGGCTGGAGCTGCGCAGGGAGCGTGCAGAAAAAAACATAACCCTGCAGGTTTATTTTTTTTATTTAAACTGATGTTGTGGAGCTATATTTCAGCTCCTGCGTCCAAAAATCTTCTGGCACGCGGCCAGCTGTAATGAGGAGCAGTTGTGCGCTTTGAGCCTGCATGTTAAAACTCCTCGTTAACAGACACCACAAATGTCGAGCAAACAGCGTGTTTTGCAACCACCGGATCAGCTTTTCTTACATCGGTGAGCTTGTCGTGCAGGCAGGCTCCTCCCCAAAAAAAGTAGTTAAAACCATAATGTGTTTACCAGAACACAGCTGAGAGAAAAAGTGCTGAATAGCAGGGCTGGGGAATGACATGGCTGAGAGTTAGTATACACAACACTTTTAAAAACAAGCCTTTCACCGTAACACGGCGGGCAGGGGAGGGGGCGGAGAGGGGAGAGGTGCGACACGGCAGGCAGGCAGGGGAGGAGAGTAGGAGGAGGAGGGGGGAGGAGAGTAGGGGAGGCACGGCCTAGCGGCAGGCAGGCAGGGGAGGAGAGGAGGAGGGGGGAGGAGAGTAGGGGAGGCACGGCCTAGCGGCCGTGCAATCAAGTAGTGAGGGGGCGGAGCTGGGGGAGGCTGTGAGAGAGAGTAGGCAAGGCAGGCGGCTGGGGGCATGTGCACGCGCATTTAAGCTCAATGCGCATGCGCATTGAGCTTAAATTTCTCGTGCACTGCAAGGAATCGCCACGATTCCTTGCAGTGTGGATAAAGAGTGGATAAGTGCCAATACTCTCGCCTTGCTCCAGGCGAGACCTAAAAAGCAATACTTTATGAAAATATAGTATTACCAAAGCGGGTCTTAACAGTATTTCGGCGGCAGGAAACTGATAAGAGAAGCAGATCAGAAACAAGAATTGGTACATGCAGGAAAATATGCTGCAGACAATAGAAATAGAGGAAAGGTATGCGGCACACACAGGAACCAATGAGAAGCCAGGAAAGAGAGGAGGGGGGTGTAAGTTCCTTTTAAGATTATATTTAAAAAAAGAGATTTCTCAAGCACAGCGTAAGCGCTGTGCAGGCAAAACCTAAAAAGGAAAAACAAAGCAGCAGGCCATTTCCATCCATGCACCCAGATTTGGTAAAACATACCTATATGTGCATCCAGACCGGACCAGCGCTGCTCCAGTTGAGGAAAGTGTTGAAGCAGCATCTCCTTATAGAAGTCTACCTCACAATGCAGTTACAATCCAATATCCAGCTAGGTCTCCTATCACTCATTGACTGTATGCTTTCTTTGACACTGTACAACACTCCCCTGCTTTTTCTGCCAGGGTTGCACCATGCAAATTCCCACTGCATTGCTTCATCATGGCACTGGATTGGTGAAATAGAGCAATACTAGAAATTCAAGAAGCAAGAGGCTGACCAAAAAAGACAAGTTGTAACTGCATGCCCACCTTCATCTATTTACATAGAAGATGAAGACGAGAAATAAAACAAATAAAAAGTAGAGTTGGACTTGTGTCTTTGGCTTAGTCAGGCATCCACACTAAGACTTCTGATGGCAACAAATGAACAAACTAAACTGTTACCAGCAAGTAATACACTATGTTCATACAAAAATGATTCCTTTTTTTTAACACTAGAAATGGCAATTCATACTTCGGTGACAGAAGTCCTTTAATCACTGGTGCTATATTCCTTTTGAAACTCCCTGCATAGTGATGTATGAGTTATTCTCAATCTGTTACTACATAAATAATCCAATTAACCACAAACAAGTCATTAAAAAAATGTATAGGTGGTATTCACTCCAGGCACCTCTTAGGTACCGCCACTATTCAGTCCCAGGTTGCACATGGAGTTCTTTAAAAGCTTTGACATTTGGCATGTCATGTACATTCAACGTTTCCCCAGTCTCCAAAAGCAACATAATTGAGAAGGCAGACCCTGGATATTGAGTCACAATTCTTCACACAAGCCGCCCCCTCTTTACATGTTCTACAGTTGCATACCAGTGATACTTTGGACTATAATGCAAGCAAGGAAAATATGCCCTGCCCATTGTTGGGTTCTAAAGGACAGTGATATATAGAGTGCTGGTAGGAACCTCACACCCCTTTGACCTGTTGCAGCTGCACTCATGATAATGTCAGATATGTCCCTGGTTGTTGTTTTAGATTAATGTCATAAGACAGAACTAGCCCAAGGACTTGGAAAGTGATCTACCTTGTTTGAGGCGATTTATAAGAGGATAAGTAGGGTACTTTAAAAGAGGAGTGGTACATGCTATCCACGTTGGCGAAGATTACATTCAATGCCTTGAAAGCAATTTTATTCGTATCACAGAAACTGCAGTGTAATGGAGCAAAGTAATATACCATTATTTATAATTAAATTCTTATTAATAACAAGGTACACCTTTATAATGGTGGCCTACAGCAATAGACACTAAGGGCCAGATGTAGGTAATTCCGATTTACCGACTCTTAAATACCGACTCATACCGAATCGGTATTTAAGAGTCGGTAAATTGGAAGGAGGCAGATGTAGGTAAGAAATTACCGATTCTGTAAGAGTCGTTATTTACCGATTCTGTAAATACCGAATCTGTATTTCCCATTGATTCCTATGGGCCTTGAAGCCCATTGGAATCAATGTGAAATACAGATTCGGTATTTACAGAATCGGTAAATACCGAATCCTGGCAGGGGGAACGGGGTGTCACTTTGACACCCTGTAGCACCCCAAATGCAGGCTTGTGTGCCATGTGGCACACAGACATGCCCTAAGGGCATGTCTGTGTGTCACATGGCATAGGTGTACATGCACAGATGTGCATGTACACTGGAATTCGGTATTTTACCACCCAATAGGATTGGGTGGTAAAATAAGAAATCCTAAGGGCCTGTGGCACTGAAAACTGTGCCACCTACATATGGATTTACAGAATCGGTATATTTACCGATTCGGTAAAATACCGAAGTGGTAAATTTACCGAATCGGTAAATATACTGATTCTGTAAATTCTGACCCACCTACATCTCAAAAGCCAAATGCCGGTTGGTAACGGCCAAAATCGACCGTTACCGACCAGTATTTGGCTACCTACATCTGGCCCTAAGTCCTTTGTGTGGAACTGTTCTTTAACTCATGCACTGAGGAGGGCTAGTGGCATTTGATTAAGAGACTCTCCTAAAAGAGTGTCCCCTCCTAAGTACACTGCCATGACTTTGGTGGTAGTTTTAATGCCAATCACAGTTCCAAAGCAGCCGAACTTACAGGTTTCTAAAATGCTGTTAAAACATGCCCTGGTCCTGATGAAGGACAATTTGAGGAGTATCCCATATGCATAAATACAATGCCTTAGCGTTTGGGGGGGTCTGTGCTTCGAATGCCATCATGTTTGAATTCTGACTTTCATCACTCTGAGGATAGAAACATATGGCTGAATAGCATTACCATTTGTGACTCTTCTCTAAAATGCTTTGCAGACTAGTGAAGACACAGCAATTTATTCCCACTTTTACAGACGATACGTCTGACATTCTAATGGCTAGAACTTGGTAGTAAAACATTTGGAACAGAGTAGCCATGTTGAAGCTGACAAACATAATAGTTTAAAATATAGCTTTCTGGCTCATAAGAAAATTGACCGGGAAGTTCTTTCTCTGGCTCCTTGCCTAAGCCTTTGACGAAATATTTATTACATGAAATGCTGCCATTGAATGTGTGTGCAGAGGTAATGCATAACAATGCCAGGGTAGAACAATACTCTGAGCAATGGCTACAGATCTAGGTAGTTAATATTCAGTTTATCTGGCAGTGGGATAGGCTGCTACAGGATTATCACCCTTAGTTTCGTGTGTGTTCCACAGTATGTTAGGTTATGATAATGGGTGTTTGATCACCACAACATTCACCAAGTACCTGGCCTGCTCTCTCTTTACAAAGAAACTCTTTACAGATTTTAGATAAAAAAATGTTTACCATTTAAACATTTCCATTGATTTCTCCTTCTGCCTTCTCGTAACACTACCTTTGTGACCGCGTACTCCACAACCGGTGGGAGCTGGGGGGTGGAGGAAAGCGAGGGGTATCGGACTCTGTTATGAGCTAACCACCTGTTAGGCAAAAGTCATCACACCAGTCAGTTTGTTGAAAAGCACCATGTGATCAAAATTGAACGATAATGAGTGTCACAGTTTCTGGCTGTAGGAAAGTGCCCCTTTTTGATATTCCCCCCTCCCCACTATTTGCCCGGTATTTTTATGTGATTTCGACTTGAAGTGTACTGGGTTTCTGCTAACCAGGTCCCCAGTGCCAGATCTCTTTCCCAAAACTGTGCTAGTGTACCCCAGTTGCCAATTCCCTTTAGCACTTTCTTTAAGTCTCTAGTAAGTGGTACCTCTTGCACCTAGGGCAAGGAGGCTAAAGAGGGTTCTTAAGGGCTGCAGCATGAATTGTGACATCCTAAAGGACCCCCACCAAACACATACAGACTGCCACTGCAGGCTGTGTGTCTTGGTGCAGACAAAAGTGGTAACACAACATGGCACACATTTGTGTGTCACATGCCCACATACACTGCATGCGGTATAGGTAAGTACACCCCTACAGCAGACCTTTCAGCCTTAAGGCAGGGCCATCGAAATTATGCGTCAGGTGAGGGACAAATTATGAGGTAGGGTCGAGTAAATTAACGCAAGAAAAGGCAAATTATACAGCATAATGCAGCACAATTTGTATTAGTATTACTTCATTGTTTTGTCATTTTTAAACTTGGCAACACTGGGCATTAGTAGCAATTTGGCATCCAAATTTAGCAATAAGCAGCAGAAAGTTGACAATTCCAGCTTTGCAAAGGCTCTTCAGACACGCAGTGGCACTTGTCGCTGCACTTTAAGTAACTTTTGAACCGTTTGAGCTAGTAACAAAATCGTCACAGGCGCACAATCGCATAACTTTAGTGGCTCTTATAAGGCAGGGTGCACTATGCTACATGTGAGGACATATTTGCATGAGAAGATATGCCCCTGTGCTGGTCAGTTCTATTGCTACCAAAAAAAGTGAACAGGGAAACCATTTTAAGTCCTCATCTTCTTGTGATTCTGGGCAAATCACTTAATCTCCCCGTACCTAACAAAAAAATGATTTTGTCCTCATGTAATGTAACTGGTGCTATGTAAAGCGCTCTGATACACGATTCGGGTCAAATGTGCGCTATATAAAACTCTATAAAAAAAAAATACAAATAGAAATGTACCGGTGCTTGACACTCGTGAAAACGAGTTCCCCAGCCTCATGATGTCTTCACTGAAAATAGGGCGGTTTGGCATCAAACATCCTGTATTAATAAACCCACACTAAAACCAGTGTTGGTTGAATTAGTACATGCACACAGAGGGCACCTCAAATACTGGTGTGCTGACTAACTGGTTTTTGCCAGCCTTCTAACAAAAACAAGTTTCTGATCCCCATGTGTGAGGCCCTTTGCTCTCAGGTGGTCAGAAAAAAGCCTGCTCGGACAGAGGGTGTTTACACCCCCTGCCACAGAATGACCTGTTGAATAGCATTCCAAGGCAGAGGCGCTTGAAAGAGCCCACCACCTTTGGTATGCAAATCTGGCTTTCCTCACAGGAGAGGAAGCCGACCCTCTTTGTTCAGAGCCCTTTGGCACCTGGATAGGCGAGAAAATTAGCTATACAGATTGGCGTGTCCACCCTCAGGCTTATACAAGCCCGAGGGTGGGCTACCTAAAGTGGAGACGACTTTTCAAAGTTAGTCATCTTGGTGATGCTAAACTTAGGAACTCTGGGACAAGATTATGCCCACTTCCCACAGGAAGTGGTCACATTGGGGCATAGTGACCCCAGGGGTAGATAGGCCATTTGCTACTACCCTACACTCCCCTAACGTCCCTAAATTCACTATTGGAGGAGCCACCGGCACTAGAAAAGCAGATCCTGTGACATGCAAAGAAGAAGTACACTGAAGAGCCACAAAAGCCATGACTGAAGAAGAGCAACTGACTTGGCACCAGCCCTGCCAGCCTGTCTTCTGTTCCCCATCAAATTACGCCAAAGTCCTCTCGTCCTGCAAGCTGTCATGCCTCCAAAGCCTGGAAGGACTGATTGCCTTCAAGAAAGATTCAAGGACTCCAGTGGAGAAGCGGAGCTACTCTCCTGCATCCTTCAGGTAACAAGAAGAACCACGAGGGCTCCAGACCTGCCAAAACCAGACTCCGCCAAGCACCACTGCACTGCATCACTGCATCCGAGCCCCCCCCAGCCTGAGTCATAGTGGGCCAAAGGTGTCCGCATGATCCCCAAGGCCTCAATAGACAGAGTCCACTTTGGTTTCACCCCTCATGAAATCCCCGATGCAGCCTGCAGACTCTGTTTGAAGGCCCCCTTAACTTTGAGTGCTCCTGTATGAAGAAACCCACCACCTCAAAGACCCTTTGCACCCAGCTGCCCTGGCCCAAGGAGAAGAGGCCCACTGATGTCTCCATGTCGACTAGCATCACAAAACTTCAACCCTCTGGTTGGTTCAGCCCAACTGGCCTCCCAGTCCAAACCTGCAGCCACTTTTCCCGCAGACAGATCCCCATTGACTTACATTTGGCACCTAACGCTGTATTTCACCACTGCACCCGGCCACCCTGGTGCAGCTGGAGGTGACCTGTTGGTTCTGCCTTGGACTTTTCCCCATACTCCCCTTAAGTCCAGGAGATTTTTCTCGTAATTTTCTGTACTCTACCTGAATGCTGTACTTGTTTTGCCTCCTATTGAATAACATTGCAGCTTCTGAAAAATGCTTTGTGTCGCCTTTATAAACGTAAAAGTATTTCTCTTGCAAAACATAATTTCCTCATCGTATTGTTTCTGGTGCCTAAACATATATAAAGATATGTTATTTTCATAATTCTTTTTGGATCTCCTTATTGAGTCGTGTGCATCACTAATTGACTATTGTGGGCATTTTTAAATATCTAACAATCCTTTCTGATAAGCCAAAGGCTTGCTCGACCACACAACCCCCTAGAAGAGCACCTGGGGTTTGCTGGAGCAAGCACCTGTCCACTAGTAAGGGAATACCTGGAGCCTTTGCACGATATATCTCTTTTTGGAATATCACATAAAGGCACAGCTTCCTACACTGGACATGAGATTCAAACTAGCATCTGGTATGCCTTTAGCCCAGAAGCAGCTAAGCCTTAGACACAGTATTTGCAAATGATGAGGTAAGTTCTGATCAAAGTCTGCTACTTGGCTATGTCCTGGGTTATGATATGTGCTGGATGAGTTCTGATCAAAGTCTGCTACTTGGCTATTTCCTGGGTTGAGATATATATATACTGGTTTTTAAATGTTCATGTGTTTTCTATTGTATTATCTTCTATGGCATGCTGGGCACATCTTGCTGACTTTATCTTCTTTGTCTCCTTGTAACATGCAGTGAAGTGCAGTTTGTGGTTCTTCAAAATGTGGCGACAATGTCTATTAAGAGACGGGTGAGTGTTTTGCCTTCCCATTAACAACATGTTTATGAGTCTGATGTTTTAGAAAAACAACCTCTTAACAGATGTGGAAAGCCTAGTCGTATCCGTGCAAGCTTCACACACACTGATTGTAGGACGTTAGCTCTCTATATAGTGCACCAAAATGAGGTACACTGTTCAGAGAGTCCAGGCGACCTTTACTGGTTTACAGGGGTAATAATAAAAATCCCAAATGCTTTCTTTTGTGGGTGATCAGTTTAGACTTATCAGAGGATAGTGTTACGCATTTATTACACGCACAGTCAGTAAATGAAACACACTCAAAGAAATTAGACACCAATGTATAAAAATAACACAGATTTTTATATCCATTTAGACACGTAGAACATCGTAATCGGGTTAAGTACTTTTCAAGTTATCAGATTTGAAGTCTCAATAAAATACACTTATACTGTGGTCTTCAAGTGATAATGTTATCCAATGGGGAATATACATATACTGCATAATGTCACTAAGCAATGACTTACAGGACTATTCTCCTGAGCTTAAAGCGAGTATGGGGTAAGGTCCAAGGCAGCACCAACAAGTCACCTTGGGCGGCTCCGCGGCGTCCAAATGCAGAGGTGCGTTTCAACAGGTGTCCCGTTCACTTTATTGGGAAATGGTCCTGGGGAAAAGAGGCTGCAAGCAGGGACTTTGGGGGCAGTCCAACTGATCCCAAAGGGGGGCTTAGGTATTGAGGGTCTTGGCCATGCAGGAACACTATTGGTCCACTCAAACGTGTGTTGGAGGGCTCATGTTTTGTGGTGCTTTGCTCGGCGTGGTCACGCTGCTGAAGACTCTTTCGGTTCTTGGTTCCTGCAGAAAGAGGCTGCAGGTGGCGACTGAGGGACCAGTTTGGACACACCTCTGGGGTGGGCAGCCTGAGTGAACATGAAAGAAAGTGTTCCACCATCTAGAGTGTGGTGTAATTAGGAACTCTGGGACAGGGTGATGCCCAATCCACACAGGAAGTGGTCATCTAGGGGGTGTAGTGAACCCAAGAGTAAGTAGCCAATTGGCTACTACGCTTCACCCCCCTTAACACTCCTAAATTGAGTATGTTGGTGGCCCATGGGCACAAGGAAATCAGATTTGACTGCAGAGGAAGAAAGGAACCGAAGAGATTGTAAACTGAAGATCTGCACCAAATTCTGGCACAAAACCCTGCCAGGTTGCTTGCACTTTAACCATCCCTGGAACCAACTTTGCTGTGAGCTAGACATCCTCCCCCAAACCCTTGGAGGATTTCTCAGCACCTCAACAACCGAAAAAGATCTCCCTTGGAGCAGACGATCTGCTCACCTGCATCTGTAGGCATCAAAAAGCAATTGCCCGGTCCACCATGATTCAGCCCCCCAAAGGAGCAACGCAACAGGAGATGGTCTCTGTGTTCCAGGAGGTCAGATCCGTCTCCTTGCCAAGTTTGGAGACGCCTGGACCTTAAGGAGCTGGCCAGCACCAATACCCTGGGTGCAGGAGCAATTGCCAAAACCAAGGATTGATGTTGGTCCAATCCAGACTCCAACAGCACAAAGGCAGGCTTACTTTCGAGGAATATCCGTATCCACTAGGCCAGCACTGAGAGTGGCAGTGCTGCCCTGCTTCCCCTGTACACCAGGTCACCAAGACACAGAGGGAGTCTCTGACCACTGCGACACGATGCCTGAAACCCCCCCTGCACTTGAGCTCCAGAGCCCGAGTCCAAGGAAGGTCCCCCAATCGCCACCTGCTGCCTCTTTCTGGAGGGACTGAGAAGCGCAAGAGCCTTTGGCAGCGCGACCATGCCAGACAAAGAACCACTGCACATGAGCCCCCCGGTCTAAGTGTACAGACAGTGTCCATGTGTGCCCAAATCCCTCAAGACATGAGCCCCCATGAGCTCAGTTGGACTGGTCCCCTAGCCCTGCTTACAGCCTCTTTCCCCCAGGACTGTTTCCCCATTAAAGGGAACAGGGCAACTGATGCTGAAATGCACCTCTGTATCCGGGTGCCCAGTGCCGCCCAAAGTGACATGTTGATGCTGCCTTGGGCGTACCCCATACTCTTCAGTCCAGGGGAACAGTCCTGTAACTCGTTGCTAAGTGACTATGCAATATGTATCTATTCCTCATCGGTTACATCACTGCTTGAAGTCCACAGTAAACATGTATTTTATTGTAACTTAAAAACTTATAACTCCAAAAGTACTTATCCGTTTACAATGATCTTGGTGTCTAAATTCATATAAAAACCTGTGTTATTGCTATAAATTGGTGTTGGATTTCTTTATTTAGTGTGTGTCTTATTTACTGGCTCTGTGTTAGAAATGTGATTTCTGGCTAGCTAAGACTTGCGCCAAAGCGAGGCAGAAACCACCACTCTAGTCAGGATAAGGGAGTTACACTTCTAAAATAACCCCTGCTCACCCTCTTGGTAGCTTGGCACGAGCAGCCAGGCTTATCTTAGAAGCAGTGTGTAAAGCATTTTCACATAACCAACAGTAAAATAGGGTACGCACTACAAAAGGACACCACACCAGTTTAGAAATATATTTAATTTTTATATACTTTACAAGACCAAATACGATAAAAATCCACAATACTATACTTAAAAGTTCACAGTTCCAAAAATACGCTGATTAAAAAGAGTTCCTTGTGTGGAAAGCTCCGTCCGGGCTACAACGGCGTCGTGATCAACAAATCCAACAGTTCTGGCTGACCCACAAACAGTACCTGTGAGAAATGCAGGGCGCTGACACCCTTGAAGTCACTCACGTTGCAGGTCGAGCTCCTTTCTGATGGGATCAAGAGCGCTGGCGCCAACCGGCATCGGGTGCTGCAGTGCAAAGCTCAGCGGTGCAGCGTGCAGTGCCCCCAGGTCGTGGGGCAGATTGCAGTGCCCCCAGGTCGTGGTGCGAGCAGCGGCTCGGTGGCTGCGTCAGATGACGTTGTCGGTGAAACCAGGGTCGCAGTGCGAGATCAAGGCTGTGCTCGTCACGGTGCTAGCAGGTCGCAGTGCAAGCAGCGGCGTCATCATTGTAGAGCGCTGTCGTCAGCTGACGAACTGGAGTCGATGGCGCCGGCGTCGATAGGCCAAGTCTGCGGTGCGGGATGAAGGTGGTGCCTTCTGATCTATCCAGACCATCGGGAGCACCTCCGCCCCCCCAGCCTGCTGTCCTCCAAAACCACCCAGACAGGCAATCCACATTCCAGTAGAGGCATACGGGATGAATGCGCGAGGAAATACCCACTTTCTAAAAGCGGTATTTTCAAACACAGAATGTGAATATCACCTTCACTAAAAGATGCATCTTTAGATTCTGAGTTCAGGCATACTAAATTCTATCTTCTTACCGAATTCCCTGGGCCAGTTATGTTTATAAGTTGTTATAAACAGACCTCCATTCTATCCTATGGGGAACTGTGTGACTTGCAATAGTGAAAAACGAAATTGAATGTAATTCACTATTAGGACATCCCATACACACCAGGGCATGTCCTACCTTTCACATCCATTGCACCCTGCCCACAGGGGTACCCTGGGCCTACCCAAGGGATGTCTGAAAAGTAAGAAAAGGGAAGGTTAGGGTCTGGCCAGTGTGTGCACTGGCCTAGTCGACATGGGAGTTACAAACTGCGTGCAGACTCTGCAATGGCAGGTCTGAGTTAACATTTTCAGGGCTACTCACTGGGGTGCCACAACTAGTGCTGCAGGCATTTAATTCACCAGCCCTGGCATACGCAGTGCCCTTTACTAGGGGCTAAAAGATAAATTAAATATCCAATTGTGGAAACACCAATCTATAAAACAGTTTACACAAAGAGCATATGTACTTTAGCTCTGATTAGCAGTGGTAAAGTGCCCAGAGTCCTAAAATCAACACAAACAGGTCAGGGAATAATAGTAGGAAAAAGCGAAAAGTTTGGGGATAATCCTGCAAATAGGGCCATTTCCAACACTCTGTATATGCAATAAATGCTTAACACTATGACCGTGAAGTAGGAACCTCTACATCAGAAAAGTTACATCAGCATCTAGTAGATACATCACTTTCTAGTCCCAGAGAGCTGGCTAAGAAAGTTGATGAATGGGTTAGGATTAGGATTCCCAAAAACCATTAGGGGGGCTAGTTCCTAACAAAGAGGGGTTAGGCCTAGGCAAGGCAAGGGAAAAGAAGAAGGTAGGAAGTCCTTCAAACAAGTTCCTCCTGGGACCCATACCCCTAAAAAAGAGGATGTGTATCCCTCCCCACCTCTAGTGGTAACCAGAGTAGTGGGGACCCTAAGCTTAAATAATTCATGGACTGTAGGCCCTGATTTGATTGTTATCAGATTGGGTACTACAGAGGGGTTCAGCTTGTCCCAAGAAAAAGGTAAGCACTGGAGTTGTCAGTGTAGCCCGGGAGGCTTGTTCCTCAGGCGAGGACATCCTTTTAGATTTTAACTGGGAAGCAGTGCCAGAAGGTGAGTTGGTGATTCCAGAGGGAAGCAAACACTACCACCACATCCAGGTAAATGGAATTTCAATCACTGCCCTGAGGGATACTTGTGCCAGTCACACTATTGTGCATGACAGGTTAGTATACTCTGACTAGTATTTACTAGGAGAAACTAGAAGAGTATGGGTTGTCCAGGGTGAGAGTACTGTTAGGCATGTGGCTTTAGTACCCTTCCAGATAGCTGGGTCGCTTAGTTGACAGAGGGTGGTAGTCAGTTCAGACGTCTCCCTTGATTGTCTCCTTGCAAATGGCCTTCCAGCGGTTGATCTGACCCCAAAAGAGATACTGGTCCAGTGCCAGTCCTCTCCCAAGGTGCTTAATCTACAGGTCTTAAAAGTAGACCTCACAGCAAAGGCAAGTGGAAGAAGTGTGGGAAGGTGGGGAACTTTTAGAAAACTTTCCAATGTGCCAAGGAGATTCTGCTCTGAAGTTTTCAGTCTAGGTGGGGCATGGGTGGACAATCCCATACCACTAGTCCAGAAGGTGCAGCCCATGGGGTTTCAGAAGAAATTACTCCGCACCCCATGTCACACCAGCTTCTGGGGGAGAAAAATGTAGAAGAGGAAGGAGAGGGCTCCAAAATTCCACAAGAAGGATGTTTAAAGTTGATCTCATGGAACATAGCCGGGTTAAAAAATAAGCTGCTAACACCAGAGTGGGCGGCCTTTATGGCAACACGTGACATATGCAAGAGACCTGGGCACTGGAAGAGAGCAGTAGCTCGTCTTTCGCTACATCTGACATCCTGGCCGTGTCTACAAGCAGAGGCCGTCCGTCGGGTGGGTTGTCAATTTGGGTAGGCACCCACCTGGGTATCCAGGCGACCCAAATACAAACAAACTCATTGGACATACAGTGTGTCTTACTAAAACCCGCAAGCAAACCCAAAGTAGCAATAATAAATATCTACTCCAGACCATCCAGAAATGGACAAGAGTCGGAAACAATTAAAGCCCTGAATTCTTTTATCCAGAGGTTAGACTCCTCTATGTCAATAATTCTTGGGGGCGACGAGACTTTAATTGTCAATTCAAACCACTGGGATGTCTGGAGCTGGGTGAGCAAGACGAGGTTGACGCACTCTGGCATATTCCTGAGCCCAATATCACCCCGGTTAGGGCATGGACTCCTTTAGCTCTCCAAATAAAATCCTTCTCCCTTGAAACATCCTTGAGGGCATGCAATGGGAGATTGGATCCTGACTCCCCAGCTATAGCTACGTTGAACCGAGTAGGGCAAACATCCATCATTGACTACCTCATGGTAGACGCCAAAAATTGGGATAAGCTAAAGGAATTTAGGGTCGTACAAAGACAAGATAGCGACCACAATGCCCTGGTTTTAACTCTCAAGCCGGGGTCCTTTGGTTTAACTAATCCTGTACCCGAACCCATGGCGATGATGCCTCCCCTCATGTTGGCTAATAATAGAAGAAGGGTTAAATGGCCCCACCTAGTAAATTCACCATCCAGGCTACCAAAAATTTACCAACTTGCAATTCCACTTATCACCCAGATGGGTGACCTATCCTGTAGGCATCAGGTAGTGGAGACACATAGGCAGCTAGTTACTGTATTGGGGGACGTGTTCTACCCTGTAAATGGTACTAAAAGGCGTGCCCCGAAAACTCACCCTTGGTTTGATGATGCTTGCAAAAAATTAAAAAAGGAGCTACTTGCGGCAATCAAATCTAATGACAGAGTGAACATTAGGGCAACCAAACTGTTATATAAAAAGGAGCTAGCTAGGGGCAAGAGGGAGTGGGAAGAAGCCAGGTGGGAAGATCTAAGAGGGGCCTTACCGGCAAAAGACGCCAAAATATTCTGGGCATTAGCTAACTTTGGTGTAAAAGAGGGAGGGGAGTCTCTTCAACCAAACATTGCTCCGTCAGTCTGGGAGGCGCACTTTGCTGCGCTTTACACCAGCCCTGAGACTGATACTAGTGAATACCTAAATGGGGCAGAGATAGCGGTGACATATGATGCCCTCCGGATGTCCCGAGCCCCAGACCCCCCGCACGAGTATCGACTGCGGGGGGCCTCGGACTTGGGCTATCCGTTAGGTCAGCGGGACGCCAAGGCAAGGGTGGGCCCTGGAGACACCGAGAGCATCTCAGTCAAAGAGATGGAATCGGCGATCATCAGGCAACTACCTAACAAAGCCCCAGGCCTAGACAGACTACCAGGAGACCTTTTCCGCTCCCAGCCAAAAATCTGGGCGCCGTACTTGGCTGTTCTATTCAATGCTGTCCTTTGGGGAGCCAAGTTACCGGACACCTGGGCAGGAGCCGAGATTGTGCCAATCTTCAAGATGGGCTGCCCTTTAGTGTCGTCAAATTACCGGCCGATTAGTGTCCTGGATACTTCACAGAAGCTAATGGGCCGAGTCCATCTGGACAGATTGCTGGGGTGGATGGAGGAGAAAAAAATATTGCCTACCCTACAGGCCGGCTTCAGAGCTGGAATCTCGACCCTGGACCAAATTTTTAGGTTGCAGGTCCTTTTTTGGAAGACAGCAAGAGTAGATGGTGGCAGCCTCTACCTTGTCTTCGTAGACCTGCGGGCTGCCTTCGACCTTGTCCCCAGGGAAAGCCTATGGAGGGTACTGAAAGAACTAGACCTCCCGCCCTATCTGCTAGATGTCCTGATGCACTTCCATGCAGGGAACTATGCCACGGTGAGATGCGGGAAGAACGGGGAATTATCAGCCGGCTTCCCCGTGACCAGAGGCGTACGCCAGGGCTGCGCCCTGGCTCCGACGCTCTTTAGTCTTTATATAAATGGCCTGGTGTGTGAACTGGAAAGGGTCAGGGACAGTGATGCTCCTTGGTTGGCCACTGGCCGGGTACCTGCTCTGATGTTCGCAGACGACACCCTGTTGTTGTCTCGAACATCATCAGGTATCCAGAGGGTCCTGGGTGGTTTTGTATCCTTTTACGCTCTGAGGGGATTGGAGATAAACTTAGTTTATGATCTTTCATCCCCCAAAGCGAACTCGCCCTAACCCGGTATTAAATGGCGTCTCGCTCGAAAGGGTGAGAACCTTTGTATACTTGGGGGTTACCCTGACTGAAGATTTCGGTTGGGGCCCACAGGTATCCAAATCTGCTTTGAGGTTGACGCAGATCGGAGGGGGCATTGGCAAGTTCCACAGAACAACCCTGTTTAAGCCAGTTGCCCCAGTCCTTGAGATCTATGGGGCGCAAGCTAGACCAGCTGTGATGTATGGTGCAGAACTCTGGGGCCATAAGAGTACACCAAGCCTCCTCAAGGTGGAACAGGCCTTTATGCGGAACCTGATAGGCCTCCCCCAGAGCACCCCGCTCACACCCTTGAGACTAGATCTAGGCCTAGAGTCCATCTCAGAACTGCTAGCCACCGACCTCTCCTGTATTGGAGAAGGCTCTGGACAGTGCCTGAGCTCGAGGATTATAGAGTTGAATTCGCTGCAGTCTGGGGGCACCTAAAGACTATCCCCTGGCTAGCCCATATCAAGGCCCTTGTACATCAAATTGGTATGCCCCAATTATGGGAGACCCCGGAGGTGAGCTGCCCGAAAGTGAAGAGAATGGAGCTCCTGGCCTCCCTGAGACATTACAACCTAAGCCTTCTGCATAGCTCGACAACGCTGGGCAGTCTGTCTGCAGAATTTTTGCAGTTAAAACTCGTGTCTAAGAGGGAGGAGTTCTTGGACTTAATACAGCCTCCCCTTGCAAGAAAACTTTACACACAATTAAGACATGGTTGTCTACCTATTGGGGCATTTACTTGCAAATGGAATGGACAAGAAGAGGGAATTTGCCCAGTTTGTAATAACACCAAAGAGGATATTGTTCACGTCTTATTCCTCTGCCCAGCCTATAGTATAATAAGGAGATGCTGGTTGGCACCGCGATGTAGAAGCCTTGGTTTAAGACAATGTGCACAAGCTGTCAGAATTTTAAGATATGACACCTCCCCCTCTATTGTGTTTGCGGTATCCCGTTTTTTATATGGTATGTGGCGCAGAAGGCTCACTTTAAGAAATTCTGACAATCTGTGATTAACTGGGATGTTTTGATACCATTACTTTGATAACTTACTGTTTAATAACTTTTTAACCATGTATTTTTAATTATTTATGTATTTTATTTCGTGTATGTACATATTTTATCTGTGCTTTTATGGTTTATGACCGCAATAAAGTTATCAAATGAATGATTCTGCTCCAGTAAGGAAGAACTCTAAAGTTGGTACTGGGGAAGCCCTGCCTGCTCCACAAAATGCCCTGATTAGTCAGGCAACGGTTCAGTGGGAGATGTGGCCCCTCAGCTAACAGAAGAGAGAGTGGAAGGAGGGTGTTTCATACAAGAAGTAGTATTTCCCCACTTGAAAACAACAATAGGGCCCCCTGAACCCAAATAAACCTTATTGTTACCTCATCAACTTGCCAGTGTAGAGCTAAAGGTGTGGTACTGGGTGCTGACAGCTGTCAGTAGCCACTGATGGGTGTTAGCCTTTATGGCTGCACTGTCCTTGCCATGGTGGTCTGACCCCATGTCAAATAGCGAGTTAGGCCCCCGGACCCTGCTGGTCATGCTGGGGTTACTCTAGTCCTTGGTAACCTTTTGGGGTAATCTGGGAGGTGCCCTGGCTAAGCTAGGGTTAGCAGAGGTAGATACCACTAACCCCAAGGAAAGGAGAAACGATGAAAAAGATCTGGTTCAGTTTAAAATGGGTCCTATCACTGTTTGGATACGTCAACTGCTCAGAGTTAGTGACCTGGATAGTAGGATGTGAGGCAGAGTAGGCCCTGCAGCAATGCAGTCTATGTCCTCACTCTCTTCCTCGCCTGACAGACTAGGAAGATTCTCCCAGCATGTGGCTGAGTCTCGTGGGCTGTTGCCTGGGGGGAAGCGGAGGGGGGGATTTGAGAGGGGGGGTTGGCATAAGGAAGTGGGATTGTGTTGTGGTACCTCCCATTTATTGCCCCGTTGTAGCTGCTAGATTCTGGTTTTTGAACTCAGACAGTGCACTGAGGCCTCCTAACCATACCTCAGCTCCAATGCTCTTCCCTTATAACAAGGTGAAGTCTAATTGTAACACAATTGGCTAAATACTTTTTGCACCCCTGTAAGTCCCTAGTAAATGGTATCACTGGTTACTAGGGCATGGGTACTAGAGAGGGTCCCTAAGGGCTGCAGCATATTTTATGCCTCCCTAAGGGACCCACACAAACATTTCACGCAGACTGCCATTGCATGCTGCGTTACATGGTGCAAACCATGAGTAAAACCTTACAATGTCACACTCCTGTGTATCATGCCAAAGTCACTACTGCATTTAATATAAGCAAGTCACCCCTACAGCAAGCATGTTGGTCCTAAGGCAGAGTGCTTTATATTTTCTGTGAGGACATATCTGCATGAGCATGTATGAACCTGTGATGTCTAGTTCTATTACTAGATATTGGCACTAAACAGGGAGGCCTTTTTCAGGTATGTACTTGCCACTGATCAAAACGAGTTTCAAACCTAGAAAAATGGTTTCACTGAAACATATGGTGTTTGATTTCAGACACCTCGTATTGATAAACCCACACGGATCCCAGTGATGTATTTATTAATACCTGCACCCAGAGGGTACTTTGAAGATAACCCCTGAAACCTACTAGTCCTCTAGTGTGCTGGCTGACTGGCCCTGTCCAGCATGCCACCACAGATGAGTTTCTGACCCCTAAGTAGGTGAGAGCCTCATTCTGAGAAGTCAGAAACAATGTCTGCTCTGGCAGGACGTGTTTATGCCTCCTCCAGCAGGAAGGCTAGCAAATCAGCGTAGTTTCCGTGCAGCTTGGTTTTTCTGTAATTAGGCCCCTTGGACCAGGATGGAAAGTAGAGTAATGTCTAGTCTCGATGCATGGCCCTTGCTGCTCTTGGCCAGTAAGGCATTATCTCTTTCTTTGCCATCTTGAAGTTGAGAACTGGACAAGCCAACTGGCTACTTTGGCAACCTATGGTATTTTTTCCACTCCTAGCTTTAGACAGCAAATCAATAGACTTGGGACTTTTCAGTAGAGAACGTATAGATTCCTCCATCAAAAAGTTGAAGGAGCAATTGGTTTGAACTGTAGCATTAGATCTAAGATTGATATCCTCTGCTGAATCTGAAGCATCTTAACAGCACCCTGGACAGTTTTCAACAGAAAGGCTTTTAAAATTATTGTAGAAATAGAAACGACAGTATGAAGTTGTCCCTCATGGCTCTTGACAGCATCAACCTCCTTCCCCTCCCCCCCAGCTCTGTGAGTACTCTGCTGGAAATGGTATTTACAATAGAGAAGTCGTGTATGCTACCTTTTGTTTATATTGCCACTTCTATATTCCATTTATCATAGGCTGCTTCGCCCCATCTGTGCATCAACGGTACAGGCTGCTCGCTGCATGCTTCAGAGCGCCGCCTGCAGGACAGACCTAGAGATGTTGTTGCTATCCCACAGCAGCAAGTGTGGTGCCGCTGCCGGAGAGCCAGGAGGAAGGCCTAGGATGATGCCTCCCATCGGCTTCTGGTGACTGAATCTTGAGGAACTGGGGTCCCCTTCCTTCCCTGGGTGACACTTCTGTTGCCAGAGCTACCATAAATGAGCTACTATTGGGTCTAGGGCACATGCAGCCATTACAGGGAAGACACCACCAGTGATGAGAGGAAACACATACCCCTATAAATAATTAATTTGTGCCCGCAATCCATGCTGGGGAGTTCGTGTTAGAGACATCAAGTAATAGAACCCCATTATCGCTTAGAGTAAAGAAAAATATAAACAAACTGGGAGAGGGTAGCTTTTCTAAAACAAAATACCTACAAGAAAAAAATAATGCAACAAATATGAATCATACAACCCGTATATAGGATACCACATAATATAGGAGACGTACATACATTTTCAGTGTTCAAAATGAAAAAACAAAGCGATTTTAGGCTGCATGGCATTCGGACTGTGAGCCACCATTTGCGCTGAGAAGGCCCAAAATTAATATGACGTTGAAATGCGTAAGCACTGAAATGAGACATTGACACAACGAAAACAGAAAAAGAAATGCGGTTTGTATAATTGTAAAATACATAGAATTTGTACTCCTCGTATATATAATTTTTTTAGATCGGCAGCAATTTAAAAACACATCCCAAATGAAACTGTGCATTGTTTGTGAAGAAATATGTGGACCATTTAAAGATTGTTCATATTAATTGTGCACTTGTTTTTTCAGATTATTGTATAAAACGTAGTTTTACATAAAGATAAATCCGTAATCAAAAGTCTGACACGCTGAGTTCAGACTAATTTTTTAGGTCTCGGCTAAGCGCGCGGAAGCGCGTTCTCGCTGAGAACCTATTGTTGCCGTGTCTGCTTTCCAGGAGACAATCCTGGCCGCGTGCATCGCCTTGGAGGCGATTTGAAATGCGCACGCGAACGCGCTCGCTATGGGCAGCTGCTGTCGCACATTCACACAGACACACACACACACGAGCGCCCATGCTGTCACGCATTCACACAGACACACACACACACGAGCGCCCATGCACGCACGCACATACAGACACCCCCCCACACAACACATGCGCACACACACACAAGTGCTCCCCCCCCGTCGCACACACACACACACAAGTTCACCAAGACTCCCCCAGCCCTTTTTAACTTACCGGGCCAATCTCGGGGGACTCTGCCGCTGCGGCTCTTGCCAACTCCTTTCACGGGGCTCCCTCTAGTCAAGGGAGCCCCGCAACACTTGCGTAACCTCCTGCTGGCGGCCCCCGGGGCTCTCCACCGCTCACAGGAGCCCCGGGCCGCGATAGCATTTAGTCCGTCTGCCTCCTCGTCCGGACGCGGCCCGGCCCCCGTCACAGGCGACATTGCCTGACTTCCGGTGCGTGCGCCAATGGAGACACAACACTGCAGAAAGGTGTGTTTTGAAGGAAGTTCATGTATGTTTTTTACTTCTTACTTTTATTAATATGCTAACCTTTTTTTCTACCATCCACTATTTTATGTTGTCATTCGTAATAATCTGTGCGTTCCTTAACTTGTATTACCTCCACTCCCTGTGTTCATTCACTTCCCCGGCCTTGTCTTCATGCAGTTTCTAATCCCATATTCTCGTCCTATCTCAAACCGCTTCTCAACTCTCTTTCCCTCCTCATTTAGCTTCGTTGCCATTTTCTGGCTTTTGTTGTCTTTCACTGTCTGACTGACGTAACTATCTATCTCCCCTTCTGTCTTACTTTCACTTTCAAACTGTACTTTTCTACGTCCCTTTCTTTTCTTTCACCCCACTGGTTTTGTCGTGTCTTCCGCTCCTTCGCCTTGCCTTCCTTAACTCAACCGCCTGGCTCTCTATCCCTCCCTTTTCTCTAAATCTGCCTTGCGCTGTTTTTCTCTCACTTTCTCTTGCTCGCTGCACCTTTACTGCATTTCATACGCTGTCACAACCATCGCTCTCCCATGGTCCCTACAGGTGACGTACCTCGGTGTATGCATTGGATAACAGGCTGTTTAGATGCACAGTCGGCCCCTAACACACAGGTGCCAGTAAGGGAGGAGTGAGCCTTGGGGCTGCGGCCTGCCGTGTCCGGCCACGCACTGTGGTTAAGGATGGGGTGGGCGGGGGGCTGCTGACAGAGTGGAAAGTGCTTTTGAAAGCAGGGTGGAATTGGGAGGTCGTGAGTCGGCGGCGTGAGGGAAGACCATCCCAAAGCAAGGGGTGGACGTGTTTCTGCAGATTCCTCCCTCCCTGCCCATGCATGCACACCTTGAAAAGGCCTGCAAGCTTGTCCCTCGAGAGACAAGACGGTGGTATGGCGCCGGACAGCTCGCCACCAAATGTCGGTCAATGCCACCAGTCACTCGGGAGATTATGCATACCTTCACTTCTGGAGGAAGGGACTTGGCAGTCATGGAAACAGAACTTCATTTTTCTTTGATAAAAACCTATAGAACATTGTTCTCTCCTGATGCACTTCGAAGTAAAATGTGGGCAGCGGAGTAGTCTCAGTTTACAGCTGAACTATTTGAGACTGTCTGCAGAAGTGCTCTCCGTGGTTACCATTTCTACTATTTCTCTTATCTCTGTTCGACCCCTTTCTCTCTTTTTTTTCCTGTCTATCCTGCCTTTTTCTCCTCGCAGCTCTTCTGACGGTCTCGTCCACCCTCCCATTCATTCTCTCCTTTTCTGCTCCCCTATCTTGTTTTGTGTGGTCTCTTGATCTATACCTGAACATTTACCCATATATTTGGACGGAGCTCAATAATAGTCCCTAGAAGATGCGAGAAGGGGGCCATAAGGCTTGCACTTTTGTAACAGGTAGCACAAATTTATACTGTTGAATGACGGCGTGAAGTAAATGAAATGTGTATAAGGATGCCTGTTGCCTAAAGACAATGCCATTTATTTAACGATTAAGCTATTGGCAATGTAAATCACAAAGCCATTTATTTATGATTTAATTTAAAAAAAAAGTCATGAGCAATGCCAATAGCTCTACCTTTAATAATGCCGAGACCATTGCATTGTAAATGCTTGTTCTTATTTGTTCTGGAGCAGAGATAACAATTAATGGATAATATCACTGAATTATGATTTGACAGGCAATGAGCAAAACATTTTCCTCTATTTAAAAAAACAATAAATCGATCCCCACCTTTTCAAATAAAACAGCAGCCATAACTTTAATCGTCATTGAAGGCCTGTTGCACCTCCTTTTTGCTGTCAGTCTGGCAACAATGGCAATGTCTTAATGGAGGCAGGATGTTTAGCCTATTAAAAAATATTTGCACTTGAAATGCCGGAATTAGAGGGGTACACAAGAATAGAATTGGGTGCAAAAGAAAACATAGGCTTTAGCCCTGTCCCTCATGTTTGTGGAAATCCATGGTTTTCTGGAAAAACCTACCGATATCTTCATGTGAATGTATCCATTATAAATGTTATTAACCCCTTCGACGCTCATGACGAGTTCAGCTCGTCATGAGTTACGGTTCTCGTACACTCATGACGAGCTGAGCTCGTCATGTAACGCGGGTTTTTTAAAAAGTCAGCGCGCAGCGGGAAAAGCCGCCGCGCGCATGGTGTTAATAAAAAATGTCGACAATAAAAAAAATCACTAAAACAGAAGAAATCCTGAGTCGTTGCTGCACCTACCTCGTTTGTCGTTGGATACGTATGTGATGGAAATCTCTTGTTTGATCCCACATGTCCACCTGGGTGTAGAAGAGAGGAGAGGTAGTGAGTTGGACACAGAGACCACAAGTACGAAAACTAGTTTCCTAAGTGACTGCATATATAAGTCTGAATCTGTAAGAGTGCAGAAGGTTCAAGAGCCTGGTTGGGCTCAGTTTAATTGTTAAAATCCAGGGATGATGGAGGGGGTTGTTGTTCTCATTCATGTGTTTGTACTACTTTTGTATTGCATTCCTATTGCACTGCTGTGGTTGTATTTGTTAGCTGAATGAGAAATGACCCGAAATGTCTTTGTTCTCCTAGGGGATGTTTGAACCCTATTTGAAAAGCTTTTATATCCGATCCACCGACCCAACGCAGATCAAGGTTTTAAAGGTATGCTCTTTTTGTGTTTCATTGCCTGGCTACAACAATGCTAATCCTTGATGAGCTATTAACCAGACCAATAATTAAGATGGCAGGTATTATTTTCATTATTTTTTATGTGGTTTACAGGGTGATTAGCTGTAAATAGAGAGCAGCAGTGCTCTTTGCAAGGCCAAGCTAAACAGACTTCTTCCAGCAGCTACATTACTTTCACTGTTATGTTATGGTTTTTGCTGGAGGTGTGCTTGGGATTTCAGCACATATGTGGATTGTTATGCATACATATTTTTTTGACTAGATGTAGACTGAGAGTTTGTATTTTGCCATGACTGTCACACTCTATACTAGTCTGTTACTTTATTCTAGTTCTGTAGAATTACTTCTATATGAATATGAAACAAAGAATAGCGTCAGATTTTGTCACTGATTTGATGATTGCGGTTTTGAATCTTTCTAGGAATTACTCACTCTTTTTAATTTTTTTTTTTCCGTCACAGTTGGAGGTTCTCACTAATTTGGCGAATGAAACTAACATTTCCACCATCCTCCGAGAGTTCCAGGTATGCAGAATCCTGGTGCCTATAAATCCAAGGATACTAGTACCGTTCGGTATCCATGACCATCCCCCCCCAGCTCCCAAAATAGCCAGATGCTCAGTAGTTTGTTCAATATGGTATTTTCTATTTCACAAACCAGCTTTAATGTAATGAGATGTTTAGCTTTTGGTAATGGTTCGGAGTTCTGTATTTTGTCTGTGCAGTTTGAGGATTAGGGCTGATTTAGATTTGGATTGCAATATAAATTTATTTGATTTGTGAAAGAAAAGCTAAATCCAGAGCCCACCACATTATCGCTATTGAGTCTCCTCTGGATTATGTGCTTTTGCCACAATTCACAGGGTTATACAATCACAAAATATACATCATAAATGGAGTCTTAATTGTTTTGGTACAGGAACACTCCCACTGGCAAATTTCTCCCCTGTCCTTCCACCTCAGTCAATAAATATTTTAATTTCCTGAGTTGGCAGACATGTGTTTCACTCTCACGTTTTGTATGTTATACGCTTTTTAAGACTTGTAATCCTGCGTACCTTCTATGGGATAACAAGTCCTATATGTCATGGGCAGAATTGAGTCTTTGTCTCCTGTGCACATTCAGGTCTTGTTATGCAGGAGGAGTACAAGACATAGTACAGGCAAGAGTTCTTTCTTTTGGAACCCTCTAAACATCAAATTTCAAGGTTTCATTCAAGAGTTGAATTAGTTTGTTTATTTTCATGTTTTTCATTTAAGCTCTAGAACTGTATTAAGAATATGCCCCCAAGACGAATACAAGTAATGTCATGAGAAGAGAGGAAACCTTTACTCTGACAGGGCAAGATCAGAATAGAGTCAGAGCTTGGAGGTGTCAGTGAACTAGTGGACTGACTTCTAAATGGCTAGAGCAGCCAAGTGCTGCATGGATTGGTAACCTTTGTAGAAAAAATGAGAGGCAACTAAAAAACAATTCTTTAAGACCGAGTGATAATAGAGACCAATGTAAATAAGACAACACGTCCTCTGTTGGAGTATGTTCTTTTGATTCGTGATTTATTTCACACATAGGCAGAGAAGTGTGCAGCCAAAGCGCTTCGGCAACATTTGGCTTCGTCAGGACATCTCAGGACATCCAGCAGTGTCCAATCAAGTGTCGCTGATTTTAGCGCACCCTATCAATGTTCAGTCTTTCAGTTATCTGTAAATGCTCTGGCAATAGAAAATACTAGTGGTCAATTAGGCCACTCTCTTGTGGGAGGTGCACACATAGGGCCCCTTCAACACCCTATTATGGCTGTGCTTATTGAGTACTAGCACGTACTTCACAAACTTTTTTAGTTGCCTCTCATTTTTTGTACAAACGCTTCTAGTGTACGACTAATGGTAGCTGGTCATAAGAGGTGGGCAACTGTTTGTAATAATAATAATAATAATAATAAGAAAGAGCTTATAAAGCGCACAGTAACGCCATCACGGCGTGTCCCCGCGCTGAATGGAGCTACTCACAACCACCCACTACAGAACCCCTAGCCCTACAAGGTATAGAGTAGAGTTTTGAGCCTAGCCCGAAACACCGTCTCACTGCTCTCCAGTCTCAGGGCAGGAGGGAGTTTGTTCCAGTGCTGAGCAGCTTGGAGCGAAAAAGATCGTCCGCCCATTCTGGCCTTCCTTACCCTTGGGACTGTCAACAGCCCAATGCCCTCCGAGCGGAGGGCCCTTGGTGGTTCGTAGCGGCTGACTAAGTCTCTAAGATAGGCGGGCGACCTGCCCCAGACAATACGGTGACAGAAGAGGAGGCATTTGAACAGCACCCCTTTCTTCACTGGCAACCAGTGAAGCGCATCCAGTGCCTGCTGAGAATTTGCTCTCCTAGGTCTCCTTAGCACCAGTCTGGCGGCGGCATTCTGGATGACTTGCAGGCGACCAAGGCTACCCTCGGTGGACCCAAGGAACAGAATGTTTCCATAGTCCAACCGAGAGGTCACCAGCGCCTGCGTCAACGTCCTTCTGGCCTCTAGGGGTAGCAGGTCTAAAGTTTTGTTTAGGGTCTTCAGTACCCCGAAACACTTGCCCACAAGACGCCTTATATGGCCCTCACAGGAGAGAGTGGGGTTAACCCATACTCCCAGGTTCTTAGCCTCCTCACAAGGTGTGGGAGTAGGACCAAGGCATGGAGGCCGACCAGCTGTCACTCTTTCCCCCCACTACCAGAACCTCTGTCTTAGAGCCGTTGAGCTTTAGGCAGTGGGAGTCCATCCACTCAGCTAACGCCTGCATACAGGCCTTAAAGTTGGTGGAGGCATTGGCGGTGTTCTGCGATAGAGAGATCAGCAGCTGGGTGTCGTCGGCATAAGATACCAATTCCACCCCGTATGCCTGTACCACCTTCGCCAGGGAGGCTATGTACAGATTAAAAAGAGTGGGGCTCAAAGCTGAGCCCTGAGGCACTCCCTGGTCTAGTGGCATCTCTACCGATCGACATGTCCCTTGTTGTACCTGGAAGCATCTTCCTGTGAGGAACAACTGCAGCCAGTACAGCGCGGGACCAGCGACCCCAGCCTCGCTAAGACACTGTAGCAAGATGGAATGAGCTACAGTGTCGAATGCTGCGCTGAGGTCGAGCATGATCAGGGCCATTGTGTGTCCTGCATCCGCTCCTGCTCTTAAAGTCTCAGTGGCACGTAAGAGAACTGTCTCCGTCGAGAAGCCAGCTCTAAATTCTGATTGGGAGGGATGAAGTAGATTCCCTCTCTCCAGGTGCTCAGTGAGTTGAGCATTGACCACCTTCTCAGCCACTTTCGCCAAGTAAGGCAGTAATGAAATGGGTCTGAGGTTTTCCAGCACATCAATGCTTACATTTGGTTTTTTCTTTATTGGGAGTACTATAGCCTTCTTCCACTCCTCTGGAACCCGCTGAGTGGAGAAAGAGGTCTGTAAGACATGTCTTATGTGTGGTTCCAGTCCAGCTAGACCCTCCGCAATGACCCATGAGGGGCCGGGTCATTGGGGGATCCAGACTTCACACTACGGCAAATCTTTATTAGACTATCAGCCGACGGGACCTCGAAGATTTGCAAAGAAGAGTCGGGAGCCATAGGCGATCCAACAGCTCTGAAGTCTATGCCCCTTCCCGGCTGTTGAGAGAAGGAGGTATAAATTGCTTTAACTTTGTTTGAAAAAAAGTTAGCGACTCTATTGCATTCCTCCGTGGAGACACTTACAGGAGCATTTGAGCTGGAAACCAGAGATATTTCCTTGTAGATTTTAAACAATTCGCGTGAGGAGCTCTCGGCTGCCTCAATACGTGCCTGGAAATATTTAGCTTTCGCTCTGCGTACTGCATACTGATAGCTTCTATGTGCCAAGCTATAGCTGCTTTTGCCCTGTTCGCTAGGGTTCCTTCTCCAGCTCCTTTCGAGCTTTTTGCAGTTAGACTTAGTTTGCTGGAGTTCCTGTGTGAACCAAGGGGCGGTGCGTTGTCTACCCTCCTTGGCTTTGCCCTTACTCAGGGGTGCGAGCTCGTCCAAGGTGGCAGCCACAAGCTGATTGAATTCCTTATTGGCCTGGTCACTATCAGTGGCTAGCGGTGGTTTCGCTTTCTGAATGGCTCGAACAAACTCCTCTTGAGAATACTGTCTCCATTTACGTCTCATAACATTGGTGGGCCCAGTCCTTGTGGACTTATGTAGCTGGTAAGAGAAATGGAAAGGGACCAAGAAATGGTCAGTCCATGGGAGCTGAAGGGGGGTGAGTGTCTTTATCATATCCCAGCTGGCGAACAGAGGGTCCAGACAATGACCCCGCTCATGTGTGGCAGCTACACTTAACAGATCAAGTTGCAATTCTTTTAGGACTAAACGAACATCTGCTGCCTCCTTCTGTAGAGGATCCTCCAGATGTAAGTTCAAGTCCCTTCCATACTGTGAATACATCAGGTAATGCAGCACTGAGGTCCCTGGCTGCCAAAACAAATTAGTTACTGTTGCCTGTTAAATCCATCTATTTGTATAAATGGAAAAAGACAGCGTTTTAAAATTGAATTGTGGGTAAATACGTTTGAATTCAAAAGCTTGTACCTCAGATTTTTTTGAGTTTTGAATCAGCCCATGGCTTAGCCAGCAACAAAACTCAATACAAGGCATTACTAATAAGAAAGAGCGGGAAAAACACTGTAGATAAAACACACTAGTGTTTTGAGATGTTTCAGTTAGCAATTAAAAAATGTAACTATTTTATTGTTAACAATATAAGCATTTCTGCGGACCTCTCGCTGAAATAATTAGTAAGTAATTTATTTCTGTTGTCCTTTTGCTGATAATCTACTTTCACTAGGCCTACTTGAAAGAAGCGGGTCAGTGTGGGTCAATGAGTCCCCTCGGATTTATTTATCTAGATGCATCTTTGTAATTCTAGGACAATATCCAAAGTGTCCAATTACAGACGTGGGCATATTTAAACATGCTTCACAAGGGGGACTTTAAGGGTGCGGGAGTCATTTCTTTATAAAGCTATGCTTCTACCAGATTTGGCTAAAAGTTTTAATTTCTTACCTTGGATTCCTGTCCTGCCTTAAACATACAAACCTCTGACGCTGAAGCAACACAGAACGGCTCTGATATTGTTGAATTACTTAGTAATGGTTAAATATCTTAATAACGTGGGTCCGCGTATGAATAACATGAGTCCCTGTTCGTCGCTGGTACAATTCTTACTCGAATCCCAAGAGCAGATGAAGTCTTGACCTATTCTAATAGGATGAATAAAGAAATACACGTCACAAAGATTTTAGCTGACAATGTAACTGATTTGAGGCTGCGCCCACTTTGCCAAATATGTTGTCAATTATAACTTGATGGATAAGAATGAAGGAAATGCTGAAAGAGTTTTAACTGTCCTTGTATAAAGAAATACTTTAGAGCTAGAATAACGTATGTTTACAGTTTGGTGGATTTTTCCAGAGCCTTAGTGACTTGTTGGACACTTCTGACCTATGCTTTTGTTTTTCGTAGACGTATATCCGGAGCATGGATAAGGATTTTGTTGCAGCCACGATCCAGGCCATTGGACGATGCGCCACAAACATTGGCAGAGTCCGAGATACTTGTCTGAATGGTCTGGTGCAGCTCCTGTCCAACAGAGATGGTGAGGAAAGTGATGGGCTGCATGGGAGGGTGAATCAAAGGGGCTTAGGCCCACCATGTACTTTGCAGAGGTGCATCATACAGCTATACAATGAAGGGACCAGCGCAAGAGCAGAAGGCACTGGGTAAGTGCTCTCTGCCTTGGAGGACATGCTGCCCTCAGATTAGGCAGTACATGTAAGTGTACACCAAGGCTCTAGATTCTGTGTTTACCCTGAGTGATATTACTGCACACTAATTATAAGCAACTGTGGATGAAGCAATGAAGGTTAAGTAATGTGTAATCTGCCTCAAGTGAGCATCAGGGATTTTTCCCTAGTCATATGAGTAGAGAGACGAGTGAAAACTGTATTTTTTGTAGGTGTTAGTGGAGGAGAACAAGAAATGCAATTTTTGTAAGGTGGCGGAGACACATATAACTGGCATCGGATTCTCTAGCATACAAACTGTAATGATATTCCTCATTGATTATACAGGTAACTTGGCTGCACATTGCTCCTACCTCACTCACAAAACCACATCTTTGGCCTAAAATGCCTCCTATGAAGTGTAGCAGTGGCAGCTAAAAAATTGGGAACAACTGCTAATTTGAAATGGTGAAACATAAAAGTACAACTAATAATCAAAGCAGGTGTTATGTTGAAAAACAGTGATTTAAGGAGGAACTTACCCATTAACGTGGAGTTTCAGACAAAGAATAAAAAGTTGGGGAGGCTGGTAGGGGACTACTGGCAGTGATGCACCACTCGAAATGTTGTTTGGAACTGTGTGGTCGGCAAGGAATGCAGCATTTTTGACCCGCAGGTCTGTGGGCAAGCTACATGCTAATGAAAGAAGTGGAAGAGGAGAAAAATGAAGAAACACAGTGGCTATCTTGATAATGTGATCAGTTGCACGATCTGGGTAACATATCCACACAGATAAACAGGAATTCACCTAATTAGGTATTTCCAAGTATCACAATCAGGTTGATCTCATTTTAGATATTGTTGTGGCATAGTTGGAGTGAGTCGGGTGGTGTCTGCTCAGCTCTGTGCATAATCAAAGAAAGTGGATTAACATTTAGGCTGCACATCAATGTTGTGACCAGTGACATAAATGGAAAGGGATAAAGAAAGCATGCCAATCATAGTGTGAAGTCTACTTTCATTAATTCCATGCTGTCAGGTCCTGCTGAAAGGCTTTATGCCAGTGTTTTAAAATGTTCCCACTCCATGAATTAAACCCTTCCTTCTCAGATGGTTACCAATAGGGACAGAGACAGCAATGCGTGACCTATGCATGTAGTTACTATCCTTATTAATTAATTATGTAGCTTTCTGACTTTGCCTGAAGTGCCATCACTAGATTGTATGACTTAGTGCCTAGTGAATGGCTTAGAATAGCCGCAGTGAACACTATGTCTAAAGGGTAGTGCGGGGAACATCCTTTACAACGCAACTTTTACCACGCAGTGCCTTTACGACGCAACTTTTACCAAGCAAACCATTACAACGCATTGCGCTGGGGGGCGCTCTAGGATAGGGAATAGGTTTAATGTACTATCCAACACCTTCCCTACTATCCACGGAGACTTGAGTTGGAATAGTAAATTAAACTATTCACTATCCAGCGCCCCAAAGCACTATGCGTTGTAAAGGCATGCGTTGTAAAAACCGCGTTGTAAAGGCATGCATGGTAAAAGCATGCGTTGTAACGTCATACATCCGGGTAGTGCTGTCTATATTTACATTTGGTTTAAAGTCCATGGTATTCTGGTTGAAGAAGGAGTATGTGTAATATCTGTAAGGCGATCTAAGCTCTTTCAGACCCATCAAAATGAGTGTTTAGGGATTGTAGTCTGGATTTTATTTCTAAAACATACGCATGCAATTTGCCTGCGTTCACAGGGAGTTCACTAATTGCTGCACCATCCATTGACCAACGCCACAGTTTCTCTGTCCCCAGTGGACAAACCAGTCCCAGAGCTTCCTGAGCTGATTTTCTAGAAAATTGATTGATGACTGCTTCAACTAGTAAATAACAACACAACCCTCCCAGTGCCCTTTGCCTACAATGCACCCGGACAAAGACTCCACCTCAGATTGTTTACTTCCGCTATCTGATTCGGATGTTCCAGTACCAGTTTCTGCATTGTCTCATATTTCCATGGAAACTCCAGTAACAGTGCCAGTCATTAAAAACTCCCATCCCATGACGGAAGGCCGCTCCACTCTCTACTGAATCAGCAAGTTCAAGTTCAAGTTCACGTTCAAGTTCAGGAATTTGTATAGCGCACTACTCACCCAGAGGGTCTCAAGGCGCTTGAGGGAGGGAGGGTGTATTACTTATCGAATATCCAGGTTTTTAGTTGCTTTCTGAAGGAGAGGTGGTTCTGTGTAAGTCGGAGGTGAGTGGGGAGAGAATTACAGGTTTTGGCCACTAAGTAGGAGAAGGATCTTCCTCCCATGGTGGACCTGTGAATGCGTGGAATTGCGGCGAGGGCTTGATTGGATGATCGTAGTTGGCGGGTGGGTGTGTAGAAGGACAGTCGTGTGTTGAGGCATTCGGGTCCTAGGTCGTAGAGGGCCTTATGTGCGTGGGTGAGGAGAGGGAACGTTATTCTCTTGTTGACGGAGAGCCAGTGGAGATCCTTCAGGTGATCGGAGATGTGAGCATGACGGGGGATGTCCAGTATGAGTCTGGCTGAGGCGTTTTGGATGCGTTGGAGTTTTTTCTGTAGTTTGGCTGTGGTCCCGGCGTATAGGGTAATTCCATAGTCCAGTCGGCTGGTGACCAGAGCATGGGTGACTGTCTTTCTTGTTTCGGTGGGGATCCAGCGGAAGATTTTGTTAAGCATGCGTAGTATGTTGAAGCATGAGGATGAGACGGCATTGACTTGTCTGATCATCGAGAGGGACGAGTCTAGGATGAAGCCCAGGTTACGAGCGTGATCTGTAGGTATGGGTGCTGTACCCAGGGCCGGTGGCCACCATGAGTCTTCCCAGGCAGAGGGGGATGATCCTAAGATGAGGACTTCAGTTTTGTCCGAGTTAAGTTTTAAACGGCTGTTCTTCATCCATTCGGCTACTTTTTTCATTCCTTCGTGTAGGTTGGTTTTGGCGGTGTTAGGGTCTTCGGTGAGGGAGAGGATCAGCTGGGTGTCGTCTGCGTAGGAGATGATGTTGAGGTTGTGTTGGCGCGCGATGGATGCGAGGGGACTCATGTATACGTTGAAGAGGGTGGGGCTGAGTGAAGATCCTTGAGGTACACCACAGATGACTTCGGTGGCCTCAGATTTGAATGGGGGGAGGCGGACCCTCTGGGTTCTTCCGGCGAGGAACGAGATGATCCAATCCAAGGCTTTTCCTTGTATTCCGACGTTGTTGAGGCGTTGTATGAGTGTGCTATGACATACTGTGTCGAAGGCGGCGGAGAGGTCGAGTATGATGAGGGCAACTGTTTCTCCGTTGCCCAGAAGCTTTCGGATGTCGTCTGTGGCTGCGATGAGGGCGGTTTTGGTGCTGTGTTTGGCTCGGAAGCCGGACTGTGAGGGGTCGAGGGAATTGTTGGATTCAAGGAAGGCGGCGAGCTGACTATTGACGACTTTCTCGATGACTTTGGCCGGGAAGGGGAGGAGAGAGATGGGGCGGTAGTTCTTAAGTTCAGAGGGGTCTGCTGTGGGTTTCTTCAGAAGGGCGCTGAGTTCAGCATGTTTCCAGCTTTCTGGGAAGGTAGCGGAGCTGAGGGAGCAGTTCATGACATCTCGGAGATGGGGTGCGATGATGGAGTCTGCTTTGTTGAAGATGTGGTGGAGGCATGGGTCAGTTGGTGTGCCTGAGTGGATGGAGTTCATCAGACGGATGGTGTCTTCAGTAGTGATTGGGTTCCAGGCGCAATGGTTGTGAGAGTGTTGTTTTGATTCGGAGGTGGGTGGTGTGAGTTGTTCTTCAGACAGTTTTTCAAAGCTGTTATGAATGTCGGCGATTTTGTTGTGGAAGAAAGAGGATAGAGAGTCGCAGAGGTCTTAGGAGGGAGTGATGTCGTTGGTGCCGGCGGTGGGGTTGGTAAATTCTTTGACGATGTTGAATAGTTCTTTGCTGTTTTGGGCGTTGTTGTCAAGTTGATCCTTGAAAGCTGATTTTTTGGTGGATCGGATCAATTGGTGGTGTTTGCGGGTGGCGTCTTTGAAGGTGGTCAGGTTGTTGGTGGTTGGGTTTTTTCTCCAGGTTTTCTCGAGGGTACGACATAACATCTTGGATTTCTTAAGGTCATCGTTGAACCAGGGGGCCTTTTTGCTACCTTGCTTGATTTGATGGTTTTTCAAGGGTGCTAGTTCGTCGGCGCTGTGGGTGATCCATTGTGTGAGGTTGGTGGCTGCTTGGTTTGGATACGATGATATGGCGGGGGGGGTTTTGGTTAAGCGCTGTGAAGAGTTGGTCGGTGGTGATTTTGTTCCAATTTCTACTAGGAATAGGTTGTGGTGGGATGTGGGTCGTGGTCTTTTTGTAGCTGAAGTGAACGCAGCTGTGGTCCATCCAATGGAGAGCTGTGGTGTGATCGAAGGAGATGTGTTTGCTGGAGGTGAAGATAGGGTTGAGCATGTGTCCGGCAAGGTGGGTGGGGGTGTCAACAAGTTGTTTGAGTCCGAGATTGGCCAGGGTTTCCAGAAGGGTTGTGGTGTTGCTGTCGTTTTTCTTTTCCAGGTGGAAGTTGAGGTCTCCCAGTAAAATGTAGTTCTCTGAGGTGAGGGCATGTGGGCTGATGAAGTCGGTGATGTCTTAATTGAATTGTGTGCGGGTTCCTGGTGGTCTGTAGATGAGGGTGCCTCTAAGTGTGGTCCTGGGGTCGGTGTGGATCGGAAAGTGAAGGTGTTCGGCGGTCGCGAGGTTGTCGTCGGAGCTGGTCGTGATTCGGATGGTGTTCTTATGGGCGATGGCGATGCCTCCTCCTGTTTGGTTGGTGCGGTCCTTTCGGATTATCTTGTAGGTGTCCGGGATGGCTATGGCGATGTTGGGCGCTGATGAGGCGTTCATCCAGGTTTCTGTAAGGAAGGCGACGTCCGGTGATGTGGTGTCGAGTAGGTCCCAGAGTTCAGTGGCGTGTTTGTGGACCGATCGGGTGTTTAGTAGTATGCATGTCAGGTGGTTAGAGTCGGAGTTGTGTTTGGAGGAGGAGGATTTGGCGTGGGTCCTGATGCAGGCGAACTTGCAGGAGTGGCAGGCGAATGATCCGTGGGTGTGTCCAGGGGTAGCTACGCAGCATTGTGGGGTGCGTCCGGGGTTAAGGGCAAGGAGAGTAGCAGCATCATACGTTAATCGAGTGGGGTGGGTATTGCGAGGCGCGGACGGGCTTACCTTTGGCGCACCTTCGCCGTGACTGCTGCGCGCATGGGCATCAGTCATATGTGGCTAGTGGAAGGGGAGGGGTGAGGGAGGGTCAGCTGGGAGGCGGGAGCGGGGCGGAGCTACGGGCCGGGAGGCACAGTCACAAAATGGCAGCAAAAACAAAAGTGAAAACGGAGCGAGTATGTATGTGCAAGCAGGCAAGGATCTTCACAACATTCTAAGCGGACTTCTTACAAAAGCGCTACAGTAATATGCCAGCACGAGCAAACAACAATGATTCAGGCACGAATTGTAATGCGCGCTAAATAAGCAACAAGCCCTACGCTTAGAATGAGGCACAGAGCGCTGATCGAGGTAAATGGCAGAGAGCAGCAAAGCAGCTAAGCGCTACGATACCAGCTGGCCAGGGGAGCGACCGCTCAATGTCAGCTCAATGCTACCTTGCTAAAAACAACAGGTTATATTGAGAATGAGTGGAGAGTTTGTTATGAAGAAGTCACCTTTCTAGTTCTGTTCTAGCATCAATTGTGTAACCCTCTTTGTCCTCCGAGCATGAGCAGTCCACCTGCTCATTGGGCAAGGTTTTCAAGTTCAAGAAAACCATCCACTACTCCCATGAATGTCACAGGGCACACCACTAGATAGTGTCAGGACCCATCAGAAACAGTGGATCTTTTCCGTACTGAAGACCTTAAGAGTGTTGAGGAAGAAGGAAGACAGTCTGGTCTCTTCTAGTACAGGGGCACCAGGACCCAGATGTCTTATCCTCCGACAAATTAGAGGTTGAATGGTAAGAAAACCCCTTTACCAAAGAGCACAGGGCCAAAGACAAATGCAGCAGCTCATACCCCTGTTTCTCCACATGCACCCGAGGATTGACTGTCCAAGAATCTTTCACAGATGCTGAACACCGCTCTTGAGTGGGTCTGGAGTCAAGCTCAGAGATGAGCCAGATGAGGCATCGACCTTCGGATCTGGCTCCAAAGCCCAAGACCTCTTGACCCTCAGAGACTCCTTCGTCTCCAGGAAAGCCTCAGTGAGGCACACCGAGCCTAGACACAAACCCACGCCGGCTCACCCCAGAGGCACAGAACAACTGTCCTGTGAGTCAATATTGACTCCGAAGATTTCACAGCCAACTTCGTGGCCAGCCTCAAAGCATCCCCCGACATCAAAATAAGAGAGCCCAGTGTCAGGCAGGGGGAGATATTTAGTCATCCCTCACCTGGTAAGATGTTGTCCAGACCACCACTGTTCGAATGTTCCGAATCCGATTAGGATGACTACCTCACATCAGCCTAGAAAAAAAGAGAAAGTTCCAAGAGCAAATTTCAACTGAGCTAGAGTTCTAGCCCATCCCCAAAACGGTGAGAGGCAAGGCACCAGTCCCCCCCCTCACCCGGCCCTCATCAAACCTCATCTATAGACACCGCTTTACACACTGCCACTACCTTTGCATCCTCCAACAGCACCACAATCTCAGTCACCACAGCCGACCCTTTCCTCAGACCACAGTTATTCAGATCAGGGTAGCTTTCATCAGCCTGAAAACCCAGTCACGCCATGAGCTGGGATGACTCCTGGAGGGCTATTACTTCTATCCTCAGTAGGATACTGTTTTGCCAATTAGGTCTGTGGTATGATCACTACCACTGGGAGGAAATGGGGCAGTGTAAGACGTCATCCTTGAAAAGCCTACCCAACTCATATGAGGGTGATGGCATTCAAAAGGTTGCTTCCCTTTTTCAGACACCACATACTCTTATACTGTGGTCAGTGGTTAAGCTGTTGGAGTTGATGGCTTCATGCATAGTAATAGTGCTGCACACAAGATTGCACATTCACCCACTGCAATAGTGTCCAGCAAGGCACAGGGAACATGTGCAGTGTCAATGGAAAGATCTTGTGCATAGAACACCGATCACACTCTTTTGGTTGGGCAGCAAAGGTTTGTTGCTGGCCAAGACTTTCATGGACCCTCACCTTCAAGTGACGATCGTAATGGATGCCTCATTCTTCGGGTACGTAGCACATCTCAACCATGTGACTGTACAGGGTACCAGGATGCAAGACAAACTATCTTATTACTTCAATTATGTAGAGCTCACAGCAGTCTAATTGTTATGTTAGGTTGTGGTATGTTATGTTATGGAAAGCTAGCTCTTTATATGATATTAAAAGAGGTTAATCGTGCAAACAGTCCAGGTATTCCCTTATGAGTGGACAGAGGCTTGCTCTATCTAGGGAGAGCAGCCTTAAGCTTTTCAAAGTGGAGTGTTAGACATTTGCAAATACACACATAGTCAAGATAATGGTACACACTACCTAATAAGGAGATCCACACCAATTTATAAAAATAGCACATATCTTTATATATATATATATATATATATATATATGTATATATATATATATATATATATATATATATCAAGTCAAATATAACTTTATTCGGTTAGATTAAAACCATCAAAGTGCATGACATAGAGCATTAAAATTCAAACCGTACATTGATACATAATTCTTACGCCGTGACAATATATTTGATAAACCATATATGTTAGATACTCCTCCTCATGTCCTCGGGAGTTAAATAAATATATAAAATATATATCTAAACTAATCAAAAATTGACTATTTAAAAAGGAGTTTGTAAAATACATGATAATAAATAAATAATCTAATTTAAAACACAGTCCACACTACGGTACCATGAGCCTATATTAGAATCTGTATTAAAATCTCCCAGGACTATTATATAATAATGCGTGTCTACATTTGTTTCATAATCAGTCAAAAGGGCGGTTAAAGATCTTAAATGCTCTAAATCATCACTTCTAGTAAAAGAATTATAAAAATTGACCACTAATAGGGTCGGTGCATTCTTCCCTGTTAGTTCTACTGCCAAAATGTTGGGAGAGCGTGAGTCTATTTGCTTAGCTTTATATGATAGTTTGAGGTTAAGTAACAGCAAAAGCCACCCACTAGCTCTCCCCATGCAAGACGGTATGGCATATTTGCAGAACGTTAAGAATACATCCAAGAAATACAATTCCTTGGAATCCCATGTTTCCTGTAGGGCTATAATATGAAAACTAGCAAGATACTGCTCCCAATTACTGTCTCCCCTTTTGGCCCTAAGCCCAGCTATATTCCACGATAAAACTTAAAAAAAAGTTCCCGTGGGTGAACACCAAGTGGAGTTAATATTAAGTTAGGGGAGCCAGATAAAGTGGGACAAGACTCTACAGCCGGAGGAGTAATTACCGTTAAAAGGTTGGGCACAGCGATTGATGTTACTTCATCGGCCCTTTTCCCTAGGTTTAATAGATCCGCTGTGGCTGTGTTGGTGGAAATCAGTCAGTGTTGGGCATCTAGACCAGACAAGGCCTCAAACCTATTTGCGATCGGCAAGAATGAAGCTCTCTCCCTCGGGGTTCTCAGTGGGGGTTTATAAAAATAACCAAGTGGCAAGGCCCAAATAAGAGGTGGCAGATAAAGGGCAGTGATCCTCGGTCTTTAAGATCATTTGGGCAACTGCTGGGCTTCAAAAGTTGACAACCACGCAGTCCCCCCCCTATATCCCACGCTACTCAACGCACCATTATAATATTATTAATCATGGCTACTCTAAAGCCTTTGTGTCTAGAAAGCCAGTCAACCGTTTTATTCCTCAAGTGGGTCCAAGATTCGGTTTGATCAGGTCTTAACGAAGGGACGCCCGCCAGAACCACAACAAGGGGGAAAGCCGCCGGTGGCAGATTTAAAACATCACATGCTGGCTTTTTAGCCACATGATGTGTAGGTCTAGAGCCATCTCTGTGTTGGGCTGATTCAGCCATTGATACCCTTTGTGGAACCTCTGGCATGGGCAAGGTCTGAACCCCTAATCGAACCGTATTTTCCTGGCCGCCCGTCGCTTGGAGACCTGAACAAAATTGCGGGATTGGCCCCCCTGGGCCTGGCAAAACACGCGGCACAGACAGACTATCTGTGGACACATTGCCAGGACAGTTTTCCACCACCCCATACACCATATCCCTATTTTGAGTTTCAGCAGGGCCACTAGTATATGGCCTGTCAGGCACCACAGAACCCAGACCCCCCCCCCCCCCTACAGCATTGCTATGGGCCCTAGTCGCCTCTGAAGTAGCCATTGTTTGTGCACCCTGTGAGAGGAGAGATAGTTTTTCCTCAATTGTCCCTAGTTTATTCCAAAGGGGTGCTAAACTTTAATGTTTACTTTGGTCCTCGATGCAGCCCCACCCCTAGTGCGCTTAGCGGGTGGTTCCCCGGTTCCTCCCTCTTTGTTAATGCCAGACCCCAATTTGATTACACTTCCCACCCCTTCATTATCTTTGACAGATCTTTTAGATCTAGTAACTCAGTCCCCTCCATCTACCCAAATTGAATTTGTAGAAGGTGCTTGGGGTGGAACAGAAACAGCGGGGTATCTAGATCAAGCACTTGAGAAGAACCCCCCGTAAGCCCACAGGGACTCGATTTTGGGGAGTGGGTAATATCCACAGCATTCGAACTCACCACCTCTGGGGACACTAAATCGGGAACTAAAACCATACCAGACGTACATGTCGCACCTGCTTCGGCTGCCACTGTACGAGAGATCAACATAATTTTCGGGGCAGCTACTGGTGATTTAGCTGTTCTAAAAACCCCCATGGATGATCATTTTTGACCGACATATGACCCCCAAAGAGAATCTTTTCTCTGTTAACTGTATTTCACGCTGGAGAACAGATTCAGCCCTTGATAGAAAAGCATCCAAGTGCCTGTCACCTCCCCCCTTCTCCCCCCCACCTTTGACCCGGCAAAATTACGTTTAGCGGCCATTACTAAAACAAAATAAACCAAACAATAAATGACTAAATGAAAATCAATTAAAGTCCAAAATAAAAGCCACTAACTGAGTCCATGGGAGAGCTGAGAGTCCAAATTGAAGGGGGGTGGCCCTGCCCTGGCTATGACTGGCGCGGACGGGCCCGCCCTTGGCCCGGGCTCGCCTGCGCGCGTCCCTCGCTGCGGGAGGCTTAGCGTGTTTTTGGATGACGCCACGGGAGAGCACCTGCTGAGGTTGCAGGCACTTGTAGTCCGAGACTGCCCGCGTCTTCACCAGCGGGACGGTCTCGTCGGTGGCGGAGGTAGGGCGGCGTGGAGGTCCAAAGAAGAGCGTGCTCAGTAGGTAGGGTCCCTCACAAAACAAGAACGCAGCAATAGTAGAGAATCCCGCGCTGCGGGAGGCTCAGCTTGTTTTTGAGTGCCTCCTGGCGCTTGTGGATGATGCTGCGGGAGAGCGCCTGCCGAGGATGCCGGAACTTGTAGTCCGAGACCACCCGCGTCTTCACCAGCGGGACTATCGCGTCGGTGGCGGAGGTAGGGCGGCATGGAGGTCCAGAGAAGAGCGTGCTCAGTAGGTAGGATTCCTCACACAACAAGTAGCCATTCATTCAAAAGAAGGCGCTGACTCCGTGAATATTCTTCAAAGTAAGATTCTTTTATTCCAAATGCAACAGCCCAGACGCGTTTCAACGGTATCCAAATCTCAATTGCAATAACGCACGCTCTCAGGAAGACAAGGCAGAACACCAAGTACCAGCACACTCCGCCGGCGTGTACGCCACCCTTCGTGGGTCCCAACATCTCGGCAGGAGCAACTCCGGTTCTTGATATATGATCATGTGATCAAGACCCGAGTGGGGGTTGAAACGCTTAATTGCGGACTTGCTGGGCACTAATAAATCACTTTGATTGGCACTAAGAACTCTGGGGCCGCTTTTCGTCATTCCTGTTCGGGTGAAGCAGCTGTTGGTGGTGAATTGTACATATATATATATATATATATATATACATATATAGCACTCGCTATCAAGGGATCCTGCAAACAGAGGTTGCATGCGGCGTCAGTCAGTCCACAGTGAACAAGTGAAACGTGGGCCATGTCTCTGGAGGGTCAGGGGACCACGCTGGCACCGTTGGCCCACTTCAGCTCGGAATAGGTGTTTTGGGTGAAGTGGTGCTTTCAGGTGTCTGGTCTTTGTATCAATCAATCAATTTAGCTTTATTCGATTTTGTACAAATCATAAAAGCATACAATTTTAAAAACATACAATTAAAACGACCTTAACAAGGGCCGCAAAATATTGACAAGTTAAAAGTGAGATTTAAACGATTATACAAAGAAAGAGGATCCCGGTCCTAAAATGTGCATACCTCATTCATAATGAAAACAACTTTACACAATATTTAGGCAGTTATATATTCTGGCAATCCTGCCTTTACATAGATATCGCCCTCCCCATGAGCTACTAATTAAAGCCTCTATAGTGTTGCATATCGAGACGGTTAGGTGCAGGGAGGTAGCTATTGGTCGTTCTCCAAACAGATTTACCGATAGCATGGGTGTAGCCTGCCCCTGATCTAAGTGCGGGGTAATGAGGGTAAAAGTCATAAAGGTCCCCAGTATGTATCGGGCCATCTTCTTCTTGCCGGTACCAAGATTGGAGAAACGAAACAATGTTTCTGTTGCAGAATTTCACTAACACCAGATCCCCGACGATATCCTTTCGAAGGGGACCTAACCAGCCCACCCTTCTAACAGTTAGTATTCTGCCATTAAGTTCAGCAGGCAGGGGTCTATTCCTAGATAACCAGTGAATAACTTTGTTTTGTAGCTCATGTTGGGTTTCAGTTTTCCCCTGTGTGATTGATGGCACTCCTGATAGAACATAAACAAAGGGAGCAGCCTCTGGTGGTAAGTGAATATGAGGTGCTATGTTTGACCCTGAACTGGCGATGTTGGGCTGTGGAAATACACGATTTGGCAGAGGATGAGGGTCCTTTAGATCTATTATATTAGGAGCTGGGGCCTGAGTCTGAGCATTGGTGCTTGGTGCAGTCGGTTTAGGGGTTCCAGAAACAGCAGATGAAGGGGATTGCCTGGTATATACCTGATTAGGTCGAAGCCTCCATTGCAGGGCATGGCCCTGCTGGAGGCAAAGACTTATTGTGAACAGGAGAATTTCAGTACTGCGTGAAACCACGCCCCCTTTTTCCATTGGCAGGCCTCTCGAAACGGAGGCCTGCCATTGGAAAAAGCTCCTGTTTAGCAGATTTGTCTGCTCTGGATCCCTTCCTCTCGAGGACTCCATGACCTGCCTTACGGTAGCACGACAATATTTTCAGAAATATTGCCTTGGCAACTATGAGGCAGGGCAGGGAGTCCTGGAGGGGCGGGATTCAGTATCCTGTTCCCGCCCCGTTTTTGTTTTTTTTTGTTTCGTTTGTGCTGTCATTCCATCACGTTCCTCGGCGGTGGAGGAGGTAGGGGAGAGGGGGTGCTGGTTTTAAGACTTGTTTCTTTATGCTCCCGCCTTTTTTTCTCTCTTACTTAGTATTTCTCCTAGCTTTTCTTCCTTCTTCAGTTGTTACTTTTCGCCTTCCCTCTGTTCCGTCTTTCTTTACATTTCCCTCGTTGTACTACTGATCTTTTCATTTCTACGTCTCCCGCTCGGCCCTAGCCCCGCCTCTGCGCCATTAGTCCATCCCAATGTATCTACTCAGGCCGTGATCCCGCCCCCCCAAGCGTGGTTCGTGCACAAGCTGCGCCATTACAGCTAAGTTAACACTCTGCCATGCTTTTAGGTGGGGTCTTCTCCTGATTTTCCGTCAACCGAAGCAGAGCTCAAGCCGTGGGCCTGCCTTGGGAGCAGGTTCCCATTGCTTCCGCATCCTCCGGCGCTACGGCTCCGCTGGCCCTGCCCTTTTTTTGTCCATCTTTAGGGGCGGAGGGGCGGCTCGGAAACCGTTGCCAGGCGGATGACGAGAGGCTGCGGGAGCAGCAGTGGAGCCGCGGGCAGGAGGAGCGGAAGAGGCGTGCGGAGAAGCCCGGGGAGCCTCCTGGGATGCCCGCGGCGGGAGATTGGGAGCCCTCCCCTCTGGACCCTTAGACACCCCCAATCGTTCCTTTCACTCTGCCCCTGGCAAGACCCCCCACCTGCAGACTGTCACCCCCCAACGCACACTCGAAGCAACTGCCAGACAGAAGGACGCTTTAGACAGCGCCCCCTCCCCACACGATGCATAGTGGAAGCTCATGGGAAACACGCGGCCGGTGACGGGAAGCTGAGGAGTCCCTCATCCTCCCCGTGCAAACCAAGCAGCTCTCTTGTCCGAAATCACAACTCTCACCCTGAGGCAAACGGAAGACATCTCCGACAAGACAGAGTCCAGGTCTTCTTTGCACCGCCCCTGTGTGCACTGAACGGCTCTGCCCTCGTCTTCCCTGTGTGCACTACACTGCTTGCGCTACTTTGCCCATACCTGCGCCCTCTGTGGATTGTGCCAGGAGTTGTGCTTCAAGGGATTGCGTGAGGAGAGACGATACGTAAGTTCTGATGTAGCGGGAAAGTGGTGTATATTCCAGTAAGGGGACATCACTGCCACAAGCGGTGGAATGTTGTTGCTGTATTTGTGGCAACAGTTGCAGAAGGATCATCTTTACCGGTAGGAAGGGGTCTGTCTGTGATACAACCAGTGGTATGTGTGACTGTCGACTGCTGCATTGGGGTTTCGCCCCATCTATGTCTGCAGTTGGGGATATGTCATCGTTTGTACCGCCACTGGGCGTTACAAGACCATTGGAGTGGTTCTAGCTGGCAACGGATCGTTGGGAGCATGTCGGTAATCTGTCAAAATTGATACCTCCATAGTGTGACCATCTGTGTAAAGTGAGAAAGTTGTGACTATCTATGTCAACACTAGGATGATGTCACAGTTGGTGGTACCTCGGAGGTTGTGTGATCACACATGCAACCCCAGGCTTTTGTATTTATCGGTTTTGTCTGTCTGTTGTCTTAAGTGTTTGTGACCACAGGTGCAAACTCTGGGGAGACAAGGGCCTTGTACTCGTTACATCAGTGTCTGCCCACCGTTGAATGTTATAGGGATTAGGGAGTGTGTTGCTGTTGATGTCTACTGTGTAGGTATGTGGCCGTCAGTGCCTGTTGGAGGAAGGGGCAGTGGGTACTCCAAGAAGGGTCGGTTCGCCAGTCTTTGCGTAGATACGGATCAATTGTTCATCCTCTTCACATCTTACTGTGGGGCTCCCTTTCCCTTGTACGAGCTGTCACTGACCACACCAGACTTACTCTGGCCCTACCGTGTGCCAGAAAGCAACTAGTGTACGCAACGCCTTTTTCAGATCCTCATTTAGCACCTCTACAGATAGGGCACCATATCAACGGGGCACCTCTCTGTATACGTAGCATGCGCCCCATACTCGGAGTCGAACACCATGGATTCATACAGATTGCCTTCAGATTATTGCCCTGTGTGCAGAGCATCCTTTCTAAACTGCCCACCATGTTTTCATAATGCCATTATTCGCAATGCCATTATTCACATATGAATCCTTTGAGCCTCTCTTCTTAGGGAAATAACTTTGCAAATTCAGACTGGCAATAAAACTGCCCGTAACGTAATTCGGATAGTCTGTAATTCACATTACGCTTTATTTGAGGTGGCGTGGCCTGGCCAAGCAGACACCTACCGAGGTTTTCTGTAAGTGGCGCATTGAGTGTACGGACCCATTTCCAGGTACTGTTGAGCTGTGTGCGTCATGTGAACATGCATTTATCTGCAGATGGGCATTATGTATCTGTGGGTCGCACTTGTGCACACATTGCTCCTTTGGTGGTGAGCTGCTCTGCACACATCGTCTCTGTATACTAGGGTTTTTTTGTGGACACCACACTTTCAGATTGACACCTTGTGCATAGAGAACACTGCTCTGTGATGGGCGCTGTGTCCAGGGCACCCCCTGTAAAGGGAAAGTGATGCGCATTCTCCTGCTAACGAGCTGCCAGTGTCCTCTGTCTTCTTTTTTTAGGTCTCGCGACCTATCAATGCGCGCAAGCGCATTGAGCGGAGCGAGAATTCATGTCGGCAAAATACAAGTCAAACCAAGGGCTTTCAGCCGCAGTTTTCATGAAGTTCACGTGAATCACGTGAGCAAACTAGCACGCGCATCAGGCACTCCTCCCACACCTCGCGGACATCTGTTCATTTCTCCTCCCCCTCCCCAGCCAGCTTCCCCCAGGCCCCTGCTGCTTCACACCCTCATTGCCGCTCGTCCCCCTCCCATGCCCGCCGTGTCGCATTTCTCCTCCTCCCTCCCCTTCTCTGCCTTCCCTCTGTCTTCTTTCATTTCCTCCTTCAGCTTATGTGAGTATCGAACTCTGAGAGATAGTATTACAGAGCTATATGTTTGTTTCTTTAGGAATGTTGTGTCTCTTTTCTATCCTGTTACAGGGTCTACAAAATTCATCTCTGGACAATTTCATACACGGCTATGGCACTTCATTCCCCACAATTTGTATCTAATGTCTCCATACAGAGCCGCCAGCTGTACACTCTCAGGCGGAGGTCTTGTAGGGCCCGAGACGCCATCCTGAGATGCTGTCTCTGGCAAGCCTCCCTACAAGTGCCAGACCCCACTGCTATTGCCACTCTCTGTCCGTCTGCACCAGGCACAACTTAAAATTGGCACATAAGTATTTGTATTTGCGGCCAACGCTGCATTTTATTCTTCATTTAATTTATCCCCGGGCGACACGGTTGCTTAGATATTTTGGCTGGCTTATGAAACTTGTTTAATTGACTTCACACTATTTAGCTCAGCGCCCATTTCACGAGCGCCATGCTTTCAACTTTAAAGCTCCATCTCCCGGTACGGTACCCTCCCTCCCACCACCAAACACAGGCTGCCTATGGAACTCTCCTCCCACCCCTGTTGCCAGGTTAAGGAGTTAATCAGCAGCCAAGTTTTCTTTAACAAAAGCAAACAAATAAGTGGTTTAATCCCAACCCTACCAGTCCTTTAAAAACAATCTGTATTTTCATTTTGGATATTGGCATTTGCTTATTGCACATAGAGTTGCGGCCATTTCAAGGAAGTTGTGCAGGTTATTTCGGAATTATTTCGTACAACGAGGGGCCTATCACCGACCATGTTATACTGAATATTTGTTCACTTAAAACTAATTGCATTCACTGTCTGCACCTGCTGAGAGCCAGAATAATTCCATCAAACTGTACAGTTCTCATTGTCTGTTCTGTCAGTATCATTTTATCAATCACATACGGAAATGTATTTGTGCCGACAACTCCTTTATTTAATGCAGGCCCGAGCCCTGCGGAATAGGTATTGTCAAACATATTCCTCTCTGATTTAGTAATTTTTTTGTTACCTAATATAAACACACCATCTGGCTTGTGTCTGACCTGTACGCGATTGTTCTTTTACGAAAGCTCATTAAGCAGCAGATTGTGGCATGTCTCTATTTGAAGGCCTTCATAAAAATATAAAAATATGCTGAATGATCGTGATTATTCACAATATAGCAAAACACATCTCACATTGCATCAGAAACCTGCTTCCTTAGGTTAAGTATTAGCAGTTTTCAAAGTCAATCAGACGTTTTATTATATCTGGTTTCTTAATTAAAACATCGCAAAGTCCAGTTTCAGTTTAGGCAGTTTGAAAATTATTGAAACCAGCACTGGCGTTGCCAATAGGTCTCGCAGTAGGAAAGTTGGAGCTATTGGTTTTGTAAATGACAAAGCCCTTTATGTTTTTAAAATGAAAACAAAAATAAAAGGCATTGTTATTTGCAATTGTAATAGCTCCAACTTTCCTACTGCGAGACCTATTGGCAACGCCAGTGCTTGTTTTTTATGGCGGCCAGGTTTGTATTGATCGTGGTCTCCAATTCCGTAAGTCTATCCCCCAGAAGGTCTATTTTTGCCATCAATGGTGAAATGGCGGAGTTAATTAGCCGTTCAATGAGGGTCAGTACGGTCGACTGTGGGGGTGGTGCTGTGAGATCTAACCCTCCCACAGTTTCACCCGGATCTGGAGTTGGAGGGGAAGTAATCGCAGACAGCAAGAGAATTAAGGACAAATTGGGATGTTTAGGTTGATTCCCATTTTGTTTGTCTGTCTTGCACTTCCTTTTACCAGGTGGAGGCCGTGCTGTTACTGTGCTCTGGGCGTCTACTGGGTTAATTTGGGGTCGTTCGTACGGACTGTTATTCAAGTTTTGTGAACCAATTGGGGCGCTAATGTATTCAGGACTGCTTGCAGCTTAGTGTACTTAGTTCCACACAGTCTGTTTAGTTCGTCTAGCTCTGTTAAGCTATTCCCATAGTCAAAGACAGATACGCTAGAATAATTTGTAGTTATGCACTCGGTTGACTGTATAGGTTCATTTACCCCGGGATTTAAAGGAGATTGCTGAGTGGGCTTATTTCCTAGTAAGTCATGTGACCCTTTTGGCGAGCCCCTATGTGGGATAGCTTTATTTGTTGCCCCCTTTCGTGTCGTCATGATTACAGGAGAGTGATCGATCAGTTAATAGGATTGCTCAATCGGATGACAAAAAGTACTTTGTTGGTAAGTTAAATAGTGGGTAAAAGTTTTTACCCTCTTTCTGATGGAGCCAAGGGGGATGGCCCGTCCCGTCCTTCTCGGTACTCTGAGGGCCACAGAGGGCCCGCTCTTTGCCCGGGCTTAGCCCCGGGTGCAATCCCGCGCGCGATCCCGCGACGCAGTGGCAGCTCTCCCTCTTATGCGCCTCCTGGCGCTGGAAGTATGGGCGTCGTCGGCTTCCGCCGCTGTGCAGGCTGGGACTTGTGGTCTGTGGCCCTGGTTCCCCTCCGCTCGGCGGCCACTTAGGCGTGTTTGGTGCGGCAGCGGGAGGGAGACGAGCAGACAGGCAGGACAGGCGAGCAAGGAAACCAATTGCAGCGTCCCTCGGGGAAGGTACAGCAGATCCCCTTTCTTTCTATTTTTCCCCCCGCTCCACAGGGGCAGCTCTCCCTCTTATGCACCTCCTGGCGCTGGAAGTATGGGCGTCGTCGGCTTCCGCCGCTGTGCAGGCTGGGACTTGTGGTCTATGGCCCTGGTCCCCCTCCGCTCGGCGGCCGCTCAGGCGTGTTTGGTGCGGCAGCGGGAGGGAGACGAGCAGACAGGCAGGACAGGCGAGCAAGGAAACCAATTGCAGCGTCCCTCGGGGAAGGTACAGCAGACCCCCTTTCTTTCTATTTTTCCTCCCGCTCCACAGGGGCAGCTCTCCCTCTAGTGCACCTCCTGGCGCTGGAAGTATGGGCGTCGTCGGCTTCCGCCGCTGTGCAGGCTGGGACTTGTGGTCTGTGGCCCTGGTCCCCCTCTGCTCGGCGGCCGCTCAGGCGTGTTTGGTGTGGCAGCGGGAGGGAGACGAGCAGACAGGCAGGACAGGCGAACAAGGAAACCAATTGCAGCGTCCCTCGGGGAAGGTACAACAGACCCCCTTTCTTTCTATTTTCCCCCCCGCTCCACAGGGGCAGCTCTCCCTCTTATGCGCCTCCTGGCGCTGGAAGTATGGGCGTCGTCGGCTTCCGCCGCTGTGCAGACTGGGATTTGTGGTCTGTGGCCCTGGTCCCCCTCCGCTCGGCGGCCGCTCAGGCGTGTTTGGTGCGGCAGCGGGAGGGAGACGAGCAGACAGGCAGGACAGGCGAGCAAGGAAACCAATTGCAGCGTCCCTCGGGGAAGGTACAGCAGACCCCCTTGCTTTCTATTTTTCCCCCCGCTCCACAGGGGTAGCTCTCCCTCTTATGCGCCTCCTGGCGCTGGAAGTATGGGCGTCGTCGGCTTCAGCCTCTGTGCAGGCTGGGACTTTTGGTCTGTGGCCCTGGTCCCCCTCCGCTCGGCGGCCGCTCAGGCGTGTTTGGTGCGGCAGCGGGAGGGAGACGAGCAAACAGGCAGGACTGGCGAGCAAGGAAACCAATTGCAGCGTCCCTCTGGGAAGGTACAGCAGACCCCCTTTCTTTCTATTTCCCCCCCCCGCCCCCCGGTCTTTGTAGTCTGGAGCCTTCACAGTTTGGTCTTTGGTACCTCCAGGATGCATGGGGAACAGCTCCGCTGCTCAATGAGAGTTCCTGAGTCTTTGGAGAAGTGCTGACAGTCCTCCCAGGGTTTGGAGGATCAGCAGCTTGTAGGGTGAGACAAATTTTACGCAATTGTGAAAATAGGCGAACAGGCCGGCAGTGTTGGTGCCAAGTCAATTGCATCTTCAGTTCTTGCTTTTTGCGGTTCTTCAGTCCTTCTTTTGGTTGTCAGGATCTGCTTTCCTGGAACCAGGGCGTCCCTAAATACTGAACTTGGGGGAGTTAGGGCAGTGCAGAGTAGTAGCCAATGTCTACCTACCCCTGTGGTCACTATGCCCCCTATATAGATGTAGGTGGTGGCAGCTCCTACGGGACTCGCTTGAGCGCTGGGGGCTGACTGCGAGTCACTGTGGTGTGCTGACAAGTTAAACTAACATGAATCTGACTCTACCCCAGCTCTCTATCGCGCCAGGACACTCCTGAGTAACAGTGCGCACTACAAATTCAGTATAACATATATGACCACTTCCTTTGTCCTAGAGTTCCTAAATCTGTCATCACCAAGATGACAGACTCAGAAATGTCATCTTCACTTCAGGTAGGCCACATTAGGGGAGGAACTAGCCTGAAGGTGTACCCGCCTCTCTAGCTTCTAATTTTCCCGCCTTGTCCAGGTGTCTAATGGACCCTGGTCAAGGGGGTCAGCATCCTTTTCTGTGAGGGGTGCCAGAATTGCATACTAAAAGTAGTGGGCCTTGACATGCTGATTCACAGGTCATCCTGTGGTAGGGGGTGTAAACACACTCTGCCTTAGCAGGCTTTGTTCCTGACCTCCTTAGAGCGAAGGCCTTCAACCTTCGGGCCAGAAATGCGCCTGGGGTGGCAAGCTGGCTAAGGATAGTCCGTGAACACACCAGTCATTGGTAGGTTTTACGGGGGTACCTCTAAGATGCCCTCTGGGTGCATGTATTGATAAACCCAACACTGGAATTCTGGTGGGCTTATTGATATTAGATATTTAGATACCAAATATCGAGGGTTTCAGTGAAGCCATCATGTAGCAGGTGAACTCGTTTTTACTATTATACTACACATTTACTTAAAATAGCTGCCCTGGTCACTTGTACTGGCAGCAACAGAACTGACCAGCACAGGTGCATATCTGCTCATGCAGATATTTCCACACATATTGTATAGTGCGCCATGCCCTAGGGCTGTAAGGCCAGCAATAGGGGCAACTTACCTATACTTCATGCAGTGTCTATGTGCATGGTACACAGGGGTGTGCGCCATGTCGTGTTTTCACTTTTGTCGGCACCAAGACATGCAGCCTGTAATGGCAGTCTGTAGGTGTTTGGTGAGGGGTCCTTTAGGGTGGCACAATTTGTGCTGCAGCTCCAAAGGACCCTCTTTATCCTCCTTGACCTTGGTACCAGCGGTACCATCAACGAGGGACTTACAGAGAGTGCTACAGGAATTGCCAATTGGGGAAACAATTGTACAGTTTTCGGAAAGAGATCTGGCACTGGGGACGTGGTTAGCAGGAACCCAGTGCACTTCCAGTCAAATTCTCATCAAATATCTGGCAAAAAGTGAAGTGGCCATGTCAGAATGAGGCACTTTCCTTCATATGTTATGTTATATTATGTTAAGGAGAATTTGTAGAGCACAGCGAATCACCTGTGAGGCTTTCCAGGTGCTAAATAGGACAGGGCTGAGGGAGAGGAGGATATCTTGCCTGTTTCGTCTGGAAGAGCCATTTCTTTAGGTTCTTCCGGTAGTCCATTGGGTAGAAGGAGGTTCTGAGGTGTTTCGAGAGGTTGTTCTAGGTCTTACCTGCGAGGTATGAGAAGGAGCGTCCTCTGCTTTTGGTCTTCTTGATACAAGGGAGGTGTGCTCTTGCCTGGGATGCAGATCAAATGTGTCTGGTGGGTTGGTAGAAGTTAAGGCGGTGGATGAGGTAAGCTGGACCGTTGTTGTGGAGAGCTTTGTAGGTGTGGGTGAGTAGCTTGAAATTACACCTTGCCTGTTCTGGGAACTAGTGGTGATTGTTGAGGTGTGGCAAGATGTGGTTATTTCACGGGATGCTCAGGGTGAGTCTGGCAGCAGCAATCTTGGTGGTTTAGGGTCTGTGTAGGACATGGGCTAGGATTCCTTCATAGAGGGCATTTCTGGGTGGTGACTCTTCATCTGGTGTTTAGTGGGATCCACTTGAAATCTTGCGTAGCATTTGCAGGATATGGTAGCATTATAAGGAGATGGCGTTGATCTGTCTGCTCATGGAGAGATTGGTGTCAAGGATGATCTTGAGGTATTTGGCATAGTCTGCAGGGGTGGGGTCGAGGCCAAGATCAGAGGTCCACCAAGAGGTGTCCCAGGGAGAGTGGATGTTGCAGAAGATTAGGACTTCGGTTTTGTCTGTGTTGAGTTGGAGACAGTTGTTTTTCATCCAAGCAGTAAAGTTTCTCATGCAGTTTGTGAAGTTTGCCTTGGTGGTGCTGGGTGAGTCGGTAAGGTAGAGGAGGGCCTGCGTGCCATTAGCGTAGGATACTCTGTTGATGCTGTGGGCTCTGACGATGTCGCCGAAGGGTTTCATGTAGATGTTGGAGAGTGTTAGGCTGAGAGACGATCCTTGAGGGACTCCACAGATGTGTTTATTCGGTTTTGAGGTATTGGAGGGGGGGGGGGGGGGGGGGGTGACTTACTCAGGAATTTCTGTCTGTGGGGAAGGAGGATATCTACTTGAGGGCCGGTCCGCAGATACCCAAGTGCTGAAACTTTATAATGAGTGACTTGTCGGAGACAGTATCATAAGCTGCAGAGAGGTCGAGAACGACGAGTGCAGTCTTTGCTCCTTGGTCGAGAATGCTTCTGATGTCATCGGTGGTTTCAGGGTTGTTACTGTGCTGTGATTGGCGTGAAAGCCTGAATGAGAGCTGTCTAGGTCTTGATGGAGTTCAAGTTGGTCTGTGTGTTGGGTATTGATGGCTTTTTCAGTGACTTTAGCACAACTGGTGTTATTAACACTTGTGTAACTTCATTCAGTACAAGTAGGGATCATATCTATCCTTACTAAGCTCTTCTATTTATATCTAATACGTAGGAGTCACCAGTTACCTATTGGTGTTTAAAACACCTTAGATATCCCTAGTAAGATCAGATGATTATGGTATTCTAAAATATATATATATAATACAGGTCACTAGAAATAGGTCAGTCAATAAGGGGTTTGTAAAGTGCGGCCACTCACCCGTGAAGGTCTAAAGGTGCTGTGTGGTGGAGGGGCTGCTGATCCGTTTGGGTGGGTGTGGAAATTACCATCCTTTTTCAGCATTACTCTTAATGAGATCCTAAATCTTGCTGCCCTTCATATTTTATGTCTTGCCAATGTCAATTAAATGTGCAACACAGGCATCTTAAACCTTATTTTTGAACCCCCTGTCATCGTTGTAGACAAATAGACAGCGGTATTTGTCTACAGCTAGGTTTGCGGCATATAAATATTTTTGTATTTATTTTAAAGTGTTCAATACAAATTCATACAGCGATTTATATCCCAGCATTGGCACAATGCCTTGTCTTACAGTGCACAAGAGCAGCATCAGATAAAAGAGGGAGGTGAATGATATACCGTTGGGTGTCCATGTAGAGTATTCTTAATAGGAGAGTGAACATCTGTCAATGGACTGCTTGGGCATAGAGTAAGCTTCTGTGTAGGATGTCAGGCGAGACTGCACAACCATGATAGATGAGTCTGTGCTAACATTAACAAACAATGGAAATGCCTTGCAACCTAATATCACTTATCTTTACTAATACACTATAATACCGACCAGCCATTCACACCTAAATCTCCCACACATACCCACCCAACCATCCTTTTAATAGCTTACATTCCCCTTTACCCCAACGTTTGTCAATTTGCCTGTCCACACGTCACCTTCCCTTTAACTTTTATGTGACCGCTGCCTCCCAGTTTTATGTTTTTATATATCCCCTGTATTCCTTACAAGATCATCATAGATCAGCTCTAGCTCCCATGTTCAAGTTACAACCCAACCCTGCTGCACCCCCATCAAACTTGGGGGCAGCAGGGTTGGGTTGTAACTTGAACCTACATGCATTTATACTCTCCAAACCTTACAAATCTGTCCCACCTGCAGCCAACATTTGTTAAAAATTGTTTCCATTTTCTGGTTCCATAAAGTAGCCTGCATGCCCACTATCTCATCCCATCCTTATCACCCCCAAAAATTCCTTCTGAAGCCTAAAGTAAAGAGGGATGGGAAACATTAGCTGGGTCTCCGGTGCACCAGAAAATGGCAAATGAGGGAGTAAATCATGACCACCCCAAACTTCTCTTCCATACCTCCTAGCCCACTTCCATGATTCCATATATGGGGGGTGGAGGATGCACTACATTCCTGAAAAACAAGGACACTCGTTTTCAAAGGCTCATGGGCTTCCATGTAGGGTGTGCTGGGTAGGTGGGAAGATCTCCCTGAAGGGTGTAGAGCTTGATAGAAAGGAGAATGGTGGAGCGTGCAGGGATGCTGAAGAGGAGTGCAGACGTTGGCTAATGGTGGTGCATGCAGGGATGCTGAAGAGGAGGGCAGACTTTGGAACATGGTGGTGCATGCAGGGATGCTGAAGAGGAGGGCAGACTTTGGAGAATGGTGGTGCATGCAGGGATGCTGAAGAGGAGGGCAGACGTTGGCGAATGGTGGTGCATGCAGGGATGCTGAAGAGGAGTGCAGACTTTGGAGAATGGTGGTGCATGCAGGGATGCTGAAGAGGAGTGCAGACTTTGGAGAATGGTGGAGCGTGCAGGGATGCTGAAAAGGAGTGCAGACGTTGCCAAATGGTGGTGCATGCAGGGATGCTGAAGAGGAGTGCAGACTTTGGAGAATGGTGGTGCATGCAGGGATGCTGAAGAGGAGTGCAGACATTGGCGAATGGTGGTGCATGTAGGGATGCTGAAGAGGAGTGCAGACGTTGGCTAATGGTGGTGCATGCAGGGATGCTGAAGAGGAGTGCAGACGTTGGCGAATGGTGGTGCATGCAGGGATGCTGAAGAGGAGTGCAGACGTTGGCTAATGGTGGTGCATTCAGGGATGCTGAAGAGGAGTGCAGACGTTGGCGAATGGTGGTGCATGCAGGGATGCTGAAGAGGAGTGCAGACGTTGCCGAATGGTGGTGCATGCAGGGATGCTGAAGATGAGTGCAGACGTTGGCGAATGGTGGTGCATGCAGGGATGCTGAAGAGGAGTGCAGACTTTGGATAATGGTGGTGCATGCAGGGATGTTGAAGAGGAGTGCAGACTTTGGAGAATGGTGGTGCATGCAGGGATGCTGAAGAAGAGTGCAGACGTTGGCTAATGGTGGTGCATGCAGGGATGCTGAAGAGGAGTGCAGACGTTGGCGAATGGTGGTGCATGCTGGGATGCTGAAGAGGAGTGCAGACTTTCATGCACTGTGTGTGAATACTAAACAGCCTCTACATGTGAAGGGTGTCTTTCTGTCTCATGTAGAACTGGTGGTGGCAGAGTCTGTCGTGGTCATCAAGAAACTCCTACAAATGCAGCCGTCCCAGCACAGTGAGATCATCAAGCACATGGCCAAGTTGGCAGACAACATACAGGTACGTCATTATGCGCTCCATCCATCCATAAACAGATGCAGGATAGGAAGCCGCTGTCCAAGCTCACCACACACACACACACACACTGCAGAGTGTGTATGAACATTTGAAGTGCCAGCTTCTCTCATACTCACAACAGGTGCAATACTGACCGCAACTGCCCAAGCTTCATGCAAGCACAGCAAGCCAATCACAGAGCTCCATAAACGCGACCGAGTACCCTGTCCACCAAACCCTTGCTCAGTTCGGAGTCAGATGGACTGCCCTGCGCTCATTCACTCTGCTGTCAGAAAACTTACTCCAACAGCCCCGATGAAGTAGGGGCCATTGGGGCACAGCCATCAGACCGCCCACCCTGTAAAGGCTGATGGTGAGATGGCCAACAGAGTAGCCAGAAAAGTAAAATACCACCCGCTATGAATCATGTCCCAAATAGCGCAGGGCAAGTAGATGAAGCAAGAAAACCCAGAAGTTATTTAGGAGATTGCACCAATCATGGGATTTTTCGAATACTTAAAATGTCCTTTCCTTCTTGTCTGCATCCTTCTATCAGTCTTTTGTCCTTCTGTTTATCCACCCTTCTGTCTTTTTACATCTTGCTTTCCTTCTTCCTTACTATATTTTTTGTACTGTTTTCCACCCATCATCCTTTGTTTCCCATCCTTCCTTCTCTCCATCTTTCTTTTTATAATCCTTCCTTATTCCCATCTTTCTTTTTTGTATTTTCTTCATTCCTTTTTCATCCAACGTCTATGCTTCCTTCTCACCATCCATCCATCCGTGCAACCTTCACTCTTTCTTTCCATTCATCACTCTAGCTCTTCTCTCCTTCATTCACTGTTTCTCATTCACCTTTCTCTCCACCTAACCCTCATCCATCCACCATTTTCTCCATCTATCCCTTCACCCATCTCTGCGCCCACCATCCATCTCTTCATCCTCTTTCCATCCTTCTGTCTCACTCCTCCTTTCCGTCCATCTTGGCCGTCATCCATAAGACATCTTTTCCCGATTACTCTCTCTCCATCCCTCCCTCCCTTCCTCCCGTCCCTCCACTGCAAGAAATTATGTTTAAGAGCTTCTTTTAGACCAGAGTCTCCGATCTATGTCAACGTAAAATGTCAAAGAAGCCATAAAAAAGTAACTGTTTCATGTTACATAGAAGTGACACTCACCCCCTAACTCCCTCACAAGCTGCTAAAGTGGGAGCTTAATGACACCCCTGGTGATTATTTTTTTCTGTCTTTGACCGCGAGGAAAAACCTGCCAGTCATAGATAGAAAATAAATGTTCGTGGCATATGAGCTGCAGATCCTACGTTTAGCAATAGATCGCCACCTGGTGTTGGGCTCGGATGATTGCAGGTTGTTGTCTTCTTGGAAGAAGTCTTTTGTAGTCACGAGATAGGTGACTCCTCCCTTGGACAATACTGCGCATGGTCATCGAATCCATCCTCAGATAGTTTTTTTCCGCCACTGGGTTCGGATGAAAGTTTTCCGCTCCGGCTAGAAAAATAATTTTTCTGCTTTTTCGAAGCGAGAAACTTCAAAGAAACTTCTTTCGACATCGAATAGACTTTCGACATCACCAGCTACATTCCGGTGCGTCGACGCGGGCCGTTGGGCCCATCGGCGCCATGCGGCCTACGCCTCATGGAAAGAACTCCATTCAAGAGATGCCCGGTATGTCGAGCAAAATTCCCTCATAGCGACCATCACGAGGTTTGCAACCTCTGTCTCTCGCCAGAACACGACGAGTCGACCTGCACTGCCTGTGCCTCCTTCAGATCGAAGAAAACAATTCGAGATCGGAGGGCCCGTCAACACGAAATGAGAAGATCAGCACCAGCACCGGAGGCCATCTTTGAAGAGGAGATCTTCGAAGAAGACGTCTCCGAGGACGAATATCCAATCAAAGATATCTCCGAGGACGATGCTCCACTCGGCGCAGAGGAGGATTCGCCTGATCTCCAAATAATATCGGGGGCAGAGGATTCGGACGATTCGATCCCGTCTCGACAACCCGTGAGTACATCTGCCCCTGCACAACAGACATTACCCAAACAGAAGGCAACGGTCAGCACTCCGCCCATGGGGCCCAGTCGAGACCGACATTTACCCTTTAACGCCCCGCCTTTGGGCCCGGCGAAAGAGAATACGCCTTCCGGTGCCTCGGCACCGAAGAAACACCATGTGCCAGTTACACTCCTCCATTGGCACCGAAACATCTTTCGACACCGAAGGATTCGTCGGCACCGAAAAAAAAACCTTCGGCGCCTAAAGACAGACACTTTGGCACCCGTATCATCGGCGCCAAAGACAAAAACTTTACCAAACCCGAAAGCTTCGACTCCGAAACCTTCCGGTTCAAAAAACAAAGAGGGGAAGCCAGTTTCCGGCGCCACAGGTCCAGCAAAACCTGTCTCCACGCCGAAACCTCTAATACCGGTACCGAAGACCCCAGATAAGGCTAAACAACATTCAACACCGAAAACATTGCTAAAAGACTCAACTACTCCTCATAAGGCAAAAAGTACTAAACAACCTCTAACGGCTCCGAAAAAATCGACGCCGAAGAAGATTATAGAAGAGGAAGTACTGTTTAGACCAGATCCTAGACAGAAAAAAGTCCATATTAATCCAAAAACTGGACATGTGGAAGCAATCCCTTATAAGAAGAGACCAGCAGACACACCACTTACACCGGTGGTCCCTGCCCAAAAGGACTGTACAACTTCTCCAATGCACCCTTCCTCTCCTTCACCTTCTTCCTTTCCTGTTAATCCATATGTAGAACCTATATCTTCTTCTATTCACTCTCCTGCATCATCACACCACACTGATGAGGAGTATGATTTGGGTGGGGGATGATGTTCCAGAGCCACATACGTAATCTTGCAGTGCCCTGCATGCACCCAGGTGGTGAATCTTAATGATAGGATATATATACAGCTGTACTTTCTTCCTCCCCACTTCCTGCCCGACTTTTCTCCAATGATGCCGCAAATAAAGGGATGGGCTCATTTGGGCAAATGGGATATTATGAGCAATACATTCAAATGAACCACTCTGAGACCGAACATGCTTTTAATCTGTACATCCAAGCACCAGTCTGTTTCTCTCCCACTTTACCCCAGATTGTAATACATCACCTCGCCAGGCCATATCTGCAGAGCTGTTGCCCTCCTCCAGGAGGCTGCTGCATTCATCCTGGGTGTTTTTACATATTTCCTTATTACAATGTGCAGACACGACCTACATAACCCATGATTTCGACGAACGATGATGAGGGGAAATTAAGCAATTAATTTTCCCTCGTCGCCTGTCAAATCCCCCACTCACCCGGCCCACCACTCTTACCTGCACGGGCCGTGGCTGCTGAAATTTAAAAAAAGAAATCTTGTATAGTCAAACTTTATTAGCTAAGTGCCGAAACAGTTATTGAAAACTTGCACAATAAATATTCCAGATATTTAAAACTTACACAGTAAATATCAAATAAATAAATAACTCCTCCAAAGAAGCATACAGCCTAAATATAGATGCAATAAACTAATGCTGGTCTCTGATGAAATGCATTACAGTGATGTAAAATGGCATAATAATTCGAAACTCTTAAATCCAATCTTTTCGACGTTTATGTTCTTACAGTGTAAGCCAAACCAAGCGTCTTTAGAGTTCACAAATAAAATCTAACTTCCTAGAACACACATACAACTGGAAGAGCACAGGCCTAGCCTTGCTTTCAGAAACGCAACCAGTACAGCACAAACTCACTTTAAGTTCAACCTCCACACTTCACACATGTACAGGAGCGACCATAATTCACTAACCTGCATAGGTACAATAAAATCTAGAGTTCGCTCACACAAAAAACCCAAATACAACAAAATACAAGCAGGCTCAAATCACCCCACACTCACCCACCAAAGTTTCCTTACACATACAGAAAACTGCAGATTCCAACGCACACATTAAGACGCATTGGTCTCATCTTTCTAACCTCATTGCTGAGCTGTTGGTGTTGTGCATGTATGTCTGTAAACTATTTTTTTTTAATTAATGGAAAATTCAAAATACTAGAGGAAAATCAAATGCATATCGTATTTCAGAACTGTACATTGAATTCAGTATTTTTAGTCTTTATAAATGGCACTTGAGGGGCGAAGCACCACAAGAGAGAGCTAGAAAACACAGACACTTCAACGGAGTGCTGAATGAAAAAGAAACAAGCAGTGCTTATAATAATAATAATATATTATAATAATCTGAATGCTGAGCTGTTGGCTATGACAGTGTTGGTCTGTAAAGTATTATTTTAAAAAATAGTAATAGAAAAACATACCAAAATACTAGACAAAAGCAAACACACATCTTATGGTATCTCAAAACTGTAAATTTCAAGTTGATGCTTTCAATCTTTATAAATGACATGGTGTGTGTTTGAAATATGTTTCACTCAGGAAACTTTAAATGGAATTTAAAAAGAATAATCGAAGTGTCACAATGTAAAGGAAAGTACTTGCCAGGCCAGGACCTAATATCCACAGTATTCAACTATTTCGCCCGCTGTATTAATCATGGAACAGATTTATAGGCCTTCAGGAGCTTTGCCATGCTAGGTATAACTTCTGTCTCAGACACCAACTGTGTGAGTGCAGCATATGCCCTTCCCCCAACACCATAAAAGGCTTGTGTGCTTAAGCTTGTGCTGTTGTGCTATATGTGGAATGCAAGAGATACAACTATAACAACCCTTAATGTATTCCAATCATTCATATTCCCTGCAAAAATATTGCTGTTGATCTGCTTTTGCAGACTGGCTAGGAGGGATGATGAGCTAGACAGCACAGGGCGTTTGTTTGAGGGGGGAAGCAGAGCAAGAGGAAGAGAGCTAGTAAACACATGCACACTCATGAAGTGCTGAATGGAAACAAGTAGTTACCTGAATGTGGATGGTGGAAGGATAAGGGTTGCCCTATCAAAAGGATAGTATAGAGTTATGCTCCAAGGGAGTACAACCAAAAAAAAGGAAGGCAAGCCATTGAATAAGGAGCAAGCATATGACCGTGACAATAATACAAACCAATGGTAAGCAATCGGCGGGCGGTAAGCCCACGGTAAGGTCACAGTAGGTCTTTTGGAATCAGACCGCTTCTGCTGTCTCGTAGGCTCAACGTAACAAAAATAGCCCTTAAAATCTGCCCTTCAGCATTACCTGAAAAAGTATCCATGTTGCTGTACTTTTACAGACAATTTGGGACGGGTAGGAAGCAATACAGTACGAGGGATATTTGAAGAGGGAAGTAGGTTTCTATCACACAGCACAAAAGTGTAAGAAACACAAATCTTCCTTCAAAATCAAATAAGAGCTTACACACAGAAGAGGTACAACACTTCACGTTCACTTGCTCCCAAAACAGAAAAACTACTACTAATGTTTGCAAGTTTGTATAGGTGTTTGTGTATCGACCATTGGCTATGTGTGTTGATTTTTTTGTATTCGTGTTTGTACATGTTTCTGTGCTCATAATTATCCCTATAAATAGACATTAGTGTTTATCCATTCCTGTCTCTGCATATTTACGTGTGGCTATATTTGCCTATCAAGGTGCCAATGGCCCGGGCCAGCATTGTGTGGTTAATCGGAGAGTACTGTGAGCATGTCCCCAAGATTGCCCCTGATGTCCTGCGCAAGATGGCGAAGTCTTTTACTAATGAAGAGGATATCGTCAAGCTTCAGGTCATCAACCTTGCGGCCAAGCTGTACCTTACCAATTCCAAGCAGGTAAGAGTAGTGCCCTTCTAGGACTTCTGCTGCAGTTGATTAGCAATAGGGTATATGCCAGTCTGGTCCACTATGTATTTATTCACAGCCAAGCAAGGGGAGATATTAGATCAAAAATTCCACTTCAGTATTACTTGTGTTCAGCAGCACACTGTGGTTACATCGACTCCGTGTGATTGCATTCATCATTTGTCTGAGCCAGATGGAAAGTCTAGAGAAGAGAAAACAATCAAGGGCAGTGTATAGCAATGTGAAGACCCCATATGACGTATTGCTGCACATTCTGTGCATTCATGATGTGTAGGCTGATGGCCAATGTTTGTCTTTTCAAGATCATCATTGTCATCAGTAGTTTAAAGAGGACTGCTGGACCCATGGGGCATCCTAGCACTTAGAAGTGTAGCAGGTAAAAGACAAGGTCATGAGACTCATTAGGAGAGGGGGCTTTCAGCCATCAAGATGGGTTCACATGTTGGTGCAAATCCAGAGGGATGGAGGACTAGATGAACAAATAGATTTCAGTAACTGGCTAAAAAGGACAGCTTAATTCATTGCACAATGCTGCTACTTCTAAGCACAGTAAATAATAGTTGTTTCTGTTGCCCATTTTATTGGCACACAGTTTACTGAGCTTGAAACGATGGCTGTGTTGGACTTGCTGAAATCAAAGTCATAACCAGCAGATCACACCATATGTTATTGTGAGGATTTAGCACTTTGAGACAGATTGCTGGCAAGAATAAAAAAAGGATGCACTTTGCACTACCTGGGCTTCTCCAGGCTATATGGATATGTTTTCTTTTTAATGGAATCGATTGAAATGAACCAGCCTGCGTCCAATTCATTCCTGTTGATATTTCCAAGCTTCTCTGGGTTACTCTTCACAAGTAGGAGTAACTAGAAAGAAGATGCTAAAGCATCCACTTATTAGTTCAGGGAGTCGCCAGGTGCATGCACATATGTGTGTGTGGGTAGTAAAAATATGTTGTAGGCATCTGGAGTAGGTTTTGGGCAGAAAGAAGTGTCTGTGTGGCAACATTTGGAGCTTTGCTGCATCTACAGTCATTTGTGGTGGAGGGAGCAGTAGAGGCCCAGGGGAGGGTGTCATGACCTACCTACAGCAAAAGGATGGATCCTCAATACTACAAGAGATCCTCACATAGCTTCTCTAGATCACGAGCAGTGATGTTGTCTTCAAAGGCGGCAATGTTGACGAGATCAGTGTGCCCCTGACACCAAGACGTTCTGCATCATGTCCAGCACACATAGCTTTACCCAGGTGGCAAATGAACATAGCTTACGGATAGAGCAACCCATTAACTACAAGAAAGATCAAAAGCCAAGCCTGGCAGAAGGTAGCACAGCTAGCAGGTTTCAAAGACATATCAATGAGAATCAACCTATCACCAACCACTCAGCAAAGTTGAGTGGTAACTAGCCAGGGATATACTGCATTTTCTGGGGTAAAAGGTGATGCAGAGAGAGAACGGCGAGTGTTGACATCATACTGCCATCTTTCTAAAGGTCGGTAGGTGTAGTCTTGCATTTCTGGAGTTCGTTTCACCTGGCTTTGTCTGTTTTAAGCTGAGAGTTATGCCCACAAACGCAAAGCTGGTCAAACTGTATAAGTGAGAACATAAAATGCGTATGCTAGAATGGGATCTTTTCTCCAATAATTTTTCTAAACAAGTTTTTATTGGACATAAATAGATAAAGTAATGCAGTGTGAAAATTATAACATTGTGCAAGGATTAGTCCAATCGTTAGATTTGCATATATGTATCCAACCTCTAGTGATCCTTTATTTAAAAGCATACTTAAGTATATATTTTCTTGAGTGCTGAGATACATATATGCACTATCTCCAGTTAACACACAGTAACAAATCTAGGATCCATTCTTCAACCAATTGACTCAAGTAAGATTTCCATACTTTTAAAATCAGATTCTTTACCAGTAGACCATTTATAGGCCACATATTGTGTATTAAAATAAGACCATAATAATATTTTGAATTGGTAAAGAATTGCTAAATTGCTAAAAGGATGACGATTTTCACAAATTAATATCCATTACTAGATCAAACAGGCTATCATGTTTCATTCAATACCTATTTACCTATTTACACTGCTACAATATCATAGCTACCATCATCATCCTATAGTCAGATAAAATTGCCATCAGGTTGAGCACCAAGAAGACTTACATTCTGGTGTCCAGTGTAGGATATATGTATTCTGGGCTATACATAAATTAATATCTACCTTTCCACAACATAGAGTTCTTATATGCTAACTTAATTAAATTTTACATTTGCCTACTTTTATGTTTTCTGTACCATATCTGTCTAAAAAAAGTTCACTACGAACTGAGGCTGGACGGAGGCTACCAAAATCCATTTATAGAGTCTAGGAGCCTCTGGAAAACCATCAAGCCTCAAAGATCAGAGAGGTGTTCATATTTTGATTGCTCTTTCGAGTTTATCTTATATTTATATTCAAGTTACACAAAATGTAGAGCCAGACCAATCGTGTCTAATCTCCAGGACTCCTGCCATTACACATGTTTTCCTGTACAAGCTTTATTCTTTCATTTTGAAGCAGAATGCTTCCAGAGTGACCCTTCATAGTTTAATAAATATCCATAAGCCCTCTCTTGAAAATATTCTCAAGTATTTACTCTATGCATTATTTTAAACGGAATTCCAGCAACCTTCTGCCTTTCTCCATAAGAAATGTTGAGGTAAAGAGTCCAAACCTAACTGTTTCTCAGTCTCATTATATATCTGTCTCTCGCCACAACTTCTCAAACTGTCTCCACCAGAGTCTTTTTTCTACCTCCATCTCTATCTGTCTCATTCTTCTTTTGTGGTCTACACCTGCTCTCTCAATTTGACCTTCCTCTTATTTTTTATCGAAAACTTTTTTATAAAAGACAGAAATTTAAAAAAACTCACTCTCAACGCAGCAAAACAGTTATAGCAAGAAGTACAAGTAACATATCCATGATTAGACTCTGATAGATAGAGACATGTCATGTGCATATTGTCTGCAGGTAAATAATACACTTTCACCTAGTGTTGGGTAGAGATTCTGTTAGACAGAAAATTCAGACTTAGCCCGTATACAGAGGGATTTAAATCTCTCTCTTGCTCATCTCTCAATTTAGGGTCAGTAAGGACCGCAGTCATGCATACCTTTTGCCAGAGATCAAACACCTTGGCCCTCTGACAGCTTCCAGTAGATTGCCCTTCATCTTTTGGCTTAGGTTAGACCCACTGCTGTCATTTGATTTTCCATATGCCTTTTTTCACGTGTGGATGCAAACCCAATGCAAGTTAAATGTGTAATGTAATAATGTTGCCCACTGAACCTTGTAATACAGTGGGCACCGTTTCCTAGAATGTTTTGACAGTTCTACATGACCAAGTTATATGAAGCAAATTAGCCCTTTCTAGTTGACTTCTTGGGCATGCTGCTGATACATTTGAAATCTATTTGTAGGACAGTGGGTGTATCATATGTCCTGTGAAGGTGTTTAGGTAGAATAGAGCATGTTCTTCAACTTTCTTTTGGAAAAGTTTACTTTTTATTCCTAAATATTTATTTTCCCTCCTTCTCACTGTTTCATGCTTGTTCTTACTCACTTTTTCGCCTTTCTGTTATCCTCCATTTCTTGTTTTTTTGTGTCTTAGTCTTCCGCTCATCTCCACTGCATTCTCTAGCCTTATTGTTCGCTCCCTTGATTTACATTTCCGTGCTCTTGTTATTCATTACAGACCAAGCTGCTGACCCAGTATGTGCTGAACTTGGCTAAATATGATCAGAACTATGATATCCGAGACCGAGCTCGTTTCATCCGCCAGCTGATCGTTCCCACGGATAAAAGTGGTGCTCTGAGTAAATATGCTAAAAAGCTGTTCCTGGCACAGAAGCCAGCGCCTGTCCTTGAATCCTCATTTAAAGGTATATGCCCCTAAAGACGAAGTAAACATTATCCTATTCAGAAAGCCTTTTAAGTTGGCCATTATGATGGTGTTCCATTCATGTTCAGTCGCAGGTGCAGATCTATCTTGAGCAGACCTTGAGAGGATCAGTACTCTAGCATTTCTAAGGATTACCTTCCCTTTGTGTGGCCGGTTTTACTAAATGTTGCACTGCTGCCTTGATAGATCAAATGGGCAGTCTTTGTGGATTTGTTGTCGTGCTTTAGTGGTTGGATGAGTAATGTGTGGGTTTGAGCATTTAATTATTGCTTTGGTTTGTGCAGCGGTAGATAAATGGAAGAGCACATGGATGGGAAAATGCATCAATCTACTATTATGCAGACAGATTGATGAAAGAAAGGATGGGTGTTTAGATGTAATAAATGCTTTCAGGTATGTGTATAGCAGTGCTATGTGAACTACAGTGTAGGATGGCATACAAAGTATTAAGAAAAGGTCGGGGTTCGCATGTTTCAAAACAAGAGTTGGTTATTCTTGATGGCGATGGTCCCTAGGGATGTCCCAGGATTGCCAATATTATGGATTAGGAGGTATGTAAGGATAATATAACAATAGAGTTATGTTAAAGTGGATAACTATGTGAGTGGAGGAAGCTATTCATGATGTGGCATTATTATGCATTGCAGAATTCATGTGTTGACTTAAACTGTCTCAGTCATTGGTAGACTGCATTATGAAGGGAGACATTGTTTACATCGAATGCTCTACAGCTCATTCCATTACAATGCGCTTTTTCCAACGACCGCTTTGTTACAACGCGAACCATTACATCGCAAGTCGTTTCAACAACTTGCTGTAGGGGGTGCGCTTGTGTTGGATTTACAATCCAACACCTTCCCTGCTGTTGCGGAAAATGGAGTAGGAATAGTAATTTATACTATTCCTAAGTCCAGCGTGCCCCCTACAGCAAGTCGTTGAAACAACTTGCGATGTACTGGTTCGCATTGTAACGACCGCGTTGTAACAGAATGCGTTGTAGCACATTCGAAGTAAAGGGATATATTCCATTATGAATCACAAAAAGGAGAATCCATCTTTGTAGGGAGCTGGCTCTCTATATTGTATATCAAAAAGAGGTATACTGTGAAAGAGTCCAGGCAAACCCCAAAGAAATTACAGAGGAACAAATGACATTTCAAATGCTCTCTTTTGTGGTAGTGTGGGCGAGCAATTGGGCATATCAGAGGGTAATTCCAAGCATTTATTACACACACAAAGGCAGTAAATGAGACACATTCAATATAGAAATCCAATACTAATTTATAAAAATAACACATACTTTTATGTACATTTTGATACAAAGATCATCGGAATCGGGTTAGTACTTTTCAAGTTATTCATTTTTACCGTTTTCAGAAATGGACCTGCAATTGTATCCTATGGAGGAAAACATGTATTGCATTCAGGCACTTGTCAGCAACTTAAGGGCCTACTCTTCTGGGCTTGAGGTGAGTATGGGGCAAGGTCCAAGGCCACACCAACAGGTCATGTCAGGAGGCTCTGGGGCATCCAGGTCCAGAATATGTCACTGCGTTGAGTGTCCCATTCACTTCAATGGGAGAATGGTCCAGTTACAAAGAGGCAGCAAACTGGTACTAGGGGACAAGTCTGGGGGAGCCCACAGGGGCGCTCAACCCTTGAGATCCTCGGGCGTGCAGGGACACCTTTGGTCCTCTACTCCTAGGGCTGTGGGGCTTGGGTGCAGTGGTGTCTTTTGGGGTCAGATTCCAGTGCAGGAGCTTCTTGTCGTTGGAGGGGGCCTGCAGATGGAAGTCCAGTCTGGGCAAACCCAAGTATGGGCTTGGCTCTTGTGAGCCTGGGGATCCTGTTGTCACTATCTACTCCATTGAACTCTGGCCCTGGAGTGCGGGTGCGTAGGTGCTTTGAGGCATCGGTTGGCAGCAGTTACAAACGTACGTTTTGATCCTTGGTTTGCTGAAGAGAGGTAAACAGGACAGCTGGACCATTCACTAAGTGGTTCTCACTAACCCTAAAGTCCCTAGGCCTTCAGGTCAGCCTTCCTCGTCGTTGGTGTCCTGTCTGGGCATAACAAGCCTGTGGGCTGTTTACCCCTGGGGTCACTGCACCCCCTAGATGACCACTTCCTTTGGGGAGTGGGCCTTACCCTGTCCCAGAATTTTTCCTAATTCCCCCACACACAATATGGTGGAATCTCTAAGGTCGCATTCCCTTCCAGCTAGTCACCCTAGAGGTGTGTCCATCCTTGCAGTCCAACATGCCTTCTGCATAGCCAATTTTCCCACCTGTCCTGGCACCTGATGGCCCAGGTTAGGGGGGTTGGCATTTTTTCCTGTGAGAGAGGCCGGACTTGCATACCAAAAGGCAGTTGGCTCTATAAAGCCCCCTGCCTTGGAATGCTAATTTTACCAACACTTCTGGAAGAGGAGGTGATAAGATCTCTCTCCAGAGTAAGCATTGTTCCTGACTTCCTAAGAGCAAAGGCTTTCACCCCGGGGGTCGGTAACTCCTCTGTGGCAGCAGGCTGGACTGAACCAGTCAGCTAGCACTCTAGATGGCTGGTAAGTTTCACGATGTACCTCTAAGGTACCCTCTGAGTGCATGCATTAATAAATCCAACACTGGAATCAGTGTGAGTTTTATTACTACGAGTTGTTTTGATACCAAGCACCATATGTTTCAGTGACGCTCCACCACTGTCCAGCACATGCATTTAAAATGGCTTCCCTGATCACTTGCAATATCTAGTAATAGAACTAGACTTCATAGGGGCCTATCTGCTCATGCAGATATGTACTCACATGAAATATAAAGCACCCTGCCTTAGGGCTCAAAGGCCTGCTGTAGGGGTGGCATACATATATTAGATGCACTGACTTTGGCATGACACCCAGGAGTGTGTCATGTTGTGTTTGCACAATGCCACTCAGCCTGCAATGGCAGTCTGTGTAGAATTTGAATTTGGGTCCCTTAGAGTGGCTTAAGATATGCTGCAGTCCTTAGGGACCTTCTTTAATACCCAGGCCCTATGTACCTAGTGTACAATTTACTAGGGTCTTACAGGGTTGTTAAAGTCCTTAGCTAATCGTAGCACAATTAGACTTTACCTTGTTTTAGAGAAGGAGCACTGGTAATGTGGTCTGGTTAGCAGGCCTCAGTGCACTGTCAGTGTAAAAACATTGCATCTATTAGCTAAAAAGGTGGCAAAAGGTGTGTGTGTGTGGGGAGGGGGGATGAAACTGCAGCAGACAACCACTTTCCTATAATCTTAGTTGGGTGCAGATGTCAGGATTATATTTCTGGGTCCCTTGTGTCATTGATCTTGCACTTTGTGTCAGTTAACATGCAAGAGAACCATCGAGATACCACCAATCAATTATCTCCGTCAGAATAGCACACATTAAAGCAACTCTTCACTAGCACTGCTATCCTTCCTGAAATCCATTGGCACCTAAGCAAAACACTACTCTACACTTGTAGTTCAACAACAGAATTTACTGATTTAATTCTGAGATGAAATCCATGGGTCTCTATGGAGTTAATCTCAGGATTAAGCCAGAAGATCTGTTCAGCCCACAGACTATCTATCGGACCCCTTACTCTGTCCTCCATGATTCCTCTTTGCTTAACTCCTTTATTTGACCACCCTCTCATATCTGGTACCTACCCTTCTTGTTTGAAATCCCTTAGCTTCCAAAGGAACTCCCTTTATCGCAACTTCGCTCCCTGTCCAGTTTTATAGAATTACTTGTTTTAAGTTGCCTAACCCAATACCTTTCACCTAACATCCTACCTTATAAAATCCTTTCAGGATTCTGTGTCCTACACTCAATCGAAACTGCCCTTACACATGCTGCAATCTTCATCACATTTTCTATCTTTGTACTGCTTAACCTGTCTGCAACATTGTATATCATCCTAGCTCCCTTACCTTTCACGGTACACTTGTTATCACCCTCTCATTCGTCATGCAGTTATATTTTTACCAAATGTTTACTCTTTCTATGTAACCTGGAACACCAAGCTATCTTCACCTACAACTCTACCTATCGGATTGCCCTCAAGGATGTGTCCCAGGCCATCTCCTTCTTTCTTTTTACAACATTGTCCTAGATGACAGCAACTCATTTGGTTTCTCTTACCATCTACAAGCTGATGATAACTAGATATTTTTCTAATTCCCAAATCCCTCTGCCCATCTCCCAGAATTGATAGCCATCTGTCTCACTGCTGTTTGCCACTACATAATTCTCTGGTTCCTCATGCTAAATGCATCAAACAGTGTGGCCTTGTATTTCCCTTTCTCATCTGCACCTACGCCTTTTACCAACTCAATCTTGCCTCCCTCGCCCACCCGACTCACTAATCGTGGAATTTTTCCCGGAATTCTTGGCCTTCTCTTGAAGTCATTCATATGCCTGACATCCTTCATCACAACTACTGCCACTGCAGCATAGTACTCAGGGGTAGAAACTTCATTAAATTCCTTTCCTGTTCAATGTGCTAAATGTTTGGTTGTTACATGTACGTGACTTGTTTGTGGCAGTATTTATTTAAGTTTGGTGAGTGTCCTTTCACAAGTTTCTTTCATATTTATTATATAATCTCTTTTAGATTTGAAAGCTCCTCTTGCTGTAAACATCAGAAGCACACACACAGCAGGTTCATAGACTTGAGCGAGTTGAGGGCAAGCAAGCTCTTGAAATGACAAGATGTTTTCACAATCACTGTTGGTACATCACCTACATTTTGCCACTTCCAACTCGTTTGAATGTTTTTGATAGAACATGCCCATAAAAACCGGATTAAGATGTTTTAAATGGAATGATTACAAATTATATTGAGCTGGATGAGTAAACCTTAGTAGATTACTCATGCCGAGATGTATACCTCGCTAATGGCCCTGTGGGCAGACCATGAGAATTGTAAAATGTACAAATTATTTTGACAAATAATGCAGTACTATAATAAAAATAAGTTAAAAAATTATATTGAGTTATATTGGAACCTCATCTCAGATTTTTTTTTCTGTATCACTCGCGTGCCCTTTCTCCGAATGAAAGATCGGGACCACTTCCAGCTTGGCTCACTCTCTCACTTGCTGAACTCCAAAGCAGTCGGCTACCAGGAGCTACCAGATTGGCCGGAGGCTGCCCCAGACCCATCAGTGCGCAATGTGGAGGTGAGGACTGAGCACGCCCTGCAAATGTCATAATAATATTTTTGTCAGATGTGATTCTCATCTATTCAAACATCTTCCCATGGTCCTCCCCCAAATATTATACTTCTTCTCCCTGACTATTCCCTTTTTGTCACTGTTTAACACTTAAATTGTAAAGAAGTTATCTTTTTTATTATTATTATTTAAAGCACACCATCAACCATCCCTGGGTTGAGAAGCACTATATAAAATGCTACATTTATAAATGTGATTATGTAGATAAAAAGTAGTAGTTTTGTTTGGGTGAGAGAATTCAGAAATGATTGGAAAAGTGCAGACTGCAGTGTGTTATGGGTTATTGACACACTCAAATCTGCCTGGACGTGCCTGATACTCTTTGGTGGTAAAGCACAATATGCACTATGGGGAACAGCACCATTTATTCTAGAACAACCCATAGCCATACATTTCCATTTTAGTGTCATTGTCATTATAAATAGGGCACCTGGCTTTATGGCATTTATTTTTTCAACATTTACGTATGTATTTATCCATATTTATTTTGTGTTATAAGAACAAATGGAGTGATATAATGGTATATTTTCACATTTATTTTACTGATAAACATGCACTCATACTTTGATGCCTGTTGCGTTTTAGCAAATTTAACAGCCAATATAGCAAAGCACTGCATGCGCAGGCAAGTATTAACATTATATACAAATGTACGTTAAAATATTCCTATAATTAAGGAAACTCATCCTCTTTTTTAACTCCCCATGCTGTTTATCTGTTCAGCTGTTGGCCTATAACTCCTGAAGGGCAGCAGCAAAGGTCACTCACAAGAACCATGATATTCTGTATTTTTACACTTTTAAAAATAAAAACAGATAGGAAATACATTTTTTCTCTCTGTATTTATCTGTAAATTTCAATAAAAACGGAAAACTGGGTGCCCAATTTATAAAACAGATTTTGAAATAACAGCACACAACACCCTGTAAATAGAAATGTATTTGAAGAAAGATACAACTGCTCGTAAGTAACCTGGCAATGAGACTCTATTGCACCGCTCTTTGAGCTCAGAAACAAATGTTTAGCTTTGAGAAGGACTAAAACTGCTCACCCCAGGGTCACAGATGTTGTGAAAGCACACAGACACATTTGAAGGCATAAATACTATCAAAGGAAGACATACTGTTGAGGCCTTGTATGCATACAGAAAGAGGAGTGTGGATGTTAGATAGGAGAGTTTGACTGTTAAGAAGCAGGAATGAATGTGAGGGGTTGCACTCAATATACGGTCATAAATGTATTCTCCCACCAATGTCTGCAGGAGGAGGAAACAGTCGTACCCCAGGCGGGTCGCATCGGGCTGTTGGGAGAGTGGAAAGAGGTGTGTCTTGCTTGGTTTGTTGTGCAGACCTTTTTCCTGTCACCTATCTCCTCTTTCTGGTCAATTTAATTTTGTGTCTAGATTCTCAGCAATATGCCCCTCTTCTTGCGATTTCCATGACCACTAAAGAGCAATAAAGAAATAGGGTTGAGATCAAGGACATCCGGGCCTTTTGTGACCTTGTGGGTTTTCTTCATTTCAGCTTTGTTAATGTGCTTGTACTTTTTCCATCTACTACAGGCCATAGACATGGAATTGGGCATCTTGACCACAGCCTTATTCACAAGGAATGCGGGCTGAGTTGGAAAGTGCCGAAACATTATACCCGCCAAAGCTTGTAATTAGCTTGGGTGTACATACTATCACTCAACGGGAAAAATGGATACTATGTGTCCTCTGGAATATGAGGACCAGATAGATTTGGCAGAAAGGGTCTGTTATAGATTATTTATGCCACCCAGACGATAGTTCTACATTAGTTCTTCAAGTCCCATAGTTTTACATTGTAGAAGTCAATCAGAGACATGTCTTTTTTTTGTGTGGAAACATTTTATTGTATTTAACAGAAGATCTGCAGGTACATTTCTTATAATGGAGAAATTATTTTTATTACATCTCAGCAATATCAATATACATAGCAACGTACAGATCATACATCTTTGCCTCGTATGCCTCGCCGTTGAAGCCTTGATCTGCGACAGCAGGAGTGCATATATGGCCTCTTTATGCATTCCATTTATCCCACACCCTCCCCCATTTCTTGGGGGCATCCTCTGTGAATATATGTAGCTTTTTCGGCCACCATGATCATGTCCATGTCCTTACACCACTCCGTTAGGGTTCGGCCTTGCGATGCCCGCCATTTCTGAGCAATATTCTGCTTAGCTACCATCTTCTCCATTGTGGCCCACTGCCTATCCGCATGGTTAAGTACTGTTGGTTACCATATGTTTAATAGGCAGCACTTCAAGCGGGACTGCGTTCTCGGTAAGCTGTGTGATAGTGTCCATTACTACTGTCATCAGAGACATGTCTTTGAATGTCTCACTTTACATCTACCCAGAGGGCACACGTATGGATGCCACCTTTACATTGATTTTAACTTTAAAATGTGATAGTTACTTTTCTCTTTACAATGTTTCAAAATATGATCACTAATCAATATTGACAGTGAACAGTCGAGAGAACTTCTGCATGGAAGAAAGCATTTAATAATAATGGCTGCAGTAATGAGGCATGAATATGTTCATCTTCACATTCGAGCAAAAGGTTTGCCATAGCTCCTGGCGATATTATTATACGTAATAAATGCATAACTTGCAGGTACTACATTATATTACAAGAAAGCTATAAAGTAAAGTCAGTAGCATAAAGTGTAACCATCCGCATTCTACTGTGCCTTGTGTGGATAGTGGATTACGAACTCCGCTTCTGAGAAAAATATATGTTTTAAATATTTAAAGGTGCACAGAATACTTAAAAAAAATTATTATAGTTCTGTTTATCATTTAAAATATTAAAAACTAAGAGAAACCAACATAGTTCTTCTGTGGTCGATAAAAAGCTATTACTTAGAACATATGCAATAGGAGCACATGAGGTTGCCTACTAGAGATGAGTGATGGGCTGCCCTCTTCACTGTTCTTGTTTTCTAGTTTCCCCAAACATAAGAGAAACCTCCTCTTTATTCAGCCTACCCCAACTTTAAATTGGATTTTTACACCCCAGAATATTGCCCTGAATAATGAAAAATGGAAACGTCAAAAGCTTGCAAAAGAAAGGAGAGAACAGTCTCCAAGTGTGCCCTTACTTGTGATCCAAAGAAGATCCTGATTTCACTGAAGGGGATTTTGATGACATTTACATTAATACATTTGCAAAAAATGTATCCCTATTCAATTTTTGTACTGCTGGTTTCTGCGCCGGTATTATGATTATGCCTCCTGCTATCTATTAATATATAAATTAAAGCCTTTACAAGAGGTAGAAAACACAGCAGAATACATTCGGTGCAACTTGTTTCATCCCAAAAGACTAACACAACACATTATGTTAGCGGATGTCAATAGATGAGATACAACTATGTATATCAGAACTCACTTGTTGAGCATTCAGTTCTTGATGCCCAAATACTACAGTATCACATTGATCTGCAGCAGCTATGTCGTTAACACCGTGCCATTCATGTCAACGTTACCCAGCAGGGTCCTTCCTGTACTCCTAACATGTATTTAACTTGAATGTTTACATGCTAAGTAGTAACCAGAAAATAGAACAGTACTACATTGTTCCCTTCCGAGAATCTCCGCTTGGACTGATATTGATGCATGTCTCTGCTCTTGTGTGATCCCTATGTGTGTCATGTACAAACTACAGGCCTCAAACACGATTTAGCTAGGAAATGGGTAGGTTAAACATTCTGTGAGTTGCAATGCTATGCCCAAAGATGTCCTTAATTCTCTACGCTACCTGTCACATGTGCGTGTGGCTGCTATTGGTTAAGTTCTGCACCATGTAAGGGTCCAGGTACACCATCTTAATTTATTTTAAGCCTGTTAAGTAAAGCGAAGAATCACATGGAACAGTTTTAGTGGTATTGAACGATTTATTTTCACATTTCATTTTATTTCTTATTCTGATTTACAGAATGACAAATGTTCCATGTTTTCATTTTGTGACAAACTATAATTTGCATGTTGTGTGCTTAAGCAAATATGGATGCCATCTTTATATAGCACCTACCAACTAAGAGACCTTTGCAGAGTTATGGGCCTACAAAAAATTTGGTTACTCAAGGTACATAGGGTCCTTATCTTTTTGTCTTCTCCTGGCGTGGTCTGATAGTGGGCTATCAGTATAAGTCTGTGGATTGTCCAATGTTCTTAGGAGATTTTTTCTATGCCTTCCTTACTACTTTCTGTCCAGGTTCCTGAGTGGACCAAGTGTACCAGCAGGGAGAAGAGAAAGGAGAAAGTGGAGAAGCCATTCTACTCAGACTCAGAAGGGGAATCTGGGCCCACAGAATCTGCAGACAGTGGTAAGTGATTTTGAAAAACCTTTAATGACATTTTTAAATACCAGATTTGGTCACTTCTTTTGCTTCTCATACTTGTGAGAAACAGGGTCTTTAGGGTTTTCATGCTGTGCGGCTTATGTGTTTCTCTTAGTGTTCCTTCTGTTTGCTCAGGAGTACTGTTAGGCAGTGTACAATAAAGCACACAACCACTCTAATAATCTACAATGCCTGATAGCAACCCTTTATGTCATCCTTTGAGTTGTGAACTACCACTGACTCATTGATGACAGAACCCTCATCTTGTATTGAAGTAGTGTGTGCCAGCAATGGCTGTCCAAATATAATTCCCTAAATTAGGATATATATTGTTTTGTCTTTTAAAGTTGACTCTCGGAATGGTTACTCTACCTACCTTCAATTAAGGGTCACCTGGCAAAGAGCTTAAACAGCCTAAGGCACCCACCTGTGTTAGTTGAATCATGCAGGATTAGTGGACCTCCTTTTATTTTACCTGACTTTGTGTCATTAGTAATTGTAAATCAGAGGTAAAAGGATTCATAATGTATACCGGTCCTCAATACTATTCAGTTAGCAATGTGCTGTAATGCAGCATGAATGAGAATGCATGCTGGATAACAAATCAGCCATGATCGTATTGAATAGTCCTGCATTTCCATATGACATGGAGTGTGTTTGTCACAGTTTAAACACATTTTGAGCTGCAGTATGACCATTTGTGGTGAATTGTCTGTAGGTGATGATGTGCAACTGATATACCCCCAGCCAGTGATGGATTGTAACATGACTAAATATGACCTAGTGAACATGGTTATGAATCAGTGCTGACCAATCCAGAGCATGAAAGTCCTAGTTTGCATTCTATGTGCAGTAACCCTGTGTGCACAAGCTTGTTTAGCTGCATCTCACTATCGCACTCCGAAGTGGCTCTAAGGCGACCTGCTAGGGCTTATAATGTATGGTATAGAACGATCATTATACTATCCATTTCAATTTTTCTTTTTGTCTTGAGTGGTTTTGATCAGCAGAAACAATGATTCTCCGTGTTTAGGCTTTATGTTCTATTTGAATTCTTTATTTTTCAGTTTAGTATGTATCCTTATTACTGACTATTTAATTGTAAGAAAGAAACATGCTTCATTGTATTGCCCCTCGGTGTGTCTCTTAGACAGTGATCCGTTAAGCTCCTGTATGTATGGCATCAGTTACTTAACTCTTTACTAACAATGAACTTAGTTCGCCCTCAAAAGTTACATGGTTGCTCTCAAAGTTCAAGAACAATCAAACACTGCTAAAAAAACTGCCATCCTCAGGCCAGACTGTGGCAGATCAAGTTCATTATCAGCCCACACATTTATAAATCACTTTTAACCAAAGTCATCCAATTGTGTGTCCCTTTCTGCTTAGAACCAGAGTCCGTCAGTGCATCTGCAAGTGAGAGCGGCAGCGAGAGTGGCTCGGGCACGGAAAGCAATGAAGAGGAGGAAGAAGAAGATGAGGAGAGTGGAGATCAGTCTGAATCCGATAAGGAAAAGACCAAAAGGGTGAAAGTGAAGGAAGTCCCACGTAAAGCTTCTCCTCAGAATGCAGAAAGGTAAGACTGGTTGCCATACTAATGAGAAGGGGGACCCCAGATAAGGATTGAGGCAGGTTGAAAGGGGAAAAGAGAACACCAAAAACACAAGAAACTGCCTGCCCCGAAGTTTAAAAACCAGTCCCTAAAAAAGGGTCCTACGATACAACCACCATCTCTGGAGCAAATCAAGAACAGAGGTGAATTATCACATACATTTTTACAAAAGTTATAGCAATTTTATTAATTTATGCGTAGTGATTTCAACAATTATTAAATACACATGATAATTATCAAAGCACATAATAATTAAATAAGGCACAATTCAAACAATCCAGTCCCACACACCTAATTCACACAACACACTCATACAGCCATGCATTCCCAGAATTCATCATAATGACTCATTCATCATTCACCCAGATTCGCAAAACGATATGGAATTAAAAATTGTGCATAACAGCCGCAAGATGGTCAGATGACAAAGTGGAGGTAGGGGTAAAAATAATCCAGCTGCCACCACACAAGTAACGTCAATGCGCGTTTCGGTGTGTTCCCCTAGCCGGGGCTACACCTTCATCAGGGCGGAGATGTACAATAGGAGGTGGGAAAAAAATACCCGTAGAAAAGGGAATAACAAACGTCATCAGTAATTTCTAAAATGAGGACGAAAGAAGGGACTCCAGCCAAAGAGACTTCTCCTACAAGGTTCAAGAACGATCATGGTTAGTTCCTATCTGCTAGTATCATGAGAATCCTCGTTCTATGCTCAGACAATGCGTGATTACATAGACTATGGCAGATCTAGCGTTATTCAGCAGCTCTGATGAATATGGAGATTCATAAACTGGTTCATTGGCCGCAGATCGGTCCTAGATTTCTATCCAGCGATAAAACAGGGGTGGGGGGGCCAATAACGCGGCTCCTCGTACGCCCGGTGAGCAGCAGCGAGAGTGACTCGGGCACGGAAAACAATGAAAAGGAGGAAGAAGAGGAGAGTGGATATCAGACTGAATCAGATAAGGAAAAGACCAAAAGGGTGAAAGTGAAGGAAGTCCCACGTAAAGCTTCTCCTCAGAATGCAGAAAGGTAAGACTGGTTGCCATGACAGCAAGGCACACTACATAAATAGGTCCACAGAAAAAATTTCTGTCTGGGAATTCACAAATAACTAACAGGGAAACTTAGGTCATCCTTTTAGAACTATCAGCAGACACTGATTATTGGTGATTATATAGTTTGACAGTGTTTCCACCAGTATCAGTGGTCTTTGCTCGCTGGGCTCATTGTAGCATTTTTTTTATCAGTCGATGGCAGTATCCTTGTTTTGTGATTTTCAGAATCGTTCAAAATTTCAAGCCTTAGCCTCCAGCTACTCCACCTTCTTCTGTCCCACACTTCCAGAGAAGATTCTTCTGTTTCTTCTCAGGTATCCTATTCTCAGATGGGATCCCTTAGGCTGCGTATAAAGAGTGTTCACCAGTACTCTTTTGCTGCAGATACTATGGACAGTTTGCCTGTAAGAAAATAGAAGATACAACTTTCACAGCTACCAGACATGCTACAGAAATGTATCCAATCAGGCCAATGTGTGCATAATCCAATTCACCAGCTGAAGATGTATTTAATAAAACCTACGAATAAATCTGTTTACTGGCTCAACCTTTCTGTTTGTTACCCAACAGGTACCCACACCCCTGCTTGGGATGCATTAGCTTTTTCGTCTCTACCTCTAACATGGACGCCAACTCACCGGAAACCTCAGAGTAGATGATAATTCTGAAAGGAGAAATCTACATCCCACAGCTCTTATCACGGCTCTTATGCTAGAGTGGCTAGCATACTGCATACCAGCCACTGGTGGAATGAATATCTTCATTTTTTTTTAAGTTGCTAAATTCAATTGGAAAAAAGTTTAATCAGAACCCACTGCTTTACCATCTCACGTGCACAGTTAGTGCTAAAGAAGTGTTCCTGATAGAACAAACGCCTTTTTGATTTTGCCTTTAGTGCCACTTCATATATCCACACACTAATCAACACTTGTTGTGCAATCTGTGCCTTTCACCCGATCACAGCGAGGCCGATTGTGAAGCCTGCAAGTCTTTGATTTGATTTAGGATTTATAGAGCGCGTAGCTACCCTCGGGCGTCCCAGCGCTATAGTGACAGCCTGAAAGTATTCCAGGGGAAGGATTAATGGGGGAAGGATTATTGGGGGAACAGCCAGGTTTTCAGTAGTCTGCGGAATGTAAGCAGATTGTTTTCTTTGCTGATGCTAAGAGGGAGGCTGTTCCAGAGCTTAGGGGCGTTGTAAGCAAAGTGGCGCCCACCTGTGCGTTCTCTTCTTATTCTGGGGACGCTGGCCAGAAATAGGGAGTCCAAACTAAGCTATCTGGTGGATTTGTGGGGTTTAAGGAGTGGTTTTAATATAGGTGGGCCTTTGCCCTGTAAGATTTTGTGATATATGCATAAGGCTTTAAAGGTGATGCGCTCCTGGATGGGAAGCCAGTGAAGTGCCTTGAGGGAGGGTTTAGCAGAGCACCTTGATTTCGTCCCCGTGAGTAGTCTTGCAGCGGTGTTCTGGGCGTGCTGAAGTTTTTTTATGACAGCTACTGGGGCGCCTAGGTACAGGGCGTTTCCGTAGTCCAGTCTCGATATAATAAGACCCTGGATCAGAATTTTCCTGGACTGGGGGGTGATAAGAGGGAGGATCTTCCGAGCTGCTCGCATGAGCCCAAAGCAGGTGCCGGCTGTCTTCCTCGCTTGGGCCCTGAAGCGGAGATCCTGGTCAAGCCAAAAGCCTACGCTCTTGATTTCTTGTTTTGGTGATATGGGGGGGTGCCCATGCTGGGTGGCCAGGCAAGGGTTTTGGGGAGTTTGTTAGGGTCGCCTAGGAGCATAATTTCCGATTTCTCACCGTTAAGTTTGAGTCTAGAGTCGTCCATCCATTTGGAAATATTGTGCAAACAGGCGACTAGATTCTCCATGGATTGATCAGACTGGTTAATGGAGACGACAAATTGGGTGTCGTCGGCGTACATGACCACCTTTATGCCGTATGGTGAGGCAATATCGTCTAAGGGGGCCATGTAAACGTTAAAAAGAGTGGGGCTCCGGGAAGATCCCTGGGGAACCCCACAGTTCAGGGGGAGAGCTTTGGAATGACCGAAGCAGTCGGCCACTTGGAAGGTCCTGTGTTCCAAGAATGATTTTAACCAGGCCAGGGCAGTCCCAGTGATGCCCGTTTTTTGGAGGCGGTGGAGGAGGATAGTGTGGTCCACCGTGTCGATGGCGGCACTCAGGTCTAGGAGGATCACTGCCACTGATCCCCCTGCGTCCAAGATGGACCTTGTCTCCGCTGTTACTGCAGGGAGGGCGGTGTCAGTCCCCTGTCCTGGTCTGAACCCTGTCTGGGAGTGGCGAAGGAGGTTGTTGGTTTCTAAAAATAGTGAGAGCTGTTCGTTTACGATTTTTTCTGCCACTTTGCTAATGCCTGGGAGATGGGTCAGAAATTTGAGGGGTCCAAGGGGTCTAGGTGGGGTTTCTTGATGAGTGCTCGTACTGTCGCACTTTTTCAGTTGTCGGGGACTATCCCACAGGAGAGGGAGGCGTTTATCAGCCTGGTGAGAAGTGGGGATACTAGTTTCAGTTTACTCATGGGAGCTGGGTCGTCCGGGGATCCACTCTTCACATGGTTGAGAGTGGCCACCAACCTCTCGATGGAGATGGGGAGGAAGGCGTTCAGGACGGGGGCGTCTTGATCGATGGGCCCCGCTGGGAGGTCGGTTGGGGGGTTGGGCTTGGGGAAGGTCTTTAGGATCTTGAGGATTTTGGATGAAAAGAACTCAGCGAGTTGGGTACATCTGGTGCCGGTGGGATCAGCAGCCTGCTGCGGTTCGGAAGAGATTTCACTATGCGGTAGGTCTCTTTAGAGGAGTTGGAGGCAGCTAGGATTTTCCCTTCGTAATAAGTAGCTCGCCTATCTTTAATGAGGGTTTTGTATTGCTTCATTGCCGATTTATAGTTTTCTTTGCTGATTGAGGTCCAATCTTTCCTCCAGAGACGTTCGAGTCTTCTACATTTTTTCCGTAGTTCCCGCAGTTCCGGAGTAAACCAGGGTGACTTGAAGGATCCCCTCTTGCTGGGGAGGTGTTTGACGGGGAGGACCGCGTCGAGGGGTGATTCTATCCAAGCTTGGATTTGGGTGTCTGCTAGTGAGGGGTCTGGGTTCAGGGTGGGGGTGGAGGCTATCAGCTGGCTGGTCCAAGCATCCTTGTCTAGTTTGTGCCACGGGCGAGAGGGTGCTTGGAGTGGAAGGCTGTGAGTGATTTCGGTGGAGATTGGAAGTTTGAGGAGGATAAGGTGGTGATCTGTCCAGGGGATGGGTAGGGGTGAAGATGTGGTAAGTTCCGGGATGTTGGTAAAGATAGGGTTCAGAAGATGGCCCTTGTTATGGGTGGGCTGAGAATTTGCCAGGGAGAGGCTGAGTGCTGCTAGGTCTTCTTTGAGGTCTCCAGCTATTTTGTTCCCTGGGTCATCAAAGTGAATATTGAGGTCTCCTAGCACTGTAAAGTTGGAAGATAAACAGGCTAGGGAGGTGGCAGTCTCCACCAGGGAGTTAGAAAACTGTCCAAGTGGGCCCGGGGGTCGGTATATTAGAAGACCCGACAGAGTTTTCTCCGGGGAGAGATGAAGGGAAAAATGAGTGTTTTCGCAGTCAAGGATTGGGCTGTCCTTGAGTTAGCAGGAGAGTTGAGCTTTGGTGATAATTGCTATGCCGCCTCCTGATCCTTGAGGTCTATCTAGGTGTTTAATTGTGAAGCCCGGGGGTAGGGCTTGAACTATGTCTGGGTTGGATGATGAGTTGATCCATGTTTCCGTGAGTAACAGCACTTCAATATCGTTATTCAGGATTAGGAGGTTTATCTCGGTGCTGTGTTTGGGGAGGGATCTGCAGTTGAGCAGCGCCATTTTAATTGTCCTGACTTTGGGGGGTGAGTCTGTATGGGCAGTGGTTGCATTTGTTTTGATGCTCATCGAGAGAGATTGGATGGAGACAGGGGTTGTGGGCACGCATAGCGAGTTTCCTAAGAGTGCCTGAGGAGTAGCTGATGGAAGACGAGGTGATAGGAGCAGGGGGACAGGGCCCTGGGCGCGGACGGGCACAGACGGGCTTACCTTTGGCGCACCTTCGGCGCGCTGGCGGCGCGCCCGCAGTGCGTGTCCGGCCAAGGCCCATCTTTTGGGGGGAGAGGGCGGTGGGCGTGGCCTCACTTCCCTCGCTGATGGCGGCAATTGTTGACAGACCCGCGGCAGCGTTAAGATCGGCTGCGCGGTGTGAGCGAGCGACTCTAAGGAGGGGGGAGTGCTCAGGGAGATGTGCAACAAGGTAAAAACAGCGAATTTAGTAAGTTACAGTGCTTTTTAAAAATGGCGATCCTTCCTCCCGGCTTCCGCCTCAGGAGGTGTCTGTTTCAAGCTAATGCGGGCTGAGGGCGTAGCGCGTCTTATATAGTGGCAAGGGGGGCGTGACCTCAGGGCGGTGGGCGTGGCCTCACTTCCCTCGCTGATGGCGGCAGTTGTTGACAGACCCACGGCAGCGTTAAGATCGGCTGCGCGGTGTGAGCGAGCGACTCTAAGGAGGAGGGAGTGCTGAGGGAGATGTGCAACAAGGTAAAAACAGCGAATTTAGTAAGTCACAGTGCTTTTTAAAAATGGCGATCCTTCCTCCCGGCTTCCGCCTCAGGAGGTGTCTGTTTCAAGCTAAAGCTTCGAAAAAGGCTCTTCAGGATCGAAGGGTGAGTCCGTTGGAGATGTCTCATCGGAATAAAGACATTTTCTGGGAGGAGCACACCCAGGAAGAGCCCGCTGTTGAGGAAGAAAGGACTTTTTCTGTCAAAGAAATCTCCGGCTCTCGTGTGGAGGAGGAATTAGAGTTAAAACACTCGCCCTTTCCACTAATAGAGGTCCCCGGACCGCCACTACCATCTGCCCATGGTCAGAACCGAAAAAACACTTTGATTGCCCCACCCCCTGCAAACGAAATTTTCCAACAAGACTAAGCCCTTGGTATCAACTTCCTCGGATCGAGCACATGCTTCAGTCTCCATCCAACCTTCAGGACCAATGCAACAACCGACACCAGCTACCTCGGTGCTGAACAAAAAGCACTCCTCAGTTCCTAAAACCTCAATTCAGAAATCGTCCGAGACCGAAACCTCAAAGTATTCCTCCAGTCGAGCCTATCCTTGAAACAATGGACATAAGACAGCAGTAGATCCAGATTCAAGAAGTCATTGGGCGAATAATAATGTCCTCTCCTCCACCAATTCACTTTTGAGGATGCATTGGATGTTCCTGTTCTCTCAGAAAGAGGACAAAGGACAATGCTACCAGCCCTACTCATTATCCTCCCCCATCATCATCACCACGTTCACTATCCCCTCCTTCTCCTACATCTCCACATCATGACCCTCTATGCTACACCTCCAGAATCACCAGGGGCGCAAACACTGCCGGGAGAGCCATTAGGGGATCCTGACCCATGGGACACATATGATGCAGATCCCGTAACACCAAATTATGTGGATCTTTATCCAGCTGTCCCCTCCCCTCCTGAGGATGCTAGTGCATTGATAGAGCAACTATTTACGATGGCGTTGAGCTACACAAGGAGTCTTTGAATCAAGACTTCCTCTATGATACCCTCTCATCCACCTACAGTGATACACAATTTTTACCCATCTTTCCTGGCATGCTACGACACTCTGAAGACATCTTCAAAGAGCCAGTTTGTGCCCAAGTTATTACCCCACGGGTAGATAAAAAGTACAAAGCGGCTCCATCAGAGCCCATTTTTATACGAAGTCAGGTACCATCAACCTCCATAGTTGCTACTACTGCGTGGTAGAGAGCAAAAAGCTAGGCAACTGGCGATACGCCCCCTCCTAAAAAAGAGAGTAAGTGTATTGAGGCAGCAGGAAAAAGAATAGCAACGCAGGCAGCTAATTACAGGTGCTTTGCCAATTTCCAGCCACTTCTAGCATGTCATGATAGAGCTCATTTAGATGGGATGGAGGACCTATCTACAGTATCTGCCTGAGGACCATCATCAAAGAGGGCAGTAGATTGTTGTAGAGGGTCGAGCTATCACCAATAATTCCATCCGGTATGCCCTAGATGCAGCGGATCCACCGCTAGAGGTATCAATACCAGTGTTCTTCTTAGGAGACATGCTTGGCTCAGGTGTTCTGGCTTCAAGCCAGAAGTCTAACAGGCAGTCCTTAACATGCCTTTCGACAAAGACCATCTTTTTGAACCACAGGTGGACACCACACTATAGAAAATGAAAAAAGAATCAGATACTGCTAAAGCTATGGGAACTTACAAAGTACTAAATTTAGAGGCTCTTTATATCATAGTAGCAATCCTCAACACAGTCAGGATTAGCATACACCAATCCAGCTCGAGTTCAGAATTTTCAAACAAATCTCCCACATTTCCAAGCCAACTCATCTCACACAGGTTGGACTGTGATATGTCTGCTAGGGATGATGGCCTCTTGTATTGGTGTAGTCCCACATGCGAGGTTACATATAAGTCCACTGCAGCAATGTCTAGCTCGCTAATGGTCTCAGTCACTGGTACACGTCGAACATCTAGTGTTGATAGACTGCCACAATTTTCTTTCCCCCGCAGTGGTGGAACACCAACAACCTGCTATAGGGGCAGCCTTTTCTGGACCCTGTTCCTTACCTCACTCTCACCACAGACACATCGGAGACGGGTTGGGGTGCCCATCTACAAGCCCTCACAGTACAAGATCTGTGGAATGCTAAACATCAATCCCTACTCATCAACTACTTGAAACTTCAGCCAATTTTCCCTGCCCTGAAAGTTTTCCTTTCTCAACTATTTCACAAGGTTGGCCGGGTCCAGACACAGTCTTCTCAACTCTCCCAACTGTCTCAGACCATATGGAACTGGGTTGTTCATCATCACAGAGACCTCTTGGCATAGTATCTGCTGCGAGTCGACAACAATTTTGCAGACCTTCTATGCAGGATGCAGCAACAGATTCACTTGTAGAAACTCCACCCACAAGTCCTCCTACCCTACTTTCAAAGGTGGGGGTTTCCTCAAATAGACCATTTTGCCACAGCCGAAAATACTAAATGCCCACACTTCACCTCCAGATACCCACACCCACTATCCAATGGCAACACACTATGGATGAGTTGGTCAGGGATTTTTACCTATTCTTTTCCACCTCTCCCTCTCATTCCATTTCTGATTGAGAGACTCAGGCAGACATCTCTCACCATGGTCCTAGCAGCTCCCATTTGGACGCGTAAACACGTGTTTACAACACTGCTAGACCTTTCATTAGTCCCACATTAGAAACTCCCCAACATGCTAGACCTTCTCACTCAACCAAGGACAGATAAATCACCTGGACCCCAAAACTCTCAATCAAGCAGTTTGTCTCCTGAGGTCTTGGAGTTTGACTATCTTAACTTACCACAAGAATGCATGGACATTTTTAAGCAATCGCATAAGCCAAGTACTAGAGCATGTTATGCTGCAAAATGGAAATGTTTTGTTTATTACTGCCAACCTAAACAAATTGAGCATATTAAAGCTACAGTCCAAGACATTATCTGCTACATTCTCCATCTTCAAAAGGCAAATTTAGCCTGTACTTCCATTATATTACACCTGGCTGTCATAGCTGCCTGTCTCCAAAATAGACAGCTTTCTCATTGTTCAAAAGTCATCCCTCCGGGGTTTCCTCTGGCAGCCTTTAGGAATCTTAACACTGTTCGAATCAGGCTCAAGGGTCCACCTTTTGAGTCTTCACTTATGCCCACTACAATTTCTTTCATGTAAAGAGGCATTCTTGGTTGCCATCACCTCACTCAGGTGTGTTAGTAAACTCCAGGCTTTAACCTTACAAGAACCATTTGTTCAAATACATAAAGACAAGCTGGATCTTCGTACTAATCCTACATTTTTACCGAAGGGGTTTCTAAATGTTATCTTAATCACTATATTGAGCTTCCAAGTTTTTCCCTAACCCATATTCTGTAGCGGAAAGAGCTCCTCATACCCTAGATGTTAAGAGCACTCATGTTTTACATTGATAGAACTAAAATATTCAGAAAAACAAAACAACTTATGTGGCCTTTTCTTCACCTCATAAAGTCAGCCCCATATCCAAATCAGGCATAGCCAGATGGATAGTTAAATGTATTCAAATGTGCTGCATTAAAGCCAAAATACTTTTACCTGTTACTCCGAGAGCACATTCCACTCTTAAAAAGTTAGTTACTATGGCTTTTTCAGGAAATATTACCATAGCTTACATTTGTAAGGCAGCTACATGGTCTACCAACACACGTTTACTAAACACTACTATGTGAATGTTTTCGCAAGCCAACAAACCAATGTATGTCAGGTAGTATACATACTCTTTTTCAAACTACGGTAGCTCCCACAGGCTAGCCACCGCTTGTTAGGAGGGACTGCTTTACAATCTATGCAGAGTATGTGTATCAACAGCCACACATGACAGCAAATGGATTGTTACTTACCTTGTGAGCATCTGTTCATGGCATGTAGTGCTGTAGTTTCACATGTGCTCTACCTCCTCCCCATACACCAGCAGCTGTTGTGGTTATTTTCAATACTTAGGTGATACATTTGCATTTAGCATGGACATCCTCATTTTTACACTATTTCTACAGCCCTTTCTCACCCAACTGTGTATAAACAGTCTAACAGAGGAGTCGATGCCCATGCGCAGTATCACTGAGGAGGAGAAATCACTCGATTTTATGACTCAAAAATCTTCTTAGAAAAAAAAACAACTTGCACAACTCCGTTTCCAACACTAGATGGCAGGAGTATGCAGAGAATGTGAATCTACAGCACTTAGGTCATAAACAGATGCTTACAGGGTGAGTCACTTAATCCTTCCAGCTCCTTTCATATGGTTTGTAGAACCTTAAGTGCACTGTCTATTAACACAAACCTGAGTGGTTCAATTGCCACAAAAAAGCAATCTTTTAATATCTCACTGATGTCAAAACTCCTAGAGAACAATTTCCATTCAGTTACAGGAGTTTCAGAAACAAGGGAGCTCACTGTAACCGACAATCAGGCTTGTTTTCCCAATTGGGTCTCAGAGACTGCTTTTCTTACTTACGTTTAGTGGCACCTTCCGTTCTCCGGTCTGTTGTGTTTCTCATTTTTCTCCCACACACTAAAGCATACAGCATGGGGCATTGTGTCAGCCCACTTCATCCATTCAGCCTCTTCATTGTGGGTGACAGCATTCTGCTCTTTCACAAGGAACGCATCTGCATACCATGTGCCAGGGACTACTACAGAGATGTTTATTCTTTGAGACCAAAAATAAACGTGCTTTTATCCAGTGTTTTGTGAATTGGCGGGGTTCTAGTGTAGAATTGATAGCAGATCTTGTTTACCTCCTATTTGTTTGCCACTGCATTAGCTAGGGCATGTAGAATACACAGGAAAGTACATCAATAAAACTAATGCTCAGAACAAGAGTGAATGTGTGCTTATGTGTACAGAGTCTCATCCAAAAGAAATGTTTTTCAGCAGCGATCAAAGTGAGGAGGAAGAGGAAGACCCCAAGAAGGTGAAGATGAAGAAGTCCAACCTTAAATCACTTCCGAAGTCCTCGTCGGAGGATGGCAGCAGCTCTGAAACTGCATCCTCGGAGTCCGAGTCTGAATCAGAGGAAGAGGACGAGTCCCAGTCTGAGCCGGAAATCAAGACAAAAAAGACGGTAACACGTTCTGTTTCCTTCAGTGATCATGCTGGAAGTGGGAACGAGTCCAACAAACAGCAGTATGTTCTTTGGATTGAATGAGTAAGCGAGAGATTAAGGGAAATTAGCAACAGGGCACAATGTAATGTACACTAGCAAGTTATGAAAATCGTATATTCAGATAAACAAGAGATTGAGAATGCTGAAAATTGAGATTATTCACCCTATTCCAGTTTCAGCACACTAACCTGTGTAATTGTATTCATTTAACTACTTTTATTTTGATTGTCAACCCATAACACAAATAATACAAAATCAACAGTTCATCACTAATACAAACACAACATCAAACTGAATTATGAAGGAATGAAAGTCATCTTCAAAAACAGTTTACTCTCGGATCCTACTTTTTAATTTTATTTATTGGCATTTATTGCAACGCTAACTCAGAATGACAGAACCCCAACAATTTCTGTAATACAGGGGGAGACCTTGGAGAAGGGGGAGGAGGTAAAGAGATAAAGCATAGTCAGCGCATACAAATGGTGTAAAAAATGCCAAACCAAGCTGGATAATGCAATTTTAGTAGCACACCCTTGATCGACCATGAAAAGTCTCAAGTATAACGGCCGGAGTAAGCGGTCTGGTGCATGCCTGACTTTCTTAGGGGTGCCACAAGGCTATGGTTTAGGGCTAACCTCCTAGTGCTATCTCACTACATGATACCATCTTCAGTACATACAGGAGTTCACCAATTCAGAACATCATGTTTCTTGGGTGAGTGTGTGTCAAACGATCTCAAATACATTAAAAAAGGTGTCTTTTGGCCAGGCTGGAATAGGCATCAGTTCCCAGGAGGTGACCAGTTGTTCTTGGCAGTACGTAGCATCGTGTAGCCATAATGTGACCTTGGGGGCAGCACTCTTCCCCACGTGTTTAGCTAGTTGGCGCGTGGCCAGTATTAGGAGCATTGCAGTTAGGCGGTGGGCTGCCTGAGGCAGATCTTTACCACAGCCAAGGAAGCGTACTATGGATGTTAGAGGAATCTGGTGCCTTGTGATCTGGTGTAGTGTAGAATGTATGTCACACCAATAGTCTGCAATTCTAGGATATTCCCAGGCTGAATGTAGAAATGAGGCCTGGGGGGCTAAACATCTTTCATACCGTGCAACTTCCCTTACCACCAAACAGTGCTATTGGAGGGGCGTACCTCTCTGATGCTACGTAATTACATGAAAACCATCCCTGTGTTCCCATATTGTAATTATATCATGAGAGCGAAAATATGAACAAATCATTTTAGAATACTGCCTACCAAAAAGCAGTCTGATGTTCATAAATATTAACGACTCACTGAAGGCTTTGGTTGCAATTTGTATTTACCTATTGTTTATTAATGAAGACATTGCTTGACTTCTGAGATTGCTGTAAAAAGGTCTTTGTTTTGTAATATAGAAACCTGCTGTTTGGAAACTGCTCACAGACCCCCTGAATACTTATAGGATGCAAACCTTCATGCTGCATCTAATGTAAACCCCTTCCAAACTAACCAACCTTACCCCTGCCAAGAGAGGGGATGTGTAAGACAATGAGAACCACCTGACCCCAATGGTACTGAGTTTCCTGCAGGCTACCTTTGTGTTGTGCATCCAGACTGCTTATATTGCACACTAATCAACATAGTTACAGGTAAAAAAAGACATAAACGCATTTGTAAATGTACACTTTATTTAGATATCATAGTGGCTGGTTCTACAAACCCTAAATGGATTGATGGTACTGCAAATACTATTGTTTAATTTTAATATTTGCTCAAAGTTCACCAAAAGGCACAGGCTTGTTACCACAATATGCCATTTGTATCATGCTGTGTTCTAACCACCAAGGTGTAAATGCAGGAATTGCAATGCACAAGAAGGCTCAAATTATGCTAGAAGTCAATTAGGTGTGGCCACGGTGAGCTGCTGCAACCTCTGGCACGATCCTTGTCACTTCCTGTCCCACTCCTTGTCTCTGTGGTGATAACCATTGCAAAAATGGAAGCTAAAGGGAGTGAGGTTTGATTTCCGTAGTTTTAACTTCATACAATTCCCATAGCTCGGCAGTAACTAGTAGGGGGCTACTGCCAAGTTTCGGGGTAGGACAAGGTGTCAAGCCTATGAAGTACTCAGTAGTCTAAGGGTGTGAGATGTTACTTCAGCTACCCCTGGCATTTTAGAGGATAAACATTCAGGAAGTTGTGTCTGAATAACCGGTTTTGTTAAGATGCCTTAGAACACCAACTAATTGTGGCCTATTTTGGTAGTTGTCTCTGTTGACCTCACCTTTAACCAGCATCGTCATAGCCAATAGGTCTGGCCTTGGCAAGTGTGCATTTTTTTTATTTATTATCCTATTTCTTTTTTTATATGCTGTGCGCCAACAGAATTGGCAAACATTTTCAAAATAGAGGAGTGGCCAGGACACACCAACCCTGACGCCAACTCCTTTCAAGGCAGCTGTGCACATATGATCAAGCAAGCCTCTTTCTTTCATAGTGCAATATTGCTAATGTATGAAGTAGGCTGAGCCACTGCAACATATTGTATGCTGTGTGCTGTGGTGTGGAGAAGCAACATTTTATTAATTCCTGAGCAGACCAATGGACGAAGAATGCTGACCGAAATCTATGTTATATGTATACATTTGTATGATGGTTTTTACATACATCATCAAAATGTCTCGAGGCCAGACCCCAAAATGTTAGATTAAAAATGCAATGATGGTGACTTGGGTATGTTTCAGCAGTCTGTGTTTCAAAAAGATATGGAAATGCATCCCATTCCTTTGCAGCTTAGAAAGTGCTTGATACTAGCTCAATGTCGAAAAAGAAAAAAGGACAATGTCTTTTTCAGCACTCAAATAAAACATTTAAACTGGTGTTACAATGCAAATGTATGGTAGCCCAATTGCCTCACATTTTGAATTTAGTGGGTTCACAGCTTCAGACCATGCCCTGCCTAAAACCAGCGAAAAATACTTGGAAACATACAAAAACATGCAATAACGGTTTTACCAAGTGTTATTCCAGTGGTATCTGTATTCCTGCTACTGACTATTTCCTTTGATCTAAATGAGTTTTCTCAATGAGTTGATTTGTAGGTGGAAGTGACAGTTCCGCCAGTAGGGATGTAATCATATAAATAGCTCCTATAAGTTTCAGATTGCTAGGGATGGAAAATATAGAATTTACAGATGGATAACAGTGAATTACAGCGATGTTTTTCACCAACGGGTTCTGATTTACATCATTTAGGTGACAAGAGTGAAGCTCGAGTGTCTGATATCACTCAGAACTCCAATCTATCATTTTATGCTATGTCTGTCCCCTACCAAATCAACTGCCCCTGATTTCAACAGCTACTCAAGGGCAGAGTAGTAACAGAGAACCATACACAACATGGTAGCTCCTCCTTGGCCCGAATGTGAAAACAAATCTTACCTGCCACCATTATCCGGCACTCACTACCATCCCCACCTTTCTTTACCTTCCTGCAGCTGTGCTTTTTGCTTTCAGTCAAAGACGATAAGCAGCGCTGCCCTGACCGGCTCGCAGAGTTCCTCTCAGAGTTCCCTGTCAGCTTGTCCCGAAAAGCCTTTATGATGTAGCAACAGAGGGAAACACGTTTTTTTTTATCAACTGTTGCTATGTCATTGCAGTGAGTTACCAGATTTAGAATCTGGTGTAAATGATAGAGGCTTCCATGGTGGCCATGCATAACAATATTATTCCCCTTTTGGTTTCTGATAGATGCTTCTGACTGAAGATTTCTCATCTTTACAATAATCCTAGGCACCAGACTGGATCTGAGTTTTCAACAAATGCTCCTGCACGCTGGTAGATGGCGCCATTGGACTGTACAGTAGCCTTGTGCCGCCCTGGAAGTCGCCCTAAGTTGGCAGGGTATGCCCAAACGTTGGTCCCTTGCTCACTTTGCCAATGGATTCAAGCTAGCCTGGTTGATGACCGCTGATTAGCCAAAAACCGGTCCCAGAATGCTTGTTTACAGTCCAGGGAAGACATGGCTTGGCAGTTCGGGCTGGACTGTTCCCATGCGGGACAGGGTCAGACTGATTTGCATATGGCCATGTCTGAACTGGGGTGGCAGACTTAGCTAAAGAATGGTGATCGATTAAACCCAGATCAGTTGACTGGGAGTGAGTGCTTGCAATGTTCAACACTCTGTCCATCATCCCTTTTGGTTTTGCCCTGGAAGTGACGGCACTCAGCTGCATTTAGGTGCCATCGCTAGCTAATTTCTTTCCGTGCCCTTTGTCGTGGGTCTGAGGCTCCACTCCCAACTTTCTACTAGTACCAAACCTGAACAATAGCCAGTGTGCTGGCCAAGATAGGTATTAAGCAGATGTCGGTCACGGATCTGCACAATGTTTGTTTGTGGTACGTAGGTTTCAGAAATGAGTAATGTGACATATGCTACCTGGAGCACCTGAAGGTGATCAGGGAGCAGGAAGCAAAACTCTATCTTACTTAACATAGTAAGAGGTCATGCTCATGACACCAATCCTTTTCCAAATAGTTGGGCAGTTCACACACCTAGTCCCAATCTCTATTCAAGGCATCTCTTAAACACAAGAAGGTGAAACATGATTTGTCCTTGTCTCACCACACCAGAACAAACAAGAAACGTCACAGTTGGCATTCCAAGGGCTAAACTCCACAGGCGTCTTTGGACCCTGAGCCTATTCCGAGGCTGATTGATATTCCTGCTGATTGATATTCCCACAGCAGGAAGAGACCTTTAAAAAAGACATTGTAGATCTTCACTTCACGTTGATACTGACTTCCACAGGATCACTTGTTGGCCCTTTGGAGCCGCCAGTCACACTTTGGCTAGCAGGTCTTTAACTAACCCTGACAGCGCCCATCCCAGATATGGTTTTGACGCTGATCTGACCCAGAGCTGACATCGACAGAACCTAACCCTTTGTTACACTCTGAAATCACCAAAGCGCAGCCTCCAACATTGGATGACCCACAGCCTCTCCTTCGCCTTCTTGTTTAGCTCAGAGTTTGAGGCAGTGCAGGGGCTTCAGAACATACCATGCAATAATGACGAGGATGAGAAAGACAATGTGGTTCTCCCTCACTATACTGATGCAGAATTGAACATGGACCTACAGAATGCTTTGACACTTCTCCTGAGGCTAAATCAGAATCTCCTTCTAGTCCACCCACAGAGGGAAGTGCTTTATTTGCAGTGGTTGTCTGCAGGGCAATTGAAGAACTTGATGTTCGAGGCATATAAGCTGCAGATTGTACACTGTGCGTAGATCGCCACCTAGTGTTGGGCCCGGATGTTTGCAGTTTGTTGTTGTCCTGAAAAGTTCTTTGGAGTCACGAGTTAGGTGACTCCTCCTTTGGACCATTGCGCATGGGCATCGGCTCCATCCCCAGATTGTTTTTTACCGTCATCGGGCTCGGATGCGTTTCCTGCGCTCCGGTTTGGAACCGAATTTCCTTCGGCACGCATTCCTCACCCAGTTCGACGGTATTGTCTCGATCGCGCTACATCGATGCGATTCTCTACCACTTCGAAGTCTTCGTTTCCGGTCATCGACGAAGGCCTTTGGGCCTACCTAGGCCTCACTTTCTGGCTCATCGAAAGGACGCCATTCAAAAAGTGTCCTCAATGTGGGTCTAAGTTTCCCCACACCGACCTACATGAGGTGTGCAACCTTTGCCTCTCACCGGAGCACGAGGCCAAAGACTGTTCGGCGTGTGCCTCATTTCGCTCCAAGAAGACTATTCGGGACCGACGAGCTCGAAGAACTAAGGCTCGCTCATCAGCTTCGATGCCCGACGACATCTTCGACGAGGGCGTCGACGTGCCAGAACACCAGCACGCTGAGGAGAGCATCGGATCCTCGGATGCCGAAGACTCCGATGTTGAGGAAGTCACTCCAGCTCAACGGGTCGTAAGTAAGACCGTCGACCCCACCCCTTCCTCGACACCCTCAAAAAAGGCCTCGGTCACACCCTCACCTTCGGGCTCGGGTGCTCACCGAGAGACTGCTTCCAACGCCCCGCCTTCGGGCCCGGCAAAGAAGCCCATTAAGCCTTCTAGCGGCTCGGGCTCGAGCCAGCCTACTTCCTGTGCCGACTCAGTACCGACACCAAAGAAAAAGCCATCTTCCTCTTCCACGTCGATTGTTGCTTCGACACCCAAGCACACGGCGCCGAAGAATGGAAGCGGTTCATCGATGCCGAAACAGCACTCGGAGCCAAGTAAAAAATCAACTAAAGCGCCAGATTCACATGCATCGTAGCCAAAAAAACAGGTTCCCGTGAAAGACACTTCGAAGGGGCACACTTCTAAGCCAGCTACCGACTGGGTGCCTAAAAAACCTACGGAGCCGAACATTTTAACGCCAAAGGATTTGCCCTGCTCACAGGAACATTTTACACCGGATCCACAGCAAAAAACTCTTGTAAAGGATCCTAGAACTGGACAATTGACTCTCAGCTCCAAGAAGAGACCATTTGAAGCGCCACCACCTCCTCCCCCTGCAAAGAAGAGAGACAACCTCTCCCTTAAGGGTCCCTTCTCCACCACTTCCCCATACTGGTCCTCCTCCTACACCACCTCCACCTCATCATTCTCCGACACCATCTCATAATCCAGACGATGATGTACACACAGATTCTGATTATGAAGGCGGGGGTGCATATTTCCCAGCACAGACTAGTAGTCCCCCTCAGTCACCTAATCCATGGGATGATTATAACACTCCTGATGTGCCTAACGTTCCACAAGATGATGTATACCCTTCCAGACCTTCCCCACCAGAAGACACCATAGGTTTTAACCTATTAGTCCAAAGGGCTGCACAATATCATGGGGTGGACTTACACACCGATGCAGTAGAGGAAGACTTCATATTAGACACTTTTGACAACACACAAATGTCTACTGCCATTTTACCAATGCTCAAGGGCGTCATCAAGCACGCAACAGAAGTTTTTAAAGACCCCGTCAGAGCTAGGGTCCTCAATCCTCACATTCAAAAGAAATATAAAGCGGCCCCTGCAGACCCAGTTTATAATAAAGGCCCAGCACAATTGGATTCTTTAGTGGTGTCCACTGCACATAGACGTGCTAATTCCCAAACAACAGGTGAAGCCTCACCACCAGACAAATCTAAGCTCCTTGACGCCTCCGGCAAAAGAACTGCGGTACAAGCAGCTAACATCTGGCGCATTGCCTTCACCCAAGCGTTGCTGGCAAGGTATGACAGAGCACATTATCACGAACTAGAGTCCATCATGCAGCACCTACCTGATAAATATAAAAACCGAGCTAGTGAACTCATACAAGAAGGTAAAAATATCACCAATACCTCCATTCGTTGTGCCCTGGATGCCGCAGATACTGCCACAAGGGCAATCAATACTAGCTCCCTACTACGTAGACATGCCTGGCTACGCATTTCAGGTTTTAAACCTGAGGTACAAAACTCCATACTTAATCAGCCATTTGATGAGACACACTTATTTGGCCCAAATGTTGACGTGTCTTTAGAAAAAATGAAAAAAGACACTGACACAGCAAAATCTATGGGAGCCTTGCAGCAGCAAGCTCCCAGAGGGTCTTTTCGTCGCTCATCATACAGAGGCAACACGAGGCTACTCCGCAGAAAGTCCCTCCTCTTCTTACAAAACCCCTGAAACCCCTGGCCAATCCACATTCACAAGAAGGCTACCAGAGAGGGAGTTACAGGAGTAACAACAACAAAGGCAGAGGCAAAAACAACACCTCCCGCTCTGCCTCTACCCCTACCCAATGACTTTCCTCCCCTCCCCCCCCCCAATATTCCACTCCTGTGGGGGGAAGACTCCGACAATTCCTGTCTGCCTGGATCAACATCATATCAGACAGGTGGGTGCAACAAATTATTCAGTCAGGTTACTGTCTTGAACTAACATCTACCCCCCCCCCCCCCAAACATACCACCCAAACAGCGTCCAATATCACAAGAACATCTATCACTCTTAAAGCAAGAAGTAGTATCTCTGCTAGAAAAAAAGTGCAATATAACTAGTTCCTCTGCACCAGCAAAACAAGGGGGTTTACTCTCTATACTTTCTAATTCCAAAGAAGGACGGCTCTCTAAGGCCTATTTTAGACTTCAGACCACTGAACATATACATACAGTCAGACCATTTTTACATGGTCACACTCCAGCAAGTCCTTCCTCTCTTATCACAAGATGACTTCCTGGCTACTCTAGACCTCAAGGACGCATACTTCCACATTCCCATTCACAAGGCTCACAGGAAGTATCTCAGGTTTGTAATAGACGGGCAACACTACCAATTCAAAGTACTACCATTCGGAGTCACAACAGCACCAAGGGTGTTCACCAAGTGCTTGGCAGTGGTGGCAGTGCATCTACGAAGACAGCACATCCATGTCCTACCGTACCTCGATGACTGGCTCATAAAAGCCAGCTCACACAATCAATGCGTAAAACACACTCATGCCACCATCCAGCTGCTCCACAACTTGGGGTTCACAATAAACCACACCAAGTCCCATCTACAACCATCCAAAGTACAACAGTACCTTGGTGCCACAATACACACCTCAACAGCGCTAGCTTATCCCACTCCAGCAAGGATAGCCAGCATGCAAAATCTCCTAACAAAGTTTCAGCTACAACACTCCCTCCCAGCACGAGTGTTCATACAACTCATAGGGATGATGGCCTCTTGCATCTTCATAGTACCCCATGCAAGACTTCAAATGCATCCGCTACAAGAATGCTTATCACATCAGTGTAACCAGGCTCAAGGTAACTTGACAGACCTATTGTTGGTAGACGGGCGGACTCATCGCTCTCTGCAGTGGTGGAACACCAAAAACCTTTCCAAGGGACGACCGTTCCTAGAGCCAGTTCCTCAGATAATCTTGACTGCGGACGCATCGCTCTCTGGCTGGGGAGCCCACCTACTGCAACGCACCACGCAAGGCAGGTGGACTCTGCAACAAAAGTTAGTCCACATCAATCATCTGGAGTTACTAGCATTTTTCCTGGCACTAAAGGCTTTCCAAAAGCAAGAAGCAAACAAAGCTGTGTTCATCCGCACAGACACAGACAACATGACAGCAATGTATTACATACAGAAGCAGGGAGGCACACACTCCCTGCACTTCTCTCAACCAGCACAGGACATAAGGAGGTGGGCCATACCTCAGAACATGTTCCTTCTAGCCCAACATGTCCCAGGAGTACAAAATACTATAGTGGATCTGTTAAGTCGTCAACCACAACAGACCCACGAATGGGAACTTCATATGCAAGTTCTTCAGCCATTCTTTTAGATGTGGGGTCAACCTCAGATAGACCTATTTGCCACCCACGAAAACGCAAAATTCCCAAGCTTCGCCGCCAGATATCCACACCCACTGTCCAAAGGCAATGCGATATGCATGAATTGGTCAAACAAATTTACGTACGCTTTTCCACCTCCATCACTCATGCCACTAGTAGTACGCAAACTACAGCAGCATTCTCTGACCGTCATCCTAGTTGCTCCAACGTGGGCCAGACAACCGTGGTACACCACACTGCTACAACTGTCTGTGGTACCCCACCAAAAACTGCACCTATCTCCACACCTCTTAACACAGAACCGTGGAGAGATCAGACACCCGGACCCAGCTCAGCTCGAACTTGTGATCTGGCTCCTGAAGTCCTAGAATTTGGATATTGGAACCTTCCTCCAGACTGCATGAATGTCATTAAATAAGCTAGACGTCCTACCACTAGGGCATGTTATGCAGCCAAGCGGAAACGATGTATGATATATTGTCATAACAACAATATTAATCCCTTAGATGTGGCTATTCAACACATCATAGGTTTCTTACTGCATCGTCAAAGATGTAACTTAGCCTATACGTCTATTAGACTACATCTTGCTGCAACCTCCAAACCTCGTAAGCCTTTGCCGGATAATCCCAGTTTGTCACTCATCCCCAGCATAACCCATGACGAGCTTGCCAAGCTATGCACTAAGGTCAAATCTGGCTCTCCTACTGACACCATGAGACCCGCCAAATTCCTAGAATCCCTTGAGTTCTTCCTCCCATCCTTGACGACCCTACTCAACCTATCATTCTCCTCGGCGGTGGTTCCCACATGTTGGAAGCAGGCTTGGGTCTCTCCAATTATTAAAAAACCTACCCTAGACCCATTAAAGCCAGAAAATTTCAGACCGATCTCGTTGCTTCCATGGGCCTCAAAACTGGCAGAAGCCCACGTGAACAAGGTTCTAGCCAACTACATGACGCAAAATCAAATCCTAGACCCCTCACAGAATGGTTTCAGGCCAGGATTCAGCACCGAATCCGCCCTGCTGACCACTACCGAACACCTACGGAACATCCTGGACGCCGGTCAAAGTGCTGCGCTGATTTTACTCGACCTCAGTGCAGCCTTTGATACGGTCTCCCACTCTCTTCTGCTAAAACGCCTCGAAGCCATAGGTATCAGAGACCTTGTCCTTGAGTGGTTCCGGTCTTTCCTGACGGACAGATCTTTCCGGGTCTCAGCCCGCCCTTTTATCTCCCAGTCCCACCCCATAGAGCAAGGGGTCCCGCAGGGATCGGCGCTCAGCCCGTCCCTATTCAATCTTTATGTCCAGCCTCTCGCTGAAATAGCAAAAGAATGGGATCTTACGCTGGTGTCGTACGCCGACGACACCCAGCTGGTTATATCTCTAACTGAAGGCCCCTCGATCTCAGCTGTGAAATTCAAGAACGGATTAGAGGCAGTCGCACGCTGGATGTCACACAACTGCCTACAGCTGAACACTGGTAAAACAGAGGTGTTGCTCCTAGGAAAAAATCCCGGCTATTGGACTGAGCACTGGTGGCCGTCCGTCTTGGGCCCTATCCCCCCCCCCCTAAAAACGTGGTGAAAAACCTAGGTGTTTGGGTGGACGCCTCTCTTAACTTCCAGACCCACACTAAGAAACTAGCTGCTACCTGCATAGGCCTGCTGAGGAGCCTTCATCCGATTCTTGGCTTTTTTGAGCACTATACGCGCCAATTGATTGTCCAGTCCATCATCCTGGCTCCACTGGACTACGCCAACGTTCTATTCCTAGGCATCAACAAAGCGGAGATGGCCCGGCTACAACGGATACAAAACTCGGCTGCCAGGGCCGTCGTAGGCCTCCCTCGCAGATGCTCTGCCAGAAATACCATCCAGAAGCTACACTGGCTGCGTATTGAAGCCCGAATTCAATTCAAGGCTCTCATTACCGCGTTCAAAATTCTTAAAACTGACTGTCCCGGACTCTTACGTCCACTCCTAGAGCCGTACACTCCAAAGCGTGCCCTACGCTCCTCAGGTCAACATATGGTAGTAACCCCCCGCATAAGACTTAGCAGAATGGGGGGCCGTTCTTTCAGAGTTTTGGGGGCTAAGCTTTGGAACTCCCTGCCTCCTCACATTCGCTCCATGACCAACTTGTTGGCCTTTCGCAAGGCGATTAAAACTCTTTTATTCTCCTCAACATAATCTTCCCTAGTCCCTTTCCTTCCTCCCCCTCCCTTCAGGTTTCTGTTATGGTTCAGCGCCGGGACGCCTCGTTGCTGGGACAGCTGTTCGCGCTCAATAAAATATAATAACAATAACAATATCTGCAAAACAGCCAACATCTATCTCTGTTCAGAGTGCCTGCCATTAAAGCCTTTATGGAAGGCCTTAAGAGAATAATTCCTCCCAGAGTACCACCTTCACCTGTATGGAATTTAAACGTTGTTCTCAAACGGCTAATGGGGCCTCCCTTCGAACCCCTTCACAAATGTGAATTACAATTTTTAACATGGAAAGTTGCGTTCCTAGTTGCTATTACTTCTCTGCGCAGAGTTTGTGAACTACAAGCACTAACCATTCAAGAACCCTTTTTGCAGATGCATCAAAATAAGGTTGTTCTGCGTACTAATCCAAAATTCCTACCTAAAGTCATTTCTCCATTCCATCTCAATCAATCTGTGGAACAGCCCGTTTTCTTCTCGCAACCACAGTCAGTAGCCGAAAGAGCTCTTCACACATTAGATGTCAAAAGAGCGTTGCTATACTACATAGAAAGAACACAACCCTTTCGTAAGACAAAGCAACTTTTTGTGTCTTTCTCACCACCAGACAAGGGTAATCCCATTTCAAAATCTGGTATAGCTAGATGGATTGTCAAATGCATACAGATTTGCTACCACAAAGCTAAGTGTACGCTATCTGTTCCTCCTAAAGCCCACTCTACCAGAAAGATAGGGGCTTCAATGGCATTTTTAGGGAACATTCCCCTAGATGACATCTGCAGAGCAGCTACATGGTCTACACCGCACACATTCACAAAACACTATTGTGTAGATGTGCAAACAAAACAACAAGCTAATGTGGGCCAGGCTGTTCTCAAAACATTATTCCAAACTTCTGCAACAGATAGGGGTGGTCACCGCTAAGAGTGGTTACGTCTATATAATCTATGCACAGTGTACAATCTGCAGCTCATATGCCTCGAACGGAAAATGCTACTTACCAGTATGCATCTGTTCTTGGTATGTACAGCGAGTTGTACACACCCACCCGCCTCCCCGGCTACCCTTGTCTGTTCCAGTATTATCTTAATTAGATACAAATTAGACGGGCATCCTTCCTGTACTTGCAAAACTCCATCATTTCCCTAATGGCGAAAAACAATCTGGGGATGGAGCCTATGCCCATGCGCAATGTGGTCACCTAACGCGCGACTTCCAAAGAACTTTTCAGGACAACAACAAACTGCATACATCCGGGCCCAACACTAGGTGGCGATCTCTGCACAGTGTACAACTCTACAGCTCTACATGCCAAGAACAGATGCATACTGGTAAGTAGCATTTTCCTTACAACTAGTTACTGCAGAAAGCTTAGTGGTCCAGATATCCACATGCAAGGTCAGCCTAAGCTCATTCCTTTCTGTGCACCAGCTAAGAAATTGAAGCATATCGACACATTTGGCAAAATAATATTTTGCTCCACCAGTTGGGCCCTTCAGTCCCTAAAGGTGGTCTGTCTACTGGGCCATCGTATACATGCTCCTTGGTACATGGCCAGCATTATCTTGCTGGCTTCTCTGATGAATTCCGAATAGCCTTTGCTTGAACATTCAGTACAGACAGTACCCTTTTAAATATGTGTCGAAGCGTGCCTGTACACAACAGATGATGTGGGCCATGCCCTGGGCTCTAGTGCCATGATTAAGCACCATACCTGGATGCAATCTATTGATTTTTTTTGTGACGTGTAGGCATTCTTAATGGACATGCCTTTCGAGGATCAGGCAAGAAACCATACTCTAGAGAAAAGGCTGACTCAGCACTGCAAAGTTTTAAAAAGAGACACATTGTGGCTTTTTACCTATGTGGGCTTTCACCGGCTCACCAGTTTCATCAGCAATACGGAAAATTCAGAGGCAAGGTCTAGCCTATCTACAACGGCAGCCTTCACAACCAATTCAGCAGCTGGTCAACACTTTTTACAGCTTCACAGGACATAGTGGTCGCCAGGGTCACGATCACAACCAAGGGCAGTAATCTTCCTCCTTCTCACATTTCCTGCAATTTCTTCCTGTCACATCCCTTGAAAGAGGAGAGGCTTCACCAGCTTGCTCCGATAAGTGCCCTTAGTTTTAACATGGAATGCACAAGTAAATACCCTGTAGACGACCATATCTTCTTGGACTTTGCTGGTGCTAAGAAGGTGATGGCTGTGCAGAAACAGACCTAGTCCAGGGTGATTGTCCTGTTCATCAAGATATGGTATGCCCTGGCCAAGAAGGATCCCCCTGAGGGCCTACAAGTGCATTCTACTCGGGCCAAAACTGCCTTAAACGTGTTGGCAAGGGGTGTTCTTGTCTTAGATATCTGCCAGGGTGCTACGTGGGCCTCCGTTCATACATTCATCAAGCACTACGGCCTAGAAAGCCAAATCTGCAGAGATGGTCAAAATGACTTCAGCACACATGGGTGGGGCCCATATATGCCTTTGTGCCGTCACTTGCGGGGTGGTAGAAGGCCATCTCCAAGTCTTAGTACCACCACCTTCTGGCATGCTTGAGCAATTGTTTTTGAAAATCTACATGCAGTTTGGCATCCGGGATTATCCTAACTATGAAGAATCTAGGGTTAGATATTGTTCCCACCAGAAAGAATATTACTGCTGCCTACTGTGCAAATTCTAATCAACAAAATGATCAAAGCATTTTAGATTGATAAAGAAGGTAAGCATTGTGAGGGGAAAGTGTGATGTCTTGCAGAGGAGGCAATTTTTATCAGAGGCTATTTTGTGTAAAGAATGTTTTGGGTGAGTTGATTTGTACAACTGACATTGCTTAGTCAACAGATAGCTAAAAACAAAGAATCCTAGAAACTTTATAGAAAGTGTTGCTAATTTCATTAGAATAAAATACAGTGTCAAAATACCCTTCCATACCATACATTCAGTATTCAGAAATGTTAGAATATTATTTTAAACATCTCTGTTTACATAAATAAGTAGAAAAGTTCATGTTTTTTTAATTGGTTGAATGATTGGGTGAATTCTTCATGTGAATAATCTCCATCATCCAAACACTTACATCACTTAGATAGCTTGTTCACAGCTGTGATATTCTCCTTTGTGCCTTGTGTTCTTGTAATCATCTCAACATTCTACACCTGGGATGGTACACAATACCATTTATAGAATTAGAAGTAGTCTGGAGGTTAAATGCTACCCTTGCAACCTGAAGACCTAGGGCCACCTGCATCAAAGTTAGGAATTGCGATTCCTAAATTGCGATTTTAAAAAAATCACAATTTAGGAATCCCAATTCCTTATGCATGTAGGAATCGAAAAAAAATTGCGATTCCTTCACATTCCTTATTAGCGAATCGCAAATAAGGAATTGCTTCCCATTCATTCTCATGGGCCTAGAGGCCCATAGGATGCAATAAGAATTGCATGCGCAATTTGCGAGTACCAAAGAGGTACTCTCAAATTGCGCATGCAATTTCAAGGGTGCAAGTTGATGGCAATTTGCGTTTCTTAAATGCGAATTTGCAATTTTTTTTTATTGCATTGTGTTTAGGAAACCGTAATTTGCGATTCCCTAAATGCAATCACAATTTAAGTAATCGCAAATTTAGCATTTACTTAAATAGCGATTTTTGAATTTTGGATGAGGCATCCCAAAATGCAAAAATAGAGGTCGCAAAGGGGCAGATTCTGCCAATCTGCTCCTTTGCGACCACAATTTCCAAAGATGCATGTGCCCCCAAGATTCTAAACTCAGGTCTGGCGAAAAAGGAATTGCATGTTCCTGGGCAAACTTCTCACCTGTTCCTGAAATTGAGGAAGAGGTGTCGCGCAGCGGCCAGGGTGCCTGACTCCAGACCAGGGGGTACACAGTTCGATCCCCGGTGCCGGAGGCCAGTTAGCCCAGCACCATGTGACTCTGGGCAATAGTTCGCTTAATCTTCCATATTGGCCTCCAGCGCCGGGACACCTCGCCAGAGGTTGCTGTGCGCTTTACAAATGCTGGTATTTCATTTTTCATTTGCATAATTTAATTTACAAAGTGGAATGCAGTGTGGAATGTAATAAGCATGGGTCTTGCACATTACTATCCCAATTATATTCTAGTTTCTTGTATCTATCATACCTTTTATTTTTCAAGAAGTCACTTTGAATATTCTGTGTAATCACTTCCCTGCTTCTTCAAGCAAGATACGTGTTATTTCAGATACCACATAAATTAAAACGTATTTTGAAAAACATGGTCATCCTGATTTAATTCAGCTGCCTATTAACTCTGTTTCTTTTTGTTTGTTTCCAGCCTCCCACAATCAAGTCCTCCTCCAAACCCACCTCCAAACCAGTGAAAACCTCAAAGAAAGAGATCTCCCTGCTAGATCTGGATGATTGTGAGTAAGCCAAGTACTGCCCCCTTACATGAACTCTAATTTCTGTGTCTAGTATCTTAGCTCCCATAGCCTTTATGTAAAAGAAACATAAGTATTCGTTATTGGATCATACATATATTCTAGGAAACTGAATCATTCCACCACCCTTTCTCTCTCTTGTACACCCTGAAAATAAATGTGGGCTGTTTTTTTCTCAGCGAACTGTTTTTGTTTTCATTTGATGAAAACGATACATGAAAGGTGAACAGAGGAGGAACAACAAACAAGCAAAAAAAGAGAAAAAGGGAGTGCACCGGAAATAAAAAGACTACTGGAATATGACAGACCCGCAAGGAGTTGGGAATCACAATGCTTACAAAAGTAGAGACCATGACCACAAGGGGGAATGATTTCCAATTTACCAGACTGAGCTTCTTGGATATATGGTTCCTCTAAGATATCAGATTCTTTGGGTGAAGATTTATTGTCCTGGCCCTTGTTGTTTCTTAAAATAAAGGTAAAATGTAAGCCCCCAATTGAACCTGACATGGACGGAGTGGTATTCCTCCAAACCATATGCCTTCACCTCTACTGTTTTACTGAATTAGGTTTGTTGGGTTTAGGACTCTGGGAACTGCTAATCAGTGCTAGTGCTTCTGCTCTCTCCTTTAAATATGGTCAAATTAATAGGCACATTTAATTTACTTGTAAGTCCCTAGTAAATGGTACTACCCATACCCAGTAAATTAAATGCTACCAGTGGGTCTGCAGCACTCATTTTGCCACCTACGAAAGTAGGTGGCACAAACCTGCCTCAGTTCTGCTACTGAAGCCTTTAGTGGTTTTAAACTACAATTTCAATCTTGCAAAAGAAAACTTTTGTCTGGCCTAAATCTTACTTTTTAATACTTTCACATCACCCCTAAAGTAGGCCCTTAAGGCTCACAGGGCAAGGTGTATTGTATTAAAAAGTAGGACACATGTACTTAAAAGTTGCATATCCTGGTAATAAAAAACTCCAAAAGTTGTTTTTCACTGTTGTGTTGCCTATCTCTATCATTGACTGGCACTGCTATACCTTATTACATTAACTAAGTGCTAACTTTGGATTGGGAGCAGAGGGATACGCTTTGACACTCAAATGAATTGTACTTTAAAATCCTCTTTAACCCCTTCGATGCGGATGACAAAGCCAGCTCGTCATGGCCGTTACCTGCGCTGCGCTCATGACGAGCTGGCTTTGTCACGTAACCCGCGATTTTTAAATTTCAGCGCGCAGCGGGAAAACCCGCTAGCGCGCATTCGGTTATCGGTAAAGTAGGATCTTGGGTAACAATTCTGAAAATGACACTTTCAGAAATTTTGCATTTTCTTGTTCCAACCATCTGTGCCTTTTGCCAGTGTCCTGGATCACATGGCTATGAATGGCTCTGCTGTTGCGGCATGGTGTGGACCCCCTTTCTTTGCGATTCCTGAAATTCGAATACTCTTTTCTTTCCCTCCCTATATATAGCTTTTTCCCTTCTCCTTTTTCCCCTTTCCCTCCTTTTTTCCTCTTCCTTAATATATTACAGGTGTATATAATTTGTCACATACTGATTTATATTTATTATATTGTTTTGTAACCTATGAAATTGCCTATCTTTGAACTCCAATAAAAAATTATGACACAAAAAAATGGGGGTTAGGTGTGGACAAGATGGGCCATCCACGCAGGATGGCTGGGGAGGGGCTGTGCCCAGCCACACTTAAATGTTAAAAAACTTTGCCTCCTGCACACACAAAAGAACTAGACACTAGACTTGCCCTGCCTTTTGTCACCCCAGACAGTTTGGAGCCTTGACAGGGGTAGTGGAAGAATGTTTCAGAACTAGATGTGGATTTGGACCAGTGAGTCACCCCACACAGAGGCTGGCACCAGATATAAATATTGGACCTCCAGAGCCACTTCTGGACCTGTGGAAAATAAATCACATCTTCCTCTGTGTCCTTAACTTCCACCTCAGTGGCCTCAAAGACTCAAACACTGCCAACCTCCTGGAAAGCATGAGCACCATCAGTCCCACACACAGCGCGGGACACATGCTTGACCCAATCTCTACTACCAGCAACAGAGTAAAGCACAGTCGTGTCACTTAACTCACCTGGACCGACCTCGCCATCATCCATTTCACCTTCGCTATGACTCACCTTGGTCGACCACTCCATCATCTATTTCACCATCAGAGGATCCCCAATGTAGTTTCAAATGTAGTGCCACATGGTCCCTGCCAACCAGGTGCCCCATTCCAGTGCTACTTCCCTAAAACAAACTCCTAATTGGTACTTCTGCCCCCTGTAAATCCTTAGGTACCCTGAGTACCTAGAGCCTGAGAGCTGTAGGGTTCCTTTGGGCCCCCCCCCTCACTGGGACCATGTCACTGCCTTTGCAGCCTGCATGCTCTTGTGAGCGAGAAAACAACAAAGTCGACATGGCACTTTGCCAGGGTGCCATGCCAACTAGCACTGCCTGGCAGCATAGGTAATTTACCCCTCTAGCAGGCCTCCCAGCCCTAAAGCAGGATGCACTGTACTCTAGGCAAGGATATAACTGCCTGAGCAGATAGGCCCCTACAACATTGGGCATCATTTCCTTATATTGTAATTGCCAGTTAAGCCATAGAGAGTACATGGGATGGAAACTCGACAACTCGATTTCCACAGCATCATGATGGCTTCACTAAATACAGGAGTGTCTGGTGCCAAACTACTCCTTTCAATAAACCCACACTGATGCCAGTATGGGATTTATTGTACCATGTACCCAGAAGACACTTCAGAGGTGCCCCCCTGGGCCCCTGCCAACCCTGGTGTGGTCTCTGACCGGCTGTAGGCAGCCATCTACCACCAGACACTTTTCTGGACCCCTGAGTAGAGAGTCCCTGGTCTCTGGGACCAGAAGCAATGCACATACTGGGCCGAGGTGTCATGCCTCGTCCCCTAGGATGGGCCAATGCTCGAAGAGGGGAAGCTTCACAGGCTTGCTGCCTTTGTAATGCGACCCCCAGCCTCTGGTGTTGACAGGCGATTTGATTTACACCCCAACCTTGGGGGTAATAAATTCAAAACAATTGGAGATGTGTCCTCTGCCAACCCCATCTCTAAGGTGGGGGAAGCGAGGTGAAGCACCTTTTTCAGTTACAGCCATCTTGAAGATGGGGAAAACCCCTTCAATCAGGGTTAGGCCTATGCTGCCTCCCACAGGTGGGTAGCATAATAGAGGGTGTAGTCACCCCAGGTAAGGTGGCCCTACCTGCTACTCGCCTAAAACGCCTCTTAATATTAGCATTTAGGGGACTCCTCCAGACCTGTTCCTCGCATCTGCGATGACCTAAGAAGAAAGAAGACACCCTGCAGCCGAAGCCAGAACACAAGAAGTGCCATGGCCACAGCCCTACCGGCCTGTCTCCTGCTCTGACGAACCTACGACCTGTCTTGCTACAGCGCCTCCAAAATCCCTGGGAGGACTGTGACCTTCAATAAAGACTCCAGTCTCCATGGGACAGCGGACCTGTCCAGAAGAAACAAAATCCAAAGACTCTGGATCCAGGTGGATACGGGTCCCCAGCCCACTGTGCACCTGACGCCCACGGCCCGAGTCTTGAGTGGCGCACCTGTGCAGTGAAATCCCCCGGCGATCCTTACCTCATGTCCAGCATTGGCTGACCTCTCCCACCTACAGTGTGAATCCACAGGCTCGCCCCGACCGTGACCGGCTCCAGTAAGAAGATTCTGATGTCCAAAGGCCCTCCTGCACCCGAACCCCCTGGACTTTGGTTAGCTGAACAGACTGTGCCCCTAAGACCTTTTCATCCCAACTTACCTCTGCTGTCACTGGTCTCCCTTCTGCATCCTCTTTACCGTCAAGAAAACCCCCATTAACAAGCATAGGATGCCCAATGCTGAATTTGCACCCTGCACCTGGCTGTCCCTATTGCGCTCGTGTTGTATGTTTGGTACTGCTTTGTGGCTCCCCCGTGCTAGACCTAACCCCCCAAAAAAATCCCCTGCATCAGAACTACTTACCAGCAAGCAGTGTTGCTCCAGACACCCCCTGTCTCCATTGGAAACTATTAGGTCGAACTCCTATTTTGACCTCTGCACCTGGCTGCCCCAGTGCGGCTGCTGGTGCAGTTTTGGTACTTACGTGACCCCTGGCACTTGCTGGCTTTTGGCTCTAAAGAATGAAATTGTAAGTTTGTTACTCACCTGGTTAACCACAATTTTGTTTTCCACATAGGATAACATTGAACTATGTGAAAAGGTTTCTAAGTGTCGACACTTGAAAGTGTAAAGTATTTTTTTCATTAAAAACGTACTCACCTTATTATGAAGACCTGGGTATTGAAATAAAGTACAAAGTATAATTTTATAAATTGGTCAGGATCTCCTTCTTGAGTCGTGTGTCCTTTATTGACCACTAATAGAGCACTTTGGGTTTTGCATTGAACCCTGTACCCTTATGGGGAACCCCTGAACTCCATGCACGGTATTACCACCTAGTGGCAATATCATATACAGAGCCAGCTTCCTATACTCTGCATACATCTAAAGATCTTCAGATGGTTTCCTGTCAACACCAAGAAAGCTGTTGCTCAAGACCTATTCACCAACCGGCTGGGCTACAACAACGCATACTAAGCAGGCCTCACCACCCAACTCCTAAAGAAACTCCAGACTATACAAAACCTCATCTGCCAGGCTCAACCTCAACTTCCCCAAACAGACCACACCACACCCCACCTCAGAAGCCTCCACCTGGTCGCCATCCAGAAAAAGTGCCAATCCAAGATGCTGATTCACGTCTACAAGGCCCTCCATGATCAAAGACCAGAATACATCAGCTACTGCCTATACTTCCATCAACCTTCCAGACAGCTGCACTCTTCCTCTCTTGCCATCGCTCACACTCCCTCACCCGCAGATACTATAGTGGAGGACATTCCTTCTTCTGCATCACCGCCAAGTCCTAGAAACGACCTACCCCGTCACCTCCAAACATCATCTCCCACCACCACACCCCGGTCCCCTCCCCCCCAAGAATTCAGAAAGGAGCTCAAAGGTGCTCAAGACCTGGTTTTTAAACTGACCCAGCAAGATCACAGCGCCTGGGTACCATAACTGGTGATTAGCATCACTTCTAGGGATCAAAGCTGATTGCTTGATTGATTCCAGGGTAACCAGAGAGACTCCATGGGTCAGTTGGCTGACCACCTGTGTATGCTATAGGGACAAATCAAGCTTCATAGTTCTCCCTCCCTGCAACTACACAGCTGACCTACTGCAATTATAGATATTTGGACTGGCAAATGGACCTTCTTGATCCCTGTTTCTGGCCTCTATTCAAAGGTTCTTGATTCCCAAGAGGTGCCCCCCAGGTCCTGGAACCTTGGTGGCAGTAGAGTGTACTCCTCCTAAAGAAAAAGGTGACAATCCTGAATAATGGGTTGGGTCTCTCAAACTGCAAACTGGTCAATTTGTGCCAGAACTGTGCCTCTAGCAGCCACTGCCAAAATGAAGATCCAGTTAACCTGCTCTTTTCACCAATAGTGACAGTCAGCAACGACCTGCAATGTGAGAACCGCACTTTGAGCCACAGCAACAACTGGCTTTAGTCTCCTAACTAGCTATTCGCTCTAAAGCGACAATTGTCTGCGATAGTAGACCTGCTCTTGGCGCTAAAGCTACTCGCTTCTGAGACCCTCAGTCTCATCCTCATTGCCTTCTCCACCGCGAATGGAACTCTTCGCCTGGACTTAGAAGGTAACTTTTCAGCTGGACTAACCTTCTCAAGAGCTGGGCGCAAGGGTTGACGTCTCGGTTTTGAAGTTCTGGGTGTAAAACTAGGATGATCGCCTGCGGAAGCCACTTTGCCAGCCAGTGATGGAAGCACGATGCTGGAAGGTGTTGACTTAAGGAAACCGCCAGGAGGAAAAAGCAAGAAATAGAAACACCTTCTGGGATTCTCTACATCAACAGTAGCACACTGCGAGCCGAGAAGTAAGGCTAGCAAAGAAATGCAACAGGAACATCTGGGTGCATTGCGACGCACCTGGATATAATTTAGGAAGATTTATATTGGAAAGAATGACGTGGAAGGAAAGCAGGAATCAAGGACATAATACTCAACATCTTGGGATGGGAAAACACCATTTGAGTCAATGATAAGATCGTGATGCTGGATTGGGCTAAGAAAAAGAAACTTTCACCCATCATGGCACTTCGCTTCATGCCAAGACATCTCCAGCAGGAAGCATGTTGCTCCTTAAAACCTAAACCCTCCCCCCTGAATGGCTGCTGAAAAGGAGGATCCTAGGGTACCCCTGGCCACTGCAGGTAAAATTAAATGCAGGAGTGTTTGAAGGACTTGTCTTCTACTGCCGGTGGGACACGCTTGGCAGGCGTGCCTGACTCTTAAATAAGCAAAAGGAACAAATTATGTTTGAAATGCTGAACAATGCAAGCATTCACCCCAAGTCACAAGTATCTGAGTTTAATTTATCGTTCTTTTGCTGAAGACGCCAACCACGTTTGGATCCAGCCATATGAAAATCATCTTGGTCCTGTTCTTCATGGAAACAGTCCAGCCCGTACTGCCAAGCCAGGTCCTCACTAGACCGAAACAAGCATTCTGGGACCAGTTTCGTGGCATCACCCCTTATCAGCCAGGATAGTTTGAAACCAGTGGCGCAGTAAGAATGGGACCTACACCTGGGCATACCCTTCCCACTTAAGGCAACCAAATCAAAAGGAAAAAATGATGGCCGGAATGCTGAACAATGCAAACATTCACCCCCCAGTCACAAGGATCTGAATTGTAATCCATCGTTCTTTTGCTCACTATGCCACCCCAGTTTGGACCCAGCCACATGCAATTCAGTCTTGACCATGTTCCTTATGGGAACAGTCCAGCCCGAACTGCCAAGCCAAGTCCAGCCTGGACTGGAAACAAGCATCTTGGGACCACAAGCGCATCTAAGAAACCTAGTCCCTGTAGCCGAACCGCGCTCCATCGCAGTTGGCCTGAACTTGTGACTTGCTACCGGTCTAGCACCACCAAATTACTGCAAAGGGTGCTTTATGTTTTTAGGCACTAGTTGTAGTAGAAACCTGAAATTTGAGTATCTCCGGTTCTACTGAGTAGTTGTTTGTTGGTTTGGGATTTTTCTTTTGTTGTGCTGGCACTTTATTACTGTTTGTATGCTGCATAAATAGGACTTTAAACATTACCTCTAAGTTAAGCCTGACTGCTTTGTGCAAAGCTACCAGAGGGTAAAGCACATGTTAAATCTGATGACTACTAGCCGCAGATTCCTTAAAGTGGAATTATCCCCAGGCGTGAGATTGGATCCGGAATTGTTTTTGCCACAGCATCCCTGCGCGCCGGACTGGTGGCATCATGCGACTCCGCCCTGGCATTGTCCACGTACGTGACGTCAACAAGGTCACACAAGTTCCACCCCGGCGCGCCTATGTCAGTTTTTTCCTTTTCCACGTGCAACGCTGATCCGGATCGTGCTCCTGGCCTGTTTCGAGCCTTTTCCCTTTCGCCTGTTGTGTGTGTGTGGGAACAATGTGCGAATGCCTTCGGGCTTTAAGACCTGCTCGTCTTGTGCTCGCCAGATGTCGGCGACGGATCCTCACACTATCTACATGTGGTGTTTGGGAGAGAACCACAAATCCACTGATTGTGAGGCGTGCCAGCAGATGAAACTGAAGTCCCGGCGGGAAGGCCAGATGAAACTTCTGTCAGCCCGCATGTTCAGGTTGCCGTCTTCTTCACACCCGGCCCCTGCGGAGGGTTTCAGTAATAGTTGCTTCCGTCTTCGACATCGCCCTTCTCCCAGGCCGCAAGAGCGTCGCTCACCTGTCAGTAAGTGTCGCAGTTTGTCCCCGGGGGCTGGTTCCCGGCCTGTTGGGGGCGTGGGCTCTCCGCGGGTTGAGCGACCCCGCGTGTGGTCCCCCTATCCGCCCTTTCCAGGTGTGGGGGCGTCTAGAGCCCAGATGGAGACATATGCGGCAGCCTTGCATGCCTCGTTGGATTCTCCTCCTCCTCCCCCTCCTGGGACGTCTGCGGATCCCTTGCCGTGTGCGGGGCCCTCGGCAGCGTCGCCAGTGGCTCTGGCCCTGGCGCCGACTGGCTCGGATCCAGGCTCGGAGGATGTAGTACCGTTGGGGTGCGGCCCTTCGGGGGTCCCTCCTTCAGACCACGGCATCTCTGCTTCGCCGCAAACTCCTCCGGGAGTCCCTGTGGTGTTGCAGGAGTTCGCCGGGGCTTGAGTCGCATCCCCAAGCCCCTCTCGGTCCAGGCGGGACAGGCGGTGGTTTTGCCTGAGGCCGAGGTGACGCCGCTTAGGCGCCGGCGGTTGCTGGCCCTGGCGGCGCCACAGGGGCTGGCGGAGAGCCCTTCTCGTCCCATCATGGGCCGAGGCTGGCGGGGGTCCCCACGTCCCTCCCCGGGTCCCTCTCGCTCCTCCATGCAGGCGGCTGCCTCGTCGGAGGTCGGGTCGACACCATTCCGGCGACGTTTCCTCGCCGCCCCAACTCCGGCCCAGCCCTGGTCTCCTGCGCTGTGCGCTGTGACGGAGGTCGTTCCGGCTTCTCCCCCGGCGCCGGACGACTATGACCTGCCTCAGATTGTGGACTATAAAGTCCACAATCTGAGGCAGGTCATCGTCATCCGGCGCAGACGTCAGGTCGTTGACTCGTCTTCTGACGCCTCTTCTTCTCAGGAAGTTCGGCGCTTGCTGGTTTTGTCCTCGCTGGAGACGGGCCGCGGCGTTGTGTCTTTTTCCCCGGCATCGTCTAAGGACGGCTCCTCACCATCACCACGGCCATGGTCTTCGCCGGAGGTGCTGCAGGTCCCCCACACCTCGGTCCTTCTTCCTCCTTTCCGGACCTGGCCCTTCCTTCCTTTCTCCGGTTGGCTTGGGGGACGGCCGCCTTAGCTTGCAGCCGGCCCTACAGAGGCGGGTGCAGCCTTTGCTCGCGCTGTTTCCACGGCTGTGGGAATCTTGCGCATGGGTGATCCAGCTGCCCATTTCCCCGCGGATCTTCTTCTGGAGGACCTGCTTCAGAGTTCTGGTAGTAGGGAGCTGCTGCTTCTGTACAAGGGTTCGCTCCATCACCTCCTGCACCGCCACCATCCGGTGCCACATGATCCGGTGTGTCTTTCCCTCCACCCTTCTACCAGGGGCCTTCTTTTGCAGAATGCCTTCCCCTCCCTACTGCCGCTGTTGTCTCCCCTGTCGTGGGAGGCCACCTGGCTTGACTTCTTTGGGCGTAATGTATTCGCCTCCACCAGTGCGACTCTGCTTGCTCTTAACACTTTGTGTGTTTTAGCTAGGGCCACTTCTTGCTTGTGGGACTCGGCGGAGTCCCTTATGTCTGCCACGTCTGAAGAGTGTGCCTGTGTGGATCTACGGCATCATGCGTTGGATGGCCGGGAGATGGCGGCGTATATTCTTCGCTCCGCTCTGGACATCTCGGAGGTGCTTGGCCGTGCCATGGCTTCATCGGTCGCACTTCGTCGACATGCCTGGCTCCGGGATAGTTTGTTCCCAGAGAATGTTCGAGAACGGTTGGTGGACCTCCCTTTCAATGGTGCTCTTCTGTTCCACGCCTCTGTAGAATCAGCCATTCATAGGTTCTTGGCGGGGCTTCGGCCTCCTCCTCCTCCTTCTCCCCCTCAGTGACGTGTGAGTTGATCTGATTTTTGGGAGGTGTTCTTCCGTTGGGGCGGGTCGCGCCTGTTGTTGATCTGTGACTTACTGTGCATTCTAGTCCTTCTTCGGACTATGGTGTTGTTGGCTGCTGGCCGGCCCTTTTTTGACTGTGTTTTTTGGCTTTTGCTAAGCCGTGTTGGCCCTGAGACTGGGCCTTATGTTATTCTTATTGGCTGATTGACAAGCCGTCTGCGGGTTCTCCGCAGGTCATTCTGTTGTCCTCTGCTGCGGAATGTTTTTTCCTAAGGGGGTTACCATGTTTTGGGACGTGAGACGCCCGATGTGGGGTGATGGTAGCTATCATATAGCTCTGTCATGTGCTGGGGAGGTGTGGTTGCGTTTGGGCCTCTGCTCTCCGTGGCGTTACGGTGCGTTGCATGTGTGATCCACTTGCTAGTTCTGGATTGGCTTGAGTTGTGCCCCGGGCTGTCTTTACCGGGGTTGCTTCGTTGTTGGCCTGCGCTGGCCTGCTGTCTGTGGCCTTGTGGCCTGGCTCTGCCTAGTCCGGCTTCTTTTTGGACTGTGTGTGTGTGGACTCCTCCCTTGGGGACGTGTCCGGGCTCTTCTTGGCCTTCCTGGTCTCCGTCTATGGCTGTCGTCTAGATTGCCCTGAGTGCACCGTTCTGTGGTGTTGTCGGTGCCTTCCTCCTGTTTTTCTGCACCATTGTACCTTCTGGCACTTTTGCGGGACAGTCCTCCTTGCCTTGCCGCTTCTTCCAGTTGGCCGCTCCTTCGGTTCTGCCTGTCTTCCCTAGGGGTTGGGCTGGGTCTTGAGATCCTTGTCCCTCTTGGGGCGCAGTCTGTCCTGCGGGATGTTGGGCGATTCATCCTGGGTGACCTTGGGTTACTCTGCCTGCTTCCGCCTGCCCTACTGTTGAGGGTGCCGTTCTGTCTGGCCTGTTGCCTTCTGGCTGTGTTAGGCTCGGCTGCTCTTTTCACTGGGCGTGTTCCCAGTGCGGGAGCTTGCCTTTGCTCTACCTCTTCTCCATGGAGTCTCTAGGTTGGGCTTCTTCCCAAGTGCTCCTCTTCCTTCTTTGAGTTTTTGGGCTTCTGGGGGAGGTTCTTGATCCCTTGAATGGGTGTGGAGCGCTCTGGCCTCCTTTAGCTTGCCCTCGATTCTCCTGCTGATGGACGGCAGGCTGCCTCTCTTCTTGTCTTCCCGCATTCCCTCTGGGCTTGGTGGTCTTCTGGATGCAGGAGTTCCCCTTACCTGGACGATTCTAGCCACAGATTCCTTCACAGCTCGCCCTTCCTCCCCGTTCTGCGAGGAACTTTGGCTTGGTCTTATGCATTTGCTTCCCTGTGGGTGGCTATGTCTTCAATGAGTGCATTTTGTTGCTCTTTCTGACAGGATGATTCGTCCTGTTTATTGTTTCCTTCCTCCCTTTTTGGCGCATTGGAAGATAGGTTTATAGGTACTTCTGTGCCCTTGTTCTCTAGTTGCCCCGGGTTGGGGGCCTACCTTCTACCCCGCCCCCTCTTTCCCTTTCATTTCTAGGGGTTCTGGCCCCTTTGCTATCTCTAGGTTGGGGTCTTTTGACTGGGCCTCTGCCTGCCCCTGTTCATTATTGGGGTTGTCACATTCTGTGATGGGGCTGTTGTGGAGTCTTGTCCTGCCTTGTTTGTCCCGGACTAGTTTCACCCTTCATTGTTGTTGGTTGGGGTCGTAGTCCTGCTGCATGTTATCATGATGCTTTTTCGTATACTTTTTGCCTCCGGGGGGGCTATCTCCGTACTGGCGGGGTTGATGTTCAGGGCTGTGCTGTGTTCTGCCTTCTTTCCCTGCATTTGGGTGCTGCAGTGTCTGGCACTGCTCCTTATGGTATTGTACCTTACCATCCTCTTTTTCAAAAATTTCTGCTCTTTCGCACACTGTTCCTATACTCTGACAGTATTGTCTGTTGGCTCTGCGTTGTGGCACGGAAAAGTTCTCCGAAGAAAACTGACGTAGGCGCGCCGGGGTGAGACTTATGTGACCTCGCTGACATCACCTACGCAGACAACGCCAGGACGGAGTCGCGTGATGCCGTCACAGGCTGCTGTGGCAAAAAAAATTCCGGATCCAGTCTCACGCCTGGGGATATTTCTACGTTTAGGAATCTGCGACTAGAATCGTCTCTACCTGATAAATCGTTACCGAAGGTAAGTAACTTGTACTTTAGTGACTTTTATGGTTCACCATAACAAGAATTGTAGTTGTTGCCAGAGTAGGACTTCTAACCCCCGCTTCAAGCAATAACCCAATTTCTTATACTTAGTTATTGACATTACTCTTAAAGGCTCTCATGTCTTTAGCAGCCACTTACGTTGTTTGAATTTGAACAGAAGAACAAAAGTTGAGTAATTGTTTCTTTTCCCACACAAGCCTGGGGGCGGCTTAGCACTGGTAACTGTGTGGATTGGAAACGATTGAAACCTTTTTACACCTTGGCTGCTAGGTGTTTTCCCCTCCTGTGCTGAAAGACTTTGATTTCCATAGTTTCATGACGAGCTCAGCTCGTCATCAGCACAGCTTAACCGTGCATCATGACGAGCTGAGCTCGTCATGAGCATGGAAAGGGTTAAAGATTCTTCATTGAATTGCGCTTGCACCCCAATCCAAAGACATACCTCATGCTGCCACATTACATTGTTTTAGGGAAAAGATTGCCAGCAAGGGATTTGTTTGAGGGTCTGAGTTAGACAGTATAGCGCAGTCTGTGTTAATTAGACTTAACAGCCGAATGAAACAGCAACTGTTCAAAATCTTACGAATCTGTCAGTCAGATACTATAGAAACTACCACACTAGCCCCATAGAGATGTAGTGATTTGGACAGATTCAACAACAAACTTGTGTTTTCTGACAGTGAATGAGAATTAAACACAAGAGTACAAGTGAAGCAACACGAAAGGATTCGTTTTTGAAAAAATTATTATTTTTATATTGAAATAAATCATCAATGAAAATCAAGGGTGTACAGTTGTAAACAATTGCATGTGTTTCTAATGTAAATGGAGCTGAAAAAAACAATCCATAAATACAGAAGAAGGCAATCCAGTCAAGAATACATTGAATTAAATTGACTTCTTTCCAAGATGGTAAATAGAAAGCCAGATGTAAAACAGGAAGAGAGACTTGGATTGAAGAGTCGACGTTTCGGTGTCAGTGGAATCATCCAGAGACCATCATCAGGACAAAAGAATGATGCAATAAGGATGACCCTTATTCCATTATTGAAACAAAGCTGTAGATGGAATCATGCAGAGTATGAACAAATCATTGCCTTAGGGAAGCTACAAGTCTGCCCCGAAGTAATATCCAAATAGTCAAAACTCTAAGGAACCTGTGGTTTCAATCTCAGGGTTCGAGATGGTTCTGTAGCGAGTTACTGGCACGAAGCGTCTCTTCTGTATCCAATCAGAGGGGAGCTCTATGGGGCTAGTGTGGTAGTTTCTATAGTATCTGACTGACAGATTCGTAAGATTTTGAACAGTTGCTGTTTCATTCGGCTGTTAAGTCTAATTAACACAGACTGCGCTATTCTGTCTAACTCAGACCCTCAAACAAATCCCTTGCTGGCAATCTTTCCCCTAAAACAATTTTACTGCCCAAGCCCGCAAGGGTATATTGGGTTACCCACCCCTTTTTCCAGCCACATTACATTGAGCACAATTTGTAGCTGATATGATTATTTAGTAAAAATGATCAAGTATCAGGCAGATTAGAAGATGACCTTGAGAGTCCGCATAATGATTTACAAGTACTAGAACCCATCTGATTGTCATGAGTGAACTATCAAGCTTATCCTGTACTACTATTGAAGGAGACCATTTTATTGTATTTGCTTGAAAGACAGGAGCTTGCAATTTTCTCAGTTCAGAAAATGCAGTCCTTCTCTCACTTCCTGAACTTAACAGGGTACTGTTGGAGGTTCAGTTGGCATCCTTAGCCAAGTCTCAGATAATCTTATCTCAGTGTGTCTTTTTCTCTTGCTAATACCTCCTTCTTTCTTTATCCTATAGTCTCCACCCCCAATGTCCCTCACGTCACATCTAGAAATGTTGTATCTGCCAGCCTGGTAACAGACCTGGAGGGACTCTCACTGACCGATTCTGCTTTGTCTCCTACGGTAAGCATTGCAAAGACCATTTAGCAGCAATAGCATAATCTCTATGCCATAGAATTTATGGTATGTAAGTTGCTTCTCATTGCTGTAGGTGACTGTACTAAACCATTAAATTAGATGTTCCCATATGTATCCTATTTTGGACATCTTCCTGTTTTTAAAAGGCATCTCAAGTCAAGTCTTAACAATTTTTGAAGAAAGATAGGTAGATTGTGAGATTTATCCCCAGGCCATGGGCCTGATGAGAGAATGGTTATCCCGATGATTGTGTATGAGGGATACTTGACATAAACAGTGTGTTTCTTTGGAGGATTGAAGACCCCTTATATGCAGCTAATTGACAAATTGTGCTATAGCAAGAAATGACCTTCATTATAGAATACTTTGGAACCTTCCACATAGCTTTAAATTGAACCTTCTAGGGAGCAGGGATCTAAAAGTAAAATGCTAGTACTCATTCCATGTGGCTATAATGAGGTGTGTAGTCAACATTTTAATCTGCTCTAATTGGTTTATCAAACAAACAGGTGGCCAAATTTAAGAGCATTAAAGTAGTCAGTCGTTAACATCATAACTGCTAATAGAACAATGGAGCACTTTATCAACTATATGAAGAACACATTATAGTTTTTCATTGATTATCCCATCTAGACCTCTTGTGTAGTGCACTAGTGTAGTGCACTGGAACCTCGGCTTTATTCCTATTACATTTTATTAATTCGTTTTAAAACCAAGATTTATTAGGTTGAGCCTGGTCAGTGCATGCGCTGCTCTGCAGACATACTGTATTCAGGTAGGGACTTCAACCTCCGCCCACTCTCTGCCCATATTTTTCATTGGCTTGTGTCATTGACCTTGGTGAATGCTGGCTTCTTATTTGTTCATTGGCAAGCTAGTCCCACCTTAGTACCGCTTCATTTGTAACCTCACATGAGGACACCTCTGTTACGTGGTGTTGGTGCCCGGTAGGCTTTAATTACAGCCTCCGAGCACAATTTTGTTAAATGCTTTTCACCACGCTCTCTCGTAAGGCTTTATTTTTTTTTCTCAGAGCACGCCACAGTGGCGCCTGTGCTTTTGGTCTATATGCAGCGCCGAATGCGGTTGCATATGTTTTTTTTTCTATTTGTTATTTAACTTTTGTTTGTAAAAGCACCCAATGCTGCGCTTTCACGAAAGTGGTAGCCATGCCCCTTTCTTTAGATAAACCGCATCTAAGGAGAGGGGCGCGGATGCCATTAAACTGAAAGCGCGGCATGGGGCGCTTTTGCAAACAACCATTTGCAAAGCTATAGGTCTCGCATTTTCGAAAGTTTCGTAAATGCAAGACCTTTTGCATTGCAAATACTAATTTTTAATAAGCAGACACCAGACTTTGAAATGGCACATCAGATGTGCACTGGCAGAGATGGGCAAGGTGTTGTTGCTCAAGGATTAGATGCATTGCAGAGACTTTATTTAGGTCTAGGAGTGGATTAGGCAGCATTTCCATAATCCAGGACTAATGGTTTTTATTTGAGGTCCCAATTCTGAAACATACACCATATTACTCCATCGTTCTTTTACTCACCAAACCACTCTAATTTGGACCCAGCCATATGTATTATATTATGTATTATAATGCATTGACAACTACCGAATTATGAACAGATCTACTACTTCACAAATACTCTTTATTCATCCGTTTATTTTCTGCAAGAGCTCAACGGTTTGCACGTGTGCATTGTAAAGTACACTAATCATTCGAGGCTTAGTTCTTATTATAGTAAAAACGTATATGTGGGTGCTTTTCTAGTAAATACTTCATTTGTAGAACGTAAGTGCCAGAGCACAAACAAAATGTTTTAAGGTTGCTACTGGCAACTGCTAGCGCAGCTCGATGCAACTACCAGTGACGCCTCTAAGATTCTGTCACTGTCTGAATAAATCATATTGGTAAGTAGTATGTACTGTGATATATTGATCACCCAACTAGATTGCATGGTTTATATCCATGCCAGATTTTCTAAATATCCACATTAAATAAATGTTGTGATAATTGAGATGTTCTGTTTAAACTTATGAACAATCTTAAACTGCCATTATCAGCAAAAACAGGAGGACACTGTTATAGACAGTTTTACATGTACTTATACAAACAATAGTGTCATGTAAAAACTAAATGTGACTAAATGTGGCTTTGTTATAAACGAATGATTTAATAAAAAACATGGTCTGATATTAGTCTGCTGTGTTTTGATGTCCAGAAATATCAGTGAAGATGCTTCTTCCATTCTTGTTCATTTTGTGTTGCACACATATTGCAGTAAACCCAAAAGTAAGGAAAAGACCTGAAAAGCACAATTTAAATGCACAAAAAATCGGGAAATCTTATTTATAATTAACCTACGCAGAAGTCAAAAACAAATTCAGTGGTTATCCTGCAATTCAGGATTAATGGGCATTAATGTAGCTGTGTAGGTCCACGGTAGAATAGTATTTAAAGGTGCTGAAATGCATTTAAAAAGTTGTAAAAGCTTCAACTCGGATTTCAAAGCAGTGTGTGGTTCCAGCATAAGAATAATAGTAGTTGTTGAAGCTCATGTTTCTGATGAAAAGGTAGTGCCAAGTAGGTATAGAACAATTGTGGGTGGTGTAGGTGAGGTTTGGGAGACACTGACAGAGGCACATTAGGCTATCTGTTTTCCATATATTCCTAACTTCTACCATACTCTTCAGATTATCTATATTTGATATTGTCCTCACCATGATATCCCAACTTTTACCACCTGTGTTCCCTAGGTCATTAGCCCCATCTTCAATGCAGTGAAGACTCATGAGCTGCTTCACCGGATGACAGGGGAGGGTCTGTCAGTGGAGTATTTCTTCAGTCGCCAGCCCTTCAACCCAGACCCTCATATGGTGGCTGTTCAGATCCAGTTCTCCAACAACACTGATGCTGAAGTGAAGAACATCCGGATCAGTGAACCGAAGCTGCAGTCTGGCATGAGGGTACAGGAGTTTAAGGAGATAGGTGAGTTGTGTCCTAAGGTGAAACAGCAATATGGTAGAAGAGCTAGAGACACAAGCTGTCATGTTTAAGTATCCAATATACTGCCCACTACTTATTGGTGGTGTCTGCATGCACACACTTATATGCTCTCTATCTCATTCAGTATTGCAGTGTGTCATGACCGGTACAATATAATTGAACCAGTAGTATGAACCTATTGCACACATACTAATCATTTCACTCATCAACCAGAACATATTTGCAACCATACACATGAGTGTTGCAGGGATTCTGCTCAGAAACAGAACTATGCGGGAGACCATAGTGCATCAGTATGTCGTGACTGAGTCACCATACCACATCAGTACCTATGTGCCAATATTGGACTAGCTAACAGTGCCTCACTTGTCCTCCAAACTTTCCCAGAGAGACAAGTGATTTGGCACCCAAGAACACAACACTCCAGACCCTCTCAGGGATTATGGTAGCAGGTCATTACCTTTCGTTGCCTCACTCATACATGTCCACAATAAATCAAAAAGAGAACTTAAGAAAGCTTACAATAAAAAGCCCTGTCATATCAGCTGACAGATTTACCTAAGCCCACCCTCACTATGGTAAACTGTGACATATTATACATCTCTCTAAATAATGGTGAACCTCATACTTGGCATATATAGGTAGTTGTTCTACGTCTCAGCTGGTGCAGCTCTTTCCTCTCTGGGCCTTTGCTCTGGGAGAATGTCTTCCCTCTCAGTTTTGTCAAAACAGCAAGTCCCTGGTTATATGATAAAACATATGTGTTAGACCTAGCTTTTTGCATTTTGGTCTCCTATTTCTGACCTCTTTTTGTTGGTTTTATGACTCTGAGCACTTTACCACTGCTAATCAGTGCTAAAGTGCACATGCTCTCTGTGTAAATTGTTATTATGGATTGATGTTTCCAAGATGGGCTTGTTTGATTTACTACTAGCTCACACATGCGCCGAGACACCCTAGGGTATTTGTTTGCGCAATAAAAATTTCAAAATAAATAAATTTCAAAATAAATACTAAGTCCCTATTACAGTGCAATGCGTGTGTCCAGGGCTTGTAAATCAAATGCTGCTAGTGGGCCTGCAGCACTGACTGTGCCACCCACACAAGCAGCCTTTCAAAGGGGTCTCAGACCTGCCACTGCAGTGTCTGCATGCAGTCTCTACTGGCATAACGACCTGTTAGTGCACCCACTTGCCAGGCCCTAACCTTTCCTTTTATTACATATGAGTCACCCCTAAGGTAGGCCCAAGGTACCAATATGGCAGAGTGCAGTGTATGTGAAAGGTAGGACATGTACTGATGTGTGTGGCATGTCCTGATGGTGAACCAAAGTGTATTTCGTTTTTCACTATTGAGAGGCTCTCTGTCCTATAGGATAGAATAGGGAATACTCTAACATTTTACGAGTATATCTTCCCATTGGGACAAGATAGAGTTATAGAGTTTAGTATGCCTGAACTCAGAATGTAGAAATGCATCTTTTAGTAAAGATGATTTTTATGTTCTGTGTTTGATAATGGTACTTTTAGAAAGTAGGTATTTTCTTGCTAGACCATCCTGTGTGCCTTTGCTGGGTTGTGGATTGACTGTCTGACTTTGGAGTGACAGAGGATGTGTATTCTCTTCAGATAACCACTGGGGAGGGGGAAGGAGGTCGAGGTGTGTCCTGCCTTTCCAGGATGAGTTGAGGCTGAGCTGAATAGACCTGGGTCGCATTTAAAGTAATGGGAGAAGATTTCCTTTGCCCTGAATGGGTCTGGTCTGCCTTGGACAAAGCTGTCTCCGCCTCCTACCGAGAAGCTGGGCCAGAGAGGACCAACCTAGTTTGGACTGAGCACAGACCCTTTCCCCAAGAGAAATGCTGTCTAAATATTGGGGCCCAGATCCCAGAACTTGCTTGGATTAAGCAACCTGCCAAGAAGAAGAGCTGGAACAACTGCCAGGAGGAGTTCTATCTATTCTACGTTAAGGAATCTGCGGCTAGTAGTCTCTATCAGATGTATGAGTTACTTACCTTCAGTAACGATGTATCTGGTAGAGATGATTCTAGCGGCAGATTCCTTCACGGCCCGCCCTTCCTCCCCGTTCTGCGAAGAACTTTGGCTTGGTCTTATGCATTTGCTTCCCTGTGGGTGGCTATGTCTTCGGTGAGTGCATTTTGCTGCTCTTTCTGACAGGATGATTCGTCCTGTGTATTGTTTCCTTCCTCCCTTTTTGGCGCATTGGAGGATAGGTTTATAGGTACTTCTGTGCCCTTGTGCTCTAGTTGCCCCGGGTTGGGGGCCTACCTTCTACCCCGCCCCCTCTTCCCCTTTCATTTCTAGGGGTTCTGGCCCCTTTGCTATCTCAAGGTTGGGGTCATTTGACTGGGCCTCTGCCCCTGTTCCTTATAGGGGTTGTCACATTCTGTGATGGGGCTGTTGTGGAGTCTTGTCCTGCCTTGTTTGTCCCGGGCTAGTTTCCCCTCCATTGTTGTTGGTTGGGGTCGTAGTCCTGCTGCATGTTATCATGATGCTTTTTCGTATACTTTTTGCCTCCGGTGGGGGGGGGGTCTGGGGGGCGGGTGCGCTATATCCGTACTGGTGGGGTTGCTGTTCAGGGCTGTGCTGCGTTCCGCCATCTTTCCCTGCCTTTGGGTGCTGCAGTGTCTGGCACTGCTCCTTATGGTATTGTACCTTACCATCCTCTTTTTCAAAAATTTCTGCACTTTCGCACACTGTTCCTATACTCTCACAGTATTGTCTGTTGGCTCTACGTTGTGGCGCGGAAAAGTTCTCCGAAGAAAACTGACGTAGGCGCGCAGTGAAAGGACTGACTGAACTTTCTCTACTTGTGTGGAGTATCTCCAAGGGCGTGAAGTAGAACTTGCCTCCTGCTCTGAAGTGTCAGGGGCCGCAAAGACTTCACCTCCCGCTGGTTAACACCTCCGGAACCACAGTTTCAGTTGCCACAGAAAGCAGCCCACACTGTCACTGACTCCACTGCAGGCTCTGTGTCCTGAAGGCACCGCTGCACTTCGCACCCTGGTCTCACTGACGACCGCCGCCGCCACCGAGCTGCTTCTTGCACCACGATCTGTGGGCACCACACTCCATACCGCCTTGCTTCATTCTGCCGCCCTGGTCTCACCGACGGCATTGCTTCCCACTGACTGCAACACCTGTGACCGCGTCGTGGTTTGTGGGCACCGCTCATAAGTTACATGAAGCCCCGCACCAAACCGCAGTCTGGGCCGACCTACACCAGCTCCCATAAACTGGCAATGTTGATTTCACCGTGTCTTGTCAGCACCGCCATGAGCACCGCCTCACTCCGCACCGCAGCCCTGGTCTCACCGACGCCGCTGGACGACTGTCACCGAGCCGTTGCCTGCACCGCAACTTGAGGGCACCGCACGCTGCCCCTCTAGGCTTTACTCCGCAACCGTGATGGTTGCCATGACCGGCCCGCACCAACGCGCTCGGCTGGAACCAAAGGTACTGTTTACAAGTCTGTTGAATCTGGTCTGCACGGACGCGGTTGACCGGAACTGTTGGATTCTGTTGTTTTCAGCACCGCTGTAGCACCGGACAGAGCTACCGACTTCAAGGAACTGCATTGTTAGGTCATACTTGCAAAGTGCCTATTTTTGATTGCTGTATGTTGGTCTTTTATCATTTGGTCTTGTCTGCACAGATAAATATTGGTTATTTTTCTAGAACTGGTATGGTGTCGTTTTGTAGTGTTTTCACTGTATTACTATTGGTTATTTGCAAATGCTTTACACACTGCCTCTGAAATAAGCCTGACTGCTCGTGCCAAGCTACCAAGGGGGTGAGCAGGAGCTTTTTAGCAGTGCATCCCCATAACCCTGACTAGAAGGAAGGGCTCCTATTTGGACAAAGGTGAAAACCACTGCCAACTCGAGACCACCATTTCTAACGGTTGAAAAACAGCAGCTAGATTTCTTTATTATGTCTGGGTGCTAGTGTCCGACTACAGAGAAAAATAAGGAGCAGTGTTGATTGACCTTGCATGAGATGTTCCGACTAAATCCCAACTGATGAACAAAATTTGAAAACATGTGCAGCCTATTTGCAAAATAACAATGTGGCTCAAAAACAAGCATAATATTTTGTAACATTTGCAAAGCATAAGTGGCCTACGTCATGCACAATTAGGCTAACTTAGGAAAAACGACAATGAGCTCCATAGGAAACACATGACAGCAGAGTATGTATTTATAGGGATCCATTATACCCTTGAAGATAGCCTGCTGGGTGTTGGAGAAGGCAGTGTCCTCTATTAGCCTAGCAGGGGCCATTTCACCAATTCGGATCCCTGCCTCCATGGAGGGGATCTTTATGCTGTGAAAACAATCACCATTACAGTGTCTCTCTTCACAGCACTAAAGGTTTGTCAAGTGGCTGCCTTGTTTAAAACATCTGGCTCTCTTATATCCTAGGAGATGCGACCAAAAGGGCACCTTCTTCCACATGATATGTGGATGTCCGCTAATTCAAGACTACTGCTGGTGCTGACCTGTAGGAGAGAAATGTATAGTATAGAGGTGACTAAATCTCCAAAGTGGTGTCTCCTGAACATACGGGAAGAATTGGATCTAACCAGTAAAGAACACCTCTGGGTAACATTGGGGTTTATGGTCGACAAGCGCAATATGGCTAAGTTATGGAGAGCTATATCAGCCCGACGCTGAGCTAGTGGAGGGCAGATATGGACTGGTGCACGCTTGCAGAGAGGGTAGTTTGTGAGAGTTGAGATTGCCCACACAAATGGAACAAAATATCGGGGAAGTTGAACAAGTATAGGGGAATGATATGCATGCTAGTGGACCGGAGTGGGCAAAGACGGTTGCGTGTAGAGGCCCGACGAGTGAGACAGGATGCAGGGATCAGGAAGGAAAGAATATGTTTTGTAAATTCTAACAATTGAATTCATCACCCTTTGTTGTATGGTATTTCGATGCATAATTTTGTGAATATGAATGACCTCATAATGCTGTGTATGCCTTTGCCATCAAAGGAATTTTTAAAAAGAACTGCTCAGGAAAACATTTACAATGAAAATATAAACTCCTAAACTAGTAGTTTGTTTTCTCAATATAGCTAATAAATAGATGAGATGCATGTGGGGCCATTCCACCTTTTCAGTGCCCATGTCTTCCATGACTTGATTGGTATGCTTGGGAAGGGAAAAGGAAAACAATCAACCTGCTTTAAATAGGGCGGGACACATCACTGTGCACTGGTGCTCCTTTAGCGGGTAGGTCACAAGGTCAGAGCTTTACAGTGGTAGAGCTAGCAAAACTTCTGCTGTTGTAAACCTAGTACTAGCCCCCACCTCCACTCATTGAAGGAAGGATTGGTCATTCAATGTGGTTTTCCCTCCCTACCAGACTCTATATCAGGCTATAATTGATCAACCTGAAAGCACTTTGGACCTCATAAGGAGCAAGAAAGGGCTGTAAAAGTGCTCTAACAGTTAATTCATGGAAGTCTATCTGTGCCCCATTTTCTTCCTTGTCAAAATGAGAACATTAAGAAACACGCTGAACCCCAGCAGTAAGCACTTTTTAACAAAAAATAATTTGATAGCCTCTGAGTGACTAGACTTGATTGCCCCAGCATTGGACTTTCATAGATTCCCATGCTTTGTATCATTCCCCCATCGTCGGAATGGGAGCCTCGGTAATAGAAAAACACCATAGCAGTATGTTCAAAAGAGAAAAGACAGGCCTAGGCCTCATCTCATTTTGTAGCCTATCCGCCTCTTTTGTAAAAGAGACCAAAAATGTTGCAACAACCAATCAGAATAGCCTCACCCCATAGAACCCTCCTGAGAGAGCCTCAGACCCTCAGATTTTCCTAGCTGTTGTGTAAAAGTAACTACCTGCGCTAAAGGCTGAGCTTTCCCAGGGGAGGTGGGTGGGCGCATGGGAATCTATAAAAGTACCAATACTAGGGAACCAAAGTTACAGGTAAGTAACTTGTTTTCTTGCCCCAGTATTGGACTTTCATAGATTCCCATGCTTTGTATCAGAGTAGCTAGCAGTAAGCAACAAACGCACATGTTGTTAGATGCACATCAACATAATTCAGCATAAGTATTATCATAGATAGTCAAAATACTTTATAGTAATAGATGGGTAATATTATCAAATACAAAATGTGTAACAAAGGAAGGAGGGATAGAAGGGAAAGCTCACCGCTCAATGGAATACATTTCTCAGGACTGTTTGTCCGACTGCAGCGTCATTTCTTGTGGAAGAATCCAAACAGTAGTGTCTCGTGAACGAATGGGCACTGCTCCAAGTAGCTGCCCTACAAATGTCCTTGATAGGGACACCAGAGAACAAAGCTGTAGACGATGACACTGATCTCGTAGAAAGAGCCTTGATCCCTCATTTCAGCAGCTTCCCTGCCGCCTGATGACAGAACTGAATTGTGCTGGCAATCCAACGTGATATCCCCTGCTTTGACAGGGGTAAACCTTTTCTTTCTTGGAGTGCCAAAAGCGTCAAAAAGTTGCGATGTCTTCCTGAATGCCTTTGTACGTTGAAGATAGAACTTTAAGCATCTTTGGACATCCAAAGTGTGGAGAGACCTCTCCACCAGAGATAAAGGTCGAGGAAAGTAAGACTTTAGTACTGTAGGTTCGTTTAGGTGAAAATCCGAAGGAACTTTTGGGATACATTTTGGATTTGTCCGTAAAATCAAAGACTCCTTTTTGAACTGTAAGAAAGGTTCAACAATCGTGAGAGCTTGAAGCTCTCCAACCCTCCTAGCTGTTGTTATCGCTAAAAGAAAAGCAACTTTCCATGACACAAACTTCATGTCGGCTTTATGGATTGGTTCAAAAGGAGACCTCATGAGATGGGCAAGGACCAGGTTGAGTTGCCAAATCGGAGGAGGAGGTCTCACCGGAGGGAAAGCTCTGAATAGACCCTTCAGGAATTGTTTGATCACCCTCGCGGACCAAAGAGAAGGACCAGAGGTTGTTCGCCTGAACCTAGAGATCGCTGCCAGATGCACCTTAATGGAGGAGTGTTGAAGACCTGATTTTGCCAAAGACAATATGTACGGTAAGATCTTATGAGGAGCCGAAGTAAAAGGATGAAGATTTTCCTTTTGGCACCATGCACAAAAACGCTTCCATTTTGCTCGATAAGTCCTGTTTGTACTAGGAGCCCGAGCTTGAGCTAAAATGTCCTTGCAATCTTGAGGAATATCTAAAGCATTGAACTCCCGGTGTTCAGGAGCCAAGCTGTCAATTGCAAAGAGCTCGGGTCCGGATGCATTACTTGGCCCAAGGACATCGTCAGCAGGGTAGGAATGGGGCGTAGGAGAACCCGTTGACCCCGAGACAGAAGGAGGAGCTCTGTGTACCAAAACTGGCGGGTCCAAGCCTGGGCTATTAAAATCATGGGGCGGGGTTCCGTCATGAGTTTCCTCAGTATCCTTGGTATCAAAGGAATCAGTGGGAAAGCGTAAAGAAATGTGCCTGACCAGGCTATCGAAAGGGCACTACCCAATGACCCTCGATGGAGATACCTGCTTGCGTAGAGTTGGCATTTCTTGTTCTCTGGGGTCGCGAACAGGTCTATAAGAGGAGTGCCCCAACGAGAGAATATCCTTTCGAGAGACCTCTAATCCAATTCCCATTCCTGGGAGACCGACCTTAGGCGGCTCAATGAATCCGCCTCCACATTGAGGGAACCTGGAAGATGTTCTGCATAGAGACAAATCTGTTGATGAATAGCCCATTCCCAGATGTCTTGAGCTTCCCTTGAAAGAAGCTTGGATTTTGTTCCGTCCTGCTTGTTCACACAATGCATGGCCGTCGTGTTGTCTGTAGGCACTAAGACCGTAGAACCCCGAATCTTTGGAAGGAAAGCCTGTAGAGCCAGACAAATTGCTCGCAGTCTTCTGTTTGCAGTGTTGCTTGAAACAAGCTTCCAAAAATCCTAAATAACAAATTTGTCCATGGAGACACATTTTTTAACGATCCAGACTTTGTAGCTTTACATCTTGAGATGTATGCTTCAATAAGGCATATCAGTGCTACTATGGGGCTTGCTTTAGTCTAATGCTTCGTCAGGCCCAGCACCGCACCATCACCAGTAACCCTGGGAAAAGCTCAGACACAATGACTAAAGAATCCGAACATAATTTTTTAATGCAGTTCTAACATCCCTCAAAAAAAGGCCTTCACAAGAGCCGACAACTATCAGTGCATGCTTCATAAGATAATCCACAGTCTACAAATTAATCACAGGGACACATACCTGGGCTGTAGCCGTGGCAGAGATGAGCAACTTCAACATTATATACAAGAACACCACAAAAAACCTCATCAGCGGGTTAGTCCCTTGTAGGTGATCTAGGGCAAGGAGGCTAAAGAGGGTCCTTAAGGACTGCAGTACACATTGTGCCACCCTAAAGGACCCCTTACTAAACACATACAGACAGCCACTGCAGGCCTGGCCTTCAATAAAGATTCTAGAACACCTGTAGAGCAGCAGAGCTGCCCTCTTGCATCCTGCAGGCACCCAAGAAGAACCACAAGGACTCAGGAACATCCAAAGTTCGACGCCGCCAAGCACCACTGCAACCGAGATCCCCAGCCCGAGTCGAAGTGGGCCAACTGTGTCAACGTAGACCCCAAGTCCTCCACTTTAATTTTAACCCTCATGAACTATCCTACGCCACCTGCAGTCTCTGTTTGCAAGCCCCTCAACTGCGAGTGCTCCCGTGCAAAAAAAACAACACCTCAAAGACCATCTGAACCCGGCCATCCCGGCTCGAGAAGAAGAGGACCACCTGCGTCTCCACATTCCCCAGCATCGTAAGACTTGAACCCTCTGCTAGGTTTAGCCCGACTGGCCTCCTAGTCCAAACCTGCAGCCTTTTTTCCCACAGACTGATCCCCGTTGACTAACATTGGCCACCCAACACTGTATTGCTCCACTGCACCCAGCAGCCCTTGTGCTGCTGGATGTGACCTGGAACTTGTTTGTTTCCCCCCTCGCACCAAAAAAACCCTCTTCCACATATAACTCTACTCTCACCTCCCTAAAATAAATTAAATCCTTATGTAGAGATTGTTTCTCCACCCATCCTTTTATGACAAAATCTTTGATATTACTTAAAAATTTGTCCTGAGAGAGAAAAGGGACCCAGTCATCGTGACCTATGCTCTGTAAATCCTCTTTTGCTACTCGAGCTAAACAATATTAATCCGACTCATTTGTACCTACATCCTTCTTGGTTAACAGTAATCAACTTAAAAAGTCAGCAATCCTTGTTACATGCACCTAGTACGTACTGTAGTTCATACACAAAGTGGCTTGTGGTCACTCCTCATCACCACCTTGCTACTGCAAATAAACTGCCTGAATTGTTTCAGCCTCCAGACACACGCTAACTTTTGCTGTTCAATGGCGTAATACTTCTCCTCTGTCTGTATTCTGTTGTGGGGACTGCACGTGAGGCTAATGCAACTATCCATTACCTTCCATCGTCTTGCATACTGCCCCAACCCTTTCCCACTAGCATCAGTGGTGACAAAACATTTACAGTTGGGATCAAAACCTTGGAGTGCTGGAGCTTTGAAAATATCTTCTTTGATACTTTCAAAGTTGGTCAGGCATTCCTTTGACAAATTCAATATGTTACCCTTTTTCAACAGTTGTCTAATGCCGTACATTTTTTCTGAAAAATTCTGCACACACTTTGAATAAAACTCAGCTAACCCTAAAAAAGAGCGTACTCCATCCTTGTTCTGGGAAACAGGTGCTTTCCTTATGCCTCTTGAACTAATCTACCGAGATAAGTAACAGTATTTTCTGCAAATCTGCATGTAGATTCCTCTGCCATTAAACCAAATCTCTCCAAAGTACTAAGTACCTCATGCAATTCTGCATCATGTTCCTTCCTGTCTTTTCCCGTGATGAGGATGTAGTCTTGGAAAAAACTTTCTTTGCTTTTGTCCCTAAACAGTTTGTACATCAAGTGCTGAAACATGGCCGCATCCGAGGCTAACCCAAATGGAACCTCCTAAATTGAAACAGCCAATGGGAGTTATGAATGCCGTAAGGTGTTTGCTATTATTGTGTAGAGGTACCTGATGATAACAAATGTTAAATCTATGGTAGAAAATCACTGCATCTCTTTAGTTGCTGCTAATAACTGTTGGGTATGGGAAACATGTCTACAAAAATGTTCTTGTTGAGTTTCCTTTAATCAACACACAGACGAATGTGACCATTAGCCTTGCGTGCTACAACTAACAGAGCCATCAAATCTGAGTATTCCACTTGCTTTATCACCCCGCTGTTAGACCTGGCACCATTGGCGTGGGTCTCCCTTCCATTTTTGCTGTTGCCTCATGTATTTTTGCTTGTGTTAGATGCTTTGGGCACTGTGCCGCTGCTATTCAGTGCCACAGTGCAAGTGCTCCCTATTGTAAATTGATGTGTTAATCAGTGGTTCCATGTTTGGCTACTTGGTTTACTTGTCAGACCCTAGTCTAGTGCACTGAGTGTGCCCAGGGCGTGTAAATCCAAATGCTGCTGGTGGGCCTGCAGCACTGGTTGTGCCATCCACAATCAGCCTTTTTAAAATATGTCTAAGGTCTGCCATTGCAGAGCCTGTGTGCAGTCTGGTACTGTCACACTGACTGGGCAAGTGCACCCACTTGCCAGTCCCTAAACCTTCCCTTTTCTTCATATCAGTCACCAATATGGTAGGCCCAAGGGCAGGGTGCATTGTAAGTATAAGGTAGGGCAAGCCCTGATGTGTGTGGCATGTCCTAATAGTGAATTACAGCCATGTTCGTGTTCGTGTTTCACTATTGCAAGGCTACCTGTTCTCCTTAGGCCAGAATGGGCTGTTAGATTTATTACATGTTTATAATCCTAACTGTGTCAGAGAACATGGTAGAAATTCGAGTTTAGTATGCCTGAACTCAGAATGATAAAATACACCTTTTAGTGAAGTTGGTTTTAACATTCATGTGTTTGCAAATACCACTTTTAGAAAGTAGGTATTTGCTTGTGTACCCTTTCAAGCCTGCCTCTGCTAGGCTGTGTATTCCTTTGTCTGGTTTTGTGAGTGACAGGGCTGGGGGATTCCAAGAGACAGGATGAGTCAGTCCAGTGGTGAATAGAGAGATCTGCATCTAGATGGGAGGGAGGAGTTGCACCTGAACCTTGAATAGGGCTGTGCCTGCCTTCCACAATACTGGCTCCACCTCCTGGGGAGCGGCTGATGTCTCTGCCCTGCACACTGAAAGAAGAGAAAGAGTCCTGTAAACAAAGTGCTCCAGGACTGTACTTGCCTTCCACAATGCTGGCTCCACCTCCTGTGGGGCGGCTGATGTGCATGCCCTGCAGTGTAAAGGAAAGGAGAATTCTGGTAAACAGAGTGCTTCAGAACTGATTTGGACTTGGCAAAGGCCCCTCTCCCATCAGAGAACAAAGGGTTTTGGGGTATAAATATTGAGACCCTGATCCCAAGAAATTAGATCACTTTGGACTACAAGAAGAAACCTTTACTGAGGAGAGGAGCCTGAAGAAACTGACTATTACCAAGCTGAAGTGCCGCTTGGGGGATTGGCCTGCAGTGGTTGACTTACTGCCAAAGGAAGGGGAAAGGAACGTTGTGTGCTTTGCTTTCAACTTGTGAAGGAACTCCAAGGGGGGGTTGGAAAAGAGCTTGCCTCCTGCTGAAGTCTCAGGGACAACAGACTTCAACCCCCAGCTCCCCAGAGTTCTTTTGGAAGTGCCTGCTGCTGTTTTGGGCCTTCTGAGGTACTGCGTGTCGCAAGGAGCTGGAAGCGCGACTCATCGAGAAGAAGCGTGTCGCTGTGCCTGCCTTGGCAACTCCGAAGGAGGGTGTCGCCGCTAGAACTGTCGCACTGCAACGCATCGGAGAGAAGCGTGCCCAGACGAAGAGGAAGCGTGTCGCCGTCGCTGCTGCTGCCATTTCAACTTCAAAGAAGGGTGTCGCCGCTGTAGCTGTCGCATTACACCGCATCGAGAAAAGAGTCTCGCAATGAGGTCAGAGCGTGCCGCCGTCGCTGTGCCTGCCGTCGTAACTCCAAGGGAGGGTGTTGCTGCTGGAACTGACGCACTGCACCGCATCGAGGAAAAGCGCCACGCATCCCCAAGAAGCGCACCGCCGTCGGAGCTGCTGCCGTCGCATCGTGGATGTCGCTGCTGTAGTTGTCGCATCGTGCGGAAGCTTCACGCATCGTGTGAGAAGAGTGTCTCAAGTGGATCTGCTGCCGTCGCATTGCGGAACAAGGATGTCGCCGCTGCAGTCCACTCATCGAACCGAGAACTTCTCGCATCCCCGGAGAAACGTGCCGCATTTGGAAGATGTTCAATTCTTTATTTCTATGTACTTGAACTTTGCCGCATTTCCGTCGCTGCAACATTGCTTGTCGTGGAAGCGCAACGCAACCTAAGGTACATTGACGCAAAGTGTTGCATCTTAAGAACTGAACTTAAGTAAGCTAAATCTACCATCTTAAAGTAATAGTATTGTGTATTTTTGTAGTTTATGGTCTTGTAGTAACTCTATATAAATTATACTTATTTTTGATATAAAAACCTTGTGTGGTGTCCATCTGTAGTGTTGTCACTGGGTTACTGTATGTGGTCACAAATGCTTTACACACTGCCTCTGAGATAAGCCTGTCTGCTCGTGCCAAGCTACCAAGGAGGTGAGCAGGGGTTATTTTAGGAGTGTAATCCCCTTATCCTGACTAGAGGCAAGAGTCTGTATTTGTCTCAAGTACCTACCTGTGCCAACTAGAGACCCCCGAATCTGACACCCCGCTCTCTACCAACTTGTTGAGCTCCTTGATAAACTCTTTTTTAAAATTCACAGGATGTTCTCAAATTGTGAACAAGGAATAGTGTTTCCTTTAAGAACAGTTTTGTGTACGAACCATACTACCTCTCTCACCCTATCCGTTAATACTTGTGGAAATTGTCTCACCACATCCATCATGTCCCTACTATCATCCTTCACAATCAAAAACAGGTTCAGGGCACTTAGGATCGAGAGCTATGCCTAGGTCTCCTTGATCCCACCATCCTAACACACACGGTCCTGCTACAGCCACATACATTTTGCACTCCTCCTTCCTACCTTTAAATTCAGAAAAGTAATTTTCGGAAACCCAAAAGATTAATGGGTTCTCCCATGAAACTCTGGAGTCAGATGTCAGCTCTCTCTAAACTAGAACCAACTTTTTCACAAAATAGTCTTGTCCAAGTCTCTTTGTTAATGATGGTAAATGAAGAACCTAAATCGGCTACTAAGGATACCTGACTTCCACCAGCCACTAGGTCACATACAGGTTTCTTTCTATTAGATTCTTCAACACATAACACACTCTGTTGGACACACAAAATCTGTGGATTGTCCTTATCAGAATCGGAGTTATACTCTTCACCCAGCTCCCCTTTACCACGCACTTAACAGATTTTGTTTTGCGACATACAGGCGTAAAGTGACCTTAAGTTCCATATTTTGCAAATTTTTGCCCTAACGCTGGACACATATTGTCATGTGCTGACTCGAACACCCACACCGATAACATTTTCCCTTCAAATCAACCATCTTGTACTTCTGTTTCCTTGTAACTCTCATCAGTTTTCTGTCTATTTGGAATGTCCTTCCTAGGTTTTTTGTTTTTGCAATTTTCACAGTCTCGTCAATTCCTTCTCTCTTCCCTGAAGACACAACTGCTTTAGCACACCTGGAAGTGAGTTCTGACTTAATGGAAGTGACCTTCTGTAAACTAGATACTCTGTGTACCCACAACCTATCCTGTACATTTGGATTATTACTATGCATAATGACCTGGTCCCTTACTAATTTATCTTCCAACCTTTCAAACTTGCATGTAATGGCTAGCTTCCTTAAGGCCGCAACATTATCCTCTATTTTTTCGCTTGGCCCTTGCTTCCTATGATAGAAATGATAACGGTCTACTGACTTGCAAACTGTTGGCGCAGAATAAGCATCCAAGTATGCTATTGCATGTTTGAAGACACCCCTTTTATCTCCCGAACGTGGTTTCTTTTCCATGCGGTTGTAGATTTTCAAACCTCCAGGACCCAGGCTATGTAATTGTGTGCTCTTCTTACGTTCAGGCGTTAATTTTTCGAAAGTGTCAATGTAATTAATAAAATGGTCTTTCCACTCTTCCTATTTCAAACTGTTGACCTCATCCTCCTTAATCATGAATGGATGTGGTAGCTGTAGTGAGTCTGACTAGGACAGGGTTGAGAGTGGATGGGAGGGTGGGAGGTGGGATGAGGGGAAGTCCTCACTAGTTGATTATAAAATATGCACTTCTTTGACATACTGCTGAGGCACAGCAGGCCCTCTGGTACTTTTTTGTAATGTTCCCAGTTTGAAAACTGAACTAATATGTATAAGTGTAATGAGATTATTAGGACAGGGTGGGGAAATCCAAAAAAGACTGTATCTAGAAGAAAATGTTTTGGATACACATGCTGTGCTGTGGTAATCAATGAAGTGTGTTAAAAAAAATGAATGGCTGTGGTGCTGGCAAATACATTGTTGCTATAGTATCTCCTGTAACTTTACCAAGGCTCGTAGGAAAATAACCGCGCAGCCTCATGGTGTTTGTAGTTAACCCACTGCTGAGAGGCGGGCCCGTTCTGGCTTCAGCGTGAGGCTCGAACTAAAGGGAGGAAGAGATGCAGGTTCCTTTTTAGGGCTGGAGCCGGCATCAGTGCGATTGGACTGCGGGAAAGCAGGGCAGCCACGGCTCTGGTAACAGGGCATCAACTCACTGGAGTTTGAATTTTGGAACAATTCAGATTGAAAAGCGCACCCACTTGGGAGTAATGACACACAAACTACAAACACCATGAGGCTGCGCGAGCGCCACGCCTACCATGGCAGGTGTTTGAAATACAGACTGATCGTGTGCCGCGCGAACTTTTCATTTCTCACTGCTGCCACTGATGAAAGGAGGTGATATCCTGAAACGCGTCTGGCTTTTACTTATAGAGATGCATGTTCTACGAGCGAGATGACTGCTGGCAAGTTGTCTGATTAAAGAAGCCCTTCATTCCATGTGATCTTCCGTGTGGTTTCCTCTTTGGTGCTTCCTGATATGGTGGATATATTCGGCTTGCACAGCCGCCGAGGTTAACCCACTATTGAGAGGCGGGCCCGTTCTGGCTTCAGCATGAGGCTCGAACTAAAGGGAGGAAGAGATGCAGGTTCCTTTTCAGGGCTGGAGCCGGCATCAGTGCAATTGGACTGCGGGAAAGCAGGGCAGCCACGGCTCTGGTAACAGGGCATCAACTCACCTGAGTTTGAATTTTGGAACAATTCAGATTGAAAAGCGCACCCACTTGGGAGTAATGGCACACGAACTACAAACACCATGAGGCTGCGCGAGCGCCACGCCTTCCATGGCAGGTGTTTGAAATACAGACTGATCGTGTGCAGCGCGAACTTTTCATTTCTCTCTGCTGCCACTGATGAAAGGAGGTGATATCCTGAAAAGCGTCTGGCTTTTACTTATAGAGATGCCTGTTGTACGAGCGAGATGACTGCTGGCAAGTTGTCTGATTAAAGAAGCACTTCATTCCATGTGATCTTCCGTGTGGTTTCCTCTTTGGTGCTTCCTGATACGGTGGATATATATATATATATAGGTCAGACTCAAAGCCGAACCATGCAGGACCCCATGTTGTGCGGCCGAGCTCTTGTAAATGTTGCAGCAGCCTCTTGTGCGGAACCGACGTCAAGAAGGATCAGGGCAGAGGTGTTGCCTTCATCCAAAGAGCTCCGCAAATGTTCCATGAGTGCCAATAAAGCTGACTAAGTAACTTCGCTGAGCGATAAAATCAAGATAAATTAGGCTTAGTTTCAGCAATTCCAGTCTTGATTGGTTTCGGATGCCGGTGCGGGTACCGCCGTGCCCCCTACACTTGAGTCGCAAACATGAAACAGTCTTACTTGGTAATGGCCGAATGGATTCCTTGACGGTCCAGAGCGATCGTCGCCAATATTCTTGTGTCACAGATCACTTGACAAACTTTGTTGCTTTCTTCTGTATTTTATTCAAGCTCAAGACCCTTCGTACCGACAAGTAGTCAGATGAGGAACTGTGCAACCATCCTCCTCGCACCTCGGCCAAGCTCGAATCCCACCAGCATTCTCCCCCAGACATTCTACCCTTGGCCGTACAATCTAGTAGGTGAAGAGAAGAATGGTCTTTACACAAATGGTGAAGCAATACATACATAACACTTACCTAACGACTAAACACAACATCCATCATCTCCCTATTACTGACCCTCTAAGCAGAGGGCATTGTGCGAGAGAAAAAGTCAAATGAGTATTTCTTGTGTTAATTTTTGTTTCTTTGGGAGGCATGGTAAGTGCAGTGCTTCCCTGGAACGCCGCTAACACTTGGGGCCTCTCTTACTCCTCCAGTCTTGCGCCAAAGCGCTGTTCAGTCACTGGATTGTGCTGGTGTGTGCCCCTCTTAATTCTTGGTGTGGGTCATTTTTAAATCTGCTGGACCGCAATAGAGCCCCCCTCCTATAACCACTGTGGGCCAGAATTCTCACCGCAAGGGCCCAGGAGTGCTGGTGCTGCAATTTTGATGTTGCCGGGTTCACAGAGGTCGCACTTCTCCTGTTTACAGTAGGTAGAGGGAAAAAACCTCACAGGGTGGAAACCTCATTCCCTGCCCGCAAAACCTCACAAGGTGGAATCCTTATTCTTTGCCCGCTTGTGGACCTAAAGTGGCTTTAGGGGCCCTGGAACACAAGAGTCTGACCAGAGCATTCATCCACCTTGTGTGCTCTGGCACTCTCCTTTCTTGGGCCCCAATATATTGATTTTGAAGTACATTTGGTGAAACGTGGTCTATGGAAATCTGGTATGAAGTGGGAGGCACATGTACATATATTGCTGGCATGAGTTGGCATCCCTCATCGCTAAGGACCTTTTAAGAGGTAGCTTCCTGTTAGTATATCTTTGTTCTTCATTTTACATTTTAGTTCATTGTATAGCTGTCCATACCATGTATTTCATTTCCAAAACTATTTATTAAATCTATACTTTTATTCAGAGAAAACTTTCCAATGTTCACACAAATGTAATACAAGAATATACTCAAAGATCACTAAAAAAAGATAATTGTGAGAGAGACTTACATTTGAAAAGAACATTACAATGGAAACAAATAAGCTGGAAGTTCAGAACTAATAAAAATACTAAGAACTCATGTTTAATTGCCTTTTTTATCTGTAGGTTTGTTGTGGATGTTTTGATAAAATTACACTGGAAAGCAGGACATAGCACAGACCTAGGCTACCTTTTACACTCACCCTGGGCTTTCTAGATATTCCCAGTAGTTTTACAGTACTTAAGAGAGGTCCGCCACTCAGAGACCGTTTAAAAGGTCCATCTCATTTTTTTTGTTTTACTTGCTCCTAGCATCACATATGTTACAACAGCATGTTAGCATGTAAATGCAAAAATAAAAAAAATATTGTGTCACTTTCTTCACATATATGCAGTTTTATATAGCAAAAACAGGACCCAGAGGTATTGTAGCACTCTACATGAGCACCAGATAACATTACAGATGGTCACATTCATTTTGTTTAGGCTTGGGTAGATTAAGTAATGTGCCCAGAATCCGAGAATGTTGAGCTGATGCTGGGACTTGAGCCTGGTTTCTCAGTTTCAAAGTCGCTAAGGCCGCAACCTCTCCCTGTTGACTGCATTAACTGATATGTGGCAGGTAAAGGAGAACAGCAGAGACTAATTTATTTCTGCCCATCTTTTTATGTGTGGAGTTCTCGCCCCGACAGCAGACTCGTTTAAGTCATTAAGTTACTACTTAACCGTAGTATGTGAATACTGAAAATAAGTAAACTTACACTAAAGCATAAGTTTACCTTTGTGAATCAAGCCCTTTGAAACGGGCCGGAGGAAAATTCAACACCATTACTTTGTTAAACCAGATTCGGAGAACTGGGAACAAGATAAGTAGGTGTGGCTACTAAGACTATGGGGTTTGCTGGGCTTGTGTGTCACGCAAAAAGTCAGCAGCTGGTCCTCAGTTATCACTTCTTTGCTCTTCTTTGTCCTCTTCTTCTTGTGTTTGTCGAATCTGAGTTTCTGGTGTCAGGGATATCACCTGAATGCTCAATTTCGGGGCGTTAAGGGGAATGTAAGGTGGTAGCCAATGGGCTACTTACATTTGGGGTGTCTACACCATGACCATGACCCAGTGAATCTAACTTCACTAAATATCAAGATGGTGGAATTGTACTTTTCGTGTTCAGTTCAGGTAGCTCACCTTAGGGATGTAAGTAGCCTGATAGTGAACACATCTGAGGACTAGCTAATTTTCTTGCCTGTTCTGGTGCCAAATGGGCCCTGGGCAGGCATGCAATTTCCCTTGTGTGGAGGACGGCGAGGTTGCAAATGAATGGCAACAGAGACCTTTGAAGCCTCCTTCGTTAATATGCTGAACACTTAGCCATCCTGCTTGGAGGAGTTCCCAACACGTCCAGCCAGAGCAGGCATTGTTTCTCTCCTCAGAGAGCGTGGACTCTCACCTACAGGGGATGAGAAACCTGTCTGTGGTGGCAAGCTGGTATACACCAAGTCAGAGAGTACACCAGATACTACTGGCATCAGTATGTATTTATTAAGACCAGGTGTTCAATACCAAACTCCAAGTGTTTCAGTTAAACCATCATGTAGCTGGGGTATTTCCCTCTTCACTTGTACTGTCTAGTAATTGAACTAGACAGCACACTGGCATATCTGCTCATGTAGATATGACCACACATGTAATATAATGCAACCTGTCTTAGAGTTGTAAGGTCTGCTGTAGGGGTGACTTACATTATTGCATGCAGTGTCTGGGGACATGTCTCATAGGGTGTGTGCCATATCATGTTTTCACTTTTGTCTGCACCCTTTCACGCAGCCTGCAGTGGCAGTCTGCATGAGTTTGCTGGTGAGTCCCTTGGGGTGGCATAAAACATGCTGCAGTCCTTAGGTACCCGCTGTAGTACCCATGCCCTAGAGGGTACCATTTTCTAGGGACTTACAGGGAAGTGAAAGGGCTTGCCAGTTGTTGAAAAATGGCACAGCTACCTTGTTTTTGGGAAAGAACACTCGCACTTGTGACATGGTTAGCAGGAACCCAGTGTACTTGCACTTCAATCAAAGTTACATCAAATACCAGGCAAGAAACGGGGGTGACTATGCCAAAAAGAGGCACTTTCCTAAATAGTGGATATGAATAATATTGAAGTGTTATGTTTTATCTGCAAGGACGTGGAAAGGGAGAATTTTTTTGAACTGCAAGTTTTAATATGAGAACGTGTGAATCAAATATGTTTTAAAAAACGTTTTAACTTGAATAGTGCAATGAAGAGTAATTTCAAAAACAATCGCCCACCTTTTCTCCTGGTCAGACTCGAACTACCCTTATGAGTGAGTCATATAGACTGATTATTTACTTGCTTAGGCACTACCTAATCCACTGAGATGTCTAAAGTAAACTTAGTGGTTCATTTGTGCCAGTGTTTTCCACATATTTATGAGTCACATCTACAGTCAAAATCACCCATACAATCAACTTAAAGCAGATCTTGAAATAGGTTTTGCTTCTTAAACTCGTGTGTTGTGCTCCGGATAAATATTGTAGATGCCTAGTAACCCTCTATTTCCCTTGGCTTGGTCTGATGAGTACACCGCTGAACATTCTCAGTGAGTTCCTTGTGCTGTATTCAGCAGTCAAGATTAAGATGGAGGTTACTTTGCAGCTGTACTATATTCATAAAAGTTTGTCTCACACTACCTAGAAATACAATCCAGTCAGTAAGGGCAGTAATACATTTTTATTTTATCGGTGGTTTAGTGAAGAGATCATTTTGCCTATTGGGGGCTTTGGTACAGCAGACAGGAAAAGAGTGGGGGTTGCCAGTGTGAGGAGAGTTAATCTGTAACGGGTAGTCGACCACAGTAGTCTGGTCAGTTGGTGCGGTAGCTGCGGCTTCAGGACTGGCATGGCCATGGGTTTGAGGCAAAGGTTTTTGAGCATTGACTCTGCTTAAATGGGGACCAGTCAAGCTACAGCAGTGCCAGGTGATTTAACATCTGCTTCAGACAGAGGATGAGGTGGGCCACCAACTTGTGCAACGTTTGCAGCTCAAGCAAGACCTTTACTGAAAGGACCGCCGTAGATGCCATTGCAGTAATTGATGCTGGATTTGACAACTGCAAGGAACACAGTGATCGAGTGAGGCTGGAGTAGTAGAAGTAGCAAGATCACGAGGAGAGTGCAGAGGTGTAAAAATTTAAATCTGACTATGATGTTTACCTTCCATAAATGATATTTCAATTTGTTGTTGGCGATTTGCAGCTTGCTGGCCAGACATGATGATAGTGAGGATGAGCCAGGTTAAGAGGCCAATAATTTCAAATGGCTGTAGGTTGGCTTACTGAAACCCAGAGAAACAAGCACATATTTGAGTCATTTAGGAGGAGTCTGTTGTACTACATCCATTGTTTGACTCGAGTCAGACAGGCCATGACCTTCCATTTGGATATTTAGAGATTCTGAACTAGCTGGGTTTCATCTATACCTATACGGCCCTGATTTACTGTATCACGAATCGGGAATAATCTTGCAGACCTGTAATTACCATGTCCTTTTCTGTGTACAGATTCTCCATTCCAGGGCCAGTATAGCTTCCATTTACCAGTACTTTGACTATGGTCAGTATTTATTTATGTAAATGGACAATGGATCTGTATACTAGCGTAAATTAATTTGCATGTCCTTATTTCTATCTCCTTACTAACTGATATGCTATAACGCAATTGAATTACGTTGTTAGAATTTTTCTTTCCTCTTCGTTATGTTGCGTTTAACTTTGGAAATTAAATAAATTAAAACAGGGTCTCAGTGGCACCAACAAATGGACATCAATCCTCTCATAAAATTACTGCTGGGCATAGTAGTAACGAGTTAATGTATTCAGTTCATCTAAGCTGTCCCCAATATGTCCTAAAGAAATAAAAGGACCAATCCACTTTGGCAATAGATTTAACCCATGTGAAAGGTTTATATCTCTGACCATTCCCAGTGTTGAAGTAAGCAGATAACAATTTTGGCAATACCTTAAAGAGTGTGTGCAATTTATATATGGCATCTCTGCCCTGGGGAGAACACTCTCTGACAGTGGAGCAAATTTACCATAACTGAATACTAGAAACTTACACATGCAGGTGGCTTTATGAATTGGGAAAATGCAATTGTGTCAAGCACCAAGTGTATATGTAGTAGAAGTAATGTATTCTCCATAGCAATCAATAAATCTAGATTTGTATAGGATGGCTAATCACCCATGAGAGTATCCAGGCCCTGAGAGTGCTGCTGCAAGAGGCTCAGTTGAACAGCCAGGACTGGAGTCCTATTCTGAGTTCAACCAGAGGGTATGAGGTCCATAGGTTAAGAGGTAGGTCATTCTAGGACTTTGCAATGAGGTAAGAGAATGAGCATCCTCCACTGATGCTGCGTCAGATGCAAAGGCAGAGGGAGGAGGAGCACAGGTGTCTGGAGGGAAGGTGGAAGTTAATTCGGTGGTTGATGTACACTGGTCCCTGGTTGTGGAGGGCTTTGAAGGTGTGAATCAGAAACTTGAACTGGCATCTCTTCTGAATGGGGAGCTGGTGCTGCTTCTTGAGGTGGGGGTTGATGTGAGGTCGAAGAGGAGTTTGGATACTATGTTCAGTCCGTGTGATCTGACGATGTTGGCAAAGGGTGTCACATAGGTGCTGAACAGGGTAGGGCTGAGGGATGAGCCTTGAGGGGCGTCACACATGGTGTTCTTGGGTTCCGCGGTGAAGGGCAGAAGGCAGATTCTCTAGGTTCCTCTGGTGAGGAAGGGCATGATAAACCTGAGTGCATCTCCTTGGATTCCAATGTTGTGCAGCCTTTTAATCAGGGTGTGGTGTGATACTGTGTCGAACACTGCTGAGCGGTCGAGGAGGTTGAGTGCTGTCGTATTTTCTTGGTCACTAAGGGATCTGATGTATGTGGCTTCAATCAGGACAGTTTTGGTGCTGTGGTTGGGGTAGAAACCATTTTTCAGGGAAGGCGAGTGTGGGAAGGATGGCAGTGAGCTACTACTGATCGTCTCACTCCAGAGGTTGAAGATGTGGTATGGGCAGGGGTCCATAGGTGCTCCTGAGTGGACTGAGTTCATGATGGCTGTAGTGTCTTCTGTGGTGCCCTGTTCCCAGGTGGTGAGCAGGTAGTCCTGTTCCTCGATCATGGGGTCAAGATGGCTGAGGATGTTGATGGGTTGGGGTTCGAAATTTCCGTGGATGTTGGTGATCTAGTAATGGAAGAAGTCCACTAAGGAGTTGTGGAGTACCAGTGAAGGGATGATGACATTTTCAGTTTCTTTGGGCTGGAGAACTCTATGAGAACTCTATGGCTGTTGTTGGAGCCTGCTGCGATGCTGTCCCTCTGGCAGGGTGCTTCTTTTTGTCATTTTCAGGAGTTGATGGTATTGTATGAGAGCTATTTTAACAAATAGTTCTATTTTCAGCCCATAGTGTCAAAAAGCTCCATTGCTAATTATTAAATGTACTACCTTTGTTGTAGAAATGTATAGAGAAATAAAAAGAGTAAATCTTTCAAACAGTACTCATTCTAGTTTAGTGTATTTAAAAATCTATACTTATCCAGTATTTGGGTGTCTTTCATAGATTCACATGCCTGAATCATTCCCCGTCGTCGAGACGGGAGCCTCCGGTATATAGAAAAGTAATGTCCTAAGACATACATAAAGAGATTAGGTCTAAGGGGCTCTCCTTAGTAACCTATCTAGGTCCTTATGCAGGAAGGACAAAATAGAGTAGGCTCCAGGGTCCCACCTTGGTAGCCTATCTGGGTCGTTTTGTAAAAAAGGACCAAAGTAAAAGAAACAACCAATCAGCAAGTACCTCCCTCTAGAACCTTCCTGTGAGGAGCCTCAGTCTCTCAGATTTTCTACCGCACTTTGTGCTAGGGAGTCTCCTCCTGAGTTCTCCTCAGGAATATTGGATTTTCTTCAAACTTCACAGTTTTTTCGACTTTCTTGCTATGGCTGATGTCAAGAAGAGAGCACTTTTCCGTCCCTGTGCCTCCTGTGGTAAACTGAGGCTCCACGTGGACGACGAACATGAGGAATGCCTGTATTGCCTCTATCCTCACCACAAGTCTATAGACTGCAGGATTTGCCATAAGTTCTCCGTCAAGACCCAGAAAGACCGGGAAGGGAGACTTCTAATCTGGCTGAACAGGCTTAAGGACAAACCGGAAGGCGACCTCATTTCCGAAGGTGAGAGCATGTCTGGCGCCTCACAGTTTTCCCTGAAGAGGCCTAGGGCTTCCTCGCCTGGCCACTCAGCAACCCCTCCTAAGAAGTCCAAAAGGTCTTCAGAGGGCAAGCCTGCCGTATCTAGCAAGGACCTTCCTGTCCACAGGAAGCAACCACTGCTTACGGTGACGACGGTGCAATCGGCGACCACCTCATCGCTTAAGACCGTCTCTACATCGACGACGACGGTATCGACGACGATGGCATCGTCGGCGTCCTCCTCATCGACAACTCTAACCTACTCGTCATCAGCAGGAAGACCGCTTTCATCCTCCGCACCGTCGACGACAAGACCGTCGACGAGGACGTCGACGACGGCACCGTCGACGAGGGCGTCGACGACGGCACCGTCGACGAGGACGTCGACGACGACACCATCGACGAAAGTCACACCGTCGACGAAGCCGTCGACGAGGGGCACTCCGTCGACGAAGGGCGCTCCGTCGACGAAGGGCGCTCCGTCGACGACGGCGCCGACGACGAAGCAGTCGACAACGGAAATGCTACCTAAGGCACCATCGACGAGAGCGTCGTCGACGGACGCACCGTCGACGAAGACCATATCGACGGCTGCTGGTACCTGGAAAGAATCCGAGCTCCTATCACATGCAATGGACGCTCAGACATCCCATGTCTCCATCAGAATCACCAAAAGGCCGATTACTCCGGAGATGACCTCGCCTAGTAAGGTCCAACAGCTGACGCCATCCTGCCTCTTACAGGACCAGGAACCGGAGGAGGAGATGTTTACCCAGGCCACTAGCCCCTCAGACTTGATTGTCAAGTGCCAGAGTACGGACGAAGAGCAGGAGGTTGAGGAATCGACTCCTCCAGTCGTGTCTACCCAAGTTCACACCCAGGTGACCCCAATGGTGTGCTTGCCAGCCTCTTTAGTTGCAGACTTGAGCTTTCTCGTTCAGGACTACAAAGAGCGGTTTCCACAGAAAGCCACCCCTGCTGTTCCACCAACTCCGCAGCCAGCTGTGACCGTTCCTGCGCAGGTGACAAGACCTAAGCCCCCTCCACTGGTTCTTCCTAGAACACAGGACCCTGCTCAAGACCCCGTCTCGTCCGAGGAAGAGGAAAGGGAACATGAAGAAGGGGAAGTCCGAGATGATGATACGGACGTGGACGCAGACCAGGACTATGTCACTCACTCTCCAGCCTCTCCGGAGCCGCAATCCTCTGAGTCTCCACCTGCAGATATTGGAGGTTTCCATAACCTCATGGAAAGGGCTGCCAAAAGGTTCCATATGTCCATGGAATCTCAGGAAACTGAATGTTTCCTCTATGACTTTAAAGAACCAACTAAGAAAACTACTAGATCGATCCCGATCATTGATTATCTACTTAAACAGGGCAAGCAGCTCATGCAATCTCCAGCCTCCCTGCAGGTAATCGTACCCAGACTGGACAAAAAATACAGAGCTACGTCGTCAGCTCCAGCATGCCTTACGGGTCACCCCAAGGCGGACTCTGTGGTCACCCAGGCGGCGCAGAAGAACTCGCGTAACCCTGCATCACCTTTATCGACACCACCAGATAAAGAAGGCAGGAAGTTGGATGCAGTTGGGAAATGTTTTTCCACTACCTCTGCGACAACGGTGAAGATTGCCAATTCCATCGCCCTTCTCGGGCGTTACAACCGCCAACTCTGGGCGGATATCGCGCCCTACATTGCCGACCTACCAGAAGATCTTAAAGCGGAGGCACACTCGCTCCTCCTCGAGGGCCAAACATCGGCTTCAGAACTGATAGACTGCGCCATTGACGTGGCCATGACTGGATTCAGACAGCTGGCAGGCGCCGCTGTCCTAAGACGCCAAGGCTGGCTTAAGGCCACCTCTTTCAGACAGGAGGTCCAGACCAAAATCTTAGATATGCCCTATGATGGTGATCATCTGTTCGGCGAGAAGATTGACGAAGCCCTCACTACAATTAAAAAAGACACCGACACAGCCAGAGCCCTAGGCACTCTGCAATCTCGCACTCAGTCCTTTCGTACCAACAGGGGGAGGGGACAATCCTCCTATAGAGGCTCTTATCAAAACAAGTCCTCTTACTCTTACTCACAGGGTAAGTCGCAATTCCAACAGCGCCAACACCAGTCGGGACGTCAGTCCTCCTTCAACAAATCGTCCTACAGAGGAAAAGGACAGAAGAGACCAGCAGGCAATCGCCAATGACTCTACCAATTGGCCAGCCCCTCCACCATCGCTTCCTTTGCAACTCGGAGGAAAACTTTCTTTTTACCTTCAAAATTGGCGGCAAATAACGACGGACCGGTGGGTTCTACAACTTCTTCAATTCGGCCACTCTCTGGAATTCCTCTCAAACCCTCCTCGGACACCACCTGTCAAGCGTCCTCACAGACACCTACGGCTGCTTCTACAAGAACTAGCTTCCATGCTCCAGAAGGGCGCAATAGAAAAAGTTCCACACGCCCAGATGGGGGAGGGCTTCTATTCCCACTTCTTCCTCATCCACAAGAAGGGGAAGAAATGGCGACCGATTCTCGACTTGAGAGCTCTCAATGTGTTTCTAAAGAAGCAGTCGTTCCGGATGGTCACGCTACAAGAGATCCTGGGACTCCTGGAAAAAGGCGACTACATGACATCACTCGACCTACAGGACGCCTATTACCACATCCCTATCCTCAAGGGACACAGGAAGTTCCTAAGGTTTGCAGTCGCAGGGGTACACTACCAATTCCGCGTCCTCCCCTTCGGCCTCAAATCTGCTCCAAGGATCTTTACGAAATGCCTTTCTCCTGTCGCAGCCTATCTCCGCCAGCAGGGCCACCAGGTCTTCCCTTACCTGGACGACTGGCTGGTAAAGGCTCCGTCGAGAGCAGCGGCAGCCGCATCTTCCAGCGCCTGTCTACATCTTTTCCGCCGCCTCGGCTTGACCCTCAACAAGGAAAAGTCATCCCTAACACCAACCCGAGTCATCACCTTTCTAGGAGCGACCCTGGACACGGAATGCACGAAGGCCTTTCCATCACATGAGAGAAAGTCGAAACTCATCTCCTTGGCCAGGTCAGTGGCATCCAAAAAGACTCTGACCGTCCGTCTCTTCAAGTCGCTCCTCGGCATGATGTCGTCATGTATCCTACTCATCCCACACTGCCGCCTAAAAATGCGCCCCCTGCAGGAAGAACTGTCAAAACAGTGGACACAAGCGGCGGGATCCTTCGAGGACCGCTTACGAGTCACCCAACCTATAATCAACAGTCTACAATGGTGGAGATCAGACACACACCTGTCGCAAGGACTGCCGTTCCTGCTTCTGGCGCAACCGCATATCATCACCACGGACGCATCCTTGGAGGGCTGGGGTGCAGTCCTGCAAGAACTACAGACCAACGGAAAATGGACGCCACAGGAATCCAAGCTCCACATCAACATTCTGGAGCTACGGGCAGTCTTCCTGGCGCTCCAGTCGTTCCTCCCGCGCATCAGAAACTCCCCAGTGCTAGTCAGGACGGACAACACCACGACTATGCACTACCTGAACAAACAGGGAGGGATGCGCTCGCTCTCTCTCTCTCAAGAATCTCAGAGGGTTTGGAACTGGCTTCTACAACATGGCATCACCCTCAAAGCCGAATACGTTCCAGGCAAGGACAACGTCCTGGCGGACGCCCTCAGCAGAGAACAGTCCCTATCCCACGAATGGGAGTTAGACGAGAGTGCATTGGACTACATCTTCACGAAGTGGGGGACACCACAGATAGACCTCTTCGCCACCAGGGAGAACGCCAGATGCCCAAGCTTCGCAAGCAGGCTTCCCCAACCAGGAACACTAGGGAATGCATTTTCCATAGCTTGGCAGAACGTGTTCGCTTACGCCTTTCCGCCATTCCCACTGATTCCCAGGGTGATCAGGAAAATGAAATCGGAGCCCTGCACCCTGATCCTCATCGCTCCATCCTGGCCGAGGCAGCACTGGTACACGGAGCTCCATCGTCTATCAGTCCATCCGCCTCTTCGCCTTCACAGCCACCCAACCCTACTCACGATGTCTCACGGGCAGGTTCTCCACCCGAACCTGGGCCCTCTGAAATTGTCAGCCTGGCTCCTGACTACCGTGAGTTCAGTCATCTAAACATACCACAAGAGTGCAAAGATGTCCTGTCCAACGCCAGAGCTGACAGCACAAAAAAGACTTATACTCTCAAGTGGAAACGCTTCTGCGTCTGGTGTGAAAAGGAAGGTCTACATCCCTTCCAGGTCACTCCCCAACAACTCCTGCCATACCTTCTACACCTGGCGCACTCAGGCCTTGCCCATGCGTCCATCAAGGTCCACTTGCGAGCAATTTCTAGGTTCACTCGAACTTCTAGAGGCCCCTCCCTGTGGGCGGACAGACTCATTAAACAATTTCTAAAAGGCCTCTTTAGGTCCTTCCCTAGACCAAAACCTGTCCCTCCAACGTGGCAACTCAACATAGTTCTTCACCAGTTGATGAAGCATCCCTTCGAGCCTATCCACAAGTCGGACATCAAATTCCTGTCGTGGAAGACAGCCCTCCTCTGACCTCGGCCAGAAGAGTAGGCGAATTGCAGGCCCTATCCATCCAGGACCCATTCTTACAATTCAAAGAGGACAGAGTCATCCTGCGTACCAACCCACGATTCATACCCAAAGTCCCTTCGGACTTCCATCTAAATGAGCCCGTGGTTCTTAAATCATTCTTTCCGAACCCATCTACTCCAGCTGAGAGATCACTGCACTCTTTAGACCTTCAGAGATGCCTAAAATTCTATCTTGATAGGACGAGACAATTCAGGAAGTCATCCCAACTCTTCGTCGCATTCAGCAGACCTAGGAAGGGCATGCCCCTATCAAAGCAAAGTATATCAAGATGGATCTCTTCAGCTATTACTCTCTGCCACGAAAAGGCAGGACGAACCCTGGACTCACGGGCCAAAGCCCACTCCACCAGGGCCATGTCCACGTCTGCGGCACTGTTTGCTGGAGTGCCACTCCTGGACATCTGTCGAGCGGTGACCTGGAAGTCCCCACATACCTTTACCAGGCACTACTGCTTGGATGCCGAGCTGACGAAGGACGCAGCAGTGGGCAGAGCAGTGCTTCGCCATCTATTCCAGTGAGGTGAGCCCTCCTACTTCCCACCGTCCTTGACTGGTATGCACATTTCTTTATTACTAGATTCTGCATGACATTGTATGCTGTTGCTTATACAGTCACAAATGTTCCTTATTTGCAGGTGTATACGTTCTGTATCAACACAGGATGTGCATATTGTATTGCTTGCTACTCTGATTCAGGCATGTGAATCTATGAAAGACACCCAAATACTGGATAAGAAATGCGTTACTTACCTGTAACTGCAGTTATCCAGTATTGGTGTCTTTCATAGATTCACATGCACCCTCCCGCCTCCCCTGGCAGGACTCACCTCTCTCTAACAGGTTTACACCTACCAACTTGGTGCGTACGAAAATCTGAGAGACTGAGGCTCCTCACAGGAAGGTTCTAGAGGGAGGTACTTGCTGATTGGTTGTTTCTTTTACTTTGGTCCTTTTTTACAAAACGACCCAGATAGGCTACCAAGGTGGGACCCTGGAGCCTACTCTATTTGGTCCTTCCTGCATAAGGACCTAGATAGGTTACTAAGGAGAGCCCCTTAGACCTAATCTCTTTATGTATGTCTTAGGACATTACTTTTCTATATACCGGAGGCTCCCGTCTCGACGACGGGGAATGATTCAGGCATGTGAATCTATGAAAGACACCAATACTGGATAACTGCAGTTACAGGTAAATAACGCATTTCTTTTAATGATTGTTTATTTGTTGTTTTACTACTTGTTTGGTTTTCAGTAGGAAAAATCCCTATGAAATATATACTGTATCAGCTTTGTGGGTTATTCAGCATCAATGGGACCACGCACCAACTTCACTGACAATATAACAGAATTAGTTGCACCACTCTCCTTCAGCACTAGCAATTACATTCTACTCCGAGACCTGAAATTCCACCTAGAAGACCACGTTGACCCAACCTCAAAAGCACTTCACGCTGACCCCACCTCAAAAGCACTCACTCAACACCTTTGAAGCCTGGGCCTCATGCACTGAGTAATAAAGGGGCCTACCCTGGTCGCCAGTCACCTCCTCAACCCTATTTTCACCACCTAGGACAACATCCTATTTGACAAACCCACACCAGTCTCCTGGACATACCACGCCCTTGTCAAGTTTAGCATCACCATTCCAGGCCAGCACACTTGGAACACCACTAGACCAGACCACTGTACCTGAAACTGAATCAATGACAAGGACTGGAACACTTCTCCCAACAACCTGAACATAACACCTGCCTCTCCAAATTCATCAAGAATTTTGACAAATGGATCACCTCCTGCACCAACTACTTTGCTAACCTCAAACACACCAAGAGAACCAAGATCTAGACCCCAGACCATCTGGTACACAGAGTAACTCAGAATGATGAAATGCCACTGAAAACATGGAGCGCAGATGGAGAATGAGCTAGGACAAAGCAGACAAAGCAGTCAGGAACCCTGAGACGCTTTCACCACATGATATGGACCAAAACACATGCTGCTCTAGCAGACCTTGTCAATGCTATCACCAACAGAAGAAAATAAATATTTGTGAAGAATTTCACCTCCTTCTCAATCAGCCCCTTGCATGAACTCTGCAACAATCTCTCTCAATTCTTCAGGAACAAAATCACTGCCATTTACAGCAACTGCAACTTCCAACCAGACCTGACAGACCACACCAAATGCCTCCTGATCTCATCCAGAGACCCGGTGCTAACCACATTGGCCCGTCATCACCCCAGAAGAAACCACTGTCACCATCAAGTCCATTTCCTCAGGAGGCCCCATCGGACCCCCTACCATGTTTACTCCAGAGGACTGCAACCCATCAGCGCATGTTCATACCCATCCTGAATGCCGCCACCTTTTCACTGACCTCAGATTCCTTGAAAACCACACCTGTCCTCCCATTCCTGAAGAAACCCTCCGCAGACCCTTCAGCACTTGCCAACTACAAACAACTCTCCATTCTACCGGCCCGGCCAAGGTTATAGAGAAAATCATCCATAAATCTCTCAATGAATGCTTCGACGACCCCTAACTCCTCGACACCATTCAGTCTGTTTTCAGACCCAACCACAACACAGAAACTGCCCTCATCGCCTCCACAGATGGCATCCACATGACTGAACGGTGGAGACACAGCACCTCTCTGCCTCTTGGGCCTCTCTGCAGCATTCAACAAAGTCTCCACCCCCTCTTCCAACCCCTACAGCACATCAGAATCCAAAGACACACACTTCTATAGATCTGCTCCTTCCTGACTGGAAACACCCAGTCAGCCTGGCACCATACACCTTGAACGCCCGCGACCTTGTTTGCAGAGGATTAAACCTTGTGCGTCGATGGGAGAGGTGAAGTGGACCTCCTGTAGAGTGTACTCCTAAATTATTCATATGTGCGTTGACGTCTTAGTAATATCAATTGGGAAAAACCCACCCCTGGCATGGAACTAGGTGATAGGTTTACTCCATAAAAGACAACAGTCCTTATAAGGCATTATGTCCATATAAGGCAGTCTGTCCATATTTGGAGTTATGTCCTCATAAGGCTCGTTCATATAAAATGATGGGGAGCGGATGTAGGGAAAGAGAACGATGTTCCCTAGACCTATATCAGGGTACCGATATAAAATATAACAGTGCAGCATGTTGCAAAGTTATGATAAAGTGTAATAAGCATTTTCGTTACCTTATATGGCCATCCTGTGAATGATGTCACAATAGGTCTCAGACCCATACCTGACACAATCAAACATTGTTGGCGATTCCTGGATATGCAGTGCCAGTACTTGGTAAAGAGAACTGGTTTTCCCTTCCCTGAATCCCACCTCTAGAACACACCCGTCTCATTAAGCCGCACAATATATTCTTTTTGAATATGTGCACTGAGCATGCAGTCTACAGCACATGTGCGTGAATGTGGTGCTTGCATGTGCTTGAGGTACTATGAGCACAATTAAAGCCAGTCGAGAACTTTAAAAAAAAACTTGTTTTGATCTGTTCGCACCTGATGAAAGGCAGATGGACAGCAGAGAGGGAAATAAACAGGTATAAGTGGGTGAGTGTTGCTCATAGCTTTCAAGTTATGTATTAACAGAAGCAACGAAGAGCGCTGTATTTATTTTGCTGAGGGGCTACCTGTTAAGTTGAGGTGAGCAGTTGGTAAGATGAAAGATGGTCTTCATCGGCTGTGCTTTTACATTTCCCTAAAAACTCCTTTTAAGCAGCAATCTCGTTTCCTCAAGCGTTTATTTGCCCTGCTGTGCATTGATTGAACTGTGTGTAGGAGAGTAGGGTCTGCAATCCTATGATCACCCCAGATTTTTGCTTTTTGCTTCACTGGTTTACGACTTTCCCTGGCTGTGGGCCTGCTAATCACACCCGCAGCCTAGCTGTTCTCTCTCTAAATTGACACGTGTACCTTAGGTGCATTTACCAATTGGTACTGGGCCACCTTATCAGTCCCTGTACCCAGGGCATAGGTGTACCCACGGCCTACCAGGGGCTGCAGCATGTATTATGCCACCCCTGGCTGGCCATCTAAATCTGACACAACTGGCTGCACGACAGCTGGGGCAAGGTGGTGTAATCACCCTTTGCTTTAGATATAGTATTCCTATATCTAACCCTAAAATGGACACATGTATTCCTATCAGTCACTCCTATGGCAGGCCTTAACAATCCTGAAGGCAGAGTGCTTGGAATTATGTGAGATGGTGCTCTGGCATGAGCTGAGCCCGTCTGCAGCTTGCGGAACCAAGTCCTAATAGCTGTTCTATGATAACGCGTACCATATACTCTTAAGTGCATTATAATCCTCGCGGTTATTTGCTATCTTTGGTATCGCTTTATCAAAACATGTCGAGTAAGGTGTCATACGAATTGGAATACTAACCCCTCGCCAATTCTGGCGACGGGGTTATCATTCCACCCTTCTAGAGGGACACGACATATATGTAACTGTGAACCCCGGTTAAAGTTAACTCGAGCCTCAGCATCACAAAATGGATGCTGCCACCACAGACACAAGTCTGACCTCCTGCTGCTGGGAGTCCTTCCAGCGAGGAGAGCTTGGACAAAGGGTTTCCTGTCAGGGGCAGTGCTAGCACCATCCCAGACAGGGTTTTGTGTATCTCAGGTAGGCAGGGCTGAGGAGGAAGGTGACTGCAAGTGGCACCCCGGTGCTCACTATGCATCTGCCGGTTTGAACCAGTTCCAGGGGCACACCAGCCCCTGAGCTGGGGAAAGTCCGGACAAGGGAGAGGGGTGTAACCACCCCCCTCCTGGTCCCACCCATGGGCAGGACCTAGTCGCTTGCCAGCCCCTTTCTTTAGTATAAAGGTAGGAGCGGGCCCCCTTCCCAAATTAGATAATTCTGAATCTTGATGACTTTCCACGAAAGAACTCTTGAACCTTTCTGAAGACTCTCCCTTGTGGCTAAGGAGTAGCCACCCTGCACCAGCGGACACCATCTAAGCGCATGCGGTTTGCTGTAAGTCCATCCTCCGGATCAAGACTGCCCAGCTCAGCGAGACCCGGATTCCCTGGCACCTCTGACCTCTACCTACATCATCAGCCCAGCTGAGATTCGTGGGTGTGACGAGACCTCGAGGGACCGGCCATCTTCAGAACTGCACGACGCTTATCCAGCACGACCGCCGAGGGATCCTCGAGTGAGTGCTTTGGGGTTTGAAAAGCCCTAACCCTGAGCAGCTTCAGCACCCAAGTCCAGCCCCCCAACATCCACGAGATCTGCGCGGGGCCCTTCTGCTTTTTGCTGCTCACCGCGTTGTCCGGCTACTTGCCTGCTGGCTTGTGGCCCTCTTGACGACGAACCACGACACTTCCATCTCTGGTCTGGTTGCTCCAGACTGGCCCTTGCTCCCCTCCAACAGAGGAGCACCCCGGACCCTCCTGGTCCACACTAGACGCCATCTTGAGTCCACCACGTGGGCTTGACTTTACCAAGGCTTGTTGCTCCAATCCTGGTTTCAGCAGCGCCGACAGCAGACACCTTCGTGGGACAGCTCGCACCTCCATCCTTGTCGCCAACAACGCCTCCTGGTCCGAGAGACTGCAGAGCCCAGCGTCGCCCACTCACCTGGTCGAGGTGACTTCATCCGGTGCCATCCTGGGGCCCACCTGATCACTGGCTAGTGATTAAGAACTGTGTCCCCTCTGCTTTCAGGTCGTCTCCATCTTCGATCCAGGCTTGGATCACTCCGGACATCATCACTGGTCGCCTGCCAGCAACATCTTCTTTCAGGCTCCATAGACTGTAACGAGGATTCCCGACGTCTTTTGAACCCTATGCAGCCGCAGCCCCTGGGTTAGGTAACTTGAGTATTTCGGTGCTCCAACATAGGTTAACTATCTAAGTGTCCAGATCCTTTTTCGTTTTCAGCCTATCTAGTCGGATTCGTCCGATAACACTAACTTTACGAAATCTAGCATCCATAGACTTTGTCCCGCATCCCGCGTGAGAGTGCACACTCAGCACCCGATCTCCCTAGGCCTCCTGCTCCTAACCTGAAGGTTCAGTAGTGTAGTCCTAGCGATCCTAAACCCTCTGGATCTTGTTACTTACCTGCTAGTATTTCGCATTCCACTTTTGTAGAATATGGTTTTTCGTGCCCCTCAGGGATTTGTGTAAATTGTGCAACTTGAAGTATTTTCATAAGAGTTTTGTTATGTGCTTAGCTCCCTGACTCATAAAGAGATCAGGGTAGACTTGTTATAAATAAATATCCTTTTATTTTCATAACAACTTGTGTGGTGTCCTTTCACTTGGTGTTCAAGGGGTATATGTGATGGTATAACAGCTGGCTTAACACGCCCTCTAGAGTTTAGCCTAAAGACTGCTCTTGTCCATGCTACTAGGATAGCTGGTCTATAAGGTTGACTTACAACCAATCATCAATAAGGGTTGTTTGGAATGATACACAGTGATCACTAGAATAGTGAGCACTACATATCAGGCCAACTTCTTACACTGTGAATGAAATTTCTTTATTTTTCCTGCATTCTGCCTGTGGCTGGAATATTCCTGCAACTTCCTTGTGGTGCTCCTTCTTCCGTGTGGCCCCTCCTGGAAGAACTTTCTTTGACTCTACACACAAAGAGATAATATCACTAAATGCCATATGCTTTGCTTGGCCAGTGGATGGACGGAAGTGAAAACAAACCAAATTAACCCGTTGGCCGCGGGGCTAATTCCTCAGCTGTGCTGGGCGGCGCGCACAGCGCCCAAGTGTAGGTGACAAGCTCAGCTCGTCATGAGCCACGGTGGCCATGTGCTCAAGACGAGCTGAGCTCATCACGGCCACACCCATTTTTCAGAACGTTCAGCACAGCGGGGGGATCAGCCCCGCGTGCGATCGTTCGGATCGTTATGACGGCCACCGTGGCTCAAGACGAGCTGAGCTCGTCATGTGCGTCCAACGAGTTTAAACAAGTGCAAACATAAGCTCACTGTATGGGCTGAAATTTAATGGGATGAGGAAGCTTAAGTAGTGTAGAAGGTTGAGCATTTGCCCTTGAATTCATGCAAACGTTTAGAAATGTAAGCATACAAAGTCAACTTTGCTCTGAACAGTCTTGGAAGCTAATGAAATTGATCCACGAGCACTGCAGCTGCCACCCTGCGTGCTGCTGCTTGCTCCTGCAGGCAAAATGCTGTGGGAGTGAACATTTAAAACAAGCGAAAGCACCGCGGGTTGTCGGAAATAGTAACCTGACACAGGAAGAATGAGGCTGCTGCACTGTGCGCCGCTGCTCGCTCCCGATAGCAAAACACTGTGGGAGTGAACATTAGAAAACAGGTGCGAAATGCACCCACCATTAGCCATTTGCGTGCTTTCATTTTTGAAAGACACACGCAAAAGCCAATACAATGTGTGCGAGGAGTCAGACCCACACAGATAAAGTCAGAGTAGCCACAAGAAGCCTTGCAGCGGAGCGCATGTGCGCTGGCTCAGGCTCGACCTAAAAAAACATTTCTGTTCATTAAATTTAATATGGACACATCTCACCCCAATAGGCATCTTGGCTCTGCCAACCGACACAAGCAGAAGCAATTTCAGTCAATATAAGCATGTTTTCAGCAATTTCCCAAATTTATAATAATCAGTACAAAACCACACATGAAGAGGTTAGTTGTTTCAATAAACCAGAGCCAAATAGGAAACGGCTCTGTTACCGTATGTAGTCAGACGAATATGGGGTACACTCAACAATGCTTTGTCTATAGACCTTAGATTTCTGGTAGGTATATAGTGTTTACGTTTCTGCCTAAGATATCTGAAGCCTTTACCCCTTACAGAGCAGTAGGTGATGCAACAGATTTAAAGTGCTTCTATATCGTGAACAAGGCTCAGCGGCTTCTGAGAGGTTTACTTCCTTTTTGAACATTTGCAGAAAGTAATAAAACTTCTAAGTGCAGATACTTCAGGGGAGGACTTAATTGCTAGTAAGGTAATTAGGCCATATCACTAACTTGCATGGAGTTGCAGAACAGATATGATCTGCCACTGTGTGCGTACAGCGCATATACTTGGTACCTCTATGAGTTAGTGCATGAGCTTCCGACAGCACAGATTGGAAACACGGCGTGGTGATTGCTGCTTCGTGATTTAGGTACTCCAGTATCTGGAGAGAATTCAATAAAAACGACTGTGTAATTCATGTGCCCCGAATGACGTATTTGCAAAGTGGATGTACTTGGTAACTCTACGAGTTAGTGCATAAGCTCCAAATAGCAGATTGGAAACACGGCGTGGTTATTGCTGCTCTGTGCTTTAAGTGCTGCAGTGTCTGGAAGTAATGCACATAGAAACAACTGTGTAATCCATGTACCTTCGATGACGTATTTGAACAGTGCATATACTGGGAAACTCTACGAGTTAGTGCATAAGCTCCAGATAGCACAGACTAGAAACATGGCGTGGTGGTTGGTGCTCTGTCCTTTGCGGACTGCAGTGTCTGTAGGTAATGCACTAGAAACGACTGTGTAATTAACGTGACCTCAATGAGGTATATGTACAGTGCATATACTTGGTAACTCTACGAGCTAGGCCATGAGCTGCAGACAGCACAGACGAGAAACATGACATGGTGGTTGCTGCTCTGTGCTTTAAGTGCTGCAGTGTCTGTAGGTAATGCACTAAAAACGATGTGTAATCCATGTGCCCTCAATGACTTATTTGCACAGTGCATATTCTGGGTAACTCTACGAGTTAGTGCATAAGCTCCAGATAGCACAGATTGGAAACACGGCATGTTGGTTGCTGCTCTGTGCTTTATGGACTGCCATGTCTGTAGGTAATGCACTAGAAACAACTGTGTAATTCACATGACCTCATTGAGGCACATGTACAGTGCATATATTTGGTAACTCTACATGTTATTGCATAAGCACCAGATAGCACCGATTGGAAACATGGCGTGGCGGTTGGTGATCTGTGCTTTATGGACTGCAGTGCCTGTAGGTAATGCACTAAAAACGACTGTATAATTCACGTGACCTCATTGAGGTATATGCACAGTGCAAATACTTGGTAACTTTACGAGTTAGTGCATAAGCTCCAGATAGCACAGATTGGAAACACGGTGTGGTGGTTGCTGCTATGTGCTTTAAGTGCTTCAGTGTCTGGAGGTAATGCACTAGAAACGACTGTGTAATTCACGTGACCTCATTGAGGTATATGCACAGTGCATATACTTTGTAACTTATGAGTTAGTGCATAAACTGAAGACAGCACAGACGAGAAACATGGCGCGGTGGTTGCTGCTCTGTGCTTTATGGACTGCAGTGTTTCTAGGTAATGCACTAAAACGACTGTGTAATTCCCTTGACATCAACGAAGCAGGCTTGCAGTTCTGATCTGCGTCAGTGCGCTGTTTTTATGGCAATGCCCATAAAAGGTGAAAATAAAGTTACACACAAATGAGTTGGCCTTCTTGGTGCTCCCAAGATGTGAGGGGCTTCCCTACCTGGGGCACTATCTGTTCAGCCCGCAAGCTCCTCTGGCACACAAGGGACATGATGGCTTTCAGAGAATTCATGGATTTGTGCGGCTAAACATCTCTTCTGGTTCGGCTTGTGCAAATAGAACTGGGATTAGAAGGCCACATGAGTATCATCCATTAATTATGGCCGGCAGGGCGCTCAGATACATCTATTTCAAGGTACAATGCATCGATCCACGCTACACGAAACCTACTCTCATCTTTCAGCGTCAAGCATCGGAACGCGCTGGCTCAAATGTATGTATTCCCTCGCGCTCGCTTGAAAAGTCCCGCAAGCACTATTAAAGAGCCTGCTCCAATCAGCAATGGCACATTCGCAAACACATCCACCTAGCTAGCAGATTTTAGCATAATACATATGTTCGTGGTTTCTTGGACCGAAAACGATGTATTCGAGTTTGCTGTTGTGACAGAAATAAAAAGAACCACTGAGAACTATCCTATCACTTCCCAAATTACGGCACTTTCGTCGGTATTGAGAGATTTTTACACAATGGCAAAAATGAGGGGACATAAGTATGTAATAAAACGGGGATTTTTCTGTTCAGCGTGACCAAGAAGTTATTTATTGTATGTAAGTTCTTATTTACAGCTAAAAGAAATTGTTTTTGTGGAGAACTTATTCACGGGTGATTGTTTTTCATCTTTGGAAAGCATTCGTGGTTTTACCATCTGCTTGTTAGAGGCTGGCTAGAAGCAGCCAAGTCTGGCTTAAAAAGTGCAGTAAATGCCTGGTTTGTCCAAGTAGACGGACACAAAGCTTCGAGTTAAGAGAGAGCAGGCGGGCATTGCAGAGCCCCTGCCTGCGCCCTTCATCAGAGGTCTGGGATAACAAGCAGCCACAAAAGTGAACGCAACCGCCATCTGTTTCCAATTAACGCTACAGCGAGACAGGCAAATGTAAACAAGAGTGTGCGCGATAATTGGAAACAGATGGCGCAGCAGCTCGCTCCCGCAAGGTGGATGCTGTACAAGCATGAGTACTCATTGGAAACATTGCAGTACATGCACGAGTTTTCCAAAAAAGTACAGACCAATTCCAAGAGGTTATCTCCTAAGCAGCGCTTGCGCGCTGCCTAGGATCAACCTAATATTATGAGAGGATGTCTTAAAGTACGCTTTATTCCACCTTCACATTCTCCTCAACTGAGGAGAAAGCATTCAACATTCCAGTCCTTTATGATGGAGTCTACCAACAAGGGAGAGGGGTACAAGAAATATACCAACAGTACAGTACAAGAAACATCATTAACTTAAAATGAACTTTCTTTAAGTATCTGGTGATCTGGATCGCCCTTCTCCCCGAGCTGGGCTGGTCCCTCAACGTGGCCCCCTTGGTTAAGAAGGCTAAGGAGGACCTCCTCAAATGGAAAGCGCTGCCTCTGAACCCCCTGGGATGGTGGCTCTGTTTAAAATGATGATCTTCCCTAGGTTCCTTTACGTCCTGCAGAACACCCCCTTCTGGTTTTCCAGGGTCTGGTTTAGGTAACTGGATAGTCTATTCACTAAGTTTCTATGGAGAGTAGGACAGGCCTGGGTGGCTCGGTCTGTTTGTCAGATTCCCTCATGATAGCGGCATGGGGATGACACACCTATATCTGTACTTTCTGGCGTACGCCTATTAGTGGTACATGATTGGTTTTGTGGGGGCTGGTCGGATCCAGCCTATAGGCTTGAATTGAGCGAACTGGGGATTACAGACGTCCAAGCCATGCTGTATTGGGACCCCACTACGAACCAACTACCTGAGGTGACGCGCTCCGTGTTGCTGGCATGGCGGCCCTCGCTCCGAAACAAGGGGTGGTTTGGGAAACTAACCCAGTGTACTCTCCTTTGGCAGGGGGTTTGGCTTTGGGAAGTCAGTGGGTTGTGGGATTTAAAACTTGGGATCTTATTGGTATCTCCCAATTAAAGGACGTGTGGGTGAGGGGACAGATATTGTCCTTCCAAGAACTCCAAATTCGTTACTCCCTACACTCCCCCCAGCTCTATAAATATCTGCAGTTGAGACATGCCCTCCTCAAGCACATCGCGGGCGACAAAAGGCTCCCCGAATACAGCCCTACCGAGGCTCAGCCGCTAATGGGCGACTTGGGCAAGGGGGGGGTCTCCCAAATTTACTGCACCATTGTTAACACTCCCACATCGCTAGACAAGTTACGGGACCAATGGGTGGCCCCCTTGATGATGTAGACTTCATGTGATGCCCTTATGGCCCCCAGAATAGTCACTGTCTCTGCCAAACTCAAGCTGATTCAATTATATTATTTACACGCTGCCCTCTGCGCCTGCAGCGAGCGGGTTTGCCCTCAGATGCGTTGTGTGCAAGATGTAGGCATATCCCGGGCGATTTCATCCATATGGTTTGGTCATGCCCCCACTTGGGGCAGTTCTGGTGACCCATTGAGGGTGAGTTAACGGAGGTATTGGGCTGGGAAGTACCTCACGACCCACGTCACTCCTTGCTGGGGATCACTGACGGAATGGATGGGTCCAGAAATGATAAGTTGTTCTATAACCCAGCTATGATGGTGGCCAAGCGGGACATTGCGACGGCCTGGATAAACCCTGATCCCCCTACCCTGGAGAAGTGGCGAAGAGGGGTGGACTGGTGTGCGACCCAAGAGAAAGCCTTGTATACAGCTAAGGGGCGTGCCAGGAAATATCGCAGAGTGTGGGGGAAATGGCTGGGGGCTGTGGAAGGTCCTGACTGACCAGACTCAAGCCTTCGCTAGGTATTTTTATGGGGCTCATGATTGGGGGATATAGTGATGATGTGAATGAACTTATATCTGTGATTTCCGTGCTTTAGCTGATTTGTTTCTATGTTTTTAAAATCAATCAAATTTGCTTATCAAAAAAAAATTAACTTTACATATTAACTATTATTCAAGATTATAGCACTAACCTTCTCTGGAAGCATGAGCAGTATAAATAACCAAAATTGTTTCTTAAATCACCATGTAAGTCCTGTAATAGACTATCCCCGAAGCTATGAAGCATAATCCGACTTAATTGTTATTTTATCATTGTAGATAACTCAAAAACATCCTCCAGATGTGCAGTGCTATCCTATGCAAAGTTTCAGGAAAGTCTATAAGCATAAAATGACTTGAGAGGCAGGGTGCATGCCACTGTTCTAGTATTGATAATGCTTTATTTTAGATTTTAAGCAATACTTTGTGGAGGTTCTACCGATGAGAAGCAGAAGTAATCGCCTCTGTTATCTCAGACTAATGAATTGCCCCTTTTCTTTTAGAATCCTTGGCATGTGGGGAAAGTGCCACTGCCATTATGGGTATCGACTTCTGCGACTCTACCCAGGCTGCTAACTTCCAGCTATGGTATGTTGTGATCTCTGCTTCTCAGTGACCTAAGAAACATTGTTTTATGTGTTGTAAATTGTCAACATCCAATGGTGGCAAAATCCTTGTAGTACACTTTTATAACAGAGGGAAATAGTTTAAGCAGAAGTGTATCAACGCTCATAATAGGACATACCATAGGTCCCTGAACTCTCGTTAGTGCAGTAGGTCAACACCTCTGCCAAATAGAGGTTTGCTAAGAAGTGGTCCAACACTGGATAAAACTGTGAGGAGCTGCAAGGCTCCTGGGAGCTGCCTCACAACTCATCGGACCACTAAATGCTGAGATCTACGGATGAGTAGGGAGGGTCGCAGCGTTTACCGTACCATCCTCAGAGAGTGTAGGGGTGGCTATCCAGCTCTGTACTTACAAGTAGCAAAGAGAGTGCGGCACAGATGTTAAGTCACCTGCTGCTCTGTGGTCCACTACATCTAGTGTTCCACAGGGGCGCACAGCACTGCCCCCTTTTGTTTTTTATTTGATAAAACTTCTTCACCCTTGGGCCTTGTGAGCTGAGGGCACACACTAAGCCATTCTCTTGTACACCAGAAGAGGGTAGTGGCATTTACTTCCCCGCCTGTGGGCAAGGTGGAGGTGATAAATATAGCATGCAGTTAGAAATCCGCCCAGCACTTGGGCAATGTAAGGGGCATAAATGTAGCCTGTACACTTGTGCAAAGCGGGTAGTAAGGTCTGCTTTTTTTCCCGGGGGAGGAGTTGATCTATCACCCTACCTCTCCTTTGCCCTGCAAAGTTGGAGGAGGTTGTATTTTTCTTCTAATCACTTGTGATGTTGGTACATATCGGGAGTGTTTAAAAATAACCTCACCTATCGTTGTTATTGCCCCGGGTTGCTGGAGGGGGAAGTTAGGAGCCCTAGCTCCCTGCCTTGCCTCAGGGATGGACATGTCCTCCTATCCCCCTCGCCTGCCCGGTGGCGGTGGGACAGAACAGAGGTGCTTCTTTCCGTCACCCGCAGTATGCCAAGTGCTCGGTAGGAGTGCGCCCTGTCATCCTCTCAATCGCCCCCCCCCCCCACCCCTATGAAAGCTTCCAGTAGTGGATTCATTGTAATAATGGCAAACATTCAAAATATCCAACTCTGCCAAAGTGCATTCCACCTTTTTAATCTTTTGAGGCTGATCAAAGAAATGCCATAAAATAATAATATTACGGTGCTCTAGAATGGAAACGTATGGGTCATTAGGTAATACATTAAAACGTGTTTCACTTATCATTATTATTATTATTGTTACTCCATCTGTCCTATTTTCGTAGTTTAATTTTGTACCGTGAAGTCATTTTTGTCAGGGGTTGACCATGTGCCTATTTTTTTTCCTTTCTAGCACTCTCACCCGGCAGTTCTATGTATCCATCCAGCCACCTGTTGGAGAGCTTATGGCACCGGTATTCATGAGTGAAAATGAGTTTAAAAAGGAACAAGGTAATTTTCAGGACACAAAATATCCACGTTTCCTTTCAGTCTGACAGGCTGGTGGGATGAGTGATTTCGAGCAGAGAATGGGCTATTACTCCCCAGCACATTTTGGACTGTGGAAGTCCTTAGACCAAGGAGCCAGTGTGAAAAAAGTCCTTTCCCTGCAGAGAGTATTCTATGGAGTCCCAAGGTTTAGATATGAGCTAGCAGCATGTGGATCAATCTGGAAAGATGCTTCTAAAGCATTTTTTGACAACTGTCTCTATCATAAAGACTAGCAATTTTATTTGAGCTGAATTACCGCACCTGCAACCCCCATCAATGGCCCATTTTGGTGTCCTGTTTTACCACTGGAGGATAACTAGACTCTGCTAATATTCAAGCCAACATCGTGTTTTATTAGTTATATTTCATTTCAGATTTCTCTGATCTAATAGGCATACTTCCTTTCAGATTTCACTAATCATTGACATTATACACTATTTATAAATGTTTCCCGCTTTTGCGTGAGGTGTTGCATTTAACACCTTTTAAATTCTACACTGGATGCTTCAGAGAAATATTTATTACATGATGCTTCTGTAGCTGAATAGTTTAGCTGCCATCTGGCCAAGCCATCCAAAAGTGAGCAAAATTATGTATTGAAACATGAAAGGGAAAACATCTGCTAATGATATCAATAATGGAGGAGTGAGGCACTTATTCATAGAACCTAGAAATCACTGCCAATGGCACTGAAGTCTTTTTCTACTCATACATTTTGAATAAGTAATTCAGAAATAGGGAGTCTGGTACCCAAGCGGTTTTAGAATTCAACCAGAGAATTATTTGACTATTTTTGGCATAAGTAGAACATATAAAGTCAGATGAGCAGGTTGATATTAAACAGTATTAGTTATAGTGAGAGACACTTTGAGCCCCACGGATAATTGAGTGGCTCCTGGAGGTAAAGTGGTAAGTGGACTGTGGCAGCGTCCCTACCGCTTTTTAAACTTAAGCGCTTCTGCTCGCTTGCTTAGCGGCGCGTGAGCATTTTACTGTATGCTAACATTTTAAATTGTCACTTTTTTCCCCTCACCTGGCTGGGAAGCACAGCGCGTTGGCAGCGTGTTGTGTGTGCCTTTAGATTTTAGCTCGGCTGAGCTTGCTTGACTGCTCACGGAGGACTGGACTCGCCCCTCCCTCCCGCCTCGGTCTGACGCCGGTGATTAGCGCCGTTTGTGCAGAGGGCGTGGAGGGTCCGAGCCAGGCACTTCCGGTTAGTGAACTGCAGCGCTCTAGTGGCTGGAACGCTGGGGGGGATATAAGGCACCGGATTCAGGAGCCTTGCGTGGTAAGTGGACTGTGGCAGCGTCCCTACCGCTTTTTAAACTTAAGCGCTTCTGCTCGCTTGCTTAGCGGCGCGTGAGCATTTTACTGTATGCTAACATTTTAAATTGTCACTTTTTTCCCCTCACCTGGCTGGGAAGCACAGCGCGTTGGCAGCGTGTTGTGTGTGCCTTTAGATTTTAGCTCGGCTGAGCTTGCTTGACTGCTCACGGAGGACTGGACTCGCCCCTCCCTCCCGCCTCGGTCTGACGCCGGTGATTAGCGCCGTTTGTGCAGAGGGCGTGGAGGGTCCGAGCCAGGCACTTCCGGTTAGTGAACTGCAGCGCTCTAGTGGCTGGAACGCTGGGGGGGATATAAGGCACCGGATTCAGGAGCCTTGCGTGGTAAGTGGACTGTGGCAGCGTCCCTACCGCTTTTTAAACTTAAGCGCTTCTGCTCGCTTGCTTAGCGGCGCGTGAGCATTTTACTGTATGCTAACATTTTAAATTGTCACTTTTTTCCCCTCACCTGGCTGGGAAGCACAGCGCGTTGGCAGCGTGTTGTGTGTGCCTTTAGATTTTAGCTCGGCTGAGCTTGCTTGACTGCTCACGGAGGACTGGACTCGCCCCTCCCTCCCGCCTCGGTCTGACGCCGGTGATTAGCGCCGTTTGTGCAGAGGGCGTGGAGGGTCCGAGCCAGGCACTTCCGGTTAGTGAACTGCAGCGCTCTAGTGGCTGGAACGCTGGGGGGGATATAAGACGGATGTGTTGTCGACAGCGCAGCGGGCGAGCGCAGCGGGCGCGACGAAGGCGCGCCGGAGTTGCGCCAGAGTTAAGCCCGTCTGCGCCCGTCCGCGGCCGACTGCGGCCCAGGGCCACTACCTCTGCCTCTCCCTCCTGTCAAGTCTCCTGGAGTCGAGATGAGTTACTTCTCCTCCGAGGGGAGCTATGTGGGCTTTGCCCCCATAGCATTGACGCAGGGACAAATGTGGGCTGCAGCCACTGCGAGTACACCTTTAACACCGGTAAGGCGCTAACCGCTGGCCAACATACTTTGATATGTGGCCTATTAAATGTTCGTTCCTTACGGAAACACTCCCTTGATATCCGTGACCTCCTTACGGGGAAACCATGGGATCTTTTATTCCTTACGGAAACGTGGCTGGATCAGGACTCCATGCCGGAGATTATTGAGGCCATACCTGAAGGTTACTGCCTTCACAGGCTAGACAGGCCACGTGGGAGAGGGGGCGGTATAGCCATTGTTGTGCGGCAAGACTATCAATGTCAGCTCGATCGCACTGCGATCGATGATAGTGAAGCTGGCGTCTTTTCCATTTCCATTAATGGCCGCTTCACCCTGAAAGGCTTGTTAATCTACCGTCCACCAGGCTCTTCCACAGCCTTTGTTGGAAAGCTAGTGGAAGGTGTTACTGAGGCCGCCCTACGCTCGGATAAATATCTGGTCCTAGGAGATCTTAACTTACACCTAGATACTCCCTCGGACAGAGTGGCTAGCGAGTTATGCCACACGATGGCTAGCCTACAATTCGAGCAGAAGGTATTATCATCTACCCACAAGCTGGGTCACCTTCTGGACCCAGTTTTTGCTAACTGGAGCCAAGTGAATGCCCAAGCACCGATTCCCATTGCTTGGTCCGATCATTTCCTCGTCCCTTTTACCATCGGAATACAGGGACCCCGCCCCGATGACCCTCCCGCTGATAAACATCCTAGGCGCAGATGGGCAGCATTCTCCCTGGCCAAATTCAATCGGGCACTTACCGAGAATGGTCATCCTGGGGGTGACGGGGTTGATGAAGTGAATTTCAACCTGGACCAACGCATTTTGGAAGCCTTGAATCAGATGGCACCTCTGGGTATGTCGAAACCAGGCGGCCGAATACAACGGTCGGCGCCCTGGTTCAATGAGGACCTGCGTACGGCCAAGGCGGCATGTAAACGCGCCGAAAGGAAATGGAGGATCGCATACTCCATGCAGGCCAAAAACGGTTACACTGACTGTAGACGTGCCTATCACATGTTGATTAGGAAAGCTAAATCATCATATTATTGCAATAAAATCGAGGAAGCTAAGCAGTCCACCAAGGAGCTTTTCTCTATTTACAAAACTATTGCAATAGGAAAATCCGTCTCAGCACCAGAAAAACTTTGCACTACGGAGGGCTGTAATCGTATTGCGGAGTACTTTGCAACCAAGGTCTCCAATATATATAATTCCTTCCCCCAGAGGACAGATAGTGGCATTGCCCTCTTGGAATTTCCAAGAAGGGAAGGGGAACATCGGCTTACCGGGTTTGTTACCCCCTCCACTACGGAGCTTCTTCGTATTTGTGGATCTATTAAATCCGGTTCCCCCAGAGACCCGACCACTCCCAATCGGCTCAAGGACAGCCTGCCAGTGCTAGAGCCTTATGTGCGTCAGCTCTTGGACACTTCCTTTGAGTCGCAAGTGGTCCCGAAGGCCTGGAAACAGGCAGTGGTACTCCCCCTGCAAAAAAAGGCAAATGTTAGCTTTGAAAAATTGGAGAATCTCCGTCCCATTTCCCTTCTCCCCTACATGGCGAAGGTGGCGGAAAAAATAGCCAATATACAACTTATGCAGTTCGTGGAGAGGGCTTCGCTACTCCACGACTCGCAATTTGGCTTCCGTCCCCGTCACTCGACGGAGTCTGCTCTCCTCGTGGCGGTGGAGGCACTCAGACAGGGAGTTGACGAGGGCCAGACGATGGCACTGATCCTCTTAGACTTAAGCGCAGCATTCGACACTGTAGCACATTCCATCTTGCTACAGTGTCTGAATGGAGGTGGGGTGACAGGAGCTGCGCTTGGGTGGATTAAGTCCTTCCTCTCTGAGAGGTGCTTCCAGGTCAGACTAGGTGAGTGTTACTCTAGGGAGATTGAGCTGGGCCAGGGCGTCCCACAGGGTTCGTCCCTGAGCCCAACCCTATTCAACATTTATGTCTCCCCCCTAGCGGCCATTGTGGAGGGCTATGGCCTCCGCCTGGTGTCCTACGCCGATGACACGCAATTGGTCATCTCCCTTTCGCGCGCGCCCGGTCTTGCGGCAGACATTTTCAGGAACTGCATGAATGATCTCGCTGCCTGGATGTCTGCCAACTGTTTAAAGCTGAACGGGAGCAAGACCGAGGTGCTCGTGGTGGGGGGTGTACCGTCGGCGTGGTCGTCGGCGTGGTGGCCACCGTGTTTGGGGGAAGCTCCCGCACCCTGCCGTGAGGCTAGGAACTTGGGCGTGTGGCTCGATAGGGACCTCACCTTTGGCCCACATGTCGGTCGGGTGGTGGGGGTATGTTTCAGTGTTCTGAGAACCCTTAGGAAAGTTTTAGATCTGCTTCCTATTTCAGCGCGTCAGACGCTGGTGCATGCCCTGGTCACCTCCCGACTTGATTACGGGAATCTACTTTATCTGGGGGCCATCGGCAGGGTCATTGGTCGTCTGCAGGTTCTCCAAAACGCGGCAGCACGGCTGGTCCTCAGACTCCCTAGGAGGGCATCTGCCAAGCCAGCCCTGCGAGCGCTCCATTGGCTCCCTATTGAGAGGAGAGTGCAGTTTAAGGCCCTTGCCACCTGCCACCGTATTCTGAATGGCAAGGCACCTCTCCCGCTTCAAAGCCTTATAGCTTACTATGAGCCTACACGCAGCCTTCGGTCCTCACAGACCGGGCTGCTAAAAGTACCTAGAATTTCTAAAGCTCGCATGGGAGGCAGATCCTTCAGATACCTTGCCCCCAAATGTTGGAATAATCTGCCGCTGGAACTTCGGCTTGAATCTTCCGAAACCCAGTTTAGGAAAAAACTTAAAACTTATCTGTTTCAGTAGGTAGCTTGGTTGGGAGGAGGGGGGACAGTTACTCCACTTGCCATAGCGCGGGGACACGCCAGTGGCGTAACCAGGCGCTTAATAAATCTCCAATAATAATAATAATAATAAAAGGAGGACATTGCCTGATGACTTTGTACGTGTACCCAATATACAGTGATGCACAGAATCCAGGTCAGAGAAAGGTCCAGCAGCTGCCCTAAAGAAAGGTTATCCAGGTTAGTTCTAAGAGTTGATTTAGTACCTCCAGACCTAAATCAAACCAGTCAGTTAGGAAATTCCAAAGATTGTCAATTACCCATCCTCTCCTCTGACTTTTTGCTCTGAAGCTAGTTTGTCTTCATCAAGGAGACGTGAAATAGGCTGCATGTTGCTAGATCAGTGCTATACAGAGATTTAGGGAGTGGTAATCACAAAATTATCTCTGGATAAGAACAGTATGGCGAAATTGATTGTGACAGCTATCTGAGGGTTAGACCGGTTATTGAGTTAAGGTTGCTCTAATTGATTATTGTTCTCAGTTAAGCAAATAAACATTGTATTGTTAAACATTGAGGTTATTTAATTGCTTAATTATCATTAAGTCAGATATATGGTCAGACAACATATGTGTGGATTCCATGGTTGAAGAAGGATATCTGGCTTTGCTAGCTCTTTATTAAAAGGAATAAGGCTGGGCAACGCCAGTATGTTTCGTTTTGTTGACCTATTGGCTTTGTCAATACATTTTTGCCAGTGTTGCAGCATTGGGGAGCGAGGATGGGCGCGATACATCACCACGCATGAGGGCGCCCATAGAAGGAAACAGGTCCATATATATTTTTTACTGCTCCAAGATGGTGGGCACTACTTGAAACGGTACATTTTAGAAAATGTACTTCTATTTGTGAATGCAGAAGAGGCCTGGCAGCAAATGGCAGCCGCCGGGCCCTCTTAAAAAAAGTAAAATGAAAACAATTTGTAAAGGAGTATGGGGGTTGGTGGATGAAAGCAATGGTGAGTGAGTGGAGAGCGAGAGAGCCCCGGGGGCGTGCACAAAAGTGCTTTCTGGAGTGCAGAATACACCAGTAGCAATGGGAGATGCAAGACCCTGCAAATAATTTTAATTAAAGCATTTTTAGGTCGAAGCCTAACAGACTGTATAGCTGTCTAATTTGCTTTACGACTACTTCTAGGCATTCTGAAACCTTCCATGGGAATGCATTCCGCCGATTCCTTGCTATTGGCTGTGTGCTTGCTTTCTGTTTGCTGGCTTTATTTAAATGACAATTCTGCAGAGCAGCCATGTGAGAGAAGAGGGTTTAGAATGTTATTTTTATTGCACACAGTAAAAAGGAACTGTGCTGATATTTCAGAATATATCAGAATTACAAGTACAAATGAAGCACATTTTTTTGTAATTCTGAAGTGTGGTGGAAACAAATATTTGAATATCATCAAAACACATCAATACATTCAGTGATTACATTATCTCACATTATCGTCTCTGTGCAGTAAAACTGTATGTCTTTGCAAATGTAATGGTCATTTCAATTGAAAATGTTTTATCTGTAATGGCAGTGCACTACTACACTATGCATAGCACTCACTACCCACTCCACTATATAGCACTCCACTGTACAACACAGCACTCTACTACGTCGCTCCACTCTACTCCCCTCCCCTCTAAGACACTCTACGACACGCCACTCCACAACACGCCACTCTACTCATCCACTCTCTGCCCCTCCACTCTACATCCCTCCACTCTACACCTTTCAATCCACAGCACTTGGCCCACTCCACTCTACCCCAATCCATCCTACTCTACTCCAGTCTACCCCAATCCACTCCAGTCAACCCCAATCTACCTCACTCTGCTTCACTGCAATCTATCTCAATCTACTCCACTCCAAACTACCCCAATCCACTCCATCTAATCTACCCCACTCAGTCTACCCCACTCTGCTTCATTCTACCCCACTCCAATTTAAACCAATTTACCCCAATCTACTCAATTCCCCACTCCAATCTACCCCACCCAGATCCAATATATCCCATTCCACTCCATTTCAATCTACTCCACTCCACTCTAACTCCAATCTAGTCCACTCTAAACGACTCCACTATGATCCAGTCTACCCTAATCTACCCCACTCCACTCTAATCTTCTTCAGTCTATCCCACTCAAGTCTACCCCATTCCACCCTAATTTTCTCGCCTTAATTTGTCTATCCTACTCCAATCCACCCCATCTACCCACCTCCATTCCACCCCAATCTACCATACTCTACACCACTCTAATCTACCTCACTCCTTTACAATCTACCCCACTCCTTTACAATCTACCCCACTCCATTCTTTTCCACTCCAGTCGACCACACTCCACTCCAGTCTACCCCAATCCTCCCCACTCCTCTCTTCCCCAGTCTGACCCACTCCACTCCAATCCACCCAACTACACCCCACCCCAATCTACACCGCTGCTCTCTACCCCACTCGACTCTACCACAATCACCCCCACTGTTATCTACCCCACTCCACTCAAGGCTACCCCAATCCATTGCAATCTACCCAACTCTAATCACCCGATCTACCCCTCACCAATTACTCCACTCATGTGTACCCCACTCTACCCTAATCTACCTCACTCCACTCCAATCTACACTATTCACCTCCAGTCTACCCCACCCCACTCCAATCTGCCCTATTCCACTCTTCCCCAATCGACTGACTCCACTCCAATCTTCCACAGTCTATCCCACCCTAATCTACCCCACTCTAATCTATCCTACTTCTATCTACCCCACTCCAGTCCAATCTACCCAACCCCAATATACTGTATTCCAATCCAACCAATCTACCCCACTCCACTCCAATCTACCCTGCTCCACTCCACCCTAATCTACCCCACTAAACTCCAACTACCCCACTCTATTCCTACAATGTACCCCACTACAGTCTACCTCACTCTACGCCAATATACCCCACTAAATCTACCACACTCTACCCCACTCCACTATACTCCCATGTACCCCTTTCAACTATACTCCAATCTAACTCATTACAATCTACCCTGGTCTACCACACGCTACGCCACTCCACGCCACTAACAGCAGCCACACTGCTGTACAACATGGCCAACACACTTTGTCAAAGTCAAGAAACCCTCTGCAGACCCTTCAGCACTCGCCAACTATAAACCACTCTCTATTATACCATTCACGGCCAAGGTCGCAGAGAAAATCTTTCATAAATGTCTTAACAAATGATTCGACGACCACCAACTCTTCAACACTATTCAGTCTGTTTTCAGGCCCATCCACAACACGGAAACTGCCCTCATTGCTGGCAAAGATGGCATCCACATGACTCGGAACAGAGGAGACGCAGCACGTCTCCGCCTCTTGGACCTCTCTGCAGCGTTCGACAAAGTCTCCCTTAGTGTTCATAACACCTTGTGATCAAGTATCTTCTCCCAATTCTTATCACATATTTCTCGACCAATGCCCTCTGCCCACCTACGTCTATAATGTGTGTGACGTCTATCTTGGTCATGTGGAGTGCTGATTTGTTAAACCAGGAGACCTGTTTACGGCCATGCCCAAAGGTGAAAAGGATATGTGACACCGCAAGCATTCGCGGTTCCCTATTTCCTGTGTTCCAAAGTGCCTATAGTGTATGCACCACTCCTGTATTTACCAGCAACTGCGATTTGGGTTAACTTCCTTCTGCGATGAGTGTTTCAAGAGTTTTCAGCTTCCCTTCCTCTTAGCAGTCTCCTACCGTGAGCAGATCCGCCTGCATCCATGCCGAAAACGTATGCACTGTGAAGTAACCACCTCTACCAGAAGGGAGGCTGATCAGAGGGATTGCCTGAGCATGGAGGGAACTGCTGGGCTCATTTGGGTAATTTCCGCCTTGAGTCTAACGCTATGTTGAGCATCTTAGGAGGACGATCCAGGTAGGGTAGAAGCTGTAATGAGAGAGCCACTTGGGCACCCTCAAATCTCTGGAGTGCATAGCCCCCAGCTCCTCCATCTGGCGTCTCACCAGCCAGTGGGTTAGCCACTGGAATTGGGACGTCATTCGGTACAGGTACTCCAAGACAACCCTTTCTAAATGTGTGCTGCATGATCTGCATGAGACCCGACGTCTACTCCCGTCCGAGATTAAGTTCCTCACTGGCGTGTCTAGTGACTGAAACCAGGGCCTGGGTAACCAGATGAGAAAGACGGGCAAACAAGTAGAGCACCCACAGCAAAACTATCATTATCATTGAGGAGATCCCTCTCCCCGACCCTCCTGATGAATAATCTCCACAAACTGCCCATTGGTCAGAGCGAACAGCAGTGGCGACAGAGGACAACCCTGTCGGAGACCGGTTCCTACCTCGAAGGCCTCCAATATGTTCTGCGCTAGTTTAACCCTGGCCCATGCCCAAGCATATAGATGTCTTTTTCACTAGTCCCACTTCGGTCGCAAGTTCATGCAGGGCATCATTGCATGCATATATCGCCACTGGAAGGTTTCAAAGGCTTTTTGGAGATCGACAGAGAGCGAGATCAACCACCGCCATCTCAAAGCCTGTTCGTGGGGTCTTGGTTAAGATGTTATGTGACAAATATTTACAAAAGTCATTTAGCAGTGTATGTAATAAAAATCCAATATATCTTGATTTGTTTTATACTTATTTATCCATATGATGAGAAAATGTACTTTGTATCCATTTCATAACAAACGTTAGTGAAAAGTAGTATTTAGCTAAAATGGGTACCTTTACACTGCAGAATGCACAAAGCATGGCTTCTGAGCTCATGTTTCCAGTTTGAGATACAACCTCTTCTGTCCAGATCCACACTCTATGGAACTCGAAAAATCGGATATTGATCAGAAATTGAGCTGCCTTTCTACCACAAAAAGGGCACATAGTAAATACTGATTAGGGATTCTGTAACTGCTCCCAAATCTCTCTGGCACGTCAGAAATGGGATTGACCTGCACCTAGAGCTTGGTTAGTTATCATTAGAAGGTGCAGCAGGTTTGTCTATTTGAAATTCATCAGATAAAAACTCCAGGTGTATGCAATTTACACCCAGGTTGTAACCCTATGCAAGGTGCAAATAGAAATTTGTGCTCAGCACGGAATAATCTCAGCGTGAACTGGGGTTCAATCAGCTCTGCATACATTTTAAATCAGCATTTGTAGCTGATGTTCCAGAATGGTTAAGTCTTGCATTATTATTGCAAAATGCTTTGCTTTTTCTTCTTAAACACAGACTTGACCTGTCCTGTCATATGGCTGGTTGCAGTTTTGTACCAGATATAAGTGGCAAGAACTTCTCTCGCAAATTTTCACCTGGAATGTAAACTTTGTGCTGCCTTTGCTACGTGTGTGAACATTATAACTGAGTCAGCAAAAGGTCATATTTTGTAAACGTTTTAGGAAAGCGCAGGCCCATGCAATTTAGAGATGCTTAGCAGGCGCTACTTAGTGTTAAAATATTAGTTGTTCAAAATACTAAGATCAAATTCAGTGATATAAGCAAAAAGATGGCTTTCCTACAGTTAACCTGAACAAAGTCTTGACTGCCTTGTGTCAAAATCTCTGAGCGGGCGCCCTACGTCAGTGTGGTTGGACCTGGAAGAAAAGGATGTATATACAGGATAACTAAGTTAAGGACTCCTCCATTATCCTGATTATGGAAGGGTGCTTCAGGAACCTGCATTTCTTTGACTACCAACCTCTGAAAATACCAACACGAAAGTGATTTTCAACATATTCACTTCTGTATATTCTGATTAAAAAATCCAATGCACACATTGTGCTGGCGAGTTTGCTGGCTTTTCACCATCTAGCGGCTCCACATTCTCCAGAATAATATAAAGGGTTATAATTAGTACATATGAACAGTTATTTATGTAAAAAATAATTCTGATTTATTTCTGCCTACAACAGGGAAACTAACTGGAATGAATGAGATCACAGAGAAGGTGACGCTGCCAGCCAAGTGTCAGAGTGACCACGCCATTGTTCAGCGGGTGACATCTGCTGCGAACCTCAGCCGTGTCCCCTGTGGGGCAGATAACGAGTGCAGGTAATAAGCAACGGGCTTCTTTGCAGTTTCAGCCTTCTGCTGTAGTACACCAGAGTGTATTTGACCAGCGGTTCATCTATATGTCAGAGGTCTGCATTGTAAAACTAGGGTTTCATAGTTCAGTAGTGCTCATATTGCAGTACTCAGATCTATGTACACCCTAAAAATTTTAATGTAGACAAAGGTCTTGCATGGTAACACAAAGTGCATTGGAATGTAGAGAGCTGAGCAGAAGACAATGGAGTGACTCAGGGCCAATAATGGCTGGTATAGACTTGAAACTAACATTACTACATTTATCTTTGTGTTTCTCTCTGTTTCGTTTAGAACATTCTACCCTCAGTGAGTGGAATGTTCTAGCAGTCTTATAGCCCTTCTACATGGGGCTATGCCGGATGATAAAGGCCATCACCCTCATTATAGGTCCTCGCTGGACTCGGATTCAGGGCTTTTATCAAATGGTATATTCCCTGGCAGTAGGCTGTATTTTGTACTTACGTGATGTGTGAGGGGCATACAAATCCCCAGGCCCCCCAGAGGGACTTGGGAATTATAAAGCGCTCCGAGGTACTAGTCTGGAGGGTTTCAGGATGGAAGTTCAGATGAGATTTCTGACCTGAGAATTGGACCCAGACCGTTGTTTTATTTAGTATATCATTTGTATCAACAGCCAGATTACAAACTAATTCGAATTTTGCTCAGTTGGGACTGATCTGATTATTTTTAGGGGGAAACGGCACAATCAGATAATGTTGATTTCTACTATGTCCAGTACTCTTTTACTCTCTTAAGTAGCTCAGCTCTTAAGAATTAACCTCTTTTAAGAAGCAACAAAAACGTATTGTGAGCAATTCACCAAATGTAGAGTTTATGCAGGGCTCACTTTGAGTGTAAGAAACTTAGGCCCTGATATACATAAAGGTGGGCGGCCTGCCATTCGGACATGGGGACGGAGTAAATAACTTCGTCCTCGTGATAGAGAGACCGTCTGCATACTTTATAAATGACTGCCAAGCAGGCGTCATCTATAAAAGCAATGGCAGGAACCACTTGTCAATGCATTTAACTCTGCTATGGGGCTACAACAGGATTTTCTTTTTGTAAAGAAAAAATATAAGCTCCCCTCACCGGGGACTCTTTCCCTATGGCGGAGAGAGCGTTATAATGATTTTACTGTTCCTTACAGCAAGGTTTTACCTGGCAGGGAAAAACAGTAAAAAAAAAAATTGGGATGGGCAGACGTAACCATTTCTCTTACTGTCCTTACTCCCCAGGGCCATCAGAGATGTTTTACCATGGCAGAGACTAGTCTCTGCGTGACGAAACTCAAGGTCAGCCCGCATTTAAATCGGGCGTGCGGACCTTCATGTTGGTGGTATGTATATTTCATCACTGTTGCAACGGAGTATACATACTGCCAACATATAAATCACCCCCTTAGTACGCTACACCTCACAGAGAGAAAGGAACCAGAGAGAAGAGAGACTAAGAGAAACATGCGTGCAAATCATGACGGGGTGGTATTAAGAATGCAGTAACTTGGAAGTAAGTGAGTTTGTTAGTTTCACACACAACTATCTTATCCTTTTTGGCCCAGGGAACAGCCTGTTGTGGTCACAGGTCCATCATGTCGGAGGTAATGTTTTGGTGCATGGGAGTTGTTTGGTGTGGCAAATACATCAATTGATTTTGAATTGACAGTATAATTTTTGCTTTTAGTGTGTGCATTTGTTTTTTTAATTTGAAGCGATTGTCATTGCAGAGTTCATAGATGGATTACTCAATTTTAACTTGTGTGTTAAAAAGAGTGAAAAACTATACACCATCAGCTATGGGTAAACCCGGGAAACAAAATGATAAGCCTTATAAAGGCATCAGGCATCCTTGCAGGATAGAGGGGTCGCTGCTTCTTGTAAAACCACTCAGTCAGTATATTGTAATCCACTCACAATTCTAATGATAGGGCTAACATCGGAGTGGATTAATACAAGCATTTCCTGAAGCTGTTCTGATGTAGTGCACTTTTTCAAGATGGGCTGTGTCTAAGGCACCTTCTTCACCAGGACAAAGAAGCTCTTAGGGGTGGATTACTAATTTTGTTTTATACGGGCATTTGTATAGCCCTAATTACACATTACTGCCATTTAAAGCACTAAAATAACAAGCATTGGAAATGCAATAGGTCTCGCAGCATTAGAGTTAGTGCATTTAGAATTGTTTATGGGTTTTTTTTGTAAATCTTTAGCATTTTTATTCCCTGTAGCCAATGCTAAAGAAAAAAGCCATAAACAATTCTAAAAGCTCTAACTCAAATGCTCTGAGACCTATTGCACTGTGTGAGGGTGAGGAGTTGAGGGTGAGTGAGGGTGAGGGTGTGTGAGGGTGAATGAGGGTGAGTGAGGGTGAGTGAGGGGTTGAGGGTGAGTGAGGGGTTGAGGGTGAGTGAGAGTGAGGGTGAGTGAGTGTGAGTGAAGGTGAGTGAGGCTGAGTGAGGCTGAGTGTGAGTTAGGGTGAGGGTTTGCGGGTGGGTGAGGGTGAGGCTTTGAGGGTGAGTGAGGATGAGTGAGGGTGAGTGAGGTGTTGAGGGTGAGTGAGGGTGAGTGAGGGTGAGTGAGGGTGAGTGAGGGTGAGTGAGGGTGAGTAAGAGTGACGGTGAGTGAGGGGTTGAGGGTGAGGGGTTGAGGGTGAGTGAGTGAGGGTGAGGGGTTGAGGGTGACGGATTGCGGGTGAGGGGTTGAGGGTGAGGTGTTGAGGGTGAGGGGTTGAGGATGAGGTGTTGAGGGTGAGTGAGGTTGAGGGTGGTTGAGTGAGGATGAGTGAGAGTGAGGGTGAGTGAGGTGTTGAGGGTGAGGTGTTGAGGGTGAGTGAGTGAGGGTGAGGTGTTGAGGTTGAGTGAGGGTGAGTGAGTGTGACGTGTTGAGGGTGAGTGAGGATGAGTGAGAGTGAGGGTGAGTGAGGTGTTGAGGGTGAGGCGTTGAGGGTGATTGAGGGTGAGGGTGAGTGAGGGTGAGTGAGGGTGAGTGAGAGTGAGGGTGAGTGAGGGTGAGTGAGGGGTTGAGGGTGAGTGAGGGTGAGTGAGGGTGAGTGAGGGTGAGTGAGGGTGAGTGAAGGGTTGAGTGAGTGAGAATGAGGTGTTGAGGGTGAGTGAGGGTGAGGGGTTGAGGGTGAGTGAGGGTGAGGTGTTGAGGGTGAGTGAGGGTGACGGGTTGAGGGTGAGTGAGGATGAGTGAGAGTGAGGGTGAGAGACGTTGAAGATTACATGGCAGATGTTGGATTATGTGGCAAACACGGCAAATCAATAATTATGCAAAAAACGCAGCAGCCGCACAATTCCATCATTATAAAGAGTACATAAAAAAGGAGGGTGTTGGGCACAAGTTAATTTCATGGCCTTAAGATACCGCAAGCAGGCCTGGCTATCTTATCACCCCAAGGGAGTTTAGAAAATTTTTACATTATGATTAGACTGATTGAAACTTGTTTACACACGGATACTTAAATTAATTTTACGATCACCGACTGTGGTTTCTTCAAAGTGCTCAAGTCCTGTATAATTTGGCAGGGAATTCATGAGCCAATCTCTGTCTTCAGATTGGCGCCTGGTGTATACAGCTCTTGTTAAAGCATAAATATTGTATCAGGTTTTCTTTTCCACAAATCTCCCCTAAGCGGTCCTTTCCATTCACCAATGTGCGGACCACCACAAAGTCAGAAAACTGCCCAATGCGACGCAAATTGCATCCAATGTTGTTAGAGCCGGTTTAACCAGCGCTGCGTCCATGCAATAGAAAATGCAAAACCATGACCCGGCAGTGCGGCGAGTTTAAGAGTAGATTCTCCACCTGAAATACAAACACACAAAGCAAGTTTACAGGCAGCCAAAAGCAGGGTTTAATTAACACCCCAAAAGATGAAACCGAAACGAGGCGAACTTAACGTATTCAGCAGTGGCACACATTTCACTCTTAGGCAAATAGCGGAGAGATACAATGTTGAGGCACTTGAGGGCAGCAGTTTTTTGATGCTATGAAAGCCGAGGTCCCTGAGCAACTGCAAAAGCCAAACGAACATGTCCGTCCGATGACATGGACAGCCGCAGCCATCCATCCATCTCTGTCCAGAACAGCCTTCGAGTCGCTCAGACTGGGCTCGATACATTATTTATAGTTTGAAAGAAGCCAAGCTCCGCAGAGCAAGTTAATGCTCGTCTGATATAATAACTGCTTCTTACAGAAAACGAACGGCTTTAAAAGACCAAAACTATCAAAGATATTCTCTAATTGTGGCAGAAGACACCCTACGAAGCTTAACACAACTGTTGAGCTTGAAGAAGAAACAAGTACTTAAGACAAGCCGGAGGGAAGAGAGGGGAGGGGGGAGGAGAAATGCGACACGGCGGGAAGGGGAGGGGGCGGAACGGGGGAGGGGGCGGAGAGGGGAGAGGTGCGACACGGCAGGCAGGCAGGGGAGGAGAGGAGGAGGGGGGAGGAGAGTAGAATAAATAATGAGTGGTGTTATACCCATCTCAGTGGCACTCATTTTATCAAACCTACAATGAAGAGAAGCTGTGTTAACCTCAAGAAGTTTCCAATCGTGACCTACTTTTTTTCAGAGCAGGGGCTGTACTCCATGATGCTCTCTCAATGGTCATATCTGCAGAGCAAGGACATCTCCTGGCGATAGAGCTCAGTGAGTCATTCAAGAGATGTGCATTCAGCAAGTGTCGGCTTCTAAGGACAGCAGCTCGGGTGGTCAATGCATTGGCCGAAGGGCACTATGAATCCAAGAGGCAGCTCGGTGGGTTGCTGTGGAGCTCCAGGTGTATGTTGCAGGTCACACGTTCCATTGCTGGTAACATAGCTCAGACCCGCATGTAACACTGACGGCACACGTTTGAGACCCCATAGATAACCAACATCAAATTGGTTTCTATCTCAGTTAAGGCTCATTGAAGTACAACCTTTGTATTCCTAGTTAATATATGTTTATGCAATCAAGAGCATTTCGAAGCGGCCGTCACAGGTTATCAACTTCAACTTTAGCCTCTCCTCAACCGCGCCTTCCCTCTATCTGCAATCCATTCAGATCGAGTAAGACACAATCCATGTGGCTCGGGGAGTACTATAAAACTGAAAGCGTTTGTGATTGGCTGTGGTAGAGCGAGCGCTCACTGTCCGGCTATCCGATTTGCTGGCATTGTGCGTAATTAAATATGCTTTGCTACTGTGTTTGTGACTGGCTCAATATTCCATGAGCAGCTGTGCCATTAATACAAAACTTTTGAGGAAGGACTGATGAGTAATGGAGCCTGCCGTTAATAATCGCGCTCCTAATTTTGAAGGGATGTCCTCCCCCATAGGGGGTGGCCCGTGTGCCCTGTGCATGACAGTCCCTTCGCGCTATACCTGCCCCCGATGTAACGTGTCTTACTGTGGCTTGAGCTGTTACCGTGGCGTGCGGCATCGTACTTGTTCCGAGGCTTTCTACCGGGATGAGGTGCTTCGGGGACTACAGGAGGCAGCTAGGAGCGAAGGGCGAAAAGGGGATATAGAAGGTATATTAACAAGGTGGAGATGAGGGTGAGCGAGGAGGGGACGGGGGGCGGGGGGGGGGGGGGGACTTTCACATCGAAGGGCGGTGGGGCCAGGGAGACGAGAAAGGAGCAGCGAATGGAAACTAGCGGCAGGCAGGCAGGGGAGGAGAGGAGGAGGGGGGAGGAGAGTAGGGGAGGCACTGCTACCCAAAAAAAAAAGAAGCCGGAGGGAAGAGAGGGGAGGGGGGAGGAGAAATGCGACACGGCGGGAAGGGGAGGGGGCGGAACGGGGGCGGAGAGGGGAGAGAGAGAGTAGGCAAGGGTAAACAAACACGGACGTGCACGCGCCCGTGACTTTTAAGGTCAATGCGCATGCGCATAAGCTTAATGCGCATGCGCATTGACCTTAAAAGTCACGGGCACTGCAAGGAATCGCCACGATTCCTTGCAGTTAGATAAAGAGTCGATGAGCCCCTATAGTCTCGCTTGCTCGATGCGCATGCGCATCGACAGGCGAGACCTAAAAAGGAGTGGGATGTATAGCCGACAAAGATGTGTAAATACAAGCTTATCTGGCCTTAATTATATGAGTGGAATGTGTTTTTCTGTTTGTGTGGAGTCTTGCAGTTTATTTGCAGTGCCTTTGTTTATGATGTCATGAACCAAGTTATTTATGTTTACAGTTTTTTCCTGTGACAACTAAAAACAATTAAATGAAGGTTCAGAGAGGCCCTGGACTGTCCACTTGCCATTGAACTAAGCATGAGACAAACTCCAGCTACCTGCTATTGCACTACCTCGTATCGTAGCAGTGCCATGGTAACTTGGCCAGCACACTACAGCTTGAACTAAAATCATAGGGCACAAAGTTAACAATTTCTGCTCTACCATACAGGAAACACTCTGATACTCTACTTTCTCTCATAGGGGATCTCCATTGATAGTCATAAGCACTGAATAGTCCTTCCCACTATCGGGAACCCCAGGTCACCTTTCCACAATCTATCTTCTTAAGTGTAGATGCTCGCCTTTCTTCAGGAAGGCCTACTGAGTCACTTAGAAAGGAAAAAGATTATTCAGCCAGTAGTAGCAGGCTACAATAGCCCAATTATTCATCTTGTACTGAAAAAAGGGGACAGTAGAATTTTATATATATATATCTCATGATGATTTGTAAAACAGCATAAATGTCTTTCACAAACCCATTTTTGGTAGAGTATAGAGAGGAGGGAAAACAGTACACTTTAGGCTGTCATTATATGAGTTAAATAGAGACTGTGCCTTTAAGATCCTAGAGACCACCAGTCGCCCATCATGCTCAGCAGGTAGCAGTTGCTTCCGTTCTTTTTTCCGGCGCCTAGTGACAGAATCCTGGGGCATTGAGCTCGACCAATTTTGGCTTTTTTTCCACATAATTCTCAGAATGTTTGCAACAATGATTTCACTTGACAATTTTGGTATCTCTTTGGCTTTTTCAGTTTTTTCCTGAAAGAAAATTAAGGTGTTTAGTCAGATAAAAATACTTATCCTGTGGAAGAAAGAAGATTAAAACAGACCGTCATGAGGTTTGCATCATCTGTCTCCCAGAAAGTCCTGTTCCTTAGTCTTTTCACCACTGTAGCAACTTTTCAAGACGTATCCTGAGGGGGAGGGATAACATTTGCCACCGTGTCACTGAGGAGCAACTAAGACAACCAATGCAGTGTGAAGGGGTAATCTGAGAGCAAGGAGAGGGCCATTCCTCTACCATGGCTATGTCATCTGTCTCTGAAAATCTTGCAAGGAAAAAAACTGCAGAAAAACGCCATTGGTCCCAGTCCCAAGATGAGGTACGACCCCTATTTGCCTGCCATCAAAGCCGTTTTGACATAGAGGAAGCACCTAAGATTATCATTGAGTCAAGGTGAAGTGACATTGAAGACACACTCACGATGCACAGACCTCGTTCCACATCTATGAGTCTATCAAGTTCAAGGCGCCAACAAGGTCCAGATCGACACTGAGGCGACGTTGTAGGTCCCCGTCAAGAACCACAATGACGTCCCATCGAAGATCACTGTCGAGAAGTAGACCAGCATTGAGGCATGAAAGGCGGTCAATGTCGAGAAGTCTTTCAACATCAACAAGATTACAGGATGCAAGGAAAAAGAGGAGACTCATTTATTCATAATTTTCCAGGACTTACTCCCCTTCTTCAAGGGTCAAACTAAGTTTTCCACCACCAGCGTCATCTCCTCCTCCACCACCTCCTCCACTAACATCGCATCCTCCTCCAATGCATCCTGTGCCTACTGTACCGGCACCAGTCTCGTGACCAGTAAACACTCCCATACTGAGACACATATCTCGGTCAAGCACGCGCCATCATTCAAGTCAAGTCACAGCTTCAGGCGCTCATCTCCATCTACCATGCTCTCCCACCTTCAACACGATTTATGACGGTCTCATTTTAGATCTCACCATTGGTACATCCCCACTTCTTCCGTACGATGCTCTCCAAACCTTTTTGATTCTTCACTACTTCGCTTTTCACCGTTGGATGAAATCACAATGTTCCAGGATGTCTTCATGAGGGGAGCTGCAAAGCTCAACATATCCATGTCAGCTCCGACCCCCTCAACATCAGTGATCTTTGAAACTCTCCAACATCGGCCAGCATCAAGTCTATTACTGCCACTGGTGCCAGGTCTCCTAGAACTGGCTATGGATCTTTTTCTGACTCCTGCCACAGTTAAACTAGCTCCATCGAGGCTTCAAAAGAAATCTCATCCTCTGGAGCAAGATCCTGTCTTTCTCTGTGCTGACACTTCCCCAGACTCAGTGGTTGTAGAAGCGGCAAAAAAGCACCATACCACCACTCTTACGTCTACAGTGCCTCCTGAGAAGGAGAGTCAAAAGCTAGACTTGGTGGGTCATAAAGTTTGCATCACTGCTGCAACCACCATGAAAGCGGCCAGTGCAACTGCCCTTCTTGGCAGGTATGATAGGGCACTATTGGAATCCATTCAGCCGTTTGCAGAACATCTCCCCAGAGATAAATGGGAAGACTTCTTGGAAATTCTTAATGCTTTCTAATCAAGTCATAAGTGCTGCAGCAGACTCTTTCCTCTTAGCTGCTCATGAATACTGCTACGGCGTCGCTCAGGTGAAGCATTCTTGTCTCCGTCTCACATCTCTCAAACCAAGGTCTCAACAGAGAATATTAAAGCGCCCATTCTCTGGTTCTACCCTCTTCGGAAGTTCACTGATGATGAGATGGCACACATGAAGGCTTAAATGAAGACTCTTAAGGCAGCGGGCTTTGAGAAACCCAGGAACAACGGAAATGTTTCGGACCCGATCAATGCTGTTTCTATACTCAGGGGCTACATGCCCCTCATTGGTATCAGGGTCACAACAACCTCAGCCCCAACGACCCTATCCACAATACCAACAAAAGCAGACTAGGGGAAGATCCACACAGCAGCTTGCTCAAGGAGGCTAACAACCATCAGGATTGAAACCCTAAATTATTACTTCCCCCTCTTCTGTTACCCACTTCGGTGGGGGTAGGCATGTCTCATTATCTAGCAGAGTGGCAAAACATATTGCAAGACACTTAGATTCTGAATATTGTACAAAATGGATATTGGTTCAGATTCTCCAGTTCTCCACTGTTCATACCTCGAAAACTGTCCAATATTTATCTCCCATTGCTACGGTCGGAAGTCAACCTCCTCTTACAAAAGCAGGCGGTATATCCCATTTCCCACAGACAATGAGGAAAAAATATTTATTCCAGATACTTTCTGGTGAAGAAGAAAGATGAGAATGAATTTTGACCCATAATCCATCTCAAAACAGCCATCGAATGGATTTGGCGAGAAAGGTTCCAGATGCTGGTATTGCATCAAATCTATCCCAAATTACACCAGGGGGAATGGCTTTGTTCCATCGACCTTCATGATTCAATACTTTCATATTCCAATCACCAGAAAACATTGAAGGTTCTTGAGGTTCGTTGTGGGGCAGGACCACTATCAGAACCAAGTACTTCCATATGACCTGAAGCTCTGAATCTTCACCTAACCATACCTAGACGATTGGCTATTCAAGGCGTCAACATCTCAGTCAGCTTCATTACACATGGGCTTGTGATCTCTATCAAAGGTTAGGGCTTCATGTCAAACTCATCAAGTCAACAACTACTCCAGTTCAAACCTTGCATTATCTGGGAACCTCCATCGACACAATACAGGCAACAGTGTGTCCTACAGAGGAGAAACGCTTACCATTCCTTCAAAAGTGTTATTCTCTCATGAGAGCCTCTCATCCAACAGTGAGAGCAGTATTGTCTCTTCTCGGCTCAGTGGCCTCCTGCATCTTCCTCACACCGAATGCCATCTCCATATGTGACCTCTCCAGGAATGTCTTGAGAACTAGTGGGACCAACTAACGGGCAACTGGGAAGACAAGATAAAACTATCCCTTCATGCAAACCTGTCCCTGAAATAGTGGTGCTCTCCAACCAACATGCTTCAAGGAATGCCATTTCATCAGCAGGTTCCTCCTCAAACAATAGTGACGGATGCATCACTACTAGTATGGGGAACCCACATGGATCACCTTCAAATTCAGGGTAAGTGGTCACTAGGGGAGATGACCTATCACATCAATCTCCTCGAACTACACGCAGTCCATCTAGCGCTGAAGGCGTTTTATCCATCATTCAAAACCCAGTCCCTGCTTGGTCAGATGGACAATACAACCACCATGTACTTCCTCAACAAGAAGGGAGGAGCGAGGTCCAGGCCCTTGTCACAGGAGGCCCAAACAGTCTGGAAATGGCTCGTAGCCAGGGACATGACGATCACGGCAACTCAACTTCCAGGTGTCCAAAATGCTCAGCAGAGTTCTGCAAAAAAAATCACCGATGGGTTTTACACAAAGACATCATACAAAACATCTTAAAGCTGCAGGCCCTCCAACCATCAACTTGTTCTCCACCGATGAAAACAAAAAATGGCGAAGCTTCGCCCGATGTACTTCTGGCCAGAAACACTGGGGAATGACCTATGGATCGACTGCTCAGGCAAATTTCTTTACACCTTTCTGCCAATTCCCCATATCCTGTCAGTCCTCATCAAGCTGTCCCACTCAAGAGCCAAAATCATCCTAATAGCTCTAGAGTGGGCATATTAAAGGTGGTTCACAAAGCTTTTTCACTAGTCAGAGCATCCACATCTCAAAATGCCATGCAGACCAGATCTACTCACAAAATTGAGAGGCCAGGTGGTTCACCTCGATCTCTCCTCCTTGAATTTGGCTGCATGGCTCCTGAGCTAGTGCAGTACAAACACATGAATCTGCCACAAGACTTCATGGACATCTTCAAGGAGGCTAAGCAACCTTCATCACGCTCCGCACATGCCTCAAGTGGAGGAGATGTTGCATGTGGTGTTCCTCTTACGAAAGTGGCCATGTACATAGTACATAGTTGAGACTATACATAGCACATCAACCAATTGTCAACTTGCCAGGAATATGTAATTCTTCCATACTTACAACATATTGCAAAATCTGGCTTGCAAATTTCTACTGTAAAGGTTCACTTGGCAGCCCTTACTGCCCTTACTGCCTACAGAAAATGTCCTTCACAAACCTCTTTTTTTCAAAAGACCAGTGATCAAGAATGTTCTGATGGGGTTGAAGAAGTTTTTCTCTCCCATTAGGCATCCTTCACCTCCCTGGGAACCCAACATAGTTCTTTCATGGCTTATGCAGGACCCTTTTGAGCCCATTCACAAGGCATCCCTACAACACCTTTCATGAAAAACTGCTTTCCACGTTGTGATCACATCAGCCTGCAGGGTTAGCGAGAACTAAGCATTATGTTCTCCTGAAACATACACAGTCTTTCACTCCAACAAAGTGGTCATGAGGACTGACTGGAAATTCCTCCCTAAGGTTATTTTGGATTTCATATTTAATCAAACCATCTCATTACCAATATTCTTTCAGAATCCCTCTACTCCAGCTGAAAGAACACTTCAGTCGCTAGATGTGAGGAGAGTCTTGAAGTTTTATCTTTTATTTTAAGGCATGTGACCTGCACAGCTTGTACAAATTGTCAATCAACTATGGAATGGGGGTTGGGGGCACACTGCCTAACAGTCCCAGCACAGTTCACCCCTTTGCATCCTGGTAAATGCAGTACACAGTTCAAACTTAACTTCAAAATTAGCTGGAGTTTTTCACCACAGTTGGTGTGGACATTGCTGTACCTTACTCATCCCTCTGTCTTCACCACCGCTCTTAGTAGGGATAATCTTGCTACGCTATTCAGTGCTTATGACTATCAATTGAGCTCCCCTACTAGAGAAGGAATAGTTTCTTATCTGTAACTCCAGTTCTCTCGTAGGGGAATTTCCATTGAAGTCTTAAGCAACCCTCCCTCCTCCCCGGTGGAGCGGACATAGGTAACCATGGTACCTACATTTCATTAAACACGCATCATGTCAAAAAGAACTGAAGCAACTTCCACCTGATGAGCATGATGGGATAATGGTGGTCTCTAGGTTCTTAAAGGCACAGTTTCCATTTATTTATAGGGCTACACCGCCCTGTTTTCCTACATCTCTATACTTGATTAAAAAAAGGGTTTGTGAAAGACATTTATGCTGTTTTACAAAAACATCATGAAATTATATATATGGTTCCCCTGGCCTCTTCTTTAAGTACAAGATGAAGAATTGGGCCAATGTAACCTGCTCCTATAGGATGCATAATCTTTTTCTTTCTTAAATGACTCTGCAGGCCTTCCTGAAGAAAGGCAAACATCTACACTTAGGAAGATAGATTGTTGAAAAGTGCTCCCGGGTTCCCGCATGTGGGCTGGACTATTTAGTGCTTATGACCTCAATGGAGATTACCCTACAGGAGAACGGAGTTACAGGTAAGAAACTTTTCCTTTTGAATAGATAGCACTGAAGTCAAACCTACTATTTATTGGGTCTCCCAGTTTGCCAACTTAAGAGACTCCAGTTGGTGCAGCTTGGCCCTATTAAATCTGCAGAAAAGGAACCAGATTCGTCAGCACCTTGAAGAGCTGCACTGGCTGCTTGTCCGTGAGAGAGTTCAACTCAAGGGACTTGCGCTGGCCCATCATTGTTTCCTGGCCAATGGACTCACACACTACTTTCCAGCAAGAGCTCTGCGTTCCTCAGATGCTTTGTTGGAATTTGTGCCCAAAACTAAAAGGAAAAAATGGGGTGGCTCCTTTTTAGCTCTCGCTGCTTCTGACTGGAATGCTCTTCCCTTCAATTTGCGGGCCACGAAGGATTAAGGATCCTTCAAATTGGTTTACAAATTGGTTGGTCAGACTGGCTTTTCAGTAATCCCTCTAGACTAGTGGTCACGAACCGTTAGCGCTGGGACACTCATTTGAGTGGACGTACACTCTCCAAAAACCTTGATTTACTATTTTGTGCACCAATAATCATATGGAGCTGATGCAGTGCTCAGCACCCAGCTGATGAATTATTCTTAAATGTATTCCCATCCATCCTGAAGTACTCTTAAGCAGACAAGAGATGGTCCAGAGAGGCACAGGATAGCACTCTGCAATCATGTTGACTAGTGTTTGTAGCATCGTCTGAATATGTCAGAGATATCCCTGAAATGGTGAAGGTGTAGAAGACGTTTTAAAGATTTCAAAATTGGGACATATTGTATTGCTTTCAGTTTCATAATCTTTTATTCGGTTACCACTTGTTTGCAACCATAAAAAGTACAGAGTTAAAATTGTATTGCTTAAAAAGAATTGCCATTTACTTCCTAATAACCTTTGTTAGTATGTACTTCTCTTAGGGAGAAGAATGTTCAAAATGATATAGCAAATTGCTAACACTGACCAGGGACATAGTACATAGTTGAGACTATACGTAGCACATCAACTAATTGTTTTTCAGCACTTGCTGAATGACGTGATGGTATATTTGGTGCCTTGTTCTTACTAAACGTATTTTCTTTGTTCTTTCTTAAAGGTTTGCTGCCAAGACTGTTAGTAGTGGAAACCTTGTGCTTGTTACGTTAGCGACCAAAGAGGGTGGTGCGTCTCTGCTGACGGTAAACAGCGAGAAGATGGTAATTGGCACCATGCTAGTGAAAGACATTATTCAGGCTTTGACTCAGTGACACCCATGAGGGGGTGCAGGAGATTGAAAATGTGGCCTCCGGATACTTTGTGCCCCCCTCCCCATGCCCATGATGACCTGTACTTGAAGTAATTTCCAAGGAGAGAAGGGAGCTCCAGCTACGTGAACGGCCATTCACCAATTTCAACAAAAAGTAGTGTTTGCTGCCCTACTCTGTGGTTTTCTATGTCATTACTTGATTGGCTGTGACTCCTGTGCTATTCTAATATTATATTTTTCGAGCAGTATGTGAATGTTAAATGGTAGACATTCCCTTCTGTTAAAATACATGCTTAGGATATGTATAGCAAGGAAGAAGCTGCAGAGAGTCAAAGTGGTATCCATTTTGAATGTGAATTCCTTGTTCAAGTTACCCAGTGCAAAATACCATACATGGAATGTGCCTTGCAGCGCCAAGGGAGTCCCTGCAGCAATATAAGAGCTTGTTGTGTTTTCAAGATCTTTCAGTGAAGTTGTGTAGCACTCATAGCAAACAGTTTAACTGGCCAGACATATCATCTCGAGGACTTCTAAACACAAATGGGAATTGGCATCCTCACCTATGTATTACCAGTAAGATGGCCGGTGGGGGACATATAATATGTACAAACAAATGTTATATCCTTCTGAGGCCATTTGATAACTTGAAGTGGAATACATAGAACGTCCTTTAAAATGCGTAGGGCAAAAGCCATGTTTTTCCCTTGGTATATTGCTCCTGAAAAAATAGCCTAGAATGTTCCCTGCCACACACTGTGTTCCTAGCTCGTCTATAGTAGTAATCCATGTAGGCTTGGCTCCTATGGTGTTCACAAGCTATCACTCCATACACTGCACCCTACAGACTAGGCCTGACTGAAATGCAAAAGGAAAAGAGTCACAGTGAGGTTAACATACCATAGTATCTGAGGTAGCGCTTCAGTATCAAAGGTATTGTGCCCTAAATCATGGCAGAATCTGATACCAGACAGCATACAATAAGTATGTACGTTTTCATAAATAATGCCAGAAATGTAGCTTAACTTTGTTTTGATGTGTGAATTTGAAGTTCCTGTATGTGCGTGACAGGTAGCTTTGCTGTTCAAGATCTTTTTATCTTGAGGAGTAGCTAGGCTGTCTCTGCCATGAGCTGAAAAAAATCCATGTGTAATGAGGTTTACTCCCACTGGCCTAAAATAGAAAGTACAATGTGTCCTAACAAGCAGCTCTGCTGTTTGTCCTGGCTTGACTTTATGGATAGATATGCTGTCTATGGCTTCAGCCTGTAGAGTCTGTGTAGCCTGAACATTAGTTTCTATGTGTCCAGAAGACTGCCCTGATATTCAAAGCTCTGCAAATGATGATCCTGAACCTCTATTATCTGTGTCGAATGAGGAGCAGTTTGTTGTTTATGGCACCTGTCTGACATGTGTAACTTGAGGAATAGCTTCATCTTGAATTTTTAGCCTGTATATTTTGTTATCTGAAAAATACATTCGTAGTTTCGTTATGCACCATGACGATTCGAAAACTAGTGAAACTGTTGTATGTGTGAGATTGCATATGGAAACATCTGAGGGACAGACCTGCTGTGTAAGCACTAAATTTATAAAATTCATTTATAGAGTATCCAAAACGTATGCTGTGCTAACCTCTAAAATGTAGATCTGTGAATTGGCAAGATAATGCTTGGTGTTTTCCTTCTTCCTGTACAGTTAAAACGTGAAACTGGTCAGGTTTGCATAGGAGGTAGGTGAGATGGGGTAAGCAAGGTGGCTGTGCAGGTCCGGATAGATAACAAGATCTATTTCCCAGTTTATACATTCAGTGAGAATTAGACACTTTTAAAAATAGTCTCAGTTCTATCCCCAAAAGAGCTTTACAAGTCATTTTAGAAGACCGTTGTCTCAGGTCACTGAAATCTGATGATTCAGCAACACTAAACCTTGACACTGACTCATTGGACTCCTTTTCTGAAAGAGACTTCTAACCTAAGATTACACACCTTTTGAATATTCCCCAGACGTCAGACTGGATTATGAAGGTTTTCAGCAGTATTCCTGCATCCTAGGAGGTAGCGCAGATAGCTCCACTTTGGTGTCAGACTGTGCAGGACTGGACGTGTGGGCCGGTATAGGCGCAACCCATTCACTCTGACGTCAGTTGCTTCCCTTGTCTCGATGCAACAGAATTTTGACAAAATATTCTGCAGTGTGCAAGGGAAAATGTCTCCTCCCAAATGCAGTCCAAATCCTGTAGAAAATGTTACAAACAAATGTCTGTGGCTGACCAACATGTGGTTGTGCCTTTGGTCAGACCATGAGTCCAATGCCTGTAGCGATGGTCCCCTGAAGTCCCCTAAAGCCATTTGAAATTGGAAAGCGAAGCCTTTCATAAGAAGGCACCACAAGACCCCACACCATTATCAGTCGAGGTTTAATGGAAGGTTCTGGTCCCACTCCTGTGGTTGCTCCCGACACAGATTGTCTTTGTGATCTAGATCCTTGGGCAAATCCAAGCGGGACTCAGTCCGCTATGCCGTTCTCAATCTCTTGAGAAGACAAAAGGTGTTATTGTGCCTCCAGGTCTCACTTGCGAAGTTGCTCTACTTCAGAGTTGATTTTGACCCTTGTTCTTTGGCAACCGGAATTAAAGTGCCATGTGCAAAGCTATAGCAAATCAAGGACTTTCGCAAAGCCATACTCCATCATTTTGGCATGTTATTGGTTCTCTCTGGTGCCCCTGCGGAACCCAAGGAGTTGAGAAGTCTCCCAACTGGGCTTCCACCAGCAGGATAACCCTTGGCATCAGCTAGACCCTTATGAATTTGCTCCAGGCTTCGCACTGACTTTGGTACCGGTCCACTCCCCAGGGCCACAGCCCATGCCGGAATGTGATACACCATCGACTATGTACGATGACGGCCAAGCCATACTGCTGTGGGACACCAAGACTGCTCCACCCCAGGCTCGACTTAGGCTGTGAGCTGCTATATCTGAGCCACAAACAACTAGCCACCCTTCTGATTCTGACTACCTTCAGAAAAGATTCATGTCCTCTATGAATTATTCGGCACAGAGGTTATGATGCTGGGGATGAGATTAACCAGCCATACCAAGAGGATAACTGGTACAAAGACCTCCAAGATTCTAGTGGTTTGGATACCTCCCGGACACTGGGCTAGTTTCTACCCCAGTCTGTGCTACTGAGGCTAGCACCTAGTTTGCCATGGTTGTGTGAAGGGCAACTGAGGCGCTCGATCTTCAGCTTCCTACACAGCAAGTTAATACCAACATCTTGACTAAGGTACTTTAGCCGGGCCAAACAAGTTCCTGGCCTCTTTTTTCATTCAAAAATGCTTAAACCAACTCACTTTTGGGGACCTGGGCCAAACCCTGCTTAGGCCCAGCTGTTGATTGACAGATCGTCGTACACCACCGCCCTGTTCCGGATGATCCAGAATTTATTACTCAGCACCCTATGCCCAAGCCCCTTGTGTACAGGCTTTGGCCAGTACGGTAAATTGGAACTTGTTTCACAATACTCCGCCTGACAGGGTATCTAATAGGATAGAAACCATCAATAACAGAATCTTCTCCGCAACCAGCATGGCCTTTCACTCTATAAATGCCAGCTGCCTCCTGGGCTGCTACTCTGATCCATTGTGGGACTCATTAGCTTAGGTATTGCATATGGTCCAAGAAGAAGCCCGTTTATTCTTTTATCAAGCCATGTAGGATGGTTGTGATGCAGCAAAATTCACAATTCGCTGTGGGCTTAATAGCACCGATACTCTGAGAAGAGCGTTCAAAACCAGTGTGGCCCTTCACAGGCAAGCCTAAATGTATCCACTGGGTTTTTGGGAGATGTCCATGCAAGCCTTATGCACATACCATTTGATGATTTCTGTTTTTTCGGGGACAAGGCAGCAGGATCACAGTACACTCTCTGAGCCTCTCTGCTTCCTCCTGCATTAATAATTTCACCCCCTCCGGAGCTATGGTAGGGGCTTCCAGAATCGCCAACAGGCTCATCCAGTGCACCAAACACCCTGCCATTTTGTGGCCACAGAGCACACAGGACAGACAGGGCAATATAGAGAGCAATAAAGACAGTGCTCATCCCATCCAACTTCTGCCACCCCAAGACTTTTTATGTTGCTCTTGCTGGCACAAGACCACCCTGTCGGAGGCAGGATCCCACATTATCTGCCAAACTGGCAGGCAATAACTTAGCCAAGTGGGTCTTGTAAATTGTTCAGTGGAGTTCCGCCTTACCTGTTTTTGAAACATCACTGCATCTTCCATCATCCTCAAAACAGCTTACAGATGGAACTGCAGGCTGTTTTGTCCAAAGGAGCCATAGAGAGAGTCTGACACCAGAAGTCATTTGTGGTTGTTAGTCATACTACTTCTAGGTGCCAAAAAAGGAAGGGAGCCTCTGTCACATATAACTGTGCCCTCTCAACACCTTCCTGCTAAAAGAGAAGTTCAAGATGCTAACCCTGGCCCAGGTCTGGTCTGCCCTCGACCCTACATAATGGATGGTAGCACTGGACCAGCAGGATGCTTATTTCCTCCTTCCCATCCTGCAACCCTACAGGCATTACCTACGGTTTATGGTAGGCCACAAGCATTTTCAGATTGCGATGCTCCCATATGACCATACCAGCACCCCTCAGGTGTTCATGAAAGTGATGGCTGTGGTTGCTATACATCTTAGGAGGTCAGGTGTCCCTTACATTTATGACTGGCTGTCGATAGGGACTCGCCCTAGGCAGGCATCACCCACCTCCAGATTACAGAGAAGCTCCTGCCATCCTTGGGGCTCATTACCAATGTGCAGAAGTCACACCTGACTCCTTCACAGATGCTCACCTTCATCTGAGCCATTCTGGACTCCGTGCAGTTTCACACCTGCCTCCAGAAGGGGAGACTCCAGAACATATGGGCTGTTATCCTGATGTTTCAACCTCTGTCCTTGATTTCAGTAAGAATGCCTCCTAGACTGCAGGGGCTGATGGCCTACTGCATCCTGCTGGTCAAGAAGTATATGCAATGTGATCTGAAGTTTCAATGAGCTCAGCACTCGGGAAATCTTTCGAATTTGGACCAAATTTCATAGGAGACTGCAAAAGATCTACAGTGATGGCTACAGTACCGTGATTGGGTCATCATCAGTCTCCTCCCCTTACCTGACCCTGAGCTCACAGAGATGCCCTAGGCATTACTTCTGGGTTGGGGTGGCCATCTGGGAAAGATGGAGATTAGATGCTTCTGGGCTCCATCGCAGCCCTGGCTGGATATCAACCTTGTGGAGCTGAGAGCCATCCACTTTGCATTGAGTGCTTTCCTGACGTCCATCAAAGGGAAGCTGGTGTATGTGCTCACGGACAACACCACGCCATGTGCTACTCCAATAAGAAGTGCAGGATGGGGTCATGGACCCTTTGCTAGGAGGTTCTGCGTCTCTGGACATGGCAAGACGGCCAAGGAATTTTTCAAGTGACTCGCCTCCTGGCGGGTCCCTTGAATGCCAGAGCGGATGAGCTAGGCCATATGTAGGTGGTGCAAAGTTTGTCTGGTAATAGGGAGAACCCTGGCTCTATCTCTTCTCCACCACGGGTAACCTGCACTGTTAGTACTTTTGTGGTGGAGTTTACAAAGCGTCTCTTGCTCGGAATGGAACTTAGTACACCTGCCAAAACCTCTCCTGCCCTTGGTTCTGGAGAAGATCGAGACCAACTGAGCCCAAGTCTTTCAAGTAACCCCAGATTGTGCTTGGAGTGTATGGTATCCCTAAATGCTGAGCATGAGTATCCATCCTGCATCTGAAGAGGCAGCCTGATGGCCTGATGGCTGCCTCTTCAGAAGGATCTCCTGTCCCAGCAAAAGGGTACGGTCCTGCATCCAAACCTGCTCCATGCTTGGAGATTGAGCAGTAACAGTTGAGTACATTCGACCTTCCTCCCAAAGTCATTGATGCCATCTTGGCAGCCCGGGATCCTTCAACCAAATGCCGTTGGGGTAGGTTTGTGACTTGGCACGCCTCACAAAAGATCAATCCACTACTGGCCAAACTGTCCGAAGTTCTGTTTGTGTTATCCCTAGCCCATCAGGGCCTTGCCTTGGGCACTGTTAGAATATATGTTCGCTCTATGGATCCTCATTATTCGAATCACTAGTTGTGATGTGTTTCCTCAAAGAGTTGCAACATAAGATTCCCCTCTCTCCGTTTGTTATGCGGCAATGAAACTTAAACTTTGTCCTCACATTTCTCATGTGCATGCCTGTTGAGCCTCTCCACAGTTGTTCAATCCAGCTCCTTACCTTCAAGCCAGTGTTTATTGTCACCATAACATTGGTTCAGTGGGTGAGCAAGTTACAGGTTGTGTCTGTTAACCTTCTGTACACCACGTTCTACCCAGACAAGTTGGTTCTGTCGACTGAAGCCTCCTCCCTTCTGGCTTTCTATGCTCCGTGTCACTGCTCCAAGGAGGAGAGATGTCACCAGCTGATCGCACCAACTAACAAAGGGTGGATGATCAGCTCTTTATAGGATTCTCTGGAGCAAAGTAAGGCAAGGCTGTGCAGAAAAGGTTTGTTGTGTATTGCCGGGTCTGGTGGCTCAGTCGACTAATGTGTGCCACAGCAGGGGCCTGTGTTCGAACTCATGGTCTCAGGTTCAAATCCCAGTGGGTCCACTCAGCCTTTCATCCATCTGAGGTCAATAAAATGAGTACGATTGAGTTGGGTAACAATAAACATCTGTTATTCAGCACCAAGATACCTACGGGTGAACAAGTGTTTCACAAATATACGTTATGTTACTCTACATTAAGATCTGCTACGTGCTCACCCAAAAGCAGCCCCTGATTGTTTGCAGGCTTATTCTGCCAGAGTCAAGGTTGCTACCACTACAGTGGCGCATGTGGTACCTCTTCTGGACGTTTGTCAGGCTGTTGCATGGCTTCACTGCATATGTTCACCAGTCACCATTGCTTAGACAGCCAGGCCCTTCAAGACTTTTTGGATTGAGCCAGTTCATAGACCCATCAGTGCCTCCAGCAATTGCACAGGTAGTGCTGAATATCTGGAGGATATTCAAAAGCAGAGGAATATGTGGTTAGGTAGAGTTTCTACCAGAAAGAGCGTTACCAAAGGTATGTGACTTTTTCTTTATACAGATCCTTCTATTCGAAAAGTTGAATTGTAAGGACTGTTTACTTTAAAATAACATTCAGTTGCACAGCAAATTAGCAAAACAAAACCATTTTTATTTCGTAAAAACGTTATGTAGTTCTTTTAATCCAAAGATAAGTCTCGAAGACCCCATGCAATCTTGCCTAAACTTCCATAACCCTTGCTTTAGAATATGGGACAGCATATATTTCAGAGGGTGTCACAAAGTAGAGAGGAATGTGATAGAGAGAGTTAAGGATTGTCTACCTCACAAAAGACAGGCATCTGACCTCACTTCCTCGTGTTGACTTACAATTATTCAGGTTCTCAAGTGTCATCAGTGAGAGTATATTGAGTTGAGACAAACAACCTCCAAAGCTGGGTATAAGTAGACACAATAGGTTTATAAGAACGTGCCCTGTGCCCCTTATCTATGCTGTGTTGTGGCCTAATTTGCCTTGAATTTTCTCCTCTCGCTATTCACAAATAGTACATTTTGACTTATCAATGATTCTGCTATTGTTTGCTGTTGACCTTGTCTTGAACAGCTTGTTTGTGCTTTGAGGACACAAACAACTAGTAGCTTATTGGAGCAGCCAAGAAGTAGAAGGGCAGGTTGTGCAAGGCAAGCACTTTACACACTGGGTGAAGTTATTCGAGAAACCCTTCCACTTTGATCATACTTCTGGTACTACTTTCACCCCTACTCCTGTTCGTTCTTGTGTGATGTTTACAATTATGACAGAAACTTATTTATTATAGCTCAGACATGTCAATTAAAAAACTACAAAAATGAAAACTGGAAGAAAGCTTTTATTTCTTGCATTACTGTGTATGATGTGGTACAGTTGCATTCACAACAGTGTTAGACTGAATGTGTGGCCCTTTTGACTTTTCTCCCTTCTCCCCAGGTATAGACCTTGAGTGTTGGCCTCCACCATCATAACTGCTGATAGTTCTTTTCACTTTAAAAACAAGCATTTACAATACAACGGTCTCGCTTCTGCAAAAGTTTGATCTATTGGCATTGTTAATGACAACATTTTTATTTATGTGTTTGTTTTGAAAACAGATAAATAAATGGCATTGTCATTTACAATGCCACTAGCTTAATCTCTCGCAAATGCGAGACCTATTGCATTTGCAATGCAATAAGTTGTGTATTTACGCGAGTTTGAGCTATTGACATTGCAAATAACAATGCGTTTTATTTATGTTTTAAAAACCCAAACCCAAACCCAAACATAAATAAAAGGTCTCTCACACTGCTGTCTCTCTCACACTGCTGTCTCTCCCTAGAACATACATATGCTGTCTCTCACACTGCTGTCTCTCTCACACACTGCAGGCACACTCACCATCCGTCATTGCAGGAGGACCCTAGCAACAACATTTCTCAGCAGCCACATTCCAAGGAGGGCCCCACCAGACATTCCAGGGAGGGTCCTAAAAATATTCTCTGTGAATGGCGGACACCGGCCTGGTTGTTGGGTATCCGCGGTGTGCCGTGGCTCCAAATGGGCCTCGTGCCCGCGGAGCGGCGAAAGCCTGGTAGTAATATACGTGGGCAGGTTCGCGACATCCAGGTCTGAGGGGCCATCTGGGGACGCCGGTACCCCAGACAGGCCTACGGGCAGGGCTTTGCCCAGACTGGTACCAGCATATGCTCTTTTGATGGAGTGGTCTGGGGGCCGCTTGTATTCCCAGATGCCGCCTTCAAGCTGGCTCTTCCCTCACACCAGGTCCACCAGGGAAGGAAGCCCTTTGTCCCGATGGCTCAGGCGGGTATACCTGGGTAATGACATAGACGAGTAAGAAACAATGACGTTGAATGTTTCCACCTGTAAGGGAGGGGGTGAGTTATTGGCACCCATCAGTGTTGTGCTGCTTCTGCGGCTTCTAGATTCCAAAGCGAGTCATGTGCAAGGGAGGGCAGGGGGAAGGTACTCCAGGCCTCCCATGTGCAAGATTAGACTTTCACGAGGCGGGTTTGGAAATTGCCTTCCACCCCCTATTCCCCCCCCACACACACACATACACACACACTTCAGGGCCGAACGGCTGAGTACTCCATTAAGATGGCATGTGCCACAGAATCACCCCTGCGCCAGCTGTATTTAATTGAACCACTATCGACAGCGTAGCCCCCACATGACTTAATCCTCCTTCAGCCTTTGGATATTTTGGGAGATGTTGAAATGTAAGTTTTTTGCGCAGCCTTGTAGGATGCGTGGCCAATGACCAAGTATTGGGGTCCGCGCTGTCGATCCTTCAGTCCCATCTGCATGTGCCCCCTGTGTGAGCTTGGTAACCAGATGCCGCCTCCGGGCGGGCGTCGTGTAACCTTGGACTGAACACGTCCAGAATTGCCTGGCACCTGCTTCAGGTGGTGGGCATAGCCCCTCCTCCCGTTCACACATCCAATGACTGGCGCATTTCTGGCTGCCCTCTTTGTGAACACTAAGTGCCTGGCACCACTCTCGCCCCAGCCGTTTCGATGCCCAGGCACATGACCGAGCATCTCTCTAGACCTCACCCCCCACCCACCCTGCGCTCCTTTGCACCCGTGCATAAGTGAGTGCGCGCAGTCTCATGGGAGAGGCCTTGACTCACTCAGTGTCTGCCCCTTCTCCGGCCATCTCTCTGCCTGTCCATCTGTGGTCGACCACTCGGCGGCCACACCTCATTCCCTCCATTTGTAGGCTCAGGTGAGGAACCTCCTGCGTTCCTGTGGGCGCACTACCGTGCGTGGCACCCCTCCAACTGCTTCTGGCTACGCTTAAGGGCAGTACCCCCACCCCTTGATGTGCACATTCAGTGCCCGGCATCCTCTAGGCCAACGGTCCTAGTGTCCAGCTCGGCACCTCCGCTGCCCACTCCCCGTGGCTCCCCTTGCTGGTGCCCGCTGCTCGTACACGCTATGCCTGGCACCTTTCGAGCCCCTTCGGCGCCCCATTCTCCTTCTGTGTCTCGCTGGGCCAGCTTTTCCCGTGCCCCTACTATTTCATGCACCGCTCGAGCTCCCCTCTCCCAAACCACCACCACCACCCAGTGTACCTCTGCGAACACATACTAATCATGGCACCTCTGGGTCCCCTACGGTACCCCTCTGTGTGCACAGTGCCTGGCACATCTCCCGCCCTCCGCCCCTCTACATGCACCCCCGCTCCCCTCTATGTACGATTCAGAAAAGGGGGTGGTGATGAACAGAGTGTCTGAATTAAGCAGACCACTCTTACCCAGTCCAAAGATCAGGGCTTGATCCATCACCGTTATTTAGCTCACTGCACCATCCCAGCTCAGAACCTGGCTATATGCAAATTAGTCTGTCCCTGGCCCAGTGCATCATGGGAACAGGGCAGACCAAACTACCAAGCCAATTCTTCACCAGAAAGGAGACAAGCTTCCGGGGACCGGTTTCTGGCATTTCAGCCGTCGTCGGCCCGGCTTGCTTGAATCCTGATGGTGCAGTGAGCAAGGGACTCATGTCTGAGTATACCCTGCCACGCCTATAGTGGCCAAAAACGATTCAGAAAAGGGGGTGGTGATGAACAGAGTGTTTGAATTAAGCAGACCACTCTTACCCAGTCCAAAGATCAGGGCTTGATCCATCACCGTTATTTAGCTCACTGCACCATCCCAGCTCAGAACCTGGCTATATGCAAATTAGTCTGTCCCTGGCCCAGTGCATCATGGGAACAGGGCAGACCAAACTACCAAGCCAATTCTTCTCTCTATGTACGGGCACACTCTGTGCCTGGCACCTCTCGTGTCCCTTCGGTATGCATCTGTGTGCATAGTACCCGTTACCGTGTTGCCCCTTTCCGTATGCATGGAGGCAATGCCTGGCCCCTCTCCGCCTGTGTATAGCTTTAGCCCCCTCTCAGCAAGCACACAGTGTCTGGCACCCGTATTGCCCCTCCTCCCCCTCTAGCATTGCACGCACCTCGTTCCTGGCACCTCTCTGGGGCCCATCTCCCGTGCCCAGGGCACCCCCGCCGGGCGCAGGGTGCGAGGCCTGTTTGCAAGGAGTGTAAACAGTGTCACAGCTGCTCGCCCCACTGGCCGCTCGGCTCACAAAGCGCTCATTATGGGGGCGGCGGCGCTTGGGCACTTTACGGCTGCCTGCTTGCCTGCCTGGGTTCATTTGAAAGGCAAGCCGGCGTGCCACCTCCTCTGGGGTCTCCTCTCCCGCGGCTGCAGCAGGGTGGGGACAGCCCAGTCTCCTAACTTTACCCACTACATCCTGTAGCGCCTCTCAAGGCTTCTTTGTAAAAAAAACCCAAAAAAAACGACCCTCCCCACATAATGGGGACGATACCACTAAATTCTATGAGGCTGTGCCCCATAAAAGAAGGCTCGACAAACATTACACTTTGGCATGCATATGTGGCGATGGAGAGAGTAGCTTTTCAGTTGCTGAATGTTTAATTTTTACATAAACATATTTATCTCAGGGCTGATGTGTGTTTGTAGGGAAGCCAGTGGGTTGGTTGTACTACACGCTTGCTGTTTGGAATGTTAATAATAAGGTTGTTTTTTCTATTTCTTTTATTTTGGTATAATCGCGGCACCCGCTCTTTACTTGTAACATTTTAAAAGTAAAGCGTGTGTGCCGCGATTATACCAAAATGTAAGAAATAGAAAAAACATCTATTTCTTTAATTTTGGTATAATCGCGGCACCCGCGCATTACTTTTAAAATGTTATTAGGTAAAGCGCGAGTGCCGCGATTATACTAAAATGAAAGAAATAGACGTTTTTTCAATTTCTTTCATTTTGGTTTAATTGCGGCACCCGCGCTTTACTTGTAACATTTTAAAAGTAATGTGCGGGTGCCGCAATTATACCATGAAAGGATTAGAAAAAACATCTATTTCTTTCATTTTGGTATAATCGCGGCACTCGCGCTTTCTTTTAACATTTTAAAAGTAAACCGCGGGTGCCGCGTTTCTCTTTCAGAGCCGTCCCGCTCGGGCGGCCTCAGCCTGACTTTCTGCTGTGGTAAAAGGTTCCTAATCTTCTTTATGGGGCCATCTGTTTCGCACCATTAAGAAGATAAGAAACCTTTTACTCCAGCAGTAAGTCAAGGAAGCCAGTCTGAAAAGGACGGGGCTTAAAGAGAAAGAAGTATGTCACCAGGACCTATTTTCCAACTGCTGGCCACCGTTTAGCATGAACTGTGATGCCAGCCAATGGAAAAGAGGGGCGGGGCTTAACCTCGCTACTGAAACATACTCTAAGTCATTAAGTCTCACCAGCGAGACTGCGTATGTCTGCGAAGCCATCGCAGGCCGAGACCTAAAAACCTATATTGGTAGAGAAGAAATGTTGTGTTCCAGGCATATGAGCTGTAGATCGTATACTTGTACGTAGATCGCCATCTGGTGTTGGGCTCGGATGTTTGCCCTTTTTTTTATTTTGGAAGAAGTTTTTGTAGTTATGAGGTAGGTGACTCCTCCTTAGGACGATAGTGCGCATGGGCATCGACTCCAACTCCTGATTGTTTTGCCATGGAGGGTTGTGATGGTGTTAGGAAGAAATAGAAAAGATGTCCATGTGTAATGTATTTAAGTAAGATAATACTGGAACTGATAGAGGTATCCGGGGAGGCGGGTGGGTGTATACGAATCTACAGCTCTACATGCCAAGAACAGATGCATCCTGATACGTAGCATTTTCCGTTAGAGGCATATGAGCTGTAGATCGTATACTTGTGCATAGTCTATACAGCAGTTACCTCCTTAGCGGTGGCTTCCTGTATCTGTTGCAGTGGTTTGAAAAAGTGTTCTTAATACAGCCTGGCCGACGCTAGCTTGTTGTTTAGCTTGCACATCCACACAATAGTGTTTTGTAAAAGTGTGTGGTGTTGACCAAGTTGCTGCTTTGTAGATCTCATCTAGGGGAATGTTTCCTAAGAATGCCATAGAAGCCCTTAGTTTGTGTGTGGATTGAGCTCTGGGAGGAATGGTTAGTGTGCGTTTGGCTTTAAGATAGCATATTTGGATGCATTTGACAATCCATCTTGCATTCCCTGCTTTGGAAATGGAATTGCCTTTATAAGGTGGGGAGAAAACGACAAAGAGTTGTTTAGTTTTCTTAAAGGATTTTGTCCTTTCAATGTAGTAAAGTATTTCTCTTTTTCAATGACTAACATGTGAACTGCCACTGAGTCGGGTTGTGGGAAAAAAACTGGGAGTTCAACAGACTGGTTAAGATGGAAGGCAGAAACGACTTTAGGTAAAAATGTTGGGTTAGGCCTAAGAACCATTTTGTTATGATGGATTTGTAAAAATGGTTCCTGTTTGGTTAATGCCTGGAGTTCACAAACTCTTCTGAAAGATGTGATAGCGATTAGGAAGGCTACTTTCCAAGTGAGGAACTGTAGTTCGCATTTGTGTAGAGGTTCAAAAGGGAGCCCCATTAGTCTAGTAAGAACAATATTTACATTCCATACTGGAGAGGGTGGAGTTCTAGGTGGAATTATTCTTTTAAGCACTTCCATAAATGCTTTAATAGCGGGTACTCTAAACAAAGACAAGTGTTGTCTGTTTTGGTGATCTATGCCCAAGTATACAAATCTACAGCTCTACATGCCAAGAACAGATGCATACAGGTAAGTAGCATTTTCCTTTTTGTATTTAAATTTTGCACATTCCCATTCTAACCAGTTATTGTATCTTCTGTGTTTAATCTCACTCTTTTTCCATCGGTCTCATCATTGTTCACTTCTTTATCATGTTGCTGCAATTATCTTTCTGAGCACTCCTTTTACTGTCTATTGTTTTAATACGTGCAAAGAAAGCCCCTCGAATAAGATTGAAGAAAGATTTTGTTAGACAGAAACCGGATATTTGACAACTAGCACTTCACCTTCTCCAGCGTGCCCAATGTGGGATTCTACACACTGAGCATTCTATAGAATCCATATAGAAGGTAAGGGGGCACTGGAAGACATACCCTACTGTTATGTGTACCATGGGAAAAAAGAAGGTTGTCTTCCATTTTGCAGCTGGGTATGGGTGAGCTCAGCTAATTCTACTCAACAAAGTAAAGCTTCAATTATTTCCTCTGAACATTTACAGCATCTACATAATTCTTCCTCCTCCAACACAACGCAGATATTATTCCTCGACGTGACCTGTGGACTTGAACGGATATTAGCAATGCTTTTACCAACATTTATGAATACTTCTAACCGCAGATTTCTTCATCTTTTGAATTCCCTGGCACAAGAGTGGATCGAAAACATTTTCTAGCGCTTGACCCGTGCACCAATAGGTGGTGCCATTGAGCCCTAAAGTGGCCACAGAGCAACTCTAGATGGGATGCAAGGAGCTGTGGTATGAAACTGTATTATTATTTGGTGTGGGCAAAGTGAGGAAATAGAAATTTTACGTGGCCAGTGTGTCCCCCACTTGCACCCTATCTATGTACCTATGCCCCATGTATGTCCATGTCATCATGTAATTCCTTCTCATGACTGTAATAATAATGCCTCTGCATTTCCGTCCAATGTTAGCATGTCAGTTATTAGGCATGTCAGTTATCAGTTATTAGGCCTTCCATGAATGAAACGTTAATTCTACACTGAGGCCTATGTTGCCAATGCATTTACATGGTACACGTTTAAAAGTCGAGATGCACACGTTTTGTGGCACAGCCGAGCCAGGACCCGAATTCAGGCTCCGAGCCTCCTGATACTCCTGATACTCCTGATGCTGCAGTTTAGTTATGTATCCCTGACCTCTCCCTTACTTCCTGCTCAGTCGAGAGGTGCCCAGCCTGGCCTGCCAAAGACAGTATTTTGCTTACAGTTATCTGCTCAGCTCCACAGAAAACACATTCCAGTCTAGTGAAAGAGGTAAACATATTCCGCCAGCAGAAGATAGGGCCTAGCCTTTCTGTCTCCATTCAAATGATTTACAGAACCCGAATCCATAGAAGGCCCATGGCCCCACGCAATGCACGAAGAAATATAGGCACACACTAGCATTTAGTGATGAGCAGCCTTTGCTCGAGAGACCTTTACTTCAGACAATACATCCTCCAAACACAAGATACCAGATAATGCCAAAGGTGCAGGTCGTTCTGACATCCCAGACTCTCCTACTAGCACTAAAGTCAGCTCCCCCCAGCTTTACCCAGTAACGCGTCAATTCCACGTCATGACCAGTTTGCGCGCACAAGTAGGGTAAAGGTTCCTGCTGACCATGCAGACCCCCTCCATGTATCCACCCACTTATGACACACCTATGACTCATCAAGTGAACACCCATGTGTACGCCTCCTTACACGCCTACTTTTACGCCCATGTGCTCTTATCTCTCTCTTTCACTTGCTCCGCCTTCTCTATCCAAGTCAATGTATGTTTTAACTATATATAATGTGTTCTGTGAATAAAGATTCAGATGACGATCCTTCCTGAACCTTAGTGGTGATGGAACCCGATTCTCTGATAGCTCGAGCTATTGAATTAAAGCCCTTTTGAATCGGACACCACGGACTCTGCCTCTCATTTTATGAGCAATCCTTATTAATGTATAGAAATTATGACAGGGTAATTTATTATTTACCACAAAAGGCTCGCCTCAAGAATAATCACAACTCTTGTTAGGGTGAGCCCTTAAAGTCAGTATTAAGCAGATCTCAACCCCCTTGCAGCTATGGCAAAAAGCAAACAGACTTAACTTGGGAAAATGTGTAAAATATGTATGCAGTATCAAAACAATCATAAGGTCAGAACACCATGCAATACAAATCTGAAACTGAATTAGAAAAATAAGTAAAATTTAATAATAAAAATGACTCCAAAATGGCTCAAGTCAAATGAAGGGAACAAGATATATGAAGTGTTTAAACTGGTAAGTAGAAATAGCTCCAAAAACCACTAAGCCAATGATAGTCTATAGTCCTGGTAGACCGGGACTTAGGTGCAATTTCAGGCTGACTGAGATGGTGCATGGGTCAGAAACACTAACTGGGTTCATCCCTGTCAGATATTTTACCTTTTTACCTTCTGCCTTAATATTTTAAGTTCCAACTTTTCAGAGTTTCCACTGGATCACTTCTAAAGCTCATAGGCCCTCATGGGCAGCACTTAGGGGCCCAGAGTCACTCCCGCAGATCCCGCCAATGTTCTGTCCCGGTCTCATTCGAATTGCTCCTGGTCAGCTAGGCACTCCATAGAAAAGTCCTCTTGCAGCTTGTTGTGTTTATGTAGCCACACAGGAGATCAGTCAACTGACACTTGGAGTTCACCTTTTTGTCCTCTGTACAAAGGTCCAGTACTTCAGAGCTCCTCTCAGGTAACAGAAAGCTAGTCCAGTCCTCTTTTGTTCTTCCACATGTTCAAAAAGTGTTCTGGCCAGGTGCTTTGCGGTGTCTTATTTAACCGAAGAGGTGTCCCCTAGGCATTCCCTAACCAGTGGAGTAAAAGTTCCCGGGGGCAACCCTAGCTACTTTTTCAGTAGTTCCTGTTTGCTTTACTGCAAACAGGCCCTAAATACCATATGTAAGGGTATTTGTTTTAGGATGGTGAACGTCTTTGGCCACACTAAATTTGGGCTCTGAGGGTTGTGGGTGTGTAAGGGAGTGTGCTATGGTCATCACTAGTATCCTCCTACATCTAATACTAAAATCCAGTTTGAAGCAAGCTCTTTTTTCACAACAAATCCAGAGACTGAAATCTGGTAGTACAAAAGCAGGGCCCATCAGCAACTGGAAAGGTATTACACAAGAATTATCATGGCATCCTGTTCTTTCACTTTCAAGTGTGCCAAAGTGTTACATGTGGCTCAAATAGACCTGCCATGCAGGATTTGACACTGGTGTTGACAGAATGCAGATAGCACCCACCCTACATATTCTTTTGAGCTCCAGGGAATTATCTCTGCCCATCAAATTCAGCCAATGTATGCTCCGTGAAGGAATTTCACACCTCTTACCAGGCGGAATATAGGCTGGGAGTTGCTGGAGAGTGAATGCAAATTAGCCTCCGGGAACTCCAGGCAGGGAAAGGTATCTTTTAAAATGTATGTTTCCTTAATATTTATTAAAAAGTCAGGCTTCGCCATTAAATTGGATTTTTAATAACCATTAAAAATAACAATTTAATTATTTTTCTAGGTCACTTTTTCGAGTTATCAGTATTAGTATTTTACTCTGGTCTCTGGTTTTCAACATAGGACAGCGGGGCATCCCACAGTGAAAATCGCTTTTTCTACCTTGTCACTGTAGGCATAATATTACGTTTCTGCCTTCCCCACTTTTAAATACGATGCACCCTGCCTCATGGGCTGCAGGAGCTACATAGGAGTAATGTACTAATATTTAAAAGGGAGTTCTTTACTTGTTAACAAGGGTTATATCAACAGGTGGCACTGCAGGTTTTACATTACTGGTTTTCAACATAGGACAGCGGGGCATCCCACAGTGAAAATCGCTTTTTCTACCTTGTCACTGTAGGCATAATATTACGTTTCTGCCTTCCCCACTTTTAAATACGATGCACCCTGCCTCATGGGCTGCAGGAGTACATAGGAGTAATGTACTAATATTTAAAAGGGAGTTCTTTACTTGTTAACAAGGGTTATATCAACAGGTGGCACTGCAGGTTTTACATTACATTTGGCCCACACAGGGTAGGCTTGGGCCATGTTTGCCTGTCACTGTAGTGAATGGCACAATTGGTACTGCAATTTAGCTTCCAAACTCTGGCTGCTCATTTTGCAGAGACTTATACGTTAAATGTGCCAAATGAGAGTTCTGCATGCAGCAGAAGTTCTGGATCTTAAACTAGCCATGATAAAGTTTAACACAAATCGACAGAAATCTGTCAGACTGCGCCTGCTACATCAGTGCCTTTGCTAGCCCCTTTGACAGAGACATTGATGGCAAACTGTTCTATTAGTAAGTTGCACTATGGATAGATATCATAGGTCTATCACTGGGCACCTGGGCTTTCTGACCCAGCATGCAACTCCTGCAAGCTAGGTGGTTTTTGCTGATGCCAGCAAAGTTAACCCCAGTATATTCCCCACTGTTCCGCCAGATAGGGAATTGAAATATATTGACTCATTCAGAAAGTCTTCTCCTCTGCCAGTCTGGCTTTGAGGTCCCTGGGCACTGTATGCCTACTGAATTATTATTATTATTATTATTATTTATTTTTATAGAGCGCGATAGTCACCCGGGGGTATCCCAGCGCTGAAGAAACCCTAATTTAACCAGAACTGAGGAGCACGAGGAACAGAACAGGAAGGACTGAGGACAAGGAGATCAATGAAACATAGGTTTATGGGAAAAGGTGTGTTTTTAGCCGCTTTCTAAAGCACAGGTATTGTGGCTCAAGTCGCAGGTCATGAGGGAGAGAATTCCAAAGGCGAGCGGCTTGTACCGAAAAACGTCTTCCTCCTGATCGGGTTTTCCTGAATCTGGGGGTATTGACCAGGTTTTCCGCGTTGGACCGAAGGGATCTAGAAGGAATGTATGGGGTAATGAGTTTGCTGAGGATAGGGGGGCCTTGGTTATGCAGAGTTTTGTGCACAAGACACAGGGCCTTAAATTTGACTCTTTCTCTGATGGGGAGCCAATGAAGGAGTTTGAGGGCTGGTTTAGCGGATGATCTGGCCGGGGTGTTTGTAATGATCCGAGCGGCGGTGTTCTGGATTCTCTGCAGTGTGGAAAGAGTCGCCTCGGGGGCACCCAGATATATCACATTACTAAAATCCAGTCTCGATATTATGAGACCTTGGATTAATAGTTTCTGGGATTTGGGGGGAAGAAGGGGCAGGACTTTTCTCAGAGATTTTAAGAGACCAAAGCAGGTCCCTGCCACCTTTTTTGCCTGCGAAGCAAAAGTGAGATCCGAATCAATCCAGACACCCAAACTTTTCACTTCTGGTTTAGGGTCCGGGGGAGGACCCAAACAGTTTGGCCAGCTGTCCATGGGGAGTGATGTTCCTTTTGGGCCCAGTATAAGGACCTCGGTTTTTGTCCCGTTAAGTTTTAGGGCAGATCTATTCATCCAACCATGGACCTGCGTAAGGCAGTTGAGGAGATCGGCTTTCTGTTGTTTAGGGTGAGACAGGGATACCACTAGCTGGGTGTCGTCAGCATAGCTGACGACGCTCACTCCGAATGGGATAATGACCTCCTCCAATGTGGACATGTAGATGTTAAATAAAGTAGGGCTCAGAGAGGAGCCCTGAGGCACGCCACATTGGAGGGGTATTTCGGAGGAGCGAGCGTTTTTCTCCCAGATCTGGTAAGACCGTTGGGCCAAGAAGGATGAAAGCCATGATAGGGCAGTCCCTTCCAGTCCAACTCTAGCCAGTCTGTCGATAAGGAGTTGGTGATCTACGGTGTCGAACGCCGCACTAAGGTCGAGGAGGATCACTGCCACTGATCCTCCCCCATCCAATAGTGCTCTGGCATCCTCGACCGCAGCGAGGAGGGCGATGTCCGTGCCCTGTCCTGGTCGGAAGCCCGTCTGGGAACTTTTTAATTTATCATTGGCCTCTAGAAACTGCGAAAGTTTCCTATTAACTAACTTTTCTGCGATTTTACTCACTCCTGGGAGTAATGAGATGGGCCTGTAGTTTGCTAAGTTCTCAGGGTCGAGCGCCGGTTTCTTCAGAAGGGCTTTTACCACAGCCTTCTTCCAGCCCGTGGGGACAATTCCCTGTTGCAGTGAGGTGTTAATCAGCTGGGTAAGGAGGGGCGTGATGACTGGGGCTACTTCCTTGAGGATCCGCAGAGGAGCAGGGTCCCTAGGGGAGCCGCTCTTCATAGAATTAAGCGTATTTCTCACCTCGTCTATTGTCACCTGGCCCCAGGTGGACAGACAGGTGGAGGGGTGTGGGGGGTCAATTTCTTCCTCCGGGCTAGAGGGGGGAATTGATTCCATGATTACTTGTATTTTGTCATGGAAGAAGTTGGCCAGTTGTTGGCACTTCTCCTGGTCAAGTTTCGGATCAGTGGCGGATCCTAATCCTTGTGTTGGAGGTTTTGAGAGCTCTTTAAGGATGGAATATGCTTCCTTGCTGGAGCCTCCCGTCTTTTCTATTCTCTCCTGAAAGAACAAGCTTTTGGTTTTAATAATGGCGGTTTTATAGGTCAGGAGAGAAATAGAATAGATGTTTTTTTTGGTAGCTGTTTTTTCACGTCTCCAGGAGCGTTCGGTTTTTTTACACTCTTGGCGCAGAGCTTTGAGCTCTGGGGTATACCATCCAGCCGCGGGTATTCTTTTGGTTTGTTTGAAGATGGTAATTTTCGGGAGCATCGTATCAAGGGATGTGGTAATCCAATCGCTGAATTGATTATCAGCTGTATTGGAGTCAGAGGAGAGCTCAGGGATAGACTCTGCAAGAGAGGCCGCCCATTTCTCAGGGGAAAGTTTGCGCCATTGTCGGTCGGTGATCTGGATTTTAGGAGTTGAACGCGTAGGTAAAGGGATTTCCCAGGTGAAAGGGACCAAAAAGTGATCCGTCCATGGAAGGGTCACAGGTAGGTTAGCTGTTACTGTTGTTATGTCAGTAAGAATAGGGTCCAGTAGGTGGCCTTTGTCATGAGTCGGCTCTTTATTCATTAAGTGAATCTTTAAAGAGTTTAGATCACGTTTAATGTCCGAGGCTGCTCGGTCCATAGGATCCAAGAAGTGGACGTTGAGGTCACCTAATATGAGAAAATTGGCGGTGGAAGAAGCTAGTTGGGACACAGATTCAAACACAGCGTTAATGAAATTACCTAGGGCCCCTGGGGGGCGATAAATCAGAAGCCCTGCCAGAGTAAGAGCAGAGGAGATTTGGATGGCGAATTGTCCGCTCTCACAATCTTCGATGGTGGCGTTAGTCATCCTACAGGGGTATTGTTCCCTGTGAATTATAGCTACCCCGCCTCCTCTCCCTTTAGGTCTATTTAGTGCTTGACAGACATATCCAGTGGGAAGGGCCGTGCTGCTCACATGCTCTTTGGGATATGGCCAACAAGATATTTCTGTGGAATTCAGGAATGCTCTTTGCCCAAACAATTGAAAGAAAATAGAACAGCAGGACATTGCTAAGTATGTTTTGAATGCCAGTCTGACCACAACTGGCTGTATAATTCGCACTTTCGGATGTAGCAACAAGATCTTTTAGCAGAATCAAGAATATTTTTGCTCAAACAATTTAAGGCAGAAATACCAGTCTAGACTCAATGCACTGTGAACCATTGTAGTGATCAGGCAACACAGATGCCACAGGATTATCTAGGGACCTGCAAGCATCCCTGATGGATATGCTAATTGATGGCTTCAGGCTTTAAAAAAAAACTGACACTCCACTGGAGCGCTTATGTGGCTCCAAAGGATATAGTGGTAGCAGAGGTTGTGGCCACCAGCAAGGATAGCAGTCCTAGTCTGCTGTCACCCTGCTGTCATCACTGGGGTTTTGCGTCAATAAGTCAAAGTTCCACCTGAAACCTATGCAGAGAACTTCCTTCAGAGGCTTTCCTTTGCACAGTGACGTTCAAGACCTTTATACTCTCACAGTGAGTCTGGGACATTCAAGTTATGATCCCTGTATTTTGAGCTCATTCCTAGAGTTTGGTATTGAAGGGTATGTGGCTTCTTGGCCTTATGCATACTGCTGGTCACGCTCTTGTACATGCAGGCTGTGCAGTGTAATCAGTAAATCTTGACGGTAGACAATTAAACACTGTCTGTATTTGTTCTTATACCTTTTGCACATGTTTAACCCCACATTACATGGCAGAGTGACTATTAACATTATTGGTCCAGAAGACTGCCCAGTACCTCTTTCTAGAGTTACTATCAGCCCGCCCCAGCGTTGCCTGGGGCAGAAGGGGGCTGGGGGCAGCATTTCAGGCTTGCGTGAACTCTCGCCCGGCCCCCGCCCACCACGACATTGTCTGTGTCCCGGACAATGTTGTGGCGGGCGGGGGCCAGGGCGGGAGTGCACGAAAGCCTGAAATGCTGCTCCCAGACCCTGAGCCTTACCGCCGTTGTTCCGGCCCAACCTCCCACACCGGCTCCCTCCCGTCCTGTGTCCCAGAGCCTTACCTGAGCCGCTGCTCCTCACTTCACCGCCGCTCCTCCTCGCAAGCCTGAAATGCTGCCCCCAGACCCTGAGCCTTACCGCAGTTGTTCCGGGCCAACCTCCCGCACCGGCTCCCTCCCGTCCCATGTCCCAGAGCCTTCCCAGAGCCGCCGCTCCTCCCCGAGCTCCTCACTTCCCCGCCGCTCCTCCTCGTCATCACATACATTGCGGTCAGCGCTACATCGTGGCCGTCAGCCACGCGGCCGGCGCTACTTTGATTTGATTTGATTTGATTTGGACTTGTAGAGCGCATGGCTGCCCTGGAGCGTCCCAGCGCTAATCCTAATCTGAACCTGGTGAACTCAAGCAAAGCGAGGTTAGAGGGTGGTCGGGAACAAAAAGGTTTTAAGTGCTCTTCTGAATTTCAAGTGATCCGGTTCCATTCGGAGTTCTCTAGGGAGAGCATTCCATTTGTTTGACACATTCAGAGAGAACCGTCGGCCTCCTGTTCGTGCTTTCCTCACTCGTGGGACAATGGCCAGATTTTCTTCATCCGAGCGAAGGGCCCTGGTCGACTTGTAAGGTCGGATCAAACCTCTCAGGGCTGGAGGGCCTTTACCTTGCAGGGTCTTATGTGCAATACAAAGAGACTTGAAAGAGACCCGCTCTTGGATGGGGAGCCAGTGCAGGGCATTCAGCAATGGTTTGGCTGAGGCCCGTCTCGGCGCCCCCATCAGCAACCTGGCTGCGGCATTCTGAGCTCGCTGAAGAGTCTTAATGGTGGCAAGAGGGGCTGCAAGGAAAAGGGAGTTACCATAATCCAGTTTGGACAAGATCAAGCCCTGGATTAACAGCTTTCAAGGCACTACTTTTTTTTTAGGTTATATTTTTAAATGTACTTTTTTTTCTATAGCCTATGTCCATCTGCACACCCTGAGGATTACAACAATGTATTGGGTGTGTGGATTGGCGCTGTGGTTCCCGAGTTTACCTTGCCAAAAGGTTTGTGTTCTCTCTTTATAATAGTACTAGCAGCCCGCCCCAGCGTTGCCTGGGGCAGAAGGGGGCTGCGGGCTGCATTATCCCAGGGCAGAACTCCCTCCCGCCTGCCGCCTCCCGCCCTGGACTTAAGCAACACGGCGGTGCACCCGCCGACTCCCTCCCGCCCCCCGCCCCCCGCCCGGACTTCAACAACACGGCGGTGCACCCGCCGACTCCCTCCCGCATTCCGCCTCCCGCCTCCCGCCCAGACTTCAGCAACACGGCGGTGCAGCCGCAACGTACCTCTCGCTGCTCCTCCGCTTCCCGCCGGCTCCTCCAGTTCTCTCATGCCGGCGCTGTTGTCCTCCGGCTCTTCCTGGTTCTGCTTCTCGCCGCTCCTCCCCTCACTCAGACGTCGCGCTGCTCTTCCTGGTTCTGGTGAACGCCGGCCGCTCCTCCCCTCACGCAGACGTCGCGGCCGGCGCTAGTTGCAAGGGACTACTTTGTTTTTTAATTTAAATTTTTTAATTTACATTTTAATTTTATTTTATGGAGCCTATGTCCATCTACACACCCTGAGGATTACAAAAATGTATTGGGTGTGTGGATTGGCGCTGTGGTTCCCGAGTTTACCTTGCCAAAAGGTGCAAGTTCTCTCTTTATAATAGTAGTATAGACTAGCAGCCCGTCCCAGCGTTGCCTGGGGCAGAAAGGGGCTGGGGGCAGCATTGTAAGCCTCTGTGTACCGCACCCCCCCCCCACATTGCCCAGTCCGTATCCCTCCCGCCTCCCGCCTTGACATTGGCTATACCGCCTCCCGCTTTGAGCCCGCCGCCCCGCCCCGACATTGAGCATTGAGCATAGCGCCGCTTTGAGCCCGCCGCCCCCCGACCCGACCCGACATTGAGCATAGCGCATAGCGCCTCCCGCCTCCCTCCTTGCGCCTCGAGTCTCCAGCCCGCCTCCCGCCCCGGCTTTGTAAACCCCCCCCCAGGTCCCGACTTACCTCCCTGCGCTGCCACTGCTCCTCCGCTTCTCACCGCTCCGTATTGCTGTTGCTGGTGAACTCCGCTCCTCCCCTCAGGCAGACGCTACGCAGGTCCTCGCTCTTCCTGTTGCTGTGAATGACGCCACTCGCCTCACGCATACGTCTCGGCCGGCGCTACTTGCAAGGGACTACTTTATTTTTATTTGTAAATATTTTAAACAACGTTTATTTTTTATTTTTATGTAGCCTATGTCCTTCTGCTTGCCCTGAGGTTTTCTAAGATGTCTTGGGTGTTCAGATTGGTGGTGTAGTTTTCGAGTTTACCTTGCCCAAAGGTGCAAGTTCTCTCTTTATAATAGTAGTATAGATTGGGGAGAGGATGTGGCCTTATGGCTAGGGCAGTCAACCTTGAAGCTGGGGAACCGGGTTCAAGTCTCAGCAGGGACGCTCAACATCCTGTGATTCTGGCCAAATTGCTTAATCTCCCCATGCCTCACAAAAATTAATGTGTCCGTCTGTATTGCAACTGGTGCTCATGTAAAGCGCTCTAATACCTTCGGGTCAAGTTTGCGCTACATAAAATCTGGAAAAAAACAAATAAAATAAACTCTCCATCATTGGATTGAGGTTTTACTCCCCCTCCCCACCCCCTTATTTATTAATATTAATATGTTTGTTTTCTTCGGATCGTTACAGGAACTCTGATCATTGCGCATGCAGTTGGCACTCGAGCCCGCATCCCCCGCCCTGATGTTCTGTTTCCTCACCTCCTGCGCCCTAACGTTCAACACAGTGTATGAAATCCAGCTGCTCCTTCTCCTAGACAGCTTGTTTCCTTGCCCCCTTGCATGGTGGGGCTTTTAAGGTGGCATCTCCCTTTCGGCAGAGTCTCCAATGTTCTCAGTTAGTCCATAGAATGCTCTTCACCACACCCAACCTTTCTCAAACTTTTGGGGCAACATCAGCTTTCGTACACCACCCTCTCTGCCTCCATGCATCTGTTCATTCCCTCCCTCCATTTATTCGTAGTGGGAGCTTGATCCCCCTCTCACAGTCCAGTCACTTCTCTCTTTGCCATGACAAAGTCCAGCAGAACACAGCTATTTCCATGGGATGTCTACATAATTGGGTATACTTAGCATTATCAGTTGGGGTATCCTGAGAAGATCTACTACCATCACGGCCTCCAATTCAGTGCCAGTTTCCCCCCAATATCCACCCCTCTCGGGCAATCCCAAATCATGTGAAAAAAATGTCTCACCTCCGTGCAGCACCAGAGGCACATGGGGCTATCCACTCTCCCCATTTTGTGTAGATGGGACCTGTGATAATAGGATATGTGAAGGATGTTAAATTGGATCAATCTCAGTCGAGCTTAAATGGCAACTTCCCTGGGGTGCATCAATGCCGCCTTCCAGTCAATATCTCCCAGGATCCCCATATCTGATTCCCATTTGGTTAAGGATGGAGCAACATTGCTGGGACACCGATTCTGCGGGCCTTGTTCTGGGAGGTCCATTCCCTGCTCCCTTTCTGTCCTCGAGGCATGGGTCAGCTGTAGATATTTGAACAGTTTGGTAAAAGCTATGGCATAGTCCTGTTGAAGTGTCTCAAACGACTAAAGTCTCCCCCCTAACCTCCGAACCCCGCAGGATGTCTCCCAGTGTTTCTATTCCGATTTGTTCCCTGTGGTGAGAGCCAGTGAACTTGCCCACTTCAGACAGGCTGAGGTAAGTCTCCTGTTCCAACCAAGGGCCCCAGTAGTCTCATCACAGGCTTTTAGGGAGGTCTGCGTTGGTTCGGGTAGGTGTTTCCTGTCTTGTTCCCATATATATAATGGACCTGCTTATACACCCTCTGCATCCTCCACAAGACCTTTGAGTGGATCCCCCCCAAGCCCAGAAAGAACGTCACCCACGCACTCATTACAAGCAGACTGGACTACGGGAACACCCTCTATGCTGGAATCAACAAATCCCTGCTACGCAAACTCCAGACCATCCAGAACACCGGGACCAGACTCGTCCTTGGCATCCCACCGCATGAACACATCACCCAACACCTGCGAGACCTCCACTGGCTCCCCGTCAAGAAGAGAGTAACCTTCAAGCTACTCACCCATGCCTACAAATCCCTCCACAACAGCGGACCCAAATACCTCAACGAAAGAGGCTCCTTCCACGTACCCAAAAGGACCCTGTGCTCCACCGACCTCAGCCTAGCTGAAACCCCACTCATCCACAGAACCAGAGCGGGTGGAAGAGCCTTCTCCTACATCGCAGCCAAAGCCTGGAATGAGCTCCCAGTCAACATTAGACACTCCCCCACTCTGCACACCTTCAGTAGGAGCCTCAAGACCTGGCTCTTTGGCTGGACCTGCGCTGCAACCCTTCCCCCTCTATCCCCCCTCCCCCCAGCACCTTGAGACCCTCATGGGTGAGTAGCGCGCTTTAATCCCCCCCCCCCCCCATTGATTGATTGACTGATTGATTGACATGGGTCTTCACTCTAATAGCCGCTCTCCCCGCCCTGTATTCTGGTTCATCATATGGGCTATGCCCCCAATCGTTGATAGTATGCCTGCATGTCAGGTAGTTATAGGCCCCCTTTGTAAAATGACCTACACAATGGCCACAAGGCAATTCTGGGAGTCCCCCATCCCAGATTAGCCCTGTGAGTGTTTTATCTAGTCTGATCAAGAATTTATCAGGTATACTAAGCGGGGTATTTTGCAGTACATAGAGCAGTTTGGGTAGGGTAATAATTTTATAGAGGGCAAATCTGCCCATTATTGTTATGGGAAACTTGCGCCATCTTCCCAAGTCTATGTGGACGTCTCTAATACTCGATCTAAAGTGAGTTTCAGGAAGCTCTCAGTATTTGGTGTAATACCTATACGCAAGTATCTGAAGCCAGTCCTTGTCAGTCAGAAATCGCCTGTCATTTTCTACACACTCCTCCTGGTCTCGCAGCTGGTAGAGGATGGATTTCTCCCAGTTTATGCAGTACCCAGAGTGTGTGTGAAACTCAGAATATCAATAGGACCATCAGGATCAACAATCCTGGGTCGGCTATATATAGCAGTGCATCCTCAGCATATAGTGATATTTTTTCAAGGGCACCTCTTATCTGGGGGAAGTCCACTATGTCCACCATACAGCGCACCCAGCTAGCTAGGGGTTTCAAACACAATGCGAACAGAAGAGGCGACAGTAGTAACCCCTGACTTGTACCAATCCCTAGCGCAGACGCATCTAATACCACCCCATTCAGTCTAACTGCTGCAGTAGGTGCTTAATAGAGAAGAGCCACCCATTGTCAAAACTTGGCCCCAAAGATGAACCGCTCAGGGTCTTGAGCAAATACCTCCAGCCTATGGAATGTAATGCTTTTTCAGCATCCGGTGACATTATTCTAGGTTCACTATCAGTCTTGATCCTAGCCAACCATATGGGCAGTCGTCTAAGGTTTAAGCCTGTTGCCCTTCTTGATATAAAGCCAGTCTGATTGGGGTGAATTAAATCAGAGCTCACCCCAACCAAATGTGTCACCAGAATCATAGCTAGGATCCTACTCTCAGTGTACAGCAATGAGATGTGTCTACACTAAGAACATAAATTAGTCAGTTTCTCTTTCTTAGCGAAGACTATTATAATTGTGTGTTTTTGGTCTGGCGGCAGGTTTCCTTCAGCTCTCACCGTGCCAAATAGATTGTATTGGTCGGGGTTGAGGAGAGGGGCTAGACGTTTCTAAAGCTCCACCGGGAGACCTTTGGCCGCCCGGCAACTCCCTAGATTACATCGCCTGCACTGCTTTCCCTATCTCCTCCAACATTGTGTTCCCTTCAGTGCCTCTCTACTTGCGGCATCTAAGACAGAGAACGGCGCCTCCCCCAGGAAGGCCTCAATATTGTGGTCTGTACGGTCCCCATTGGAAGCGTAGAGTGTTTGGTAATAGGTTGTAAATGATTAGGCTATAGCTTTATCAGTGCGAGGGACATCCTTCTTGTCGGTCCACGCTGCAGCCACCCACTGCACTTCCTCCTCTCTCTTACATAGCTATGCCAGGAGATGGGCCTCTTGGTTATGATTCTGTAGTCTTGTCGCCCCCAGGGTTAGATAAGTTGCATGGTTACCTGTCACTGCCCAGGTCCATTCTGTAGGAGAGTAGGGTCTGCAATCCTATGATCACCCAGATTTTTTGCTTTTGTTTCACTGGTTTACGACTTTCTCTGGCTGTGGGCCTGCCAATCAGACCCACAGCCTGGCTGTTCTCTCTCTAAATTACAACATGTACCCTAGGTGCATTTACCAATTGGTACTGGGCCACCTTATCAGACCCTGTAACTCAGGGCATAGGTGTACCCAGGGCCTAGCAGGGGCTGAAGCATGTATTATGCCACCCCTGGCTGGCCTCCTAAATTTGACACAACTGGCTGCATGACAGCTGGGGCAAAGTCGTGTAATCACCCTTTGCTGTAGATATAGTATACCTATATCTAACCCTAAAAATGGACACACAGATTCCTATCAGTCACTCCTATGGCAGGCCTTGACAATCCTGAAGGCAGAGTGCTTGGAATCGTGTGAGATGGTGCTCTGGCATGAGCTGAGCCCGTCTGCAGCTTGCGGAACCAAGTCCTAATAGCTGTTCCATGATAACGCATACCATGTACTCTTAAGTGCATTATAATCCTCGCAGTTAAATGCTAACTTTGGTATTGATTTATCAAAACATGTCGAGTAAGGTGTCATACGAATTGGAATACTAACCCCTCGCCAATTCTGGCGACGGGGTTAGCATTCCACCCTTCTAGAGGGACACGACATGTATGTAAAAGTGAACCCCGGTTAAAGTTAAACGAAGCCTCAGCTCCACAAAATGGATGCTGCCACCGCAGACACGAGTCTGACCTCCTGCTGCTGGGAGTCCTTCCAGCGAGGAGAGCTTGGACAAAGGGTTTCCTGTCCGGGGCGGTGCTAGCACCATCCCAGACAGGGTTTTGTGTATCCTGGGTAGGCAGGGCTTTACAGGAAGGTGACTGCTGAGTGGCACCCCGGTGCTCACTACGCATAGGCCGGTCAGAACCAGTTCCAGGGGCACACCAGCCCCTGGCCTGGGGAAATTCCGGCATGGGAGAGGGGTGTAACCACCCCCCTCCTAGTCCCACCCATAGGCAGGACCTAGTCACCGGGTCAGCCCCTTTTCTTAGTATAAAGATAGGAGCGGGCCCCCTGTTCAAATTAGATCATCTTTGGAATCAAGACACGACTTTCTACAAAAGGACTTCAAGATTTCTTCTTCAAGATTCTCCCTTGTGACTAAGGAGTAGTCACCCTGCATCCGCAGGCACCATCTTAAGAACACTGCGGTCTGCTGCAAGTCCTTCCTCAGGAATCCGACGACACAGCTCGACGAGACCCGGCTTCCCTGGCACCTCTGACCTCTACTCACCTCTACAGCCAAGCTGAGAACCGTGAGTGCGACGAGACTTCGAGGGACCGACGATCGCCAAGACTGCACGACTTCTTTACAGCACGCCCGCCGAGTAACCCTCTGGTGAGTGCTTTTGGGTCCGAGAAGCCCCGACCCTGAGCAGCTCCAGCATCGAAGATCAGCCTCCCAGCATCTCCACGATCGGCGTGGGGCCCTTCTGCTTTTTGCTGCTCACCGCGTTGTTTGGCTACTAGCCCGCTGGCTTGTGGCCTTCTTAACGACACCCGACGACATCACTGCTGCTGGTCTGGTTGCTCCAGACTGGCCCTTGCTCCCTTCCAAGAGAGGAGCACCCCGGACCCTCCTGGTCCACTCAAGACGCCATTTTAGATCCACCGCGTGGGCTTGAATTAGCCAAGGCTTTGTTGCCCAATCCTGGGTCCAGCGACGCCGACAGCTTCATCCATCGTGGGACAGCTCGCTCCTCCATCCTGGTCGCCGACAACGCCTCCTGGTCCGTGAGATCTGCAGAGCACAGCGTCGCCCACTCACCTAGTCGAGTGCCACCTGACTACTGGCTAGTAGTCACGAACTTAGTCCCCTCTGCTTTCAGGTGTCATCTGTCTTCAAGATCCAGGCTTGGATCACTTCGAACCCTCTTCACTGGTCACCTGCCAGCATCTTTCTTCCAGGCTCCTGGTCCGTCTACGAGGATTCCCGACGTCTTTTGAGACATATGCAGCTGCAGCCCCTGGGCTAGGTAACTTCGGCATTTCGGTGCCCCAGCATAGCCTCACTATCCAAGGGTCAGAATCCACTTTCGTTTTCCTCCTACCAGGTCGGGTTCGCCCGAGAACACTAACTTTGTCTTTACTAGCTACCATAGACTTTGTCCCGCATCACGCGTGAGAGTGCACACTCTGCACCCGAGTCCCCAGGGTCTCCTAGAAGTAATCTAACGATTCTATAGTCAAGTCCTAGCGATTCCAAAGCCTATTAGTACTGTACTTACCTGCTAGTAATTTCGCATTCCACTTTCAGAGTATATGGTTTTCCGTGCCCCTCGGGCATTTGTATATACTGTGCTAACTTAAGTATTTTCGTAAGAGTTTTGTTTTGTGCTTAGTGCCCTGTCCTCATAAAGAGAACAGGGCTGTTGTGATTTTAATAAATACACTGGTTATTTTCATAACACTTGTGTGGTGTCCTTTCACTTTGTATTCAAGGGGTATATGTGTGGTATAACAGCTGGCTTAACACGCCCTCTCGAGTCTTTAGCCTTAGACTGCTCGTATCCACGCTACTAGGATAGCTGGTCTATAAGGTTGACTTACAACCAATCATCAATAAGGGTTGTCTGGACTGATACATAGTGTTCACTAGAATAGTGAGCACTGCATATAAGGCCAACTTCTCACATTGGTGAGCAGCGGTGGGATTTGAGCTTGCTGTTGTTTTACCACACGTATCCTAAAAATATCTTGTTGAAAGATCACATAAGTACTTCAGGTACATATAACTTAGCTTAGAATACTCTGAGTTCTACTGAACCAGCTGTTGTAGCTCCTCAAGGCTTAGCACACCTTGGCTGCAACTCTTAGCAAGGGATCAGTAGGCAAACAAATAGTGTAGGTAGGTGCATCACTTACACCACACTAGAAGCATGTCTAACCACGGAGAGTCTTCGGAGACCCCTCTTGTGGTTGTGGACCTTCCACAGGCCACTTCCAGATATGCTGCTCTTAGCTTCCAGGAGATGAGGCAAATCTGCACATCCAGGAAGTTAAAACAGGGTTCTAACCCTACAATTCCCTTTCTGATTGGTCTCTTGGAGACCTATGATGCCAGGAGGGCTGGTAACACAGACCCTTCTAATTCAGATGGGAACATGCCTCCCCTAGTGGGAACCCGAGGTGATCCTGACCTAATCCACCTCACAGTTGAGACTGATGAAGGGGATGAGGATGAGGATCTCTCAGGGGATGAGGCAGACAAGGGACAGGTAGAAGTCAGCAGACTAACCAGGTCCAACTTAAGCAGGCATGAGAATGGTACCAGGGGACCGCTGGGACCCCTCTCAGGCCAGCTTAACATTGGGAGTGGACGAGTTAGGTCTCTATCAAGAGGCTCTAACAGATCCATTCAAACCAATGGCTCTCAGAACTCTGCTCTGAGGAGGATGACCTCCCCTCAGAGGAGAATCTATGAAGCTAAGGAAAGGGAAGTCAATCTGAGGATTGAAAGGGAAGAACTTGCCCTGGCCAAAGAAAGACTTGCCTTTGCTAGAGAGCAAGAATTGAGTGGGTCAAAACCCACTGGTGGCAGCAATATACCTAGCAATAGGGAAAGGAGTTTTGATACAAAGCACCTGAATAAGATAGTGCCCCCCTTTAAACAAGGGGATGACATCCACAAATGGATTACTGCTTTGGAGAGGGCCTGCACTGTGCAGGGTGTTCCCCAGAGTCAGTGGGCAGCTATCTTGTGGCTCTCCTTTGAAGGTAAAGGTAGAGATAAGCTCCTCACTACTAGAGTGGAGGATGCTAACAATTACCAAGTCCTGAAGAATACACTGATTGATGGGTTTGGCCTAACCACTGAGCAGTACAGGTTGCTGTTCAGGGATACCCAGAAAACTCAGTCTCAGGATTGGTCTGATTTTGTAGATTGTGCCACTAAGGTTTTGGAGGGCTGGTTGCTGGGCAGTAAGGTTACTGATTATACAGGATTGTACAATTTGATCATGAGAGAACAAATTTTAAACAATTGTCAGAACCAGTTGTTGCATCAGCATCTTGTTGACTCGGATCTGACCTCTCCCCAAGAATTGGAAAAGAAGGCAGACAGATGGGTCAGAACAAGAGTTAAGCAGAACCAGGGCCAGAATCAAGGTGGTCAGAAGAAAGAAGACCAGAAGGGTAAAGATTCTAAGGGGGAACAAAATGACCAGAAGTCTTCAACAGGTCCCCAACAACCCAAAGAGGGTGGGGGTCAGGCTCCCCAGAAAAAGAAGAATCAAGAAGGCCAATCTAAAAGGTGGTGCCAATACTGCAAAAGTAAAACTCACTGGTTTAGTGAGTGCACCAAGAAAGGAGGAGGGCAGACTCCTGCCACTGCAGCCCCTAAGGCACCTGTGCCCCCTAGTACAGTCAGAAGTGGTAGTGCACCTCCCAAGGGTTTAGTTGGATTAACCTTGGGTTCTGAGGGGTATGACAACTTAGTTGGCACACTCACTCAGGCTGTCCTTGTCTGTACAGGGGATGTGGATATATCCCCTGATGTCAGTCCCAATACTTTGGGCAAATACAGACAGACACCTTTCATTAATGGAAAAATGGCTCAGGCCTATAGGGACACTTGTGCCAGTGTCACAATGGTGACACCTAACTTTGTGGACCCTGGACAGATCATGCCAGGTACAGATTTCCTGGTGACCAATGCAAGCAATGTCACTACCAGTCATAGTATGGCAATTGTAGCTTTCTCCTGGGGAGGGGTAACTGGCCAAAAGAAGGTTGTAGTTAGCTCAGACCTCCCAGTGGATTGTTTGTTGGGCAATGATTTGGAGTCATCACAATGGTCAGAAGTGGAGCATAGGACTCACATGGAGATGTTAGGCTTGCCAGCACATGTGTTTGCTGTGACTAGGTCACAGGCCAGAAGATGCCCCACTGAACAGGTGCTGGATCCTGGAACAATGGACCAGACACCTTCCAAGAAGAAGAGCAGTAGGGTTAAGGCATTGCCTTCCCCCTTGCCCCAGGTTGTGGATCAAGTCTCAGAGGAGGCTTACCTACAGGAATTGAGGGAAACTGAGCCTAAAGAGTTCGAACTTGATCAAGTTGAATTTCTGGGTTCAGGTGGCCCCTCAAGGGAAGACCTGGGGAAGGACCAGTTAGACTGCCCTTCCCTTGAACCCCTCAGACAGCAGGCTGCTGCTGAGGCTGCTGGGAACGCCACAGGTACCCACAAGGTATACTGGGAAGATGGACTCCTGTACACTGAGGCAAGAGACCCCAAGCCTGGCATGGCCAGGAGGCTGGTTATCCCCTTGTCTCAGAGAGGTTTCCTCCTTACCTTGGCCCATGAGATTCCCTTAGCAGGTCACTTAGGCCAGACAAAGACTTGGGACAGGCTTGTCTCACACTTTCACTGGCCTCACATGAATGAGGATACCAAGGAGTTTTGTCGCTCCTGTGTCACTTGCCAAGCCAGTGGTTAGTCAGGTGGCACAACAAAGGCCCCCCTTATACCAATGCCTGTGGTGGGGGTGCCCTTTGAAAGAGTGGGGATTGACATTGTTGGTCCAATGGAACCCCAGACAGCATCAGGGCACAAGTTTATACTGGTGGTAGTGGATCATGCCACCAGGTATCCTGAAGCTATTCCACTTAGGACCACTACAGCACCTGTAGTGGCAAGGGCCCTAGTTGGAGTGTTCTCCAGAGTGGGCTTCCCTAAGGAGGTTGTCTCTGACAGAGGTGCAAACTTCATGTCAAGCTACTTAACTGCTTTGTGGAAGGAATGTGGTGTCAACTACAAGTTCACCACACCCTATCACCCACAATGCAATGGGCTTGTTGAAAGGTTCAACAGGACCCTAAAAGGGATGATTCATGGACTACCTGAAAAGCTCAGGCGTAGATGGGATGTCCTGATTCCCTGCCTTCTGTTTGCTTACAGAGAGGTCCCACAGAAGGGGGTTGGCTACAGCCCTTTTGAACTTTTGTATGGGCATCCTGTAAGAGGACCCCTGTGCTTGGTGAAGGAAGGATGGGAGAGACCTCTCAAAAAGCCTGCAACCAGCATAGTGGACTATGTACTTGGTCTCCGCTCCAGGATGGCTGAGTATATGGAGAAGGCATCTGAAAACCTTAAGGCCAGTCAAGAACTCCAATAAGCTTGGCATGACCAAAAGGCTGTCCTGACTGTTTATCAGCCTGGACAGAAGGTGTGAGTGTTGGAGCCAGTGGCCCCAGCAGCACTCAAAGACAAATGGTCTGGGCCCCACACAATTCTTGAGCAAAAGGGAGAGGTCACCTACCTGGTGGACCTTGGAACTCCCAGGAGCCCCCACAGGGTGCTCCATGTCAACAGGCTCAAAGCATATGTCGACAGGAAGGACATGAGCTTGCTCATGGCCATAGATGAGGGACAGGAGGAAGAGAGTGACCCTCTCCCAGACCTGCTCACTCAGAATCCTGATGATGGGTCAGTGGATGGTGTTGTCTTTTGTGGCAGCCTCTCTGAGCATCAACAGAAAGACTGTAAACAGGTTCTTCAGTCTTTCAGACATATGTTCTCTCTGACACCCAGTCAAACCAATTGGTGCACCCATGAGGTTGACACTGGTGACAGCCTGCCAGTCAAGAGTAAAATCTACAGGCAGCCTGATCATGTTAGAGACTGCATCAAAACTGAAGTGCAGAAAATGTTGGAGTTGGGAGTCATTGAACCCTCAGATAGCCCTTGGGCTAGTCCAGTAGTTCTAGTGCCAAAACCTCACACCCAGGGTGGTAAGAAAGAGATGAGGTTCTGCGTAGACTACAGGGGTCTCAATGCAGTCACTAAGACTGATGCCCACCCAATACCAAGGGCAGATGAGCTTATAGATAGATTGGCTTCTGCCAACTACTTAAGCACATTTGACCTGACAGCTGGGTATTGGCAAATCAGGTTAGCTGAGGATGCCAAGCCCAAGACAGCATTTTCAACCCCTGGTGGGCATTATCAATTTGTGGTAATGCCCTTTGGTCTGAAAAATGCACCTGCCACCTTCCAAAGGTTGGTGAATCATGTCCTCACTGGGCTGGATGACTTCTGTGCAGCATATCTTGATGATATTGCTGTCTTTAGCTCCACCTGGGAGGATCACCTGGTCCACCTGAGGAAAGTGTTAGAGGCACTGCAAGCAGCAGGTCTCACTATCAAGGCCACAAAGTGCCAGATAGGGCATACACAGGTTGTGTACTTGGGCCACCTTGTAGGTGGAGGCCAAGTTCAACCACTGGAGAGCAAAATACAGTCAATCAGGGGGGACTGGGCTCCTCCAACCACCCAGACTCAGGTTCGAGCTTTATTGGGCCTGACTGGTTACTACAGAAAGTTTGTCAGGAACTATGGATCAATTGTGACTCCATTAAATGAACTGACAAGTAAGAAAATGCCAAAAAAGGTTCAGTGGACAGCAGGCTGTCAAAAAGCATACGATTACCTAAAGCAGGCCATGTGCACAGCACCTATCCTCAAGAGTCCAGACTACTCCAAACCATTCATTGTCCAAACAGATGCTTCTGAGTTGGGTGTGGGAGCTGTTCTATCTCAACTGAATTTTGATGGTCAAGACCAGCCCATTGCTTTTATAAGCAGAAGGCTGACCCCCAGAGAGAAGAATTGGTCAGCTATTGAGAGGGAGGCCTTTGCTGTGGTTTGGGACCTGAAGAAGCTGAGGCCATACTTGTTTGGCACTCACTTCAAGATTCAGACCGACCATAAGCCCCTCTTGTGGCTAAATCAGATGAAGGGTGAAAACCCCAAACTGCTTAGGTGGTCCATTTCCCTACAGGGGATGGACTTTACAGTGGAACATAGACCTGGTACTGATCATGGCAATGCCGATGGGCTCTCCAGATATTTCCACTTAGAACAAGAAGACTCACCTGGTCAAGGTTAGCTTATTGTCCCAAAGTTTGGGGGGGGGGTCATGTAGGAGAGTAGGGTCTGCAATCCTATGATCACCCAGATGTTTTGCTTTTGTTTCACTGGTTTACGACTTTCTCTGGCTGTGGGCCTGCCAATCAGACCCACAGCCTGGCTGTTCTCTCTCTAAATTACAACATGTACCCTAGGTGCATTTACCAATTGGTACTGGGCCACCTTATCAGACCCTGTAACTCAGGGCATAGGTGTACCCAGGGCCTACCAGGGGCTGAAGCATGTATTATGCCACCCCTGGCTGGCCTCCTAAATTTGACACAACTGGCTGCATGACAGCTGGGGCAAAGTTGTGTAATCACCCTTTGCTGTAGATATAGTATACCTATATCTAACCCTAAAAATGGACACACAGATTCCTATCAGTCACTCCTATGGCAGGCCTTGACAATCCTGAAGGCAGAGTGCTTGGAATCGTGTGAGATGGTGCTCTGGCATGAGCTGAGCCCGTCTGCAGCTTGCGGAACCAAGTCCTAATAGCTGTTCCATGATAACGCATACCATATACTCTTAAGTGCATTATAATCCTCGCGGTTAAATGCTAACTTTGGTATTGCTTTATCAAAACATGTCGAGTAAGGTGTCATACGAATTGGAATACTAACCCCTCGCCAATTCTGGCGACGGGGTTAGCATTCCACCCTTCTAGAGGGACACGACATGTATGTAACTGTGAACCCCGGTTAAAGTTAAACGAAGCCTCAGCTCCACAAAATGGATGCTGCCACCGCAGACACGAGTCTGACCTCCTGCTGCTGGGAGTCCTTCCAGCGAGGAGAGCTTGGACAAAGGGTTTCCTGTCCGGGGCGGTGCTAGCACCATCCTAGACAGGGTTTTGTGTATCCTGGGTAGGCAGGGCTTTACAGGAAGGTGACTGCTGAGTGGCACCCCGGTGCTCACTACGCATAGGCCGGTCAGAACCAGTTCCAGGGGCACACCAGCCCCTGGCCTGGGGAAAGTCCGGCATGGGAGAGGGGTGTAACCACCCCCCTCCTAGTCCCACCCATAGGCAGGACCTAGTCACCGGGTCAGCCCCTTTTCTTAGTATAAAGATAGGAGCGGGCCCCCTGTTCAAATTAGATCATCTTTGGAATCAAGACACGGCTTTCTACAAAAGGACTTCAAGATTTCTTCTTCAAGATTCTCCCTTGTGACTAAGGAGTAGTCACCCTGCATCCGCAGGCACCATCTTAAGAACACTGCGGTCTGCTGCAAGTCCTTCCTCAGGAATCCGACGACACAGCTCGACGAGACCCGGCTTCCCTGGCACCTCTGACCTCTACTCACCTCTACAGCCAAGCTGAGAACCGTGAGTGCGACGAGACCTCGAGGGACCGACGATCGCCAAGACTGCACGACTTCTTTACAGCACGCCCGCCGAGTAACCCTCTGGTGAGTGCTTTGGGGTCCGAGAAGCCCCGACCCTGAGCAGCTCCAGCATCGAAGATCAGCCTCCCAGCATCTCCACGATCGACGTGGGGCCCTTCTGCTTTTTGCTGCTCACCGCGTTGTTTGGCTACTAGCCCGCTGGCTTGTGGCCTTCTTAACGACACCCGACAACATCACTGCTGCTGGTCTGGTTGCTCCAGACTGGCCCTTGCTCCCTTCCAAGAGAGGAGCACCCCGGACCCTCCTGGTCCACTCAAGACGCCATTTTAGATCCACCGCGTGGGCTTGAATTAGCCAAGGCTTTGTTGCCCAATCCTGGGTCCAGCGACGCGGACAGCTTCATCCATCGTGGGACAGCTCGCTCCTCCATCCTGGTCGCCGACAACGCCTCCTGGTCCGTGAGATCTGCAGAGCACAGCGTCGCCCACTCACCTAGTCGAGGTGACTACCATCCGGTGCCCTCCTGGTGCCACCTGACTACTGGCTAGTAGTCACGAACTTAGTCCCCTCTGCTTTCAGGTGTCATCTGTCTTCAAGATCCAGGCTTGGATCACTTCGAACCCTCTTCACTGGTCGCCTGCCAGCATCTTTCTTCCAGGCTCCTGGTCCGTCTACGAGGATTCCCGACGTCTTTTGAGACATATGCAGCTGCAGCCCCTGGGCTAGGTAACTTCGGCATTTCGGTGCCCCAGCATAGCCTCACTATCCAAGGGTCAGAATCCACTTTCGTTTTCCTCCTACCAGGTCGGGTTCGCCCGAGAACACTAACTTTGTCTTTACTAGCTACCATAGACTTTGTCCCGCATCACGCGTGAGAGTGCACACTCTGCACCCGAGTCCCCTGGGTCTCCTAGAAGTAATCTAACGATTCTATAGTCAAGTCCTAGCGATTCCAAAGCCTATTAGTACTGTACTTACCTGCTAGTAATTTCGCATTCCACTTTCAGAGTATATGGTTTTCCGTGCCCCTCTGGCATTTGTATATACTGTGCTAACTTAAGTATTTTCGTAAGAGTTTTGTTTTGTGCTTAGTGCCCTGTCCTCATAAAGAGTACAGGGCTGTTGTGATTTTAATAAATACACTGTTTATTTTCATAACACTTGTGTGGTGTCCTTTCACTGGGTGTTCAAGGGGTACATGTGTGGTATAACAGCTGGCTTAACACGCCCTCTCGAGTCTTTAGCCTTAGACTGCTCGTATCCATGCTACTAGGCTAGCTGGTCTATAAGGTTGACTTACAACCAATCATCAATAAGGGTTGTCTGGACTGATACATAGTGTTCACTAGAATAGTGAGCACTGCATATCAGGCCACCTTCTCACACATTCCAGTTGTAGGAGACGGCGCTCCAGCTGTTATGTCCATTCCTGCCTGTGTTTCTTTTTTTAGGGCAATTAAGGTCTTTGCTTGGTCCTTAAGTACCATTTTATATTCTTCCCAAAGATGAAGCCACCGAACCCTCATTTTCCACAAAGCATATTTGGGTGTCTATCCGCAAGGACTTCTCGATGTCTACTTCCTTCCGGGCCCAGACGGCAAGTTGCGGAGTATGTGTCTGATAGCAACAGCGAGTGATCTGATATTCCCTGGACATCTCTCACCCAGATCATTTCTGTCATGGGGAAAAACACATTGCCCAGTTGTGTCAATGTTCTGTAAGCCCCAGAAAGGAACGAGTATTGCACACCTCCTAGATGGAGGTGTCTCCAGATGTCACCCTTGCCCAGTCCGGCGAGTCTGCTGGAGAAAAGTGCTAGCTCTGTAGGCTCTCTAGAGTGGTTTGTCTGAGGCGAATGCCTATCTGAATCCCAATCTATTACCTCATTAAAAACCCTGCCCAGTAAGTGAAGATGGGCCAATACAGTATATTTATCTCTTCGCAGGCCACAGCATATGTTTCCCAATAGACAAGTTTCTTTCAAGAGCACCAGGTCGGGGGACTGTCTAATAAATATATTACGTGGCCACTCCACCTCTTAATTTTGCATTCCAATCCATTCATTTTCCTTGTTAGGTCCATCAACTTGTGTTATGTCATCATCTGTGGTATTCCACTCCCCCTCTGTGAGCAGCGCGCTCAGGGATCCCCTCTTCATCTGTAATGATGGGCGTGCGTGTGCTCCGCTGTGCCACACTTCAATGTTGACTAATAACACCAACTGTTTCTCAACACGTACACTACACAGTGGGCAACCCTAGCGTACATGATCGCGAAAAGGAACATAGCACAGCAGTCGGGAGTAAGCCGGCCTCCCCAACTGAGAAAATAGGAAGAAGACCTAGACTGGTGCATGTTTAGGGAGAAGTCAGTTTACGTGGCTAGAGGGTGCCCTGGTAAATAAGGAAGGGTGTGGGGGGCATGGAATCAATACAGAGGCGATATCTGTATTCCGTCTTCTCCCCAGACCAATACTGAAACTCTTGAAACCCCTGGAACTAGTAATACTGTAAATGTGATCTGTTATGTGATGTTAATGATTAGAAATAAGAAATTGAGAAGTCGCTTGCTCGTAACTGTTTGATGAACAGTTTCAATAAAAACTGTTCAATAAAAAGAATTGTTAAAAAAAAAATAACACCAACTGTTACCCCACCCCCACATTTCCCTGACATGGGTGATTAAATACCCACTTCTCCAACTTGACAAAGGTCTGTCGGCCACCCCACCCCTTTAACATTTATTCAACTGATATCCTCCATCTGAAACTACAAACAGAACACTAAACGCAGACACAAAATAAGGGATCTACTCCGTAGCAGGATAGCATGCGACCATCATTTAACAGGTTGCTTAATGTATTATGAGCTAGCCCAGCTCCCCCGGGAGGCAGATGAACCATCAACTCCATGAACCAGTACTTTCCAGGTGAAACGTCAGGTAGGCTAGCAAGTTCTCGACCTAGGAAATGAAATGATCTGTTGTTCCCACATTCTGTTCAGTATGTTTTTCTCTGTCCCCTCTTAGTTTTAATCTCTCCCTCGGAGACACTGAAAAAGTCCTTATCCAGTCTACCAGAATTAGTTTTACTCCCTTTACTTACTACTTTGCACTCTGCAAACCTCATCCACCCACAGATCACATTGGACCCCATTCATCAAAAAAACACTCCATGTGCTCCTCTTTCACACAAGGGTGTTGTAACCCAAACCATAACACTCAGTGCATTGTGTGAGGAGGAACCCTATGATGAAGCATGCTACTTAAGGGTGGGTGAGTGTTCTCGGCCTGAACAAAAGACTCTGTCACAATTACAGAGATAACCTACTCAAGAACCCCTAAATTGATTGATTCCCCAGACATTGTGCTTCTTTTTTTGTTTGCAGTCTGTTGTAATGGCCCAGAGGTGTTGGACCTGTAGTTTGTGGATTAGCCATAAGTGGGAGAAACCGAGCCAGTCGCCTTTAAGTATCATTCTGTGTAGGAGTTACAATTGGCACTGGTGGGGTGTCTGGATGCCAAAGAGGGGGTCCTTACCACAGATATTGGGCTACAGCCCTTGTCAAATGCCTTGCATGTCTCAGCCAGGGATTCCATGTAGAATATCTATAATGGGTGGACTTGAGGGGGAAGTAGGCCACATATGCTCACAAGATTAGATGTTGCCTCTTTTCTTATGATCCACTACCCAGGTGTGTGTATGACACTTCTAACAAGCTATACCTCCATCAGGGATGGGTGACGAGCCCATATCTTAGAAGTGGAAAAAGAGATGTTATTTTACCAGTGACTGTGTAAGCACTTAGGGCCAAGAGAGTGAGAAATGGGATGTGTGTGTGTATATGTGAGGTGTTTCTGGACCCACAACTAAAAAGAGGCTCTTGGATCTGTTAAAGAAGACATGATAGACCCCTATAAAAAACTTGACCACAGAAATGGAAGAAACGCACTCCTGTGCAGATTAGTGCTAGCCAGAAGCACATCCAGGAGGGGGCGTATAGGGGCACCAGCAGGGAAAGCATGCTGCGTCGAGTTGGCTCTAACCACTTGTAGACCTGCATAAGGCCTAGCTCACCGAAAATCTACATAGAGATATCTCAAGGAACTAAGAGTGTCCAGAAGTTGCAAGATTCCTGAAGTGTATCTTTCACAATACTGAAGTCTGTATCAGTCGGAGGGATACAGACTGTATTCCACATACCATCCAGTGAGATAGCTTTGCACCTCAATCCCGCACTCTTAGGATGCCTATATCTGCCCAGTTCATCTTTGTCCGCTTCATGGCCCTGGTTCAGGTCCATGTCCTTTGGCTGGAAACAGCTTTCTGAATAGAGAATAGCTTGAACTATCGGTTTAGCTGCTATGGTTGCAGAAAGGTTGCTGTTTAATGTTGTGGTTAGTCTCCAACCCTGAAGTGCAGTTCTCAGTTAAGGGAGTAGAACTTTGGGGTACAATATGTACACCCATCCACTTAAAATACCAACCAATGAACCCTAAAAAGTCTTTAATGCCCATAATGCTGCCCTTTAAGTAGCCCTAATATCTATTACTGCTTGTTAACACTACCCTTCCCTGAACCCTAAAAAACCCTACTGCCATTTTACTCTACCCATCCCATAATTATAAAACTACTTTTTGCCCCTTAATGGTACCCTCTCATCGAACCCTAAAATTGCTTACTGACACAAAGTGCTACCGTTCCCTGAATCATAAAACCCCTCATTGCCTTTAAACGCCATAGCTCCTTGAACACTAATAACCCTTTTACTACCCCTGAACACTACCTTTCCCTGGTTCCCACCCATCTTGAACTTTAAAACCCCTTAACACTACCTATCCATGTACCCTTAAAACCCCTTACTACACCTTAATGCTACCTACACCTGAACCCTTAATACCCCTTACCATCCTTCAACACTCCCCATCCCTGAACCCTTAAAACCCCTTACTACCCCTTAATACTATCCTTCCTTGAAACTAAAAACCCTTTATTACCTCTCAACACTTAAACGTAAAACTATAAACGTATACCTTAAATTAATTCATTACCTATTAAAATAAATGAATTCATATTTAGAATAATATTCAAATTTTATGTACATATGTACTTTAACTATTAAATACCTATACTTTAATCACTAAAATTAATTAAATTAACATTATCTGTATGTGTTTACACATATACATTTAAATGTATACATATATTTACAAACATTTATACAAATACCTATATCCATATATAATATATATATAATGGCGAAATGAGCTGGCGCCGCATTTGAATGGTGGCCCTCTGCGGGGTTTCGCCATACCCCAATACATCCAACGACGAAGTTGTCACGCAGTATCCAAAAGAGAACAAGTTGAGGCCCAAATGCATTTAAGGTGAAGTTTTAATAGCGATAACACCCAACGCGTTTCGCAGCCGCTTGATCACGAGTGAAGGTCCGTGTTAAGACAATAAAGTTATATACAAAAAAGAAGACATTCGTCACGTGACAAAAAAATAAAAGTGAAAACATACTCTCATAGCTTTCCTCGTCTTTTGATACATTATTTTTCTATGTATCGTAACTATGAAAATGATTTCCATCATTAATTTTAAAGGTTTGCATTGTAAAGGAACTTATATACATACTGTTAATAAATCACAGTGCACATATATATATATATATATATATATATATATATATATTACCTACTGGCGATAGCCAGTAGGTATGTATAGTTAGGATTAGCTACCATAGGAAATCCGCAACATTCTATTGGGAATAACTTTGGCGCTTGTTAAGGAATTTGCGTGTAATTTTCCGAAATTTTGGCCAGCTCCGCTCCGCTCCTACCCTGAAAGTTTCGGGGGATTCGTGAAGTGGGGGCTGAGAAAAAAGTGCGGTCCCAAAACGTGTTTTCCCCATGTTAATTTCCATAGGACGGTCTGACAAGTCTACAGTCCGAACCGCTGAACGGAATAACGCCAAACTTTGCAAAATTGTAGGGACTGGTACGCAGATGTGCCTTTGCTATGTTTGGTGAGAATTGCTCCAGTGGTTTTTATGAACATTAACTTCAAAAACACATATATATCTGGGCGGAGCCTAACCACACATCTGATCTGATTGGCTGTCAGCACTTCATCCAAGAAGTGTTGGCTGCCATCTTTGGACCAATATACATGATAGCACCTCATGAAAATGCATTGTAGTTAATAGAGGGTTTTAGGACTTTAGTTACATTATAAATCATTTGTTGATGGTACCCTACTCGTTTTAGGAATTGTGGTGTGTTCTAAGGTGATTTTACCATGTGAAAAAGCCTTCTGCTGTGATATCATGAATCATGTTTGAAAGAAAACTATTATCTCATGCTTTTCCCACAGTGGTTTGGAAGGGGATCTATACGCTAAACTGAAAGCATATTTTCTGTAAATTCACATTATCTTTCTCAGTCATGTGAGAATGAAGTCTGACATTCTCAGTAAAACATGTACATCCAACAAGGACAGAGACTGTCAGTTGATTCCTTTGTGTTCTACTGCAGCCTCCTAGAGTGTTCTAAAGAACAACTAGAGCGCTAACAGTCCTACTTATTACAAAGGTATGGCACACCTGAAGCCATCTTGATTGGAATATAGTGGTAACTCTTAAAACATTTAATTTGAAAAGGAACAAAATGAGGGGGTATATTTTGCCATAGAAAGCATTATTAGTGCTGCAGAAAGAAAAATTAGGGCACATTTTGAATGACTTCTCACATGCTCTTCTATTTCATTAAAAAATTCTGACATGCAGTCTCCCAAGATGGCCACCAGAGACAAAAGAGCCCAAATGTAGCCCAAATATCACCCAGATTTAGCCCAAGTATAGCTCAATGACAATGTCCCAGGGTGTTCTAAAGAACAACTAGAGCGCTAACAGTCCTACTTATTACAAAGGTATGGCACACCTGAAGCCATCTTGATTGGAATAAAGTGGTAACTCTTAAAACATTTAATTTAAAAAGGAACAAAATGAGGGGTTTCATTTTGCCATAGAAAGTATGATTAGTGCTTCAGAAAGAAAAATTAGGGCACATTTTGAGTGACTTCTCAAATCCTCTTCTATTTCATTAAAAGAATTCTGACATGCAGACTGAAAAATGCACTTTGAATACCAGCAGCAGACTTCCCTGGTGAGCAGTAGCTTTACTACACTGATCTAATGAGCAACTAGAGTGCTAACATTCAGAATTTATGGCAAATGTGTGACACATCTGAATGCCTTCTTGATGGAACCAAAGTAAACAAGCATTGAAAATGCAATAGATCTCGCCCTCGTTTAAGTTAAAGCCATTCTGTTTGTAATGAGGTGGCTTTTTAGCTTTGCTTTTATTAGTGTTTTATTAGTGTTTTTTAAACTTTCATGTAAATAACATGCATATGTATGCATATATGTATGCATGCATTTATATTTGTATTTATATAGATATACAGATTATATATGTTTATGTATGTATATATATATATATATATATACACATACATATATATAAATGCATATGCATATATATGCTATATATATGTGTATATGTGTGCAGGTAGTGAGGTAGAGGTAGAGAGGTAGCAGTCGAGAGGTAGAGACTAGTAGAGAGAGAAGTAGAGATAGGTAGAGAGTAGAGAGTGAGTAATAGAGAGTAGAGAGTGAGTAGTAGAGAGCAGTAGAGAGAGTAGCAGAGAGTGAGTAGTAGAGAGTAGTAGAGTGAATAGTAGAGTGAGTAGTAGAGAGTAGTAGAGAGTGAGTAGTAGAGAGTAAGTAGTAGAGTGAGTAGTAGAGAGCAGTAGAGAGTGAGTAGAAGAGAGTAGTAAAGAGTGAGTAGTAGAGAGTAGTAGAGAGTGAGTAGCAGAGAGAGAAAATAGTAGAGAGTAGTAGAGAGTGAGTAGTAGAGAGTGAGTAGTAGAGAGTAGTAGAGAGTGAGAAGTAGAGAGTGAGAAGTAGAGAGTGAGTAGTAGAGAGTAGTAGAGAATGAGTAGTAAAGAGTGAGTAGTAAAGAGAGAGTAGTAAAGAGAGAGTAGTAGAGAGTGAGTAGTAGAGAGTAGTAGATAGTGAGTAGTAGGCAGTGAGTAGTAGAGAGAGAGTAGTAGAGTAGTAGAGAATGAGTAGTAGAGAGTGAGTATTGGAGAGTAGTGGAGTAGGAGAGAGTAAGTAGTAGTGTATATTCCAAAGTTTGGCACAGCACCACATGCACAATAAGTCCAATCAAATCATATCACTTAGAGTCCTTATTGAAGCGCTGAATCTTGGTGTATATTCAAATGCTTTTATTTTCCTTAAGTTCATGTACCACAGCCAGCCGAAACGTTTTGTTCTGTACAACAGAACTTCTTCAGGGCGTTCTTATTTCCTTCAAGTTATGTCGGTATCCTGTTGTCATATAACTAGATATTTCTTCCAAATGTTAGACGAGACGTAAGTACATTGTTATTCAAAGTGACTAGGTATCAATTTTACCCACACAATTCGGGCAGACTTGAGTAATTTATAGCATCCTCAAAGTCAGTCTTTCAAAAATTCCAGTATAGGACATGATAATCCAAATCCAAATGTCTCTCAAGAAAAGTAATTTTCAATTGTTCGGAATATCGGTGTTTGGGCAGATATGACACAGGGACCCCCAGTATGCAAGGGGAATTAGTCCCCCCTCTGCAAACGCGCCAGTGGCCTGCGTTGCAGAGAGGTGTAAAAAGGGACATAGCCTCATTACACCTCTGTGCAATGCAGCCTTCTGGCGCATACTGGAGGTTCCAGGTGGGCTAGTTGGCCCCCAGGGACCCCTAGTATGCAAGGGGAATTAGTTCCCCCTCTTCAAACATGCACGGGGGCTGCGTTGCAGAGAGGTGTAAAAGAGGGTGTGGCCTCATTACACCTCTCTGCAGTGCAGCCACCTGGCGCATACTGGAGACTCCTGGTGGGCTAGTTGGCCCCCAGGGACCCCCAGTATGCAAGGGGAATTAGTTCGCCCTCTGCAAACGCGGCAGGGGGCTGCGTTGCAGAGAGGTGTAACAAGGGGCATAGCCTCATTGCACCTCTGCAATGCAGCCCCCTGGCGCATACTGGAGGTTCCAGGTGGGCTAGTTGGCCCCCAGGGGCCCCCAGTTTGCAAGGGGAATTAGTTCCCCCTCTTCAAACATGCACGGGGGCTGCGTTGCAGAGAGGTGTAAAAAGGAGCGTGGCTTCATTACACCTCTCTTCAATGCAGTCCCCTGGCGCATACTGGAGATTCCTGGTGGGCTTTCAGGTCTTATATAGTTAGGAATTAGCATTAAAAAACCCTTTGAAATTCACTGAAAAAAACATAGGTTTCAGGCCTTATATAGTTAGGAATTAGCATTTAAAAAACCTTGCAAATTCACTGAAAAAAACATAGATTTCAGGCCTTATATAGTTAGGAATTAGCATTTAAAAAACCTTTGAAATTCACTGAAAAAACCATAGGTTTTAGGCCTTATATAGTTAGGAATTAGCATTTAAAAAACCTTTAAAATTCACTCAAAAAACTATACGTTTTAGGGGTGTTATAGTTAGCTGGACATTTCACTCATACAAAACCATTGAAATTGCTCCTATATAGTTAGTTGTACTAACTATATTTCACGCACCCGCAATCCACTGCTGATGATGTCACATATTACATCATTCATGACAAGGTCAGTGACATCACTGATGACATCTCAAATGACATCACTGATGACATCATCCACGTGACAATCACATACACCTTTTCATACACTTGTCAAATCTTTCATCGCTCTTTGTAAAATACAGAGTATGATATTTGAACTCATTGTTACAGCAATACAAGTATCTAAAAACCCACTCAGTGATTCATATATGTATACACACATCTAATCACTTACCTGTAGATTCACTCATACATGCTGTCAATGAACCATAGAACACTATCAAAAATACTTATAAACCTAAATCGACATTACACACCAGCACACATCCTATTCACATATGAAATCATCCTACTCACTTAAGCAAACAATGGATCATACTTACATATTTACTCAGCTACACACTTATACAAACACAACTTCATCTATTCATTTAGTTAGTAAGTCATACTTAGTAAAATATAAGCTCATTATTACAAGTATAAAGTTATCCATACAGTCACTCACACAATCATTGAGTCTTATGTATACTTATTTATATACAACAACTGACACATACACTGCTTTTTATTTTTCTAGTTTGTTGAACATGTACCATTGAGAAATATATTTGCTCATCACCACACCCATAAAGATATTCACTCACCCAAACAACTGTTAGAACATGTAGTTTTAACTTCATATATCTAGTGAATCAACTATTCACACATCTTTGGGCAGTCACACACCCCCCACCGAACCACACACACATTCACTCTCCCATACAAATACTCAGTTAACTAATCAATAACTAATACAGACTTTCACATAGCTAGTAACCAACTGGAGTACCTGTTTACACAACAACTGACAAAGTGATACAGATATTCAAGCAGTTTAGTCACTATCCACTATATTTAGTGAGACACTATAAATTGGTCAAGTAAACAGTCAATTACACTGCTACTAAATCCTCCATCCAAATGTTTATTTTAATATATCCACTCATTCTTCAATGCAAATTGCTATATATATAATGCATATTTAAATAACGAAGCAAACCACATTCACTGCATGATGTCATCAGTGATGTCATTTGAGATGTCATCAGTGATGTCACTGACCTTGTCATGAATGATGTAATATGTGACATCATCAGCAGTGGATTGCGGGTGCGCAAAATATAGTTAGTACAACTAACTATATAGGAGCAATTTCAATGGTTTTGTATGAGTGAAATGTCCAGCTAACTATAACACCCCTAAAACGTATAGTTTTTTGAGTGAATTTTAAAGGTTTTTTAAATGCTAATTCCTAACTATATAAGGCCTAAAACCTATGGTTTTTTCAGTGAATATATATATATATATATATATATATATTTATATGCAGTAGAACTCTTCAGCTTCGTAATCCCTTTCCCGTAGGGCACAAACAAAGAGCACGGACCACCAAGTGCAAATCCTTTAATTTATTTTTGCTGCAATTTCATTCCATAGTACAGCTAGATGGGGCAGCCATTACGCGTTTCATCCCAAGCGTGGGACTTGATCACATGACGCCATTCACCTATCATATTTTCTTAAATACTCACAACACTTTTTTTTGAGATTTTTTTCACCGCTTTTTTTTAGGTTTAAGACCCACACCTCTTAAAGTGACAACACCATGCAATGGGTTCCAAACTAAGTTTCAACAACCATATTTACAAACACATGCTTTTTTTAACAAGGGTAAATACAAAATCGGTTAACAAAATTAAGTTAAATACATAATGGATCGGTGGACCGTGGTCGTCCAGGCATAAATGCCATAGTCCTGTTTTTGGGGGAGATTTTTTCATGTTTGGTTTCAAGGCCTGTATCAAATCCACAATCAAATAACCTGTACAAAAGTAGAGATATAAATATATACTTTACACTATTGCACTAATAAATAGGTATAAATACGTTGTAAATACATATCATAAATATGCTAAAATCATTAAACAATAATTAAACAAATAAAAGGAATGTTTTGAAAGTTTGATTGGAAACCCCCCAATGCATTTTAATGTACACATCTAATACATTTAAAAACATTTATATATATTCCAAAATACCAGTGCCTATGTGCAAATAACAACTTGTTAAGTGGTTTAAAAAGAAGAGTATTAATTTTAGGGAATGTTTGAGGCAGCAAAACATGTTCCCAACCTATGTCTATTTGAATATACTAACGATGTCTGGAAATATTAACCAACTATGCTTCGGTTATGGGGACTATTTTATTATCTAAGGTGGCCTGCTAAAAGTAACTAGTTTGTATACTGAGTGTTTTCACTTACAGTGTATAGTTTATTTTAATTTCAGCTTTTACGGGTTATAGGCAGATTTAAGATATTGTCTACTTGTCTATAAACTTGCATGGAGTTCCTCTGAACTATTTAAGCCATTGGGTTGTTTACTGTCGAGGCTCAGAATGTAATGCATATCCAGCAACCTAAGGTTCTTAACTCTGTCCCCACCTCGTTTATTTCTTGGTACAGAGTCAACCCAAAAATATTTTAAATCCTTAGGGTCACCCTCATGATGTTTTTGAAAATGCCTGGCCACCAGATAGGTTTGGTCATGGTTCTTAATTGCGCGTAGGTGCTGGAGTACCCTCTGATGCCCTGGTAAGGTCGTACTGCCAACATAGCGTAGACCACAGGGGCACTCCAGCACGTACACCACATGATCGGTTTTACAATCCAGTGCTTTTGTGATGGCCTTATTTGGCCCCCCAAATGGCATGGAAATTTCTGTGGTATTAATCCCATGCTGACAGGCTTTGCATGTCCTGCACTTGTAGAATCCCTTTCTTTGTTTAAGCCAAGTACCCTTGGGTGGAGGACCAGCTGGGTCATTTTCCACTAGGGTATCCTTCATTGATGTCCCCCTTCTATACGTTATCATAGGGTTTCTGGGGACCGAAGCACCAATAATTGGATCCTGTTTTATTAGATGCCAGTTTTGTTTGATTATTTTCCTAACTTTTACATGTTCCTTGTTGTAATCTAGGATGAATCTGAACGTGTTATTGGCATCATCTTGCTTATCTCGGGCAGTACGATTGCCTAATAGTTCTTCCCTGTCCACAGAATTGCATTTCTGCAAAGCCTTCTTTAAGCAATGGTTGCTATATCCACGTTCTTTGAACCTGGCAATGCATTCATCCTGCGCTATCTGGAGTGTAGTTTTATTGCTACAGATTCGCTTTATGCGCAGGAGCTCCCCATAGGGGATGCTCTGCACTAGGTGGTTAGGATGAGCACTGCTTGCGTGCAGGGTAGCATTGCCTGCCGTGGGTTTCCGATGCAACTTGGTTTCTAGTTTCCCATTATCAATGTACACTTCTACGTCTAGGAACGTTACCATAGAACGACTGCAAGTAGCTGTCAAATTTAAATTTAAATCGTTCTGGTTAAGTGACGTGATAAACATCATTGCATCTACCTCACTGCCATCCCACACCAAAAACAAATCGTCGATGTACCTCTACCAACTTTTGATATGTTTTTCCAGTATACTTGAGTGTTTGGCCATCAGGACCTGCTCCTCCCACCAGCCCATGTGTAGACACGCTTAGCTGGGGGAGAAGCTTGCCCCCATCGCCACACCCCTCCGTTGTTGGTACATCTTATCCTGGAACAAAAAAGGTTATTTTCTAGGCATAGCTTGACCATGTTGAGCAACATTTTGTTGTGTTCGTCATATTGGGACCCTTTCCTTGCTAGATAGTATTTTAAGGCCCGTAATCCATCATCGTGTCTAATAGATGTATAAAGGGAAGTTACATCTAGTGTGATCAATAAATATTGGTCACTCCATACAAAGTCTTTCATCTTAGACAAAAAGTCACCAGTGTCTTTGATATATGAAACCAAATTAACAACAAATTCTTGCAAGAAAAAATCAACAAAGATTGAAGTGTTTTCAAATATACCATTTTTGGCAGATATAATCGGCCTACCTGGTGGCTTTGCGGAGTCCTTATGAACTTTTGGGTATAAAGTACAATATTGGTATTGATGGATTTGGATTCCATAGATACTTGAATTCATCAGTTGTCAATATACCCTGCTCACGCCAGGCCATAAGTTTTGTTCGGAAGGCTACATGGACATTATTCCATATTGCTTTGCTGCTTTTACCATAGCAATGTTCATCGTTGAGCTGTTTTAATCCTTCCTGCACGTAGTCCTCCTTTCGCCACAGGACAACGTTGCCTCCCTTGTCGGCGTTTCGCAACACGATGTCCTTGTTGTTTTTAATTTTTGTCATAAGTTGGTAATATTGGAGTGATTTTTTGTCTTTTTTGTTTCTGTTTTTGTTTTGCACGGTCGCCCTGGTGGTTACTTTGTTTAAGTTCTTTAAATCTAAAATCACTTGCTCCTGAAACATGTCGATCTTATCCTTTAGCATCAACGGATAGAACTTTGATGGTGGTTTGAAAGGGGTCATAGTGTGTACTTTCGATGCATTACTCACCACGTTACTGTTGGCGGCAGGTTGACTGGGTTCGTTCATCATATCGAACATAATGTCCACCATATCTTGAGTGCTCGGATTTTGTGAGCTGTTACTGTTGGCCATTTCTTGCACTGGTGTCTGCAATGCGCCTCCCGCATTTTTGTTGTCAGTCATTTTCCCTGTCTGGGCATGGAATTTCCGCAATTTAAGTTTCCGGACACTTTTATAGATGTCATCCCGAGACTTTGTTTAGTTAAATGAACTCTCCGGGCAAAAGGAGAGTCCTAAGGCAAGTAATTGAGTTTCTGCAGCATTGAGAGTCATATCTGTCAAATTGAGCACTGTTTTTTCACTGCTTGCCCTTTTATGGTGGGGTATTATTTTCTCCAATGCTTCTTTTGTTTTTTCTTCGTCTGTGATTTTTTTGTTTGTGACGTCTTCTCCGACTTGCCTTTCTTCTCTTCCCCCTTCGTTTGTTCCTCCTCTGTTTTCTTTTACTTGCGGTTTCCGAGGTCGCAGTGACTGGAGGCGCTCCCAGCATACAAAATCAACCTCCTCAGTTAGGGAGCGTCATCTTCCCTTAGATGGTTTCTCCTTGTTGCGGGTATCAGCCTCAGAGCCGCTTTCCACCGCCGAACTGTCACCAGAAGCAGATGTTAATTCCTCCTGTTGTTTGTCATTATTTGATGCCAATTTGGATGCCCTGCTGTCCGCCTTGAGTGCATCGAATTTCCGAGCAAATGTAGATATCCTCCTTTGTTCATAGTCGCACCTATCGCGATGAAACTTATATGTTTTCCTTTCTCTGATTGTGCCCTCCTCCTTTTTTTAGTCGCTTTTTCATTTCGTTTTAGGTCTCGCCTGTCGATGCGCATGCGCATCGAGCAAGCGAGACTATAGGGGCTCATCCACTCTTTATCTAACTGCAAGGAATCGTGGCGATTCCTTGCAGTGCCCGTGACTTTTAAGGTCAATGCGCATGCGCATTAAGCTTATGCGCATGCGCATTGACCTTAAAAGTCACGGGCGCGTGCACGTCCGTGTTTGTTTACCCTTGCCTCACCCTCAACCCCTCACTCACCCTCAACCCCTCACTCACCCTCAACCCCTCACTCACCCTCACCCTCACTCACCCTCACCCTCAACCCCTCACTCACCCTCACTCACCCTCAACCCCTCACTCACCCTCAACCCCTAACTCACCCTCACTCACCCTCACCCTCAACCCCTCACTCACCCTCACTCACCCTCAACCTCATGCTAAAGATTTACAAAAAAACCCATAAACAATTCTAAAAGCACTAACTCTAATGCTGCGAGACCTATTGCATTTCTAATGCTTGTTTAATTTTGGTTACTTCATCCTGCGGTTCCATTGCGTCTAATTCTTTGGTCAAATCGTCTATTTCTTCAGCCAGTTTGATGCAATCCTTTTCCGCATATTTACTAAAATCAGGAGGAATCTGCGCGAATGTTCTAAGTTTGCTTCTGCCCATTCGCGCATCATGTCGCGATCCGGTGCTTCATATGATGGGGCAATTAATATCCTCAGTCCTCTCGGTACTCGCCCTACTTCTATGTATCTTTGTTAGGACTTTGCCTCCCACCAGCGTTTATGTTCCGTTCTCATAAGTTTTTCAAGCCGCTTGCATTTTTCCTTTAATGCCCATATTGCTGTTGGATACTGGTGCATTTTGGGTATTGTGGTCCTTTTCTAACACCACATCGTCATTAAACACGCTTGCTGCCGCCTCTTCCCTTTCTCTTCTGGCGTCGGCTGTCGCCATATATATTTATATACAAAAAGAGTGTACGAAGTTCCTAGGTGATCTATTAATCACTCGAAAAGAGAGGGTTAAAAAGTACTACAGGTAGTGAGGAGGGGGATTCCTCCTGTCGGAACTAGGGCCCTCACACACCCAGCAAGCTAGGTGTCATGCTTCATCATATGGGCCTGCTCCTCGTCGGGCCGGCGCTGCAATGCCCGATGGGCACCCTTAGATGTGCTCTTTATCAGAGATCTTCTGTTCCTCGCTGTATGGGTGCCCTGGGTGTGAGGGGCCAAAGTGAGTGTAGATGTGAAGAGTGGTGATAAAACCGGTAAGGGAGTCCTCTATGGTAATTTATATTCTGCGAGGGACCCTACCTGGTTAAAAGTCAATAGGGAGTGGTGGCTCCTTTGTTAAAATGTGACAAAAAATGCACGCAACTCCCAGATTGTCAACATGTTTCTCGCCTTATGTCGTCAAGAAGTGATCATTGGCGATTCTTCAGGACCGAGTAAAATTAAAAAAACTATCTACACAATAATGGCAAGGTGCAACGCTACATACCACTAGTTGTACCCCTGGGACATTATCCTTGGGGAATGAGGCAACCTGCAGTACAAGAGAGAACACAACAGTTTGTGTAGGTATCACATCTAGACAATGGAGATGTGCTGTGTTAAAGTTACTCACTTTTTTAAAAAAACAATGCTGATCTTGCATTACATTCTAGAGCATTTAGTGACTTTCATTAGAAGACCCCTTTTGTTAGCTATGCACAAGTGATAACAAAAAACGTGGAGTTGAGTGTAGTGTAGACTTACCTACTTAGGTATCGAGTGCTGTCTCATCAGTTGCAGCGGAGTGTAAAAGACACAGTCAGTGGTGTCTCTGCAATTTCTGAAAACGACACATATCACACTCTCAGGTGTTAGTATCCTGATTTTTTGCACAATGTCTCTGCTAAGTAATAAAACAAGTATAAAGGACCCGGGACAGTCCGGGTGTTGCATAAGCAGGCACCAATGCACCCTCTCGAAACTCCTTTAAAGGAGACTTCCGTGGTCGCAGTCCGTAAGCCCAGGAGGAAGTATTACTCGCACCACATAATTACAGGATAATGGAGGCCATGGTGGTAACCGCCGCATACAAGCTCCCCAGGGGCACGGCTGCGTCCAAGGCAGGTTCTAGGAAAGTTTTTAGGCAAAAGTGGCAGGCTCTGCAGACAGGCACGTTTCAGATACTAGCACCGGTATCCCTTACCTCTATACGTCGCAGTTGACATGCAGAGCTTCCATCCAGTAGTGCTAACTTATCTGCTCCCACTTGAAGCTAAGGTTTGTGAATTCTTTCATGCTTTTAAACATTTTCTGGGCTGCATTGTTTCTAGAAAGTATACAGTTAGTTTAATACAAGGGAGGAACATCTTTAAATTGAGCTATGTAATTCCGGAACCCTGCCTAATACTCGATTGTTTTTCTACTAGATAGTCCTAACACCACCTTCTATTCAATAGTTGCTCTTTTAGCACAAGCTAAGGCTGGTGACTATCAAGTTGATGATGTAGATTACTGGTGAGAGGTAATCATTACTGATGGAGCAACCAAGTCTAATGCACAGACCACCCAGGCATGAATGTATTCCTGGAAATTCTTGTGAAGAGTAGAAGGTAGGTCATCTGGAATAGGGCCAAGATTAAGAATAGTTATTTTGGATAGCTTGCACGAGGAGCTGGAAGGATGTTGCTGCCATATGGCCTACAGTATAATATTAGAGAAAATAGGAGTACTAAATTATGAGACCAAACAAATGATAAGTATTTATTTCTCAAACTAAATCCATTGGATACAAATGTCAAGTTTAAAATGTATCTTGTTGAGTGCGTAGGCTTGGAAATTTGTTTTTTAAGATTAAGACTGGGTAAAGAGCAGGCAGGAATTAAATTAGATTGAGCTGTGAAAGTAGTTATCTCTACCCACATAATAATATCACCTAAAATGAGCAAATGTTGAGCAAAATTCAACCAAGCTGCTGCAGGGACAGTAAAACAAGCTACTTGAGAATATCACAGAAGCAGTTAAAGACTAGGGTTTCAGCAGGAAAATTCCCTCTCTATCTTTGATTAAAATTCACTCAAAAATGGGGTGGGTGTTGGGTTGGGACCTCCCGGCGGAGCCTCGAATAATCTTTCTTCATGGCACGGAGGACATTGGGGAAACAGATATAAAAGACATCTTCTATTCCTGGGTTTCACATTGGCCAAACGTGACATTGCACAGCATTGGAAGTCCTCCTCTCCCCCTGGGGTGGCGGCTTGGAAATCAGCCCTAGATAAATGTATGTCGGCTGAAGTTGCGGTGTTCCAGGCACGGGGCTGCCTGCAGAAGTATGGAAAGATCTGGACCAAATGGGCTGAATACCAGGGTATTGACCGGCCCATCCTTTCACAGTCAGCGAATCCAAACCCTATCGAAAGACTAATCATTAATGACTCCAATCTAATATGCTTATTGGCCATGGTGGTAGACATACCTATATGTTTGTGTGTATATTTATTGCTTCATGTGGGAAGTGTGGTGCAGGGTTGCGGGGAGGTGGGAAGGGTGGGATGTTGGACCAAATGTTTTACAGATACTCGGGTGCAGTCCCCTCCGGTATATTGTGTATTTACAATCTGTCATTTGTCTGTATACCATTTATTGAGGGTTCGCCCTCTGGGTGCTATAAACTCAATTAAATTTGTTGTAAATAAAAAATTCACTCAAAAAAACAAATTTTACCTGGAAGGAATAGTTAGGCTGACATTTAATTCAGCAGTTATAGTTACCTTACTAACTATAACGTATGCCCGCGCAATGCACTGCTTATGACCTCACATATTACATCACTCATGACATGGTCAGTGACATCCCTGATGACATCTCAAATGACATCATTGATGACATTATCCAGGGATTGTGAGTGTTTTCTAAAAAGTTACTGAGCATTAAACATATATACTAAGGAAAGTGGTTGTGGGAGTGCCTGTATGGGTGAGTGAGTGGGTGTGTGTGTGGTGTATAGAAGAGTGGGTGGGTATGTGAGAGACTGTATTCATGAGTGAGTGGGTGTGTGTGTGTGTGTTGCATGGGCGAGCGAGTGGGGGTGTCAGTGGATGTATGAGTAAGTGAGTAGCTGGTGAGTATCTGTATGGGTGAGAGAGTGGTTGTGTAAGTGGCTGTAATAGTGAATGAGAGGGTGAATGAGTGGCTGTAGAGGTGAGTGTGCAGATGTGTCTGTGGCTGTAAGTGGTAAATGCGAGGCTGCATGAGCTGAATAGGTGACTGAGGAGGTACATAAATATCTATCAGTGAGTGACAGGGTATAATTACCGAATCGTTATTCCCCATTCATTCCCATGGGCCTGGAAGCCCATCAGAATGAATGAGAATTCCCGATTCGGTAAATACTGAATCAGTAATAGGGGGTAGACCTACAAGGGTGGCAGGGTGTCACATTGACACCCTGTTGCACCCCTGTATAGTGCATGGGTGCACATGTGGCAGATCATACATGCCCTAAGGGCATGTATGTCTGCCACATGGCACTGGATTAAAAAGCACAAAATTGCTTTTTAAAAGGTATTTGGAATTTACCACCAATTGGGCCACCTACATCTGAAAAGCCTAATTCCGGTCTGTAACGGCCGAAATTCGGTAATTTCGGCTGTTACCGACCGGAATTAGGCTTCCTACATCTGGCCCTTTGTGAGGTTGTACAGGAGAGTATGTGCTTGTCTCAGTGACTGTATAGGTTAGTGAATATATGTGTTAGTATATGTATGAGTATGTGGGTGTGTGAGTAACTGTATGGATGAGTGAGTGGCTATGCAAGTGACTATGGGTGAGTGGGTAGTATGGGTGACAGATTTACTGTGTGAGAGACTGAGTGCATAAGTAGATATGTAAATGTATTTATGACTGGATGTGAGTGTGGGCATATTGCTTAGCAAGTAGGTACACGAGTGTTTCTGTAAGTTAGTGGTTGCCTTAGTGGCTGTATGGGTGAGTTGATGTGAGTGGCTCCATGGATTAGTGCGTAGATGTATGAATGTTTGTATGAGTCTGTGAATGGGTATGCCAGTGGTTGTGTCAGAGTGGGTGTATGAGGTACTGTATGGGGTGTTAGTGGGGTGTCAGTGGGTCTGTGGATGATGTCATTAGTGATGTGATTTGCGATGTCATCAGTGATGTTGATAGAGCGCGCAGTTCACCCGGGTCACCGTATTCACCAATTACCTACACGCACTGGGCCCTGGCGTGCATAAAGTTTTAATACACCATTGACATTTGGGTGAACTGAGAGATGGCTTCTGCTACACGCTTCTATGAGTAATTAGGGTTTGGGTTACACCTCTTCTTACCATGTACCTGACTTACCACAAGTACTACTTTCCGACGGACCTGGAGCTATAAGGGAAAATAGTAGACAGGGAACCTAAAAAGATATATTCTTTATACTTCAGTACATACTTATCCACAATTTCTGTAAAATGACCACAGACACCTGATGAAGTTAAACTTTATAAAACTTTATATAAAGGTTCAGAGGGAAGATGCCAAGACAATAAGCGATATGCAGAATAGTATATCAAACATCAGAATCAACGCCAATAAGTAACTTTGTATTAGAATTATAACCATTAGAATATATGGGAAGACTAAAGGTAGGAATTTTTAGAACAGGACTAGTCACTGCACTTTATGCTAGGAACAATAGGACGGGGTTGGGACCTAGAACATGTATTTAACCTAAGCGCTTAAAATATTCTTACTAAATTCACTGCAATCAGCTAAAGGAAGGGGAAAATTGGAACATACTAATAAAATATAACAGTTTGGCAATTTTCTAAAGGTGGGGAGAGAAGTGGAACAATTCTACAACAATAGCATATAACTTGTTCTCAAGGTGATAGAGCAATATCAAAGGCAAGAGTACTTTTTTAAATCAGAGAGAGAGAGAGAGAGACGCAAAACCCACAGTTTAGTATTTACCTAGGTCTGAGAGAAGACTAACCCTGGCCACGGGTCAGTTGGAAGGACGGGGACAAGGACCCTCAGAAAAGGAATACCAGAATGCGAACAGGTACAGCCCGCAGACAGATCAGGACAGGATACCCCTCAGGTTCGGGTCAAAAGGACTGGGCCTCCCATGGTACGACCAACACCCACAGCTTCGGACAGCAACGCCTGCGTTACCCCCTTCTGCAAGTAATCCGCCAGAAACCCCGATTGGATTTTCAAATTCCCCAGCAAAGTGCTTCGCCAGCACTTAGGATTTTTCACCCCTTAGGAGTTTGTGGAAAGTATGGACAGAGTGCTCCGCAGCACTTTCAGATTGAGCACCTATTGAGATCGTAGGGTCAGTGACAGGTCTGCTACTCGGACAAGTCGGACAATTTTCCTAAGCTAAACTAGGGTAGTTATACCATTTTGGGGTCCCTCAGACCACCCACTAATGTTGCATGTGACAGTTTCCCACATTTTGATTGGTCAAGAGAGGTGGTGCGATCATTACCACCTCCTAGAATTCAACTTTTTCTTCTCAAATATTAAAATTTTCTACCCGCCCCTTGAGTTCACGTTCTCATGCATAGAATACATCAGTACAACAAGAGTTCACATTAGGTAGCAACAGAGTTGCATCGTCCAAGGTAAGACTCCGCTTTCCCAGGGAACTTCTCAGGCGCATAGTGCTTCAGGAGCCAGCTGGCTTGTTTCAGCTTCTGCGCAGTTAGGATTTTCCCCAGTCACATGACCAGGTTCAGAGGAGCCTCAGTATGGCGTTGCTCACGTATGCCCCATCCCACAAAGACGCGGTACATGAAAAGTAAGCGAGAACAAATTAAAATCACATATAAAATGATCACACTGTATACCATGATAAAATTTTAACCAACCCTTACTTCATAATGACTATAGCATTAATGTTTAGTGCGAAAAGACAGATAGGCTGAAGCAGCAGTAGCAAGCCGAGAGCGTGGTGAGAGTCAAGCGGCCATTTTTACAACAGTGCGCACGAGCACGAATTCCCTCCAGAATGCGAGTGCGTCACATCACATGGGTATGACCGACGCATGCGCAGACTGAATGGCATCAAAGCAGCCGATTCGTTAGTGCAAGCTTCGTTAATATGGAAAAGACATACGAGCAAGCATCCTGGGGACACCCGCGTGTATGGGAAAACGTATAATAAATGACAAACAATGATTTTAGTAGTATTATACATTGGGCGAGGTTCTTGCACTGGGCAAGGCGCTTTACGTGCGAATCCTTGCTCCATCAATGTCACTGACCATCATGAGCATTGTAATATGTGAGGTCATAAGCAGTGCATTGTTTTGGCGTAAGTTATAGTTAGCTCAGGTAACTATAACTGCAGAATTTCTCTGGTTTTGTACAAGTTAAATGTCAGCCTAACTATAACATCCCTGTAACCTTTGTTTTTTTCAGTGACTTTCTAAGGGTTTTTAAATTCTATTTCTTAACTAGAATGTCTCTGTAACCTTTGTATTTTTCAGTGAATTTCTACATTTAAAAAAAAAATTCTTTCCTAACTGTGATTTGTTGTGGTTTAAGTTCTATGAAATGAGCATCAAGCTAGAATGAATCCTGTCCTGCGTATTTATCCAAGACGAGGCCACCATTTTGTGCAACATCTCTACCCAAGTGGAGTACTTTCTACTGGCTAATTAGTAAGCTCTACCTCATTGGGTAAAATTATAGTGCGGCTCCTACACTACAGCTGCATAAAGGACACCGAGGAAATGTCTCCATTGACCTTGTGTGTTCGTACGTTTGCCAATGTGATTGTTCCTCAAGCCTCTTCATCAGATAACTTTACAAAGTGGAACTGCAGAGAAAACACAAGTTGATGATTTGTGCTTTGTAGAAGTAGGTGCTTCTTTGGTGGAGATGCAATTGTATTCCGAGGCATGAGAAACCTGTATTCAAAATTGGCAGGAAACGCACTGGTGGTACCGATTTTGTCCCCCTCTGCGGTCCCAATGGACCCCCATCCCTGTGGACTGGCCATTAATCCTGGGTGCCCATTGGGACCGCAGAGGAGCCTGGCTATTAGTCCTGGGTGCCCATTGGGACCGCAGAGGAGCCTCAAAGCCCCGCGGTCCCTGCTGGCTCCCTACCTTCTGCGGGAGCCAGCATTACTTTTAGACACAGGGAGCTGCTAAACATGCAGCTCCCTGTGTCTGAAACCAATTAATCTATTTCCCTGCTCGCTTGATAGCGGGCAGGGAAACAGATGAATGCCCTGCTTCCAGCAAGAAAGAGCATTTATCCGCTATCTCTTGCTGGACGCGGAATGTGTGCTGTGACTTGGCAGGATTATTAACCCCTTCCATGCGGCCGCGATTCCCCTGGTGTGCTGTAAACAACACGAACAGGGGCGGGCCGTGACGAACCCCAGCCGTCATCAGCACACGAGCACCGTAGTACATGACGGCTGGGGTTCGTCATCAGCATGGAAGGGGTTAAAGCTCCCGCCAAGCCACAGCAAACAGCTAGGTCTCGGGTAGGCACCCCGGGACATTGCCGGAGCCCATTTTGGGGGCAATCCCCAGGGCCTTCTATCGCTAAAGAAGGGGGGCCGCCTCCTTTGTTGTAGTAGGGCCTGCCTCAGTGAGGTTGCAGTCCCAGTAGCGGGGGCCTGGCCAAAAATAGTTTTTGGCCCCGAGGAGGTGGTGGTCTTCGTCGTTGGACCCCCATTTCAAAATTAAATAGCCCGGGGGAGGTGGGGGTGCCCAGGCCTGTGTCTGTGAGATCCCCCCCATTTTCTTTTTTACAATAATGGCCTTATACCGCCAAGACCTGGCCTACATGTGGGCTTTATAATAGAGATGCAAGTGAATTTTTGGGCAGTAGCAGTTGCTCCAGCGCCGCTCCAGGTGAATTTCTTTTCTTTAAAACATTATTTTAACCTGGTGGGTTCCCTCTGGGACCCCTCCATGATGCCATGGGGGTCAGGGTGTTCCTACTTTGCCCCCCTCTCTGTTTTTCTACGTTGTTTGTTTGGACTTGGCAGAAGCAGAGTCCCAAGATGGCTGCCAACACTTCCTGGTTTGAAGAGTTGGCAGCCAATCAGATTTGAACACCGGGACTGTCCGATCCTCTCTCTCTCTATATATATATATATATATATATATATATATATATATATATATATATATATCACCTCCACAGCGGTTCCTTCTCGGGAGTTGGTGCAGCGCTCTCGCATGTGCGGTATCCTGCGGCAGAACCAAGCCGCTAATTATCCCAACAACTTTTTCCCAAAGGGGAAAACAACGGGTCGCACAACCAGCTTGGATTTAAACAGCAATCCTTTTTATTTTTCAAATCAAAAGGGCAACAAGCGCATAGATCTACGCGTTTCGGTGTCACTCCACCTTGCTGGTTGTGCGACCCGTTGTTTTCCCCTTTGGGAAAAAGTTGTTGGGATATATATATATATATATATATACACACACATATATATATATATATATATATATATATATACATATATATATATAAATTGTGATTTTCCTTAATAATTCCAAAACTACTGAACTTATTTTTGCCAATTTACAAAAAGGGTGGTTTCTGGACCAACATCTACCTTTCTGACAAATTTGGTGTGATTCCATTCAGCAGCTCGGGCTATAGTTGTGTCTAAAATTCCTATGGGAATTAACATAGGGAATACACAAATTTTTTTTTACCTCCCCTTTTTCTCGGCCCCCACTTGATGGATCACCCTGAAACTTACCATGCGCAACAAGAATCACTGGGGCACTTTTATTTGAAACTTTTCGGAAGATTTGTCAAACGATGTCAAAGATATAGGCAAGTCAAAAACCCTTTTCCTATGGAAACTAGGTCCTAACTATAACTACGTACTGGCTACCAGCAGTAGGTAATTACCGCCTTGCCTGTAAATTATACCTAAATGTCCTCCATTCCTACCCATCTAGTCAACATGTATTATTTTGAATGCAGATTGGACTGCTTAGTAGATGTCCGGGGACAAAGTGGCCTTAATCCAAGTTTCAGTTAAGTAAAAGACATCATGATTGTGATGTTCGATGCACTTGGCAATAATGTCGGAGTGTTTAATCAGTAACTCAACATTTAAGAGATCGGCCGCCACAACAATCTATTACAATAATTAAACTTTTTTTTTCATAGAAGATTGGACATCATAAATTTCGGATTATTATGCTCTAGAAAATGGAGCTTCATACGTTTGAGGCAATTATACTGAAAAAAATGGCGAGTCATGCATTTTGGGTTTTTGTGATAATGAAAATGGCTAATTTGGCATTGGGGCTTCAAATGCATCCTCCTTACGTAAGTGTGCAGCAGCCGATAGTCCACTGTGAAGGTGCGCATCTCTGGAATAAACCTTCCTGGATATAGGAAACTAACAGACATTCTGTCTGTGGCCATGGTAGCTTTCACGTCATGGATATGTGCAACACCAGCACAGACACACAAACAGATGATTTAAATAGGCTGCCACTGGGTGCCCCTAAGTTTATTCAGTAGAGCACCAACCCAAGTCATTTAAAAAAAAAATCTGTTTATTGAATTTACAATACAAATGACAAAATCGAATAAATCAAACAAATAAAACAATCATACAAAAATAACTCAATAAACCAGGCAGGAGGGCGCTAGTAGCACAACAGTAAGAATTTAAAAAGCCCAGTCGTGATGTGTACCGGAGAGCAAGTGAGGTACATCATAGGGTCAGTGCCAGACAAGGGATAACCGATGTGTTTCAGAGACAGGGACACTAAGCGCCACACTGGGCCATAGACACGCAGCTGCCACCGCCTCTTCCCCAAGTCGCCACAGTCAGCAGCACAGCTCATACTTCTCACAAGCAAATCAGTTCTAGACCACTATGTGTTATTCCACAGGGACAGTAAGTGAGCCAACCTCAGCAGAGATAGTAGGGGAGTGCATGAATAGTGCGGGCAATGAAGAAGACACAGGTGATAGCGACTCTTTGGGCCAGATGTAATTAAATGTCATTTACCGATTCTAAAATACCGAATTTTACCGATTCGGTATTTTAGAATCGGTAAATGATATGTAGATAATGATTCGGTACATTTTACTGAATCAGTAAAATTTGGTAAATACCGATTCGGTATTTACAGAATCGGTATTCCCCATTCATTCCTATGGGCCTGGAGGCCCATAGGAATGAATGAGAATTACCGATTCGGTAAATACTGAATCGGTAATAGGGTGGCAGGGGGTCACATTGACACCCTGATGCACCCCTGTATAGTGCATGGGTGCACATGTGGCAGACATACATGCCCTAAGGGCATGTATGTCTGCGACATGGCACTGAATAAAAAGCACAAAATTGCTTTTTAAAAGATATTCTGAATTTACCACCAACTAATAGTTGGTGGTAAATAACGAATCCTTAAATGTAAAAAGCACTCACTTAAGTGCTCTCTACATTAAGGATTCAGTAATTTACCGAATCGGTATGTTAAGAATTCAGTATTTTACCGATTCCTTAAGTTACCGATTCGGTAAATTACCGAATCCTACAATTTGGCCACCTACATCTGAAAAGCCTAATTCCAGTCGGTAACGGACGAAGGCCTAGATGTAGGTAATTTTATTTTACCACTTCTTAAATACCGAATTTTACCGATTCGGTATTTAAGAAGTGGTCAAATAGAGGGGGGGGGGGGTGTAGGTATTACAGAATCGTTAAATATCGAATCGTTAAGATTCGGTATTTACCGATTCTGTAAATACCGATTCGGTAATGCCCATTGATTCCTATGGGCATTGAAGCCCATAGGAATCAATTAGGCATGTCTGTGTGTCACATTGCACAGGTGTGCATGCACAGATGTGCATGCACACCTGAATTCGGTATTTTACCACACAATAGGATTGTGTGGTAAAATACTGACTCCTAAGGGCCTGTGGCACTCTTAGGAGTGTCACCTACATATGGATTTACCAATTCGGTAAATATACAGATTCGGTATTTTACAGAATCGGTATATTTACTGAATCGGTAAAATTACTGATTCTTAAAATAACATGCCCCTACATCTGAAAACCCTAATCCCGGTCGGAAACGGCAGAAATCGTCCGTTTCCGACCGGTATTAGGGCTCCTACATCTGACCCGAAATTCGGTAATTTCGGCTGTTACTGACCGGAATTAGGCTTCCTACATCTGGCCCTTTGTCTCTAATCCTCCTTTGACTATCCAATCACTGGCAAGCCACCAGTATTATGTTCCTTGAGGGTAACAAGGGGACTCTCTGCATCCCTCTAGCTTCTTCCCTATGCTTCCCTCTCACAGTCGAGCCACTTCATCCGTTCTCGAATCCACCTGCCCAGTAGGGCCAAGAGGTAGATTTCCAACTAATCATTAGTTGCCTCCTGGCAAATATTATAGCTAGGCCTGCAAATCTGTCAGTTGGATTCGAGATGTGCTACGCATACGTAGGCCTAGCAAAGAGAGCTGCAGACCACAGTCAAATTGCCTATTTGTTGGCATTTTACATCACCCGTATGACGGAAGCCCAAGAAAGGGTTAGGATCAAGGAAGACCATACTACATGAAAAAAACAACCTCCAGCGCACGACAGCGAGGGCAGTCCGTCAACGCCCCGGGAAACATTGTGTGTAGTCACCGCGGTGTAAGATACACCTGGTGCAAGTAGTAAAATTGAATAACCTTAAACCTGGAATTCTAATATACCCTGGTGTTAACTGTCTGTATCAACTTCCAGGCACAGTCAGAGAGCGCTGGACCTAAGTCTGTTTCCCATTGGTGCCATGGGGAGAGAGGTTCATCTGCACGCCCCTTAACAGTACTCAGTACAGTAGAGTAATCACCTTAGTCATTCCAAAAATGAGAAAAATATAACGGAAGACCATTTTCCACCAGTTGCGGATCCAACCTTTTAGAGCTCTGTAAAGTAGAATAGGCCCTGCCGGTATGTCGTATGGTTCTCTGTGCCCTTAGAAACATCCCCCATAACCCTGCCACCCGAGTTGGGCCATACCACTAATCTGGCCAGGCCCTTGTGGATTTGCAAATACTGGTCAATCAATAAGGGGCGTTTGCAAGTTTACAGGGTGCTGTAGTGAGTCCTCTGTAGTGCCCTAGTCATGCTTACCGCGCCGTGGGGATTAGAATATTCTCCCCAGAAGCCACCAAGACCAGAGTGGGGCACTTCAGGATACGAGTTAGGAGAGTTCTAGTAGGCATCCCGCTCTCCCCACTTACCAGTGCACCTCTTACACCAATTCACCTCCAGTCCAGATAATCACCCAAAGCTCGACTGCACCGAGGCGGCCCCTCTAAATCAGTATTGCTTCCACGCATCTAGAAGAGCAGGTCGTCTGCATATAGGAAGATGTAAACGTAGACCACGGTAGTGTTCCCCCACCGCACGGTCAGCAGAAGTGGATCCAATGCCAGTACAAATAAGAGCAGAGAAAGGGGGCAACCTCTTTTGTGTACTGCGTTTCACATTGTAGGATGGTAGGGTCTGCAATCCTATGATCACCCAGATTTTTTGCTTTTGTTTCACTGGTTTACGACTTTCCCTGGCTGTGGGCCTGCCAATCAGACCCACAGCCTCTCGCGTTTAAATGCTATCTTTGGTATCGCTTTATCAAAACATGTCGAGTAAGGTGTCATATGAATTGGAATACTAACCCCTCGCCAATTCTGGCAACGGGGTTAGCATTCCACCCTTCTAGAGGGACACGACATGTATGTAACTGTGAACCCCGGTTAAAGTTAAACGAAGCCTCAGCTCCACAAAATGGATGCTGCCACCACAGACACGAGTCTGACCTCCTGCTGCTGGGAGTCCTTCCAGCGAGGAGAGCTTGGACAAAGGGTTTCCTGTCAGGGGCGGTGCTAGCACCATCCCAGACAGGGTTTTGTGTATCCTGGGTAGGCAGGGCTTTACAGGAAGGTGACTGCTGAGTGGCACCCCGGTGCTCACTACGCATCTGCCGGCTAGAACCAGTTCCAGGGGCACACCAGCCCCTGGCCTGGGGAAAGTCCGGCATGGGAGAGGGGTGTAACCACCCCCCTTCCTGGTCCCACCCCTAGGGCAGGACCTAGTCATGTACCCGCCCCTCTCTTTAGGATAAAGGCCGGAGCGGGGACCCTTCCAAATTAGATCATCTTTGGAATCAAGACACGACTTTCTACGAAAGGACTTCAAGATTTCTTCTTCAAGATTCTCCCTTGTGACTAAGGAGTAGTCACCCTGCATCCGCAGGCACCATCTCAAGAACACTGCGGTCTGCTGCAAGTCCTTCCTCCGGAATCCGACTGCCCAGCTCGACGAGAACCGGCTTCCCTGGCACCTCTGACCTCTACCCACCTCTACAGCTAAGCTGAGAACCGTGGGTGCGACGAGACCTCGAGGGACTGGCCATCTTCAAGATTGCACGACTTCTTTCCAGCACGACCGCCGAGGGATCCTCTGGTGAGTGCTTTGGGGTCCGAGAAGCCCCGACCCTGAGCAGCTCCAGCACCGAAGTACAGCCTCCCAGCATCTCCACGATCTGCGTGGGGCCCTTCTGCTTTTTGCTGCTCACCGCGTTGTTTGGCTACTAGCCCGCTGGCTTGTGGCCTTCCTAACGACGCCCGACGACATCACTGCTGCTGGTCTGGTTGCTCCAGACTGGCCCTTGCTCCCTTCCAAAAGAGGAGCACCCCGGACCCTCCTGGTCCACTCCAGACGCCATTTTGAGTCCACCGCGTGGGCTTGCATTAGCCAAGACTTGTTGCCCCAATCCTGGGTCCAGCGACGTCGACAGCTTCATCCATCGTGGGACAGCTCGCTCCTCCATCCTGGTCGCCGACAACGCCTCCTGGTCCGTGAGATCTGCAGAGCACAGCGTCGCCCACTCACCTAGTCGAGGTGACTACCATCCGGTGCCCTCCTGGTGCCACCTGACTACTGGCTAGTAGTCACGAACTGGGTCCCCTCTGCTTTCAGGTGTCATCCATCTTCAAGATCCAGGCTTGGATCACTTCGAACTCTCTTCACTGGTCGCCTGCCAGCATCTTTCCTTCAGGCTCCTGGTCCGTCTACGAGGATTCCCGACGTCTTTTGAGACCTATGCAGCTGCAGCCCCTGGGCTAGGTAACTTCGGCATTTCGGTGCCCCAGCATAGCCTCACTATCCAAGGGTCAGGATCCACTGTCATTTTCTCCCTACAAGGTCGGGTTCGCCCGTGAACACTAACTTTGTGAAATCTAGCTACCATAGACTTTGTCCCGCATCCCGCGTGAGAGTGCACACTCTGCACCCGAGTCCCCTAGGCCTCCTACTAGTAATCTGAAGGTTCAGTAACGTAGTCCTAGCGATTCCAAAGCCTATTAGTACAGTACTTACCTGCTAGTAATTTCGCATTCCACTTCCATAGTATATGGTTTGTCGTGCCCCTCGGGCACTTGTGTAAATTGTGCTAACTTAAGTATTTTCGTAAGAGTTTTGTTTTGTGCTTAGTACCCTGTCCTCATAAAGAGTACAGGGCTGTTGTGATTCTGTTATGTGTTTATCTAGGTTCCTGATCGATACTGTGACCTTATGCCCCTATTCGGCTATAAATCCATTTATTCCCTATATTGGCATAACCGTTCAAGTGCGATTTTCAGAAAAGTCATCTCTGGCCTCACACGAGCAGAGCCACATTCCAGCATAACTCTCTGCCACTTCCTTTGCGACCAATTAGTGCAATGACAGAGCAGAAGTCACTATCTGATATTCCTAGATTAACACTCCGAGTTCTTCAACAAGATAAAAACTCAGCAAACCTGGAAATCCCCACTTGCTTTGTTTTGATTAGTAATGGAACTCTAATGAGCAACTGATAACTATCACTTCCTAGTGACATCTTTAATTGACGTCTTATGTCCAGCAAACTTGCGTCAAACCCGGCACCTGTCAGGTATAAATATTACCAACGTTGCCTTAAGCAATGAGCTACTGTTGCTGATACTAGCTGTCTGCAAGACCCCGTGTTGGTGAAGCTAGCACCCTGTCGCTGCAGACTGCTGTCCCTGTGGTGGTGAAGCTGCTGATACCATTATCGCTGCTAAAGCGCGAACGATGGTGCAGTACGCTTAGGAGCTGAACAGCCGTCCCTCTGCGAAGACATCCAGCAGATTCCAGCTGCCCGCGGACGCTGTCCCCCCTCCTTCCTCGACGCGCTGAAGAGAGCCGCTGCCTTTCTCGTGCAGAGAAATCCAGCTCCGGCGTTTCCGGTCTACCCTTGCGGGTGACTGGGATATCGAGAGTGACCCCTGAAGGAGATACCAATAATCCATCATTCTATTCAGAGGTATGGTGTTGACTAAACCCTTAGACGAGAATTCTTGAAACAAACCTTGGCAAAACCAACTTAACTTAAAGCTACTTACTTACTCCCCTTCCACGTGTTAGGCTTAGGTCAGGCACACTGGGGTAGGCTTAGTTAGAAGCACCAGTTGAGTATGTTAGCCTAATGTATATATGACTGTATATATGTTTTATTACTTTTAAACCATTGTGTGGCTAAGAAACCATATCAATGCTTTTACAGTTCTATTTCGCAATCCTTATCTTACTGTACGTACTTTTTATAATAACAAGTCTTGCAATTGTGGCAATACATTTCTCTTGTACGAGAAGAAAGACTGTTCAATAAATGTTACCCTTTATTGACAAACGCCCATCTCTCTATTCTCTACATCTCGTGAAAGTAAACTGCACTAGACTGACTGAGTGAAATACATGTCTATTGTTTCACACGACCCTAGAGATTGACTCTTGATCTGAGGAGAAAAGTTGTCATGTTGCACGGTTGTTGGAAAGCTGAATCCCTTCTTGTCTGTGCCAAGGAAGCTGATCACCTCCTATGCAGAGAAGAAAGTTTCCAGTGACCTCTGAGCTAGTTGGTAACTCACCCAATTAAGTTTAGATTAGTCAGTGGAGGCCTGGAATATCCGCAGTTCCACGTCGATACTACTATTTATGTTATTCCAATGCGCAGGGCCTAGTGGGAAACTAGGAACTACACTACATGGCGCCCAAACGTTTGGTAAGGCGATAAACTAACGCAAGACGTTAGAGTAACTCAGTCGTGCATATTTCACACAGACCCCTTTCTCCCGTAAATACTCCAATAGACGTCTGGAGTGGGTGAAAGGTTAAAATCCGCCCGACCTTAGTAGGAAGAGATTCCTATGTAAAGCTCTGGTTTATTCAACGTTGAAGGATACAGTGTTCCAAAATATTGTGCACCTAATCTTTGTCTCCTTGGAGACCTACTCTGCAAAGCCTGCATTTATAAAAAAATGACAGACAGTGAAGAAGAAAGGGAAGCAGTTAGACTTGCAGCCCAACTAATAGAGGAAGACTCGAGTCTCCTAGAAGCAGACCCGGATGCAATTATCATCCCGGTCCACTTAAGAAGATCTATAACTTTAAAACTTATAGAAAACGGACTGACACCACAAGGTGGTACAGTAATTTTCGTGATAGAGGCTCACGAGTATCGGCAGACAGAGGTATTCTATTCATGGATAAACTTTCCAGCGGTAAACGCTAGAACAAAAGAGTTTCACTATTACAAAATAGAGAAACCTCCGGAAGAGTACGCTCCTTTCGAGGAGATTGAAATTCCACTTAAATTTCAAGAGCACCTGCTCTGGTTTAATGGCGCCCTAAAACACAATGATCACATAACTAGGCTCGGTCCTCTAGGTAGACCAGGAGCCACGTGGCCGGTTCTAGCCAGCTACACACCACATCCTGACATTGTAAAAATGTCAAGAGAAGAGCTGTTAGTACAGCTAAACACATTAATAAAAATACATAGGCAATTAGTCCAATATGTAATGCGGACTGCAACAGTCCAGCCAGCTGTTAATACACCACAGCTGACCCCTCATCAGGGGAACACAGATAAAATTACACCACAGAACATACAGTCCTGTCTTGGTAAAACACCCGTAAAACGGGAACAAATTCCTTTCTGGTTAGCACAGAAAATCACTCAAATAGAGGCAGTATTTCCTGATACTACCCCTATTGAGAAACACAGAATCTTGACCATCTGCCTTCCTATGGGAATCGCACCACACATAGAGGACTGCGACACTTGGGGTACAGTCTTTGCTTCCATTTACACAAAAACACACGGTGTTCCGTCTATGGCGGTAATACCAGAAGTGCTAAAACAGATTCAAAATGAATTCGGTCCAGAGCCCGCTTTAAATCTAGGTATGAAATTACTGAAAGACTTCAAGCAGGTCTCGGCTATATTATTAGCCAACATTAAAGGAGAAGCAGCATCTGTGGCGATCCGCCAGAAGTTGAGGGAAACAGATATAAAAGATCCTGTTGAGCTTGCAAAAATCATAGAAAAATGCTATGAAGAATTAGGTAGAGACAGCTTGGGTGGGAAACCAGTTAAGCCCCAACTGCTCGAAAATCCTGAAAAATTATTTATTAAAAATAATTTAAACACTCCTAAAAAGAGCTGGGATGGAAATAAACAATCCACTCCCAAGGAAAAAGTTTTCCAGTCCAGAGGAAGGTCTCCTCGACGGAGGGAAAGAACTCCGACTCGAGAACACCAGTCTCCCCAGAGGGAGCCCTCTGAGAAAAGATATAACCTTAGAAATAGGGATAATCTGAAAAAACCTGATAGATATCAAAGTATTGATACACGTCTCTCTCGATCTTTTCCACAGAGTTCGGAAAGAAGAGGACGGTCAGACCCAGGAGAGCACACAAAGTCCAAAGACAAGGAACCTGCTCAAAATAAGAAATCTCAATTTCAGAAAAAGAAGGTAGCCAGTATTAGAGTAATCAACCATGACGAGAATACTGAGGACACAGTTGAAAAACGGGGAGTGGGCATTGACAATGTTGGACAGTGCAGCAGAAATCAGTATAGCGCGCAAGATCTTGATGAGTCATCTGGAGACAGTGGACACGAATGAATACATTCGAGTTGAAACTGCCGACGCCAGACTTAGCGAGCCCCATAAAATATACGAAATAACATTGCGTATAGAGGGTGATAAGACTAGGAAAATTAAGGGTCTATTTTGGGATAAGCTCTCAAAAGGCTACGATATTCTGTTAGCTGAAAAAGATTGGCCCCCAGAGTTTGTCAGGGAGTGCCCTCGTGGCGAAGAAGTGATTATGCCTGCCTTCTCGAATCACATTCCGATTCACAAAAAATATACATATGCAAGGAAATGGGCAGTAGCCCAGGCTCCGGCGTTGTATAAAAATCATGTAGGATGGGATGAGGACTCTCCTCCTCACAAAATCCAATAAAAAAATGAACCAACTGCCCAACGGCAGTATCCCATAAAGCAAGAAGCTAAAAAACAGGTCAGGGAGATCTTAGATCAACTTGAATACCAGGGGGTGATTGAAACATGCACCTCTCAAATGAACAATCCTTTGTTTCCTGTCTCCAAGCCAGACAATTCATATCGTCTAGTTTTGGACTACAGACATCTTAATACATGTTGCAAAACTTTTGCAGTACAAAACTCGCATAGTGCAGCCCTAATGAATAATATAGTTAGGAAAAAATACAAAACGACATTAGACATATCTAATGGTTTCTTTTGTCAAAACATTGCACCAGAAAACAGATATTTGACCGCTTTCTCCGCATTTGGGTCGCAGAAAAAATTCTGTCGACTCCCACAGGGGTTCAAGAACAGCCCAGGACTATTCTCAGCTAGGGTAACAGAGTTACTACAGATATATGATGATGAAGCATTATCTTACGTAGATGATATTTATCTCACAGACGACGACTTGGATACTCATTTGAAAAGAGTGAACACCATTATACTTGGGTTCGCAGCAGAGGGTTACAAATTCAACTTTAAAAAGTCTCGAATTGCCCATCTGACAGTACTGTTTTTAGGGTACGAATTATCAAGTGAAGGGAAAAGCCTAGCGGACAACTTCTTAGAGAAGTGCGCTGTACTCCAAGCTCCAAAAACGCTGAAGAATTTACAATTCATTCTAGGTTTTCTGAATTTCGGAAGAACTTACATTCTAAATTACGCAGAGAGGGTTAAACCTCTCTACGAACTAATTAAACCTGATTTTAAACAAATCAATTGGACTCAAAAACACACAGAAATTTTGAGATCACTGCAAACAGACATGTTAGCAAAAACAAAATTAGATACACGTGACAACACACGTGATCTTGTAATCCGAGTCATCCCAGGAAGATGCGGATTCACATGCCTAACCTCTAATGAGGGAGAAAAGGTACCAATTTCAATTAAATCTCACTTGTACACACAAGCAGAAAAAGCATTCAGTCACACAGAAAGAACTGTGAACGCAGTGCAAATCGCATTAGCAAATGAGCGAGAACTAGCACACGGCAAACGGATTAATATCCTTACAGCGGAATCCGCCTTCGAAGCGCTATTCAGCCCAGTAAACCTGCCTACAGTGTCACTGGATCCAAAATGGATAAAGTGTATAGATTCTCTAGGAGCAGAAGATGTGAAATACTATTTCGCCCCGCAAATTGAAGAACTGAATGATTTAGAATATGAAGAAGAATATCCTCTGCCAATCGAAATTCTGCCTCTCCCACAATACGCCTGTATAATCTATACAGATAGCTTTATACAGCATTTCAACGTAGAGAGAAAATCCTACGATGCAGCATGTGCGATCATTAAAGGTCGTTGGCTGTGCGGTAAATTCAGACCGAAAGTAACAAAAACTGAATCTGTAAGAAACTGTTCGGTTCAGAGAACTGAAATCAGATCTTTAAAGATGGCGCTCGAAAATGCAGAACGTGAATTCCCGACACTTATCGTGTGCGATTCTCATTTTTGCGTCAACTCTTACAACAATAAACTGCAGAGTTGGATCGAAAACGACTACAAAGATGACACAGGTGCCACAATAAAGCATAAATTGCTTTGGAAACAGGTAGCTCTTTTACACAAAGAACTACAAAAGACTCACGTGATTCACGCACAGAGTCTTCGACGTGATGGCGTTCACGTTGCAGGGAATTCATTGGCTAATACAGCCACAGCGGAAGCAACTAAACCGGCTTCCGTAGCCACAAAAAAGCGTACAGATAAATACATAGACGGGGAAACCATGCTGGCAGTAAAAACGACCGTAAAAGGCGACTGTGCAGCACTACCCGTAAACTATCCACTCAATTATGCATACATAATCGATGCAAACTCCGTTCCTTTTGCTCGAATCCCTGGAGTGGGGGACAGAGTAATTCCAAACAGGAGCAGGAGAGGCTTCCTCTTACTGGAAGCACACATGGGGTTGGGTCTGAGACACCAAACAATCAAGGCTTCTCTGAAAGAATTACAATCAGAGTACTGGTGGCCAGGAATGAGTATAGACATTCAATGTTTTGCTCAAAATTGTAAAGACTGCAACAGAGATCGCAGTAATGAACAGGCCAGTGTAGTTTCAGGATCCCTTCTAGACAGCATAAGGCGGTCTATCTGCGCAATCAAAGAAGAGAAGCGCGTCCCAGTGTACACCATTAAGACTAAACACACTTAAAAAATGAGGCCTCCAGCGCTCGGCTGACGCTAGAACGGTTATAAAAGATTTGCGAGTCTTTATCGGCACATACGCAATTACCACGTTCCATTCTGACCAGGGTCCTGCTTTCAGCTCTCGAGCTTATAAGGAGGCCATGGCTAGCATGGGAATTGGGTTGCGGTATTCTTGTCCGTCGCACCCCGAAGGGAATAGTGTGGTAGAAAGAAAAAACCGGGACATAAAGCAATCTATAACAGCGAAGGTATTAGGTTCAGGCGCTGGGTGGGTCAAACATTTAATAAGTGTCCAGACTAGTCTTAATAACATGCCAAGAAATTCTCTAAAAGGTTTCAGCCCATACGAACTATTGTTCGGAATTAGAATGCGTATTCAGGACCTCGATAGTCAGATGTCAGTGGTACAAGAAAAAACAACGCACTTTGATGTAAAGGATCGTTTGGCTGTTTTACAGGAACTGAATGAAACAAGAAAATCCTTAAGCAACATAAAGTTAATGCAACAGCCAAGTACCACTGACTAGGCACCACCAGCAACAGCCCCAGCAAGGCCTGTCTGGATTCCAAAGATTGGGGATCTAGTCAGAGAAAAGATCGCGGTTAAGAAGGAATTTGGGCCTTCTTACAGAAAAGCAGTACCTGTCTTGGCAGTCACCGGAACAAGATCAGTTGTGCTACCGCCCCTTGCTGGTAAAAAGGAGAACAGAGTTGTGTCCATCGACCTGGTAAAACCACAAGCATGTGGCCTATAATCAACAGTAGGCCCAGTGGACTCCCAAGAAACAACAGAATACCCAAACTTGCAACAATCCAAGAGGTTCAAACTGAAAGACTCATCACATTCGATCAGCCTGCAGTGCACAATGAAGGACTATGCAATAATGCCATGGAACTCGTGCCTCTTGAAACACAGATTGAAACAGTTCGTCAAGAAACAACACCAGTCTACAATGAAGTGGCATCAGAAAGTGCTACCGAGAGACAGATTGAAAGAACAATCCCATCAATTGACAGAACTGCCTCTGGTTATTTCATCAACTTCGACAACTTCTCTGAAGATCAATACGACCCCGAAGTGATGCCAGAAACAAAAAAGTCTTTTAAAGAAAAAGCAACGGAACTCTTTCATCAATTGAAGAAAATCTACCTTGTTTCCCCTTGGCTAGAGTTCTGGTTCGGTCTAGGTGTATTTTTCCTCCTGCTTTGGCTCATCATGGTACTGTGTTTGGGAAAATTCATTGAGGGAAAATATATTACAATGGACACAGCAAGTCAGAACATCAACCTAGTCCTGAAACCACACAGATCATCCCACGTGAAGAAAAGAGAACTGTCAACAGTAAATGTCACAGCAATTCCAATACCTGGTGGGGTAGTATGGGAGAAAACAGACTATGAGATATATGGTCCGGTCGAAATCCTGAAGTATCCTCATCAACTGAAGGTTTCCTTAAGTGACTTTGTAACGCCTAGTACATTCTCTGATGATTGGGACTTTAACAGTATTAATGACATGATGTCTGATTTAGTACTGTCAGCTAGATTCACAGATCATGATTATTTACAAGGTTCATCTAGTTATGAGCAGTTATTCTGTTACACACACTATGGTGATCATTACTTGCATAAATCTGCACAGCCTAGAAATGTTTTTATGTATAATCAATGGGAACATTGTTCTACACCACCTAAAAGCAGTTCTAAAGCATTTTTTGAGAAATTCAAATACTTCTCAGGGTTTAACACCAGTGATGCAGAAACATTTTATTACAAACTGTTAGATAAAACAGGAATGAAAACAATGCTGACAAATTCTAAATTGATATATTCAGAATCATTTTATGACAAAATGATGACATTTGGTTTTGATTATTGGAAAAATAATATTGAAACGAAAACAATTTGGAGTACAAAAGATTGGCAGGTGCAAGGCATTGAAGCACTATTTAGAACCTGCATGATACCAGAACAAATGTTGTTTTTAAATGACACAATACACCAAACATCTTGTCTTGGCCTAGCTAAGATCAAAGACCTTAAAACACTGTCTATACCAAAGCCAATACCGGAAAATGTAACTACAGATATTGAGTTAGACGTGTCAAAAATTTTACATTTCAACAGAACACATCCTGATTGGAAAAAATGGTTAATCTGGCCTACTGACACAAACAGCTGTCAAGATAGATTCCTGAATAAAACACAGGGGTTAAAAATGACCAGATTAGACTCAAGATACTCCCAGAGACAACATCCAGGGATTATAACAACATACAGTGTAGGGAAACTCTGCCTCGAATGGCTAACATCATCCACACTGGCTGAAATTAAGCAACACTTGTCTTTACTAAAAGATGGTGCTGATTTGCGCGATTTCATCCTTGGACCACGCAAACAGCGTCAAAAGCGTTTCATAGCGACCAGTATCTATGCTGCTTACAACGAGGCTTGGAAAGTCAAACAAATTGAAACTGCTGAAAAAATACGAGAAATTGATCGTATTAATTTGGAGAAATCACTTTCTGTAGTAGACAATGGGTTAATGTTATGTTATGTTATGTTATGTTATACAAGGGTTTTATATAGCGTGCGGCTACTCAAAAGAGTGTCCCGACGCTTTGAATTGCACACTAATCTCATAACACAACAGGGAAAGTAAACAAAAACAGAGAAAAAAGGAAACCTAATAGGGCCCGAAACTAAGAGGTGAAAAGCCAGGTTTTAAGCCCCTTCCTAAAGGCCAACAAGTTAGGAGTGCTGCGCAGGGACACAGGCAGTTTGTTCCACAACTGATGGCGCTAGTAATTTAAAAGAGCGGCCACCAATGCGAGCTCTCTTCACGCGGGGCACTGCAGCAAGAGACAAGGCCTCAGACCTAAGCGACCTGGCAGGAAGGTAAAAGGACAGCCTTTTCTGAAGATATTTTGCTCCGGAGGCGTGCAAGGCTTTGTGTGCCAGGGTAAGAGTCTTAAAAATTATCCGCTTCCGGACAGGAAGCCAGTGCAAAGCCTCCAGGAGGCCCGAGGCTCTGGCACGGCGAGATAGTCCAAAGATGGCACGTGCTGCCGAATTCTGGACAACCTGTAACCGTTGGAGCAGGTATTCTGGCAGGCCGAGATAGAGGACGTTGGAATAGTCTATTCTCGAGCCTATAATCGCCTGCACCGTGATCTTCCTGTGTTCCTCCGATAGCAGGGGAAGGAACTTGCGAAGCATCCGGAGTAGGCCAAAGCAGGTGCCAGTGAGCCCGATTACCTGCGAGCGTAGTGTGAGGCCATTGTCGATCTTAATCCCAAGGTTTTTAGCCACCTGGGACGAACTTGCTGGTGGAAAACATGTTCTCAGGCCACCACACTTTCCAGTCCGGGTCCGAACTGCACCCAAAAAAGAGGACGTCGGATTTATCCGAGTTGCACTTGAGGCTGTTATGATGGAACCACTGAAACACAGCCTCAAGGCAACCCTGGATCCTACCTCCATCGAAGTCCGCACCCCTCTCACAGGTGAAGAGGAGCTGGGTGTCATCGGCGTAGGAAACGATCTGGGCCCCGAAGGACTCCGCCAGTGCCGCCAGAGGGGTCATGAAGATGTTAAATAGAGTTGGGCTCAGAACAGAGCCCTGGGGAACGCCGACACCCAATGGCGACATCTCGGCGGAGCAATCAGAAGCCCAGACCGTTTGTCGACGGCCTGCCAGGAAAGTTCGAAACCACTGGAGCACCGTCCCTCGAAGACCAATCTCTGAGAGCCTAGCAAGCAGACCCTCATGAGGGACGGTGTCAAAGGCCGCCGACAGATCTAACATCACCAGCATCGCTCTCCCGCCCGAATCCAGCACCTCCTTTATCGCCTCCGAGACTTCCAGGAGAGCTGTTTCGGTGCTAAGATTGGCGCGGAAACCCGACTGGGTAGGGTGCAGTAGGTCGTGGGACTCCAGGTAATCGGCAAGCACCTTATGCACGTGCTTTTCAATGACCTTCGCAAAAGCCGGCAGGAGCGAGATAGGTCTGTAATTCGCTAACACCTCCACATCCAGACCAGGCTTTTTGAGCAGGGGAATAATCATTGCCTGCTTCCAGGACTGGGGAACCACACCCTGTGCAAGAGAACAGTTCAACAGGGGGTTCACGAGTGGATTAATGACAGCTGCCATTTTAGCCAGAAATTTTGCGGGACAGGCATCCCGAGGGGAACCTGACTTAAGCCCAGCCATCAGGTCAAATGAAGCTGTCAGCGAGAGAGGAGGGAAAGCTGCCAAGGCCACACCTGCGTTAGGTCGGGTAACAGCGGCATTCTCCGCCCGACCTGGCATCTCAGGCTCCAGCACAAGGAAGGAGTCCTGGATCGGCTGGATCTTAGAGGTGAAAAAGTCCGCAATTGCCCTGACCCAAGGCGCAGGAGGGGGGGTCTGGGTAGGAGCAGCGCGAGAAGTTGTAAACTCCCGCACAATGGCAAAAAGCTCCTTACAGGAATTGGAGGCGGCTTCAATTTTTCTCGCGAAATAAGCCTTCTTCTCCGCGAGGATGTTCCGATGGTACGCTTTCGCCAAAGACCTGTAGGCGAGTTTCGCGTCGCGTCGTATTTCACGCGCCATGCTCTTTCCGCTACCTTGCATTGCCGACGTGAAGCCGCCAATGCTTCCGTAAACCAAGGGGCAGATGCACCTTTTTCGGGTTTGCGGAGGGGTCTCAGAGGAGCAAGATCATTAAGTCTCTCTGAGAACCAGACCTGCAAACGCTCCACATCCTCCTCTAAGTTCCCCGTTAAAGCACAGGGGTGGTCCGCGCAAGACTGTGCCAACAGTTCCGGAGTAATCCGGTGAAGTGCCCTGAATCCCACGGAAGTCTGCCGGGGGGCACCGGAAGGCTTCCCAACTTCCGAGAAATAAAATTTCACCAGCCTGTGGTCAGACCAAAGCACCTGGGTGGGAGCCAGCATCTCTATAGGGGTCGTAGAGAAGGTCAAATCAAGGGTATGTCCCTTCTCATGGGTCGGCCCAACATGATAGGGAACCAGGCCCATAGGGGCTGTGACCTCCAACATTTTCATCGCATCGGCATCCGTTTCCACGTCCATATGGACGTTGAAGTCCCCGGCGACAATACAATGCTCTGATGTAAGTAGCAAAGAAGAGGTCACCGACTGGAACTCTTCAAAAAAAGAGCCCGTGGGCCCTGGCGGCCGATAGACTAGGAGACCCTTCATCGATTGGTGTGGTGAAAGGACAATGGCGAAGGCAAGGGATTCGCAATCCTTGATCGCGTCCGATGGGATGATGGTACAGGTGGCCATTTTGTTGACTATTAATGCCACCCCACCTCCACGCCCCTTCGGCCTATCCTGCCTGAAGATGTTATACTCGGGCGGGATAGCAGTGGCAATATCTGGGTTGGACGCCTCGCCGAGCCACGTCTCGGTGAGCATCAGAAACAGGGGTTTTTCTGACTCCAGCAAATCAAAAATGTCCAGAGCGTGCCGGCCAAGAGATCTAGTGTTGAGCAGTAGGCCCAGATGTTTAGCGCTAACCGCCGCCTTCTGCGGCGCATCGCCAAGATGTTTCTGCGGGCGCCAGCCACACTCAGGGCAGCAATGCTTGCCCTTGTGGCGAGCAGGAAAAACCGTCCGGCAGGAGCCATTTATGTACTGCCAAGACCGAAGTTCCGAACCCGAGTAGTGTAGCATGATGCTCACATATACAAGCTAACTATGAGCTGAATTGCCCAGTCCTGCCCGTCGCCTCGTACGCCTCCGGGACGCTGACGGGCGCAGACGGGCAGGACTCTGGCACGACTCCGGCTAAGCGACGGCGTCCCGCTGCGCGATTAATGACTCTGTCTTCCAGAATATATTCGTTGGACAATATTGTATCCTCTGCCTTTGATGTGATAGACAGAGACTTGTTAATGTTACAACATGGCCAGTCGCAGTTACGTTCTATTATAGAATTAGGCTGGACGCTGCAAAACCTTCGTTCAGGCTATGTGCCTTGGCGTTTAATCAACACAACGTCATTATTTTCCATTTTTAACCTTACTGATAAACACAGAAAGGAGCAGACTATACAATCCTGAGCATCGAAAAACTCGAGAGATTACCATTGACAATGTCAGAGAGTCCTGTCATTGAATGGATAATACACGGAATTATCACAATTCCGATAACAACTTTCCGATTTAAAAAGTGCCTTGAATACATACCTACTGGCCAGCATGAACAATTAGGTAAAGGATATGTAAAATCTGAATGGAAATTACCATACACTCATTCTTGCTATAGTGACAGCAACAAAAATGTATTTCTTAGTGGTGACAACTGTAAACATTCACTAAGCGGTATACTTTTGTGTCAGGGTATTAATTTACACGGAGCATGTGATGGAAATTCAAACAACCTTTCATGCCACCAGCTAGTCACACCTGCAACTCAGATAGAGCCCTTCTTTATGCAACTTTCGAACGGGAGTTACATTCTTAGAACGGATCACAGATGTTGTGGCCTCGTGCCAGGGAAAAGTTATCTAGTGAAAGTAACATCCATGGTCAAATGCTGTATGCAAGCATTGTTTCCGAGTGGGCCTGCAGACACAGTGACTCCCATCTGGCCTCGTCTGAATCTCTATTCTATACGAATTGATACATTAAGCAAAATGAAATCTGTACTTTTACAGACAACAGTGCCTATAACGTCATCAAAAGAGACGTATGATCTTCTAGTTGCAAGGACAGCTACTGAAGTTCATGACCTTTTATCAACAAATTGCCCCGTGCATTTCGTAGAAATGTTGAGCCAACTCCTTAACATGTCTAGTGCAACAAGCATCCCAGGCATATTTAAGACAGTCTTTACGGGACTTCTAACACCCTTCCAGGCAATTTTGGGAATCGTTCCTAATTTTGTACACTCTGTTTTTGGCGGCATACCATTATTTTTGGGACTCGTCGCAGGGATTTTATTTTTGACCCTCCTGCTTCGTTATGGCAAGCCGAAACTCAGACATAGCTCCCATGGGAATGGAAGAGACAATCCTAGCAATGCGCTACCGGGACAGGATAACTAACGTCCTTGGATTGGCCAGGCTGAGAGATCTAAACATGACCTGGTTCCTCTCATTCAGACCTATATGGCAGAACTGTATCTTAAGATGTATGCTATGCGGCGATGAATGCGTGTTGGACATCTGTCTTTCACTTCCATCAGCAGTACCAACGGACGTCGATACTTTGCTCAGTCCAATAACGGCTCACGCATTGTGTTGTCCCCAGCGGCTACCAATCCTGATGACAGCATTCGTTGAGACTCCTGTGCTACGACTAGGTGGTAACAGTGGTGCGAGTGACAAAAGCAACATCACCCAGGTACGACCATTGCTGCTCCTGACTACGATGACAGCAATCATTCTCACACCTGCCAAGTTACAGCGCTATCTAATTTGGTTGAAATGTCACCTGATTTTGTAGACCAATTCTTTGAGAGCCTGTCTGATACGATGTTCTCACCCGTACAGAAACAATAACTTTGGAGAAGCTTTCCGACACACAGCGTTCCAATGAACTCTGAATTCGGCCTTCAGTTTTAATCAACAAAAACTGCAAAAGCTGTGGAACTCTATTTCCCCGTTCAAGCCATAATTCTTTTGAATTGGACATTTTTAATATTGACCTTTTTTTGGCACGAACAATTATTTGCTTAACGTAAAAACTATTCTTAGAGAACAGAAGCTTCACACTTCTATTTCTAAACACATCTAGAGACATAATAACACTACACCAGCCTCTAGCACATGTTATTACAATGCATTTATATGTGATGATTTATCTCGCCTTTCTTCTGTCAGAGATACTTCATGTGTAATTCTTTTTGCATAATCGTTCATTGATCTCATATGCAATAATTTTTGAATGATTTCTATGCTTCAAAAAACGTACAGTACCTAAATTTCACGTATGACAAATACGCCTATTTCGAATGCATTTATGTATTTTGGGGTGGGCAATATTACACATGCATCTAATTGCTTTAGTTTTAGTAATTTTGATGGACATGAATACGTGGAGTGGGTGTTATGTGTTTATCTAGGTTCCTGATCGATACTGTGACCTTATGCCCCTATTCGGCTATAAATCCATTTATTCCCTATATTGGCATAACCGTTCAAGTGCGATTTTCAGAAAAGTCATCTCTGGCCTCACACGAGCAGAGCCACATTCCAGCATAACTCTCTGCCACTTCCTTTGCGACCAATTAGTGCAATGACAGAGCAGAAGTCACTATCTGATATTCCTAGATTAACACTCCGAGTTCTTCAACAAGATAAAAACTCAGCAAACCTGGAAATCCCCGCTTGCTTTGTTTTGATTAGTAATGGAACTCTAATGAGCAACTGATAACTATCACTTCCTAGTGACATCTTTAATTGACGTCTTATGTCCAGCAAACTTGCGTCAAACCCGGCACCTGTCAGGTATAAATATTACCAACGTTGCCTTAAGCAATGAGCTACTGTTGCTGATACTAGCTGTCTGCAAGACCCCGTGTTGGTTAAGCTAGCACCCTGTCGCTGCAGACTGCTGTCCCTGTGGTGGTGAAGCTGCTGATACCATTATCGCTGCTAAAGCGCGAACGATGGTGCAGTACGCTTAGGAGCTGAACAGCCGTCCCTCTGCGAAGACATCCAGCAGATTCCAACTGCCCGCGGACGCTGTCCCCCCTCCTTCCTCGACGCGCTGAAGAGAGCCGCTGCCTTTCTCGTGCAGAGAAATCCAGCTCCGGTGTTTCCGGTCTACCCTTGCGGGTGACTGGGATATCGAGAGTGACCCCTGAAGGAGATACCAATCCTCCATCATTCTAGTCAGAGGTATGGTGTTGACTAAACCCCTAGATGAGAATTCTTGAAACAAACCTTGGCAAAACCAACTTAACTTAAAGCTACTTACTTACTCCCCTTCCACGTGTTAGGCTTAGGTCAGGCACACTGGGGTAGGCTTAGTTAGAAGCACCAGTTGAGTATGTTAGCCTAATGTATATATGACTGTATATATGTTTTATTACTTTTAAACCATTGTATGGCTAAGAAACCATATCAATGCTTTTACAGTTCTATTTCGCAATCCTTATCTTACTGTACGTACTTTTTATAATAACAAGTCTTGCAATTGTGGCAATACATTTCTCTTGTACGAGAAGAAAGACTGTTCAATAAATGTTACCCTTTATTGACAAACGCCCGTCTCTCTATTCTCTACATCTCGTGAAAGTAAACTGCACTAGACTGACTGAGTGAAATACATGTCTATTGTTTCACACGACCCTAGAGATTGACTCTTGATCTGAGGAGCAAAGTTGTCATGTTGCACGGTTGTTGGAAAGCTGAATCCCTTCTTGTCTGTGCCAAGGAAGCTGATCACCTCCTATGCAGAGAAGAAAGTTTCCAGTGACCTCTGAGCTAGTTGGTAACTCACCCAATTAAGTTTAGCATAGTCAGTGGAGGCCTGGAATATCCGCAGTTCCACGTCGATACTACTATTTATGTTATTCCAATGCGCAGGGCCTAGTGGGAAACTAGGAACTACACTACAATTCTAATAAATACACTGTTTATTTTCATAACACTTGTGTGGTGTCCTTTCACTTGGTGTTCAAGGGGTATATGTGATGGTATAACAGCTGGCTTAACACGCCCTCGAGAGTCTTAGCCTTAGACTGCTCATATCCACGCTACTAGGATAGCTGGTCTATAAGGTTGACTTACAACCAATCATCAATAAGGGTTGTTGGACTGATACATAGTGTTCACTAGAATAGTGAGCACTGCATATCAGGCCACCTTCTCACACACATCACAGCCCTTAGAAATCACTGAACCAGGCCAGATCCTTGCCCCCGGTTGGGTGTACAAGAGCTTTGTCCATTTGAGAAAGGGTACTCCGAATCCCATCCCCAGGAGAACAGCGTACCAGAAGTCCCACAATAGAGAGTTGAATGCTTTATGTAAATCCACTGATACCGCCAGGGCATCAGGCAGCAATGACGCCTGACTGTCGAGGACTTGTATAAGTTGCTGAATATTCAGTAAAGTGCTGCTAGTAGGGTTGAAACTCGTCTGGTTGTGATGCACTAGTTTAATCGTGTGGGGCAGGGTCCTGTTAGGCAGAATTTTGTAATCCACATTGAGCATGGATATTCGCCGGTAGGAGTCCACCAATAACTGGTCTTTACGTTTCTAGGGGAGCAAAATTATTAAGGCCTCATGCAAGGTGAGTGAGAGAAAGGCAAGATGTCTTGCCCCATTGGAAAATGTCACTAGTCGTGGGGCAAGTACTGCCAAGAATGCAGAATAGAATTCTCTTGGAAGACCATCGGTTCCAGGGACTTGGCCCTTGGCCATCTCCTTTATGTCTCCCCGCACCTCCTGCACTGTGATCTCTGCCCCAGTTGTTCAGCCACCACTGAGTTAAGCATCCATAGGAAATAATCCACATTACCTCCTCGTCCGTCTTCCTCGCCACAGTAATTAACAGTGAGCATTCTGCTCCTACAGAAACTCCAAGAAAAAAGCTACATACTAGTCTCCCTATCCCTCCAATATGGCCCCCAGTGGCAACCACCAATCAGATAAAAGGACACAAAAGTCCCAACACAACCTGTTTTTTTGTTTCTGCACTGCTCAGAGTGCTGTTCCTGTCCCCTTCTCAGGATCTGACGTAAATTGGAGCTCTCTTCAATACTCTGTTGGGGTTGGTGTTCCTGCCTGGAAAGTGACTCTGGTGTCTGCAATTCGATCCCTGTTGTCAGAGTCTTGTCCGCCTGTGAAAATGTGGCTGAGGGGCCTTGTTGGTGGTTCTGTGGGCTCGTCTTCACTTGTATCCCATTGTGAACCACATTTTGTCTCATTGGCGCCCATGTGGTCAGGATTTCAGTCAGAGGGTTCCTGTGTCGGCCCAGGTGAGGGAGGATCTGGGTTGGTGGTTGGACGACGTTCATCTATCCCAGGGTCGCCCCTTTCTGATTGTTCCTTCTCATGTGGTCATGACGGATGCCAGCGGTTTGGGCTGGGGGCTACTCTGGGCGATGCCTCGGTGCAGGGAGTCTGGTCTCAAATTCAGATGTCCTGTTCGTCGAATTACCGAGAGCTGAAGGTTGTTCAGTTGGGTCTGTTGGCTTTCTCTGCCCTGATAGTGGGTCACCACGTTCAGGTCCGGACGGACAACCAGGTGGTCGTGTCTTACCTCAATCACCAGGGGAGTTGCAGAGTTTGTTCCCTCAGTTGCCGGATTTGTTCTTGGGCGAACTCCAAGCCAGGGTCCTGTCAAGGGTTTATCTCCCGGGTCGGGAGATTGTGGTGGCGGATTGTCTCAGCCGAGTCTTTCATTCCATGGGGTCTTTGTCTCTGACCAGGTTGATGTTCCGGACGTTGCAGGAGAAGTTTGGGTGTCCAGTGATGAACTTATTTGCGTCTCCGGACAATGCCAAGACCCGTTGTTTCTGCACGATTATGCCCTGTCAGAGCGCATGGCAGGTGGATCCGATGTCCTTCCTTTGGCTGGAGGGCCTGTTGTATGCCTTTCCACCGGTATTGATGACGATCAAGAGGGATCGGGCCTTTTGTCCTTCTGGTGGTCCCAGGTTGGTGCTGTTGCCTGTGGTATCCTCTCGTTAGAGATGGCGGTGTGTCCAAGTTGGACGTTGCCGTTCCATCCTTTTCCTTTGATGGGCCCTCTGGTTCCTCTTCCGGTGTTCAGATCCATGAGTCTGCAGGCTTGGCTCTTGAGAGGGAAACCTGATCCAAAGAGGTTGTTCTGTGGAGGTTGCCGGTCTTATTCAACGGTCCATGCGTCCCTTGACTTTAAAGTCGTACGCTAAGAATTTGAGCCTTTGGGGTTGGTGGAGTTGAAATTTTTGACTCTCAAGGTGGTGTTTCTGGTAGCCATTGCTTCTGCCAGGCGTGTTGGGGAGTTGGGTGCATTCCTTCGATCTGCTCCTTTTTTACGGATTCTGGATGATAGGCTAGTTTTACGGGCTCATCCTACTTTTGTCCCTAAGGTGGCATCGTTCTTTCATCGTTCTGCTGAGGTTGGGGGTGGGGCTTCCGTGGCCTTTGCTTCTTCAGTTCTCAGTTCTGTGACTTCATGAGATGTGTGTCTCTTTCCATTGTTGTCATTAAAGTATGTATTTTTCTACTGCATTAATTGTGTGGGTTGTGTTCCTTACATGAAGCTGTTCTTGCTTTGGTATTGGCTCACTGTTAATTACTGTGGCGAGGAAGACGGACGAGGAGGTAATGCCCTGGTTACTTACCGGTAATCTTCATTACTCCGAGTCCTAGTCTTCCTCGCCACAGTATAGTTTACCCTCCCTCCTGGCCCTCTTAGTGGCTTCATGTCTGCTGCTTTGTTTTTCAGGTCGTGTTAGGACTTTTGTGTCCTTTTATCTGAATGGTGGTTGCCACTGGGGGCCATATTGGTGGGATAGGGAGACTAGTATGTAGCTTTTTACTTGGAGTTTCTGTAGGAGCAGAGTGCTCACTGTTAATTACTGTGGCGAGGAAGACTAAGACTCGGAGTAATGAAGTAAGTAACCGGGGCAATACAGTGTAACAACTCTGATTTATCTGTCCCTGCACCAGCAGCATATATAACGTGCGGTAAAAATGCAGAAACACTTTGTTAACATCTTCTTGCATGAACACAAGCTGGTCCTAGACTCATGAAACTGATAGATTGGTAACTAGACATAATATCGAATTCAAAATATAGAATAGCCATAATATCGAAGTAAAAATATAGAATGGACAAAATATCGAATGGACACAATATAGAGGTAAAAAATATCGAATTGAAGGTAAGTAATATAATATCGATTTTAGAAAGTCAAAATATCGAAGTATATAATATAGGTATTAAAATATATCGAATTTTTAATAATATCAATTTTTTTAAGTGTTTTGTATGTTAGTAAATGTGTGAAAAGTGTATATTATTTTTGTAATTTATTTTAAGTAATGAATTTTATGTTATATAATTTTTGCGTAGTTTAATTCTGTAGCGGGCTGTGGATTTATAGGGAATAGGGGATATTTTTGCATTCTATATTTTGTCATCGATATTTTGGTAATTCTATATTTTTGTATTCGATATTATGTCAGTGATCCGATGGATCGTATGGGTTCCAATCTCCTCTTTGAGGAGCTAGGCCAACATGCTCCCCAATTTGCCCCTCCCAGTGTGAGCCCTCACCATGCATGCCCTATAATCATATTAGCCCAAACACTCTATAGAGGAGAACAATTTTCCATGCCCGGCAAGTATCAGCTCTATACTGCTTGGCATGCTCCTCAGCCCCCTAAGGAGCCATTCAAAGACTGTCGTATCTCAGAATGTAACTGAGCCCTCTGTCTTATTAAAATGCAGTCACAGCATATTACCACCTTAAAGGTGTCCCATTTTATACCAACCGATGTTGTGAGCCCTCATTATCAGCCCAATAATCGGTGATTTTCTTGAGTGGGGCGGACCTGAACGTCAGGTCCTCCAACAATGCCGGGTCCAGCCTCCAAGATAGGATATTGTACTTATGAGGGGACCATTCAAAGGTACACAGCTGGGGACAATGATCAACATCTATCATTCTGTCGCCTACTTCAGGGCAGCCAAGCACCTTGTCCAATCGCACCTCCAGGTCACGAACGCTAGAGTGGTATGAGTAGACTCTAGCCGCTGGGTTTCTTACCCTCCAACATTCAGTTAGTCCCCAAGTTTGCACCTGGCTGAAAACAGAATCTGTCCATTTAATCGCCGGCGCTGTGCATAGTGGGGGGTAGGATCTGTCCATGTTGGTGTGTTTAAAATCGCCATCCACTATTCAGGCATAAAAGAGCATGGATGGGAGGAGGCTCGTCAAACTGTCCAAGAAGGAACCTGGTCAGTGTTGGGAGCATATACATTGAGCACTTTCACATCCTTACCATCCAGCTGTCCCAGCACCAGTACAAACCAACCTTCCAGGTGAACAACTGACTTTACCAGCGTGTTATTTTTCCTGAGGCGAAAAGCCGGGAAACATTGCTCTTTGCACATTGTATTTGCGTGTTAAACTGTGATTTTACTTTAAACCTTTTAAATTTGCTAATTTGCACATCTTCGAAATATTGACACTGTTTCCGCTTTCCCACCTCGGACCGCACAGCAGATTGAACGCTGTCGCGGCTCGAGCCGGGGGGTCAGCCACCATCTTAGGGAGGTGCAGGGATCGCGGTCTAGGCTTTCAGACCCTCCCACCCTCCTCCTGTATAAATGTGTGTCATTTCCCGTCCGCGCAGCGGGCGGGCGCGCCGATGGCGCGCCGAAGGCGTGCCAAAGGCGTGCCCGTCTGCGCCCGTCCGCGCCCAACCGGGTCCCGGGGCCAGAACCCCTGGTTCTCCTCCCTTGGCTCCCCGCCCATACTCCAGAAAACAATTACTTGATTTAAGATCTTCCAATACGCATATAACGCACTCCTTTGACCTGCTTGGAAGTTATCCTTTGCACTGCCCTGATTGCCCTTTCCTATTAAATACTCCTGATCTATGTAAAAGTCAGCAGCAATTAATCACGATTCCTTCTCCTCCTGGCTTTATCTTTATCAGTCACAATTGTCGCTCTCTGCCCAAACATAAACGCAATATTTTCGATTTGCTTACTGATGAGGTGCCTGATGCGCTATTTATTACTGAATCTTGGCTCCACGACAGCTCTGGCCCTGACATCGCTGAGGCACTGCCTATCGACTATGCCATTGTCCGTAATGACCGTCCTATAAGGACTGGAGGCGGTGTGGCGATAATTTTTAATAAAAAATATCAATGCCATACCAAACCGCTAGGTGGCGATCGCGTGCGCGGCACCAGCAGAGCAGGACTACAGACCAGCTGGAGCTGAAAGTTGCATCGGCGGCGGCGTGCAGCGCATAGCGAGCGGGCCCCCAGGTCCAGGTCTAGGGGGAGTCCACTCGCCACCCGACCTTCGCCCCATCTTCAACCTAAGGTCGAGGTGCCGAGGTGCTGAGCCGAGTGGCCATACAGCAAAAGGTTGGCTCCGGCGCGACTCGCTCCACCCACGGTCCTGCCCGCCGGCCTCCTTGTTTGCTAGCTTGGAGACACTTGAAGCCACAAAAGAGCGGTGAGGAGAGGCTTCGCCCGAGGAAGGGCGCAGAGGGCGTTTCATTACTGGTGTCTGGTGTCCGCGCCCAGCTCTGGGCAGGCAAGTCACGAGCAACGGGTAAGCAATTGTATAACCCGGCGTTATCTCCTCATCCTTGTCGCCTCTGCCATACAGCCCTGCCATACAGCCCCAGGATCCAAGGGGCCTAAGGGAGTGAGGCCAGCCGAGCTTAGGGCGGGGGCTAGGGTCAAAGCACGAGCGCGGTTGCCGTTAGAGGCAGCTGCCAAGTAAGAGCCCGGGGGGGCAGCCTAGGCCAATCTGACCAGGTACGATTTGGCGGGAGGCACCCCCTGAGCGCTCCGCTCGTTTGCAGACCAGTCCTGCCATACTTTCTTTTCCACTTCTCGCCTCTCCCATTGATCCCAGTAGCCATCCAGTTACCATCTCATCATCCCATCACCTCATCCCACGGAGAGAATCACAGGCTAAAGGAGAAAGAGAAGGAGAAAGGGGGAGAGCCAGTGGCCCACCGGGACGGCAGGAGAAACCCTCCCCCTCAACCCCTGCCGGAGAGAGCACAACCTATCCGCTCCCAAATCAGGGCTGGCCTCCCCAACTCGTCACCACTTCAGAACTACTAACCAACTACATACTTTTACCATCCATCATTTTTATTCAAGAGCGCAAAAGCCTCCCGCCCCTGTCAGCTCAAGGGTGAGGTACGGAAGGTGGAAGGCGGAGTGGCCGAAGGGAGCAAAGTAAAAAAAGGGAGGAAGCAGGCTCCCAAAAAAATAAATAAATAAATAATAAAAATCTGTACCATCATGAGATCCGGAAAAATTAGAATAAACCCCACAATTAAAAAAAGAAACCAATCACACCCCAGAAAAATGAACGATTCCTCCGATGAAGACCAAGCAGAAGCGCAAGTCACAACTGCCAACACCCCCACAGAATTAACATCACAACCAACCCCACACCTAAAAAATTCCAAGATCACAGACTTTTTAATCCTTCCCTCATCACCATCCGTGCTGCAGAAGCTCACACTCACCAATAGCAATAAGAGAACATCTCAGTCAGTGGGTTCGATGTCATCAGTTTTGCAGCCTCTGAGCAATACCCCACGAAAGAACAGTTATAACCCTTGGGAAACACCCAACAAACTCACAGTTAAAGCACAAATCAACTTAACGGAAGCAGCAACCCACGCAAACGCCCACGCAGAGGTATCAACGGTAAAAACACCAAACTTCCCAACGAAGCGTCGCTCATTAAGCTTGGGTTCCTACTTTTGTACGACAGAGACTGACCCTGGGACCGCAAACCTAGCGTCAAGAACGGACATTAGTAACATACTAGACAAGGGCGTAACCAGCACAGGAATGGTCGAAAGGCACCAACACGACCAGGACCATCGGGACGAACACAGAAAAGGCAAGGTTCCCCCTAAACTGGAAGGAGTCAAGGCACAGCAGGGTCAACAATGCCCAGATGGCCAACCGAAGGAACAAATAACACCTAAACCCCAATCCCTCTCATGTCCAGAAACTCGGGACGCTAATAATTGCATTCGTTCTGGCAGTTTAATGATTCACCATGAGGCAAACTGTCAAACACCGAACGGTCCGTCGGGACTTTTCCCCCTTCATTTCTCTATTTGTTCACCAACCAAAACAACCCCTCCTAAAGGACCTGAGCCTCGAAAAACAAGTGAACAGGGAACACTTAGCCCAGGCACAGGTCATGGTGGAGATCCCCGAGTGCTGGCGCGGAATAAGCCAGGGGCAAAAGTCAGGACCAGTTTACCATCCTCTAGCAATCAAACAGACAACATGCCACCAGTGCAGGCACCGCTGTGGCCACCATTCATTAGTATTATGGAAACCATTTCCTCAGCATTACTGCGACACTCTGAAAAATTAGAGCTACAGATAGACCTTCTACAAATTTTGGCATCTCACGTGGTTGGTATAGACTGCAAGATACTAGAGCTCAATTCTCTCATAGAGCGGGTTCAGAAAGACCCACACACAACTTTCCACGAATGCCAGTGTTCAGAAACAATGAACCAACTAAAAGTTTTACCGACCATCTTAACAGACATTCTATGGGAAGTCCAAAACAAAACAAAAGAGCACCAAGACATCATGGAAACTCACTCCACCGATACTCTATCCGATAACTTGATAAGCATAACCAGCGGTGACATCTCAATTGGTGAGGACCCTGGGCTAGACGCAACGGATGGACTCCCAACGACAGTTCATTTACCAACAGTACACATTGCACTTCTAGAAGACCTCACTCCCCAAGACAACTGCACTCAGGACCCAGCCAACCTAGGGAGCGAGGATCCTGGCCCTCTACCCTACGGGCATCAAAAACAATTTACCTCTCTAACAAAACGAGAACGCAAGAGATTAAGGAAATCCAGGCAAAAGAAGCTGCAAAGAAAACAAAAAACACCACAGTCCAACAGGCCCAGGGCCAAGATCCCTTGGGAGCCTGCAGTCAAAAAACGAACCTGATTCCAGAAACAATCCCCCAAGAACCAAAGTTTAAAGACGCAAGCACTAAGGTTCAGGAGGAGCAAGGGGAATCTTGGCAGGGATCCCTACCTCCAAGTTTGCCCCACACAGTTACATCAATAGAATCAGCCAGCTGCCAAAGTGTCCACATTCCCACACAAGAACATCCAAAAATGCAACCGGAGTGCGGCCCTACAGCACAGAATCCCCAGGCAGAACAAAAAAGCATTATGCACTACTTCCGGAAAAGGACAAAGGCACAAAACGGAACTCCTCACCCAAAGGTGCAGCATCAAAGACCCTCCACCGTAAGCTGCGACCTCCCCATATCCCTTCAGTATGCTCCCGCCCCTGAACTAGCAGCCCAGTCTACTATTCCATTCCAGGGCAACTCAGACAAGATAGCCAAATCAATCACCGAACCAAGGAACAAGGAGCAAGAAGAAGACCCTGACTTAATGTACCCAGCTGGCTCATTTATACACGAAATTATTCCGCACTATAGTTCAAGGGGGAAGCACGATATTCTCAATCGGAGTGCCATCCTAAAACTAACCAATCTGATAGAACCTCTGAGTCATTTGAACACCAACCATATTGAAAGCATCGAATTTCACCCAATTGCAAATAACAACGGGAGAGAAATGACAGTGGCAACATGGAAGGATCCCATGATAGCCAAGGAATTTTGGCAAAACAGAGACATATTTGCAAAATGGGGAATTGAAATCAGACCGGTTCCACTGGAGAGATATCCGGGCCCATTATCCTTGCTGGTCGAGGAATGTTCACGTCCAGGCAGTGGAGTACTTCGGGGGGCAGTTGGCTGTTCAGAGAGCACCAAGGGAGGATGGTCCAACCTACGAATCATCCACCAAGGCACGTTAGGTGGACCAACTGAGAGACGCAAAATTTTACCCCCAACAGCTTGTCCAGCAGCCCATATGACAATTGAAGCGTGAACACAAAATCTGAAAATATGTTCATGGAACATAAATGGGTTGGGTGGCAAAACAAAAGACGCTGACTTACTAGCTTTTCTAAATAAATTTGACATCATCTTACTCCAGGAGACTTGGTCAACCACCGCGGAACAAATTGATGGCTTTAAAGAAATCCAACTACAGGCCATCAGAAGAGGTAACACAGGCAGGGCCGCAGGAGGCCTATCGATCTACCTGAACACCAGCATTCCTTGGTCTTATGTTACCATTGATACAGGACAAACATGGATCCAGTGCATTAAAATCAAGCTACCTCCCGATCCGTCTACAAGTCCTCTTGGCCCTCAAGAGTCTCGGCAATTGGTAATTTGTAACACCTACATACATCCGGATGTAAAGAAGAAACCAGAGAAAATCCTGACCCTAAAGGCGCTAATAAAATCAATGCAATCCACTTACCCACAGGCGGGGCTGGTGGTGTCAGGAGATCTGAACATGTTCCTTCTACTTAAGGACAATGCCCTTAACAGCAACCGAAATAAACGGAATGACAAATCCATCCCTCCAATGGTATCATACCATCAAAAAAAGGATAAGCACGGCCAGCAGTGCGCACAAATGCTCTCCGAAGTCGGACTTATCGTCCTTAATGGCCGCTTTCCCCAAGATCAACCTGCGTCCCTAACCAGAACAACTAAACAGGCCCAAGCCGTTTTAGACTACACCATAGTGGACTTAGACGTCTTACAAACAATAGTTTCCTTCAGCATAACTCACCGGTTGGAGAGCGACCACAGCCGACAATCAATTGTACTGAGCCATCTACACATTAGGGCATCAGCATGCAATGATCTGACCGAACCTTCGTGTCTATACAATCTCAAGCGATTAGTATGGAACGGAAAGAACGCCAAAGAAATAACGGCACATGCGAAAAGAGCGCATGCGGAGGCTACCGGGAACAGTCAACCGCCTCTTCAGGATAAGTGGGAAAAGATCATCACCACCCTAACAGAAAGATTCGGCCACCAAACACACACAAATAAAAGGAAACCATGCAAGGCACTCAAGGCGCCCTTAAGCTCAATACTGAGTAAAAAAAGGATTCTAAACCAAGAAATAAGAAAGTTATCAAGAAAAGGCACGATAAAGGCTGATGACACCAAGCGCCAAATCTACAACCTACGACAAAAATATAAAAAAGACGTTTGGCTAGAAAAATTAAAACAACAAACAGAAACTTGGCAACAACTATTAGAGTCAAGCAAATCAAATAACAACAGGAAATTTTGGGCAGACATCAACAAAGTAGCAAATGGAGCCGCACAGACCATTAATTCAAACATTCTACAGGAAGACTGGATCCAGCATTTGGAGCGAACACAACAGACCAACCTTCAATCATGGGACTCAAATTATTCTCCTCACCAACAATATGAAAATCAAGAAGTGGCCCAAAACTGCGAAGAACATCGGTTCACACCATCCCAAGTTCATATGGTCATCAAAAAACTAAGGTCAAAAGGTGCGCCAGGCCCAAACGGTTTGCCAAACGGCCTCTTCAAATTTGACCAATCCTTTTGGGCAGAATACCTTACTCCCTTGTTCAACAACGCCTTTCAAACAGGAAACATCCCTATATCATGGAGAGGGAGCATTTTACACCCAATATATAAAGCAGGTGCAAGAACAGACCCAGCCAATTATAGGCTGATCGCCCTAATCGACGTGGAGGCAAAAATTTACGCATCTAATCTCCTGAGAGATCTGGAAGACTGGGTTAGTTCCAAACATATCCTTCCAATCACCCAGACGGGGTTTAGGCCCGGAACCAACACCACATGTAATCTTCTAGCTTTAAACCTCCTCGTCGAAAGAGCAAAGGAAAGGTCAACAAAATTGTACACCTGTTTCGTAGATCTAAAGGCGGCGTTCGACACTGTCCCAAGGGAGATCCTATGGCAAAAGATGGCCAATTGGGGCACTCCTCCGAACTTGTTACGAGCAATAATAGAATTATACTCATCCACCTGGGTCAAGATCAAATTAGGCACTGGAGATAGAACAACAAAAAAAATCCCCACCCTAATCGGCCTGAAGCAGGGATGCGTATTAGCCCCAACCCTTTTCAACATCTTCACCGCCGACCTTGATAAGCGCATCGCGGAGACACAAACTGACCCGCCAAAGCTAGCTCAATACAAAATAAGGAGCTTACAGTATGCCGACGACATAGTTCTCTGCAGCCAGACCCCTTTGGGTCTTCAACGCTCCATCACAAAATTGCATGAATACATCTCTGCGAATCGCCTGCAAATTAACTATAATAAAACAAAGATAGTCTGCTTCTCATCCCGGCAAGGACGACAACCCCTCAAATGGCACATCGCGGGTAACACCATAGAGTCAAGTAACTCTTACAAGTACCTGGGGGTAGTGGTCGACTCAAGCTGGTCATTAAAAACTCACCAACTGCATAGAAAAGCGCAGTCCAATAAACTACGGTTTGCTCTAATGTTACTGAAAATAAAATTGAAATGCCCCTCCAACCTTTACCTCTTGAAAGTGATTGAGGCAAAGTTTTTACCCTCCCTCACGTACGGTTCAGAGCTATTCAGAGGCAAAGACGCAAACTTCTTGAACTTACAACAGTCAAATCTGTTCAAATACATCTTTTACATACCAAGGTCTGTATCACAAGCGCATGTACGCCTGGAATTTGGGCTTTCAAATCAGCATCAAGTCAGGCAGGCCGGGATACTAAAAATGTGCTGGAAATTAAGGGCAGCAAGTGAGGACACGCTGATGGGCCATTGTTGGTGCGAAATTAACAACCGAACAAATGCAAAAAACGTATGGAAAACATCTTTGGAAGACGCACTGACACAACTTAATATGCGAGAGGCATGGAATACAAACCACCCCTTTATGGCCTAAAAAAAAATAGCCAACAGTACAGCAAAACAAAAATCCATGATTGTTGACAAAGCCGCCCTCGCAAAGAAAAAACATGGCTGGACGGTGCTAGCCACGTATGAGAGAAGTGCCCCACAACCATACCTAGTCAACTATATAACACCGTCCACACAACAAATGCTCCTTCGCATACGTCTGGGCACCTACACCACAAAGGATCAGACCCCAGCATGGAAGCAAACATGGCAAACATCGCTATGCAGACTGTGTGGCCGTTCGGAAGAAACACTGACTCACATCCTGTGCATCTGTCCATCATTGGCTAGTTTGAGACGTTACTACCTATTACAAATATTTCGTTTTTATCAAATCAGAACATGCAGGCCTGCCGTCATGCTAGCACTGAATAGTTTCCAGTTGCAAACGGCCTGTAGGGCCTCCAAATTCTTACAGAAGGCGAGCCTCCTAATCCAGAAAACTGAAAAAAAAATGGTGCGGACCAAGTCCGAATGATTGATATGTTAGGTGAGGCTCAGGCCGCAGTCGATGTAACACTGTTTTTAAAAAAAAGAACTTGTTTTTTAAAGAGTGTAAATGCATTTTAACCAAGGCTAGTTCGTATAGTGTTTTGTACTCAATCTTGTAAAGGTTTTAATTAACCATATGCAATAAATATTTACTTACTTACTTACAATGCCATTCTGATCCTATTACTCTGAGCGGTTGTGATGCTCTTCACTTCAAGCTCACTCTAAACCCCAATTATACTCTTACTGGACTCCTAATGTATTGTCCCCCTGGCACTACTAATTCTTGGTATACCCAATTTTTGGATTACATAGCCTCAGTGCTCGTTTCTTCCAGTAACTTTTTTGTCATTGGCGATTTAAACTTACATTTGGACAACCCCAATGATAAGGCTGCTGATAACTGCATCACCGATCTTGCTGCTATGAATTTAATCTTACATAACAAGGGCCCCACCCACAGGGGTGGGCATCTTTTAGATCCTATTTTTTCAAACTCTTCGCTAATAACATGCTTTCCTGCTTTACCTGTCTCTTGGTCAGATCATTATCCAGTTAAATTTACTGTAGCTACCAATAAAACACAGTCCACACCTAATTCCTCTCTCAATCTTAAAAAGAGAATCTGGAAGAATTTGGACACTACAGCTCTCAACACAAAACTGCTTGATCTTTTGCCTAAATACAAACCTAATTTAGACAACATGAATTCAGCTGCTAACTCTGTGAACTCTTGGCTCTCCGATGCTATAAATATCTGTCTTCCTCTCACAAATAAAAAAAATGTTGTCCATAATTCTCCCGCCCCATGGTACAATGAAACCCTCCGTCTACACAAAGCTCAATGTAAGCGACTAGAACGTGCCTGGAGGAAGGATTACTCAACTGCTGCCGGGCTTACGTATAAAGCCGAATTGAAACTATACCACAAGGCCTGTAGTCACACCAGAGCCACCTATGTCACAAACTTGATTACAGAAGCCATGAATAAATCAAATGTTTTATTTAAAGTGGTAAAAGACCTCGCTGGCTCACAGACAGTTGCTATACCCCCTCCTCTTTCGAGCAAGAAATGTGACGAACTTGCCCAGTATTTCACATCCAAAATCGACATAATCTATAGAGATATAAAATCTCTTGAGGAATCTACTGCCTGCCATTGGTTATCCCCTATTACCTCTTGCCCTCCCTTGACTCCCTTGAGGACTTGGCCTGACCTTGTACCTACCACTCTTTTGGAAATCTTAAATAATATTAAATCTGGCTCACCCATGGATCCCTTACCTATTTCAGTTCTACGTCAGCTTGAATCTTCCCAACTTGAAGTGATCTGTTCTTTACTTAACGCTTCTCTTGCTTCAGCCACGGTCCCCCACTGTTGGAAGCATGCAATGGTAACCCCACTCCTTAAGAAACCCACTGCAGATCCTAATGTTGCTGCCAATTTTCGGCCCATCTCATTGTTGCCAGCCTTCTCTAAAATTTTAGAAAGACACGTTCATCTACATCTCTCACGTTTTGTCACTTCTAATAATCTTCTTCACTCATCCCAATCTGGCTTTCGTCAAGGCTTCTCAACAGAAACCACCCTGTTAGGTGTAACTGAGAATATTCGCCAATTATTAGATCAAGGTGAAACGGTTGCACTGATATTGCTTGATCTCAGTGCAGCCTTCGATACTGTCTCCCACAGTATCCTTCTCAGTAGCCTTGCCTCTTTTGGCATTTGTGACAAAGCCTTGCTCTGGTTCTCGTCCTTTCTTTCTGATAGGACCTTCCAAATCTTTTCCAATACTTCCACTTCTAATACCTATCATTCCCCTCACGGTGTTCCCCAGGGTTCCATCCTTAGCCCTCTCCTCTTCAATCTTTATGTTGTTCCGTTAGCTCATGTTGCACATCATTCTGGTCTCAATCTCTTCACTTATGCTGATGATTCTCAGATTGTGTTTTCTTTATCTCAAGCCGACCCTTCCTCACCTTCCTCTCTGCAATCCGGTCTCAGCAACATTTCTCGCTGGATGAGCCGTAATTTTCTCAAGCTTAACAGCGACAAGACGGAGATGCTCGTATTTGGCAACAAGCCTGATCTTTGGAGTCCGAAATACTGGCCGTCTACCATGGGCGTTTTACCCACTCCATCGGAACGTGCTAGAAATCTAGGGGTTCTCATTGACAGGGATCTGTCAATGAAAGACCAGGTCAATAAAGTTTCAGCCACCTGTTTTACTGTTCTTAGATGGCTGAGAAAAATCTCCTGGATTCTGCCATCCGACACCCAAAGATCTGTTGTGACGGCCCTGGTGACCTCAAGACTGGACTACAGCAATGTGCTCTATCTGGGGGTCACCAAGGCGATCCTGCGTCGTCTCCAATTGATTCAGAATGCTGCTGCCCGGCTCCTGTGTGGTTGCCGGAAATATGATCCAATTACGGAACGCATTAAGCAACTTCATTGGCTTAATATTGACAACCGGGTAAAATTTAAGGCACTATGCTTTATGCATAAGATTAAAATTGAAGCCGCTCCCACTTATCTTCAAGCACTCGTCAAGCCTTACTTACCCACACGCTCTCTTCGCTCTTCTTCCCAACATCTGTTCTGCGTACCTAGGTTCAGGCTTTCCAGAGTGGGAGGCCGTTCCTTTGCTGTACTGGGGCCCAAGCTGTGGAACTCTCTTCCCTTGGACCTACGAATGGAGCAGTGCCATCTCCGTTTTCGAAAAGCCCTAAAGACCTGGCTGTATGTCCAATAACCCTTTTCTTCAGGATCAATCATGCTGCTTACTGTCAATTAGCGCCGGGAAACCCTCACGGGTAGCTGTCGCGCTCTATAAGATTAATAAATAAATAAATAAAAAATCCAGATAAGGGCCCCCCTTGCAAATGCGGAATAAGTTGTATAGAATAGTTTTTCCCTCGACCTCTTGTGTAATGCTCTGCCCTCTGCGGCCATCAGGTAGGTCTCTTGCAGGAAAGCGACTCGCGTCCCTCTCCCCTCAAGAACGCTAGCTCATTATATTGCTTAGAGTGCGCTGCCAAACCCCGTACATTCCAGGATATTAGTTAGAGGTGATCAGCCATCCCAGAAGCAAACAAACAGGACAGGGACACAGTAACCCCACATTTGTCGCCCTAATGTATCTCCAGGTACCATGCCACACAAATACACCTGCCAAAAACACATCATAAATAACGGCAGCAAGAAGAATCCTCCAAAAACAACCGCAAGACCACCCCTGCAAACTCCCCCGGATTGAGACATGAATACATAATGTCCAAACAAATATAGAAAGGCAACATAGGGGGGGAGGAGCACACTGCCTCTCCTCCTAGCACAGTTCACCCCATTGCATCCTGGTAAATGCAGTATGCTTACTTTCAAAGTTGCTGTAGTCTTTCACCAAAGTTGGTTCAGATAGTGCTGTTATCTCTAGACGCTTGTTTCTGGGTTTAGCCCGTCATCAGTAGAGAGAAAAAAGTATTAAGGAACAGGAAAAGTCATCAGGGGTTGCTGAAATGGTCCCCAAGTCTTCACAAGTCACAGTACCTCTCCACATTCACACAGGTGCATCCCAGGAGAGCTCGTTGGCTCAAGAGAGCCCTTTGAACACAGGGGGGAGGGAGCACACTGCCTCTCATCTCAGCACAGTTTACCCCATTGCATCCTGGTAAATGCAGTACGCTTACTTTCAAAGTTGCTGTAGTCTTTCACCAAAGTTGGTGCAGATTGTGCTGTTCTCTCTAGACACGTGTTTCTGGGTTTAGCCCATCATCAGTAGAGAGCAAAAAGTATTAAGGAGCAGAAAAAAGTTGTCAAGGGTTGCTGAAATGGTGCCCAAGTCTTCACAGGTCACATTACCTCTCCACAGGCACACAGGTGCATCCCAGGAGAGCTTGTCTGCTCATTGGCTTAAGGGAGCCTTTTGAACATAGGGGAAAGAGGAATGTGGCAGCTTTCTCAGCAAACCCCAGATGAATTTTGTTTTATCTCCACTGATGAAGGATAAAATCCAGAAACACATGTTTCTAGAGATTAACAGCACTAACCTGCACCAAATTTGGTGAAACACTCTGCCAAACTTCAAGTAAGCATTTAAATTGAACTGCATTTACCAGGATGCAAAGGGGCGAACTGTGCTGGGAGGTGAATTAGTGTGCTCCCATCCCTCATCTGATAGAAAGGCAACATGTCTAGCAAACAAGGCCCATTGACCAGGACCAAGCAGCCGATGAGCAGGACCAGAGACCAGCCAAACCAGTACAAGTAAAGGACATAGTACTGTAAAAGAGGCAGCACAAGGAGTTGACCCCCCTCGCCCACACCCAGGACCCCTGAACAACTGTAGAATACAGAGTCTGTATATACAGTCCAAAGACTTTGGGAATTTAACCCCCATTACCGCACCACTGTTCAAAGTAGACAAGAGCTGTTGCCCATCGAGGAATCAAACAATGTCATCTGCCGAGCCAGGGGTCACCCCCTGCAGGATATAGCCCAGCCCTTGTATTACTGAGTCCACCGAGCTCGAGGTAGAGCCCCTCAAAGATTGGGCGTCCAGGTTGGGGGAGCTGAAACTGGAGAGCATAAAAGCCACCACCTCAACTGCTCTTCTTTGTTCATCAGCCGCTTGTTCCTTAGTGAGACAGTTTGGTTCCCAGCGTTTAGACCGCAACGTCTTCAACGGTTCGATTGGCATGGGGCTGAATAATCTGGGCATGTTGAGCCCACATCATAGCTCTCCAGCTAGTCCCATGCTGTAGACGTATCAACAAAGATTTGGGTCTTGTCCTCTTCTTGTATTCTCAAGCAAGCCCGGAAGAGCCGAGAGTACAGCAGGCCCAGTTCTCTAAGGTGACGCTTGATGGACAGCAATGAAGCATGCTGCATGTGCACCTGAAGGGTGAAGTCAGGGTACAGCGAAACCCTTGCATTCACTGCTAAGGGACTGTGCAGTTGAGCCTGCCGGAGGAGAAAATCTGTATCCCAAAAATGGAGATGGTGGGCCCCCACCGGTCGGGGTGGGGCCCCGGGCTTAAGAGGGGAAGCCTGTGCGCTCGCTCCAAAGCATAACATTTAGAAAGACCCTCGGGGACCACTACCTCCTGAAGCCAATCATCTAGATAATCGAGCATAGCATTGCCCTTTACTCCCTTGGGCAGATCGACAACCCTGATGCTGTTACAGTGAGCCCCTGGTTCTCTGACCATTTAAGATCTATGCGTCAGCAATGTAGGAAACAACAGAGGTCTTGGATTGCTCACCCGGATCTACTGGGGAAAGCCCGGCATAAATCTCTGCTCAGAGACTATAAGAAGGCGATTATGGAGGCAAAAAGAGTTTATTTCACCAACCTTACATCTTCTCTTAAATCCCCCAGAGATCTTTTTAACATACTTGACTCTCTGTCAACACCTAGATCAGTTGATCCTACTATTGAAACCCAGGAACTGTGTAACAACATAGCACGTTTCTTCCATTCTAAGATTGCCGATATATATAGGGCTCTTGAAATCAACAACCAAGAACTTGATGCTAATGTGGTAGGCTCCCCCTCTTCAACTCCTTGTACTGTTGAGAAGGCTGATGTCCCGCCTAAACCGCAGCTCTTAGGTTTTCCCCTTCTGTCTTTAGAAAACCTCAATCTCCTTCTCGATGCTACCAAGGCTTGCTCGCCTCTCGACCCATGCCCTTTAAAAACTTTGAAGACCTGCAGAGGCTCTGTTCTCCCTCCTTTATTAGAGGTTATGAACCTGGCAATTCGTGAAGGGATTTTTCCCTCCCCCTGGAAGACTGCCATTGTCAGACCTTTGCTAAGAAAGCCCTCCCTGGACCCAGGAATACAAAAAAATTATCGTCCCATCTCTTTACTTCCGGCTCCAGCTAAGATCCTGGAGTCCCATATAAACTGTCATCTATCTGTTTTCATTGAGAGTTTAGACATCTCTCAGCATGGGTTTTGATCATCTCATAATACTGAGTCGGCTCTCACGGTCGTGATTAATACAATCCGAGCTGAGGTTGACAGGGGACACCCATCGCTGCTAGTGTAATTAGATCTCACAGCAGCGTTTGACACCTTGTCCCCGCCAATATTGATCTCTAGGCTCAGGGATATCTGAGTAGGGGGCTTGGCCCTCAGTTTACTCTCTTCCTTTCTCCATCATAGGGAGCAGAGAGTTAAAATGGGCAACTTCCTCTCCGATTCTCAAGAAGTGCAATGTGGGGTCCCTCAGGGCTCTTCATTGAGCCCTTTACTATTTAACATCTACGTCACCCCACTTGCCAAGGTGATAAGATCCTTTGGGCTGGATGTGTTATCGTACGCCGATGACACCCAGATCCTGGTATCTATCACCTAGCCGGCCAGTGAGATTGCCCCTAACTTTAGAGCCTGTATGGAAGCAGTTGCAAACTGGATGGTTCGTAATTTTCTAAAGCTAAACGGCGACAAGACAGAAATCATGGTCTTTGGTGGGAGCCAGGATCTTTGGTCTAAGGAATGGTGGCCTCTGTCCCTGGGAGATTGTCCTCGCCCTACTTCTGTTGCTAGGAACCTGGGTGTCCAAATCGACCCGGCCTTATCTTTTGACTCTCAGGTAAACAAGACGGTGTCAACCTGTTGCGGCATCATCAGAATTCTTAAGAAGATAGCCCCCTACTTATCCCTGGCAGCTCGGAAACAAGCTACAGCTGCCTTGGTTTTATCGAGGCTTGATTACTGCAATGCCCTCTATGGTGGCATTAGCAAAGCCTCCATTTATCGTCTCCAAATGGTACAGAATGCCGCGGCCAGAATGGTTTTAACTCTCCCTAGGCGATCTTCTGCTACTATGGCAAGAAAGGACCTTCATTGGCTCCCAATCCCCTCTAGGGTTACCTTTAAACTCCTCTGCTTAGCCCATGGTGCATTTCACGGCGCAGGCTCAGAAGGTATCAGGGCCCTTCTGTGTGTGTATTCCCGCAGTAGAACCCTCCGGTCTTCTTCCAAGAATTTGCTTGTGGTTCCCAAGTTCACAAAGGTAAAGTGGGGAGGCAGAGCTTTTTCTGTCTTAGCTCCCAAACTCTGGAACTCTCTCCCTCTGGAGCTCACTAGCCAATCTTCCTTAGCGGTCTTCAAAAAACACCTGAATACCTGGCTTTTCTTGAGAGCATATTAGGGACTGCGCCTTTAGTGGCTTCCTGGTTCATCTATCTGGTAATGTGGACCTTCTGTTTGTTTGTCTGGTGCCTTGATGCCCCTTGGGGCTAAGTTTTGCGCGGTATAAAAATGCTATTCATTCATTCTTCCATACTGATTGTCCAGTCATGCTGCCAACCGCCACGTTTGTGCCTCCAGATCAGTTAGGCAATGTGTTGTGGCTTGTGCCTCAGGTTCCAAGGTCTGGACCACTACCTCTAAGGCTGATACTGTCCCACCACCTTCTTGAACCCTCCCGGTGCATGCCCAGTTCAACTACAATGGAGTAAATTTTGCCCTCCAGGTTCTCTCCTGTAGCATTAATCACCACTAAGAGTTTGTCCAGCTGAGAGTCCATGGTGGAGGCGCCCCCCCCCCCCATACCTTGCTTGATCCCCCTCCTGGGAGCCACCAGGTGGGACTTCATCCTTGTGACGCTGTGAGTGGCCCATTCGCCAACAAGCCTAGAGGGGAGAGGTTGGGCAAGGGGCAGCAAGTGAACAGCGCAGGCAGCTAGGGTCTACTTCCCCAGAGAGTGTCACAATGATGATGTTGCCGCTTCCCAATGTATACTCAGGCCATTTATTGAGCCCCTCTTGGGGGTGGTTGCGCTGCCCCAGCCAACCAGCAAGCATGTCCATCTAAGGGGGAGATGGGAAAGGGCCCTCACACTCCGCTCAAGCCAGCCTTAGGACCACACCATGCGCCTGCCTGGGTATCCTGGGATCCCTCGAGCCCCCGGGTAGTTCCAATGCATGACACCCCATCCTCCCATCACGTACCTCAGTTGGCCTGGAGAGGTGCCTCACAGCAAGGAGCAGGGGCCCCCACAGGCCATCAGGCAGTAAATCCAGATGTCCTATCTACAGTTGTCAGTTGAAACAAGCAAGTCCTCTTCCAGGGCTCCAAATGGGTGTAGATTGCCTTCTCAAGGTTGTAGGTGGGCGCAGTGGACAGGGGTATGTGGTCCTCTTTTCCGCCAATGCAGGCTCCCTATACTATGATGTTTGGGGCAGTAGGGGTGGGGCCCACCGTCTCTGGCCAGCTCCCGAAGAGGCTTGCTCATTAGTACCTTGGGGGCTATGTGGGCACCAGGCCTCTCCACTGCGGCAGGGGGTAATGCTATCCCCGCAGGGTCCACTCCATGTGCAGTAAAGGGCCCCCACAGTCCAGTCCAGGCCCTCTTCCGCATGACCTAGCATGCAAGCACTTTCTCCGGGCCCCACAGCACCACCTGGACTCCATGCTGCCCCTGCTAGCAACCCTGTGACTCCTGGGCTGTGGAGACTTCCGCACCACCAGGGAGTATCAGGTGTGGGCATTTGAGGCAGTCCGGGGTTGTAGGTTAGCGAAGAGCGTCGGCTCCTAACTGCTTACATCATGGCCACTCTCCGCCCCTCTAGAGTGCTAACCCAAGTAAACCCAAAATGGCCACTGTCATAGGGTAAAGGCAAAAGAATAACAGGAAACCAGAATTGGCTTGAAATAAAGTGTCCCTTTCCCTATGCCTTAGTAACATTTATGTAATAAATAATACAACTGGGTGATAACAAACATTACAGCTGTATATAAACCATGTCAGCTATCCAGGATCTTATAAGCTAAATCGAATGAAAAAATATTAGTGTCACATATCTAACATTATAATTAAAACAGATAAAACAGTTACAATTTAGTTGAAACAGATAAAAGAGTGCCCAAAAAATAGTGACAAATAATTAGGTAGTCAAGTATTAGATATGCTCAAGTGGGTGTTTTAGTGAAGCCGCCTTTAGTCTGTACATGAGTTACTAAATTAGAGCACTAACCCCCCCCCCCCAAAAAAAAATGCCCAATTTTGAGATGGAAAAGTCCTTTACATGGTAATGGACATGTGCCTCTGCCCTAAGTGGTCCAACTGTACTGATGCCTGGATCCCTAATGCTGATTTTTGTTGTCATAAGCAAACACGGATCATGCATGTTCGCTATAACATAGGTCAGTCTCATGGATTGCAGTCTTGTTGGACCAGGAGGGCCACCCAAAGTGCTAACCTCATAGTGATGAAAAGCTACTGTCTTTACCAGGAGCTAAGCAGCACGAAATTGGTGGTGGCAGCATTCCATGTAGTGATCAGTAGGAGCTACCAGGTCCTTTTAAAGTTCTGCAGGTCTATGCTTAACTCACCCCTTAGTCAACATCGACATTGAGTGTTGTGATGCACAGAACATGCATGGAATACATTTGCTGTATGTATATGTGCCTGTGGATGGCACCATACAGAAATAATGAAGTACTGTGCAGTATGTGCATATTAAATGCATGTACTGGGTGTTCGTGTGCCGGTGAGTGGTACAATACATAAACAATGTAGTGCTGTTCAGTAATTTTACATTGAATGCACGTGCTGGTTGTATTTGTGCCTATGAGTGGTGCTGTACATGAAGGATACAGTGCTGTGGGTGTATGTTGAATACATATGCTGGGTGTATGTGTCCCTGTAATGGGTACAATACATGGAGAACTCGGAGTTCCATTTTGGGAGACCGAGGGCTGCATGGTGAAACATGAGGAGAAGAGGTAGAGGAATCCCCCAGACAAATTTGTGTATTGCTGCATTCTTGAGAGCTGGAAAGTGGGAGAGCAAGCCTCCGCCCCAGTACACTTCAAAGAGTGCTCTTTGATTCAGAGAAAGGTCACAAGGAGGGTTACTGGACAAATCTCAGGACGGAGATGGGACAGATAAGAGAATCATAAAGAATAGGGCTGAGGTTCTGGGCTAACCTTTTGATACACATATCACTGGCTACACATGTAAATGTATGTAAATGTAAATGTATGTATACTTGTAAAGCGCACTATCATCTTACAGGCATCCTGGTGCTGTATACCGCTGTGGAACCCTTCCTGGCTTTCCCTGTGAGATGCCCCCTACTGGGCACCCCCAAGGTGAAGCCAGGCATCACAGCACTTTCAGGCCGTTGTGGAGATTAAGCAAGCTATTGCCCAGAGTTGCAGAGTAGGACCCATGATTAGAGTAGGCACCGAGGCGAGAATTATCGAGTCCGTGGACATTGAGACCAAGACCCTGCCACGTCGGGAATTAAACCCTGGTCCCGGGTCAGACCTCTGCATCAGGGTCTGCCGCTTCTAACCAGTGAGCCACACTTCTCCATATTCAGGTGTGAACTCTAGTCACTCCCATGTCCTATGTTGTGGGGCTATCAGCTTTAGAGTTTCTCCGGCTCTGACAAACTACGTATTGGAGGAAAAGAGAGCAGAGGAGTGGGTATTTCAAAAGGAAGTTAACCCACAACATGAACTTCAAAGAATCAGCGCCTGATTTAGATCTCGGTGGATGGGCTACTCCATCACAACAGTGGGAGATATCCCATCCTCCAAAATATAAGTCCTAATATATAGTATGGGATTTAAAGTTCTGATGCTGGCCTTCAAAGCTTTGCATGGTGAGGCCCCACGCAACTTGACAAACAGACTGGCCCCAAACTCCAAGAAAGTCTACTACGATCCAACAAAAACCACCTCCATTGGATCCTTAAATTCTTGAAGTCTGCCATACGGGCAGTTTATTTTACTCTTCTCACCGCCAAACTTGGAACAGTTTTATCTTCATCCTGCACAGAGTAGAATCTCTGACTTCTTTCAAAAAACAAGTTAAGACCGGGCTTTTTGGCAGTGTCTAGCCTCAATGTTGTCCAACTTGCCTTATTGTCTGCTTGAGAGCTGGGAAGCTTCTGCTTGTAGCAGCTGCGCCCTTCTCAAGTGTTGACTGATTAATTTAAATTTTGGCGGACGGGATCTCAGTTACAGTTGTTACGGAGCAACCCATCTGCAGAGATCTAAATCAGGCCCTAAGACTCTAAATCACATTTGGTGTCTCAAAATGGACTATTTAGCAGGGTAGCTTGAGAACCCAAAAATTGTCCGCTATCTAGCAGTCGATTGGGCTGTGTGAGGAGGCGATGCTCCGCAAGACTTCTGCCTGTGACCAGAACTGGAGACCAAGACCTGCTAGTTTCCCAGCTGGGCAAGGGGACATCACCCAGGGAATCCAAGACCACCTGCTCTGGAACCAGGAGCACCAGAGCCTGCCCCCTTGAAAAGACCAGTATGCCCTATTAGGAAGAGGAGAGCCTTTGAGGGAGTGAGGTCCAGTGGGGAATCCTGTTGAGTGGACTCCCTTTGTAAGGAGACAGCTGCTGCACCAATTGGGCCCTTGCCCGTGGGCAGGAAAAAGTTTGCAACCTTGTTATGCCATAGGAAGGCAGCGGTAAAGTGAGCCATGAACATCGCTATGCCAAACGGGTCCTCGCCCATGTGCAGTGAGGAGTTGGCAAAGTGAACTGTGATCATGACTGTGCCTAATGGGCCGGAGCCTGTGTGCAGTGAGGAATTGGCAACCCCGTATGCCAAGAGGGACCACCATGGAAAGATTGCCTTGTGAAGAGGGCTGTAGCCCTTGCACAATGGTAAGCTGATAACACCCAAAGGGGGCTGCCATGAAGGAATTTGCTGTGACGATCGGGTTGAAGACTGTGCGCATTAGAGATATGGAGATCCCACATGTCTGGGGTTACCGGGACCAGCAAGAGTATCACCTTCTCTGGATTATAGAAGGAGGAATGAGGCCGCTTGGGGACCTCTACTCACATACCCCGGGACAAAGGGTAAGCATCAGGACCTTTGCAAAACTCTCCCCCACACTTCCACCGTGGGATGGACCCACCCTGCCAGGAGGAGCCACAAAAGAACTTCAGATCACTAAGGTTGCATGACGGCATGTGAGGTACTCAAGGACTGCCAAGCTAGCCAGCCTGGGTTGCATGCAGTGTACTCAACTGAACCAGCCACTGTCACTCCAGCGTCCACAGAGGGGGTGCGCTCAAGAACTCTGGTCTCTCTGAGCCTGCAGGTGCTGGTAAGACTCATTTCAAGCCAGTTAACCCCGCTTTCTAGACAACGCTTCTGAGCTGAAATACTTTTGACTATAAGGCACAGTCAGAGTGGAAAACTTGAGACTCGGACTACTAGTGTGGCTTACCTTGGATGTTTACCATTGTGTATGGGAATCATCACTACCGCTAGAGAGAGGAAGGAGTGGGACACTAGGCACTGCCTAGGAAACACTAGAGCCCAGACCTCAGGGGAACCGTGGAAGTTGTTTTGAATTTACCTTTCTGTTAATAGCAGTTAAGTAAAATAGTTCTCTTTTTTCATGAAAGTGAGTATTTAGCTGGACATTAATAATGAATTCCTGCTACTATGTGTATTTGGAATTGTGAGCCTGTGTTCATCCCCCTGAATCCACCTCCCCTCAAGGGCACCTTGGGCTTCTCGGACCATGCTATTCCTAAGAGTCAAGTTCTGAAAAGGTACTTGGCCGAGTTGCTCAGTATCCATAGTAGTCCGGGATTAGGAGTAAAAGGCCTCAGCCTCTACGCCTGGATCCAGTAAGTCCTGCTTGCCCCATAGCCCTCTCAAAGGGGTTCTGAAAGCCACTGCAACCCAGGACAGGCCAAATAACAACAGGAAACGAGAATACATGTGAAAGTGGGGGTGATTTTTAAAGTGGAGCTGGATTTTAGACTCCTACAGGTAGACAAAGTAGAGGGGATAGAAATGTTGGGGTTCTCTCTACATTCTTCTAGTTGGAACCTACTTAAAGGATTGTTGTGTTATAGACCTCCAGGTGGGACCACACATTATCAAAATTTCTTTGACACTACCACCAACCTTTCACTGGCCCACTCCAGAATGATCATATTAGGAGATTTTAATCTCTGGAAAGACGGGAATGTAAGTAGCCAACTGCTTGAGCTGAGGCATACATGCACAAACCTGAATCTTTCCCAGCTGGTGGAAGGTTCAACACATCAAGGGGGACATATCCTTGATCTGATATTTTCCAACCAGTCGACAACTAGGATACTAAATATAGTGCCCCAGACTTATTCATTTTAGCTTTAGGATGCTACACTCTGGGAACAGTGCTGGTCAGCAAAGGTCTTACAGGAGAGGTAGGGAATGGGCAAAACTAGATAAGATTCGAACTCCTGTATTTGACCTAGACACTACTCACTTTGCACCCATGATGACCGCGTAGAAGAAAACTAAAAAAGTGTATACTAACCACATAGCTGATATCTTGGACCAGGTAATCCCTATAAAGGAAATAAAAAACAGAAGCAAAATCTCGGCTCCGTGGTATAACTAGGAGCTGAAACAGCTCCGTATGCTCCGCAAGATGGTAGAAAGGAAATGGAGAAAATGTTACTGTGAGGAAGATAAAAAAAGACCTAAGATGGATACAACTGCAATATAAAGAGGGTATCCTCAGGGCTAAGGCAGACTTCTATGCCAGTTCAATTATACATGCCCCAAATGGGACTAAAGCACTTTTTAAAATTATTGAGGGCGTTTCCTCCCCTATATGCATGGAAAATAAAGTGGCAGTATCCCAAGAATTATGTGATGAAATCGCTCTACATTTTCAGGATAAGATTGCAAAAATCGTGAATACACTGTACGTTAATAATAATGGTGAACAACTTAATCATGAACAACAGATTGAGGTAGATTTACAACAGACTGTATTCTTGGATAATTTTCAGGCTCTAACAGAAGCTACTTTTGACAGCTTGGGAGATAATGTATACTCAGGCTCCCCCCTTGATCCTCTCCCCCATAAAATGTGGAAATCTTTTGGGCGAAATACCTTTCCATGGCTGAGGCAGATATGCAATCCGTACGTGGAAGAAGGAATTTTCCCGGAATGCTGGAAATTGGCGGTGGTGACCCCACTGATTAAAAAACCTTCCCTGGACCTGTCAATAACGGCACATTTTAGGCCCATCTCTCTCCTTTCTTATCTGGTGAAGATTTTAGAGAAAGCAGTCAGTAGGTGGTCCCTGTGTGCTTCTTGGAGGAGAATCATTTACTAGATAAAGACCAGTTTGACTTTCGCCCTGGGCACGAGACCAAGACGGCTCTGGCCACTATGCTGGATAATCTGCGTATGCGATCCGACAACGGGAATGCCACTGTTTTAGTGCTTCTCGATATGTCGGCCGCATTCCATACGGTGAACCATCCCATCCTAGTGGAAAGATTGAAGAAGATAGGAGTGAAAGGCCGGGCATTGCAATGGCTTCAATCTTATCTAGCAGGACGACCGCAGGTGGTAACCTTAGCACTGTACTCCTCTGGTAAATCTTTAGTCACCCATGGGGTGCCGCAGGGATCTGCGATCAGCCCTATCCTATTTAATGTCTATTTGCAACCCCTGCTTCCCATTATAACTTCATCTGGAGTCTGCCTAGTTAATTATGCCGATGACACGCAACTGGCTTTCTCTTTAGAAGGGGACCATGCACTATCTCTGGTCATGTTCCAGCAATGCATGCCGCAGACGACTGACTGGCTCAGAAGAAACTCATTGCAATTTAACAGCGGAAAGACTGAGGTGGTGTACTGCTCCTCTGGTAGGATGTCTAGACAATTTCCATCTGACTTTAGACTTACACCAGAGGAGGAACCTCTAACCCCGGTCAGGAAGGTTCGTAGTCTGGGGGCGATGTTTGATGACGACCTCCAGATGGAATCACAGGCAAATAAGACCGCCAATGTATATTTGCCTTAATATGCATGCTACAAAAAATACTCCCTTTAATACTTAAAGAGGCACGCTCACTGGTGGTAAGTAGTATAGTGGGAAGCAGGCTGGATTATTGCAACTCCCTATATATGGGGGCCCCCTTGTACATTCTTCAGGGATTGCAAAGAATCCAGTCTGCAGCAGCTAAACCGGCCCTTGGTAGGCAACGGAGTTCTTCTACAACCTTGGCTCTGAGAGAGCTACACTGGCTGCCTATTAGGGAAAGGGTCCACTTTAAAGCCCTGTGTCTGGTTTTTAGAGCAGTGCATGAGATAGGTCCTGTCCCCCTACAGGAAAGGTTTACATGGTATCGTCCTACAAGGCAGCTCCGCTCCTCTAGCCTACTGACGATTCCCCAATTTAAACGGTCTAGGTTAGGAGGAAGGGCTTTCAGCGTGGTTGCCGCCCGTTTGTGGAATGAACTCCCTCAGAGCCTCAGACAAGTCAACTCCCTGTTAGAGTTTCGCAGGAACCTAAAAACCTGGCTCTATCCCAAGGCTGCGACCTGCTTCCACTCTGGTCATACCATATTAGTCTGAAGCGCCAGGATACCCGTAGGGTGACAGTATGCACTATACAAGCTCAAAAATCAATCAATCAATCAAATAAAGTGCACTGAGAAAAATGCGGAAGGCCGTCCCTATATCCTATCCCAATTGAACCAACAAATTTGTAACACTAACAGTAAAATAAAACTAGGTAAAAACGAGCAGCTCAGCTGTGTATATACAATGTCAGATATCTAGGGCTTTAGACTCTAACACAAATTAACAAATAGCAACATGATCACACAACGAACAGATAGAATCACTTACCATTACTTGGTTTCGAAGACACAGGACTTATTATACCACACACACAGACTCTATAAATCGACCTTGTTTCAGTCTGCACAACCTCCTGAGCTGATCTCTGTCATTCTTCTTTGCTCCACTCATAGGCACAGATAAGTACTTGCAGCCTAAAAAGCTTCTGCCATACATGCAGGAAACCATAACACTTCCCACAAAGGCCACACCTCATTCACACACTACCATCTTTAATCATATAGGTTCTGTTTGTCACTCTTTTCAATTCACCACACACTAAGAAGTAGCAACCAATCCAAGATAAGATCACACATACCTGTTCCTCATGCATGACTTTAGAACACTACTGATGGGCACGCATTATTCCATCTAAGCACACCTACAGACTAGAATGCTTCATAAAGGTAACTATGTAATATATAGATTTATAAAGGAGTAGCTGTAGATGTCTGCGGTTTGTCGACTGCTGGGTTCCAAATGACATCAAATAGACAATGATTCGAACAAACAGGGGCAGCCCTGTAACCCAACCCTGGGGCTAATAAACAGTATAAATGCTACAATGGTTCAAGTTCACAATATGAAAACAAAACATTGACAAATGGTTTAGCAAGATCACATTTAAGAAAAATCATGAAATGATTCAGTACCCTTAAACAATTATTATCGAAAGATTATATTTTTCATAAATAGATTTATATACAAAAATTACAGAAGGTGCTCAAACGGTTACACCAACATATGTCAATAATAAAGTGTAAACATAAATAGTGAACGAGGCAAAAAAGGAAACAATATATTCAAAGACAGATTTGTACATTTACAAAAAACGTATAACGCTCAATGCTTCCTCCTATTTTTTGCCAAGGAAGGCGTTTGACAATAATTGTTTAAGGGTACTGAATCATTTCATGTGATCTTGCGGAACTATTTAAAGTTGTAAATGTTTTGTTTTTGAATTGTGAGCCTGAACCATTGTAGCATTTAGACTATCAAATAGAAAATGACAGAAAAACTTGAGTTCAGTTCTAGGTAGTGGTGGCCCGTAATGTGCAGTAAAGGTGAGGCAGTCACACACATACTCTTTTTAACACATATACTCACACCCAGGACATACAAGCACACATCCATTCAAAGCATACACACATAAACACACAAATATTCATACATACACAGACACACGTCTTCACCAAACTTAAAAAAAGAAAACCTATGGCCGCATCTCAGGTGGCAGGAGAGAAGCCATGTGGTTCCTGGTGGATTTGGCCGGCCACCTCTTCTCATTAGCGGACTACCTCGACAGATAGAGGGATGGGGTTAGTGAGACTTGCTGACCACACCTCACACTGTGATGAGCATCACTGATGGACAGTCTGCTCTGGGCACTTCAGGGCTTTAAACTTAAGCGCCCAGATTCGAGTTTATGAGGGGAAGGCTCACATAAGACTTTACCAGATTGGAGAGGTCACCCCCACCGGGCTGTGAAATATTCAGCCCGACAATTTTAGCTCAGCCAGCCAGGCGCCTACGCATTTTGTGCTTGTACAGTGCCTGGGGATGTGACCGAAATATAATGAGTGTCTTGTCAGGCTGACCTTTGCTCAACCTGATACTCTTCATCCCTCTGGGTGAGGGTTCAAGCAGGGTCTAAACACCCATACCAACTGGATGGAGCGGTCCAGCAAGAGAGGTCTCCTCTGGGTGAGGGTTCAAGCAGGGTCTAAACACCCATACCAACTGCATGGAGCGGTCCAGCAAGAGAGGTCTCCTCTGGGTGAGGGTTCAAGCAGGGTCTAAACGTCCATGCCAACTGGATGGAGCGGTACAGCAGGAGGAGTCTCCTCTGGGTGAGGGTTCAAGCAGGGTCTAAACACCCATACCAACTGCATGGAGCGGTCCAGCGAGAGAGGTCTCCTCTGGGTGAGGGTTCAAGCAGGGTCTAAAAGCCCATGCCAACTGGATGGAGCGGCCCAGAAGGAAAGGTCTCCTCTGGGTGAGGGTTCAAGCAGGGTATAAACACCCATACCAACTGGATGGAGCGGTCCAGCAAGAGAGGTCTCCTCTGGGTGAGGGTTCAAGCAGGGTCTAAACGTCCATGCCAACTGGATGGAGCGGTACAGCAGGAGGAGTCTCCTCTGGGTGAGGGTTCAAGCAGGGTCTAAACACCCATACCAACTGCATGGAGCGGTCCAGCGAGAGAGGTCTCCTCTGGGTGAGGGTTCAAGCAGGGTCTAAAAGCCCATGCCAACTGGATGGAGCGGCCCAGAAGGAAAGGTCTCCTCTGGGTGAGGGTTCAAGCAGGGTATAAACACCCATACCAACTGGATGGAGCGGTCCAGCAAGAGAAGTCTCCTCTGGGTGAGGGTTCAAGCAGGGTCTAAACGTCCATGCCAACTGGATGGAGCGGTACAACAGGAGGAGTCTCCTCTGGGCGAGGGTTCAAGCAGGGTCTAAACGCCAATACCAACTGGATGGAGCGGCCCAGCAAGAGAAGTCTCCTCTGGGTGAGGGTTCAAGCAGGATATAAACACCCATACCAACTGGATGGAGCGGCCCAGCAGGAAAGGTCTTATCTGGGTGAGGGTTCAAGCAGGGTATAAAACGCCCACCATACCAACTGGATGGAGCGGTCCAGCAGGAGAGGTCTTCTCAGAGTGAGGGTTCAAGCAGGGTATAAACGCCCATACCAACTGGATAGAGCGGTCCAGCAAGAGAGGTCTCCTCTGGGTGAGGGTTCAAGCAGGGTCTAAACGCCCATAAGAACTGGATGGAGAGGTCCAGCGAGAGAAGTCTCCTCTGGGTATGGGTTCAAGTAGGGTCTAAACGTCCATGCCAACTGGATGGAGCCGTACAGCAGGAGGAGTCTCCTCTGGGCGAGGGTTCAAGCAGGGTCTAAAAGTCCATACCAACAGGATGGAGCGGTCCAGCAAGAGAGGTCTCCTCTGGGTGAGGGTTCAAGCAGGTTCTAAACGCCAATACCAACTGGATGGAGCGGCCCAGCAGGAAAGGTCTCCTCTGGGTGAGGGTTCAAGCAGGGTATAAACGCCCATACCAACTGGATGGAGCGGTCCAGCGAGAGAGGTCTCCTCTGGGTGAGGGTTCAAGCAGGGTCTAAAAGCCCATGCCAACTGGATGGAGCGGCCCAGAAGGAAAGGTCTCCTCTGGGTGAGGGTTCAAGCAGGGTATAAACACCCATACCAACTGGATGGAGCGGTCCAGCAAGAGAAGTCTCCTCTGGGTGAGGGTTCAAGCAGGGTCTAAACGTCCATGCCAACTGGATGGAGCGGTACAACAGGAGGAGTCTCCTCTGGGCGAGGGTTCAAGCAGGGTCTAAACGCCAATACCAACTGGATGGAGCGGCCCAGCAAGAGAAGTCTCCTCTGGGTGAGGGTTCAAGCAGGATATAAACACCCATACCAACTGGATGGAGCGGCCCAGCAGGAAAGGTCTTATCTGGGTGAGGGTTCAAGCAGGGTATAAAACACCCACCATACCAACTGGATGGAGCGGTCCAGCAGGAGAGGTCTTCTCAGAGTGAGGGTTCAAGCAGGGTATAAACGCCCATACCAACTGGATAGAGCGGTCCAGCAAGAGAGGTCTCCTCTGGGTGAGGGTTCAAGCAGGGTCTAAACGCCCATAAGAACTGGATGGAGAGGTCCAGCGAGAGAAGTCTCCTCTGGGTATGGGTTCAAGTAGGGTCTAAACGTCCATGCCAACTGGATGGAGCCGTACAGCAGGAGGAGTCTCCTCTGGGCGAGGGTTCAAGCAGGGTCTAAAAGTCCATACCAACTGGATGGAGCGGTCCAGCAAGAGAGGTCTCCTCTGGGTGAGGGTTCAAGCAGGTTCTAAACGCCAATACCAACTGGATGGAGCGGCCCAGCAGGAAAGGTCTCCTCTGGGTGAGGGTTCAAGCAGGGTATAAACGCCCATACCAACTGGATGGAGCGGTCCAGCAGGAGAGGTCTCCTCTGGGTGAGGGTTCAAGTAGGGTCTAAACGTCCATGCCAACTGGATGGAGCGGCCCAGCAGGAGGAGTCTCCTCTGGGCGAGGGTTCAAGCAGGGTCTAAACTCCGGTGGAGGTCAACGGTATTACATGCCACTCAGCATTCATCGAAAAGCAACCTCACACGTGCCAGCGGAACGCTCTATTTGCCTGCTTTTGCCAGTTAATAAAATCTAAATAGGGTGAGTACTTGACATTTCCAAATGATGCATTAGCCCATCAAAGGGAAACCTCCAGGGAATGGTGGGTGGGAGTCTCCTGCCTCTGCGTCTCCTCGTCAGCTGTGCCTTGCTCTCAGAATGAAGATCGCACTGAGGCCTGCCAGCTGTGCAGTTGCATCACCCCTGCGGGAGCATTGCCGCATAAATTGTCTGTCAGTCAGACACTGCAGCAAACTACAGCAGGTCTCTTGAGGACTGCGAGTAACTGCTGGCTGGGCAGGCTCTGTCTCAGACTACAGATGGAGAGTTGACATCTAGGAGAAATTCCAGAAACCAGAACATTTTACAGTTCACTTCGATGCTCACATGGAAAAGCAAACCTGGTCAGTATGGGCGGGAGAACAGAATTCTCTTTGGATCTTATGACCCGTATTTGCAAGCCCCGGTCTTTCCTTAACAACAGAATTCATTCTGTGAATTCTCTTGAGGTTATCGAGCTAGTAGTTAGTACAACTGAAAATACTGATTTGTAATAGCAGAACACAATACTGTAACATGCGTGTTTGTGTGTGTGTGTGATATAAAATAAACAGATTTACTATGATTTTTGCATCGGAGTTGCGTCACTTTTGGCATTTACTTTGCGTGGTTTAGTAAATACAAAATAATGCAACACACGCCATAGCACTGCATTGCATTACTTTGCGTCAAGAACATGCACCATGGGTGGAGCATGGACATTCCCATACATCTACCCATGTATTTTGATGCAAACCCATATTTAGAAAGACTTGTAAATCTGAGTTTGTGCCAAAATGATGTGCCTACCCGACAGAATTGTAACAACAAGAAGTGTCTTTATTTCTCCTTGTTAATTCCTATATCCATGTGTGCTGCATTATGGAAAGAGGAGAATGCCTCTAAGGATAATTTTTGTGCAAGAAGGTATTCTTCCTGCACAAAAACAATCCTGGCTGTAATGCAGGCACCCTTGCACTATGGTGCAAAGGTGCCTGCGTTCATACTAGCAGCAAACAATGTACCAGCGAAAGCAGCAAGAGGAAACACTCCATATCTTTGTATATATGGAGCATTTCCGCTCTCTCCTTTGGATTCCCTCACTACCTCCCTTCATTGGTGCACCTCATCTCTCCATAATCTCATGTATCGTGTCAGAGCACGCTTTATGTCACACAGACTTAGTGCACAGAGACAAGAAATCCCTCTACCCAGTCCACTGTTACTTTTTTTAATTGGTGCTTTCATGTTAAAAAATCTTTTTTTTATTTACCAACCCAATTAGTGTCCTCGGTCTTGGATCAGTACCTAAAAATGTTTAAATAAATAGTGCCTTGTCCATCCCGGTGGCATGCACGTACTTTGTAAAGCATGGATGCTGGATTGGAATGATGGGACTGGCATCTAGCCTTTTTTTTTCTTCATTTTGACAATTCTGCCAGGCATCCTGATGCTGTACAGGACCGCCAAAAGCAAAAGGTTAAGCCAAAAGGTCCCAAGGGCATGACCAATTGGATTGACCAGTGCCTGTATTTATGAATCTTAAATTTAATAACATCCTCTGGTGGGGGAATTACAGTGATACCAGCAGAGTTCATGTCATATTATTTTGATATCAAAGGTACAATAGGTATTTTTGTCTGATCTATTTTTACGGATAGACTCTGCCCAGACCGGCTGCAAAACCCAGAGTAGATAAATGCTGGTGATATCCGTAGCAGGCCCCATTAAGGGCCACCATATCTAAACGCCTTTGTTGCATTTGCATAGAATAATTACCTGGAACTTAGCTAACAGTACCTAAATGGGTAGCAGCATATTTTATTAATTTTATTTTAATGTTTTTATGACACACTCATCGGACCGAATCATGCGACCAAGTTATGTGTGCTCAGTGTAGTTTTTAGTAGGATTTATCTGGGAATACGATGGTACTGAACTTCAGTATTTGAACTCTGAGAGGGACGCTACTATGATGAGGGTGATTTGGCCTTCAGTCTCAAGTAATGGATGCATCCACTGAGGCATTGGAAGTGGGAAACAATCTTGGTATTCATTGAATTAACCTGAATGGTGAAAGATAATTGAGAGTCGAAGATGGCGGCCAGATGTCTAACTTAATTACAGGGGTAAGTAAGCGATAGAGGCTAGATTGTTTTTAAGAGTCTGCTTTACATGGCCAATGATCAGCATCTCAGCTTGTGCACCATTCAGACAAAGTCAAATGTCTGTGTTCCATGTGTGTGTGTGTGTTGGAAGCAGTTGTGCACTTGAGTTCTATTTTCCGCACCTTGATGCCTACTCTGTCAATTCTAGAATTTATATTGGTGACCTTAACCATCTTGTAGGCTAGCTCTGCTGTGTAGGCCCTTTACGGCAGCCACTACTCTTCTCTGCTGGCTGAGCCGGTAGGAGAACCAGGCTGGAGACTACAATGCTACTCACTCTCCTTGTTTTTGCCGTGGCCTGGACCCTGGTCCCCTCTGCGACACTTTTAACACCTGGAATAGTAAGACTTCATGTACCCTCTCAGTCAGTCTCTAATTCAGAAGCCCCCCAACACTAGAGCCTGCTACTTCCGTGTGCTGACACTCAAATACAGCAGTCGGCAACAGAAAGATGACCAGTCAACCTTTGTGAAAGGCCTTCCACTGCGCTGCAACACGAGTCGCTGCATTTTTAGCAACTTTTGACCCGTCTGAGATAGAACCAAATCGTTTTAGTTAAACTCTGCAGATTATGCAGTAGATGGTGGATTATGTTGCAAATGCGCCAAATCCATAACTATGCAGAAAATGCAGCAGCCGCAAACTTGCATAATTCCAGTGGCCCAGGTTAAGCAGCGTGCTCAGTACAATGCACTGGCATACAGTTTATCTTTATAAGGGTTTTGTGAGGTTCTTGAGGTACTCAAAGCAGGCTCCCTTGTTCCAAAGCACAGCGTGCCTCCACCATTTGACTCGATTCTTCCCAAACTGCCCAGCTAGTCTGTCTGTCTATCTCCTCCTGAGTGCAGTGCCTGGTGTTTGTGAGATATGCATGGACCGTATCATAAACGTATCACACACCCTTACAAAAATGAGAATATAAACATTTGTTTAAGCACACACCCAGTCACCGTTCTGTGTTTTTGCAAGCCTAATCATCAGTTTGTGTACATGCATTCTGTTTAGATTTGCACATTTGCTCATATTTTATCAGTGGGTGACCCTATATGCAGTTGATTCTATCTGGAAATAAGAAAAAAACAAGCATGGGCAAGTTTTTGAGCAGGGGAAGCTGGGAGGTGTATTCTGCGCCTGTCAATCAGGCCTCTCCCCTCAGTGTCAGCGTTTTAATAACACCGAGTACATATGCTTTGTAAAAGATGCTGTTATGCATCCAGAATATAGGGACATGTGAAAAATTAAACATAGCTCTTCAGGGGAGCCCACAAGTCTTACATACATTCAATGTAAATATAGCCAATATGTAAGCACATAGTAAGGGAAAGCTGTCGTTTAAACAGACCAGATCATCCACCAAAAATTCAATTTGAGCATTTATTGCTAAAATTAATATATTTCTGACACATTTATATACATTTTCTTTCAATACATGTCAATAGAAACTTGAACATGTGATCGAAACTTGTATCTGCAAAGAAGCTAATGACCAGGATGCAGGATCGTATCACTCGAAGGAAAGTACACAAACCTTGGGAACAAAATAGAGATACATAAAAAAAAACCTGAGTTCACTACACAATGCAATGTGCAAGTGCACAACACTGAATACAATGGCTTCTAGGCCACTGAGAGGCATGCAACCTCGCAGACATCTTAAGGTTAATGGGTGCTTTAGATTTACTTAAAAATTACATTGAAATTCGTCCACGTAACATAGCGCGTGTTAAGGCATACATCTGTAATAAAACGTTCATAATAAATCACCGTATTAAGGCATGGAATATATGACCCTGCTTTCTCAGAACCTAAATATGAAATATTCTGAATTAGCATGCAACCATGTGTTTAGCAAATCGATCCTAGGGGATAATTGTTTTGTTAATGGCTCTTTGGCTTCAGTTGATCATCACAACAATGCACTGCGTCATTGTTTAACATCGGGACCTACAACAGACCCAGACATTCTGCGTGTGTGACAGCCGTACCCTGCAGTGTGAATTTGCAGTGGAGTACAGAGCCTATAATGCCACCCAAGGCGACTCCCTGGTGCCATAGCAAAGAAATAATTGAACATGCTGCACAATTAACCTTTTTATCTCCAGAGACTCCTTGCCTACCTGGCATACCCGAGTCCCCCTCTTTATGATAGCCAGGCTTCACAACTACTCTGGTAGGCAGCTGCCCTGTCTGCGGGCTGCTGTTTCTCCTTGTCGTTTTCTCATGCAACATGTTGAGACTGTCATGAGAATTCATCTATCTTATCTGTGCCTCTCCTCTCCAGATTGTGATGTAGTGTTGTTCCAGGGTGTGGAATGCAATTCCTGTTGCACCTGTGTAGGTTCAGATACTAATATGACTGCTGCAACACTATTTTGGTTTTTAACTCACTTCCTGACATATTCTGTAACACAATTCTCGAGCCACCCACACACAAGGACAGTCTCAGGGGCATTAACAGCCCCCGCCACCCACTGAGACTCAATCAGACGGTCCTAGCCGCCACCCACACCACGGACACTCCTGCTACTAGCTAGGCTCGGCCTCGGACGCAGCGCAGACTAACTCACCTTGATCTGAGAACTGGGGATGGGCCTAGCCTGCAGCTCTTTAGTTAGGTGCGAGCAGGCAGCAGGGCAGGACAAGGTTAGCCAGGCAGGGGCCGGGAAGCTAATACATTAATTTAAATTATGAGTGCCAGTGACAGACTTCGACAGTCCGGCGTAGGAGCAGCTGCGTGGCTTGGTCTTCTTGGGATGCCTCACGCGCACTTTAAATTGCACGTGCTCAATGCGCATGATTGTGAGGACATATTCAAATCAGGGCATGATTGGTCACCAGCTCTGCCCGACCCTGAAGAATGCGCACACACGTCACGGAAGCAACAGCGCGCACCCAACCACCATTTATTATAGCCTCATCCTGCTTCTTCACTTGGATGAAGAATAACCATCTTAAATGTAATTCTGCCAAAACGGAATTCTTACCGTTTGTTCAAAACAAATTTTTTTCCCCTCAGACGTGCTGGCCAAAAAAGGAACAAGCCCCGCCTAACACCATTGTGGCAGCACGTAATTTAGGAGTTAAATTTGACGAGACCCTATCTTTCAAACAGCAGGCAAGGGAAGTTGCGGGCTCATGTTTTAACATCATAAAGGGCCTCAGGAATGTTTTTAATCTCCTGCCCTTACCAGCCAGACACATGATCGCAGTGGCCTTGATCACATCTAGACTGGATTATTGTAACAGTCTCTATGCAGGGGCAAATAGATCTGCCCTGCATAGACTGCAGATGGTCCAGCACGCGGCAGCAAGACTGGTTCTCAGATGGCCAAGGAAATCTTCGGCCTCTGCCGCGTTGGATGCGCTTCATTGGCTTCCCATACAGAAGCACATCCTGTTCAAGGTCCTGACGATTGCCTTTAGGGCATTTCATAAATATGGTCCACTGTACCTATATAAACACTTTAATCGATATCATCCTACCCGAGAACTCAGATCGGCTACTGCTAACCTAATGATTGTCCCAAAATTTAGACTGGCCACAAAAGGAGGAAAATCCTTGGCAGTTATTGGTTGAAAGGCATGGAATAAACTGCCCAACCAACTTCGTACAATTACGCCCGAACAGAAGTTCAGGAAATCCCTTAAAACATGGATTTATAGTTTAGCGGACTCTGTATGCAAAACATTGGTATAACCCCTTGTTATCTGCTGACAACAGTAAACTAGACCATCTTTGCCTTTGAGTCGAAGCACCAAGTTGCTCCTTGGAGTGGTAGTGTGCTATACAAATCGTTTTAACTTCACTTCACTTCACTTCTATCACAGAGTTTGGATCAGGAAGAGAGGCAACACGCTTTCAGGGTGAATGGTTAATTATTTATGTCTTCGTAGCCTGTGGGTGCAACAAAGAAGTGTTAAATGTTAAAGGATAGTACAGTTGCCTGTTTCTCAAATATAAGATGCTTTCCCACTGTACGGCTGTTAAATAAAATTAGGGGCCCCGGCCGGGGCCTCGCACCATTTATTAAGAACCTGAAGGGCCCTGGTCATGGCCCGTCATGGCCCGCCGCGGCGCGCATGTGCAGTTGTTTATAACAGACCATGCTTTAATACCTTTTACCTTACCATTAAAGACGATTAGAAAAAATAAACAGTCAGGGAAAATAACCCATTGCAGTCAGGGAGACTGGAAAGCAGTAATAAAACATCCTGAACTAATTAATATGGCGAAGGAACATTAGCCAATGTTGTCAGAACAACCGGATGTGGACAATGACATCTTTAGGAAATGGATATCAGAACTCAAAGAGAAAGCGGCCGCGGGAACTCGTAAATTTAGGTCAGCTGAAAAGAAACAATCAACACCATGGTTCAACCTCATGTTAAAAAATAAACAAGGCAAGGTACGAAGACAATTCATGATGAAGTGAGGCCGAGCCGGGGCCCCCTGGAGAGCGCCTGTGTTACGCCCCTGATCCCTGCCTTGCATTCTCAAAACAGAGGAGCGGTCGCAGCCCCCCAGGTTCTCGCTACTTCCCTTTTTGCCACAACTAGAGCTAACAGAGTAAAGATGAGCTGTGGTTGGCCCAGATCGACATCTCCGGGTATGCCCAGCAATATATATTTAGGGTCCAAGGGTATTGACGTTTCTAAAATCTTGCTCAGTTCCCACAGTACCATCACCCAGTAGGCCCGGTATTTTAGTGCATTCTCAGATGGTGTGATAAAAGTCTCCCCTCTCATAGCCACATCTCTGACAACTAGACTCGCTGGCTCGGCGCATTCGGTGAAGTCTGGCCCTGTCATAATAGGCCATGTGAAATATTTTATATTGAATGAGGCGAAGGCGGGATTAAATTGCCACCTCCCTCGCCGGGACGCGAAGCTCGACGTCTCGAGCTACTTCTAGAGTTCAGGGAAACCGCGGACAGAGAGTTGCGGTTTCTGGGCAAATACTACACAGCACGCCAATACGGTGAAGGGGATCGGCCGGGCAGATTATTGGCTCAGCTGCTCCGCCTGCCGCGGCAGGCTGCATACATCAATGACATTATCGACGCACAAGACAATCGCCATTTTTCCACCCCCGCTATTTGCGATACCTTTTTAGATTACTACCGCCACCTTTACACGTCTGCCCTTCCAGAGGATTGCCGAAACCCGGGGTCGTATATTAACGAAATTGCCATGGTATACTTGGAGAAATATATGCAAGACTTTCTGGCCCATCCCATCACACCGGACTTGATCATTGAAGCCATTGACTCCTTGAGAGGATCCTCGGCGCCTGGTCTTTATGGCTTCACGGCCGACTTTTACAAAGAATACAAGGAGGAGTTGGTGCCCAGACTGGTTGAGGTGTATGCGGAGGCTCTGGAGTCTGGTGTCCTTCCCCCCACGCTCCGGGAAGCGGTCATTGTTTTGCTGCCCAAACCGGGCCGCGACCCCACAGTATGTAGCTCCTATGGTCCGCTGTCGCTCCTTAATCTCGATTACAAGATTTTGGCAAAAGTCCTGGCGATGCGGTTAGCACTGCTGGTGGATACCATTGTTTCACCGGCACAGTCCGGCTTTGTCCCTCACAGGTCTACCTCCCTGAATCTCCGTACACTTTTCTCGGTCCTACACAGGATCGACCCCTCCACTCCGGCGGCCGCTGTATTTTTAGACGCCAAGAAGGCATTCAACACTCTGGAGTGGCCCTTTTTTTTGGAAGCGATGCGGAGGATGGGCATGCCCACAATGTTTGTAGCGACGGTGGAGCTGCTGTATACTGCAGCCACGGCTCGCATTCGCTTAAATGGTACCATTACTGAGAAGTTCACACTCTCACCGACAGGGATGCCCCCTAACCCCACTCCTTTTCATCCTTGCGATGGACCCCCTGGTGCGACACCTCCATGAGAAACATCTCCACAGGGGGCTCCAATTCCGCACCGGCCCTCTCTTGGTCTCGCTCTATGCGGACAATATGGTCCTCTATATCCGTACCCCGGAGGTCAACCTGCAACCCTTGTTGTTGGAGATTGCTCGATTTGGCGAATACTCGGGCCTCAAGGTCAACTGGCACAAATCACAACTGTTTCCGCTCACCCCTGCCACCACGCGGTGGCCTTGCGCCCTCCCACAGGAGTGGTGCGAGGACTCTATCAAATACCATGGGATCCATATACACCTTGACACAGTGTCCATTATTCGCCTGAAATACGGACAGGCCTTGGATTTTTTGGAGGATAATACGGACAGATGGCTCCGTCTCCCTCTGTCTATGGCGGGCCGGATCGCCATCGTAAAGATGGTAGTTCTCCTCCGGTTTTTGTACCTTTTCAACAACATCCCGATCCCTCTAACTAAGGTTTTTTTCACACAACTACGCACTGCCCTGTTACGGCTGGTGTGGGGCGGTAAAACCCCACGCGTAGCCTGGCGCACACAGGCTCTACCATATGAGAGGGGCGGCTTTGGGGTCCCGGATTTTTATCTCTACTACTTGGTTGCCCAATGTTCGTACGCCCATCCTTGGTATCATCCGGATGGCAGAATTCCACATTTGAGACCAGAGGCTGATGCTGCGCTCCCAGTGTCACTTAATGCAGTCCTCCCCAAGGGTCTCCCTCGGGACCCACATGACATACACCCGCTAACCACGACGGCTTGGGCTTGGGACAAGATTAGGCGCTTACTGCACACTGACACACTGTACTCCTCTGCCCTTCCTTTGCCCAACCCGCACTGGCTCCCCATCACGGGTGAATCGGTGGTCCGTCGTTCGCTGTCCAAATTCCAGCTACTCACGATCGGTGACTTGTTTCCCGATGGTCATGCTTTCTCTATGACGGAAGACCCCCGCTTCACTGACCGAACATTCATGGATGCATTCATTCTCACGAGACTACGTGCGATGTTGCGAGCTGTATTTCCCACATTCCCCCTACCACCTGAAGACAATCCCGCACTTACATTCCTTATACAAAACAATTCAGGGGCGCACGTGGTGTCCAAACTCTATAAGCTTTGCCTGTCCTCTCTTCCTACGTCAGACGGGGTGGTACGCGCTGCATGGGAGCATGATCTGGGCACACAGATTTCGGACGACCAGTGGGAGGCATGTTGTGCTATGACCAGGGAGGTCTCCATGAATAGTAGACACAAGCTCATACACTTTAAATTCCTATGAAGGATGTATCACACACCGGCGCTTGCTCACAGAATTGATGCCACTAGACCCCATGTCTGCCCCAAATGTAACGCCCCGCAGGCGGACTTCGCGCACCTGTCTTGGACTTGCCCGAGGCTACACACTTATTCGGTAGAGGTCCACAGGGTTTTGGGTGAAGTGTTGGGTTTGCCGTTAACAGTTACACCGAAAATTGCGCTGCTAGGCTATGTTGCGAATTTTCCCCGCAAGCTTCGTAAATTAGCGAACATTTGCTTCCTATTGGCCAAAAGAGAAGTGGTGCTGCTCTTGTGCGCAAGACGTGCCCCGACGATCACCTCGTGGCTTGGGAGTGTGGCATACTGCAATGTGAATAGTGTGGAATATTCGGAACAACTCCCAACTTCTTCCCGCCCAATAGACATTTGGGGTCCATATCGCCAATACATTGCGAAACTGGCTCAGGACACGCCATCTCGGTCACTTCATCCTAACACACCAACTGGGGTGGGCTAGAGCAAGAGTGGCTCCTTCGCTACACTAGACAACGCATGGATACCCATGCGGCTCACATCTGCCCCTCAATTCACGAGGCTAGGTACTTGTCGTATGGTGGTACATCGTACTTCGTAGCACCTAATGTGTCTTGCCGGAGGTTAATGGCGTTTTTATTTTGCTTGTTCTGTCCTCCGGCCCTGATTGTTATCCCTCAGCTGTGTGGGCTGTATCGAGCCGCCTGAGCCCGGGTAGTGAGGTGCTTGATGTCTTCTGCTGAGTCTGGGCTGAAGATGTTGTCCGAAGTGGTGGTTAACACATCGCGAGCTGACTTGCTGTATTGGTCTTGCAATCTCGTAGATATGATTTTAGTTTCTTTTATTTTGCTTTCAACTTCTGTGATGTTCATTATGTTCCTTGTGATTTTCTGTTGCCTTATCAAAAAACATGTACCTTGTATCATTCTCAATTTCCAAATATGCAATCCTACTGAATACGCCAGTGTTTTACGTACAATGTTCGGTATGGCATCTGATGTTTTTTTGTACTTGGTATGTAATTGGTCTTTACAACTGTGGATTGCTTCATTTGCTTCAATAAAGTGTTTTTAAAAATAAAAAAATTGCCACCTCCCTATGGTGCATCAGGGCTGCTTCCCAATGTATGTTTTCGAGTATGCCTAAATGTCCTTCCCAGGTATCCCTCAACTTGCCCAACCTGTCTGGTGCATTGTTATTCAAGGTCCGATAAGTGAGCGATACCACCTTGGTAAGCATGTGCTCTTGTAACAGGCGCCCCTCCAACTGTGCATAGTCTGGCAGTGAGGAGGAGGTTAAGGTCTCTGCCTGCCAGGCATGTCTAAGTTGGGCGTACTTGAAGAGCTGGGAGGTATGTAATGCAGAGTCTGTCCGTAGTGAGTGGAAGCTTTTGAGTTTACCCATGGCAATGATTTCACCCTGCTAGAGATACCTATGGCGTCCCAGCCCTCAAAGCCCCTCAATTTTTGAATTTCTTTTAGCCAGGCACAGTGCCAAAGGGGCATCTGCTTAGTAAGTTTACGATCCCACCCCATTGCCTTTGTTGCTTTCCCCCATGCCTCTATCGTGGCTTGGGTAGCCGGGTGAAGTCTTCTCTTACCCCGTCCCCCATAGAGATAGTGCAGGCAGGTCTGCCCCGCCATGGTTTCCCTCTCTAGTCTGTAGGTGGGGTAGTTCACCGGGGCATGTATCCAATCATTCACTGGAGTTAGCTGTTCCGCCCAGAAGTAGGCCTCAATGTCCAACAGCGATATCCCACCATTATATTGATTGTGTTGCAGCGTACTCAATGCAATCCTCCAAGCCATAGCTAGGAGTTAAATTCCGCCTCAATAGCTTGGAAGGTTAGTCATAAAAGGGGGAAATACGTGTTCTGTAATGCGTACAGGAAGCGTGGCTATCTGAAGGGCCCCAGGGAGGGAAGGCCATGTGTGCAGGGCACCCGGGCTATATATTACTGACTTGTGCCAGTTAATTATGTACCCCTAGTTAATCCCATAGGCGTCCATGGTAGAAAACAAGGTGGGGATCATGGTTTCCAGATGCGTAATATTCTTAAAAAAATATTTTATTGGGTTTACAATACGTAAAAGATTACAGTCAAATAACCCCCCCTCCCGCCAATCCGACTTTGATCGCAAAACTTGTATGGACAACAATGTGACAATCCCTTCTCAGATGAGTACACCGCCATTTAGGCAACAACCCATAGCTGGGCAGGTGGCGATTTTAAAGTATCCACTAATGTGAACGCCAATGGATTACACCACTCCCCTCCCTCAGTAAGTAACCACATCTCATAGCGCAGAAGTAATCTCTGCCATGCACGCCATTGTATCGTTCCCCGTGGCAATCTAATGTCCCTGGTCATCTAATGTCCCTGGTCATCTTCTGTGGTGTGAGTGTCTCCTTTATTATTCAAGCATGTCTGGTATAGCCCCCAAAATATTTTCGGACGACTAGTGGGAGGCAGCAACTCGCTGTAATTCTCGAACTGTGTACAGCAATACAACATATCATGTGCCCAACATTTAGGTGTAGGCGCGGGGCCTCTCATCCAACAGCATGTCTACCAATCGCCGTGTGGCTCTGAGAAGCTTCTTAGTGTACCCTAGGAGCGCTAGCGTGGGATCAGGTGTGAGATCTATTTCTACTATGTTGCTTATATCAGTGAAGATCTTCTCCCAGAAATCCCATACACCTGGGCATTGCCATGCCAGGTGTAGGAAACCTGCGTCAGGGGCACAACATCTCTGACAGTCCGCTGTGTTACGAAGGCCATACCTGCGCAGTCTTGCCGGCGTGTAATACACCCTGTTGAGTAACTTGAAGTGTACCAGCCTGTGTCTATCATTCAGTGATAGCTTCCTAGTGTTAGTGCAGCAGTATCGCCACATGTCGTTGTCGATAACTATCTGTAAATCAGTTTGCCATGCATCCGCGCTTTCATGTATGTGTGCTCTCTATGCGCCTGAGACAACTTATATAGGTTAGACAGTAGTTTTTGGGGAGTTTCGGCCTTTATCACATACGTGAGTTCCGGAACTTCAGGTGGTTCAGCCATATCTTCACCCAGCAAGCCTGAAAGAGGGCAGCGCACCCTGTGAAACTGGAAGCAGGTCAATAGAGGTGCAACCTCACTATTTGTTGTTGCTTGCTCCCATGTTTTGGCTACCCCGTCCTGGAACAGATCACCTGCCACTTTAACGTTAAGTTTTTGTAGTGCAAGGATCACCCCTTTCTCTCTTACGGGAGGCAGTCATCGAGCCCAGTCTACCGGCATTATTGGAGTGTATAATAGAGCACCACCCTGCAGCTGTAAAAGACTGTGCCATGCATGATTTGTTGCAGTGATTGAGTCCAGTACGCCAGTCCTTCGATCCACTGGTTGGAAAATCGTTGACGGGAGCGAGAGAGGGCTGGCAAAGAGTGTTTCCATGCGGAAATGTAGAATACAGCCATCGCCATAGAGCCAGGTGTGCAGATGCGCGGCCTGGGCTACTCTATAATAAAGCTCCAAGTCTGGGGCACCGAGCCCACCCATGATATAAGGTAATGTGAGTAGTGTCCATTTGGCCCTGGGTTGTTTCCCTGCCCAAGCCAGTTTAACCATGAGTTGTGTTAGTCGTTGGAAGAAGGATTTGGGAAGCACTGTCGGAATTGTCATAAATAGGAACAGTAATATAGGCAGTACAATCATTTTCATTATGGATATCCGTCGCAGGAGATTCTAGATGCGTAATATAAGGAAGGGTATCGTCTGCATATAGAAAGATCTTTTTATCACAAGTGTCTGCTGGTTTAATGCAGAACCCCCGGATCTCAGGGCACTGTCTAATCGCACAAGCCAGTGCCTTGATCGTGAGAGCAAAGATGGTATATTACAGTTTTTAGGTTTAAAAATATCACGATAAAAGATGAAATGGTCTGAAAACAAGTAATAGTGGAGCTAACTGCATTCTCAAGTTGCAGATCATGCTGAGAAGATTCATTGTGTACGTACGACGTACCTTGTATGGAAACTGGGATACTGATATGTGCTTGTTGTAAACTCGACCACGCAGACACAGCAGAGTTGTGTTACTTCAAAGTTTAGTGGAAGGAAAATCCTGTGCCTGGCAAGCCAGACAGCAACAGCCTATTCTGTTCTAAACCACCCAGGAACCTCCCATGTCATCCCCATAACATCTGCATGGCAGAAAGAGCAATCACGCGAGGTACCAAACCTGCTTGTCATTGGGTCCATCACTCTCCCAAACTGTGAGGAGTTGGCTTCCTTCTTCTTAAAAATAGAAAAACTTTGAAAGTGACCTACAATCTGCAAGAGAACTGCTTCCAGCTGCCTCTCACATCTTTCCACACTCCTCCCAGACCATTAAATTGAGTAGTGCACCTGGGCAGGTCTCCAAGAACAACGCCTGCCTGGCACACTTTCATACCAGGTTCAAAACATAAGGTGCTACAAGGGACTTGTTTGAAAGACGTTTACTCTAAGTTAACGAGTGGTTTGACAATTTCCACCCTTGTGTATCCACAGGATATCTGGTTCAATTCAAAGCAACATAAATGCAGGGAAGGTAAAAATACAAAAGAGAGCTGGAGAAGGTGGGTTTATACTGAAATAAATCTTTACTTCAAATAAATGATGCGGGATGAAAACATAAGTAAATTCAAGCAGTGAGAGTCATGAACTAAGAAAGACAATCAATTTCTCAATAATTCACAACCCTACGTATCAGCTCCAAATGATTTTAACAAACAACCCAGATTAAATGATAAAACGTGGTTGTAAGATGGCGTCAAACGACAGCATTTACAGGAGATGATAACTAGATGTCGACGTTTCGGTCTTGATAGTGTTCATCAAAAAGACCTTCATCAGGACGATGTTGTGTTTCAATGCTGTGAACAACTCCCTATATGAAGATAAATCAATTATTATTATAAACCTATTAAAAAATAAATCAATTCACACTTATTCTCGACCCTACCAAAGCTCTATGAACAAACAATTTATTTTCATAAAGAGAAGCATCCACCCCTTCCTGGTGATGCTTCTCTGCAGTTAAAAATCAAATGAACAGTCAATATGACTGAGTTTTAACTTATGCGGATATTTATGTTTAAGCATTGTTGATGAAACATTCAATCCAGCTTTTAGTGAAGAATTTTTAAAAAAACAATTTATAATCCTTATTTGCAGAGTTTTAAGAAAAACATAAGCTTAATGTAACTCGTCAAGGAAAACTAAGCACATATATATTATACTTAACATGTCAGGACATCTTAATCAAGTCATCAAAAGGCACACTTTTTTTAAAAAACACCAATTTTTTGGGGTACCCGGACTAAACAAAGCAACAGTGTCTGAATTGGACAACAGTTAGAAGGTCCTAAACAGATTAATTTGTGACACATATTAGTACATAAATGGGCAACATTACATTTTTCAAAATTATAATCAGTTGACAGGTATATGAAAACACAGAGTTAAAAATACATTCGAGTTTGTCATCATGAATCGCATTTCTATGTCACAACATGGCAGGGATGGTAATCCATATCATACCGGAGAGTGTTTGGAAAGGGCCGCATACAGGTATTCAGGCGGTCTATGGAGCAATCTACAGAAAGAAAAGACCCCATCAGTCTATGTGATCAAGGCCAATGGTCCATGTAAATCAAATTAGTAGAGTAAAAAATTACATTAAAGCTAAACAAAGGTAAGCCCACGTTTTTGAATTGTGGTGAATAGTCCAGGCCAACTAGTTTGGCTGTTAAATCTGGAACCAAGAGAAATCATAGATATTAGGACCGTAAAAACGCGAGGGACTCTTTATTTTGACTGGTTGACATTCGTTTAAAGAAATACATTTCACTGGGGAGAGTTTGTGCAGTAATTAAGAAAAAAATAGTTGCAGGGCTCGACGATTCTAAAATTAGGGATTTAACGAAACTGACAATGCTGTTAACGAGCGTGAAGCTTCGCCAGAGGTCGAGCGCAAAACCTCGCATTAGGTTTTAATATAGGTTCGGAGCGCAAAAGCCTCGCATTGAGTCAAACTAGCAATGCTGAATGAGAGCATAAAACAGCACTCGTCTTCTCGCTGGACTTACTTTTTTAAAAGGACGCCGGCAACACGGGAGAAACACCTTCGGTTTGTAACAATACAAAGGCTGAGTCAATGGCCGGGGATGTTTATACTCGATGACCCGGAAGTAATTAAAACGAAAAAAATACGAAGGAAAAATACTAAGATGCTAAAATGTTCAGTATTTGAGCTACCAAGTAAATAAAATTAAAATTAAAATTGAACTTAAGGGACGCACACGTGGTAGTAGAAATTTGGCTAAAACATCGGGTGTAATCTAGTTCAGGAAAAGGGGGGCGCCATTTTGGAACTGGTAAAAAATACCAAAAACTAACGGTGGACAATTCGTGAAAAAAGAAAGTGGGGGACATATTGGATAGGGAAAAGATCCGAATGAGTCATAGGAACCAGGGGAAGGTTTATGTTGCAGACAGAATTATGATTAATAGATGACAAAAACGATCACAACAGGTACATCTTTAGTCACTAGTGAACATTGATTAAATGAACAGACATTACTGATCTAAATACCAAGGACATATCTGGCAGTTGAAAAATGTTTGCTATTCTCATATTGGCAGTTGAAAAAATGTTAACTATGTTCCTTTCTAACTAAGACAAGCCAGAGCGTGCCATTCTGTATATAAATTAAGGCCCCTTTTAACCGAGTCGGCTAAGCAAATCCAGCGTTGCTCTTTGATAGTTAGTAGCTGATCAACATTTGGTTGACGAATGCTGGGTTTAACGACTTCAACAACCCACCAATGAAAATCATTTTCAGTGTGGTTTGTAAGAGAGAAGTGCTCAACCAGCGGAGCATTTTCAGTGTGGCAGCGAATCCTTGATTGATGTTGTAGTATTCTTTTCTTAATAGGTTGGGTTGTTTTTCCGAAATACCTCAAACCACAAGGGCATTCAATGCAGTACACGACATTGGTCGTATTGCAGTTTGAAAAATTCCTAAGTTTGTAGCATTTGTTGTTAAACTCAAAATGCTTGATGTTAGAGGTGGTGTTACATGCCAGGCAATGGTTACATTTATAATGTCCCTGCAAGGGACTCAATTGTCGCATATTGTCGACAATGTTGGGGTCTTTATTATATTTGTATGCATGTACCAGACGATCTCTGAGATTTTTCGCTCTCTTGAAGGCAAAAAGTGGCTTATCGGTCAATTCAGGTAAGTCTGAGAGCAAAGACCAGTTTTTGGAAATCACTTTTTTGATGGAATTCGTGGAAGTCCCAAAAGTTGTAACACAAACTAGTTTCGGTTCTGTGGCTTTGGCTTTCACTTGTAATAGTGATTCCCGATTGTTATACCAGGCCCGTTTTAAGGAATGTTTCAAAAGTCTGTTTGGATAGCCACGGGCCAATAGTTTCTGTTTCAGTATACCAGCTTCCTTAAAGTAATCAGTTCTTCTAGTACAGTTTCTGCGAAGACGCAGAAACTGCCCAAAGGGCAAACCATCACGCAAGGCTTTAGGATGGCAGCTTTCATATTTGAGCAGCGTGTTTCTAGCTGTGGGTTTGGTGAACAAGGTCGTGTATAGGGTCTTCTCATCCGTCACTTTAATGGTGATGTCTAAGAAATCTATGTTCAATTTATCAGAAGCCAGAGTGAACTTCAGATTGGGGTTCTGAACGTTAATCCAATCATGAAAATTCTTCAATTCTAAAGCTGTTCCATGCCAAATGAAAAAAATATCATCTATATAACGTAACCAACATCTAATGTTGGTCACGAACGGGTTGTTATTGCCATACACAAATGTATCTTCAAAATTAGAAACATAGATATTTGCTATATCGGGCGCAAAAACTGCGCCCATGGCTACTCCCTTCTGTTGTTGGTAGAAGGTTTTCTTGTAAATGAAAAAATTTTCACAGAGAGGTATTCGTAGGCAATCAAGAATAAAGTCAGAGGGAACTTGGTGTGGTCTTTCCCTGCTCTCCAACAGTGAAAGTAAGATGGTTAACACTTCCTCCTGAGGGATATTTGTGTAGAGACTTTCAATGTCCATACTCACTAAAAGTTCATTATCACTGTCAAAGGGGAAACCTTCAACTTTGTTAATGACCGCCATAGTGTCTCTTATGTAGTTCTCTTTCTCAGTAGCAAAAGGGCGGATAAAGAAATCTGCATATTGTGCCAGGGGTTTAAGAATAGAGTTGCACCCTGACACAATAGGACGCCCAGGGGGACTGGTTATGTTCTTGTGGATTTTTGGCAGTATATATATTGCCGGGACTGTGGGAGCTTTGTTGATTAAAAAAGCTGCCTCCTTTTCACTTAACCAACCATTACTGACTCCTGTTGCTGATAGGTTTCTGATTTTCACTTCCAGTTCTGATGTTGGATTACCTCGGAGTTTTTTGTAATTGGTCACCACTGACAGTTGTGTTTCTAGTTCTGAGTCATATGCTTTCTCATCCCAGAGTACAATCCCACCCCCTTTATCAGCAGGTTTAAAGATGGTATCTGGGAGGGATTGTAGATGTAATAGGGCTTGCTGTTGTGCTTTAGTAAGGTTAAACGGAACCCATTTAGGATGTTTAAAAAGATGTTCTATCTCAGTCAAAACAACATTTTCGAATGTTATGATTTCTTTGGCGATTTGATTGTTGGTCGGGAAAAAGTTGGAAACCGGGCGTAGCCCAGTCACATCGACCGTTTGAGTTGAATCCCTACGCGCAAAGAAATTTTTAAGGCGCACAGTTCTGAAGAACTTGTAGAGTTCTAATTTTGTAACGAAAAGCTCATTTTTATATGTGGGGACAAAAGATAATCCTTGTGAAAGAACAAAAATTTCATCAGTTGAGAGAGAGTGAGAGGATAGGTTAAATATTGGTACACTTACATTCTCTCCTACCACTCGTAGTACTGGTTCCGGGTCCGTCTGTACCCTGGGGTATAGTTGTTGCGACCCCATCCTCTGCGCGATTGTCTCGGTTGGCCTCGGACTGGTTGACCTTGTCCTCTCTGGCCCTGTCCTAAAAAAGGTTGTCTTGACGTAGATGGTTGTTCTTGCGCCCCTCTTTGTTGGTATTCTGGTCCAACCTCGTTTTCAGACTCAGAGTCAGTGCCTGAAAAGGTGACTCTTTTAGGGTGACTACGAAAGGGACCTTGCTGTTGTCCTTGTGGTTGATAGAAATCTTTATTAAGATAAGGATAGGTCCTTTCTTTATTATATCTTTTTATGTCAAGTTGTAGTTTAGACGTCTTTTTTTGTTGGTTAAAGATTTCAAAGTCCTTAATGGTCTGTGAGATTTTATCCAACAATGCTTTAGCATTCACAATGTTGGAATCTGAGTTAATTTTCAACTCAAGTGCTTCAATATCTTTGACCAGACTTTTAATATGTTTGAGAGCTGTCTCTATGCTCAGCACCATCCAGGTGCGTGAGCATTTGTTTGAAGCAAAACTAAAGTGTAGTTTAAAGTCTTCGTCTTCAGTAAATATGATTGGGATGTTTCTAATCTGAAGGCCAGTCGGAATAATATTCGCGTTAAGGCAATCAGTTAAAAACTTCGCATGTAGCTCTGTGCGAACTAGTTTTTTCTTTAATCTTTCCAGTTGATTCAAGTCCGATTCACACGGTAATGGGACCGAAGGTCCTTTATTACCTAGTAGTGATGGACCAGAAGAGATTTTCTGAATATATTCATCTGTGTAGGAAAGTGTCTCGGCTTCAGACATGTACGTAGCCGGCTGACACAGAATCAATAGTATATAGGGACAACTGTCTCACTATTTGAAAAACCACTTAAAAAAGTGACCCGCAGCAGAGAGTGATCTGCGCCAAAACAAGTTTTCACACAGGGGAAACCCAATAAACCCTTGTAGGCTTGGGCAGTTTCTGGTTCAAAACATAAGGTGCTACAAGGGACTTGTTTGAAAGACGTTTACTCTAAGTTAACGAGTGGTTTGACAATTTCCACCCTTGTGTATCCACAGGATATCTGGTTCAATTCAAAGCAACATAAATGCAGGGAAGGTAAAAATACAAAAGAGAGCTGGAGAAGGTGGGTTTATACTGAAATAAATCTTTACTTCAAATAAATGATGCGGGATGAAAACATAAGTAAATTCAAGCAGTGAGAGTCATGAACTAAGAAAGACAATCAATTTCTCAATAATTCACAACCCTACGTATCAGCTCCAAATGATTTTAACAAACAACCCAGATTAAATGATAAAACGTGGTTGTAAGATGGCGTCAAACGACAGCATTTACAGGAGATGATAACTAGATGTCGACGTTTCGGTCTTGATAGTGTTCATCAAAAAGACCTTCATCAGGACGATGTTGTGTTTCAATGCTGTGAACAACTCCCTATATGAAGATAAATCAATTATTATTATAAACCTATTAAAAAATAAATCAATTCACACTTATTCTCGACCCTACCAAAGCTCTATGAACAAACAATTTATTTTCATAAAGAGAAGCATCCACCCCTTCCTGGTGATGCTTCTCTGCAGTTAAAAATCAAATGAACAGTCAATATGACTGAGTTTTAACTTATGCGGATATTTATGTTTAAGCATTGTTGATGAAACATTCAATCCAGCTTTTAGTGAAGAATTTTTAAAAAAACAATTTATAATCCTTATTTGCAGAGTTTTAAGAAAAACATAAGCTTAATGTAACTCGTCAAGGAAAACTAAGCACATATATATTATACTTAACATGTCAGGACATCTTAATCAAGTCATCAAAAGGCACACTTTTTTTAAAAAACACCAATTTTTTGGGGTACCCGGACTAAACAAAGCAACAGTGTCTGAATTGGACAACAGTTAGAAGGTCCTAAACAGATTAATTTGTGACACATATTAGTACATAAATGGGCAACATTACATTTTTCAAAATTATAATCAGTTGACAGGTATATGAAAACACAGAGTTAAAAATACATTCGAGTTTGTCATCATGAATCGCATTTCTATGTCACAACATGGCAGGGATGGTAATCCATATCATACCGGAGAGTGTTTGGAAAGGGCCGCATACAGGTATTCAGGCGGTCTATGGAGCAATCTACAGAAAGAAAAGACCCCATCAGTCTATGTGATCAAGGCCAATGGTCCATGTAAATCAAATTAGTAGAGTAAAAAATTACCTTAAAGCTAAACAAAGGTAAGCCCACGTTTTTGAATTGTGGTGAATAGTCCAGGCCAACTAGTTTGGCTGTTAAATCTGGAACCAAGAGAAATCATAGATATTAGGACCGTAAAAACGCGAGGGACTCTTTATTTTGACTGGTTGACATTCGTTTAAAGAAATACATTTCACTGGGGAGAGTTTGTGCAGTAATTAAGAAAAAAATAGTTGCAGGGCTCGACGATTCTAAAATTAGGGATTTAACGAAACTGACAATGCTGTTAACGAGCGTGAAGCTTCGCCAGAGGTCGAGCGCAAAACCTCGCATTAGGTTTTAATATAGGTTCGGAGCGCAAAAGCCTCGCATTGAGTCAAACTAGCAATGCTGAATGAGAGCATAAAACAGCACTCGTCTTCTCGCTGGACTTACTTTTTTAAAAGGACGCCGGCAACACGGGAGAAACACCTTCGGTTTGTAACAATACAAAGGCTGAGTCAATGGCCGGGGATGTTTATACTCGATGACCCGGAAGTAATTAAAACGAAAAAAATACGAAGGAAAAATACTAAGATGCTAAAATGTTCAGTATTTGAGCTACCAAGTAAATAAAATTAAAATTAAAATTGAACTTAAGGGACGCACACGTGGTAGTAGAAATTTGGCTAAAACATCGGGTGTAATCTAGTTCAGGAAAAGGGGGGCGCCATTTTGGAACTGGTAAAAAATACCAAAAACTAACGGTGGACAATTCGTGAAAAAAGAAAGTGGGGGACATATTGGATAGGGAAAAGATCCGAATGAGTCATAGGAACCAGGGGAAGGTTTATGTTGCAGACAGAATTATGATTAATAGATGACAAAAACGATCACAACAGGTACATCTTTAGTCACTAGTGAACATTGATTAAATGAACAGACATTACTGATCTAAATACCAAGGACATATCTGGCAGTTGAAAAATGTTTGCTATTCTCATATTGGCAGTTGAAAAAATGTTAACTATGTTCCTTTCTAACTAAGACAAGCCAGAGCGTGCCATTCTGTATATAAATTAAGGCCCCTTTTAACCGAGTCGGCTAAGCAAATCCAGCGTTGCTCTTTGATAGTTAGTAGCTGATCAACATTTGGTTGACGAATGCTGGGTTTAACGACTTCAACAACCCACCAATGAAAATCATTTTCAGTGTGGTTTGTAAGAGAGAAGTGCTCAACCAGCGGAGCATTTTCAGTGTGGCAGCGAATCCTTGATTGATGTTGTAGTATTCTTTTCTTAATAGGTTGGGTTGTTTTTCCGAAATACCTCAAACCACAAGGGCATTCAATGCAGTACACGACATTGGTCGTATTGCAGTTTGAAAAATTCCTAAGTTTGTAGCATTTGTTGTTAAACTCAAAATGCTTGATGTTAGAGGTGGTGTTACATGCCAGGCAATGGTTACATTTATAATGTCCCTGCAAGGGACTCAATTGTCGCATATTGTCGACAATGTTGGGGTCTTTATTATATTTGTATGCATGTACCAGACGATCTCTGAGATTTTTCGCTCTCTTGAAGGCAAAAAGTGGCTTATCGGTCAATTCAGGTAAGTCTGAGAGCAAAGACCAGTTTTTGGAAATCACTTTTTTGATGGAATTCGTGGAAGTCCCAAAAGTTGTAACACAAACTAGTTTCGGTTCTGTGGCTTTGGCTTTCACTTGTAATAGTGATTCCCGATTGTTATACCAGGCCCGTTTTAAGGAATGTTTCAAAAGTCTGTTTGGATAGCCACGGGCCAATAGTTTCTGTTTCAGTATACCAGCTTCCTTAAAGTAATCAGTTCTTCTAGTACAGTTTCTGCGAAGACGCAGAAACTGCCCAAAGGGCAAACCATCACGCAAGGCTTTAGGATGGCAGCTTTCATATTTGAGCAGCGTGTTTCTAGCTGTGGGTTTGGTGAACAAGGTCGTGTATAGGGTCTTCTCATCCGTCACTTTAATGGTGATGTCTAAGAAATCTATGTTCAATTTATCAGAAGCCAGAGTGAACTTCAGATTGGGGTTCTGAACGTTAATCCAATCATGAAAATTCTTCAATTCTAAAGCTGTTCCATGCCAAATGAAAAAAATATCATCTATATAACGTAACCAACATCTAATGTTGGTCACGAACGGGTTGTTATTGCCATACACAAATGTATCTTCAAAATTAGAAACATAGATATTTGCTATATCGGGCGCAAAAACTGCGCCCATGGCTACTCCCTTCTGTTGTTGGTAGAAGGTTTTCTTGTAAATGAAAAAATTTTCACAGAGAGGTATTCGTAGGCAATCAAGAATAAAGTCAGAGGGAACTTGGTGTGGTCTTTCCCTGCTCTCCAACAGTGAAAGTAAGATGGTTAACACTTCCTCCTGAGGGATATTTGTGTAGAGACTTTCAATGTCCATACTCACTAAAAGTTCATTATCACTGTCAAAGGGGAAACCTTCAACTTTGTTAATGACCGCCATAGTGTCTCTTATGTAGTTCTCTTTCTCAGTAGCAAAAGGGCGGATAAAGAAATCTGCATATTGTGCCAGGGGTTTAAGAATAGAGTTGCACCCTGACACAATAGGACGCCCAGGGGGACTGGTTATGTTCTTGTGGATTTTTGGCAGTATATATATTGCCGGGACTGTGGGAGCTTTGTTGATTAAAAAAGCTGCCTCCTTTTCACTTAACCAACCATTACTGACTCCTGTTGCTGATAGGTTTCTGATTTTCACTTCCAGTTCTGATGTTGGATTACCTCGGAGTTTTTTGTACAAAATTAGAACTCTACAAGTTCTTCAGAACTGTGCGCCTTAAAAATTTCTTTGCGCGTAGGGATTCAACTCAAACGGTCGATGTGACTGGGCTACGCCCGGTTTCCAACTTTTTCCCGACCAACAATCAAATCGCCAAAGAAATCATAACATTCGAAAATGTTGTTTTGACTGAGATAGAACATCTTTTTAAACATCCTAAATGGGTTCCGTTTAACCTTACTAAAGCACAACAGCAAGCCCTATTACATCTACAATCCCTCCCAGATACCATCTTTAAACCTGCTGATAAAGGGGGTGGGATTGTACTCTGGGATGAGAAAGCATATGACTCAGAACTAGAAACACAACTGTCAGTGGTGACCAATTACAAAAAACTCCGAGGTAATCCAACATCAGAACTGGAAGTGAAAATCAGAAACCTATCAGCAACAGGAGTCAGTAATGGTTGGTTAAGTGAAAAGGAGGCAGCTTTTTTAATCAACAAAGCTCCCACAGTCCCGGCAATATATATACTGCCAAAAATCCACAAGAACATAACCAGTCCCCCTGGGCGTCCTATTGTGTCAGGGTGCAACTCTATTCTTAAACCCCTGGCACAATATGCAGATTTCTTTATCCGCCCTTTTGCTACTGAGAAAGAGAACTACATAAGAGACACTATGGCGGTCATTAACAAAGTTGAAGGTTTCCCCTTTGACAGTGATAATGAACTTTTAGTGAGTATGGACATTGAAAGTCTCTACACAAATATCCCTCAGGAGGAAGTGTTAACCATCTTACTTTCACTGTTGGAGAGCAGGGAAAGACCACACCAAGTTCCCTCTGACTTTATTCTTGATTGCCTACGAATACCTCTCTGTGAAAATTTTTTCATTTACAAGAAAACCTTCTACCAACAACAGAAGGGAGTAGCCATGGGCGCAGTTTTTGCGCCCGATATAGCAAATATCTATGTTTCTAATTTTGAAGATACATTTGTGTATGGCAATAACAACCCGTTCGTGACCAACATTAGATGTTGGTTACGTTATATAGATGATATTTTTTTCATTTGGCATGGAACAGCTTTAGAATTGAAGAATTTTCATGATTGGATTAACGTTCAGAACCCCAATCTGAAGTTCACTCTGGCTTCTGATAAATTGAACATAGATTTCTTAGACATCACCATTAAAGTGACGGATGAGAAGACCCTATACACGACCTTGTTCACCAAACCCACAGCTAGAAACACGCTGCTCAAATATGAAAGCTGCCATCCTAAAGCCTTGCGTGATGGTTTGCCCTTTGGGCAGTTTCTGCGTCTTCGCAGAAACTGTACTAGAAGAACTGATTACTTTAAGGAAGCTGGTATACTGAAACAGAAACTATTGGCCCGTGGCTATCCAAACAGACTTTTGAAACATTCCTTAAAACGGGCCTGGTATAACAATCGGGAATCACTATTACAAGTGAAAGCCAAAGCCACAGAACCGAAACTAGTTTGTGTTACAACTTTTGGGACTTCCACGAATTCCATCAAAAAAGTGATTTCCAAAAACTGGTCTTTGCTCTCAGACTTACCTGAATTGACCGATAAGCCACTTTTTGCCTTCAAGAGAGCGAAAAATCTCAGAGATCGTCTGGTACATGCATACAAATATAATAAAGACCCCAACATTGTCGACAATATGCGACAATTGAGTCCCTTGCAGGGACATTATAAATGTAACCATTGCCTGGCATGTAACACCACCTCTAACATCAAGCATTTTGAGTTTAACAACAAATGCTACAAACTTAGGAATTTTTCAAACTGCAATACGACCAATGTCGTGTACTGCATTGAATGCCCTTGTGGTTTGAGGTATTTCGGAAAAACAACCCAACCTATTAAGAAAAGAATACTACAACATCAATCAAGGATTCGCTGCCACACTGAAAATGCTCCGCTGGTTGAGCACTTCTCTCTTACAAACCACACTGAAAATGATTTTCATTGGTGGGTTGTTGAAGTCGTTAAACCCAGCATTCGTCAACCAAATGTTGATCAGCTACTAACTATCAAAGAGCAACGCTGGATTTGCTTAGCCGACTCGGTTAAAAGGGGCCTTAATTTATATACAGAATGGCACGCTCTGGCTTGTCTTAGTTAGAAAGGAACATAGTTAACATTTTTTCAACTGCCAATATGAGAATAGCAAACATTTTTCAACTGCCAGATATGTCCTTGGTATTTAGATCAGTAATGTCTGTTCATTTAATCAATGTTCACTAGTGACTAAAGATGTACCTGTTGTGATCGTTTTTGTCATCTATTAATCATAATTCTGTCTGCAACATAAACCTTCCCCTGGTTCCTATGACTCATTCGGATCTTTTCCCTATCCAATATGTCCCCCACTTTCTTTTTTCACGAATTGTCCACCGTTAGTTTTTGGTATTTTTTACCAGTTCCAAAATGGCGCCCCCCTTTTCCTGAACTAGATTACACCCGATGTTTTAGCCAAATTTCTACTACCACGTGTGCGTCCCTTAAGTTCAATTTTAATTTTAATTTTATTTACTTGGTAGCTCAAATACTGAACATTTTAGCATCTTAGTATTTTTCCTTCGTATTTTTTTCGTTTTAATTACTTCCGGGTCATCGAGTATAAACATCCCCGGCCATTGACTCAGCCTTTGTATTGTTACAAACCGAAGGTGTTTCTCCCGTGTTGCCGGCGTCCTTTTAAAAAAGTAAGTCCAGCGAGAAGACGAGTGCTGTTTTATGCTCTCATTCAGCATTGCTAGTTTGACTCAATGCGAGGCTTTTGCGCTCCGAACCTATATTAAAACCTAATGCGAGGTTTTGCGCTCGACCTCTGGCGAAGCTTCACGCTCGTTAACAGCATTGTCAGTTTCGTTAAATCCCTAATTTTAGAATCGTCGAGCCCTGCAACTATTTTTTTCTTAATTACTGCACAAACTCTCCCCAGTGAAATGTATTTCTTTAAACGAATGTCAACCAGTCAAAATAAAGAGTCCCTCGCGTTTTTACGGTCCTAATATCTATGATTTCTCTTGGTTCCAGATTTAACAGCCAAACTAGTTGGCCTGGACTATTCACCACAATTCAAAAACGTGGGCTTACCTTTGTTTAGCTTTAAGGTAATTTTTTACTCTACTAATTTGATTTACATGGACCATTGGCCTTGATCACATAGACTGATGGGGTCTTTTCTTTCTGTAGATTGCTCCATAGACCGCCTGAATACCTGTATGCGGCCCTTTCCAAACACTCTCCGGTATGATATGGATTACCATCCCTGCCATGTTGTGACATAGAAATGCGATTCATGATGACAAACTCGAATGTATTTTTAACTCTGTGTTTTCATATACCTGTCAACTGATTATAATTTTGAAAAATGTAATGTTGCCCATTTATGTACTAATATGTGTCACAAATTAATCTGTTTAGGACCTTCTAACTGTTGTCCAATTCAGACACTGTTGCTTTGTTTAGTCCGGGTACCCCAAAAAATTGGTGTTTTTTAAAAAAAGTGTGCCTTTTGATGACTTGATTAAGATGTCCTGACATGTTAAGTATAATATATATGTGCTTAGTTTTCCTTGACGAGTTACATTAAGCTTATGTTTTTCTTAAAACTCTGCAAATAAGGATTATAAATTGTTTTTTTAAAAATTCTTCACTAAAAGCTGGATTGAATGTTTCATCAACAATGCTTAAACATAAATATCCGCATAAGTTAAAACTCAGTCATATTGACTGTTCATTTGATTTTTAACTGCAGAGAAGCATCACCAGGAAGGGGTGGATGCTTCTCTTTATGAAAATAAATTGTTTGTTCATAGAGCTTTGGTAGGGTCGAGAATAAGTGTGAATTGATTTATTTTTTAATAGGTTTATAATAATAATTGATTTATCTTCATATAGGGAGTTGTTCACAGCATTGAAACACAACATCGTCCTGATGAAGGTCTTTTTGATGAACACTATCAAGACCGAAACGTCGACATCTAGTTATCATCTCCTGTAAATGCTGTCGTTTGACGCCATCTTACAACCACGTTTTATCATTTAATCTGGGTTGTTTGTTAAAATCATTTGGAGCTGATACGTAGGGTTGTGAATTATTGAGAAATTGATTGTCTTTCTTAGTTCATGACTCTCACTGCTTGAATTTACTTATGTTTTCATCCCGCATCATTTATTTGAAGTAAAGATTTATTTCAGTATAAACCCACCTTCTCCAGCTCTCTTTTGTATTTTTACCTTCCCTGCATTTATGTTGCTTTGAATTGAACCAGATATCCTGTGGATACACAAGGGTGGAAATTGTCAAACCACTCGTTAACTTAGAGTAAACGTCTTTCAAACAAGTCCCTTGTAGCACCTTATGTTTTGAACCAGAAACTGCCCAAGCCTACAAGGGTTTATTGGGTTTCCCCTGTGTGAAAACTTACACTTTCATACCAATCAAGGAAAGTAACATTGTTTCATCCTTAAACCCATATAATCACTTCATCGATCTTCTACCTCTTACGGTCTTCAAAGAGATCAAAGTCGCTATTCTCCCCTTATGGTCTAAGATTGTAAGATTGTAAATGCCTTGTTACTTAGACTCCCTAAAAGTAGGACAGGTAACCCCAATTTTAAAAATTCCTAATACAGATTGTTCAGATCTCATCAACTTTTGCCCTATCTCCAACATCCCCAATCCTACAAAGCTTCTGGAAAAATGTGTCCAGATCCAACTCTGTAACCACATAGATTACTTTCAACGCCTTGACCAACACCAATCCGGCTTCCGTCAAGGTCACAGTACTGAAACAGCACTCACACACATTGTGTATGACAAATTCAAAATGCTGGTCTTAAATGAATCATGTCGTCTGATACTACTTGACTTATCTTCTGCCTTCGACACTGTTAAGCACAACAGTCTACTGAACCTACTTGAACGGACGATGGGCTTATCAGGGGCCATCCTGCAATGGTTTACTTAATTCCTCGACAACAGATCCCAAGAAGACAACATTAATCAATACCTTTGTAAGCCCTCCACAGTCACTCTTAGTGTTCCACAGGGATATATATGCCCTCTCACCCATTCTCTAAAATCTTTTCTTGCCACCTCTAGCAGACTCCTTGAAATCTGCTAACATTCATTATGACATGTATGCAGATGACAATCAATTTTATCTCAAAATCTCATCCCAGAAGACATCATATCCCTCAACTCTACTTTACAAAACATGCAACTTTGGCTCACCGGCAACCATCTCAAGCTCAACACTGTTAAAACGGAATCCCTACTCATTACTCCTCTGAATAGCATTCTCAAGATTGACCTTTGGATGAAGCATCTAACAGCCCTCAACTGTGCTCCTAACATTATAGATTCTGCTAGATCCTTGGGAATTACATTAGACAAACAGCTGAATATGCAGAATCACATTAGTATAGTCACCAAAGGAGCAAATTGGCAGATTAGCATGTTATGGAAACTTAAACCCTTCCACCAACAGGACGACCTCAAGCATGTGGTGCAAGCTCTAGTGTTGCAGAGGCTGGATTACGGCCTCCTTTAACGCTGCTGCTAGACTCAGGAACAAAAAGAAATAGTCACATCTACCCGGCTCTAAAATCCCTGCACTGGCTCCCTTATGAGGCAAGATAACTCAAAAAGCCCTACATTTCAATACCCCCAGATATTTGGCTCAAAAGCTAGAAATATCGGGGGGTGCAGATCTCAGCGAAGTGCTAGATCCATCCTACTGAAACAACGTTTCCATAAAATGAAAATGTGCTATAGAGCCTTCTCAGGTGTCTCCCCGAAAATTTGGAACTCTCCGTTCACCTAATTTTGTCTACTGCCTCCTACAAAAAAGAAGTAAAAACATTTGTGATGAACAAGTTTTTGCTCTAAGATAACACCTTGTGTTTATTGATTGTATTTATGAGTGTTATTCATTTATGATGTCTGACCACTACATTGCTGACTACCTTAGAGTTCAAGCTTAATATTCTGTCTATCCTCAATTTTTGTTCTTTGCTCATATATGTGACTAGTTTTTGCTTTCACAATTATTACCTGCCTCCCCTTCATGTACAGCGCTCCGATACATTCTAAGGTCATGCTCACGATATACAAAACTTTACAAATAAATAACTAAACACATACCTTGATAAGCTAAGCTCACATTATAACACAGCCCCTTTCTGTGCCAAGCACCAATGAACCCAACAAAAAATTCGAACTCAAACAACACACACGGAGATACTCAACGAAATAAAATATGCATTCAACATTGACGAGATAACAAAACCACACTGAAACAAGACATTAACTTCCCCTTATAATAGAACCAGGTAAGAACAACAAACTCAATAACAGCACAAATTCACCCCCATTCAAACTCACCCAACCAACCTATAGGTCTCCGAGACCGAACTGCACAAGTAACGGCTTGGCCCTACCCGCTAACACGAGTGCCCAACCCATCTCCTCTATCACATGCAGCACTCTACTGAAAGTCTGTATCTTCCATCATCAACCAACCAGCACACCTCTCACTTGCTTTCCTTGGTCCCACCATACCTCTCCCTTCATTCTGGAACAAGCAACTCTCCTCAAGTTCTAAGTTTGACCATACTCCAACCACACCCAATTACCAGCTATGACCTGCACTCTGTAGGGACCCCTGAAAATGGAGAAACCAACACCCACACTACCGGATCTCACCTTCACCCAATAACCAACGTCAATCCTGCGCTCAACCCTGCCTTCCACTTTTTTCCCTACCAGTGTCTTAAACCATTTCAAAGGTGTTTTTCTGGTGCCAATATTCACCGCTGTGGGATGTGCCCACAACATGTACTTAACAGCGCTCTGAGGATCCAAACCAGCTTTACTTGCCGACTCCATGATCCCCTTTATCCAGTGATTTACTCTCTCAACTTGACCATTCCCCTGGGGGTTGTATAAGGAGGTGGTACACACATGCTTGACACCAATATCACTCAAAAACCTCCCGATTTCAGCAGAAGTGAGTTGTGTGCCATTGTCTGTTATCAACGTAGAAGGCATCCCTTCCTTCCTGAAAATCTCTCCTAATATTGCAATTGTCGACTTTGTGTTCATGCATCTCCTGAAGACCACTTCAAAGCATTTGGACTTCGCATCAACCAAAACTGTTGCATACTTCTCATGTTCCGGCCAGAACCCAAACGGTTCTATGAAGTCTAGGTACACTTTTTCCCAGATATAATTAGCTTCCAATACATGTTGATCACTGTCTGTCACACCCAAATCCACACTCAACCTTTTCTCCGAATCTCTACACACCTTACATTCTTCTACCCATTTGTTTACCTGACCCTCCATAGCAGGCCTCTAAAATATCTCTTTGCGTCTCTTAAGCATGAGCATTTGGCCCAAATATCCTTCATGAGTCAGTGTATACGTTTATCCCTGACTGTCCCAGGAGGTACAAACTTTTCATTCCTCGTTATGAGTCTCCAATGAAGGACAACTCTCCAACCACTTTATGAAATGATTTCACTGCACCAGAAAAAAGTACTTTCCTATGTCACTCCACTTCTCAACATCTCCACCACTGTCTTGAGTATTAGATCACTTTCCATGGCACACATACACTCTTACACTGACACACAGCCTTGTAATCCTTCTACAGCATCCACCACACTAGCCACCACTTCCTCAGGGTCCAGAACACATTCATCTGCTGCTTTATCAGGCAACCTCGTAGGGCAGTCAGCCGCTTTGTTCTTCAAACCTGGAACCTATTCCACATCACAATCACAGTCTTGGAGTTTGACTGCCAACCTCGCCAAACACTCTGTGCTATTACTCATGCAATTTGACTTCAACATCTTGAGTAGAGGTCTGTGACCTGTCCTGAGAGTTATTCTGGCACCCAAAATGAAAGTGCAAAAGTAGTTCATTGCCCTTGCAGCAGCTAACGGCTCTCGCTGAATAATCGAGTAGTTCACGTCTACTTTAGTCAAAAAGTGAGAAGCGAAAGTCACCTTCTTGTTAGTCTTTCCATGCATTTGTGTAAGTACTGCCCCAATTCAAATCATGCGGACATATACTATGAGAACAGTTATCAAGTCAAACCAATCAATCAATCAGTGACACTTATAAAGCGCGCTACATACCCGTGGGGTCTCAAGGCGCTGGGGGGGGGGGGGGGAGCCGCTACTGCTCGAACAGCCAGGTCTTCAGCTTCTTCCTGAAGGAGAGGTGGTCTTGGGTCAGGCGCAGGTCGGTCGGGAGGGAGTTCCAGGTCTTGGCGGCCAGGTGGGAGAAGGACCTTCCTCCTGTAGTCGCTCTTCGGATGCGGGGGACGGCGGCGAGGGCGTGGTTGGCTGATCGGAGGTGGCGTTTGGGAGCGTAGAAGTTGACTCGGCTGTTGAGGTAGCTCGGGCCTTGGTCGTGTAGGGCTTTGTGTGCGTGGGTGAGGAGGCGGAAGGTGATTCTTTTGTTGACGGGGAGCCAGTGAAGGTCTCGCAGATGTCCGGAGATGTGGCTGGTTCGTGGGATGTCGAGGATGAGTCTGGCTGAGGCGTTCTGGATCCGCTGGAGTCTCTTCTGGAGCTTGGCGGTGGTCCCGGCGTAGAGGGCGTTGCCGTAGTCCAGTCGGCTGGTGACGAGGGCCTGGGTGACGGTCTTCCTGGTCTCGGTGGGGATCCACCAGCAGATCTTCCGTAGCATGCGTAGGATGTTGAAGCATGCCGAGGAGACGTTGTTGACTTGCCTGGTCATGGAGAGGGAGGAGTCCAGGATGAAGCCCAGGTTGCGTGCATGGTCTGTCGGTTTGGGTGCGGTGCCCAGGGCGGGAGGCCACCAGGAGTCGTCCCAGGCGGAGGGAGAGGAGCCCAGGATGAGGACCTCCGTCTTGTCCGAGTTCAGTTTCAGGCGGCTGGTCGTCATCCACTCGGCTACCTCTTTCATCCCTTCGTGCAGGTTGGCTCTGGCGGCGGCGGGGTCGTTGGTCAGGGAGAGGATCAGCTGGGTGTCGTCGGCGTAGGAGATTATGCTGAGGTTGTGTTTGCGTACGATGGCCGCGAGGGGGCTCATGTAGACGTTGAAGAGGGTGGGGCTCAGAGATGATCCTTGGGGGACGCCGCAGATGACTTCGGTGGCCTCTGACTTGTACGGTGGTAGGCGGACTCTCTGTGTTCTCCCGTCGAGGAAGGAGGTGATCCACTCCAGCGCCTTGTCCTGGATTCCGACGTTGCTGAGGCGCCGTACTAGGGTGCGGTGGCAGACCGTGTCGAATGCCGCGGAGAGGTCTAGGAGGATGAGGGCCGCTGTTTCTCCATTGTCCATCAGGGCTCGGATGTCGTCGGTGGCGGCGATGAGGGCGGTCTCGGTGCTGTGGTTGGCTCGGAAGCCGGACTGTGAGGGGTCGAGGGATCCGTTCGTCTCGAGGAAAGCGGCCATCTGCTTGTTGACGGTCTTCTCGATGACTTTGGCTGGAAACGGGAGGAGCGAGATGGGGCGGTAATTCTTGAGGTCGGTGGGGTCCGCTGTTGGTTTCTTGAGTAGGGCGCTGAGTTCGGCGTGTTTCCAGCTCTCGGGGAAGATGGTGGTGTCGAGGGATGTGTTGATGATGTCTCGCAGGTGGGGTGCGATGACAGCGTCGGCTATGTTGAAGACGTGGTGAGGGCAGGGGTCGGTCGGTGATCCGGAGTGGATGGAGTTCATCGTGCGGATGGTGTCTTCGGTGCTGATCGGGGTCCAGGCGTGGAGGGTGGTGGTGGGGGGTGGTTGTTCGGTCATGGTGTGCGTTGGTTGGTTGTTGAAGCTGTTGTGTATGTCCGCGATCTTGTTGTGGAAGTATGAAGCCAGGGAGTTGCAGAGGTCTTGCGATGGGGTGATGTCGTTGTTTCCTGCGCTGGGGTTGGAAAGCTCTTTGACGATGTTGAAGAGTTCCTTGCAGTTGTGTGCGTTGTTATCCAACCGGTCTTTGAATGCTGTTTTCTTGGCGGCGCGGATCAGCTGGTGGTGTTTCCGGGTGGCAAGTTTGAAGGAGGTCCTGTTGTCCGGTGTCGGTTCCCTTCTCCAGACTTTCTCGAGGGCTCGGCAGTTCTTCTTGGAGCTCTTGAGTTCGTCGGTGAACCATGGGGCTTTCTTGCTGCCGGGTCTGCTGGGCGGGGTCCTCAGTGGGGCGAGTTCGTCCGCGCAGTTGCTGATCCACTTCGTGAGGTTGTCGGCGGCCTGGCTGGAATGTGACTAAGATAGCAGTATTAGCAATGTTGTTCTTGATTTGGTCAAATGCTACTTGATGGTTTCTTCCCCTTCTCAATAGTTCTCTCAAGGGATCTGATTTGAATGCAAAATTCTTCAGGAACTTCTCACAGTACTCCACTAGTGCCATAAAAGGTCGTAATTTGTCTTCACATCCAGTATTTCTGCATTAATTATGACACTGACCAAATTTAACTTGGGTCGAACTCCTTCTCCAGTAATGAGATATCCCAAGTACTAGACTGCTTTCATCAAGAATTTGTCTTTCTCCTTTCGCAAAGTCTTTCCTGCCTCAGATAAGTGATTCAGGACTTCTCGCAATGTGTCATTGTGAGTGGCAATGCTTCCTCCAAACACCAATATATTGTCCTGAAAGAATACCATCACATCACAGAGCTGCATGGCAGAAAGAACACAACCCTTTATAAGCTAAGCTCCCATTATAACAGTGCTTCTATTGTAGTGGCAATGAAAATATATTTTAAAAACCTTTCGCTCGTGGTTGCAGGGTAAGCATGTCTAAGTCTTAGGCCAGTCTTTCATTTCCCAAGCAATATATAAATAAACTTTGACACCTATACGTCTCTAAGTTTCTCAACTATTCTAGTCCTAAAGACTCTTCCTTTACATGGCTTGTGTGAGAATCTTGGACTAGTCAGAGCCAACAACTGAGGCAGTATACATACTCAATGTTAATTGCATAATGAACATATTTTATTTGGAAAGATAATGTGAAATACTGCTGACATATAGCAAACATATATTTTTGAACAGACGAGCAGATGGGTAAGGCTGTGAATTCAGTGTCAGGTCACTAGTTTGCCTCTCAAAAATTAGGATAACCCAGAATGACCTGGGATGACTTGAAGTTTGTGAAAAATATTTTGTTTACATTTACATATAAAGGCATTTTTAAAACTGTAGATGAAATAGGTGAAACAAGATACTTCAGTCGCCCCACTGTTTCTAAACTCTTACCCATCAAAAAGTTAACACACAAGTGTAGTTGAACATATAGCAAGAGGCTAAAGGAACCAAACCCACCTGCATGGTCAGCATAATACAGATGGGGCCACCCTTGCCGGATCATATTCAAGTGGGAGGGCAAGCTTCGCCAGGTCCGTTCCCTTTGAGAGGCCTCTTCTCTTCTTCACTTGCCAGATGGTGATTGCGCTACTGCAGAACGAGAGATCCCCGCCAGCCGCCGCAACAGCCCAGCAAAATGGCAGAGGGTTGGGAACCTTACCGCCCCCGCCTTCGCCCGGATCTGGAGACAATGGCCAAAGAGAGCAAGGCTGTGCAGGACACTTTGACGGAGGACTCGGCCACCGCAGACTGACAGAAGCTGGACTCTGGAAACACTAGTCTTCACTCCTAGGGGGTTTCATGTTGTGTAGTGGTTGGGCCTTGTGCGGGATGGGGGCGGCGGGTGGCTCCTGCTATCCATCTTATGACTCTCCATGGGCGGACTGCCCAGGACACTTGTGGACTTCATGTGTTATTGTTTTTAGTTGTTTGTTCTTCACTAGGGTTTTGGGGTTTCCTCCTCCTCCCTCCAGATATGACGGGTTGCTGGTGCTTACAGTTAATGTCTTGTATTTGATTTGGCAGGTGCGGGTGCAGACCTTCCTAGCATGCCCTCTTGTCCCTCCTCATGTCGGCTGACATTCATATTTTGTCCCTCAATGTTAAGGGTCTTAATAACCCTGTCAAACGTTGGACAGTCCTGTCCTTTTTTTAGAAAACTCAGACGCCCATATTTGCCTCCTCCAGGATACACAGCTCCTACCTTCTGATACCCATACATTGAGATCCAAAGTCTACCCATATCAACTCCTCTCGAGCCTCTAAAACAGCAGGGGTGGCTATCCTGGTCTCCGCCAAGTTCCTGTGTCGAATCGGCAGCAAACAAGCAGAGATTAAGGGCAGACTTTTAGCCTACAATTTTACGTTGGGTCCGCATGTCTTTACGGTGGCGACTGTCTAGGTCCCTAATGTGGGCCAAGAGGGGTTAATTCAAGGGGTGATACATGAACTAACCTGCCTCCCGAACAGATCCTTGCTTCTAGGGGATAATTTTAATCTGGCCTTTGGTGGAATGGTAGAACGGTCCCCACAGAGATGGGGGCAGGCAGGGGCCCTTTCTGAGAGTGGGAGGTGCCTCCTGGCAGAGGCTGGGCTCACAGATATCTGGAGACTGCGACACCCATGGTCCAGGGAGTACACCTTTTACTAACACCCCCACAAGACATACACCAGGATCGAGTATGTACTGATATCTGACACAATGACACAACATACGCGGGAAGTGGAGATTCTCCCCTGCCCCTTATCTGATCACTCAGCGGTGCGGGCATCCCTGTCTTTATTCCATCGACGACTCCCAGTAGGTTTTGGCGCCTGCGTGAGACGATACTGCAAGGCCCCTCGGTAGTGCAGCAGGTTATTAAATGCATCACTGATTACTTAAACTGAAATAACTCCCCCACTATTTCCAAGGCAATCCTTTGGGATGTACTGAAAGCTGTAGTCAGAGGGAACTTTTGTGCATATCAGCAGCAGACAATAAAGATAGGAGGGAGAAAAGGAACGGCTGTCAAGGGAGGTTGTTGAATTGGAGCGCATACATCAGCGGACGGGGGCACCCAGAGTTTGGAAGCAACTTAAGGTGGCCAGGGCACAGCTGGCAGGTTTGGACTTCGATAGGGCTGAATACGGCGCACTTCACCTGAAACATGCCTTTTATGTGGGGGGATAGGTGTGGGAGGCTCCTCGCTAATAGGTTGCATGCTCAACGACAGGCGTCTTGCATCCACAGTGTCCTGTATTCACAGGGTCAGGAGCACAACACTGACCACGAGATTGCTGACACATTTCAACATTTTATGAGACCCTGTGTGCTGCCTAGACCTTACCCGAAGAGGACCCGGCCGGCTACTTGCAGGCAGTCTCTACGGCCAAATTACTACTGAGTCACGCAGAGGAGCTTGAAGCGCCTATAAGGCTAGAGGAGGTCATCTTTGCTATCTCTTGCTTAAAATCTCATAAATCGCCTGGCCCAGATGGCTTTTCCTCTGCCTTTTATAAAAGGTTTTGCAATGTCTTGGCCCGAGGCTCGTGCGGGTCTATAATTCGATTGGGGCACCACTCCTCAATACTCGCAGCACTAATTACGGTGATCCCTAAGCCGGGTAAGGATAGGTGTTTGTGTGCATCCTTTCGCTCTATCTCCCTCCTTAATGTAGATCTGGAAATCTTCACCAGGATCCTGGCGCGGAGACTCTCTCCCCATCTGCCCGGATTAATATATACGTATCAATCTGGGTTTGTTCCTGGGCGCCAGTGCTCCGATAATATCAAGCGGCTCCTGTTGCAGGGATTCTGCTCAGACACCGAACTGTGCACAGAGACTCAGGTCCTCAGTGAATTAGGGTGTGCCAAAAACTCACCTTAGTACCCAAAATCCCATACTAGACTAGCATCAGTGTCTCATTAGCTCTTCACCCTATAGCAAAGTAACCAATGATTAGACAACCCACATGCGACTTAGGATACCTCAGGTAAGGTGGGAAACATGAGCACTCTTTCGTTATACTCTCATATCAGTCCAGAACAGGGAGTAAAGTTTAAAATATTTATTTTAACGCTGTGATCTCAGGTGTAGCATCTTAGCTAATACAAGCAGACATATGATAAGTTATAAGTTTGTCAACATAGTTACGATTCCATAAAATACAAAGGGAGAAAGCATGTTATAATGCTAAATGGAAACAGGTTGAATATATACCTATATTTCACCCTCCCTTGCTAATAGGTTATTTTATAACTAAAGAAGGTCTCTTAGGCTTGTAAAGACGACACCATACCTCAAAGATTAGCAGGAGTGAATCACATCCAGTTCTGCACAAGCTCTCAGCATACGAATGTTCTCCGAGTGCGTTCAATCATGCCTACACAGTACATTATTAAAGGCGCCAGTATCTGAATTGGCCCCAGCTGCATATATGTTATGGCTAGTACGTGCGCTGATCAGATCGAACAACAGCTACAGTGTTGATATAACCTTGAAGGGCTCGGCACTCACTGTTCAGACCAAGCTTACAAAGCTAGTCTAGCAATGTAGAAAAACAAGTTATTCTCATGTGAAGCAAAACATTTAGCCTAACTCTAAACAATAGCTAACGTGTGTGCCGTGTGCAAAAGGTAAAATGGCGTTTAAACTTCTAATAAGCTCATGCTAACCTAACACTGTATGAATGCAAGGCTCAGCCCCACTACACCCTCCCTTGATCGGAGCATGGACAAGTAATGGGGGCAAAGCAGGAACGCAGAGTTCAAGTTCGAGAGATAGAATCAAGTTTAAATTTGCCATAATGGAAAAACGGGAGCAAACTCCGAATTTAGAAAATACTCCAATGTAGTTATCACTTGTGGGCACAGTAAAGCCAATAGGCCAGCAAAATAATAATAATTTTTAAAAAATCCGACGTTTAGCATATGACGTCGGTCGTGAAAGAGAAAGAGAAGGAAATGCACCTCACTCCAACAGTGTATATGCACAGTACGTTGCAACAGCCTCCAACAGGAAGTCATTGTTCTCACCTGAAAACATTTCAGCCATCCAATTGAGTAACGGGAACATACATGTTCACCAAAAACGGGAGCCTCTAGTACCATCAGAGGACAACTCGGGTTCCCTTCAATATAACTGCAGGCCAAAAATTAATGAGCAGCTGCAAAAATATTCCAACGTCCCAGGACTCCATGCATCGCTGCAAAGGCCATAATCCCACCGTCAGAACAAAGCAATTCATGAGCAACTAAGGGGCTCATCAATTGATCATAATCTGCGTTGGGAGACACCGTACTGCAGAGACAAAAATCCAGAGCCCACTCAAAATCGCAGCTCAGGCAATGAGACAGTCTGGACGCCTGTAAAAAAAAGGAAAATCGAAACGATAATCCATAAGCTGCACTCAATGTAGCCAGAGGCAGCGCTCCATAGTAATCAAGCATTCGGTTGCGGAGCAGCATCAGCCGGGGCAAATTGTCTCGTGGCACAGGATGTGCATCCATTTTCAAATAAACAAATTATTAGAAGCACTCCACAACCAGAGCGAGCATCAAGGGAAATCCACCAAATAGGCTGGAAAAAATCGAATGAAAAAATGCTGGGAACACACCGAATATAGTTTGGAAAGAAGTCACAAGGGCACTACTAACAACTTTAAAAAAGTGAGCCAGCCCTGTGGTCGAGGAGAAATTAAAGATAGTGGGAATTAACTCCTCGAAGTGCAGGGGAAGATCCGTATTTAATAACACATGCACTTCTGTGCATGTTTGCCACGTGAGGACAAATGTTTCACGGGCAGATGTAAGGGCGACTTCTTTCTGGGACAAAAGAGCTCTTATTCGACTCATCTTGTTGAACTCTGCTTTCAAGGTCGGAATCGACGGCCAGATGGAAACATCCAGCTTCCCATGTGGAGGAGGAAACAGCATGTTTTTACAACAAACTACACGTTGGGAGACCGTAACGATGAAAGGAATTCCAGCTAGAATCCCACAACAATCTTCATTATTTAAAAGTAAATAACTGCTGTTTGCTAGTAATGTGAATGTGGGTGTGATAGCAGGCGTTGGTGTACCTTTTAAGACACAGGCCAAATTTGGTGCATTTTCATTACACGAGCCATGCAATTGGATATTCCTACACATCTACGAGTGATCAGGTGTTGTTGTGCAATCTTCACCATTCAAATAAACCTCTGTTCCCTCCCTCAGGCACCTGTAGGTAAATGGTAGTGACCAAGCTTCATGGAGATAAGCGGCGCCAAGAGGTTCATACCTGCCAATTGCAAAGTACTTCATGCAGCAGAATTTGGCTCGGCCACAGAAAACGGTAAAGGTTCCAACTTTTCAATATGTAACATAGAAAATGTTGCATAGACATAAATTGCTGTTTGTCAGTCAAATAAAAAGGAGCAAACATTGAGGACGTGTTCATGTAGTCCCAAGGCACCTTCCCTGCCTTTAACGTTGGTAATTTACCGTTGGTAAAGTCCATGCAAACTGCATAATGGAACGCAATTGATTTGGTCATGGTAGAAATCAGGGACATCTTCTTGCACAATATCGACAACAGAAGAAACAATATTATCTAATGTGTAAAAGCGGGAAGAAAGGGTGTTAAGGCTGTTATCTACAACTGCGAGCACTTTTTCTAAATTCGCTTGATCTATAGCTCTTAAGCGGGAAGCAGCTTCAATCTGGGGCATTTTCCAAACTTCGTTGTAAATAGCATATATCCACCTTTTGGATCTGCCGAAAGCAGGGCCTCTGACAATGAAATGTGCCACATGCAAAAATTCCCACAAAAACATGCAAATTATGACAGTTTGTGAATCAGCACTTTGGTGGGTCCACACCCATACAAAGCGCGTGCAGGAATGAACTGCAACTAAGATGTACTTATACGCAGTATCTAAAGAAAAAGGACCACAGTGATCCAAATAAACACAACCAAGTGGTTTATTAGAAATATACAACTGTGTCTGGGGCGGGCGCGTAGCAGTCAAGGGTTTGATCTGCTGACAAATGTCACATTGAAGGACATAATCAAGCGTCTGTTTATACAGTCCCCGCCACCAAAAACGCTGTTGTAGCTGAGATACAGTAGCCGAAAAGCCTGCGTGAGCGGACGCAACACCCACATAGGCAGCTGTAATCAGCGCTGACCTGCGGTCTGCGTTGGGAATTAATCAGTCACCAACGTCTGATATTTTCACATATGGAACTTTATCAGGACTCAAATTATAAGAATACTTTGAAGGAAACCCAGTAGGATATTTAATTCCCTTCTCAGTAGCGGCAATTGCTGCCAAGATGTCATCATCAATCTTATTTTTAGAACTTGTAATTGCTGCAACCAAATATGTTGAAACTGCCGTCTTCGCAGCCTCATCGGCCAGACTATTGCCAACAACTCCCACACGCTGATGACCAAAAGTATGAATTACATACACGAGTGGCAGTTGCTCTTTAAGTTCAGCCACTTGAACCCAGATCATTTTATGTTTTATTGTGCTACCTTAGGAGTCACAATAGTCGTTCTGAGACCAAAAGAACAGATTGTCATTGTAAGACTGGACACAGTAGTAAGAGTCACTCACAATAAGAGTAGTCACACCAGGATCTGCGTACTCCAATGCAAGCATCAGAGCACGGAGCTCTTCTAACTGGGCGGTACAGTCCCCTAATCTCTGTGTATGTACGACATCGGACTTGAATTCTCCTTTCACCATGGTTCCAACCACAATTGCGCAAGCTGAGACGTATGCGTGCTTAGACCCATACGCAACTTGCGCTGAACCATCAGTGTAAATGATACAATGGTAATCCTCCAAAGGGCGCATAGTCAACGGGGCAGGATGAACAAATTCATACTGCAAAAACTCCTGCAACTGTAAGGAGGTGTAAAAAATGAAGGTGACATACGGAGACGTCAATGATGTTGCCCATTGTATCCACTGTGGGTGTCAAGTTTTAGAATTAGGTACACTGGCTTTCGTCACTGCCTCCAAGGCAGGATGCGGGGTAACAACCAACATGCGTTTTCCCTGCGACAGTGCGCGTTCTTTCAGAATCGCCATTTGCACTGCTGTCAAAACTTTTTCCACAGTGGAAAACCGCATTTCAGCAGCAGTGTACAAGTGTGACTTGTAAGCGATAGGTACTGCGTCACCTTCGTTATAAGTAAGGTATGTGAAACCCACTGTCCCAGGGACAATTCTTATCACCAGGTTTGTGTGGTTATCACAAGTCAGTAAGAATTTAGATTCTAGAAGATCAGCCTGGAAAGATTGCAAAATGGCCGAATGTTCAGGCAGCCAGCACGATTTGGTAAAAGTTGGCTTGATACGCTGGGCATATTGGGGAATGTACGTACGCCCGAAATTCAAAATTCCCAGCAAGGATTGCAATTTTTTCACTGTTGTAGGAGCGCGCAGTTGTGCGCATTTCTCCAAAAAGTGAGGAGCCAATCCTCAACCTTCATTGTTGAGCTCATAGCCCACAACACTGTGTACTCTGCAATGTGTGACTTTGCATAGTTAAATTTGTAACCGAAGTCCGCAAAATTACAAATTATGCGGTCAACACGGCACAGATGCGCCCATATATCGTCGTCTGTGAGATAAATGTCATCCACATACGAACACACATCTGGGTCGACTCTCTCTAGAAGAGAAACTATACGGGCAGAAAACACACATGGACTATTCTTATAGCCCATTGCTAAACGTTTAATTTTTCGCTGTGTGCCAAAGCAGTCCATTGACTACTTAAACCAGAAAGGTTGTGGACAAAAAAACATTGGATATGTCAAGTGTGGTTTTAAACCTTTTACGCACAAGACCATCCACTAGGGAATAGCCATGGGTATTCTGTACTGCACAGGTACGGCAATGCGAGTTTAGATGACGGTAATCCAATACCAAACGGTAAGAACCATCAGGTTTGGTCACAATAAAAAGAGAGTTATTCATCGGAGACACACAAGTTTCAATCACACCTTGATATTCCAATTGTTCAAGGATTTCTGCGACCGAAGCTTTCGCTTCAAGCCGCATGGAATATTAAGGTTGAGGCTGTGGCATAGACCGCAAGGGAATTTCATGTTGGGGGGAGAATTTATCCCAACCACAGTAAGTATGGTACAAAGAAGGCGCAAGGAACTTAGCCCCCTCTTCCGCAAAATTCAGCGCATGCTCTTTTGACACGGTGTGCGCGAAACTAGGGAGGGTGACCTCCTCCCCTCTCGGACCTGCGAGAACAAAAGGTGGGGACCAGTCAGCCTCCGCTAACAAAATGTCATACGTAGTTGTAAGATTTTCCCAAAATACCCCTTTTATGGTACGTTGTATGTCACCTTCAATTAAAAGGTCAACTTCAAAAAGCCTATCAGGGGGAGCTACTCTAGTATCAGCTATCTCAACAACAACGAATTTGTCAGTCGCTGTCACCTACAGTAGTGGACGCAGGGCCTCTCGAACAATGGTAATCTCCGCTGCTCTGTCCAACAGTGTTAGCGCCCACGTCTGACTCTGAAGCTGCGTTCTCACTATCTGTGGCATATCTCTCTGTTAAAACATCAACTTTCTTTTTCTGAAACTGGGGTCTTTTCTACGAAGAATCGCCCTGCTTGCCTTTTCCGTCTTTTGGGAGGGGTCGGTTGCGACTCTGCTGGCCACCCTGTCCTCTGCTGCCGCCTCCACCACCGGTCGATGAGGCCGGTGTGTCCTGCAAAGAACGAGGAGAACGTTGATTAGGAACCTGAAAATGATAAGGTGACTTAATCGTAGCGCGGTCGTGCAAGTCATAAGAACGCTCAGTAGACGCAGGCACTGGTGACGCGGGACGGGACTCCTGTTTCTGTTGTTGTTTTCCCTGTTTCTTGTTTTTGTTCCAATTTTGCTTTGGAGATTTGGATAATTGTCTTTCTCAGAGTTCGACCCCTGAGTTTGTTTTTTATCTTTAGTAGAAAAGGGCTTGACAACTAAACTATTACGACCTATGGTCTTATAAGCCGCCGTAATAATTCTCAGTAACTGTTGGGGTTTATCGGCATCGGGGAGATCGCGCAAAGCATTAGACACTTGGAAGTTCACCGCATCTCCCTTTATATTAGAAAGGACGAGATCAGAAACTACGTCAAATGAGCCAATGAGTCTCATTCCCAATTCAACCGCAGCCTGAGGTCCGTGCTCATCTTGAACATGCTTAATGACCGTCGGAAGAACAGCCATTGACGGAGTGCTGAAGCACCTCGTATACACTGCCGCAAAGATTCTACCCCTTGACTCACAGTCACCGGCTTTAGTTGCACGCCCGTCGTCCTTTAAAACAGCGAATACATTGACATGTTTTGGCTCAGGTCATGTCTCATAAGGGGGTATGCACATCTCTAGTAAATAAAAACTCGTACTTTAGCTATTTCAAGGACGTAGTCGGAAAGTTGGAAGGGAATGACTAGACAATGAGCACTGTGTTCACAATAGAATTTAATGTGTGATGTCCTGGAGGCAAAGGCCAAAAGTAGGGCTCACAAGATAAATGTACTGTAGTGACCTGAGTGTGCTAGGTAGGGCCTAGGAGTTTCTTTATGGGATCCATTGAGGACTTTTGAATAGCACAGGTTTGCCTCTCTTCGACCTACCTTGAATATGTGAGCAATCACACTAAAGTGGGGATCAGCGGCATTGTCAGCAACCTGGATCTTTCACCCCAACAGACCTGTACTGGGTTGCTGGGGTCTCAAAGAAGAGTTTGGAGGGTTTATTGGAGGGACGATTTTACATGGCAGACAGCCAGACTCCTGCCACTACAGGCTTGGGCTGAGTTAGATGGAGTCCACTCATGGTTGTTGATTATGAAGAAAGTTTACAGGGTGCGATGGATGCAACCACTTTACTCTATACAGTTATCATGGTGGGGCTCTTCTCAAAAAGATGGGCTTGCTGGTGCAGGATACATTCTCCCTTATGTACTTGTGATTATTCAATATGAGTCTGAATTAAGGTTGCATCACATAAGTGTGTTGTATTTGGACCTAGAGACAATTGGGATGCAGTGCGCTAGTTGGTCAGGGTGAGATGTAGCTCGTTTCACTATATGGGATGGTGATTATGGCAGTCAACCTACAGAGGATGATGGTATCCTTTAAACTACATTTGGTTGACATAGAATGTGGAGTAGTTGACAGTCTTGTGTATACCGGCTATTTAAGGATCTGCAGGCTCAGTGTCGCATTGATGGGGCGGTGGAGGCATTTCTTCTGCAAGCGAATTCGCAACCAGCCGAACCAATTTGGTTTGCTGCTCCTTCGTTGGTGTTTTTTTTTTCTTCATGGAAAGGAAAAAGTGATGGCTCTGCATACCCAGTTGGCGCTTCTGCTTTTTCTAAAAATAGTCCCCTGCAGTAAGGATCTGTCATCAGAAAATAAAACAAATGCCTCCTGCCCACTGAAAGATTTCTCCTTGTGAGTGTGAAGAATTTGTTGAATTTTTCTATTTCACTCCACACTCTTGTTTGACAATGTATTCCTGAACTGGAAAAACACCAGTGTGGATGGCCTAAGAGAGGATGCGCTAAACCGGGCAAACACTTTGATACCGTTGGCATAGTTGCGGTATCCCCTCATGGGTTCCCCCCACCTTAGTGGGCCCAGACGGGAGCATAATGACCCCATCTCTTTTCAGCAAATTTACTGTTTCCAACCTGTTTCTAATCCAGGCCCCATGCCTTAATGTTCCCAATCCCTTTAGTGCCTTATGGACTTCTACATATAGCTTACATAGGTGCCATGAGTCACACATTTGCAGCATCATGGCATTAACAGTTACAGTGCCATAACAATACAAAGTAATACACATTTAGTCCAAAAGAGTTTATATTATGATATCAAATATTTCACAAACAAGATTTCATTTCTGTTCATCGTTGCTGACATGAAAGATACACTCTCTGTATTCAATATTGTACTATATAAGTATTATGGGAGTGAGCCTCCCTCCAAAGTAGTATCTAGTGCCTCTAACCCCTTCGCTGCTGGCCCGTTTCCGCCGCTGTGCGGTAAACAAACGAACAGGGGCGGGCCTTGACGAACCCCAGTCGTCATCAGCACACGAGCACCGTAGTGCATGACGGCTGGGGTTCGTCACCAGCATACAAGGGGTTAAGGGTAAAATACAGTTTAATTGAGAAAACCTGAGCCTTTGGTAGCAAAGGCACACAGGATATATATTTTCTTCAGAGAAATGAGTATTTAAGTACTACCAAAACAACATTCAAGTCATGAAACCTATTTGAATGACTTCCAGACCTATATAGTAAGATTAAGAATACTTTCATTATTAAAAGAAGACCTAAACAACAAAAACGGATGGGGGGAGAGGAGATTGCCTGGCCTCAAGATGGCTGCACTGTAGGTGAGCTCCGTAAACCATCGGAACAATCCAACAGGAATCCTTGTCATCTGTCAATGATTACTACTCTACAGAGGTGTACCGACTACCGCTGGGCAGCTTCTGCCGAAAGATAACTTCTTGTGCATTATCCACTCTGTGTAGCCGTGTTAAGTGGCAAAGCAGATTGAGTGGCTGTGCGGCCTACCTGATGCAGACGGCTGTGCATTGTCGATCTGCCCATGAGCAGAGACTGATCTAGGTACTCAGTGTGCCGGCGTGTGTGATGGGGCCCCAAAATCAGCTGCCGCTCTGGTGTGGATGACTGATGTGCCTCATTGGACGGGGACATCCAAGGCACAGACGTGACTAGGCGCCACTGGCCGGGCTGAGGCCTGCATGCACTGGAAACCGTGTGAGAGTGCAGCGGAGGCTTGGCGACTGCTGGTTCCATGGCGATGTGGTGGGAGAACCCACTGACGGTGAGTTCCAATCTCTGCTGGTCCACACCGGGCGAAGCCTGCTGGCACACAAGGCGCGTTGCCCTCCTACCCAGCACCTGCATGAGAAGCGGCCTGTGTCTGGGACACTGGACTCTCCCCCGCAGTATTCTCGTATTCGGTCACAGAGAGGGGACTAGAATTGAAGCAAGTAGCCAGCCATTGTGGGCTAATTATCTCACCTGCCCTGAACTGCACAACAAGCAGTGCACTCTCCCTACTGGTTTAAATCTACCCCTGAATACTGGCAATAATATCAATCGAGGAGATTCACAGAGCTTGGAACCTGGGGGCTGGTGGGACGTACAGCTTACGTGGATCTATATTGAAGATAAGTTGAGCTGTGTAGTGAGGCCTACTTACTTGCTGATCACCCACTTCATGCCTTCACTGTAGATACAAAATTCGGGGAGCACCGGGTGAGGTGATCACTGCTCCCTGAAACAGGTGCTGACGGGGTTGCGCTGGATACTGGTATAGGCCGCAACCGTTCCACAATATCAAAGAGAAAAGATGGGGAAGCCTGACAAGATACAGTGGAAAGTGCAATTTGAACAAAGCAAATCGGATAGGACCAGAGATGAAGATGTAGAGTCTGAGCTGGAGGAGTGAGCCACCTCGGGACAGAATTGGGGGGTGACCTACTCAAAATATTGGACACGATGCAGCAGTCTCTCCACAAATGATGGGAAAATTGACTCTCTCCCGTACCACATGGATCGCATGACAGAACGTTTAGATAAACATGCGGAAAGAATTGACATGGTGGAGCGTAGAGTTTCAGAAGCTGTAGACCAACAAGTAGAAACCATGAATATGCAGAACCAAATTAACAAGCTGGTAGATGCACTGCAATGCATAACTGAAGATCTTGGAGCATGTTCTAGACGCAACAACCTACGCATAGTGGGTCTGCCGGAACCCATATCGACAGGTAATATGGAACAGGTTTTGGAAAAGTTATTAACAACGCTACTGGGCAGAGACACTTTTTTTTACAATGTTTGTTGTGGAGCGGGCTCATCGTTCTTTGGCGCCTAGGCTGCCCCAGGAGCACCCCTACGCCCACTCATAGCCATAATACTCAACTACAGGGACAGGGATGCAGCTCTGAGAAAAGTAAGGGAGATACAGTCACTTCGCTATGAGGGCGCCGAGATATACTTTTATCCGGATATTACTCCAAAGGTACAAGAAGAAGGACTGAAATTCGCTCCCTTGAAGCGGAATCTGCGAGACCTAAAAATCAACTATGCAATACTCTACCCGGCCCGTCTAGAGGTCACATTAGATGGCAAGTCCAATTATACTCAGACCATAGCAGCCAGCATCAGACTCTCAAGACCTTCACCAAGGCCAGGCCAGCAAACAGAAGTCAGAGACCAACAAAGCGGGCGATCTTAGCTTTAGCGCACTGGATGAGTAAGATTGATGGAACGTTAGCCTTTCTATATTTGTACCATCGCCACTGGTGTTAACAGCCCTCAGGTAGCTGGCAGGTAACTATGTTAAATGTATAATTTCATACCAATGTTGGCACCCCAGACTGTCGACTGCAACGAGTCTAACACACATTAGCACCTACAGGAGGGAGTACTTAAGAGTACAAGCACAGGTTGACCGTACATGCAGAATAGAATATAGAAGTATAATATGTATAAACAACAAGAGAGAAAGGGCTATAATAAATACTCTCCCGCCCCTGGGGATAAACAATCGTAAACAACTAGAGAGTATTATTAACAATAATTAGAAAGAAACTCCGTAAAAGGAGTGGTCAGGCAGAACAGCCACCAACACAAATCAGTGCTCCATGCAAACGTATTAGCTGTGTCACAGAAAAATAGTGAAAATATCAAGATGTAAATGGAACCCTCAGGCACCCACACAAGGTAGGTAGCCGTTTGTCTTCATAGGGTTCCTGCGGTTAGTGCGTGTGAAAATACATCAAATCCAAGTAGGTGCAAATTAAAATGAGTGTAGATCACTCCCTCAACCAACACTTTTAATGGAGGGGTGATTCGAACTCAGTTAAAACCAATGTGTGTAGACGGACATAAAGAGTTAAGTAAGTTTGAACCCCTTGTCCTAAAAAACGGTCGACATGTTTCAGCTATCTGGTCTTGTTCGACCCAGCATTCCTCAGGACCAGAAATATAAAAAACTCACCACACGAGGCAGTACACCCCATAAAGTGTCTACTCACGGTGGATGGATATTCACATAAACGCGTTTATTACCAACTTAAGTTCTATATATTGGTAGGCGTCTTGTGCGTTACCTCTATTCTACGAGGTTTGTGGAATTTAGTTAGATTCCCACTTTCATCTTACGTATAACGAAAGTCAGACCTTCTCTTTAGGATTTCCCTGTTTTCAAATTAATGACTCCATGAGTCCGTGGTGGTGGAAATCTTCACGTCAGCATTGGTTTGCTGGCGGCTCCCCGCGTAGACACCTAAAAACGGCTCACCCACGGCTCGAATATAGAAGTATAATATACATAGTATGTTAGTCCTTGTACCCTCATAGAGAATGTTTAAACTAAAGCGAAAGTAACGGATACGCGATATAAGTGTAATCAACGGATAAGGTGAAACTGAAGCTCTGATAAGTAATGGATGGAACGCTGGACAATGCAAACATTAACCCCCAGTCACAAGGATCAGGGTTTCATCCATCACTCTTTTTCTCACCACACCACCCAAGTTTGGACCCAGCCATATGCAAATCAGTCTTGGGCCTCTTCCTTGTGGGAACAGTCCAGCCCAAACTCCCAAGCCCGGTCCTACCTGGACCGCAAACAAGCATCCTGTGACTGATTTTAGGGCATCACTCTTCATCAGCCTGGCTTCCTTTAATCCAGTAGTGTAGTGAGCACGGGATTCATGTCTAGGCATACGCTTCCCACTTCGGGTGACAGAAACAAAAGAAAAAAGCGATGGACGGAATGCTGGATACAGCAAACATTAACCCCCAGGCACAAGGATCTGGGTTAAATCCATCATTATTTTGCTCACCACACCACCACAGTTTGGACCAAGCCATATGCAAATCAGTCTTGACCCTGTTCCCTGTGGGGACAGTCCACCCCGTACTGCCAAGCCAGGTCCTCCCTGGACCCTAAACAAACATCCTGAGACCAGTTTCAGGGCATTACCTTTCATCAGCCAGGCTAGCTTGATTGAGGAACGTTGGGCAGAAGCGGACGTGGAGCGCCCTGATTGTGAGTGGTACTTGTGCAAGTGTGAATACTTTCGGTAGCTGGCCTGCGGGGGACTGCAAGTACCAAGTCTCCCTTTGCCTAACTCCACCTGGACAGGATCATCACCACCCCCATGGCTCTAGGCGTGAAATAAACAGGCACTTACTCTCGCGTCGCGGGAGCGCGCGGGAGTGCCGGGCTAAGCCCGGGCAAAGGGCGGGCCGTCTGAGGCCGTCCGAGGCCGACAGAGGCTGGGCTGGGCCCATTCTCTTGCATCTAACTTCGAACCCCTTGAAAATTGTCATGTCTGCTGCTGCTACTACAGGTATGAGTCCAGAAAGGACAACTACAGACAAAGTGGGAGGCTTACCATTAAAGGGCACCCTTGACAATTATTTCACCAAAGTACTTAATGAGGCAGAAAAAGAGACTATGCTCGCAGAACGGAGGGCGGAGCGTCGCCTCTCTGTAGAAAATTTGAAACACAAAACAGCCACAGATTTTATGCAGACTGGAACTGAAGATCTTACCTTGCCTGAGAGCGTTCCACTCTTGCTGCGAGACCATACCCCTACACCATTTGTCTCTCCTGGGCAGCCCTCGAGTCCTATTCCCCCCATTAGTTTCACTAGCCAAAAAAGGATCCCGTTAGAACAAATCGTACATCTGATAAAATAAAACGTAGTAAGAAAAAAAGATCTATCTTGCCTCTAATTCAAGGTCCACCGCCCAGTAAAAGAAGACGAAAGGAAGGTGTAAAGCAAAAAACTAGGACCAGTCATTCAGATTTCGGTAAATCTAACAAACCAGGGATCTTGGTTGATCAGGCCCTAGTTGTAGCAGAAGACTGCCCAATAAATCTGGTAACCCAGCAATCACCTTTTCAAACTGGTATGGATATCAGCACCAGTGCACCCAACGATGCTCCCACAGAATCTGTACTGAAACCAGCATACACAAGTGTTTCATTAGATAGTATGGAACACTTAATTAGATCCTTTATTTTACCAATCATAGAAAGGCTTAAAATAGTTGAGAAGCGCCTAGAGGTGATGGAGTTGGGAGCTAGGGGGAAGGATAGTTTACCGGAAGTCACAGTGAGTCCAATTCCGGCTACATTAGCTGCGTCCAATGCCCCCAAAGTGTTGCCCAAACCCACTAATGCTAAACCCAACCCTATTAATATAACAAGCTCTAGCCAAAATAAGTCAACTCCCCCAAAACAGATAAAAAAATCAGTTACTATTCCTATGAGTAACACTGTGAGAGTCCAGGAAAAGGCCTCTGAGGGGAAAACGCACGAAGAAAGGGGAGGCACTAGATATTCAGGGGTATAAAGAACAGAGGTCCACAGGCTGAGCTCCCCCCAGAAGCAGTGCCTTATGTGGTTGTTTTAACAGGGGTTCCCACATTGGCTGATATCAAAAGGGAAGGATATGCCCAACTTAAGAACAAAGTCATGCACTGGTTTAGATTACACAGACCAATTACTAGTAACATCAACGGCGAAATAGTTCATGTTCGCCGGTTATCATGGCTGGGCAGCCGAAGTAAGGATACCGAAGGAGATGTGGTTGTAGTCAACTTCAGAGACACGCGTGTAGTGGACTACATACTAACCTGGCCAGCAGGGAGAGGTAGTAATAGCATTGTGTCTCGTCCCCTGACTTACTTCTACCCCAGATCTTTAGTGTTTGCCCGAACCACACAAGCAGACAAACAAATATCCATACACTGTTTCCAATTCCATTTAATAATGGGTATATGCCACACATACAACATCAAATGCCTGTCCCAGATCCCTATGGGTGGAATACTGTACCATCTAACGCTAATACTAATTCCAGTAGACGCATGGATCATTTGAGGCCTTTCACTCTCCTGGAGACATACAACAGATTTGATGTCTTCAATGAAATGGACGACTGCGATTGAAAGTTACAGACTAGGATGGGTATGGGTGGACAATCCAGTGTTACAAATTCAGACAACACAGCCACAGGGGTTTTAGAAGACATCATCCTGTACCCTACATCAGATATGCTTTTGGGGCAGGAAAAAGCGGATAGTAGCACCCAGATAGGGGAGGCAGATATAGAGTCACAGGTCAGCTTACAAAGCAACATCTCCACTGAACCCAGTAATAAAACACTTAATACAGTTGCTGTTAGGGTTGGGGACGCACACCCCGACCAGATCCGCAGAGATATTGGAAATGACCAGGCTGGTCACTATCTACTGTCCTGGAACATAGCAGGCCTAAGGAATAAGATAATTTCTCAGGATTGGTTAGATTTTATTGACAATTATGTCATAATAATTATGCAGGAAACCTGGGCAATGGAATCTTACAATCGCCTGGGCTATCTAAACTTCTCTATAACTACAACTCAAACGCAGAGGGGCAGGCCCATGGGGGGTCTGACCACTTGGGTTAAACAGGATGCCAGGTATACCGCGGAGTACATAGATTCTAAGTCGAAGGATATACTAATTGTGAAACTCCATTCGCCTGAGTCTGGAGACTTAATAATTTTTAACATATATGCAAGGGGTAATCCGGGAAGCAAAACCTCTGAGACAGTTAAACAATTGGGTCAGTGCCTAAAACAACACAGAGGAAAGGCGAATATAATAATAGGAGGAGACTTTAATTGCTCTTTTGAACCACTGGATCAATTTGACCTTGACCTTACAGAGGCAGAGGATGACAGCTGGCAAATCCCTTCGTTAAACATACCACCTATAAAGAAGTGGACTCAAGCAGCTATCCAGCTCAAATCCTTTAGTCTTGAACATGGGATAAGAGCAGTTAATGGTAGAACTAAAGGGGACCGGGATGGACGTCCAACCTTTAACAATGGCATCCGCTCAAGTAGGATTGACTACATCTTTGTTAATCTGGAATATTGGGCGGCTATCATGGATATGAACATTATTAATAGAATCGAGAGTGACCATGACCCTCTTAGCTTAGAGTTCCAGTTTTTCACAAATATGGGAGTTCCTGATAAAGATATATCCAATGATATAGTCCTTCCAAATGACAATAGAAGGATAAAATGGTCGGAATGTATGGAAAATTGTAAATGCATCCCAGAAATGGAGAAAATGGTCACAAATGCAACTAGTGAGTTACAACGTTGCATGCTTAATAATGACTTTGAGACCAGGGTGGTCCATATTCACACAACCTTATTTTTAAATCTTGGTAAATTTTTTACAAAGGAAAAAAGTAACCGTTCACGCAAAGGCAGAAAGAAACAGGAATCTTGGTATGATAAAAGATGCAGAACCGCATATAAATCTCTAGCAATGGCTGTGAGATCAAAGGATAGGCTCTCTATACGTGATGCGAGGCAACACTACAAAGTAACCCAGCAGGAGGCAAAAAAAAGCTGGAATAACAAATACTGGGAAGAGTTATATGAGGCATGTAAGGCCAGAAACATGATAGGATTCTGGAACCTAGTGAAATGGGGAAAGGGATCAAGTAGGACACTGCCCGAAAACTCAGTCCCACCTGAAAGATGGATATTACATTTTAAATCCCAGTTTGCAAACACCGAACGGGTGAGTGGGGAATATTTGGATCTTATAACAAACAGTGTAGGAACCACCCCGCTAGTGTTCAGTTGTAGCGAAGTGGAGCACGCCCTAAACACCATTCCGAGAGGAAGAGCCCCGGGTCCGGATAAAATTCCGGCAGATCTTTTTCTCCATTGTAGAGAGGTATGGGTGCCATATATACAGTTGCTGGCGAACGCAATCTCCAGGGGCTCCCCGATTCCAGATGTTTGGAGGGGAGCCGAGATAATTTCAATTTTTAAAAAAGGGGATCGCGCAGACCCTGCAAACTACAGGCCAATTAGCCTAATCGCATGTATCCAGAAGGTAGTGGCAAGGCTGGTATTGCACAGGATCCAGGAATGGGTCGAAGATTCCGGGGTTATGTCAGCCCTACAGGCTGGCTTTCGCCCCTTCACTAGTACTGTGGACCAAGTTTTTAGATTTTCTAACATTTATTGGAAGTGGGTTATACTTGGGGGGGGGGCACTTTGTACGCAGCATTTGTCGACTTGAAATCGGCCTTCGATTTAGTTCCACGCTCAAGGCTGTGGCAAGTGCTTTACGACCAAGGTATGCCACAAGAACTTCTTGCATTCCTAATTAAACTCCACCAAAATAATTATGCACAGGTTAGGTGGGGTAACCAGGCCCAGATCACTGACAAATTTAATACTGAAAGGGGAGTCAGAAAAGCGTGCGTTTTAGCACCAACCTTGTTTACATTATACTTAAATAGGGTTATTGAATACTTTAAGGATGTCCATACAGATGCACCTAAACAAAATGGCAACCCAATACCCCTGCTTATGTTTGCAGACGACACCCTATTAATCTCAAAAACACAGGAAGGGCTACAAAAAGCTATTGGTTGTTTTGAGGGCTTTTGTAAAGACCATGGCTTAATCATAAATGTGTCTAAAACTAAATTTATGGTTATGCATAGACACAAGAAAGTGAGGGGTACAGTTTTCATGAATGATGAGCTTTTAGAACAGACAGACAGTTTTAGCTACTTGGGCATTACTTTGGGATCCAGGCTGGAATGGAAGCCACACATGACCCACCTGATAGTGAAACATGCACAGTTAGCAGGTGTCCTTTTGAGAGAATTGAGATCATCAGTTACCCAACCACTAGCTCCAGCATTAAAAATATATGACACGAAAGTCAGGGCTTCGATGTAATATGGGGCAGAATTATGGGGGGTCACTGATGTTTCCGCTCTGTCTAACACACAAAATAAATTTCTGAGGTGTATAACTAAACTTCCCAAATCAACACCACTAATACCTTTGTATATAGATTTGGGATGTCAGAAAATCAAGGACATAGCGAGTTTTCGTCCAATGGCTTATTGGAGGAGGCTTTGGGTTACGCCTGAACTATCACACTATGCCTCCGCACTTCTTGAAACCAGAAATATGGACACAGGGGGCAAAATACCATGGTTTAAACAGGTCAAGTCGCAATATAAAGCCCTGGGAATGGAGCAACTTTGGGATAATCCATCAGAAAACACCTTCCCATCACGAAAGGCTCTTAAAGAGATGTATTGGACCAATATTACCCAAAGGGAATTTCAATTAAACACCGATGCATCACTAACCAGGGCTTTTCTGGAACTCAAACATATCCCTGAATATGAGCGATACTGGGACCTCATCACCATCCCCATTGATAGAAAGCTATTTCACCAATACAGGGTAGGAACTCTCCCTATTAATACTTTTACAAGTAAATGGTCAAGTAGTAAAGATCACCATCAGTGTCCGTTCTGCATAGTCCATTCGGAAACCTTAGCACATGTACTATTCATATGTCCAGCATATAAAGCTCCACGCCACAAATGGATTAAGCCTATATGTATACAAAAAGGCATCCATAGTGGTACTGAGGCACTCAGGATTGTAAGAACCGACTGTACCGATAGCATGGTTATTGCACTTGCAAAGTTTTTAAAATGGATGTGGACTATACGAAGAGACAAAATGAAGTAAAAATAGACTGTAGCGTCCTATCCCGCCCTTTTTAAACAAAAGTATCAGTTTTTAACCTTATACCAATTTTAAATGGTTTACTAAACCTTTTAAGATATATTTATTTATTATTTTACAACAATTCTGTCAAGACCACCCTGTCTAAAGTCTAAAGCACGATCAAATAGCTAATCCATGTTTATCACAGATTGTTAGGACATTTGGATGTAATAAGTATGAAGTGTTTTTATTTTAATTGATTGTTATATTACTGTTATGTCTTTTATGACTTGTGTCGCAATAAAGACTTATTGACTTGACTTGACTTTAGCATGGAGTCCATGTCTGGGCATACCCTTCCACTTAGGGCAACACATGCAAAAGAAACAAGTGATATGTACGGAACACTGGACAATGCAAACATTCACCCCCGCTCACAAGGATCTGGGTTAAATCCATCATTCTTTTGCTCACCACACCACCCCAGTTTGGGCCCAGCCATATGCAAATCAGTCTTGACCCTGTTCCTTGTGAGAACAGTCCAGCCTGAACTGCCAAGCCAGGTACTTCCTGGACCGGAAATAAGCATCCTGGGACCGGTTTCAGGACATCACTCTTCATCAACCAGGCTAGCTTGAATCCAGTGGTATAGTGAGCACGGGACCCATGTCTGGGCATACCTTTCCCACTTAGGGCGACATATGCAAAAGAAACAAGTGATGGACAATGCAAACACTCACCCCCAGTCACAAGGATCTGGGTTAAATCCATCATTCTTTTGCTCACCACCCCAGTTTGGACCCAGACATATGCAAATCAGTCTTGACACTGTACCTTGTGGGAACAGTCCAGCCCGAACCGCCAAGCCAGGTCCTAATAAGTTGTTTGGCATTCACCTCTCCCATGTGTAACACACACCTTAATGGGAGGGATAGTGGGGATGTTCAAAGGGGTTGTGGGTGGGAGGGCTCAAAAAAAGCATGTGGGAGTTCGGGAGGCATGTTGTGGAAGGGGGAGGGGTCATGTTATTCATGCAATTGTTTAGTAGAAGTAGCCCGGTTGATACGATTAAGATCGACTCAGGAAGCGGCAAATGTCACAGTGATGGCAGTTACACATTATGAGTTGGAATGACGACTGTGATCACTCATCAGGATGATGTGGTGTTTCACTGAAGGACCTAATGATCCGGGAAAAACACAGAAGGTGGTAGCATACTTTCATGGACATCAAACAGATGTAGCGATATTACAGGAAACCCATCTCACACCTGCTTATTGACGCAGAGAAGAATGAAAGGGGTATGTGTGGCAGCTCGATTCACATCACACGCACGAGGAGCATTGGTTTGGGTGAGAGAGTGCTCCAACATTAAAATACAAGCATTAGATATTGACTCCGGAGGTAGATATATAGTAGCACACTGCCACAAGTGTGCCTTCAATGTACGTCTGGTGGGGTTTAAGGACCTAATTATGATGACCACCAATGTTATCGAGCACTACATAACAAAATTGTCACATATATGGCGATACCTACACTTTGGGGCGGCAATTTTAACTGTGTACAATCCTCTGAACTAGAAAGTTCAAGAGGTCTAGCACAACAAATTTCATCTGCAGCCAAGGCCATAGCTGCAATAGCTGTGGCAGATTGGTTAGTAGATGTATGGTGCTGTTGCTCCCCACAAGGCAGAGAGTACACTCATTACTCCTCAGTCTATGACATACATACGTGCATTAACTACTAGTATGCAACACAATACCTGGTCCCATTCATAGTAGAATGTGAGCACTTGCCACTCACGTATTCAGAATACTCCCCAGTTAGATTACAAATAAAAATAGATGAAATATTGCCCAGGGGTCCTGCATGGCATTTTCCACAGTATTCGTTGCTAGACACAGTATTCAGAGAAGAGCTCACACAGGAGATAGATCATTATTTTAACCCCTTAACTGCGTCGGCTTTTCCGCCGCAGTGCTAAGGGGCGGGGGGGCCGCGCGCCGCGCCCATGCTGGTGACGGAACCGCTCCGTCACCAGCCGCGGTTGCACTGTGCTCATGACGGAGCGGTTCCGTCACGGCCCGCCCGCTCAATGGAACGCTCAGCGCAGGCGCGGAATCCGCGCCACACAGGCGTGCCGAGCGGGCCGTGACGGAACCGCTCCGTCATCAGCACAGCGCGACCGCGGCTGATGACGGAGTGGTTCCATCAGCAGGGGAGGTGTTAATAGCAACATTGATTACGTCCCCAGGATGGCCACTATTTGGGAAGCGTTTAAGGTTTATATCCGTGGGGTGGTTATATACAGACACGCTGGGGTGCTTTGTTCCATCAGGGGCAGATTAAAGAAATTGGAAACTTAATTAGCTGAGTTAGAGAAACGATCATTGAAAGGCTTAACTCCACAAGTGGGGGACCGGCCCGAGACCTACCCAATTCATCCCTCCCCTCAAATGGAAATTCCTTTAAGGGAGACAGAGACACGCAGACACCATCACTGCGGTTGAGAATATACCATTCTCAGGCCGTATTTATTACAATCAACATGAACACAACATTTTATATCAACAACATTATTTGCTTATCCAAGCTTTCACATGACATTTACAATATGTACATCAAGAGACTTTGATTAAGGGGAACATGTCCTTTCCTAGCAACAGATCCTCAAAAGGAGTTATGGCTGGCCACCCTCAGGCACCATGACATGGACTATTCCAAATGATTCGGGACTGTGGTCCCCATATCCCCAAGTTGTATATCACAAGGCAAACTTACCTGCCCCCTCAATATAGAGAGAGGGTGGGCCAGTATGAAAACTGGACCCCCACCATAACCATGCCAGAGCCAACCCATGAAAGGGATTCCCCCTGGCACCCAATGGGGATGGGCCTGGGCAACCGGGCCATAACTTGGACCCCTGGCGCAGACGCCATCCCTCAACATCCTCCGGGGCCATGTAATGGAGTACCGTGGGAGACTAGGGACAATCGCTGTAGTGGGAGTCACAACTACTACTCTACACCCCCACGGCAACCCCAGCCCCGGATTTAAGCCAACGGCTTCCTAATTCAGAATTCAACTGCACTTCAGTTACTGATGCCCGGGTTGTCCACCTGTTTTGTGACCAAACATGACTCCTTCCCCACCCCAAAAAGGAACAAGACTGTCTAAAGGGGATGGGAGGGTGGGAAAAAAGGCAGCGTGGCAAGGTCCAGGGAGCGGGCACAGCAACAAGGTTGTCAGAGGTAGACGGGAGAGGGAAACCAGGTAACTATGTGGGGATGCACTCTGCCTTTTATCCTCGCCTGGCTGCCCCTGCGACCGCCCAGGCACCCCCTCATCACCCCCGCCCGCTAACCACCTATTGCAGGTGTCCCTGTCTGCGAAAATTTTAATTACGGCACCACCGTTGGTGCCACCAGGCACCGATCCGAACCGGCCCGCACCTGTCTTACGGGCTCGCCAACGTTTGGTGTTGCCCCCTGGGCCAGAAGTGTTCTCTCTAATTAGGCAGAGGATAGATGAATATAATGAAATAGCATTGACTAAAGTGACTCACCTGGGTAAATATGCGACTGCTACGGTGTACGGGGAAGGCGAAACAACTAGTGCCATGCAGGCTGCACTGATGCAGCCAGTACATGGCACAAATGAGGTAACAGAAATAGAGAGACAAAATATATGGAAATTTGTAAAACTAATAAACGAAATTTAAACAAAAAAAACTGACATAAGAGACAAAAATGGAGAGTTGCTACATGACACTCCAAAAATAGTAGACACGTTTTATGAATATTACACAGACCTCTACACATCAAGTTCATAGGAATCAACATGAAGAATATCTAGCATACATTAAATGAGCTGGCTAGCTGATGCTCATCGAGGGAGACTGCTGGCTCCACTGCGTCCAAGTGAAATCACTGCAGTACTCAAAGACATGCCCAGCCAGAAAGCTCCCGGCTCTGACGGCCTCACTGTAGCTTTTTACAAGGCCTACCAGGACCAACTAATACCACATCTAGTAAACCTTTTTGAAGAAATGGCCAAAGACGGTGCCATGCTTCCCACTATGAGAGAAGCTACAATAATCACATTGCTAAAACCTGGTAAACCTGCGGAGCAATGTTCATCGTACAGATCAATGTCTCTACTTAACACTGACACGAAATTGTATGCAAAAGTGCTGGCAAACTGGCTTGCCCCCTTGCTCTCAATGAAAATTGCCCCTGAACAATCAGTGTTTGTGTCGGGTCGATCCCTCACTAGCAATCTAAGCAAGATGTTCTGCACTATCACACGCCTTGGCCCATCAATTCGAGCAGCGGCAGAATTCTTGGATGCCAAAAAGGCTTTCGATTCGGTTGAGTGGGAGTTTTTGCTGCCTGTTCTTAGGCGAATTGGGATAGGAGAGGTGTTCATTAAACTTGTTAAAGTTTTATATACAGAGCCCCTGGCACAGATACGCGTGAACGGCCTGTTCTCAGCCTCCATACAGATTATCAGCGGTACTAGACAGGGATGTCTGCTTTCTCCTCTCCTATATGCCTTAACAGCAGAGGCATTAGCCTGTGCCCTAAGAGAATATCATAGCCATTGTGGCTTGCGGTTTCCCCGATACACACTAATAATCTCTGCATACGCAGATGACACCTTACTGTATGTGCGGAACCCTGAATGTAACCTGACACCTATACTACAGGAGGTGGAGCACTTTGGCCATCACTCAGGGCTTAGACTAAATTGGAGTAAGTCGCTTGTGTTCCCACTAACTCCAAGCACCGCCCCACATCAGATACACTACCCCATAACGTGAACAGCAGATCCCATCTGCTATTTGGGAGTGCAGATCCACTCAGATCAAGAAGTGCTGATTCAGGAAAATTATGGGCAGGCAGTGCAGCAACTAACAGAGGCGGTTGAGAAATGGATTAGATCACCATTATCACTGCCAGGGCGTATATCGCTCATGAAAATGATCGTTCTCCCATGTTTGCTGTTCTATTTTGTAAACATCCCAAAGCCACTGCCAAAGAAATTTTTCAGCACACTACGCTCTCTCGTGATCAGACTTGTTTGCGCTGAGAAGCAACCACGGGCGCAATGAGAGATGAGCTAACTCCCATTAGCCTGTGGAAAAGTGTTGTCAGGAAGCCCATCTTGGTGGAGAGCTGGGCTTCATCCCTCTCTGAAGGTAAACCGGAATCAGCTGGGCTAGAATCCCGGCATGGCCGACCTCGCAGTGCCAGCGAAATGCTCCTCTAACTAAACAAAGGAGTGATATCATTTATATACTAGACATCCTCCATGTTGCCATGCCAAAGTCCCAGTCAGGTCCCAGTCATTATAGATTCTACCCTGACAAAGCTGTCACCAAGTGAACACTGATAAACAACAAGATTTTGTGCAGTGAACTTTAGCTTTCGTACAGAATGTTCAAGGCTTTTGATTATGTGCCTACTAAAGAGTGCAAATGTAAGCAAAGCTATTTCTTGGAACAATGTACGTTGGTGCTGGCATTAAAACTTCAGGTGGGTGTCCTGTGTATCACACACCAGGTGGTTGGTATTTGTCAATTGGAATAGACATGTTTGTGGAAAATAGCTCAATTAGTTCAATTACTCAGAGTTGTTCCCTTGGTTTTGGACAGCAGTTGGCAAGCCTTCTCCCAGGGTCACATTGATTAGATGGTGTCCCCGGCTTTCCACACAGTTCTATACTACTCCCATGCAGTGCTAAAGTGGGTTTAACTGTGTTGTCAAGGGAAGTATATGTTTATTTCTCAGTGCTTTCCCTTTTGGAACTTACCGCACTAGTGAAGGATTTACTTATTGGAATTGGCATTGGCCCAATTCTAGAATTTGTGTAGTTCTCTGCATCGTGGCCACCCTCATTTGCTAGTGATCTTGTATTATGGCTTCCATTATGCCTTACTCTTCTTTTGGTCATTGCGAAGACCTGCCTCAGATTATACACCCTGTGTGATAGCTTGGAAGATGCTACTTCGCTTGTGTTCAATGGGGGGATCGTTTCCAATCCCCCGTACTTTATCGCTTCTCATGCAGTAGCTGGCAGCAGGTAAGTTTGTTGCCACTGATGTTAAGACTGTGTAGCTTAGGTTACTTTATTTTAGCATTAATTTACTCACTTCTCTTTACTTTGATTACTTTGCTGCTTTGTCCGTAGTGTCGCGTATGATGAAATCTGTGCTAAGTCAGTGGCTAGGTGCGAGACTGGGGAGTGGGGTTGGGGGGCAGAGAAGGACGGCATGCACAGGCCTACACAAGTCCACACTAGCCAAAGACCTCTCCTCCGCATTGCCTCCCGATACCCCCTCCGATCAAGTAGTGAAGCATGGCACGCTATGAGGTGACCGCTTGCCTCTCTTAATGCTCACAATGCGCTTTGATCAGCATTTCAGGTCCCCCGAGCCTTGTTCTGCTTCAGACCGGGAGGGAGGTAGTGATGGAGATGCGGGGGTGGGCCTATAACTCTCTCTGCGGCTCCTCTCTGGGGGCCTACTCTTTTACACCAGTGGTCTCTTTATCCATCTAGTGGCCACTGGAGCCACCAGAACTGCTTCTGCTCTTGTAAGGCACTTATCTGGCCTCAGGGGAGCGCATTGGATCTGATGGGTGTGTGTGAGCCATGCATATGAATATCGGTAACCCCAGAAGAACCACCGCCCTTTTCTCTCCTATAAGTTGCTTTATCAATCATACTACTCTCATTCACATCTATAGTCCACCACCCTGCTAGATTTTCGGCTGCTTTTGCAAGCCTTTTTATATTGGATTCGCCATCGTTTGGCAGAAATGTAGTGCTGCCTTCCATTTCATCACGCTAGATCCTTTGATGTTTGCCATTATACTGTCATGTCTCTCATCACAATCACTTTGCCACATCTCAAAAAAATGCGCTTATATCTGCCTGTATCAAGAGTATGAAGGATATTGTGCAGTGCCACCTGAGGTGTTAAGATTATATTGCTCCAAAACGTCAGTGTCTTTTCCCAGAACGTTTCTATGACTGTGCACCCCCATACTATATGTAGAAACTCTCCCTCCTCAGTCTCTTGTCTCAAACAAATGCGGGATGAATCCTTTCAGAAATACCATGCTTGAAGTTTAGGGAGGTAAAAACAACCCAGGTGGTAACTTTTTGTGAGTCTCTATCTCTTGGAAATGGCTAACACCCTCAGGTCAAGAAGAGTTGTCGGCCAATCCACGTTGCTAGGTCGGCCGATATCAGCCTCTTATGCTTCCCCTGAAGGAGTTAGTCAGTCTCATGTATGTGCTGTTAAAGATCTATCAATCAATCAATCAGTCAATCAGAACATTTGTAAAACGCATTACTTACCCGTGAGGGTCTCAAGGCGCTGGGGGGGAGGCGGGGGTGCTGCTACTGCTCGAATAGCCAGGTCTTGAGGAGTCTTCTGAAGGTTAGCAGGTCCTGGGTCTGCCGTAGGAGGATGGGGAGGGTGTTCCAGGTCTTGGCCGCGAGGTGGGAGAACGATCTGCCGCACTGCAGCGAGGGCGAGGTCGGCAGAGCGGAGCTGGCGGCTGGGGGTGTAGAAGCTGAGTCGTCTGTTGAGGTATGCTGGTCCGGTGTTGTGGAGTGCCTTGTGTACGTGGGGGAGGAGCTTGAAGGTGATCCTCTTGTTAAGGGAGAGCCAGTGCAGGTCTCTCAGGTGAGGTGTGATGTGGCTGTGGTGAGGGATGTCAAGGATCAGGCGTGCAGAGTCGTTCTGTATGCGTTGCAGTCGTTTCAGGAGTTTGGCAGAGGCTCCTGCGTAGAGACGTTTCCGTAGTCGAGCCTGCTGCTGACGAGGGCCTGGGTGACCGTTCTTCTTGTTTCAGTGGGGATCCACCTGTAGATCTTTCGGAGCATGCGGAGGGTGTTGAAGCAGGAGGACGAGACGGCATTGACCTGCTTTGTCATGGAGAGAGTGGAGTCGAGGATGAACCCTAGGTTGCGTGCGTGGTCGGTGGGTGTTGGAACGGTTCCCAAAGTGGTCGGCCACCAAGAGTCGTCCCAGGCCGAGGGGGTGGAGCCGAGGATGAGGTCTTCCGTCTTGTCCGAGTTTAGCTTCAGTCGGCTGTTTTTCATCCTCTCTGCGACTTCTTTCATTCCTTTTTGGCGGTTGGTTTTGGCGGTGAGGGGGTCCTTGGTGAGGGAGAGTATCAGCTGGGTGTCGTCGGCGTATGAGATGATGTTGAGGTCATGCATTCAGGCGACGTGGGCGAGTGGTACCATGTAGATGTTGAACAATGTTGGGCTGAGGTATGAGCCCTGGGGTACACCGCAGATGATCACGGTGGCTTCGGAGCGGAAAGGGGGAGGCGGATGCTCTGGGTTCTGCCGGAGAGGAAGCAGGTTGTCCAGTCCAGAGCCTGGTCTCGGATCCCAGCATCGTGGAGGCGTGTGCGTAGAGTGCGGTGGTAGACGGTGTCGAAGGTGGCCAGGAGGATGAAGGCGCGGTTTCTCCGATGTCCAGCAGGGCCCTGATGTCATTGGTGGGGGCGATGGGGGCAGTTTCGGTGCTGTGATTGCTGCAGAACCTGGACTGGGATGGGTCCAGGATGCTGTTCTCCTAGAGGTAGCGGGTCAGTTGTCTGTTGACGGTCTTCTCTATGACCTTCGCCGAGAACGGGAGCAGGGAGATGGGCCAGAAGTTCTTGACGTCCTTGGGAGTCAGCCTTGAGTTTTTTGAGTAGGGTTTTGATCTCAGCGTGCTTCCAGCTTTCCGGGATGGTTGCTGTCTTGAAGGAGATGTTGATGGCTTTCCGGGAATGGGGTGTGATGGTGGTGCTGGCTTTGTTGAAGATGTGGTGTGGGCATGGGTCTGACGGAGATCCGGAATGGATGGTGTTCATGATTTTGATGGTGTTGTCGTCATTTATGTTGGTCCAGGAGAGCAGGGATCGGTGAGGATGGTGGCCGTGGGGACGGAGGTCTCAGTGTTTGTCGGGGCAGTTGTGACGTTGAAGCTGTTGTGGATGTCTGCGATCTTGCGATGGAACAAGGTGACAAAGGGAGTCGCACGGGTCTTGCGAAGGTGGGATGTCGCTAGTGTTGGAGCTGGGGTTGGAGAGTTCCTTCATGATGTTGAAGAGCTCTTTGCTGTTGTGTGCGTTGTTGTCTAGGTGGTCTTTGAAGGAGGCTATTTTGGCGGATCTGATGAGTTGATGATGTCTGCGGGTGGCGTGCTTGTGGGCTGCGTGGCTGTCTGGTGTCTGTTTGCGGTGCCATTTCTTCTCTAGCTTATGGCAAGTTGGCTTGGAGGCCTGGAGGTCTTCAGTGAACCAGTTGGCTTTCTTGCTGGTGCGTCTGTTGGAGGGTTTCTTGATCGGGGCGAGGGTATTGGCACAGTCGTTCATCCATTGTCTGAGGTTGCGGGCGGCAGTGTCGGGGTCGGTGGGTGGGCTCCGTGCGAGGGTGGTGGTTAGCTGGTCTTCGGTGACTTTTCTCCAGCAGCGGCGGGGGATCTGTTGGGTGCGGTGGTGCATGGTGGGGGTTCCAGAGGGTGAAGTGGATGCAGCAATGAACGGTCCAGTGGAGTTCGGTGGTGTGGTTGAAGGAGACGTGGGAGCTATCCTCGTGAGAAGAGGTCGCTCCCCCACGCTCCCTGACCACACTTCGCAGCACTCGCTCTGGCTGCCTGGTATCTCAGTGTTACTGCCTCGCATTTGCCTAATTACTGATCTATTCATTGCGCGCTCGCATTTGACTAATTTGCATAGCCGATTATTTTAATATTGTTTGTGCGCTCGCTTTTGCCCATTTGAATTGCTGAATATTTTAATTGTGTGCGCGCTCGCATTTGCCCATTTGCATTGCTGAATATTTTCATTGATTGTGCGCTCGCATTTGCTTAAGTGTTTGGCTATACTGGTGACTGCATTGTAGATCGGACTGCCCGCCTGTTTAGCTATTTGTTTACAAGTACACGGCCATTTTGTTTGTTGTGCCTTGTAGCGAGGCTCCCCAGCACGCACCCGCCTCCCAGCTGCCCCTCCCTCCCACGAACTGCCTTCAGGCTTCCACGGTGTCCATAGATCTGTGACCTCCCTATCCTCGTGAGAAGAGGTCGCTCCCCCACGCTCCCTGACCACACTTCGCAGCGCTCGCTCTGGCTGCCTGGTATCTCAGTGTTACTGCCTCGCATTTGCCTAATTACTGATCTATTCATTGCGCGCTCGCATTTGACTAATTTGCATAGCCGATTATTTTAATATTGTTTGTGCGCTCGCTTTTGCCCATTTGCATTGCTGAATATTTTCATTGATTGTGCGCTCGCATTTGCTTAAGTGTTTGGCTATACTGGTGACTGCATTGTAGATCGGACTGCCAGCCTGTTTAGCTATTTGTTTACAAGTACACGGCCATTTTGTTTGTTGTGCCTCGTAGCAAGGCTCCCCAGCACGCACCCGCCTCACAGCTGCCCCTCCCTCGCCCCTCCCCATCCACTATCCATATATGACAGATGCATTTGCGCGCAGCGTTCACGCGCAGCGGACGCACCCCATGCGCGCCGACGGTGCGCCAAAGGTAAGCCCGTCTACGCCCGTCCGCGCCTGGACCGCCCCCAGCGCCAGACCCCCTGGTCCCCGCCGCTCCCAACCCTCTAGAATCACATATGAGGCCGCAACTCTCCTCGCCCTCAACCCCGGACGTACACCACTATGCTGCGAAGCTACTCCAGGACGTACCCACGGCCCATTCGCCTGCCTCTCCTGCAAGTTCAACTGCGTCAGGACCCTCACCAAACCCACTCCCTCCACACACAGCTCCGAACCCAACGGCCTGAAGTGCATCCTACTGAACACCCGCTCGGTCCACAGACATGCAACAGAACTCTGGGACCTAATCGACACTGAGTCACCTGACATCGCCTTCCTTACTGAAACATGGATGAACACATCTTCTGCCCCCGACATCGCCATAGCCATACCAGACGCTTACAAGATTATTCGAAAAGACCGCACCAATCAAACAGGAGGAGGCATCGCCATCGTCCACAGAAACACCATCAAAATCACAACCAGCTCCAACGACAATCTTGCATCCGCCGAACATCTCCACTTCCAGATACATACCGACCCCAGGACCACACTTAGAGGCACCCTCATTTACAGGCCTCCAGGCACCCGCACTCATTCAGCGATGACATCACGGACTTCGTCAGCCCGCACGCCCTCGCCTCCGAGAACTACATTCTTCTAGGAGACCTCAACTACCACCTCGAAAACATACTCGACAGCAACACCACCACCCTTCTGGACAACCTGGCCAATCTCTGACTCAAACAACTTGTTGACACCCCCACTCACACAGCCGGACACACGCTTGACCCTATCTTCACCTCCAGCAAGCACATCTCCTTCGATCGCACTACAGCTCTCCACTGGACGGATCACAGCTATGTTCACTTCAGCTACAAAACCACCCTGACCCACAACCGTCGACGAACCTTTTCCTCGGAGAAACTGGAACAAAATCACCACCGACCAACTCCTCACATCACTCAACCAAAACCCTCCCACCCTCTCAATGGACCCAGACCAGGCGGCCACCAACCTCAGGCAATGGATTACCCACAGTGCGGACGAATTAGCAACCCTGAGAAAGCACCAGTTGAAATCAGCCAGCAAAAAGGCTCCCTGGTTCAATGATGAACTTAAGAAATCCAAGAAGCTATGCCGCACCATGGAGAAGAATTGGAGAAAAAACCCAACCTCAGACAACTTGGCCTCCCTCAAGACAGCCACCCGCAAACACCACCAACTGATTCGATCCGCCAAGAAATTAGCATTCAAGGATCGCCTCGACAACAACACTCATAACAGCAAGGAACTCTTCAATATCGTCAAAGAATTCACCAACCTCACCGCAGCATCTAACGACATCACTTCCTCCCAAGACCTCTGCGATGCGCTATCCTCCTTCTTCTACAACAAAATTGCCGACATCCACAACAGCTTCAAGAAATCTCCCAGCGATCAACCCGCCCCACCCCCTTGAGATCCTACTCCTCCAACTAACAACCTCAGTGCCTGGAACCCAATCACCACTGAAGACACCATTCGCCTCATGAACTCAATCCACTCTGGCTCGCCTTCTGACCCCTGTCCCCACCACATCTTCAACAAAGCTGACTCCATCATCGCACCCCAACTCCGCGATGTCATCAACTGCTCTTTCAACTCGGCCACCTTTCCAGAAAGCTGGAAACACGCCGAACTCAGCGCCCTTCTGAAAAAACCCACAGCAGACTCCTCAGAACTGAAAAACTACCGACCCATATCCCTCCTCCCTTTCCCGGCCACAGTCATCGAGAAAGCCGTCAACAGCCAGCTCGCCGCCTTCCTTGAATCCAACAACTCCCTTGATCCATCTCAATCCGGTTTTCGAGCCAAACACAGCACTGACACCGCCCTCATTGCAGCGACCGACGACATCCGAGCACTCCTGGACAACGGAGAAACAGTGGCCCTCATCCTACTCGACCTTTCCGCTGCTTTCGACACAGTCTGCCACAGCACCCTTATACATCGCCTCAGCAACATCGGCATACAAGGAAAAGCCTTGGACTGGATCATCTCATTTCTCGCTGGGAGAACTCAAAGAGTCTGACTTCCCCCATTCTACTCAGAGGCCACCGAAGTCATCTGCGGCGTACCTCAAGGATCCTCACTCAGTCCCACCCTCTTCAACGTCTACATGAGTCCTCTCGCCTCCATCGCGCGTCAACACAACCTCAACATCATCTCTTACGCAGATGACACCCAGCTAATCCTTTCCCTCACCAAAGACCCCAACACAGCCAAAACCAATCTTCACGAAGGCATGAAAGAAGTAGCCGAATGGATGAAACAGAGCCGCCTAAAACTCAACTCAGACAAAACGGAGGTGCTCATCCTAGGATCTTCCCCCTCCGCTTGGGACGACTCTTGGTGGCCTTCCGCTCTGGGCACAGCACCCACACCCACAGACCATGCACGTAACCTTGGCTTCATTCTAGACTCCTCTCTTTCGATGTCCAGACAAGTCAACGCCGTCTCGTCCTCCTGCTTCAAAGTCCTTCGCATCCTCAAAAAGATCTTCCGCTGGATCCCCCTCGAGTTAAGAAAGACTGTCACCCATGCACTGGTCACGAGTCGACTGGATTATGGTAACACACTTTACGCCGGAATCACAACAAAATTACAGAAAAAACTCCAGCGCATCCAAAACGATTCAGCGAGACTCATATTAGACATCCCGCGCCAAGATCACATCACCGGACTTCTAAAAGACCTCCACTGGCTTCCCGTCAACAAGAGAATTACTTTCCGCCTTCTCACCCACGCACACAAGGCCCTCTACAATCTAGGACCCGAATGCCTCAACACTCGACTGTCCTCCTACAAACCCACCCGCCAACTAAGATCGTCCAATCAAGCCCTCTCCGCAGTCTCGCGCATCCGGAAATCCACCATGGGGGGCAGATCCTTCTCCTTCCTGGCTGCCAAGACCTGGAACTCACTCCCCACCCACCTCCGCCTTACTCAGAACCACATCTCCTTCAGAAAAGAACTGAAAACCTGGCTATTCGACAAATAATGAACACCTTCCCCAAGCGCCTTGAGAACCTCTGGGTGAGTAGTGTGCTATACAAATGCCCGAACTTGAACTTGAACTTGAGTCAAGCGGTCAAGCGTGTGTCTGGTGGAGTGGGTGGGTGTGGTGACGAGTTGTCTGAGTCTGAGGTTGGCGTGGGTATCGATCAGGGTGGTGGAGTTGTGGTCGTTGTTGATCTCGAGGTGGAAGTTCAGGTCCTGAGAAGGATGTAGCCTGTGGAGGCGAGGGTGTGTGTAATGATGAAGTCAGCGAAGGAGTCGATGAACAGTGGTCGGTGTCCCGGGGGGTCTGTAGACGAGAGTTCCTCTGAGGGGGGTGTTTGGATCAGTGTGGATCTGGAAGTGCAGGTGTTTGGCGGTACTGAGGGTGTCGTCGGTGTTGGTTGAGACTCTGAGAGTGTTACTGTGGATGATGCCGATTCCCCCTCCTTCTCTGTTGGTGTAGTCCATGCGGGTGATTTTGTAGCTGTCCGGGATGGCTATGGCGATGTCGGTGCTAAGGAGGGGTTCAGCCAGGTCTACGTCAGGAAGGGGACGTCTGGGGAGGTTGAATCGAGTAGGTCCCAGAGTTCAACGGTGTGTCTGCGGGTGGAGCGGGTGTTGAAAAGGATGCATCTGAGGTGATTGCGTTCTTTCACGGTGGGCAGGGCCGGACTGGGAACAGAAACCGGCCCTGGCACACTGTCAGCCAGCCCCCCCTGGGGTGAGGGGGAGTGCAGCAAAGCAGTGTGCGAGGGCCGGTTTCGGACGATTTTGTTACTGGGGGCCGATATTGCCGACCCCCGGTAACAAAAAAACGGCCCCCCAGAGGTCCAAAATCGGCCCCCACCCTAGCGGCCGACCGGGGAAACGCCCGGTGCCCGCTATGGCCAGTCCGGCCCTGACGGTGGGTGGCTTGGCGGGTCAGATGCTGGTGAAGCTACAGTTCCGGCAGGAGAAGGGTCCTTGGGTGCGCTTCTGGCGGCCAGTAAGCTGGTGTGTGATCGGCCGGTGTTGAGTGCGAGGAGGGTGCTGGCAACGTAGCGGAGACGGGTGTTGTGGGGTTCGCGGGGCCAGGGGTTCTGGCGTTGGGCTTGGTCCAGGCGCGGACGGGCGAACACGGGCTTGCTTTAGGCGCGCCTTCGGCCATGCAGCAGCCGCCATAAGAAAGGGAGGTGGGAGGGAGGAGCATCTGGGAGGAGAGAGTGGACGGATGGGCGGCCGGGGGGGGGGGGGGTGGGCCCGCAAGGGACACAGCGGTGGAAAAAACGGGGCAGGAACGGCAAGGGAACAGAAGGCAAAAGGGGGCACAGGGAACACAATCCAAGGGGAAGGAGACATAACAACCAATTTAAATAATTAAAAACAGAGGCAATACAGTACAAGCAGGGGGGGCGGCCGCAGGGGGCACAGCGGCGGGAAAGACGGGGGCAGGAGCGCGAGGGGAAGGAAGGCAAAGAGGGCACAGAATTCAAGGGAAAGGAGGAAAAACGAGCAATTTAAATAATTAAAAACAGAGGCAATACGGTATTAGCAGGGGGGGTGGGCCGCAGGGGGCAAAACGGCAGGAAAGACGGGGGCAGCAGCAGAATTAAACAATGATAAAAACAAAGCAATAAAGTGTAAGCAGACGTACGGCCAGCCGCTGGCCACAAGAGATGAGACGCAGGTGGTAGCTACGGGTGGAGGAGGGATTAAACTTGCGGCAGTGACTGCCATAAGAAGGGGAGGTGGGAGGGAGGAGCAGCTGGGAGGAGGGAGTGGACAAATGGACGAGAGAGGGCGGGGCCGCAGGGGACACAGCGGCGGGAAAAACGGGGTAGGAACGGCGAGGGAACAGAAGGCAAAAGAGGGCACAGCGCACAGAATCCAAGGGGAAGGAGGAAAAACTAGCAATTTAAATAATTAAAAACAGAGGCAATACAGTACAATCAGGGGTGCCGGGCCGCAGGGTGCACAGCGGCGGGAAAGACAGGGGCAGGAGCGGCGAGGGGACAGAAGGCAAAAGAGGGCACAGGGCACAGAATTAAACAATGATAAAAACCGAAGGAGGAGAAAAACAAAACAATTAAACAATAAAAACAAAGCAATACAGTGCAAGCAGTCCTACGGCCTGCCACTGGCCACCAAGGGATGAGGCGCAGATGGTAGCCTGCGGGAGGAGGAGGGCCTCGAATTGGCAGCAGTAGCGAGCAGGGAAACACAAGCACAACAGGTGGTGCTGTCGCGGCGTGGGGAGCGACCTGCCTGGAGCAGGGTCAAGGGTCGCACTGGAAATCAATTTGTTCTGCAATCCCACAAGAGTGAGTTTGCCCTGCAGGCCATTAAACTATGGCATAGGTACCATTGTGGTAATATATAGCAGCAGCGCATGGTATAATTTGAAGCATTAAAAAAATTGGAAAGAGAAAAGACCAAAGTCATCCTACACGTCCGCAAACAAATTAATTCCCCAGCCCAAACTTCACAATTAATTGTGGAGACTCCTAGTATGTTCCAACCCGCAAGTTCAGTCATGGAAATCTAGTTCCTGCATACAAAGGTGTCCTACTGGTAAAATTCCCAGTACATCCCACTGTGCGCAGGGTGCTTCTCCAGGACACTTGCACCATCTTATTCGCTGTGAGAACTGTGAGAAGGCCCAATAGCTCATCTTGGTAAAGAAGGTCAGAGTTCGAGCTGAAAAGTCAGTCATTTATCAAAATCAAGTGGGAGGCCTGTTAGTATGCAAGTATGTCAGTCATGCCCAGCCCACCATCACTTGTTGATTCACAGCATTTGGTTATGGACACCCTAGGCATCCTGTTATTCCAAATTAAAGTTTTAAGTAGAGAGTTAATCTTTTGAGGAGATAAGGGGAACTTATATGGAAAGTTTTGCACAATATGCAGGATATTCAACAATGCTGCCAAGCCCAACAGACACAGGGGCAAGAGAATCCAGTGCTGAAGATCCCTTCTCACTCTGCCAAGTAATGGGTCAATGTTTCCCTCCTATCCTTCAGTTTTGATATTTACTAGCTAGATTCCCAGGTAATGGCAACTTCCACTGGCTAATGATAATCCTGATTCCAGAGTGCACTTCAACACCTCCATCTGTCCCTCTACTAGGAAAACAATAGAGGTAATCCGGTTCATCCTCAGTCTTGTCTAAGAATCTCATGACTCTAGGGCCCAAAGCATTTGGATCGCCGTGAAATGTTACAAAGTTGTTAAAGCAATCCTGAGATATTACTCGCTCATCTAAATCGTTTCATTGCCAATACAAGGAGCAATGGAGAAAGGGGCATCCTTCACAGGGTGCCCTGACCTGTGTCCAAAAGACATTGACAGGGGGCCATTGACCCATACTCTAGCTCTCCGCTTGCAAAATAACAGGCTAATCCATGAAATTAAAACAGGGCCAATACATATCTGGCAAAGAACGGCAAAGTGCTCATTCCAATTGAGAATTTCAAAAGTGTTTTCTGTATCAACAATGAGGAGTGCCAATGCCAGAACATTCAATACCCTTCAAATGTTATTAACAGTGCCTCTAGTAGGCAATAATCCGCTTTGATCCCTGTGGACCAATGAGTGGATGACTGTGATGAGAATATTGGCTAATACTTTTCTCAGCTCACCATTCATCAATGAAATTGGCCTGTGAGATCCACAAAGATCTATCAGCTTATTTTTGGTTAGGAATTGCAGACATCTGCACCCCATAACTCAGTAAGCCTCTCTCCTTCCTCCATTGATGAAGTGGAAATCGCCAAAAGACTGGGAGCCAATAAGCCTGCATAGCAGTTAAAAAACCCTGCTGGGAATCAGTTGAACTATGGTGGATTCCCTTGTTGCCTCTTAAATGTATTCAACTGTAATGGCATTGTATAGGGTTTCCTTCTCTTTCTCTGCTAAGAGGCTTACCAGGAAGCCAAACACATCACCACAGACTGTTTCCACGTTATCCTGTGTCTGTGGGCCATGTAATTTATGGTAGTGTTGAGCAAACATTTACGCTATCTTCAATGGGTTCTCCATTAGGACACCTAAGAGGTCTCGGAGGCCAGAGGACATTTGTACCTGATCTGAGTCTCTCTATGATCAGTGCAATAGCTTCCTTTATTTTTTCCTTTGCTCATACTCTTCTCATGTATGCCATCCATACCTGTCTGGCTTCATTCAGCTTCATTCAGTAAGACTTGCAGCTAACATGCTTTGGACATTTCTACCACCTCTAGAACTTTTGACCGTTGGTCATGCCAACAGTCTCTGATTCCAATATCTCAGCCTTGATTGTGGCCAAGCTCTTCCACTTATTCACCTTTATTCTGGAGATGACGTCTATAGCTCCTCCTCTCATTGAAGATTTAGAGGCCTCCCCAAAAAATTTCAGGGAGGGTCTAGTCTCAGTGATAGTCCACATAGATTGAAGCACTCCACTTATAACAGCTTGAAATAGCTCAAATTATTAGATAATAAAAAAGCATCCAAAGGCTCTTGAAGATTTTCTTCTTTTATTCCTTTTCCAATTCCAATCCCAAACCAACGCGTTTCAAGATGGAGGGCCTTCACCTCTTGAGGGATGTCCTGCGACCAGTGGATTGGATGGTCTGCCGTGATCTCAAAGATGCTTATTTGGCGGTCCCCATTTGTCCGCCACATCAACACTTTTTTCAGTTCCTTTGGCATCAGCAGGGCTCGGATTTTCAAGCCTGCCCTTTGGACTGTCCTCCACTCCCTGGTGCTTCACCAAGGTACTCAAAACAGTGGTGGAGCACCTGTGAGTCAGTGGCATCCACCTCACAGTATATTTAGACGATATGATTTTCATTACTCAGTGTCCCTAGCAACTGACGACCCAGCTGCAGACAGCAATACACCTCATGGAAGGGTTGGGTTTTGTCATAAACTGGGAGAAATCCCTTCTGTCCCTTTCTCAGACGGCAACTTTTTTGGGTTTAACAATCAATTCCTTGACTGCTACGCTCAGGCCTGCCCTCTCGAAAGATTGCCAAGATTTGGCACAAATTGTGGCACACCATCGCGAAGTCTCGGGCTTCCTTGTACCAGATAGCCCGCCTAGTGGGTCTGCTGTCTTCCTCCTTTTTTCCAGGCCCGCTGCATTATCGAGCTTTGCAGTGACTCAAGCATCACACCTACACAAAGGTCTTACCTATTTTCAGATGGTCAGCCTTTCGGACAAGGTGGCTATCACACATGGAGGCCTGGAATGTAAAGGAAAGCTTTGGGTAGGCTCCAGACCTCATCATAGAGTCAGACGCCAGCAGGTCCGGATGGGGTGCGTGTTGTTGAGAATTTTCCACAGGGGGGTCATGGTCTCCCCAGGAACAGGAACTGCATATCATCTGCTTAGAACTCCTGGTAGGGTCATTTGCCATCCGCTGTTGGATGAAGGACAGAGCTCAGGCATCTGTATTACTCAAGGTGAACAATGAATCAACAGTCCGATACATAAACCACCTGGGGGTACACGCTCCAGAATACTTTTGGACCTAGAGGCCAGTTTTTGGCAGTTACTGCCTGGATTATCAGGTCTCTGTCACAGCGTGACGGGCCTTGACAACCATTTGGGGAATTGGCATTCCCGACACTTGAGGGACTCCAGCCTTTGGGAATTGGACCCGGGGGTCTTTGCACAGTTGCAAGCTACGTGGGGTCCTTTTTCTGTCGACCTGTTTGCGTCCCGACTGAACTATCAACTGCTCCAGTTTTTCAGTTGGAGACCGGACCCTCTGGCGGCCGCGACAGATGCATTCCTACAGAAATGGATGGTGGAGAAGAGATATGCCTTTCTCCCCTTCAGCATGATCACTCGGAGGTCAGCCCAAATCCGGCACCAACAGGCGAAAGTGGTCATGGTAACGCCGATTTGTAGGTCTCAAGTGTGGTTCCTGGTTCTACTGGACCTTTCCTGGAATTTTCCAATCCAACTCCCCCAGTTTCCTCACACTCTTCTCAATCCAGATCAGACACCCCACCAGCTAGTGCTGAAAGGATTCCTCCCCTTGATGGCATTGCGAATTACAGGGAACAATGTTTGATCCCAGGGATTTTGTGCCAAGCTAAAGAGCTCCTCTCTAAGGTATGGGCAGACAGCACAATCAAGTGGCATAGTCTACTTGGACCTGCTGGACACGTTGGTGTATGCGAAGGAGTATGGATCTGTTGGGTGTGAAAGTTGTTCACGTTTTGAACTTTTTAGTGGATCCGGCTTAGCTTATAGGTCTATCAAAGCCTTTTGGACTGCCAAACTCGCTTACTCAGAGGAATTAGACTTTCTACTCCCCCAGGCTCGAGATACTTGGCGCTTTCGGATGTCAACTAGGTCTTGAAACTTTTAGTTTCCTGGCAACCGAACAGATTCCTATCTCAGAAAGAGGTGTATGCCAAGTTGGCAATGCTGTTATGCCTGGTCTCTTGCAGGTGGGTATCAGATGTCCGAGCCCTGGATATAACGTGAAGGATGTTCTCCCCCTCAGGGGTATTATTCACAATTTGTAGGAGGATAAAATCCCATACGAGAACCATCATGTATCCAGCTTTTATAGATTCCCCAAAACTCTGTGTAGTTCAATGTCTGAAGGTGTATGAATGAATGTCCGAGGAGTTCCACCCCCCAGGGGAGAGACAACTCCTCATTGCCCTGAGAAAACCACATATGACAGTGTCCTCTCCTACATTGCAGGGTGGGTACAGTGGATCATGCAGGAGGCAGGCATCGACCTGTCAGCCTTTGGGGCTTACTCCGCCAGACGAGCTATAGCTTCTGAGGCGTTGTCGCAGGGAGCGATACTGGAGGACTGAATGCTGTGGATTGGTCCTCAGATTCTACGTTCAAGAGATTCTACTTCAAGCCGGTGATGGATATGGCTAATTTGGTGGTGAGCAAGTTAGGCACAATTTTCCTTCTATTTCAATAAGGTGCTTCTGTTAGGAGTCTAAACCCCGCTAAATCACTGGTCACCTACTCCATTTCTGTAAAGTTCAAAACTTTAAAAGCATGATTGCACTATGATGCCATTGAGCAAAAGTAAAAAGGGCATTTGTGCAGTAAAGAGCGACATAAAACAAAGATTATTGCAAATAACATTTCCAAATCAGCACAGTGTTTCTCAGAACATTTCCAAAGCGGTAAAGTGCTTCAGGGAGATAACTAGGCCCCGCAAATCCTCAGCCCTCTACCCCATATCTTTTATGATTAAAAAAAAAAACCTTTGGTATAAACAATTACAATACTAGATCATGACATGGTCATGGACTGGTAGAGGAATCCTGACACTCATCCATCAAGCGGCCACTGTGATTAGAAATGAGCCAGGCTGCATGAAAATATCTGGACACAGCAACAACAACCACTTCTCTAGTGTCTGATCATAAAACTCTTAATGCAACTGCATATCGGTATGTCCTTATAATTATCATGGGTATGTTGTTGTGCTTCTATTACCAGGTGTCAAAGCGTTTCGGCCTATGAGTAAAGGCCTCCTCAGCACAACAGCAAGGTTAAGTGCTAATCCAGTGCCAATACATACACTTCAGTGCACAATAAAATCACAACTGTTAATTAAAAACAAATTATTGACAAAATACATTTGTTACAGAACATGCCATTACAAATGTTTTACTTAATTATGTCACCACTGCCAATGTGTGGATGTTGCCTCCTCCATCAGTGAGATAGTCTCCTGCAGAGAAAGTACACCCCATGCACCAGACCATGGCTAAGATTCCTTGACAATTGACAATTGATGAACAGTGAGCGTCATCAGAGGCCTCCCTTGTGTGTTTATAACAGGGTGAGCAAAAGTGTTTCTTAGGTAATATACCATAATAAAACACTGGCTACATTAATCTGGAACCCACTACTGCACAATTCGGTCTCACCAGACCTCATGTTTATAATACAGAATGGCCACTCTGCAGGAGGCCGTCGCGAGAAGGCATTTGGACATGGCTGTCCCAGCCAGTGCACGTAGTGAGTTGTGTGAGGTTGAGTAATGCCCCACATGGCACTCTCCACTTGATTGGGCAGATTATTGTCTCAGTCCACACGTCCCGGCGCAGCACATGGAAAGGAGAGGGAAGGAGGTGGGTACCTCAGTGTTCGGGGAAGGGAGGGGAGGAAAGTGTTTGATTGTTCTACATGATCAAGGGGTCTTACTGCAATTGCAAGAATGTGTTCCAAGCTTGCCTGCTAATTTGGCTAGGACTAAACAAGCAACTCAGGTGGAGGGATTCTATCTTTTTTGAGGGAGTTGTACTGTACTACTGGAACTACAGTGTGGGGTGCCGTAGGCCCCCTCGATGTGAGATGCGATGCACTTCGTTTTGTATATTGGATGAAGATTGACAATGTTTCAATAAAGTCTCTTTGCAGAAAAATAATGTGGAATGACTGAGAAGTGTTTACAATTTATTTTACAGCTACCAGTTATGCCAGCGTTTTTTTGCCCGTTTTGCCTCCACAGAGTCATTATTGGAATCCGGGGTCCTCGAGCCGAAGAAATTTCTATGATCCGAACCTCAAAGCAATACAGAAACATGTATACACTAAACAAACGCTCAAATATTGAAATATTTACGTGTACTTCACAATCAAATATAGAAAACATTTTACAATTTTCAATTTTGCGACTTTATTTTAATATACTTTGTTCATTTTATTGTACTTGTTTTAATATTATTAAATTTTGTAAAACAGTGGATGCCCCCCCAGTAGGCCTCGCGGACCCCCAGTGGCCCTCGGACCCTAGGTTACGAACTACTGATTAATGCCATATGTGCGTTGGGGGACACACTCCTAGTCCTGGTATCCCTATAACGGAAAGTGTTTCTGACAATGCTAGTCTTGCTGGCATGCAACTATTTATTTAAGGCAAAAGCACACAGTAAATGGATATGCTGTAAACAAATCTGAATTGCAGCATGGAACAAAAACCATCAACTTAACTCCTTCGATGTTCATGACGAGCTCAGCTCGTCATGCAGTACACTGGTCATGTGCTCATGACGAGCTGAGCTCGTCATGATCCATGAAGTTTAAGATTCCTCAATCCAGAAGACCGCTAACGAGCTGGACCGCCAAAAGCTATCGCGTATCAGCCATGTCACAAGCAATGTGCAAAGGGCTTGGGAAATGAAGGAGCGTGACTAGGTTTAAACATGCAGGACCGTCATTGTGGGAGGCCCGGGGATGTCTTGATCCAACCAAGGCTGAGATCTAGCATACAAACTGAAATACACTAAGAGATCCTGGCTTAAAAATAATAAAATAGGGTTATCGTATGTATGTGACACAGAAGAATGCCTAGACTGGCTCCATATTAGAAGATTAACCACTGCCAATCTCGAACAGATGGAGTATACCGAATAGGATAAGACCATATGCAGAAACTCTGAACAGTGCCATGAAGAATGGAGACAAATCATTCCACAATCCAATTTTTCTGAAGGTTCATCACAAAAACGTATAGATAAATGTAAAGGAAATAATGATCTCTGCTAATAAAACAAAGCTATTCTGACACCAGAACATACATATTAGGGAATATATTATATGTACATATACATAGAATTGCAATTTGTGAAAGTAATAAGATAAAAATTGGCAATTGTGAAAGTAGTAAGACAAAAAAAGAAGGGCTTTCCTACCTGGGGTAAGACCATATTTCACCATTCTCACTCAATCCATTACTAGTAGTGATCCAGCGGCATACCGACAACAGATACTCCACTAACATATACTCACCTGGGCCCATAAAATAACACACTTTCTAGTAAACCGCTGGATTCGGTTAAAGGTTTTATATATATTTCTCACAATATTCAGGATTAGTTATTTCATACTCCTAATTAACCGTTTCACTGATCAAAAAGTTCTTTCCTCTGGTCGATGGATCATTAGTTGAACTAGTTGATGCTGATAATTAACAAAACTCTAATGAGTCTTTTATTTAGAGTAAATAACCACAGACTCAGGAAGTTTTAAATCTTTATCTAAATTAAATGCATGGGAACCATTCCAAAATACAGTGCAGTCACCAACATTCATAGGAGAGAAAATTAAATTCATTAAACACAAACAACATTTTCCTCGGACTCAAGCAATAATCAATATTCAGAAGGGGAGAGGACAAAGGGAAAAGACATCTGCAAATAACGAGAAATTATAATTACCAGGGATGATGTGAAAGACCAACCCACTGGCCCGGGATAGGTCAGGATACAACGACTTCAGGACAGGATAGTTGACCCCTCTAGAATACTGACGATTGAGCGGCACTCCTCTCTGACACTCTCTTCCTCCTCGAGATTCTTCCACGATCTTCTGATCTAACCCAATTTTATTAGGATAGAAAGTTTTGCTTCAGGTTCTGCATTCAGCATTTCACAGCATCTCTCCCAGCAACAGCCTCTCCCGCAGCATCTGTGTCTGATTCTCACTTCTCTGCATTCAGCAATTCGTCATCTGACTACATAACTAAAGCTATCTTAGTTATACCTTTCGTTCTTCATGTTCCATCCACTAAAGTTTCAATACCGTAAAAATATGAAATATGATTGGTCAGGAAAGGGGAAAGCTCGATCACACCATGCTTACATGTTAATAAAAACAGTTCAACTATTGCTCGCAAACCCATCCCCTTAATTTTTATTCATAATTTTAGTTCTCATACGCCTTTAGTTTACTCTTGCAACAATTTTAATACCATTCTGAATAAGAGTCTTCTTTGTTGAACTCTTCACCATCTGTCCCCACGTTTGTAGCACTCAATTTTGGCTCCCTTTCAGTGGCACAGTGATGGCCTTCGTGGCTTTACTCAGTGGGCATGCGTGGACTTCGCATCACTCCATTCAATTCGGCTAGGTAAGAGAGGCCCAAATATGCACTAGTGATAAAGTCAGAAAGACAAAAATGAAAATGCTACTTACTAGTATGCATCTGTTCTTGGCATGAAGGGCTGCTGACATTCATATCTGTGCATAGATCGCCGCCTAGTGTTGGGTCCGGATGATTGCACATTGTTGTCCTGGAAGAGTCTTCGAAGTATCACGAGATAGGTGGCTCCTCCCCTGGACTACAGTGCGCATGGGCATCAACTCCATCCCCAGATTATTTTTAGCCATAGTGGCCAAGATGGAGTGAAACTCAGTGAATGATGACCATGCTATGAGTATATATGTGAATACTGCAGCTGCTACAGGCGCCGGGGAGGAGGGCGGGCGATATGAATGTCAGCAGCCCTACATGCCAAGAACAGATGCATACTAGTAAGTAGCATTTTCAGTTCGAGGCATGTGGGCTGCTGAATTCATATCTGTGCATAGAATACATAGCAGTCCCTCCATTAGCGGCGGCCGCCTGTGCCAGCTGCAGCAGTTTGGAAAAGTGTTTTGAGAACAGCCTGCCCTACAGCTGCCTGCTGTTTGGAGTGCACGTCTACACAGTAATGCTTAGTAAATGTGTGTGTGGTAGACCATGTGGCTGCTCTACATATGTCCTCTAAGGGAATGTTTCCAAGGAAAGCCATAGAGGCCCCCAACTTTCTGGTGGAGTGGGCTCTTGGTGGAATGGGAAGAGTGCGTTTTGCCTTTGCATAGCAGATTTGAATACATTTCACGATCCACCCAGCAATACTAGCCTTGGAAATAGGGTTACCTTTGTGATGTGGCGCAAAGGCGACAAAAAGCTGCTTAGTCTTTCTAAAATCCTTGGTCCTATCAATGTAATACATTAGGGCCCGTTTAAAGTCAAGGGTGTGGAGCATCCGCTCGGCCAGTGACTCAGGATTTTGAAAGAAAACCGGCAACTCAATCGTTTGGTTGATGTGGAACTGAGACACAACCTTGGGCAGAAACTTAGGGTTAGTGCGGAGCACTACCCTGTTGGAATGAATTTGGAAAAATGGCTCTTGGATAGTGAGGGCTTGCAGTTCACTAACCCTCCGTAGCGATGTAATTGCTACAAGGAAAGCCACTTTCCATGTCAAGAACTGCATCTCGCAGGAATGCAGTGGCTCAAAGAGAGGACCCATCAGTCTTGTAAGAACCGCATTGAGGTTCCATTCAGGAGCTGGTGGAGTCCGTGGCGGAATGACTCTTTTGAGGCCTTCCAGAAATGCTTTGATGGCAGGCACCTTGAAAAGTGAAAGGTGCTGTCTATTTTGGAGATATGCGGCCTTTGCAGACAGGTGAATGCGAATGGAAGTATAGGCCAGATTACACTTGTACAGATGAAACAGGTAACAGATGATGTTCTGAATAGAAGCATCCAGCAGATCAATGTTGTGGTTTGCACAATAGATGACAAACCGCTTCCATTTTGCCGCGTAGCAGGTTCTAGTAGTGGGCTTCCTAGCCTCCCGAATGATGTCCATGCAATTTGGAGGAAGGTTGAGGTAGCCAAACTCTAGGACTTCAGGAGCCAGATTGCCAGTTTGAGCTGTTGCAGATCTGGGTGCTGAATGTCGCCATGGCTCTGCGTCAGAAGGCTGGCTGTGAGATGTAGCCTTTGATGCGGTACCACAGACAGTTCCAGAAACGTGGTGTACCATGGTTGGCAAGCCCACGTTGGAGAAACTAGGATGAGAGTCATCGAGTGCTGCCTGAGTTTGCGTGCCACCAGCGGAATCAGAGGTGCTGGGGGAAAAGCGTACGCAAATTTGCCTGACCAGTTCATCCATATCGCATTGCCCTGCGACTGTGGGTGTGGGAACCTGGCGGCGAAGCTTTGGCATTTTGCGTTCTTCCTTGTGGCGAACAGGTCTATCTCCGGATGACCCCACCTTTGGAAGTACGGTTGGAGTACAGATGGATGTATCTCCCACTCGTGCATCTGGTGGCTGTGCCTGCTGAGCAGGTCCGCCATCTGATTGACCTTGCCTGGGAGATGCTCTGCCATGAGGAAGATGTTCCTCTGAATGGCCCACTTCCACATGCTCTGAGCCAGATGAGACAGCTGCGGAGAGTGTGTGCCTCCCTGCTTCTGAATGTAGTACATCGCTGTCATGTTGTCCGTCCGAATCAACACGACCTTGTTGCACAGATGTACCTTGAAGGCTTTTAGTGCCATGAAGATCGCCATCAGTTCCAGAACATTGATGTGCATCTAACCCTGTTGCTGCGTCCATAGTCCTTGCACAGTGTATTGGAGTACATGCGCTCCCCAACCTTGGAGAGAAGCGTCCGTTGTCAGGATAATCTGTGGCACAGGCTCTTGAAATGGTCGGCCCTTGCAAAGGTTTCGTGGATTCCACCAATGCAGAGAGTTGTATGCCCGACCGCTCACCAAAACTAGGTCTTTCAACTGGTTGTGAGCCTGCGTCCACGGACGTGCCAAGCACTCCTGAAGCGGACGCATATGTAGTCTTGCGTGCGGGACAATGGAGATGCAGGAGGCCATCATGCCTATCAACTGCATGAACACTCTTGCTGGAAGCGAGTGTTGAGGTCTGAATTTTTGGATCAGCGATTGAATGCTGTCGATTCTCACTGAATTCGGCTGTGCTGTAGCCGCCAGAGTGTTTATGGTCGCACCCAGATACTGCCGTATGTGGGCGGGCTGGAGATGGGACTTTGGGTAATTCAGTGAGAACCCCAGATCGTGCAGAAGGTGAATGGTTTGGGACACATGGTCGGCGCACTGCTGGGCCGACTTTGCTTGAATGAGCCAGTCATCCAGATAGGGGTAGACGTGGATGTTTTGACGTCTTAGATGCGCCGCCACCGTCGCTAGGCACTTTGTGAAAACGCTGGGTGCCGTGGTGACCCCAAAAGGCAAAACCTTGAACTGGTAGTGTTGGTTTGTGATGGTGAACCTGGGGTATTTTCTGTGTGAAGGATGAAGTGGAATGTGGAAGTACGCATCCTTCAGGTCCAGAGTTGCCAGGTAGTCCCCCTGTTGAAGCAGTGGAAGAACCTGCTGCAGTGTGAGCATGTGGAAATGCTCCGATAGGATGTAAAAATTGAGTGGCCTGAGGTCTAGGATGGGCCTGAGGGATCCGTCCTTCTTTGGAATCAGAAAGTACAGGGAGTAAACTCCTGCACCTCTTTCCTGCAAGGGCACGAGCTCTATTGCCCCTTTTTGCAGCATAACGCTGACTTCTTGCTGCAATAAGTGCAAATGCTCGCCGGACATAGGACGGTGTTTTGGGGGTATGTTGGGTGGAGTGGATGTGAGCTCCAGACAATAACCGAATTGGATAAGTGTTCTGACCCACCTGTCCGTGGTGATGGACTTCCACATGGGCAGGAACTGCTGGAGTCTCCCCCCGACCGGTGTTGCATGGTCGGGGGCAGTGACAAGGCGTCACTGTTTGTTGGCGGTGGAGGACCTGGAGCTGTTATTTCCACGTCCTCTGCCCTTGACGTTGTTGCCAAGGTATCCACCCCGACCTTTGTTGGTATAAGAAGTCTGGGTGTTGCTTTTGTAGAATTGCGTTGACTGTGAAAGTTGACCCCTTGAGGTGCCTCTAGTATTGGAGCGACGAAAGGACCCACCCCGAAACTGCTGGGATTGCAAGGCACCCATAGACTTTGCAGTGTCGGTGTCCTTCTTCATCTTCTCAAGGGTGGTATCAACCTCGGGGCCAAACAGGTGATCTGGGTTGACCGTTTGGTTCAAGATGGTAGTTTGAATGTCCGGCTTGAACCCAGATATCCTCAGCCATGCATGTCTACGAAGCATAACGCTAGTGTTAATTGCGCGCGCGGCGGTGTCAGCCACGTCCAGAGCGCACTTAATGGAAGCATTGGAGATAAGCTTCCCCACTTGTATCAACATCTCTGCCGCTTCTTTATATTGATCGGGTAAGTGCTTTAAAAGGTCTCTAGAGTATCATAGTGTGCCCTGTCATAACGCGCTAGTAGCGCCTGCGTGTTGGAGATGCGCCATATGTTGGCTGCCTGCGCTGCCACCCTCTTCCCAGAAGCCTTTTGATTCCTTGTCTGGGGGAGGAGCATCACCCGTAGTCTGTGAGTTGGCTTGTTTGCGTGCATTAGAGACAACCAGGGAATCCAGAGGCAGCTGTCCCTTAATATAAGTAGGATCAGTGGGCGCTGCCTTGTACTTCTTGTCGATTCTTGGGTTGATGACCCTTGCCCGGGTGGGCTCTTTGAACACCTCAGCCGCATGTTTCAACACCCCTTTCAGCATCGGCAGAGTCTTTACAGTCTTTTCAGAGACCGAAAAGGTGTCAAAGAGAAAGTCGACGTCCACTCGGTCAGCATGGAGATCGACGTCGTGATTGGCCTCTGCCCTCTCGATGAGGGCATTGAAAACCGCAGAGTCCTCTGTGGGGGAAGTCTTGGCTGAGAAAAGCTGAGGCTCCTGCCCTGAATGCGGGTCCCCAGGATCGCCACCTGCAGACCATGGTTCAGTCACGTCCTCTGGGTCTGTGTAGACGGGATAGCTATACTCATCCTCGTCGTCGCCGTCACCTGCCTCGACATTGGAATGAGTGGGTGAGAGTTCGGGAGCCTGTGGTGAAACGGGCTCCATCAAGGCAGAGGCACCAACAGAGTCCATCTTTCTTTTGAGTGGAATCTTGTAAGACTCCAATTGTGGTTCAGGGGTGATCTTTCTCCTTAGGAGGGAGAGCCTGCCCGTGTTGGCGTCGATGAAAACCTCCTGACGCTCCTCTTCTGTTAGTTGTCGTTGCCGTGGGCCCGGGACCACCAACGACGGCTTTGGCGTCGAAGACACCTTCACGGGCACTCCGGCCCCTGATTTCGCTGCGAAAGCCTTCGGCGCCGTCTTAGGCGGCAAGGTGAAAAGTATCGGCGTTGGCGCCTTCGCCGGTTTCTCCAGAGGCTTGGGCGGCACAGGGTCCTTCGGCTCGACTGCTGCGGCCCCCTCCCTAATTCGTTGTAGGGACTCCGTAACCTTTTTAGTGAACGAGGCGGAGGGACGCACCGGCTCGAGAGAGTCTTTTGCAGCTGGTTTCGGGGTGGAGACCGACGATGCGCTCTTCGGAGTCAACGCACTTGGCGTTGCCCCCTTGGCTTTGTCGAGTGGAAGCGAGGCAGAGAGGGACTTGGGGTCGTCCTGCCGCTTCTTCAGATCGAGAGTGGACTTCTTATGGTCGTCGACCTGCTTCTTGTGATCGAGTAGACCCTTACTGGCGTCGACCATCTTCGGCGCCGATGCAGCTGCGTCAGTCCCCTTAACCTTTGGCTTCGATGCAGTAGCCTTCGGGTCGGCCATTTTGGCATGGCTCTTCGGCTCGACGGCCATCTTTGGTTTCTTCGGCGCCGAGGCCTCCGAAGTCTTCGATCCGACCAGTGCGATCCGCACTTTCGGTTTCGATATTTCTGGCGCCGAGACCGTAGGTTTCACTTTCGGTTTTGGATGTACCGGGAGTGATGCTGTGGGACGTTCATCAAGGTCTTGGGTAAGGCCCGAAGGCGATCCCTCGACCTGGGCCTCATAATGGCGGACGGCCCCGGAGTCAGTCTGAGGAAGCTCCTAGTCCGAGCTATCCTCCACGGTGGCAAGGGCCCCGTCGTCGTCCCCTACCTCCTCGACGACGTCATCGAAATCCTCGTCCTCCGCGTCGTAGTCGTCCTCGACCTCCGACGCTGGGTTAGATTCCGTGATCTCCTGAATAGCGTTGTCCCCGACATCCCCAGCGTTGAAGATGTCCATAGGAGGTGGTGCAGATCGCTGGGCCTCCAGGCGCGCAGCTCGGCGGAGCTTGAGTGTCTTTTTGGACCGGAACTTGGAACAGGCCATACATTTGGCCTCGTCGTGGTCCGGCGACAAGCACTTGTTGCACACCGCGTGTGCATCGATATGCGGGTACTTCGAGGCACACACCGGGCACCGTTTAAATGGACTTCGTTCCATGATGGAAGAGGTTGGAGCGTCGAGTAGGCCCGTCCGCGCCGAAAGCACGCGGAAGGACAATGTTGGTTCGGAGCCGAGGAAATTACGAACCCGAACGAGAGACAATACCGACGCAAGACCTAAAGACCTTTTGGTCTCAAGCAAAATAAAGTTAACAACTATCGATTCCGACAGAGGGAACCGAACACATCCGAACCCAATGGCGGAAAAAAACAATCTGGGGATGGAGTCGATGCCCATGCACACTGTAGTCCAGGGGAGGAGCCACCTATCTCGTGATACTTCGAAGACTCTTCCAGGACAACAATGTGCAATCATCCGGACCCAACACTAGGCGGCGATCCATGCACAGATATGAATTCAGCAGCCCACATGCCTCGAACTTAATTTCACAAATAAATGGTCGCACTGTATACCACCCACCTCTACTCTGTTCCTCTTTATTTATTAACTAGCAGCCCGTCCCGACGTGGTCCGGGAGCAATTAGGCTTAAGGGCCCACGCCCGCCCCGACGTTGTCCGTGGGTTCCCCGGAGCCTTCCTCCTTAAACTGCAGTATTATACCTCTATGTTTACTTTGTACGCTTTTGTGACCTGCACACGTAACTTTTTCCTCCTGTAATGCACTGTTTGGTTCACTTTTTTAATGCTCCGTTTGCTTCCTCTTGCTCACGATGTACGCTTTTGTAACCTGCACTCGTCACTTTTTCCTCCTATACTTCTATGTTTACTTTCTACGCTTTTGTAACCTGCACATGTAACTTTTTCATCCAGTAATGCACCGTTTGGCTCACTTTTGTAATGCTCCGTTTGCTTCCTCTTGCTCACGATGTACGCTTTTGTAACCTGCACACGTGACTTTTTCCTCCTGTAATGTACCTTTTGGCTCACTTTTGTAATGCTCCGTTTGCTTCCTCTTGCTCACGATTTTCATTTTTGCTTCATTTCTCCGCCGCTCACCGCTCCTAAATAAATAAATAAATAACCTACCTCATCCGCCGCTCACTGCTCCTCCCCGCCTGTCCGCTGCTCCTCCCCGCCTGTCCGCCGCTCCTCACCGCCTGTCCACCGCTCCTCACCGCCTGTCCGCCGCTCCTCACCTCTCTTCCCCGCGCCATGTCCGCCGGTCCTCCTTGCGCTCCTGGACGCCGCTCCTCCCCACGCTCTTCACATCGGGCAGGCACGTCGGGCCGGCGCTTCCTCCAAGGGACTACTTTTTTTCTGTAAATTTTTAAAATAACTTATATTTATTAAGTTTATATAGCCTATGTCCATCTGCACACCCTGACGATTACAACGATGTATCGGGTGTGTGGATTGGCGCTGTGCTTCCCGAGTTTACCCGCCTCAAAGGTTCAAGGTTCTTCCTTTATAATAGTATAGTATAGATATCTTTTCCCGCATTAGCATTAGTAAAACCACTCAATTTAGTTCAAACAAGCAGATGCCATGCATGCGAGTCTTCAAGACTCCATTTTAGTGTCTTCTGCTCATGCGCCAGAATTTCCCTCCAAGCATTAAGACGTCATACTACGTAGATGAAGTTGACGCATGACCACAACAGTTCCCTGCTTAAAGCGGTATTAGTCAGTCTTCATTGTTATCCACGTTAGTACACACATACACAAGCTTCACTAACCCGCATGTTCATGTGGTGAGGATTAGTTATTCGTAAAACATGATTAATAACTTTGTTAGTAAGTTAACAAGTGGATTGCTTTCAAGCAAGTTTCTTTTCTACGAAACCTTGCTCCATCAGTAGTCCTACATCTCTCAATGAATGTGGCTACCATTCTCAGTAGGGTATTTTCTGTGGACCCGCCCCTTGCATAAGTCATGGCCGCCCAAATTACAGACCATTTAATGTCATTTTCAGTACAGTAATGGTTCTCAAAGTGTGGACTACTGGCACCCACAGGATTTTACATAGAATCCTAGATCAATGCTGCAGGATCTGATTTGTTACTGGTTGGCTGGTCTCCCCAATGTAAAACCTATAACATGGGCATGAAATATAATATATTACATTCCTAGTACTGCATTTTGAACATTGTTTCCGCAATAAATATAAATTCCAATTATTTTTGATGCTCTTGAATCAACTAGACCTATAGAGGAAACGTTTAATTCAATTCAGTTGTATTTGTAAGGCGCATGGCTACATAAACGAGTCGTGCAGCGCTAGATGCAAAACAATCCCATCATGAAAATGTGATGAGCCATTTCCTCAAGCCACGTTAGAACTGGTGGTTTCTTAGCAATTTCCACAAATAAGTTTCAACTGCTAACTTCTAAGGGAAGCTGGAGGAGCGTTCCAGAGCCTGAGGGTGAGGAATGCAAAAGAGCATCCTCCACTTGCCCTTTTGATCGTGGACACCAACAGAAGCACCCGATTGCTAGAATGAAGAGCCCTTCTAGGAGCATAGGGGGTAAGCATGGACTGAATGATAAATGGGCCTTTTCTATGAATGGCCCAGTTTGATATAGAGAGAGCCTTGAAGTAGATTATTTTTTTAACTGGAAGTTAGTGGAGGACCACAAGGGCTGGTCTGGCTGATTGAGGCTTTATTGTTTTTTAAAGATTTATAGCCACAGAATGCTGCACCACTTAGAGCATCTTGATCACATATTTCGGACTCCCAAGAAGTGTCTAACATTAACATAATTTGGTCTAATAATGCAGGTATGCTCTTGTGTAATGATACTGTTTTTGTATTTGCTCCCTTTATGTGCACTCTCTCACCCCTCGGAAAGATTCCACTGGCTTTTTACATGGCGAGTAAACCACTGTTTTGTTTTATATTTTGTGTATCTAATTTAGAATGTGACCCATCAACTACATATCTCACAAATAGTCTTGGGACCCATTTGTTCTGACGAAGGCCATCCATCCAAAAAGGGTGCTTAGTATAAGCAGAAAAAAGGTAAATTGTATTTTTATTTTTTATTTTTATTTTTTTTATTGAGAGAAAGTGCATGAGTACAGAACAATATTTCACATCAACAGATTGCAAGGCGAAGGAAATTAAAAAGGGCAAAATTCAGCTATACCGTACTTTATACAGACTTCAGAACCAGAATGTCTTGGATCTTAACAAAGCATTAAACAAAATACATATATAGATACAAAAAGAATCAGGGATATTCAGCCATCCACTTCCATATAGGAACTAACCAGCCCCTAAATTTGCTTCCTCAGTATCCTTTTCCGCCTCCCTTTCAGGGCATATAAACTATGTTCGATATTAAAGATAAAGAGGAACACCGCCCGCCAAGCTTCAAATGAGGGTGCATCTTTTTGCAGCCAACACAAAGCTATGCATAATCTAAGCACAGCTGTGGCTACAAAAACCAAATAAACGATATTACAAGGCGCAGCAACCAAGCCAGTATCCGTTTACACCCCCAGTAGAATCTGCATGAGTGAAAGCTGGACAGGGGTTCCCACTATCTCGGATAGGAACTTGCCCACATGCGCGAACAGACTCCTCAATTCCACACAGGTACCGAAGATGTGCATCACATCAGCTGCCAAAGCGCCACATCTGAAACACTTTCCATCCCGATCGCTACCCCATTTTGAGATTTTATCTGGCGTATGATACAGATAAAATAAAGTTTTATAGTGTTGAGCGGCCAAGTTGGCAGACATGAGTAATCGTCCAGCTAAATCAATTGACGTCTCGAGTGAGAACCCTTGACATCCTAGTCTATTCTCCCGCTTGCTGACATGTGCTTCTAAATCATTAGGCATTAAGTTATATAGTAAACCTATCCGAGCAGCTTTCTTATTTGCTTCAATAAGAGGGATGGGTTGAATGCAGAGACAGGCTTTCAGCAAATTATCACGAATTTGTAAATATTTAAAAAAATGTGAAGTTGGAAGCTGAAATTGTTCCTTGAGCTGTTCGAATGATTTTAACCCGCCCTCTGAGTATAAATCAACCACACATTTTAAACCTTTAAGCCGCCAGTTAACCACAACTCGGTCCCAAAAAACACTAGGAAAGCAAATCGGAGCGCTTAGTGGGGTATACCAGGAAACCTTTTCTAGCTTGTATAATTTTTTAACAACATTCCAAAGCTTGTATGCAGCCATTAATACCTTAAATCTTGTGCGCTTGTAAGTAATACCAGTCCAAGTTAAGAAAAAGGCGGTTTCTTGCTTCAGCGCCTAGCAGTATGTTATATATTGAGGGCTGTTCGGCTGGATCTACCGGACCTACCCCAGTGAGAAGAATATTCATATGCTGCAGCATACAAGCATAATAATATAGAACATAGTCGGGTACAGCCCAACCTCCTACAGCCTTCGGTAAAACCATATATTTTTTGGCACGTCGAGCTTTCCCCCGTGCCCATAAAAATCTCATACACATAGATTGAAGCTTCATGAGACTAGCCTGAGGTATCTCCAATGGTGCACACCAAAAAAAGTAAAAAATTTTGGGTAGAACCATCATTTTTAGAATATTGCATCTGCCAATCATTGTTAAATGCAAGCATTCAGCTTGGACCAGTTGTTTGCGAATCCCAGTCAGTAACCTCTCCCAGTTAGATTGTACCAAGGCAGAGGAAGAGGCTCTTATCCGTACCCCCAAGTACGTCACCTCTGGCAAAACCCTGGGGTCTACATAGGATCCGGTATTAACACATACAATCTGGGCTTTGGCAGTGTTTAATTTATAACAGGAGACAGACCCAAATACAGTCGCTATGTGCTCTATCTCTGGCATTGCCACTGATGGTTTGGGGGAAACGACAGCCACATCGTCAGCATATGCAAATACCCGATATTCTTGTTGGTGTATTATAACTGACGGTATCCGGGAGTTGCTCTCAATCATCTTTAAGAGTGGGTCGATATATAGAGAAAACAGCAGCAGGGAGCAGGGACACCCTTGCCTTGTTCCCCTTTGTATAGACACAACTGCAGATTGTAGCCCCATAGTGCAGATCCTGGCAGTTGGTTGTTGATATAATGTCTGTAAGGCTTTTATGAATTGTGGCCCATAAAAAATCCCAAGAAACTTGGTAAAAAGCCTTCTCTGCATCTAAAAGCATGAGACTCAAGGCCTCACCTGTACCGTTGGCGTAATCTATTAAGGCTATCACCCGATTAACGTGGTCAGTTGTTCCACGTTTGGGAATAAACCTGTGCTGGCGCAAAGACACCAGTGGCGAAATCACTGCTGACAGCCTTGCCGCCAAGATTTTGGAGTAAATCTTTCCATCTGTATTTAGAAGTGAAATAGGACGATATGAGGCTGGAAGATCTGCTCGCTTTTCCTTTATTCTAAAAACCACTATATTGGCCTCATCCCATGATTTAGGATATACGCTGGTCTGAGCCAACCTAAATATGGCTAACATATTGTCCTTTAAGACTTGGAAGAAGCTTTTATAAATCTCCAGCGGCAATTTGTCAGGGCCTGCCGTCTTACCCGCGGGGAGTGCCTTAATCGCCAAAAAGGTAACATTGTAAAGGTAATAACCAAAGTTAAGAGTCCCATGCGACTCATTTATGAACACTTCTGTGGTTGTCTTAGAACTGAGCAAACCAATTGGTAAACTCATATCATAGTTAATGCTCTAAAACAGGAGGTACAGGACACATTATTCCTCCTGATATTAATTCTTGCATTAGTTTACAAGAACAGGCCTCCATCTGCGAGGAGGGAGAGATTGAGCTCCAGATTAGTCGAATACTAGAGACTAAGGGACAGATGTTGTAATATCCGTTTTAGAATTGCAATTTTTAACGAATCACAATTAGGATATTGCTAAACTCCATGTACGAAGGCTGACTGGGCTCAAATTGCCATTCGGAAACGAGTTGCCACGCACAATAGGAAATCACTATGTGCAATTACCATTTGGTTACAAATAGCAAATGCGGTACGGCACGCTTAGGGGGAGGAGGGAGGGTTGAAGGGAGGAGAGGGGGACAGGGGGAAGGGGAGAAGGTGGGGAGAAACTTTAGTTGGAATAGGTAATGGGTGTTGGAGGGGGGGAGGAGGACTTCCGTTTTTTTTTTATTTCAAGCCGTTGTCTTGATTGTACTACCATATTTACTGGCCCAGAGTACAAGAGATATGTATATGCAAATTTCACTGATGCCCATGGACATGAAATGTGTAATGGTCTGGGGGTAGGCTGATGCACATGCGTATGCTATAATTCACGTGCCCTGTAATTCTGTGCTCTCATTGCAATAAATATGGTGTTACAAAAAACAAAACAAAAAAACAAAATGCGGTTGCAAATAGCAAATGCATTGAAAAAATAGCAAGTCTGCATCCTGGATCAGGGAGATGACCCCTAAAACAGGAAGTGCAGGATCCGAGCAGCCAGGAAGGGAGGCAGAGAGTAGCTTTAGAGCTGCAGAGCACAGGCAGTAATCTGGGGACCCCAAACACCAGTCATCCAACACCAAGAATGGCCAGCCAGGAGCAGGGGAGGATGCAGGTGAAAGGAAGAGAAAATTGATGTTCTCAGAGTAGCAACTTGCGAATCTCACTATTATTATTATTATTATTATTTATTTTTGTAAAGCGCGATAGTCACCCGGAGGTATCCCAGCGCTGATGAACCCTGAATACACCCGAACATCGGAGCAAGAAACTGAGAAGGACAAGGGAAGAAAAGGGGAAACTGGAGCAGAGAGGAGGGGGGGGGGGTGTGCACGATTTAGGGAAAAAGATGAGTTTTTAACAGTTTCCTGAAGCGCAGGAGTGAGGAGTGTTGCAACAACCAAGACCTCGGTTTGGGAGGGCATTCATGACTGTGTCAAGGACATAGACTCGCAACATATGGAAGCGGATGCAGCAAAGATAAATGCTGTTGGTGAGGCACAGCGCTCCGTCGAAGAGATTTGCAAGGGATGGTACGACTTCCATACATATGTCTCAATAGGCCTGAACGAGAACCATGTCACAGGATGAGGAAACTCAACTGCCCTCAACTCACAACACTGGAGTCAATGGTGGAATTCACCATGGAGCCAGAGGCTGTTATTGGATTAGCGAACCTGGAAAAGTCTGCGCCTATACCATTGCAAAGTAAGTGCAAAACATTAATTATGGCAAGATTTCTGAGCTTGGACCGGATGTCCACATGCATGTAAAAGGAACTTAAACAGACATATCAATATGGGATTATTCCATGTCCAAAATAGCCCAGACTGTGCATTATGGGACTCACAGTCATAAACAAAAACAGTGTAGTCAGTGTCAGACATTTGTAGTGTGAAAGGTTTGTACAACTAATGAGAATGTGTTCCACATGTAACGTTTTAAAAGGTATTATCAAATTGGGTGCACCTGGGGAAGACATTGAAGGCCCAATAGATGAGGGTGAAGAGCAGGCACAGATGGTGGAAGAAGAAGCAGAAGTGCTAGACAGTCTGCTCACTATACCTCATGCCCACTCCAGCAGGTATACTTCTCCCCACGGCCACCATCAGTAGAGGGTGAGGATGCCATACAGCCGTCCACTCGAACCCTTCAGCCATTTGTCAGGTCCCGACAGCAGCCCTCCACTGCACATGCCCGTAGGCGCAGTCACAGTTCGCAGGCTTCTGGGTCTCAGGCGACTGCCGAACAACAGGCAGTGTATACTGGGATTGAGGCGTCGATGCTGCAGGTTCAGCTCCTGCAGCACAAACAGATGAGAATAGTCAACAGAAATTGCAATTAATGCAACAGTTCATTCAGAGGGTTCAGAACAGTGGTCAATCAGATGGCAGACGATCAGGCCTGCATGGACACAAAAATGGACAAATTTACAATTGCCACTGAAAAACTCTGCGCTGAGATGTCAGAGGACAGGAGCAGGCAAATGAGCAGGGAGAGAAGCAGTTCTGTGCACATGGATGCCATGACCAGGGCCATTGGAAGACTCATAGAGGCCAGCATTACACTATTGTAGCATACTGTGGCGCTACAGATGGAGATGGCCCACTTCAGTGGGGAAGTCTCAAGGGGCCTAGGCCAGATAACTGCTACAGTGGAGGAAATACAAACTGCACAAATTGCAAGTGGTGTGGGTGCAGAGGCTCCTGACAGTGAGTTGTCCAGTGTCAGCAGCATCTCAGCTACAGATGCACATGTGCTTCACTTCAACATAGTGGCACTCAACATAGTGGACACACTCCCAAAAAAGATTTGAGGGGCGCCAATCAGGGAGTGGCTATATTTGTTTTCCCTTTTTTTGTCGGTGAAGTAACCAACCTACATGTTGATTTCATGGTGTCAGAATTATTGGGAAATACAGCTTGTCTGTCAACTGTTTGGTAACATCTGCCATTAAAGGGAGCTTTACTTTGAGGCACTCAAGCAAGTGTGGTGGCATTTTGTTACGGTATTGTGGATATCAGAATGCCTTACCTTGTGAAGTAATGTGTATCAATGTGGTCCCTGCGCCTTCTCCCCTCCACTACTTTGCTCTCCTCTGTTGGCAGCTTATGGGATATATTCCAACCCCTCCCTCCCCCCACTATTATGGAGGCAGCAAAAACGAGACTTTGCGAGTCCAAATGTCTGCCCCATCACGGTCCTTGTATCGCCTTTCATCTTTGGGGGGTGGGAGAGAGGTAGGGTGAGAGGATCCAGGGTAGTGGGGAATATGCACTTTAACCTGAAACACAGATATAAATGTTAGACAACATACATTTTGAGAAGATTGGGCACTTACAAATCAGCATTTTCATTAATTATCAGTACCTAATGTGTAACCATCATCAAACTCTCCACTTTTCAGTTGTCAGTATATTCCGATGTACCTAAACATGAAGACATGGGTGTTCCCTGGATATTGAGATACGATGTCAGTTGTTATTTTGTGGGCATTACAAACCACTTGTATATAAAGTGAATGCATGTTTTTCAAGTTCCTAAAAAGGTATTCAAGATGGGCTGGCGGCATATGGGTACATGTGTCCCCATCTATATACCCTATGATCTGGAGAAATTTGGCAATCCCGTAAAATTGCAATTTGGTAATAAGCATTTCCTCATCATTCCAGAGCATGTATTTGTGGTGGTGGATGTTAAGAAGCATTGCATTGAGGAATAAGCAGAAGAAATGCAGAAGCGCACTGCGCAACACCTCACCTGCAACAGCTACCACATCCTGGTAACAGTTAGTGATTAATGAGTGTAGCAAGCACAACATCTGGACACGTGTGGGGAAGGAATTGCTGAGCTGAATACTGCTTTTTAGGTGTGGCTTTAAGAGGGCAATTAACTCCAAAATAACAGTGCTATTTAGCCTGTATTTGTCATATATTTCTTCCTGGTATAAATGGTCAGTCTGACTCTGAATATCCTCTCTTCGCTTCGACTCCTCCTCTGATGAGCAGACAGTAGGCACATCCTGTAGCAGGGATTCCGTTCTCCTACAGAACTGTGCATAGAGATCTGGAACCTCAGTGAATTAGGATGACCCAAAACTCACCTCAGTACCCAAAATCCCCTTACCGAGCTAGCTACAGTGTCTCATTGGTCATTACAAACTCTCAATGCTTTAGACAAACCAGAACATGAACTTAGGATACCCGAGGTAGCGTGGAACACATGAACACTCTTTCGCTCTATAATCATTTCAAACCAGAACGTGGAGTAAAAGAGGACTCGTGCACATTTGAAATATTTATTATTCAATGCAAGGTTCTCAAACGCAGCATCTTATATAATACAAGCAAACATATTATAAGAATCAAAGTTATCAGCATAGTTACTAGTCCATAGTAAGCAAACGGTGATAGTATATTATAATGCTGAAAGTAATAGGAATTAATAACACCTATTTCTCACCCTCCCTATTTAGCATATTATTTTATATCTATGAAGGTCTCTTTTGGGTTTTAGCAGGGCGGGCCCATACCTCTAAATCTCAGGAGGAGAGGATCACAACCTCTGCCACCAGCTCTCTGTTTGCGAAGCATCATCAAGTGTGTTTTTGCATTCCCAGTAACTCTATCTTAAACCCGCTTAGAGCCCAATGTTGGCAGCAACTGTATTTGTGTTATGTCTAATGTGGTGCGAAGATCAGACCTCCCAGCAACCTTGTGTCGAGTTATTCTTAGAGGGTTCAGCACTCACTGTGCAGACAGTGTACCAAACACGACTGATATCAGAGTAATAACATATTATTCTCAAATAAATCACATCTTTCGTCTAGGTTGAAAGCTACAATAACAATTATGTGTCGTGTGCAAACTGAAGCCGAAGGAAAATATGGCGTTTAAACACTTAATAAACTCATGCTAACTTAACACAGTATATAGAAAAGAAGCATCTATATGACACCCCCAATGATCCGAGCACGGTCAAAAAAAAGAAAGCCAACACTAGAATAAAGGCATAACATGAAAGCAGAGTTCAACAATATTGAGCTAAGCTAAATATATAAAAGTATGTATGAAGGCCTCTGAAGTACAAAGTTATAGGCCTGGGTCGTATAAATTCAAATGTTCGTAAGAAAAAGGCACCTTTCAAAAATACAAAAAGTCACGTGCCATAATAATGAAAGTCTCCAAGGCAACTCATGATTGGACAGAATATGCAAAATAGGCAGCAACAGCCTCCAACATGAAATCACTGTCATCATACGAAAACAGTTCAGCCATCCAATTAAGCAATGGGAAAGAACATACGTGCTCCTCCAGCACCGGATCCTCTAGCAACATCAGAGGACAACTCAGTGGGTTCTCAAAAAAGCTCCGTGCCAAAAACTCATGCGCCGCTGCGAGAATGTCCCAATGACCCATTAGTCCATGCATCGCTGCCAAGGCCATAATCCTTTCGCCAGAACAAACCAACTCGTGAGCAACTACGGGGCTCATCAGGTGATTAAAATCGACGTCAGGAGATACCGTCAAGCAGAGACACAAATCAATGGCCCAGTCGAAATCGCAGCTCAGGCAATGAAACACAGGCTGGACACATGTGAAATAGGAAAATCGAAACGATAATCCAAATGCCGTGCTTAAAGTCGCAAGCGGCAGGGTGCCATAGTAATCAAGCATCCGGTTACGAAACAGTGTCAGGAGGAGTTGAGCAGCTTCTTGCGCAGGATGGGTATCCATGTTTTATAAAGCAAAACAATATCAAAATGCCTGCAGCCAAAGCTAGCAAAACAGGGAATCCGCCAAACAAACTTGAAAATATAGAATGAAAGAACGCGGGATGACACCAAATATTTTTTCAAAGGTAGTCACGAGACCACTGCTAACTAATTTAAAAAAATGAGCGAGGCCAGACGTGGAGGAGGCATTAAAGATTTGATGAACCAGCTCGCAAAAATGAAACGGCAAGTCAGTATTTAAAAGTGCCTGCACCTCTGTGCGTCTGTTAGCTATGTGAAGGACAAAAGTTTCACAGGTCGAGCTTCGGATCCAAACTGGATACATTAAAGGATAAATTGTGCAATAGTGTCTGTATATCACGAATGGACAATTTTGTGTAATTACTCCAACCTGAATATTCTTCCAATCCGGGGATAGTTGGTGTATTTAATTTTTTTAGAAGTCGCCAATCCAAAGCACGTTGTCTGGGAAACGGTAGAATTTAGAAACAACATGTGATTCGGGATGAGACATGCACGGTGCAAAGCCTCAATGCCTTGTACCTGCCAATTCTTGGTACCCCAAACCGATTTAAGGTCAATTATTTCCTTCCATAGCTCGTAGCCATCCACAGCTAACCTGTCTAGAAAGGACTTCGAATACAGCAAGTTTGTGTCGGTAAGTCTAACTTTGGACATGGACTTTTGTGTCATTTTAAAATAAAATGACTCAGGATTTGATTGATTAAAATCTGTAAAATAAGTGTATTTTTCCAGAAATGTACTGGAGCTGCCTTGTAATGGAGCAGGGCAATGTTCCCACTGTGTGTAATATACATTACCCCTTCTGGAACTTGTTTTATGCAGAAAATGATTACCATAATGTTGAAAGCAAAACAAATCACCATAATTAACAGAATCTAAGTATAAATCCTCAACATCAAAGGCAGCATAATATTTCAAATCAGAGAATAATGCTTCCACGGCCTGAATATCCCAATCATCAAAACGGATGTTTTGTTTCACTACATCCCCCATATTCACTCTAAGCACATTCGGAACATTAATCACTTCAGTGGGGCCATGGATTTGAAACCTAACCGCATCCCACACAATCCCATCAAGGACAGGCCAAGCAGTGATGTTTACTGTATTCAACTCTCTTTTCAGTCTGTGTGCTGAATGTGATGAGGAAAGTGGGGTCAATGTTCCATTATGGTGCCGAATTCCTGTTCTCTCTTTGACATAGTGTCCATCGATCAGACGGTAAAAATAAAACACAAAACCAATTGACATAAAAAGATAAATTGAAAAAAGAATCACCCAAATATAAGTCCAAGGAGGAATCAAAAAATGTTTTTTAAATAATGTGGCATAAATTGCAATACGTGAGGGTTTTTTCGAACGTATTGAAACAGAGTCAAAAGAGAATCTGGATTCTGTGGCCAAACGAGTCTGCAAATCCGGCATTGATAAATCAGTTGGATAGGTGTAATTCAGGTCATCAGTGTCATTAACAGGAAAAGTATTTAATAAAGGATTGGAAACAACAGGCATCTCGAGGGTCACCTCTGGCTCAGCACTAGAAGTAATGGCCAACACAGAATGTCTCACCATGGAAGGACAGGATACTGCCGGTGTCATGCTATGAAGAATCGGCCACCCTGTGTATCTTGACATTGTCAATTGAGATAAATCTGTTTTCCTTACGACCTGGAAGCGGTGGTAATATGACTATTCTCGTGCCCTTCACTCCAAGAACTCGAACCGGTGCACGATATGAAGGACCAAATTCTTTCTTGTTATCGATCTTCTCTCGAACCAGTTCTCCAACTTGGGGTAGCCAGCCAACTACCGGGATCTGCAACGCAACATCCGATGTGGAGGGCAAATGATCCTTAGCTAGACTGTCTCTGGTCTTTTGTAGATCCTGTAAAACAGAGCTTTCCAAAGTGTGTGGCGCGACACAGTACTGTGTCGCCTCCCGTCTGTGGGTGTGTCGCGGGACGATGACTTCTGCAGCCAGATTAGGGGAATGCTCTTTCATTCAGTGACGCAGTTCGGCGTAGCGTAGGTGGAGGAAGGAGAAGCAAGAAGCGTTAGGCGAGCGCGAGCCCTTGTTCCATTTGCGACGGTGACCTCTGCTCCCCAGGTAAATGTTCGAAATTTTCTAACTCTGTTTAGGCCCCTCGTTGAAATAGACCCTGTTTCAGATGCGCCGAGGGGGCGGCCTTGTTTCCTTAGCTACGGTGAGCTCTGCTCCACAGGTTAATTTTGTAAATGGTAAAACTCTGTAGGCCCCTAGAAAAAATAGAACCCGTTTCAGATGAAGTGTGCTGGTTTAAGAGCTGGGGCTCCAGTTTCCTGCAATGGTTCACTGGGTTTCTTGCTGGTGAATGTCTGCAGGGCACCGGAGTTCCTCTCAGAGGCAGATGTGATCCTGTTCACACGAGGGCTGCAAAGGTCATGTACAGCTTTCCAATACCTTCCTAATGGATAATGCTTGTCCTTTGGTACAGAGCAATTAAAAAACGTGTTTTCTCTTTAGACAATAGGCAGCAATACCATCATTGCAGGCTTACTGATTACTTTCTGCTCCTCTCCACACCCCATTTCCACACATTGTGTTCATATCTAGGATGCTGCAAATTGTTGATCATAAACTTAGCTCTAAAAGTCAGACATAGAAAAGCAAACAGACGTGCTTACTAAAACTTAATGGTCACCATATTTGGCAAACACAAATGAGTTGTGATGGGAGAGATATATGTTAACCTCATTTGCAGCTGTCTTTTTAGAAAGTGAAATACAGAGATTGATTTCCTTAAACTTCTAATAGTCATTATTATGTTTATGTGGGCAAGCTCACTTCCACTCACAAGATTATTTTTCCGTTCCATCTCCAACATATACCTTGAACTTTTATGAATTTTAAACGGATGTAAAACACTCCATATATAATGAAAGTTCATCTAAAGTTATGAAAATCATTGCTAGATTCAGTCTTTTACTGCTGTAAGTCATACTTGTCAATAGACTGGATACACAGATTTATCCACAGACGAGGCACTGGTATATTAAAGGAGTTTCATTGAATTCCTTGAATATTCTGTTAGATTATTTTCCCTAAGTAAGCTATGGCACAGAAAGCTCAACATCTTTCTGAAGAATTACTTATGAATGTCTGTAGATTCTTCCTGCATCAGAATGACAAAATGTAACCATAACCTGCTTACCTGAACCAGTGATGTTAAGATTCACCTTGACTGTTGTTTAGTTTGTCTGGCTTGCTGAATCAGGGCAGTCTGTTACAAAAAGTTACCAATCTTCCCTCCAGGGGTGGTTGATGAAAAATGATGTGGAAATAGTTGTAAGCATATGATATGGTGGCTTTTAATTTTACACCAGTAGCCATATTGTCAACTATTCCTGCAAATTGCCTGCATAAGAGGCAGCAGTTTCTCTCAGGTCTTTGTTTAGTAACACTGAATAGGCTTCTCTCACTCCCTCAAGATTGTTCCAGCCATTCAATTCCAAATGTGACTTTCCATAAGTTTTATCACTTCCTGTTCAGTACCTATGATTATTTTGTGACACATATTAGAGCGCTTCTAAGCTGCCTGACTGCATTCTGTTCCTTCCATATCTTTGAAAGCAGTTTGTGATGTATCCAATCTACTTTTCTTGCCTAATCGCCCCATGACTAATAATCCAGCCAATCATTCATACTGCTGCATTGTGTTGATTGTAATTCGGCTGTTGAATGGTCTAGTCTTGCTTTCATGGGGTCCACTTACTTTACTGTGGCTCCGCTCCACCGATTCCCATGTTTCCCTTACCTTTCCACCTTTGAGTATAGATTAATATGCCTTGGTATGCTACACCTGACACAGGGACGCCAGGGTGTTGTGTATCTTCTCGTCATTTTTTGCACAGACATATGCTATGGTGACACAACTGACAGAAAATCCAGAATGTTGTTGTATAAATACATTACTTAACATTTGAAAATGCCTTTGAAATAGAATGTTACAAAGCTTTGGGGATTTGCCAAATTAATATAGTTGTTTTTTTGTTTGTTCTGCTATTTAAAATGACATGGGGGGCAAGATTTTAATGTATAAGCCACTTACTCCTGATGGATAACTATAAACATATATTTCTTAGCTTGATAATATTCCTCAGGAGCCAGACAATATCTGGAAACTTTTCATAACAAGGCTCCCATGCGCCTCTAAGTTGCGTGGTGCGGCTTATAGTAGACTTTGTGCCACCCCAGAAGTGACAGAGTGGAGCCACATATAATGTATTGGCATTTATATAGCGCACTACTTACCCGTAGGGTCCCAAGGCGCTTCGACCGCTGCGAAACCCTTCCTGGCTTCCCTGAGAGATGGTCCCTTAGTGGGTATCTCCAGGGTGAGACCAGGCATCCCCGGCGGTCTGGTGGGGCCGTTAGTGAAGATGATGACGTAAATAATTAATTTACTCTCATAATTTCTATGCAAGGTAAGTACTTAATCAATAATAACTCAGATCGGAAGAAAAAGACAGAGTCCGTGGTGTTAGAGTTCTTAGGGGTTTTATTCCTTAAAAAGGAATGGTCATGGCCAGGATATCATGTTCTGACCACCACAGGGGTGTCAGAAGGGATAGAGCGCTCCATTTTATTAACAGTACATAGCTTATATACTTATTTTACACCATTGGAAACAGTATAGAAGGCGTAACAGCTGAGAGAAGACAAGATAACAGTATACACGTGATACAAGTGCGTAATCAAGAGGCGTGAACTAGAGGTGTGTGCTAGAAACGTCACAGGTAGGTGTCACAAAAGGGGTGGCACTAACAGAAATGTTGCAATGTCAGCAGAAATCGGAAGCTTGGATGCGCGCGCAGCTGCATGACGTGTGATTGACGTGAAGCTGGAGGGTGCAGGGGACTTGACATTTACACTGACGGAAAGAGACAGAAGTCTGGCATGTCAGATCAACTTGTGCTTCTATCATATCTGGTATCTGATGTTTAGGAACTAAGCTATCTGGGCGGAAAGGTCTCTAGGGCAGAAGCTATTCTATACTTGCTGTGAGTGCGTGTATAAGCGCCTGAGTGTCTGTATGAGAAGCGTGGGGGCATGGGCCTTCCATGGAAGCATGGCAACAAGGGCTATGAATTACTTGAATTAATTGCATAGAGACAGGTCGGCCCTTTGGCTCTGCAGCTGAGGGGAATGTTTACTGAAACTGGCGGGCAGGAATGTATTTTCAGGGAGCGGAACAGATAACTCGAAGGTTATAGTCAATCTTGGCAGGCAGCAGGCTGAGCTGAGCGCGAGGGGCCGCGCTGAAAGTAAGTCAGAGTTCACGGGTACAGAGGCAGCCTGGGCAGAGGCCCTCGGAGTCAGAAGCCAGAAAAGAGGCTCGGTGGCAGAGATTTAGGGGCCTACTCAGCCAGAGCTGGAAAACGTAGAAGTACACTACAAAAAGACGTTGGCATAGCATACTTAGGAACGGACCATTCAACCCATTCATGGTGGGTCTGAAAGAGGACATGTTAACATTGGACGCAAATGTATTTGCGTCTTCATAGCTGGTACAGGAGGGAAGTTACATGCACTTTAACTCGTACATGGAGACGGTGGGGTACGCGCTAGGGAACACATCTTGACCATAAAATTTATATTTCCTCATTCCCTCCTTGTTCCCTACGGACCCTTCATGATATATTAATCATCATAAATTGATCTGTTTGTTCTTGCAACATCATTTGCTCATCTTTCTTTCTTTGACGGTTTGAGAGGAAACTGGAATGTTCAATGCATGATGTGGCACACAGTCCACATATCGCCGGTCCACACTGTAGGCACAGGCAGCAGCTGAATACTATGACAAGGCCGAAACCTAGGAAGGATAGGATCTTCCATCCCCAGGTAGTTAACGTTGTCCAGAACCAACCGGACCAAGTCCAGGTGCCTGGATTCTGATGTATCTGATTTGCAATTTTATGCAGACGGGTAATAGCTTGATAGACAGATGGTTCATTTTGTGGAATGAAAACACAGCAACTTGACCCGATGACCTTACAGGCTCCACCTCTATCTGCCAAGATGACGTCAATAACAAGACGATTTTGAAGGACAACAACCCGCATAGCAGATTGCTCCTCTGTTAAGTTACCTAAGGCGGAGGCAGTTTCATGTACTACAGCTTCAAGTGTTCTAGTTAATCTACGTATTAATTTACTGTTTTGGACAGGTCCTAGAAAGAAAAAGAATCCCTTATTAAAATCAGTGTACTGTTCCCATGCCGTTTCTGTGTAGTCGACAAGTGGAATATCTCTTCTGGATCTATTCTTTACTAGATTCGTATTTCTATGGTAATCAGGGGGAGCTAGAAAAACAGGTGGCAGGAGGAATGCAATATAACAGGTACCATCCCAATCTGGAGGCAAACGTATGTATGCGGTATGACCACAAACAAAATAGGAATGATTGATAGCTTTAAAGGACGATTTACCATGATCACTGAATTCGACCACAGTAGTGCATTTACTATGACCTAAGTGTACTGACCCTTTCTTTCGGACACATAATTCACCAGTGACTGGTAATACTAGCATATGGGGCAGAACTGGTGCAGCTTCGGATTCAACAGTAAGGATCATAAGGCTAATTGTGTAATTACCTAATCCATATACTTCATTTTCTAGATCAGTTCCTATTCGAGTAGGGAGTCCCTCCTTATCAGGGTAACAGACGTCGAGCAGGACTAAGTTCAAGTTTCCCCAAACCCAGCCCCCATCGAAAACAGCAATATCAGGATCTAAGGAATTAATTATTTTAAACCATGCCCCACAGGAGCCATTGTGAGTGAACGGGTACGGAAAGAGGGGCAGAGCTCCCTTGTAATTCTGGTAGGGAGGGAGTCGGCCACATATCCAGCAGTCTGTAGCATTGTTCGTCTGATGGGAGTGGTGTAACATACTAATGAATGTATTGTTGCGCAGCGCAAGTCTGTAAGAGAGTTCGTGTGCAGGTAGTTCACTAAAAGTGTGTTCAGCAGAGACATTGTAAACAGATTGTTCACGCTTGAAAATAGGCCAGTAGATAGGTAGCAGAAAGCTGGCAACAATAACTAAAATACTTAGAATAAACATGATTAATAGGGTCACTATACAGTGACTACGGAGTGATTTACAATATGCACCTTTTTTAACTTGTCTCTCTCTCTCTCTATCTCGATCTAGGGGATACATGTCAGAAACTATTTAACCGATTCACCTAGGGGAGGACTTAAACAATTAAACTGTCTGACTTGCTAGATCTGAGTTTCATACGGTATTCTTCTTGGGGAGTTTTTTCTCGTTCGGATACTGTAAAGTCCTTTTCCTCAACACAGTCTTTGGTGGGGGTGGACGAGTCTCGATCAGGTTTCAGTCCACAAAATTTCTTCACATGACTCGTGTGGACCCACCCCTTTCTCCCCTCTATCTTCACGGCGGTCCTCGTGGTGAGAAGGACGGTCTTCAGAGATTTCCAGCGGGGCTCCAGCGGACCTTTCCGGTCGAAATTCCGGACGAGTACCAGGTCCCCAGGACGGACCTCGTGCGGCTTTACATCAGTGTTGTCAGGGAAGGCTGCGGCAACCTGTGAACGACATGATTGGAGTGCAGACATCAAGGAGGCAAGGTAATCTGTCAACATATTACAATCAACATCAGTGATTTTCTTCGGAATGGGCGTCCCCCACATATTCGGTGGTCTGCCAAAAACCACTTCGTACGGGGATAGCCCTGATCTCGAGTGGGCGACCATCCTCATGTAGAATAGTGCCACGGGCAGGGCGACTATCCAGTCGACCCCTTTTTCCTGACATATCTTGGCAAGACGTATTTTTAGTGTCTGGTTATGCCTTTCTACAAGGCCTGCTGCTTCAGGATGTCGGACACAATGGAATTTCCACTGGTATCCTAGCAAAAGGGAAACCTGCTTCATTAACTCGGATGAGAATGGCTGTCCATTATCTGAGTACACGACACGGGGCAAACCGTACCGTGGGAAGAATTCACGAACCAGCTGCTTGGCAGTGGTCGGAGCAGTGTAGTCTGGAACTGGGTATGCTTCGGTCCAGCGGGACAGAGCACAAACAATTACAAGGACATACTTGAATCCTCGGCAACTGTTCATCTGGATATAATCCATCTGGAGGACTTCAAAAGGGTGATCGGGAGGATGAAATCCACCTTGCTCTACAGGGACGCTTTTACCTGGATTGAACTGACAACAGATCATGCAAGTACGCACTTTCTGTTTTGCTGCTGCTCGTAAGTGTTTATTGCTCCAGAGATTTTGTAAACTGTCTAACATCGCTTTCTCTCCTAGATGTGCCGGGCTATGTGCTGTATTAATCATGACTTGAACCATAGAGTCAGGGAGAAACCATGTAGATTTTCCCTTCGTCATCCAACCTTGATCTGTCTGGATCCCTCCTAGTTCAGTCCATTTCTTTATTTCATCTGGAGTAGCGTGTGTCTGGATATCGATTACGTCTAGGGTGGGATCTCTAACTGCCATACACTTTGTCGGTACTATTGTCTTTGTCACATCCGTAATCTGGGTGTGAGTCAGTGCTGTATGTTTTGCTGTCTGGTCTGCCAGGTCGTTACCCTGGGAAACAGAATCTGTAACTTTAGTATGTGCTTTACACTTCATGACTGATATGCCCGAGGGCAAATGTATTGCTTCTAACAGTGCTTGAATGAGGGGACCGTGTTGTATCTTGGCCCCATGAGAGGTCAGGAAACCTCGTTCCTGCCAGAGGACTCCGAAGTCGTGTACAACTCCGAATGCATAACGTGAATCAGTGTATATGTTAACATTTCTGTTCTTGGCTAGAATACAAGCTCGGGTCAGAGCGATGAGCTCTGCTGCTTGAGCAGACAGTGTGTCAATACGATGTGTTTCTTTAACTTCAGTTTCAGTGGTCACGGCATACGCGGCCACTAATTCTCCTGTACTTGTTCTCATACATGAACCGTCCACATAAAGTGTCAGGTCTGGATTTGTCAGTGGGACATCTGTTAAGTCTCGTCGTGGCTTTGTTACTGCATTAATGATTTCTATACAATCATGCTGGACTGAGTCTGTCAAAATTGTAGGTAACAGTGTTGCGGGGTTCAGGATGCTGCAGCGTCTGATTTCTATGTGTGGCTGGAACAGCGTTAATTCATAACCTGTCAGTCGTGCTATGGTCAAGTGCTGAGTCTGGGTTCTGTTTAACAGAACCTCTACAGAATGTGGAACTTGTACTGTTAACTGATGACCTAAAACAATTGAGTCGCTTTGTCTGATTGCTAATGCTGTTGCTGCTACTGACTTTAAGCACGCAGGGAGTGCCTGAGCTACTGAATCCAATGTACTAGAAAAATAAGCGCAAGGCTTATGTGAACCTGCTTGATCTTGGGTGAGGACAGACAACGCTGTACCATCACGTTCTGTAACGAAAAGTGTAAACGGTTTGCTGTAACATGGTGTCGCTAAAACTGGTGCTTGGCATAATGCTTTCTTTAATTCTTCAAAAGCTTGTGTATGTTCCTGAGTCCAAGGGAGGGCAGTTGAAGTTGCTGCCTCCTGTGTCGTTAACTGGATGAGTGGTTTGGCTAGAAATGCATACTGAGGAATCCATTGTCTGCAGTACGAGGTGAGGCCTATGAAGGCCCGCACTTCCTTTTGTGTCTGGGGTTGCGGCATATTTACAATTAACTGAATGCGATCGGGAGTGAGCTGTCTCCCCACTTTGGACAGCAAGTGACCCAAGTACACAACTTGCTGAACACAGAATTGTAGCTTCGAAGGAGACACCTTGTGCCCCTTGTCGGCCAGAAAATGTAAGACTGTCAGTGATGCTTGTTCACATTCGGGCTCACTTCGTGCGGTGATCAGCAGATCATCGACGTATTGCAGTAAAGCGGTGTTAACTGGCATTTGAATACAATCTAGTTGTCTTTTTAGTGCTTGACTATAGATGCTGGGGCTTTCTGTGAATCCTTGAGGTGCGCGTGAAAATTTGAAGCTGCGTCCATTTAAACTGAATCCGAAGAGATATTGGCTCTCTGGATCAATAGGCACGCTGAAGAAGGCGTTCTTGAGGTCAATTACAGTAAAGAACGTTGCTTCTGAATCAATGGCAGTCAATAGGGATGAGATATCGGGGACCACGGGATACTGTGGAATAATGCATTTATTTAATTCTCGAAGATCAATCACCAGCCGATACACTGGCGGTGCATTGGGATCAGTACGTTTAAGAATCGGAATGATGGGTGAATTACAGACATTGGAGTCGGTCTCGACGACCACTCCTTGGGCAATGAGCTCGTCAATGATTTTCAGTAAAGCCACTACAGCATCGGGTGGTAACTTGTATTGTCTGATTCGGGGTAATACAACACCTGCCTTGAGCGTGACACGGTATGGAGTAATATGCATGCAACCTACATCAGTTGGGCCTTTTGCCCACAAGTAATCTGGTACATTTTTCAATCTGACATCGAATTCTCGCAAAACATAATGACCCTTGAAATTCCGCAGAAAGAGTCTAACTCCCTCCGGGGAACAGCATATTATAGCTCCTAGAGCCTTCAATGTTTTAATTCCTAACAGATTTTCTGGACATGATTTTGTGAGTAACAAGTCTGTAACACGTGATAACGGACCCACAGCCAGGGGGACTGGTTCGGATACCTCGTTTACAATGGGCTGTCCTGAAAAACCCAGGGAAACGTTCTGTGAGCCTGAGAGGGGTGCCCCTGGGACTTCATCATGGCTGATTGTGGTGCGACTTGCCCCTGTGTCAATTAAGAATTTTCTGTCTTTTCCTAATACTTGACTATGTACGTAAGGACCTTCTTGATCTACAGGAATCTCAATAAGAGGCAAGTCACCTTCCCTCTCTAGGCTGTTTCATGTATATCGGGAATATTCGGGATAAGCGGACTGGGCATACTGGTACATCTGTTGTGAAACTTGCTGAGACGCGGCAATGGGCTGTGGCTGTGGTACCGCTACTGTCTGTGCTGGAGTCGAAGAAGCATGCATAGGCTGTGTATTCTGTGTATTCTGTGAAGACTGATGCTGGTTATGGTCTTGTCTAGGCGGATGCGGTCTTTCTTTAGTTTTACCTGTCGCTATGTTATGTTTCAGAACTGGGCATTCATGTACGTAATGACCTGGCTGCTTGCAATAATTGCATGTCCCTTTAACGGGAGCTGCGGTGTGACCTGTCTGGGTCGTACCCTTTCTGTGACCGTCGGCTGGGACCGTCTGTGCTACTAACATTTTCATCTTTGTGTCTTTCATACGTTTCTGTTCCTGATCTTGTTCTTCTCTAATTCCGTTCTGGTGATATTGTAACATCTGTAACATCTGTGATGGCGTATTTGCTTGCCATGTACTCTCGACCTTGTATACACGGTTTTTAACTAACGGTAGGGAATTCTCGACTAACTTTGATACAAAAAGATGCGGGTACGATTCGCTACTTGGCTTGAGGCCGCTATTAATAATGAAACATTTCTCGAATCTTGAATAGAAGTCACTAGTATCTTCATCATGTTTCTGTTTACAGGACGAGATGGCGTCCCAATCTTCCTTTCTAGTCGTCAATAATCTGGGCAGAACCTGTACTATCAAACCTGGTAATGCTTTAGTTTTGTCCCCAAGGCCTACCCCCGGGACCCGTTTTCTTTCTTCCTCCTCTATTTCTGCCCATGCAATCTTTGTGTCCCCCACCTCCCATTCTTTTTCTTTCAATTTCTCGAAGATACCCGTGGGTAACAGTACTTTTAACATTTTCATGATGTCATCATATGTGTAATCCCCCATCAGTAACATGTCTTTAAGCTCTCTGTGAAAACCTGCAGGGTCTTTATCATGACACGGGACTAGTTTCTTCATTTCTAACAGTTCTAATTTAGTCAATGGCGTGTGTACATATACACGTTTCAAGACACGATCCTCACCCATAACAGGGTGCACTTCTCGTAAGGGGTTCTGACTTTCAACGCCACTCAGGCGTTGCATGTGATACATTTTCCTTTCTGGGGGCGGGGCTGGAACATATTCAGAGCTTACAAAGGTATTATATCTGTGTCGTTGTTCTAGAATTATTTGAATTAATTTGGTGCTTAAACCTCTCCATCTATCCATGAGTAGTGCTTCTAGTGTTTCGTGTAAGGGACCTGGATCAGAATAATGTTTTCTGTATTTGATGAGAAGGTGTTGAATCATGTATACACCTGCTAATTTCTGTTCGTCGGGGGAGAGATTCAGAAATGTCTGCGCCACGGTGTCATCATTATATATGTCTGCATTTTCGGCCCATGATACAGCCGATCGGGCCAGTTCTTGTTCATCCATAGAATTGAGTACATGGTACCCAACTCGATCTCGAAGCCTTTTATCAGTTTCCTGGAACTGATGCTCAGCAGAATTCGGATTTGTCAAGGCAGAAAAGAAAACTCTCTTGCTTTCTGGACGGATGCCTTTCCTAAGGTAATTTCCCTTACCTACATATGCTATAGTACCTGCAGCTTTTTCTGGTTCTTCAGATTCTTCTTCCTCCTCGGAGGAAGCTTTGTCTTTCTCTTTTTGGTGTACCTCTATTACTGTTTTTCTTATTTTTCTGTACATAGTGGCTATGCAATTCTGTTTGTCATGTTTTCCATCGGCTATATTTTGACCCCACTTGTTCAGTGCATCTAATTCACTTTGATCTGTTCCAGGCCTATCTCGTTCTCTTATTAGACAATTTATGAAAAATCGTAGTATCTGTGCTTGTATGTCAACTTTCTGGTTTTCCATGGCATTCTTGATACTGTCAGGGTCTTTCCCTGTCTGAACAAACTCGTATATTCTGTCTAGACGGTCCTTCATTCCTACATAGCTTAGCAAGATATCAGTAGCAGATCTTAACCGTAGTGATGCCAATATCATTAGATCGTCTTTACCGGGTACTGGATCGTATCTACAAACTGAAATGTTTTCCTTGAATGCGTCCAAGCGGGATAAGTGAGGAGACCTGAACGTGAGGGGACTCTGTATATCCCTGACATTTAATCTGTGTGTCACTGGCGGGGTCCGAGGACCCGCGGTCGCACCCCCTGAAGCGGAGGCTTGGGTATCATCTCTGTGTGCAGTCTGTATTTGAGTTTGTCTTTTAGTAGGATCTGGTAAACGTGGTTTCGGTAGATCTGTTTTGAGTGCAGGAAGCGGCGGGGCTGGCGGAACGGGGGAGGTCTGTTGTGGTACTGGTGAAGCATGATCTGGGGGCGGGGTGCCACCCCCGTCCCTGTCAGTAGGCAGGGCACGAACAGGCAGATTGGTGTAAGCTGGAGCTACATCTTCTAGGTAGGAATTCAGGAATATATCTTTAGTAGTCTTATGCATTACTTTAGTTGGAACCAGTGGTGGCGGCAGATTTTTCGGTATTTCTGAAATGGCGTCAGTTGTACCCTCGGCCATAAGATACATGCCGTTTATTTTGGCTATTTCGGATGCGATCTATTTGTTCTGTTTTTACTCTGATTCCTTCAGTAACTAATTCGTTTTCTTGAGCTTTATCTGATTCTCTAAGTCTGTCTTCTCTACGGAGTGCTCTTTCAGCACGTTTATGTGATTCCTTACGCCAAAATTCTATGGCGTCCTTCTGAGATTGTCTGGCTTTCTTTTTCCGTAATGCCTCTTCTACCTTCATGATGCACTCGGCATCCCATGTTCCATTAGCTGGCCATCGGTGTCTTTCGTCTAGGTGTTTTGTATAATCGGTCCATAATTCTAGATACAATATGGCATCTATGCCATGTTTATTATACATAAAGTTACCTGGAGTGTCCCTAGGGGGGATAGGAATTTCTTCCTCTAACATCCCTTTCCTAGTTCCTATCTGCTTTAACTTGTTGAAAAACGGCATTGTGCCTACTTGATACTGAATGCGCGATCCTTGATACTTAATTCTGAATATAACTAGTTATACAAGAAAACACAATAATGCACATAAAACGGTCACATTCATACCACAACATTAATCACACGAAAAGACATTGGAGACATAGATGACTACCCCCTATACCGGATGTACTGCTAAACAGTACAGATACACTGGTGTAACAGTGCAGAAATTCAGAAATTCGGAATACTAGATATACTGCTAAACAGTACAGATACACTGCCTAAAAACAGTGCAGACCGGACTTGTGTACCCAAACCCGTCTAGATACGTCCCAGCAATGGTACTCACCGGGAAGCACGGAAACAGAAGGCCTCGGAAAACTCGACTGGACTCGACTCGAAACTTCGGAAAACTTCGGGAAAACTTCGGAAAACTTCGGAAACCTGGTGGGCCTCTTGACACCTCGGACCTTGTTTCTTTCGGCTAGGCTCTGGTCGGGATCCTCCGCACTCCTCACCGCCTCGTCTGGGCACTGATCGCAGTCTTCGTCACCTCCGTGGGTCAGAGGGAGATGCAGGAAATCCTGCCGGTACGCGTATGGTCCATCTAACTGATGGCAGGGGACAGAGCTTGCAATGCGCCAACCGGCGCGTGAGGTGGGGGAGGGGTCCCTATTCGGGCGCCAAATGACGTAAATAATTAATTTACTCTCATAATTTCTATGCAAGGTAAGTACTTAATCAATAATAACTCAGATCGGAAGAAAAAGACAGAGTCCGTGGTGTTAGAGTTCTTAGGGGTTTTATTCCTTAAAAAGGAATGGTCATGGCCAGGATATCATGTTCTGACCACCACAGGGGTGTCAGAAGGGATAGAGCGCTCCATTTTATTAACAGTACATAGCTTATATACTTATTTTACACCATTGGAAACAGTATAGAAGGCGTAACAGCTGAGAGAAGACAAGATAACAGTATACACGTGATACAAGTGCGTAATCAAGAGGCGTGAACTAGAGGTGTGTGCTAGAAACGTCACAGGTAGGTGTCACAAAAGGGGTGGCACTAACAGAAATGTTGCAATGTCAGCAGAAATCGGAAGCTTGGATGCGCGCGCAGCTGCATGACGTGTGATTGACGTGAAGCTGGAGGGTGCAGGGGACTTGACATTTACACTGACGGAAAGAGACAGAAGTCTGGGAATGTCAGATCAACTTGTGCTTCTATCATATCTGGTATCTGATGTTTAGGAACTAAGCTATCTGGGCGGAAAGGTCTCTAGGGCAGAAGCTATTCTATACTTGCTGTGAGTGCGTGTATAAGCGCCTGAGTGTCTGTATGAGAAGCGTGGGGGCATGGGCCTTCCATGGAAGCATGGCAACAAGGGCTATGAATTACTTGATTTAATTGCATAGAGACAGGTCGGCCCTTTGGCTCTGCAGCTGAGGGGAATGTTTACTGAAACTGGCGGGCAGGAATGTATTTTCGGGGAGCGGAACAGATAACTCGAAGGTTATAGTCAATCTTGGCAGGCAGCAGGCTGAGCTGAGCGCGAGGGGCCGCGCTGAAAGTAAGTCAGAGTTCACGGGTACAGAGGCAGCCTGGGCAGAGGCCCTCGGAGTCAGAAGCCAGAAAAGAGGCTCGGTGGCAGAGATTCAGGGGCCTACTCAGCCAGAGCTGGAAAACGTAGAAGTACACTACAAAAAGACGTTGGCATAGCATACTTAGGAACGGACCATTCAACCCATTCATGGTGGGTCTGAAAGAGGACATGTTAACGTTGGACGCAAATGTATTTGCGTCTTCATAGCTGGTACAGGAGGGAAGTTACATGCACTTTAACTCGTACATGGAGACGGTGGGGTACGCGCTAGGGAACACATCTTGACCATAAAATTTATATTTCCTCAATGAGGCAAGCTAATGCCCAGAGTTGCCGAGTGTGATCGCTGATCAGAGTGGGCACCGAGGCGAGAGAATTATCGAGTCCGCTGACCCTGGTCCAGAAACCTGCCACGCCGGGAATCGAACCCTGGTCCCGGGCCGTCCTCTGCTCTCGGGTCTGCCGCCTCTAACCAGTGAGCCACACTACTTCACCACTGTAGGCCGACGTCAGTTCCTTTCTTTCTTCTCATTGGAATGTGGTTCTGGAGCTCCGCTTCCACTTTTGTCAGTCTTTGACTTTTAAAATGAAATTCAGTGTGCAAAGGAAACAGTGTCCTATCCTAAAACAACTGGTTTCCAACCATGCTGTGAGTACAGAAAACATATGAGGCTCCATTGTCTTTTTTGCTCCGACTCTGGCCAGAGCTTGCTTCCACTAAGAGAAGATGATTGTGTGGATGTGGATGATTTACCCTCTGCCCTCCCATTGTGATGATGACAGTCTTCTACATGGACTTGCAGGAGGCCAGTGGGCTTGAAGTCCCATCTTGGGCTCCTAGTGGAGGAGAGTTTGTCCTTTACTGTGGTAATTCGGTGAGCAGCAGAGGTCCTCAACCTACGCCTCAACCTATGCCTATGACTGCTCAGTTACTCGTGCACTAAAGTGAGCCTTACTGTATGCCTTACTGTATGCTGAATTGAGATGTTTGTGAATATAACTGTAAAACTAGAGTTGTTCAGTTAGCCATCAAGATAGTGTTGCACTCTGGTTTGTACTTTCTGAAAGTCACGTTTCACGGAAGCAGTTTTTTTGTTTTGCTGTTAAGTAAATGCTTTGTTTATATTTCTGACTTTCAAAATTGGTTGAGATTCCAGGTCTGTGTTTACTGCTTACTCTTCCAGTGTAAATTCATTGTCATATAGCTGGGTCTGAATTGAGGTGGCGAAGTGAGCTAAAGCATGATGATGGATTCAACCCCCCTTTTTGTGCCGTAAATCACTGGGGCATGTGTCAATGTGTGCATGATTATATTCTTGTTTCAGGCACAAACCTAACCTTTCTCACACCCAGTTTTGCCAGTCACTGTCTATGTTAGAACAGATTCACAATTCCTTTATTAACCTTCCTGCTTTCTTAAATTTGCTAGAAAATGCACCATTTTCCCACTATTTTTTCAAAATGTCTCGGAGGGGAGAGGTGTAACCTCCCCCCTCCCCCTTCCCCCCGAGTCCCCCTTAGGTCTTTTGGGCGCTCACGCGCATTACCGTGTCGCAAGATGAACATTGTCTAAAAGGTGTGTCACCAACATGAAAAGTTTGGAAAGCTGTGCTGTAAAACATTGCAATGTTCATCTACGTCAAAGGCCGCGGCCTGGGCCTAGCAGTCTAGACCGTCGAGGTCAGGTACATACATCTTGATACCAAAGAGCATTTCGTATGGGGTCCGCCCACCCAGAGATCTTCTAGGGAGATTATTAAGAGCACGCTGCACGCTATTGAGATGGGCCAACCAGTTTCTGCCAGTGCCTATAACTCGAGCTGTCAAAGATTGCTTTAAGTCACGGTTCATTCGTTCCACTACACTGTTACCCTCAGGCCTGTATGGAGACGAAAACTTGACTTGGACCCCCAACGAAACCATAGCATCCTTATACGCCTTAGAGGCGAAAGCCAGACCCTGATCCGAATGGAAGGTACCACAGGCAAAAATCCCGACAAAGACACGCAAATCTTTTATGACAGTCCGTAAATCAGCGCTGCGATGGGGCCATACCCACACAAAGCGTGTGCATGAATCAACTGCTACTAAGATGTACTTATACGCAGTATCAGAAGAAAAAGGACCGCAGTGATCTAAATAAACACATCCTAGAGGTTTATTAGAAATGTACAACTGTGTCTGAGGCGGACGCGCAGCAGTTGAAGGCTTAATCTGCTGGCAAATGTCACATTGAAGGACATAATCGCACGTCTGTTTGTAAAGTCCCCGCCACCAGAACCTTTGTTGTAGCTGAGTTACAGTGGCTGAGACGCCCGCATGCGCAGACGCCACACCTTCATGCGCCGCTGTAATGAAAGTAGCTCTGCGATCCATGTTGGGAATCAAACGTTCACCAACACCAGGAATTTTCACATAAGGAACCTTTTCGGGACTTAAGTGGTATGTGTACTACGAAGGGAACCCCGCAGGATATTTACCTCCCTTCTCAGTGGCAGCTACAGCCGCCAAGATGTCATCATCTATTTTAATTTTTGAACGTGTAACGGCTGAAACTAAGTATTTGGTTACTACTGACTTTGCCGCTTCATCAGCAAGCGAATTACCGACAGCGTGGACTCCCACACGCTGGTGGCCAAGAGTATGAATCACAAACACGAGTGGTAACTTTACCTTAAGTTCAGCCACTCGGACCCAGATCATTTTATGTTTTATTGTGCTACCTTTGGAATCACGAAATTCATTCTGAATCCAAAAGAACAAGTTCTCATTGTAAGACTGGACACAGTAGTAAGAGTCACTTACGATTAAAGTCGTCACACAAGGATCAGAGTACTCCAATGCAAGCATCAGAACACGAAGTTCTGCTAATTGTGCGGTGCAGTCCCCAAGTGTCTGCGTGTGCACGACACTGGACTTGAACTCATCGTTCACCATGGCACCGACCACAATGGCGCACGCGGAAACGTACGCATGTTTAGAGCCATGCGCAACCTGCGCCGAACCATCAGTGTAAATGATGCAATGGGAATCCTCCAACGGCCGCATTGCTAAAGGAGCCGGATGAACGAATTCATACTGTAAGTACCCATGCGACCGTAAAGTGGCGTCAAAAATAAACGTGACATGCTGGGATGTCAAGGATACAGCCCATTGAATCCACCGAGGGTGCAAAGCTTTGGAATTTGGTACACTGGCTTTCGTAACTGCCTCCAAGGCAAGACACGGGGTAACAACCAACATGCGTTTTCCCTGTGACAGGGCACGTTCCTTGAGAATTGCCATCTGCACAGCCGTCAAAACTTTCTCCACAGTGGAAAATCGCATTTCAGCCAAAGTGTACAAGTGTGACTTGTAGTCAATAGGTACTGTATCTCCTTCATTAAAAGTTAGGTACGTGAAACCTACCGTCCCAGGGATAATTCTTATCACCAGGTTGGTCTGGTTATCACGAGTCTGTAAATATTCAGAAGCGAGCAAATCAGCTTGCAAAGACTGCAGAATAGCTGAATGCTCAGGCAGCCAGCATGATTTGGAAAAAGATGGTTGTATCAAAGCATACAAAGGCTTGATACGCTGGGCGTATTCCGGAATGTATGTTCTTCCAAAATTTAAGAAGCCCAGTAAAGACTGTAATTTTTTCAGTGTTGTCGGAGAGCGCAACTGTGCGCATTTCTCCAGTAAGTGAGGAGCCAAACCTTTTCCTTCATTGTTGAGTTCATAGCCCAGAAACAACACTGTGTACTCTGCAATGTGCGATTTTGCAAAGTTAAACTTGTAACCCATGTCTGCAAAGTTACAAATAATACTGTTTACTCGACACAGATGCTCCCAAAGCTCGTCGTCTATGAGATATATGGCTGAGATGCCCGCCACCCCCTCTCAACACAACCCCCAAGGATGGGAAGACGGAAACGGTTCTGAACTTTTGGAAGGCGGGAGGGAGTTACCCTCCCGGCCGTATTTATTAAAATATGAAACAAAATTAAAAACATTAAAATAACAGTTTCATATCATGTACAATTTCATTTACACATTACGATGTTCTTGGCTGACCTTAACATATCTTTAATACAAAGGTTCTCCTAGCCGATACTAAACATCCTGCAAATGCATTTCTCAACATTGAAATTGTACATCCTAACATTACAGGCCAACGGCAAGGTCGTAACCGGTGTCAGATCCCCAATACCAGAACTCCCCCCTCACTTGTGAGGGGCGGTCGCACAGCGGACTGTACCTCTGTGCCTACTTCCAATTTCCCTTGCCTTAGCGGGGGCCCCTGTTAACTCGACGCCATCTTAGTGGTCGTCCGAGGACTCGTGTGAGGTGTCTAAAAGGTAGCGTAGACCCCCCTCCCACCCCACACAACTTACCACATCTGCCGTCGCAGATGTCCTGGCCCCGGGAAATTCCCAGGAGGGGCCCGTAGCCCCTCCTCCCCAGGGAGGGGCCCATGGCCGCCTTCCCTTTTGGCGTCCCCATCCTTAGAGGGGACCGCCTCCCCGTTTGAGGGGCCAATGGCCGCCTCCCCCCGGGCGCTCCCATCCATAATGGGTGACGCCCAAACCTCTAGGGATCTTCCAATTACTGCTCACCCATCATGACCTTACCGCCCGACCAAAATAAATATGACAATCTAAGCTAACGAGGAGAAAAGACAATCACATTTAAGCACTTCAAAGTATAATCTCTACTGGGCATCACTGTTCAGTTCAGTTGCAACCACTTTTGCTGAATAAACAAGCTGAAAAAGAAACATTATCACTTTATTACATACCAAATTACCATTTTTATTCGGTACAACCTGTAAGAGAAACCATATCACGTCACTCAACTTTATTCAAAACAAATTGCTGTCATCAGGGGCTGGTGGGTGGGTCAAAATTGGCTCTTCGTTCCGTCTCGAGCTCACGTGCAACGGGTAGGTGCAGCTTCAGAGCACAGGAACAAGAGGATGCTTTCTTGGCTTGTCGCTCCTTTTATCCTTCTTTGGGCGGGCGTGGACCCACCTCCAATCCGCCTCCTGGGCGGGCGTGGCTAGCGGTGTCGGTGTCTAGGACAAACCTCTCTTGGGCGGGAAAAAGGCGCACCCCGGCTACGCCGCTTCGGGCATACCAGCCGAGACGCGCCTCCCGCCCAAAAATGGCTTCCCGGGGGGATCGGGGCACTCCACCATACGTTCGGGGGGACCGAATGGTCGCCCCTTTCCATATGGCTGAGATGCCCGCCACCCCCTCTCAACACAATCCCCAAGGATGGGAAGACGGAAACGGTTCTGAACTTTTGGAAGGCGGGAGGGAGTTACCCTCCCGCCCGTATTTATTAAAATATGAAACAAGGGAGGAGCCAAGATGGCGACCGGAGAAGACGCTTGAGCGCCCGGCTCCGTCGGCCCTTGGCTCTGTAACAACATCCTGATTGCTATCCTTATCGTTTCTGGAGGCGAAACGTGTGCGACGACGCGCTGACCACGCCGGTACTTTCCCGAAGTTCCAGCCTGCCCGGATGCCGGAGTTGTGTGTGACTGTGCTCTCCGCCCTGGACCCTCGCTCCATTGTCGCCCTTGCCGGCCCCTGGAGGCTCCGCAGTGACCGGACCCACTAGCGCCACTCCGAGCCGCGCGGTCCTGACCGCACTCCACACCACGGACTGCCGTCAGCTGTGCCTGGGAAGTGATGGCCAAACAACCGCTGCACCCTGCGCCTGAAAGACTAGGGCTGTGAGGGAAGCCCCGGAGGAACGGGTCTCCTGCCCCGACCTGTGGAGCGCGCTGTGGGAAGCTGCCGGCCCCCTTTTCCTGTCGTCTAACCGGCTGCAAAGGGAACTTGAGGGACGGGTGGCGACTCCCGGCTTTCTTTGTGGCGGTGCGGACCTGAGGGGAGCTGGCTTTCTGCTGTGACCTCCCCCCCCGGCCATTATACCGTCCTGCGGTAAACATGACTTTATCTGCCTGCCCGCGGCTGGGGGGTGATAGCCCGGTCCTGCCCGCTGCCTGCTTCGCCCTCCCTACATCAGGCACCAGCTCTACAGTGCCGTCCCGGATTGATGCTAATGCGGGGATGCAACTTCCACTGTCATGCGGCTCCGTTCTGGCCGTCCTACGGGACTTTCACTTGCAAATGCGTGCTGGTTTGCAGGCACTGAGTGAGCAGTTTGACTCCATGCTATCGGCTGCGGGTCGTGAGCGCCTCGTTTGTTACCAGCAAGGCGTGGGTCTGCCTTTGTCTTCATGCGGGGATACAATGACTACATGTGATCGTGCTACACTGGTGCCTGCAATTGGCTTTCCCGGCACCCATGATCAGCTACTCTCCCGCTCTGCTGCTGATACTTTGTTTCCCCGTCCATCGATGCCTGTTTCATTGTTGCCTGCCTCACCGCGTCTGCAGAAGTATCCGGCTGGGCAGCACCTGACACCCTCGTGGACTCATTTACTGTGGCCTTCGTCTTCTTTCCTGTGGAACTCCTGTGCTTTAGATGCCCTGTTGGGACTTTGTGTAGTGGACAAAGGGACCTCTACAGATGGTCGGCGGCCATTTTATGCTCCTGCTTCACTTTCCTCTTCTGAGCGGCCATATTGTCTTTGTTTGCACGGGATGCGGGGCCTTCATGTAGGAGCTGGCTTAATCTCACGCCCGCGATCAGGCCAGGGTTAGGCTGATTCATAACGCTATGGTTTCACGGGTGGGCTGGACTGGGATTGGAACTGCTATGTATATGCTGTGTGCACTCGTCGCGAACTGTCTTCTTCCATCTATAATACTGTGACAATTTATTTTAACACGACTGCTTTTGGTGCAGTGGGTTTTCAGTGTGTGGAAGCTGTAGATGGCCGAGGGTTTCGGGCGCTCTGATGTTACGTAGGCTCCTCCCCACCGTCTTCTTTTTGGGAGTTTAGATTAGAATAGTTCTATTCTTTTCTCACCCCCTTTATCATAGGTGTAAACGTTTTTCTATCTTCCTTTTTATTCTATTCTTGCTCTCCTTTCTTGTCTATATTTCGGGTTTAAAGGGCGACAGGCACTATGCTGGGGGGGGGGCAGGCCGTAGCCTCCGCATTGGTGTAGGGTGGGGGGGTAATTTACTATTTCTTATTAGTTCTATGGGCCTTTCTTTCCTTTTATGTTTTCTGCGCTTTACTTGCTTCGAATCTGGGTCCGGGTTTGGGGTTGGCTGAGAGGGGGCGGCACTGAAGGGGTGCGTAATTGCTGATGTGAATATCCTGTTGTTGATTTGCACCGCCTCACTGCCTGGGATTTTAATTTCCATTGTTGTCTTCAATAATGTTGCCGCTCTCCCGTGTTGTGAAGATACCGTGCGGACTCGAATCTCCTTGGTTCTTATTCTTCACTGACTTTTTCCCTGATAAAATTATATAAAAAACTTTAAAATTAACCTTCATTTCTCCTATCCCCTGGTGTCATGGGTCTCTCCAGTGTAATGTTCATAAACCGTTGCTATTTTTGACCGTGGATGCTAAGGGGCCGCAATGTTTGTCTCAGTGCTTAACCGTATCGTGGCCGGCCTGATGGTTGTAGGCCCGTATTTGTTCTTTTTATATGCACGAATAAAGGTTTTCAAAAATTTAAAAAAAAAAAAAAATATGAAACAAAATTAAAAACATTAAAATAACAGTTTCATATCATGTACAATTTCATTTACACATTACGATGTTCTTGGCTGACCTTAACATATCTCTAATACAAAGGTTCTCCTAGCCGATACTAAACATCCTGCAAATGCATTTCTCAACATTGAAATTGTACATCCTAACATTACGGGCCAACGGCAAGGTCGTAACCGGTGTCAGATCCCCAATACCAGAACTCCCCCCTCACTTGTGAGGGGCGGTCGCACAGCGGACTGTACCTCTGTGCCTACTTCCAATTTCCTTTGCCTTAGCGGGGGCCCCTGTTAACTCGACGCCATCTTAGTGGTCGTCCGAGGACTCGTGTGAGGTGTCTAGAAGGTAGCGTAGACCCCCCTCCCACCCCACACAACTTACCACATCTGCCGTCGCAGATGTCCTGGCCCCGGGAAATTCCCAGGAGGGGCCCGTAGCCCCTCCTCCCCAGGGAGGGGCCCATGGCCGCCTTCCCTTTCGGCGTCCTCATCCTTAGAGGGGACCGCCTCCCCGTTTGAGGGGCCAATGGCCGCCTCCCCCCGGGCGCTCCCATCCATAATGGGTGACGCCCAAACCTCTAGGGATCTTCCAATTACTGCTCACCGATCATGACCTTACCGCCACAGGCCGGATAGTTGACCGGCTATCCGGACCCCCCACAAAAACTCCTACTTAAAGGTCATGGCTGCAAATTCCTCAACCAAGCTACGAGGTCTCCTATGAGTAAAGCATTCCCCACCCGGGACAATTGGACCCCGTCCTCTAGATACATTTGATCCCCCCTAATACATCCATGAGGAATAGAATGCAATGTATTCGTACGGAACAATCTACCAAGTTTGTTATTCACTTTCTTCACTGAATGATTTAAAGCAGACACAGAATTAGCCCCCCGCCACACCTTCCGTGGAATCATGTGGGACCATGCAATTGTGCACCCCGGGACCCTTCTCGCCAACCAACTTACTGTGGATAGTATCAACTCGAGAAGTACTCGTCGACCAATGGTCACCAAATCATTGCCCCCAAGATGCACTATGATTACAGATGGCGGTGACCCTGTCCGCCCTAACAAGCCCTCCATAAAAGTTTGGAACTGGTCAATACAGAGCCCGCCCCTTCCGTAGAAGGTCACCCTGTACCCGTATTCCCCAGCCATGTGAATCATGTCACCTGCTTTGAATACGTCCGCGGCACGCCTCACGTATGAGTGGCCCACGACCCACACCACTCTTTTCTCAGCCGGTGATGTTTGACCGCTGGTTTCCCGGTGTCGGGTCGACTGCACAGTCCGCCCCGCCTCGTAAGCTCGCGAAACTGTAAACCAAACAAAAAACAAGAAGCGTGAGTGCATGTCATTCGCTTTATAACATGTGCAACCGCACATACCTTTTATAACAGTTCGAGGACCAACGCCCCAACTGTTTCACTTTTTCCACACTCAGACCCCTGGCTGTAGCCTCTGTAGCAGCCCCTATCCGGAAGGAATGAGTCCCAAACTCGCACGGGTTCAAGCCCGCAGCTGCGATTGCCATTGTTAGCACCCGCTGAAACTGAAGCCTAGTCAGTGGGGTGGCATCGGCGTGCCTCAGCAGGCTTCCCCCCCATGATGCCGCCCTTGGCGCCAAATACTCCTCGACGCATGCTACCGGGCACATGGGAGATCCCGGAATCCGCTGAACTACTATGCTGTCTCCGATCGCTCTCTGATCGGTCTTGGACTTGGCAAATGAGACTACCATTGTCTCCCCCTTAATCTGAATGTGCTCACGACACAGACCTCCCCCCGTATCCTGCTTATTCCTTGCTACTACCAGCTCGCTCACCCGCATAGCCCCATGGAATGCTAATGAGAAAGCGGCCCGGAAGAACACTGTCTCTGATTGAGTTGAACATGTCGCAGGAAGTACGGACAGTAACAGGGCCAACCTTTCCAGACCTATCGGGTGCCTCTCATCAACTCTGCTACCCTCAAGGCGTTGCCACCCATGCAGCGCCTTCTGTACCAGAAAAGACGCTGTGGGGTCCTGGATGCCATGAGCCCGTGCCATGAAAGAAATGGCGGCCCGGTGCCTATTGGCCGTAGCCACTGATTTGCCTTCCTGATGTAATGATAACAGAAATTTCAGGACATACTCCTCCTGGCCCCAAAGCTCCCCCCTAGCGGAACCCAAAAAGGACCAATAGGAACGGAACGCCCCTTCATATGCCTTCCTTGTCCTGGGTGCTAGACTCTCTCCCACGAGGTTTTGTAGTCCGGGGCACCGAGAGACCATAGAGCTTCGGGAAATGGTGCCGCCACCGGGTCCGCTGAGGGTAGGAAACCCCAGAAGGCCTGCATACGGGAACGGGAAAGCGCATCAGCTGCCTGATTTAACACCCCTGGCACATGTCTTGCCCTAAAGTGGACGTTTAGCCTCATACACAGCAGAACAATTTCCTTCAGCAATCTCAAGATCCATTTGCAGCGGGCAGCCTGACTATTGATACACTCAACAACGGTCATATTATCAGACCAGAACACCACAGAGCGATCACGAAACCCCCCAGGCCATGTTTTCAAGGCCACCAGAATAGGGAACAGCTCGAGAAACGCAATGTTACCTGTGAGCCCACTCTCGTGCCACCATGCCGGCCAGGTTTGTGCTGACCAATGATTACCAAAAATGGCGCCAAATCCAACACTCCCTGCCGAGTCCGTCCACAACCCCAGCTCCTCAGAGGAAACCGCGGGTTTGCTCCACACGACCCGACCGTTGAAATCCGCCAGGAATGCCAACCATATGCGCATGTCCTGGCGAACCTCTGCCGAGAGCCTTGTGCGGTGGTGGCCTTCCTTAAGGCCAACCATGGCCTGTGCAATAGAGCGGGAAAATGGGCGAGCCATCGGCATTACTCTAAGGGCAAAATTTAGTTGACCCACAACCCGCTGCAACTGATGCAATCTTACTTTCGTCTCGCTAATACATGTTTCAAGCGATGCCTTAAATTTCGTCACCTTTTCCTTAGGCAAACGGAAGCACCCCTCTTCGGAATCAAGCTCTATTCCAAGAAACTCGAGCGAAGTAGACGGCCCCACTGTCTTACCTGGTGCCAAAGCGTCTCATGAGATCACAAAATTCATTCAAAGCTTGTACACATTCTATGTCCCCGGCTGCCCCCAGGAATAGAAAATCGTCAAGATAATGCATCACATGTGTAAACCCAGTTGTTCTTGTGAAAGCCCATTGCAAAAAACAACTGAATCTCTCAAAATACGCACAAGAGATGGAGCAACCCATTGGCATACATTTATCCATGTAATAGCGACCCTGAAACATGAAACCAAGGAGACGCTGATCATCTGGGTGTACCGGGAGCAACCGGAACGCTGACTCGATATCTGATTTAGCCATCAGCGCTCCGGGCCCTAGGCGATTCAAAATGGCGACGGCCTCATCGAAAGATGCGTACCGCACCGAACATACTCCCGGGTCAATCGCATCGTTCACCGAAAGACCCCTTGGAGCTGACAAATTATGTATCAACCTGAATTCCCCCGGATCCTTTTTGGGGACTACACCCAGGGGTGAACAAACAAAATTAGCAACTGGCGGTTTGTCATATGGTCCAGCAACCCGACCTCGGGCCACCTCTTTACCAATCTTTGCTTGTACCACCGCCGCATTCTGCTGCACCGATAGTTGATTCCTACATTGTGCTTTACCCTGAAAATCCCCCGCCGGGATGCGGAAACCATATGAAAAACCATTTCGCAACACCCCAGCGGAGATATGATCCGGGTATTCGTTTAGCCAAGGGACCAGTGCCATGATATCAACCGGCGTAGGTAGAGGCGCCCCTCGGGCTATTTCAGACCTGTTTGGCGCCTCCTCTACTTCCCGTATCACCAGCCTTGGCTCTGCACGTAGTCTCGGGGTGCGAGGACTGCCCACACCCCGAACATTCGTGCCTGAACTTACAAGAACCCTGTGGCCTAGTACATTTTCCTCTGTTAAAGCCCCAGCAGACCCCTTTTTACCTGAGCTGCCACTATTCTTTGAGTTCCGGTCATTGCTTGAACCCGCCCGAAAGGGCGCCCCTGACGAATGGCGGGAATACTCAACCACATCACCCCCCAACGATGGCGACTTCCCCATGCCTGGCTTTTCCATTTTTTGCCAGGAAATGGAGTCAAAACAATCCCACGTCAGGGATGAATCGTGCTCCTTGGATTTACGAAATATGTTATCATAAGAAAACCATTGATTACCCCCATAAGTTTCATAAAATTCCATGATACGTGTCTGGTACACGGCCAATTCCACCAGCAATTCGGGCCTACGTTCCCCCATAACTGCAGTGAACATTCCAAACGCTCTGCCCCAATTGCCTATCGATTCATCGACTCTGAAACCGGCCATCCTGGCTCACCATACACTAGGATGTAGAAACTCTTTTTGATTTTTTACATGCTCAATCTCGTAGTGATCGGTCAACAAGGAAAACATGTTCACATATTTGTCTGCCCATATCCTCTCTTTCACCTCCATTGGGATATGTTGAACAACTTTTTCCCTCCTCGAAGGTACCGATCCCTCCCCCACCATCGGCAATGGCTGCTTACCTGAACCTGCAGCCGTAACTGTAGACCCTGCCAAACCAACGCCCGATCCTGGTTGACCCACGGGAGCCTGCGGGGAAACAAAAGGACAAGGTGCCTTTGCAGCATCTCGGGATTGCCGCAACTGCTTCATTATTAATTTGGCATCTTCGGCCGTGTCCCCCGGAGCAACGGAACCCTCGTTGTTCCTGCCCAACCATGCCGCCAGCTGGGCGGCCAACTCCGGTGACATATCCCCTTCGTTCACAGGGGTAACTACGACAGGGATCGGCTGCCCTGCGTCGGGAATCGGCACAGGAGCCTCTACCGGCCTGGGCGGGCTCGCCGGAGGAGCCTCCGGAACCGGTACCTCGTCTCCAGTTGCCCTGTTCCTGGCCCTTTTTCCTCTCCCGGAAAGGACCACCCCCGGCAATGCTGGTCCGATGATTTTCTTAGGCCGGCCCGTACCGTTCCTGGCCGCCATCTGCTTCTTCATGTCCGCCATGTCTTTCACCAGCATACGGAGCATTTGCTCGGTGCTAACCTTCTTTCCGACCCTTCTGCCCGGCATTTTTCTCACGATAGGTGACTGAAAGGTCCTGGAACAAGGCTTCTAGCGCTAAAAGAGAAAACAGAAAATTACAAATTTCAAAATTGGCTCTTCGTTCCATCTCAAGCTCACGTGCAACGGGTAGGTGCAGCTTCAGAGCACAGGAACAAGAGGATGCTTTCTTGGCTTGTCGCTCCTTTTATCCTTCTTCGGGCGGGCGTGGACCCACCTCCAATCCGCCTCCTGGGCGGGCGTGGCTAGCGGTGTCGGTGTCTAGGACAACCCTCTCTTGGGCGGGAAAAAGGCGCGCCCCGGCTACGCCGCTTCGGGCATACCAGCCGAGACGCGCCTCCCGCCCAAAAATGGCTTCCCGGGGGGATCGGGGCACTCCACCATACGTTCGGGGGGACCGAATGGTCGCCCCTTTCCATATGTCATCCACATATGAACAAGCATCTGGGTCGATTCTCTCCAAAAGAGAGACAATGCGGGCGGAAAAAACTCCAGGACTATTCTTATAGCCCATAGGGAGACGCCGAAACATTTTATGCACACCGCCGCATGTGAAGGAGGTCCATTGGGAATTTAGACCGTCCAATCTATGGGCATAAAAAGCATTGGAAATGTCAAGCATGGTTTTGAACCGTTTACGCACAAGACTATTCACTAGGGCAGAGACGTGAGTATTCTGTACGGCACAGTTACGGCAATGCGAGTGTAAATGCCTGTAATCCAAAACCAAACGATATGAGCCATCTGGCTTGTTTACAGTAAAAAGGGGGTTATTCATCGGTGACACACACTTTCAATTACACCTTGATATTCCAATTGTTCAAGGATAGCCGCGACTGAAGCTTTGGCTTCACGTCGTAAGGGATATTGAGGTTGAGGCTGCGGCTGAGACCGTAAAGGAATCTCGTGGCTTGGGGACAATTTATCCCAGCCACATTGATTGCGGTACACAGCCGGTGCAAGCGCCAGAGCTCACTCTTCTGCAAAGTGCAGCGCTTCCACTCTCGAAACAGTGTTCGTGAAACTGGGGAGGATCACCTCCTCCCCTCGCGGAGCTGCGAGAACAAAAGGTGGGGGCCAGTCAGCCTCCGAAAGCAAAATGTCATACATAGATGAAAGATTTTCCCAAAATACCCCTTTTATGGTTCGCTGTATGTCACCTTCTATCAACAGGACAATTTCAAAAAGTCTATCAGGGGGAGCAACTCTTGTATCAGCTGTTTCAATCACAACATAAGTGTCAGTCGCTGTCACCTTCAGTAGTGGACGGAGGGCCTCTCTCACTATGGTAATCTCCGCAGCGCTGTCCAGCAAGGTCAGAGCCCACGTTAGATTCCGAAGCCGCGTTCTCACAATCTGGGGCATATCGATGCGCCGTTAAGGCTGCGACTTTCTTCTTGGCAAACTGCTGTCTCTTAGGTGTAGAGCCCTCCTGCTTGTCTGCACCTTGCACGGGCGGGGCTGGTCACATCCTTGCTGGCCACCCCGCCCCCTGCCGCCCCCTCCACCACCGGTTGAAGGGGCCGATGAGTCCTGAAAGGAACGAGGAGAGCGTTGTTCAGAAGCCTGAAAATGATCAGGAGATTTAATCATCACGCGGTCGCGCAAATCATAAACGCGTTCCGACTGCGCAGGCAACGGTGACGCAGAGCGAGAAGTCTGAGCTTGTTGTTGTTGCTGTTGCTTACCCTGTTTCTGTTTTTTAGGCCAATTTTGTTTTTTATTGGAATTGGGCTGAACCGCCATTACCGAAGATTGTCCCTGGGGCTGCTTCTACTCCTTATCAGAAAAAGGCTTAAGACCCTTGGCATTGCGACCAACTGTTTTATAAGCCGCCACAATTATCTTCGCCAACTGTCGGGGTTTCTCGGCATCGGGAATTGCCGCCAACGCGTTAGCAACCTGAAAGTTCACTGCATCCCCCTTGACATTTGCAAGGATCAGATCGCAAACAACATCAAAGGTGCCACACAGGCGCATACCCAATTCAACCGCAGACTCCGGCCCGTGATCATCTTGAACACGTTTAAGGACCGAAGACAGCACGGACATAGACGGGGTGCCGTAGTACCTCGCATAGACCGCTGCAAAAGTCTTACTCCATGTCTCACAGTCAACGAGCTCAGGGGCCAAATCTTTCGGCAAACTAAGTGTAAGAATCCAGTGTTTTTCACCCGAAGTCGTATTCGGAAATACAGCTTCCAGCTGGTCAAATTTCTGGGCAAGCCAGAAAGGAAAATCATCCTTATCCTGGGGCTTCTTGCCCATTACGGAATTGACCATTACAGGACTGATTTTCAAACCAGCCTGCTCTGCCGGAAGCGCCGCACCTCCCGGGGCTCCACCTTGAAGATTACAGTTTCTATAGTGCACTAAGGCTCTAATCACGGCAATCGCGACTACATATAGTCGCCGAAGTTCACCTAGGTTACAATTGCCGTGCAGAGGGTGAGGAGTAAATCCAGCCAAAACAGGCCTGGAATGGACAAAGGACCCAACCTCGGAGCTGTTAAAGAATGGGGTAGGGCGCCACCAAACCAAACTCCATGCTGCCAAACATCAATAGGAACCTCCTGTGCCCTGTACGGAGTATACTCATTAGGTACAGGAGTGGCTGTGTATGTGTGGAACACATCAGAATTTGCGTCCACCGCCGGAAACGTCACCCACGAATAAAACAATTCGTACGGATAAGCATGTTCCGCACTCACCACCATTATCCCAGCCAAGCCTTCCAAAGGAACATTATAAGCCCGCAAATGATCACGCACCGCAATGCGACTATGCTGCGGAATGTCCACGGCTTGTGCCATGACTGCACAGGAACGTCAAAAAACAAAGAGCACTTTGTAGCACAACTGGGTAGTAATTCAAGGAAACCGTTTTAGATATATTCAAGCTTGAAAAGACCTATTTCAAAAGTAGGTAGGTTTGTCCGACACCACCGTTTTCCGGAAACGGCAATGAAGGGGTTAAGGTTTGAATGATATACTACTCGAATGTCATGATATAAGACCACCAACGATTGGGCGCCATGTAGCAGGGATTCCGTTCTCCTACAGAACTGTGCATAGAGATCTGGAACCTCAGTAAATTAGGATGACCCAAAACTCACCTCAGTACCCAAAATCCCCTTACCGAGCTAGCTGCAGTGTCTCATTGGTCATAACAAACTCCCAATGCTTTAGACAAAACAGAACATGAACTTAGGATACCTCAGGTAGCGTGGAACACATGAACACTCTTTCGCTCTATAATCATTTCAAACCAGAACGTGGAGTAAAAGAGGACTTGTGCACATTTGAAATATTTATTATTCAATGCAAGGTTCTCAAACGCAGTATCTTATATAATACAAGCAAATATATTATAAGAATCAAAGTTATCAGCATAGTTACTAGTCTATAGTAAGCAAACGGTGATAGCATATTAGAATGCTGAAATTAATAGGAATTAATAACACCTATTTCTCACCCTCCCTATTTAGCATATTATTATATCTATGAAGGTCTCTTTTGAGTTTTAGCAGGGCGGGCCCATACCTCTAAATCTCAGGAGGAGAGGATCACATCATCTGCCACCAGCTCTCTGTATGTGAAGCATCATCAAGTGTGTTTTTACATTCCCAGTAACTCTATCTTAAACCCGCTTAGAGCCCAATGTTGGCAGCAACTGTATTTGTGTTATGTCAAATGTGGTGTGAAGATCAGACCTCCCATCAACCTTGTGTCGAGATATTCTTAGAGGGTTCAGCACTCACTGTGCAGACAGTGTACCAAGCACGACTGATATCAGAGTAATAACATATTATGCTCAAATAAATCACATCTTTCGTCTAGGTTGAAAGCTACAATAACAATTATGTGTCGTGTGCAAACTGAAGCCGAAGGAAAATATGGCGTTTAAACACTTAATAAACTCATGCTAACTTAACACAGTATATAGAAAAGAAGCATCTATATGACAATCCTTCTTGCTATCACGTACAGGACAGACTTTGTGGACATCTGTGGGCAATATGCCAGCTTTTATACTTTACATCCAGTTGAATTGGTGGTAAATTGCATGTGCAAACGGGCCAAATTGCGACTAATCCTGTTTGCGAGTCGCTATTAGTGTTTTCTTATTGCCGACTCGATATCTCTGTACACAAATATTTGTGACACGCAAACCGGTCTCATCGGTTTTTTTGGTTTGCGAATGGCTTTCGTACATTGCATAAGTCTGTTTTTAAATTCTCAAACCACTTTGCGAACGTTTTGCAAGTCACTATTCTTTTGTACATCTGGCCCTAACTTTATACTCACCATAACACCACAGCTAAGAAAACTTAACCCACATGCACTAATTACGTATTTGATTTGTGGGGTGCTAAAATCTGCACCCAAGACTGATTCAAGCTTATTCCATAATTTCTGTGGGCAGGGTGGGGCAAGTTAATCAAGTCACCTGTGTAGGAGATAGCACAAGGTGAAATCAGGTTCACTGTCCTGAATACTGAATTGAATTGGGTAATATTTAGTATTGCTGTTAGATTAAAAATCATTTTTATTTCTAAAAAGGACATGGACTGGGTTGGACATTGAAGTTAGTGTTTGATTGATTGTTGAGTTCTGAGCTTGTGCCTGCTAGAGATCAAAAAGGACTCTCCAAGATGGTGCAGATCCTTTTACATACACCCACTTACAAATGTCACCTTTTCCACCATTTGGAGAATTAGAGTTTCCCTACAGAGAGTCATTAAAACATCATGGACATTTAGAATTTTCGATGAGTTATTGACAAGAGATTTGAAAAGTTTTAAAACCTTTATTGTATCATAAGGTTAGCGTTTCTAATTATCTTCATTCAGGTTAGTAATTTACAGAAATAAAAGAAGTGGTTAAAAATCAGCATTGAAAGACGTGTTCAATAAAGAAACACAATAAACTAGCTAAGGGACCTATTCTAAATAGGAACCCATGAAGAGTCCCATTAGAAAAGAGCGAACAAGGAGGAATGAACTTCTCATAAAGAGTAGGTCTGAAAAACTCAGCCGATTTCCTACAGTTGCTATACCAACTGTGTTTATAACAGCAATGTGTACTGTAGCATCGACCATGAATTAAAAAAGGCAAGTCACCTCAAGAATATCTAAAAGGAATCCACTCTCCATAAAGAGGAATCTAGGGTTTAGGAAAAATACAGCAGCAGGACCACTGAACGAACAAAGGAAATAAAGAGGTGTGTCTCACTACCTCATTATTATAGCTTTCTCACAAAAGTGTCAACTTTGATGGTGTCTCCACTTGACGTCCAATCAGAACAGTCCACAACGTGGTGTCATAGGCCATACGATCCATCTTCTTATGATTATTACAGTCTGCACTATGGTTGTCACGGTTGATACAGTTTTCTAAATTCATTATTACACTAAAATCTTCTTACCTAAGTTTAAAGATGTACTATAAGCTTATTCGATAGATAAAGACTAGTCAGTAATGTGAAAGCATATATCACAAGTTATTCTTCACAGTTTCAATAAGTTTATTATATTCTAGTGAAATGATCTAACATGAGGGGAGAAACTAAATGAACATGATCAGCACATTTCTTAAGATGACATCAATATTAGGCAGTTGCACAGAATTCTTAACTGCGAGTGAATGTGAAAGGATAGCTTTTGGGCCTGATCAGTGCACAGGCTAGAGTATAGTTGCTTGGTGCAAAATGTTGAAAAAATGCATTTATAAATGAAGCATTTCTAATAACACATTTCACTTCTGAATTAGTTATAATGCATTATAGTTTCAGTTTATTTATTAATATACTTAGAACGTGCATTCACTTTTTGTGAGTCATTTTCTAAAGCAAGAATTTCAATAGCTTTTAAATGTGTTCTAAAAATGAATATCTAACATGTTAAATAAGTCAATTTTTCCAAAGATATGGTAATTTTTCCCAAGCTCCCTCCCGTTTGATGATGTATATCATCATATAATTTGTTGTTTCATTTTCAAAACTGAATCTAAAATGCAGTTTCCTCTTCCAGACTACGGAGGACGCCACACTATGGAGCGGGCCCAAAACCTTTGAGAAATGTATTAGGAATTGAAATACTCAATCAGGACTGACTATTCAGTGCAAGAGGCACTCGTCACTTTTGTTATGGAAATAAAAGAAAGAAACATTTGTAAGATTTTGAGATCAAGCTGAATCTGATTGGAGATTTACTGAAAATACATGATAAAAATACAAAACAACTAGATTTTATGTCCTGAAGAAGTCCTTGAAGGACGAAACGCGTTGGCTACGGCTACAGTCTTTTTATCTGAAGAATAAATAAAGAATACACTACAAACAACGCCACTGATTCTGCTATCGCTGATTTGTATTAATCTTTGTACATAATAATTGTTGTTACTGTTGAAAATTTGAGATATAACTATAATTAGTGTGTGGGGCATTTTGTGCTACATTTTGAGAGTTAGACAGTCCTTGTCTTAGGAGATTTAGGGGTTTTGAATCTGCGGTCCATGGTACCTAAAAATTTACACAAAGCAGTACTTAGGATAGGTGCAATTGTGCTTGACCCCATTCCCCGGTCTCTTTTTTCAAGTGCACAGGCTAGAGTATAGTTGCTTGGTGCAAAATGTTGAAAACATGCATTTATAAATGAAGCATTTCTAACAACACCTTTCACTTCTGAATTAGTTATAATGCATTATAGTTTCAGTTTATTTATTAATATTCTCACAAAGTGCATACCCTTTTTTTGTGAGTCATTTTCTAAAGCAAGCATTTCAATAGCATTTAAATGTGTTCTAAAAATACAAATCTAACATGGTAAATAGGTACATTTTTCCAATTATATAGTAATTTTTCCCAAACTCCCTCCCTTTTGATGATGTATATCACCATATAATTTGTTGTTTCATTTTCAAAACTGAATCTAAAATGCAGTTTCCTCTTCCAGTGTATCCGGTCTCTTCCTTTTTATACCCCTTGAGTGTTGGAGTGTTATCATGTACTCGGCATTCATTATTCCCACTAAATCCATGTCTTTTTGGAAACGTTTTCGTTGATAAGAAACGCGTCTATTGCGCAGAAAATCGATACAGGTCAAATATGAGACATATAGGAATATTAGGCATAATCCAATAATTAGTATGGGTATTTATATAGCTTTTAATATTCCTTTCCCAGCTGCTGAGACCAGTTAACAATTGTAATCACACCCTTCCCGAAAAGTTTCATACAGACTTTGTGTTTCCAAGTCTCTAATTTGACATATTACCTGCAAATTCCTCTATTTTCCTACTCTCCTCAGGTATGTACGGGCAATGACTTCGCTTTAGCATGTGACAAAGCTCACCCCCATTCTCAGCCAGATAGATGTCTTGTGCGAGACGGTCTTGTAAAACCATAGACCACTAAGCAATTAATTAGTAATAAAGCTCCAGATGCAGTGGTTGCCATTTTACCCATATCTGTGGCAAATTTCCTGATCTTTTCATCATTTAATATTATCCCTACTGATGGTATCTCCACTACCTACATTTGGCTTATGTCTGCATGGTAGTTTTAAAGTTATTGCTTCTATGCTTCTGACATGACACATTTTTGGAATTAAGTTTACCTAAATAACATGTCTTTTCCCAATCAGCAGGTAATAAAAAGTAAGCACTCGATCCTCAAATGTAGTATTCCCCAGGAATTACATTTTCACTTCTCTGTAAAATTTGCCAATTTCCCCCCGCAATTTGAAAGTATGGTCATAACTACTAATCCCTACATATTTTGTTTGTTTCTGAGTTTGTCTTTTATGAAAAACAATCCTTCCCTTTAAGTTGGTGGTTTAATCTGAGATTTGGATATTTCATTGTCTTCCTAAATTCATTCTTCTACTTTTTCCATGCATTCTCTAACACGTCTCGCTTTTGATCAGCAGTCTTTGTCATGTTTATGTATCTTTCCTTTAAGGTCATAATTTAGGCTTTCTCTTTTGGATGCATTAGACACGTCAAATTTCTTTTGTCAGCTTCTATAGTGTTTATAGGCAAATGTGGGAAGAAATAATACCAGGCTATGTTCATTGTTTTTCTTTGTGGGTGTAAATTCCTACTTTCCCCAAGAGGCACTTGTGATAGCACTGAATCGTAAGTGGAGTATAAAAATTCAAAATGTTCTCGTGTATACAGTGGTCAAAGCAAAATTCTACATGAGATTGCATAAGATAAAGGTAAGTGATAGTAGGTGACCTCTTCTGAACCTGAAGCCGGCAAATGTGCACTAACATAATAATTCTTAACATCGAAAGAAGTTGAGTATTCTTGCACTAACCTAGAATAGGCATTAGCAGAGTAATCCTCTTCCTTAAAATTTGTGGACTGTTTAGTAAAAGTATTGTCTCTAAAATTTTGTGCATAAATATTAGCAATGTTAACTCTAGGGGTTTCTGAATCGGATGTCAAATAAAATCCTATTGGCACTATGGAAATCAATAAAACTTACTACGAAAACTACACAAATAATGCATTTACCATGCTTTCTAATGCAACACATCCTTTTGAGTCAGCAATTATAAATTATTGACGTTTATTTATATTTTTTCTTCTTCTCTTCTGGACTGTTCCCTGTCAGACAATTATTTTTTTTATTGAAATTTTTGGAACAAACAAATTAATTGGTAGCAAATCACACATCACCGTTAAAACACCTCCCCTCCTTGGCGTCAACACAGGCGAAGTAGGCCCTCCCTGAGTGGGTACATCAATGTCCAAATAACACAGTGACATAGCAAGACTTGGACCTTCACAGTGGTATTAAGCCGAACCATTTGCCCCACACTTTACCGAATAGTTCCGGACAACCCCGGGCCTCAAAGAGAGACTCCTCCTGTACCCCGCACCAATCCATTCCCCTCCTCCATCGCCGCACCGCTGGAGCCGCTGCCTGGGACCAACCCGCTGCTATGTCCCGCTTTGCCACTGACAAAGCTGTCCCCAGGAAACGCTTGTTAGCCCTGGAGCCATCTAGGCCATCAAACACCCCCAATTGCAAGCGCATCGGGTCATGGGGGACTTCCCACCCCAGGGCCCGTGTGAGCTCGAGTTCCACCCCCCTTCAGAACGGCGCCACGGCCGGGCACAGCCATACCATGTGGTAGAAGCCCGCTTTAGTAGAGACACAGCGCGCGCATGCCGGGTAAGCTCTCATGCCGGCTTGGAAGAGACGTGCTGGAGTGAGGTACGCTGTGTGGAGGTAGTAAAGCTGGACCAGGAATAACTTAGAGGATGAAGTCAGGGTTTTGGGTGCCATAAGGGCGTTCCGCCAGTCCGCCTCTTCTAAAGGACCCACTCACCCCTCCCATCGCTCCCTAAGCCGGTCAAGAGATGTAGCGCTGTTGTTCACAAGAGCCCGGTATATACGGGACACTCCCCCCCTCCCATTCCCCCACCCGCCCCAGGTTCCCCATCATCACCTGGGTCTCCAGGGGGCTGAATTCCGGGAGAGAGGTGGGTGTTGGGAGGTGCGTGTGGAGAGCATGTCGCAGTTGTAGGTATTTATAGAACTGGGAGTGGAGAAGGGCGTGTCGGTGCTGTAGGTCAGGAAAGGATCGCATGTGGTCCCCCGCCCACATATCTCCAAGCAGCGAGACCCCCACCAGGTCCCAGCGACGAAAACCTCCCAAGGATGAGACCTCCCTCAGCCAGGCACCATTCCATAACGGCGTTTGTCTAGTTAGCCTCCGGTCCAATCGCACATGATGGAGGGCAGTACGCCAGGCCGTGAGCACCGTCCTGGTGACTGGGGGCAAGGCCTGCGGCACTGGGCAGCCGTATAGGAATCCCTGGATCTGTGCAAAGTCCAAGGTACTGAGCTCCACCCGGTAAGCTGGGTCGGACCAGCCGCCCGTAAACCAGTCGTGGATCACGATAAGTCTCGTGGGTCAGTAGTAGGAATCACCGCCTGCCAATCAAAACACGCCCGAGAGGGGTGTAGAGGGACCAAGGTTGATTTTGCTGGGTTAAGTCGGAGCCCCGAGATCCGCTCAAACGCCGAGAGAGCCTCCAGGCATCCAGGGACGGATTGGGCTTGGTCTGCAAGGTAGAGCAGAACGACGTCTGCATATAGAGAAATTTTATCGACCTGGCTCAGGTCCCAGGCCCAACCCCGGATGAGGGGGTTCTGCCAGATCAACGCCGCCAGGGGCTCCATCACTAGTGCAAATAAAAGCGGTGAGAGCAGGCAACCCTGACGGGTGCCTCTCCGGATGTCAGACAATTCTTAACCCTACTCTATGTTCTCCTAATATGTCATCCCTATTCTTCTGTAAGAATTGCTCTTCCAAGCACTCATAAGAGTCAGTATTAAATGGAGAAGAATCCTCCAATAGTCGTTATTCCAGTTGACAATGTCCAAGTTTTATTTCTCCAATGAAATAAAAAAATCCAGTTCACAAGGAAGTGCACAGCTAACACGTGTTTCGTCTAGCTAGTACAGGGCATTAGACTTCTTCAGGGCTGCAACCCAAATAACAGTATATAAGAGATAGTATAATGCCATACAAAAACACTACAGTGTACTGCAGTACCTTATAGTTATAACATATCTTAAATAAAGGAATACACCCTTAAACCAACCATAGTGCAAAAGAGGAATAATAAAAAGGTAAGAAAGACAAGGCCAAACCAAATTACCAACTCGATCATTGAGATTGTCACCGGATCATCTTCTTTCTCCGTAAGGGAGAGTAGTACTTGTGTTTCTTTGATCTCTTGAATCGTCATATTGCTCACAGGTTTTATTTCCACATGTTTAACTTTCTCAGGTTCATTAGCAAAGAATTTCTTAAGTTTCAACCGTCTCACAAATTTATACAGATCAATTTTATTCATAAACCAGTCAGATGTCATCATTGGGCAAAACCCCATTCCTTTCTTCAATAATGTAGTCATATTATCAGATAACTCATAAGATGACAGATTCATGATCTCAATGTCTCTTACAAGCAAATCCTCCACCCCAGTTACTTTTTCAATGACCTAGTTCTCATCCCGTCTTACTCCTTGTTCTTCCCCTTCCTCTCTTCCCTCTCCTAGTTTTTTTGCACTCAAGTCTCGGTTCCTGTGCCCGTATCTCGATTCCCTCTCCTCAATCTCTGTACTTCCTCTAAAAAATTCATCTCAGGGGTTGGGGCTGTAGCAGGATCTATCAAGTCTTCATTCTCACTGTTTGATAGATTACTAGAAGATGCATCAGCATCACTACTAGACTGGACACTGCCTTTTTGTTTAACCTCGGATTCTTTCATTATTAGGTAATCAAAACGCTTAGCGAATGTATACACATGACCAGAGCGGTAATCATTTTCGTCGCGTTTAAGTTTCCTGGCTTTCCTCCTCTTAATATCCATCTGTAATTCATTAAGTTTCTCATCTAATAACGTATAGTTCTTGATAGTAGCCTCCAGAAGGTTGAGCTCTTTAATCTCATCTTCAACCTTCTGTATCTCTACTAATAATTTTGCACTCTTTCTATCCGCATTTTCAATTAGAATATTAATTAGATTTCTAGAACTAGCATTCAATTCTTTCTCCCATGTGATATACAAATCCGGTTCCAATTCCTCATATGTGGGTATGATCTGTGACCTCAACCCACGTGGTATCCTATTAAGTGCCAAGTACTGTTTTAATGTAGCAGCATCACACCATTTATTCAATTCTGTTCTCTTGAGTGACTCTAGTTTCACGAACGTAGCTCTCAGGCCCTCTTTTTTAATATTCTGAGAGGTACCTACAGCTGCTCCAATTGAGCCACCTGCAATCAGGTTACTAAAAAGTTGTTCGGCTTCCTTATCTCTATTCATGTTTACCCTTGTGGCTGCTCTGTTACTGAATTAACAATACTAAGAAAAGGTAACCAGTTAGGAAACAAGCGCACAGCAATCAGGGAAAGTAGCAGTACAATTGTCCAAAATTGGTGCTCCAAGAAGAAACAGGGTCGGTTACCACAACCCCACACTTAACCCTCCAATAGGGGGAATTAAACAAATTAAAGAATTGCTCTTCCAAGCACTCATAAGAGTCAGTATTAAATGGAGAAGAATCCTCTAGTAGTCATTATTCCAGTTGACAATGTCCAAGTTTTATTTCTTCAATGAAATCAAAAAATCCAGTTCACAAGGAAGTGCACAGCCAACACGTGTTTCGTCTAGCCAGTACAGGGCATTAGACTTCTTCAGGGCTGCTACTTTCCCTGATTGCTGTGCGCTTGTTTCTTAACTGGTTACCTTTTCTTAGTACTATTCTTCTGTAACTTTCTTCTCGGACCTAGGTTAGTCTTCTGTAAAACAAATAACTAAAATAATAACCATCTAATAGACCTTGTTCAATTTTTTTCTTGTGTACCATTGGACTTCTGTATTTTAATGAAATCTTTTCTGCTTGAAAAATTATTTTATTTTCATGGAGGTTCTAGTAGTTCAGGATTTACCTTGCATAAATCTTACAGAGTCACATCAATGCTGAGTTTACATAGAAACCCTTTTCAGGGGCTCAGTATCTTCTGCAAGGTATTGAAGTTATTTTAGATTTTAAAACAACTTGATGATTTGGGTCAAGTAAACTGATGTCCTCTGTCTCACTTTCTTCAGATACTATTTCTGGAATACGAACTATTGATAGACTTTTTATCTCTTTCTTACTCTACATATGTGACTATTCAGCTTGTCAGCACTGTCTTTTAGTTCAGTGCTCGTTTCTTCAGCAGCATTTTGCCTCTCTCCTAATTGTGTTTCAGCCTCTCATCTTTCACCACTTGAGTTTTCGATCTTTCTTTGCAATATTTCAAGAACTTGCACTTCTCTTTCATCTTCACCCTTTACTTCTCCTTGTTCTGCTGCATGTTCTCCTGCTTGATTTCTAGCAGGTGCCACTGGTTGGTCTGGTTTCTCCACTGGTGGTGCAACTACTAGTGCTCTTCTTTCAGGATCATAGACCAGCGATCCTTCCTCTGGATTGCTTACTCTGTGTGTGTGTGGAATGAATCTAATTTGGGACTCTAGCACAATTAACAGCAGTGTATGCTATAAACAGAATTTGGTTGGGGCATTTCCATCTGGGTCCAAGACAAGTCTTCCAAACGTGCTTCTTGATAAAGACCCAATCTCAAGGATTGAGGTTGTGGCACTGTTCGTGATGGGAATCTGGCGTGGCAGCTGTTACCTGATGAGAGATAGAACGAACCCCATCAGCCAGGGCTTTGCAGTAGTCTATAAACAGATCAGTAATGTTCACCAAGGTATTAGTTGGAACAGCAGGTAACCCAATAGGCCTCCCCATGAGTATCTCATGTGGAGAGAACCCAGTCTTTCTATCTGGAATACATCGGACACTAATCAGTACCAACGGTAATGCATCTGGCCATTTCAATGTTGTTAAAGCACAAACTTTTGCTAATCTGTATTTTATTATTCTGTTTGTTTTCTCAACTATGCGGAACGCTTCTGGTCTGAAGCTGCTGTTTAATTTCTGTTCAATCTGTAATAAAGCACATAGCATGTTTATCACTTTGTTGTTGAAGTGTGGAATTCCGAACCTCAGGAGGATCTCTCGTAGTAACAGTTTAGCTACAATGAGACCATCATTTCTCCTCGTTGGGTAGGCTTCCAACCACCGTGATAATACACAGATAATCGCAAGGCTATATCTCAGCCCATTTTGCAAGGTATCTCGATAAAATCAATTTGTAATTGTTAAAAGGACCACCTGCTCTCACTAGGTGTGTGCTTCTGACTGGTGTCAGTTGTTGCATGTGACACACCTCCTGCAATTTCCGTCAGCATTTAATCAAAAGCTTGGATTAAAACAACTTTGTCTGAAAAGCCTTGCCATTGCATCTCTCCTCAAATGTGTGCATGCATGATAATACCTAGCCATTTTAAACAACAGGCTATCTGGCAAAACTGGTCTTTCATTTTATGACATCCAAATGTCCTTGCCATTTTTGGTACAACTTGCTTTGATCCACCCATTCTATAAAATGTCTGTTGCAGTTTACTCTACTCTCTTCAATTCTTCTCAAGTGTCAGTTATTTCCATCAACATTGCATTAGCACATTCTTCATCAGTTTTGTAAGTGAAACCATCATTTACTGTGAAACCTCCATTGATTTTGTATGCTAGTAAGGCACACAACCTACCTCCTGAGTCAGCTTATCTATTGCCAATGGCAAAGTATTTACTGCTTGTTGATGCCCTGGGCATTTCATGGCTGCAATTTCCTTTGGCAGTTGTAACACTTCCAATAGATTCTTAACATTCTTCCTATTTCTAATAGGCGATCCTGTGGAAATTAAAAAACCTCTTTGCATCCATAATTGTCCAAAACCATGAACCAAGACGCTATGGAACCCATAAATATTCTCTACTGATGAAGGAGGAATCCCGAAAAATTGGTGTCTAGAGATACGATTTCAAAAGACGGCATTAGCTGAAAAATAAGATGAACTTTGTGTTAAAAAGTAAGCTACAACTACCTAGAAGCTATGGGGTAATAGCGTTGTTACATGCAAGCAGTGCGTTGCTACCTACTTTCACTGATAAAAGGCTCTGGTGAGCTGCTCCCAAACTGATAACCTTTGGAACGCCTGTAAAGTCCACAACAACGCAGTAAGTTGTAGTTAAAGGGTTTATTAGGAAGGAAGACAGGAGTCAGGTAGGACGCAGCCTACACAGGTCTTCTTCCCCAGCAACTGTCTGGCAAGCAGAAAGGAATATAGAATCTTGCTTGGAATGCACAGGGAAGAAGAAGGTTGAAGGTAAACAATTGTAAGTGTGATGATGAAACAACATGACACATCTTCCTCCTTAAGTAAAAAAACAAAAAAAAACAACAACAAAAAAAAATGTAATAATTCTACATACAATATCTTCCAACCATTTAGGTTTGGAGCATAAACGTTTCCTAGACATATCAGCATTACTGTTCGATTCAATGGGAACAATATTATCAGATGTAACAACATTTCCATTTACATATGGAGCATAATTAATTTCAGATTCTGGAACAATACTGTTACCAGATGTTACAACAGGGGTATCCACATCATCAATTACATTTTCAGAAGAAGAGCACACATTACTTGATTCTGAAGTGGTGATGGGTTCAGATACAGCAACACCACCTTGTTCCTCCTTCTCAAAAGGTTGATAAATATCATCAAGAGTTGTGCAAGAAGAAGGAGACGAAACAACTAAGTTATTCTTTAAGTCATTCTTTCCTCTATAAAAAGCAATCCTCTTAATATTCCAAATGTTGCCGTCACTCAAAAGAACAGCATTTTGCGAAACATTTTTAATCATCAAAGGTTCAGAAAATTGAGATTCGCACTTTCGGACCTGCCAGGGTTTTTTGACTTTGACCCACATTCTGGCCTTGATATCCATAGCACCAGCACCAAACTTAATATCAAAAATGCGTTTGTATTGCAAATATTTTTCAAGAATGTTATTTTAAACTTGGTTCATGCAGATATCTAAACAGGGATTTTTGTGCAACCAATCAGGATTACACTTAGTTCTAGTAGTGCGGCCTCTCATTATCTCAAAAGGAGACATTTTTAACGTATCATGAATGTTGGTTCTATATGTCCAAATGGCTTTATAAACTTGAGGTTCCCAATCTTTCCCTTTCATACCAGCAATTTGAATGGCATTCTTAAGAACTTTATTAAATCTTTCACATATACCATTACCACTAGGGTTATATAAGAAAGTGGTCCTGTGAGTTACACCAATCCTCTCAAAATAAGATTTTGCTAATTTAGACACAAATTGTACTCCATTGTCGCTAATGAGCGATAATAAAAACTTTGTCCATAAACTTTAAAATATTGACAGAGTAAATTTTTTCTACAATGGTAATACTAGGCCATCTTAAAAAGATATTAATGATTGATATTATGTATTTAGGATTGACACCTATAGGACCCATGATGTCTATAGCCACAGTATGTCACGGACCCTCAGGAATAATTATCGGGTCTTAATGTTTTAAGTGCTTTGTCACATTTGGAACAAACAACACACTCTCTCACAATTCTTTCTGCATGGAGATCAACTCCTTGCCACCAGTACCATTTTTAACATTCTGTTTGGTTTTCACAATGCCACAATGGTCTTCATTACACAATTGTAACACAGAATTTCTTAATGATGTGGGGGAATGGCTTTATCCCCATGAAAAATAGTACCATCCAAAACGGATAAATCATTTCTTACCTCCCAGAAAGGTCTAGATTTGAAGATACTCTAGATTTTTCTGGCCAACCCTGGTGAATGAAAGAAATAACAGATACTAAATCACTTTCTTTCACATACTCTTCATTCCATTTCCTCCCCTCCACGCAAAAATGGGCTCTGATCATGAACGAGGGCAACTTGCAAGGAATCCCATTCATTCACATTACATTCTTGTAGGTTTGAAAGCATACGAGACAGAAAATCTGCTAAACCATTACTTTTGCCAGGAACATATTCGATCTTATAAACAAAATCCTGTAAGCGCATAGACATCCTGGCTATTCTGGCTGAAGCTTTAAATAGTCCCTCAGTAGTAAGAAGTTTGATAAGTGGTTTATGGTCAGATCTGACAATGCATTCTTTGCCCCATACAAAACTGCGAAAATGTTCCAAAGCCCAAACCACTGCCAAGGTTTCTTTCTCAATTACCGAGAATTTACACTCAGGAGTCGAAAGTGCCCTAGACGCAAACGCAATTATACATTCTTTACCCAATTCATCAACTTGGGAAAGTCCACCTCCTAGTCTTTTTTTGCCAGCATCCACAGTAATTATGGAAACATAATCCATGTTAAAAGGACATAATATAGGAGCATGGATGATGGCTTTTTTAATGGTGTTGAATTCCTTTTCACACACCTCAGACCATGCAAATTTAACGTTGCTATAAGGAAGTTGCCTGATGTTGAAAACCTTGCTGGAAAAACCATCCACAAACGTTGCGTACAATTCTACCATTCCTAAGAATAGTCTAATTTCATCCTTATTGGAAGGAGAAGGAGCCTCTCTTATGGCATCTACTAATTTTGGTTTTGTAGCAACGGCATCAGCACAGAACATGTGGCCAAGATACATTGCAGATTTAACACCAAATTTACATTTTGAGTGTTCTATGGTCAATCACTTTTCCTACAATGTACTTAAAACTTCCTCTAAAACAGCATTGTGTATCTTTCCCAAAAATAAGAATATCGTCCTGGAAAAAAATCTCACTTTGGGATGCTTGCCAAATAATTGATGCATAATGCGTTGAAAAATGGCAGCGGCAGAAGCCAAACCGAAGGGCATTCTTATAAACTGGAAGCACACCATAGGTGTGATAAATGCAGTAAGGTGTTTACTATCATCATCAAGTAAAAACTGATGATATGTCGATGACAAATCAATCGTAGAAAAAAATTTGGCAACATTTACTAAAGATAACATTTCAGAAATTTTTGGCAGGGGAAACTTGTCTACAACTATATTTTCATTTAGATGGCAAATGTCAATACAGAGGCAAATTTTGCCATTGGCGCTTCTGGCATCCACCACTGGAGAAATCCATTCAGAGGATTCAATTGGTTCAATGATATCCTCCTTAACAAGTTTTTCTAATTCTTTTTCTACTTCACCACGAATCAAAATGGGAATCTTTCTTGCCTTAAATGTTTTAGGATTAGAATTGCCTTTTAAAACTATGCGGTGTACAAATTCCTTTAAAACTGCCAATTTTACCACTGAAAACTTTAGGAAATTTAGATAACATGATGTTCCCAATTTCATTACCATCATCAACAGGATCTGGACTATTAGGATTTAAAATAATGTTCAGGTTCCCTTGATCTTTCCAACTGAGTACAGAAGGGCCATGTTTAGCAACATATTATTTACCTAAAGATTCTCTCCCTTTGAACCTAAACTTTAAGGGTCTAAAGCCAATCAAGTCATTTTTTTTCCAAAATAGCCTTCATGAGAAATATCAGGAGTGTAAAGTTTATTGCCTAAATAACGTACAAATTCAGAATTCCAGACGTGTACACTAACAATAGTATACGGAGAACCAGAATCAGCATATACAATCAATAGGAAATCCACCTAATGACATATTATAAATTGTTTTTTTCTTATCAGTTTATCAGAAGAATCATTAATGTTAAAGATGAATTGTTTTTCATTATGGTTGTCAGTACAATCACCCTTAACAGAACAGTGCATAACTTTCTTAACAATGCACTAATCATCACTTGAAGAAGAATCATAAATAACTTTCACTTTCTTATTTTTTTTCGATTACAAGCTCTAGAATAATGCCCAATCAATCCACAATTGCAACATTTTTCCTTAATAGCAGGACACAACTTGTTATTTGCTAAATGAGAATCACTACCACAAAGGTAGCATTTTAGATCATCACTCTTTTTAGAATCGCGAGGTTTGGTTTTAGGTTGCAACTTTTGTTTAAAATTAGATTTGTTTTGAACTTTAGAAACAACTTTTTCAGGAGCTTCCTTACTCTCATTCTTAATTGCCTTAGCACTACGACCAGATAATTCAGCCTTTCTGACAATAGCCAACACATCTTTGAGATCAGCATCTCCGTTAATCCAAAGTCTGTCTTGGATCGCTGGGTCTCTTACGACTTGATCTCTTATAAATTGCACCTGAAGATGATTGAATTTACAAACTTCAGCCATTTTCTTAAGTGCAGCAAAATAAACATCAATAGTCTCACCTGGTTGTTGTTTCCTATGGAAAAAAGTATATCTTGTTATACCTATGAATACTTTAGGGGAGAAATGGTTATTAAAATCTTTTAGGATATCAGAGAAAACATTTGCATCACCCCACCAGTGGTTTTTGTCATTTCATCATAAATCTTTAAACCACAAGCACCAACAGAGTTTCTTCTTTCTTTCTGGTTTCATCTTTCCATCTTCATCTATAGTCTCAATAAAGTTTAGAAAATAAGCCTTCCACTGTGGCCATTTCATGCAAGGTGCTGATCCTGTAGGCCAAAAGGCTTGTGGGAATTGAATTGTGAAATTCTGAGTAGCCATGTTGCAGCACGAAAAGAAGATGGAAAGTACTTTGCTGGTAAAAAGTCAATACAACCAATGTGAATGGAAGAAGTGACTATGTAATTGAATAGACATAGAAATGAACTCTTAGATCCAAGCGGTAAAAATGAAAAAAAAAAGTAGAATAACCTCTTACTAGAAGGATTCCTAAGAAGAAAAACAAAGGCTGTTGTAATAGAAAGCGGAAGCTTACTTGAAGTCCTTTGCGTAATTAAATTAAATCCTTCGTCGGCAAAAGGTTTGCGGCATAGCTATGGATACAGGGAGTCTTAAAATGGCTGCCACGTAGCGCTCTGCGCGATTATGTAGCTTGCGTGCTAGACGTGTTGAAAAAGAGCCTTCGGAGCGTCTTACGAATCACTGTGGTTGTGTAGCTTGGGTGAGTGACGTGCAAGAATAGGACGTTCTGAATGTCACAGCGGAGGCCAGCAGATGGACGTCAGCCGCTTCTGCTCGTAGCGCTGATGGAAAATACAGGGATTTACTTTTGAATTAAGGCGCGCACTTGAAAGAAAATCCTCTTGAACCACAAATGATAAAAAAACTCTGCAAACGCTATTCTCAGAGTTCTGGTTCTGTGGCATAAACAAGAAGACACTTGTGATCGCCTATCGCCCCTAGCGTGAACTGAAGCTGATTGCGCTCTGCGTAAATTGATTTGCTAATTTGCACGAATCGCGTTTATTTTACTTTTAAAATGTAATTTTCTTGTACCTTGATTTTAATTCATTGGAGAACCTTTACATCCACGTTAGTTGTGTTGAACCTTTCCCTGTCACCCCGGTCCACCGCAAGCGCTAGGCTTGTTTGTTGTGGAGGGTGCAGGCTTACTTCCGGGATTTTCACATTGCCAGGCAGTGATTGGTTGTAGCGGTGGGAGGCAGTGCTGACTGATAGCGCGGCCCCTACAAAACACTGAGGATGCCTAACATGCGCAGCGAGGACGCGCAGCACCCGTGCCGAATCCGCGCCGAAGACACGCCAAAGACGAGCCCGTCTGTGCCCGTCCGTGCCAGTACGGGACATGGGGCTAGTGATTATACTCCTCTACCCAGGCTCTCAAAGGTAATGTCATCTGACCTATTAAAATCTTTGCGCCCCGTCAAACATGACAATTGCACTTTGCTTGAAATCCCTCGTCTGGGCGCTGCTTCCTGCCCATTTTGTAGCTACACAATTACATCCTGTCAGCCCTACCCCCCCTCGTAGAACTAGACGTAGTAAGCAGGTGAAGCCAGCACACCCTACTAACGAAAACCATCTGTTCTACAGTTTAAATTGTCGCTCCCTACCTATGCATAAGGTTGAGATTTTCGACCTGCTAATGGACAACAAACCTAGCGCCCTGTTTCTCACTGAGACCTGGCTACATTAAGGTTCAGGGCCCGATATAGCTATGGCCCTTCCTCCCAAATATGCGATTGCCAGATTGGACAGAACCCTTAAAACCGGAGGTGGAATCGCGATTGTTTACAATAAACAATTTACTTGCACATTTGAATCGATAGTTATACCTGACAGTGAGGCTGCATCTTTTAAATTATGTCTTAATCCAAACTTCACGCTGTCCGATATTCTTATGTACCGACCTCCCGGAAATGGCACCAAATGGGCTACGGAACTAGCAAATCATATTACCCCTTTTATATTAACATCCAAAAACTTCTCTATCATCGGAGATTTTAATCTTCATTTAGAAGATAAATCAAACACAACATGCATGAATTTGCTGGATGATCTTTTAGCCACAAACATTCATCTTATTAACTCAGGGCCTACACACAGGGCAGGACACCTACTTGACCCGATATTGTCAAACCTTCCCTCACTTACCTGGATAGAAAATATCCCTGTATGCTGGTCAGACCATTTTCTAGTTAAAGTCTATCTTACCATACCCAGTACCTCAACAGACCAAAACAGGTCACTGCCTTCTCTGAGGAAAAACTGGAAAGCTCTAGACATCTCCAATCTTAATGCGAACCTAAACTCACATCCCCCAAATAAAAATCACAATATGGAAAGCATTGCCATGGCCACCCAACTATGGCTCACCAATGCGGCAGATGCCGGTTTAACCCAGACTAAGACCAAGGGGAACCTACATCGTCCCAAGGCCCCCTGGTTTACTGACTCTCTTAAGGACGAAAAAACTAAATGCAAGGCACTTGAGAGAGACTGGCGCAGAGATTTCGATCCTAATAAAAAAAACAGGTATCATACAGCTAGAAATCTCTATCATACTGCATGTAGGAAAGCTCGCACTACATATGTAGCCACGACCATAATGGAAGCTGCGAATAAATCAAAAATGTTATTTAATACAGTTAAAGACCTCGCAGGGGCTCAAACTACTGCTCCAACGCGACCCCTAAACATGAAGCAATGCCAGGACTTAGCTCAATTTTTCTCTGATAAAATTGACAATTTGATTGTCGAAATAGATAAAAACACTTCGACAACCGCCCCTAAGGAAGACTGGGAGTACACTCCATCCATAAATCAGACCCTCCACAAATGGCCCCCTATTACAACTGATGCTCTCATCTCAATTATGAAGACGATAAAATCTGGTTCTCCACAGGATCCCATTCCTATCAAGATAATAAAATTACTTGACACACCTGCCCTCAAAATCATTGCGGACACCCTAAATTCATCTTTAGAGCTTACCACAGTGCCAAAGATATGGAAACATGCTATAGTGACACCACTGTTGAAAAAACCTACAGCCGATCCGGATAAATTGGCCAATTATAGGCCTATTTCACTCCTTCCTGCTTTTTCCAAATGCTTGGAAAGACATGTGCATTCAGCCCTGACGCTTTTTTCAGAGGAAAATGATTTACTTCACCCCACCCAGTCAGGCTTCCGAGCGGGTTTCTCTACAGAAACTGCCCTATTGGGTGTTTCTGAAACCATGAGGAAACTCCTCGACGATGGTCAAACGGTTGCGCTTATTTTATTTGACTTAAGCGCAGCCTTTGACACCGTATCGCATAAAAGGCTAATCGCTCTACTGGAAAAAATGGAATAGGCGGAAATGCACTGAAATGGATTAGATAATTTCTGAGTCATCGGACCTTTCAAATATCATCGGCAACGGCATGTTCGGGAATTTTCAATTCCCCTCATGGAGTACCGCAAGGCTCCATCCTTAGCCCGCTCTTTTTCAACTTATATCTTAGACCCCTAGCAGATCTAGTGGAAAAAGCGGGTCTAACCTTCATGTCGTATGCCGACGATTCTCAGATTGTGTTCTCACTATCTGAACCCCAAACTTCTTCCCCATCTCTCCTTAAAACTGGCCTGCTATCCATTTTCAACTGGATGTCAACTAACCAGTTGAAATTAAATGGAGATAAGACGGAGATATTCCTTCTGGGCAGGCAACCAGAGCTTTGGAACTCATTACATTGGCCTGCCCAGATGGGAAATCTCCCGACACCAGTGCCGCAGGCTAGAAATCTGGGTGTAATCCTGGACAATTCACTGTCCATGAAACAGCAAGTCAACAAAGTAGTGAGCATCTGCTTTACCATCTTGAGATGGCTCAAGAAGATCCTGTGGATGCTGCCTAGCCCTATTCAGAAAACGGTGGTCAATGCCTTGTACAAAATGTGGCTGCTCGTCTTCTTTGTGGCATACCTAAAAACAGCAGCGTGTCCCCTTACCTGCGTGAACTGCACTGGTTGAGGGTGGAGAATCGCATTAGGTTTAAAGCCCTAAACTACATGTTTAAATTCAAGGCAGGTACCGCTCCTAAATATTTGCAGGCACTAGCGTCCCCCTACATCCCTAATAGGAATTTACGATCAAAAGCAGCTGAAAAATTCTGTATCCCCAGATTTAAGCTAGCCAGGATGGGAGGTAAATCTTTTGCCTACCTGGGTCCCGTCATTTGGAATACACTCCCAATTCAAATACGCAAAGAGCAAAACCCTCTCAGGTTTCGAAAGGAGATAAAAACCTGGTTGTTTAACCAGTAATCTGATCACTTACGCAGTCTACACTATCTACCAGGCTGTGTGTTAGGCGCCGGGAAACCCTTTTTGGGTAGCTGTTGCGCCATATAAGTTGATAAAATAAATAAATATAAATAAGGTAAATTCTGCGCAATTCATCCAGAGAACAAAAGTGTACTCACTCAGAACGTGCGAAAATCCCTCCCGTGGAGCTGTTCACAGAAAATGAGATACAATAAATCCTCTCAAGAATAAATCCTCTCAAGAATAAGGCATCAATAGGAAGGCTCCAAGGATTAAGGGATGAATAAATCCAACGAGGTAGAAAGCGAAATCCATGAAAATGAAAAATTATCCATAAAGTGAGTTTGGGGTTCCTTGACAAGGTCCCCAAATTGTAAAGTCCACAACAATGCAGTAAGTTGTACTTAAAGGGTTTATTAGGAAGGAACACAGCAGCAAGGTAGGACGCAGCCTACACAGGTCTTCCCCAGCAACTGTCTGGCAAGCAGCAAGGAATATAGAATCTGGCTTGGAATGCACGGGGAAGAAGAAGGTTGAAGGTAAACAATTCTAAGTGTGATGATGAAACAACATGACAACGCCTGCACGGTATGCGTGGGATTATACCTGAGAAAATTGGAAGCATGTCTAGCAACCCCTAAACAGTCTCTACTGATGCGGGAGGAATCCCGAAACACTGGTGTCTAGAAATACGATTTTGAAAGACGGCATTAGCTGAAAAATAATATAAACTTTGTGTTGAAAACTGAAGTACAACTAACAAGACGCTATGGGGTAATACTGTAACATGCAACCACTCACTCATTGTCAGTGAAAATGCTCTCCCACCCTCGCAGCTCCACCATTAAGTGAGGCCCTCTTGAGACCCTGCACTGATGTAGTGTTGGTATTCGAGGCCCTCCTCCACCCGAAGGTTATACCTGCGTCTCATCCCTGGTGGTCCAGTGGACCTCTGACTCCTATGGTCGCTCAGCTTTCTGCCCCCTTCATCCTCTCCTTTCTGCTTTGTTTCCTCTTTATGACCCTTCATCTTTTTCACCCTTTCACTCTTTCTCTCACTTTTCCATTTTTTCACTTTTTCTTTTTTGCTTCCTTTTACCCATTTGTCCCAACGCCCCTCCCAGCCAGCGTGACTAGCCCGAACCAGTTTCCCTCCCCGCTCCTACCTTCCAGCCCTCCCCGACCCCTACTTGCCCTTTTGTGCCCATCCGCGACCCGAACACGGCCAGCGCCATGAATCCTGGACCTCCGCAACGCTATGACCCAGCGGCACTCCACGTACTCAACCCAGGTCACAACAACAACTGCAAGCTAGCTTTACCAGCCGACACCCACGGACCCTTCAGCTGTCACTACACCTGCAGCACCCCCATGACGATGGATCCAGCACAATCCGCACACAAGAACACAACCGCACCAAAGGCCCTATAATGCATCCTCCTCAACGACCAATCCCTCCACAAACACGCCACCGAAATCTGGTACCTCCTCAACAGCACCACCCCGGACGTTGCATTCCTCACCGAAACCTGGACCAGCACCAGCTCGGGACCAGACATCGCCATCACCATTCCCCAAGAATACAAGATGTAGCGGAAGGACCACCTAACCGCCCTGAAGGAGGAATCGCCATCGTCCACAAATCTACTCTCCAGTTAAGCACACTCCCCGACGAGCCCACAGACCTGATGGAACAACTACACTTCAAGATACAGGCAAACCCTACCACCACCCTCTGAGGACCCCTCATCTATCAACCACGTACCATTCACTAACTCCATCCCGGGCATCATCTCCCAGCAAACCATCACGTACATCAAATACACCTTGCTAGGAGACCTCAACTTCCACCTCGACAACCAACTAGACCCCAACACCACATCCCCCCTGGGCAACCTCCACAACATTGGACTCCAGATCATGTCTAGACCCACACCCTCGACACCCTTTTCACAACAGGAAACTCCATCACTTTCAGCCACACCACCGAACTCCCGTGGACAGACCATCAATGCATCCACTTCACCTTCAGAACACCCACCATCCACAGACCCCAGCACCTGCTCCCACGAAGAAACTGGACCAAAATCACCGTCAACCAGCTCACCTCCTCACTCGCCAACTCCACCCCAACCGTCGCAGAAGATGACGACCCCAACACCGCAGCCGAACTCTGCACAGATGGATCTCCGACAGCACCTACACAATAGCCCCCCTCAAGAAGAACAACACACACGCCAAGAAAGCCAGATGGTTTACCACCGAGCGTCAAGAGTCCAGACACACATGCTGCTGCCTCGAAAAGGTCTGGAGGAACTCCAAATATCCCAAAGCTCACAACAACTTCAGAGCCACCACCAACGCCCACCACCATCTCATCAGAAATACGAGAAAACAGCGATCAAAGATAGAATCTCAAATCACGCGCACAACAGCAAAGAGCTCTTCAGCATCATCAAAGAGTTCACCGAACCCACCAGCGAGTCTACTGACATCCCTCCCTCACAAGATCTCTGCGACAAACTCAGCACCTTCTTCCACCACAAACCTAAGAACATCTAAAACAACTTTGACGAAGACAGCCAACACACTGAACCCTCACCAGCCACCCTCGACAACCTGAAGCCAACGACTGACAGCTGGACAGCCCTCATCACTGAAGACACACTGAAGACGATGAAGTCAATCCACTCCAGGGCCCCAATGCACCCTTGCCCCCACCACATCTTCAACAGAGGCGTTGACACCATCGCACCCATGCTTCGCCACACCATCAACCGCTCACTGGCAAACGCCTCCTTCCCCGATGACTGAAAGCACGCTGAGATCAACCCCTTCCTGAACACGGCTCTACGATTGACCTCCTCCTTGATGGACTGGAACCGCACCTCTCTTGTTCCCCAGCGCCTTGAGACCCTTACGGATGAGTAGTCGCACTTAACAAACTCATGACTGATTGATTGATCTTACCCACTTTCACTGATAAAAGACTCTGGTGAGCTGCCCCCAAGAAGACGAGCTATTGAACGCCTGCACAGTACGAATGGGATTATACCTGAGAAAATTGGCAGCATGTCCAGCAACCCGTAAGTATTCTCTACTGATGAGGGAAGAATCCCAAAACACTTGTGTTTAGAGATACAATTTCGAAAGATGGCATTAGCTGAAAAATATGTACTTTGTGTTAAAAACTGAACTACAACTACCAAGATTCTATGGGGTAATGGTGCTGATACATGTAAGCAGTGCGCTTCTACCCACTTTCATTGATAAAAGGCTCTCGTGAGCCGCCCCCAAGCTAACAAGCTTTGGAACGTCTGCACATAGGAGTCAGATTGTACCTGGAAAATTTGCAGCATGTCCAGCAACCCGTAAATATTCTCTACTGATGAGGGAGAAATTCCGAAACACTAGTGTCTAGAGATAAGATTTCGAAAGAAGGCATTAGCTGAAAAATAATATGCACTTTGTGTTAAAAACTGAACTACAACTACCAAAACGCAATGGGGTAATGGCGCTGTTACATGCATGCAGTGCGCTCCTACCCACTTTCACAAAACCATGAACTACACTGAAACCATACTGGCTGTATGCAAAGATGGTGACTCTCAATTGAACAGTTAAACTGCAGGCTCAGGTAAGGCCAATTATTTCAGCAACTTGTTCAGAGAAAACTGATTGGAGCGAGGAGGCTTTCACCGCCTCATTTCTAGTGCACACTGCATATGCTGCCCTCAGTGTGCCTTTATTACTTCCCAGGCATGAACAAATATGTCATAGTCAGGCTCAATCGTTGGTGTTAATGTCTGGATGTGGTTTTGTGCATAGGTCAGTGACACATAGGTAAGCATGATCAAAATCATCATCCTTGTCTTTTGGTTCAATCACAGTCAACCGAGTAGATACATTTAACACATTACAATGCCTGATTGTGACATTATCTGATGAAAGCAGACTCTGCTCATATTTACTAAGATAAGATAAGCGTCAGATATTGTGTTTTTGTTCTGGTAAGCAATAACTCGACAGAATGAGGAACGATCACTAATAAAGGATGTTCCATCACATTGTTTTTGCTCTTTTACAGACTGTTTTAACATTGAACGTACGCTCCCATCTCTTTCACTGCAAAATAAAGACAATTATTTTGTACAGTCTGTAGAGTCACAGGGCATTTGTAAAGACTCAAGATTTATTTTTAGGATCTGATTGAATATGGAAGGGCTCTCGGTATACCCTTGAGGGACACACATCACTACGTGATTGTCCTCTGTTGCAATATAAATGAAAATAAGAACTGCCTATCCTCATGCAGGGGCACTGAGAAAAAAGCCTGACCAAATCAATGACTTTAAACGATTTTGCAGACCATGGAATTTTGGACAAGACCAGTAGCAGGATTAGGCACAACCAGACAACAAGGTAACACTAGCGCCTGGACGCCTCAGGGCAGCTGCAGCGCTCTACAAGTCACATTTTCATTTCATTTAATTTCATTTCATTTCACTATCTCATTTTTTTGCGAGAAGGCTGTACAATTCTATAATTTTGTTCGGTTTTTTAATTCCCATTATACAAGAATTACATGGACTGCTAATTAAGGGTCTCTGTATGCCTTTCTGAAGAATATCTTCATTTACCAGTTGTATTGCAGAAATTATTTCAGTGGATAATAGATAAGGTGGTGTTCTTGGAAAAACTGCATTTGATTTTATTTGGATATGTACCAGTTCCACACCTTTTATGAGCCTGATATCCATCCCGATAAAATCCCAGACTTCAGTATTTCTTGTAGTTCTGAGATCCTCCGGCAATTCAGCAACTGTCAACCAGGTAAAAATTCCTGCCTCAGTATTTTGTTTAAATAATTTGCAATTGACATACTCAAGACCCCTGACCTCTTGGTCGGAGACCTGCTCTCCCCCAGCAGCTCCGCTGTCAAGTGCCTTCTTCTCTGGTAGGTATTGAGGCCCTCCTCCATCCCACAGGATCCTGCCTGTGCCACATCCCTGGTGGTCCAGTGGGATAGCTCTACTCTTCTGTTGGCCGCTTCTGTCTGTGTCTGTCTCTGGAGCAAGATCACAGAGGAACTCCTCAACGCCACCCTCCTCCATGACCTTAATCAAGAACACAATCTACTCCAACGCAAGTAACGCAAAAGAACTCTTCAACGTCATACAGCAGTTCACCAAACCCCCAGCGAAGCCAGGGATGTCCCTCCTTCCCAGGACCTCTGCAACAGCTCAGCTCTGAATTCCACATGAAAGTCAAGGCCCTCTACGACAACTTAAGCAAACAGACTCCAGACGCCACCACCCTCACCACCACTGACAACCGACTGATCATCACCACCTGGAAAGCTGCTACCACTGAAGACACCACCAAAACCATGAAGAACAACCACTCAGGAGCTCCCACAGACCCCTGCCCACTGCACATCAACCACAGAGCCGCCGCCATAGCTCCCGAACTAGGCTGGACCATCAACACCTCCCTTGAATCCGGCATCTTTCCCGATGACTGAAAGCAGGCAGAAGTCAAGCCCCACCTCAAGAAACCCTCGGCCAACCCAAAGGACTTGAAAAGCTACCGGTCCATCTCCCTCCTTACCTTTGCAGCGAAAGTCACCGAGAGATTCATCAACACCCAGCTGACCACCTTCACCAAAGAGAACGCCATCCTAGACTCCTCCCAGTACGGATTTCGCAGCAACCACAGCCCGAGATCGCCCTCCTCACCGCCACCGATGACATCCACATGCTACTCGACCAGGGCCACAATTCGGCCCTCCTTTCTCTCTGGCAGAACCCAAAGGATCAGACTACTTCCCTTCCTCTCCCAACCTAAAGAGATCAACTGTGGAGCACCCCAAGGCTCTTCGCTCAGCCCCACACTTTTCAACATCTGCATGGCCCCCCTCGCCGCCATCGTCAGACAACATGGACTCAGCATAGTATCTTACGCAGACGACACCCATCTCATCCTCTCTCTCCCGAAGAACCCAGAAGACACCAAACTCAGCTTCCAGTAAGGGATAAAAGATGTCACAGCCTGGATAAGCGACAGCTGCCTAAGGCTGAACTAGGAGAAGACTGAGGTCTTCATCCCTGGACCCTCCCCCACAGCTCCTGGTGGCTGCCTACTCTTGGAAACCCACCCATGGCGACGGACCACGCCCGGAACCTCAGCATCATCCTAGACTCCTCCCGCCAGATCAACGCCGTTGCCTCGACCTGCCTCAACTCCCTCTGTATTCTCTGAAAGCCCTTCAAATGGATTCCCCACAAATGCAGAAAGACCGTCACCCACGCACTCGTAACAAGCAGACTGGAGTACAGTAACACCCTCTAGTCTGGAATCAACAAAACCCTGCTACACATGCTCCAAACATCGAGAGCTACACGGCCAGACTCATCCTCGGAACCCCATGACACAAGCACATGACCCCGCACCTATGAGACCTCCACTGGCTCCCCATCAAGAAGAGAGTAACCTGCAAGCTACTCACCCACACCTACAAATCCCTCCACAACATCAGATCTCAATACCTCAACAAAAGAGTCTCCTTCCACGTACCTAAGAGGAACCTTTGCTCCATCAAGCTCTCACTGGCAGAGACCCCATGCATCCACTGAACCAGAGCAGGAGGAACAACCTTCACTTACGTCGCCAGACCTGGAACGTGCTCCCAGTCAACATCAGACGCTCCCCCACTCTGAACACCTTCAGGAAGAGACTCAAGACCTGGCTCTTCGACTGACCCGGAGCTGCACCCCCCTACCCCACAGCGTCGTGAGACCCTCACTGGTGAGAAGCGCGTTTTATAAACCCCTGCTTGATTGATTGATTGATCATAGGTCTGATATGCAACACTATCCAGTGTGCAACAAATTGAACAGTTTAACTTAAACAACACATCCCTTCCTAATAAATGAACTGGACTGGAATCACAAACCACAAATTGGTGTTTTTCTTCAAATGTCCCTATTCTGACTGGAACTTCTTCTGAAATTGGATTTGAATTTTTTTTATTAGTAACTCCAACTATTTGGATTGTTCTTCCCGAGAGATATAAATATGGAACTTCCCCTCTTCTGACTGTGGATCGGGGAGCTACTGTATCAATTAAGAAAGATACATAGTGACCATAGACATTTACATCTACATATGGTCCAATTTGGTTTACCTCTAGGATTGCACTAAATCAACAATCCTTTTCCTGTCTCAAGCATCGTCATTGGGAATTTTCAAATATCAGACTCTTTGATTTCAAACAAATGAAATAAACCTAATACATTCTGATTCAGATTCTGGACTTGTGAAATGACATTTTGATTTGCACTTGACTTTAATTTCGGTAACTTGTTTAAATTCATTCAGGGATTACCCATTTAACCTGGTATAACAGGTGCCATTTGATTCTGACTATGCATTTTATTTTGAAACTGGTGTATCTGTTAAGTGAACACCTAAACTTAGTGTTTAATAAGGTAACCCATTCGGGCGTCTTCCCAGATCCTTGGAAGATAGCCTCACTTCTCCCTCTTTTAAAAAAGCCCAACCTTGACCCTAAAGAACCCAGCAGAATTCTATTTCCGGCAAAAGTACTCGAGAAACTTCTCAATGTACAACTCACTGCACACATTTCCTCCAGGAACCTGCTAGATCATTCTCAATATGGGTTTCGAGAAGGACACGGAACAGAGAGAGCTTTGGTCATGGCGGCTGAGGAACTTAGGACAATACTAGATTCAGGGGGCATGGCTGCCTTGATTTTGTTAGACCTATTGGCGGCCTTCGATACGGTGAACCACGAAATACTTGCCAGTAGACTGGTAGAGCTGGGGATCAGAGATTCGGCACTCGCACTGTTACTGTTCTACCTAGCCAAGAGAACCTTTTCCTTTGTATTGGGAGCCTTCTCTTCCAAATCTTTCAAACTGCCTTGTGGGGTGCCTCAGGTCTCATCTCTGAGCCCCACAATATTCAATGTATATGTGGCGCCATTGGCCTCGATCATCAGGCAGTTTGGCAACAAGACCTGCCCCTCTGTACCAGTTTTATCTGCTGTGTTGGTCCAGCGTAACAAACCAACATACCAACCTTCCTATGATGCCACTGTGCTCCAGATCCTTCTTTTTTTTTTTAGTTTTTCAAAACCTTTATCGAGAAAATGTAAGTAAGACACATTACACCGTGCAACATAGCAGCTCAAATTGACACAGTTAAAATCAAGTCATGCAGTTGGAAACCAGTAGATTATACCTTGCAATACACAGGAATACGTTTAGATGGAAATCTCAGCGACACCACCAGGGGTCCCTCTCCACATATGGGGGGGTCAGGATGCACTGTGGCACTAGTAATATCAGAAATAGTGGAACACATCTCCTGCAGAATTCAGAGACCTTAGGACATAGCCACGCCAAACGTGCAAATTCCGCGGCAGAGGCAGCGCAATGCATACAAGTGTCTCTGGGAATGAGCCCAAGCCTGTGGAGCTGAAGGGGGGTGTGGTACAACCTATGTAAATACTTAAAATGTATCAGACAGTAATTGGGAGACAGCTTCTTTGTCTGGTTACAACAATATAGCCAGTCAGCCTGCGCAATGTCAATACCTAGATCAACGCCCAAAGCCACCTGCGCCCGATCCGAAGAAATAGAGGTGGACGTCAGAGTGAAAGCATATAGTTTAGAGACTAATTTTTGCGGGGACGGGGATGCATACATGAAGTCCAGAGCCGGCATGGTAGGTGGGGGCTGAGGGAATGTAGTTTCCGGCATATCACACGTAGCTGGTAGAATAAAAGCATGTTCAGCGGGCCCGAGGAGTGGGAGGAGAGTAGAAAGTGTTCCCAGGGTAAAAGTCCGCCACTGTCCGCAGACCCAAACGTGTTGCGTGACTAGACATGCCAGAAGGGTGAAGTGGGGGAAAATCTGGGTGGTTCACTGTTTGCACAGCATTAGCAGGAAGCAAGGGGAGATTGGAGAGCCGGCAAAGGCCAGACCAGGCCCAGCGCAGTGTCTCGACCGTATCGACCTCCGCCTCTGGGCACACCGCCGGTGCGAATAAGGCAGTGGACAGGGGCCAGAGAGATGCTATATCCATCTCAAGAACAACATGAGGTTGATAAGGGGTAGGGTGTATCCAAAAGTGCAGGAAGCTGGCCTGGGCGCACAGGGCATAGATCTAGAAATCTGGAGCGCCCATACCTCCGACAGACATGTGGAGAGTGAGAATGTCGTATGAGACTCTTGGCTGTTTGCCTGCCCAGACGAGTGAGATGATTAGGGAGCGTAATTTGCTAAAGAAATAAGAGGCAAGAGGGATGGAGACATTCAAAAACAGGTTGAGAAATTTAGGCAAAACCACCATCTTAGCCATTGCGATCTGGCCTGCCAGGAATAAAGGAAGCCGGCTTCAAGATGGAATCCTAGATTCCAGCCAATCAACTGCACGGCCAAAATTAGATCTCCACAGTTTGTCCAGGTCCCTACTCAACCAGATGCCCAAAAAGCACGTGGGACCTGTGGCCCACTCAAACGGGAAGTCTAGTGTAAAAAGCGTGGTGGCATCAGTCAAGGGAAACAACACTGACTTGCCCCAATTCACCTGGATTCCAGAAAGTCCACCAAAACGTATAATTTCCCGGACCAGTGGGCTGAGGTTTTCTTGAGGATGACGGACGTATAGGGTCACATCTTCCCTGTACATGGAGAGGAGAAGGGAGCGGGCCGAAAAACCTATTCCTCTGTGGGTGTGGTGCTGCCAGAGCCTGGCGATAAGCATGGGCAATAAAGGGCGCCCCTGCCGGGTGCCACGGGCGATATTAATGGGGTCGCATACCTGACCATTGATACGGAGACGAGACGAGGGATTGGTATAGAGGAGCCTGATCTTATGCATAAACATCTCACTGAAGCCCATGTGTGGCAAGATGGAGAACAAAAAGGGACACTCAAGCGTATTAAACGCCTTTGTAGCGTCCAGTAGAGCAGCCACCGTCAAAAGATTGGAATTGATTTAATGTAAAACCGAGAAAATAGTACGGAGATTGTGCAAGGTGGCCCTGCCGGGAAAAAAAACAGATTGGTCCGAAAGAGCATAAGTAACAGGAGGCGATCAGATGAGCAATTTTTTTTTTAATGAATGTTAATTAGGGAAAGGGGGCAGTAGGAATCCCGGCGGTCAGCAGGTTTGTTGGGTTTGAGAAGCAAAGTTATCATTGCCTCACGGAGCGACTGCGGAAAGAGACCATTATCGAAAGACTCATTATACATAGCCGCCAAGTGTGGTTCAAGGAGATAGGCATACATTTTGTAGAAAGAGGTCGGCAGGCCATCCAGGCCCGGTGCCTTATCCCCGGGTAAGGTACTAATAACAGCGAGTATTTCCTCCCTAGCGAATGGTTCGTCTAGAAATTTTTGGTGATAGTCCTCTAGCCAGACCAGCGCAATGGGCTCAAAATATTGATTGAAGGCCTCCCGCGGTGAAGGAGCACCGGCATAATATAGCTGTAAATAGAAGTCCAGGAAGCGGGATTTAATTTCCTCCGGGGAGATCGTCCTGAACGAACCACCGTCACTGAGGTCCGTTATATAGGAAGCAGCTTGTGGTGGGCGGAGGAGATTGGCAAGAGTAGTCCAGGGCGGTCACCCTCACCGAAAATACGGGCCCGACCCTCCCTGCCCAAGAAGGATAATTTGCAGTAAGCTTCTTCAGAGAATTCAGTGTGTTTTTGGCGTATTAATGCCAGCGTCGCAGGACTGGGGCATGCAGCTTGGGCGGTGTCCAGGTCTTTGATTTCCGCCTCGAGCTTAGCCAGAGTAGTGCGGATGGAACGGAGGACACCGGCCTGTTTAGAAATACATTCACACCGAATAACGGCCTTAAACCCCTCCCACAATACTGAAGCCGAGTCCACAGATCCCGTATTTAAGTCAAAATAATTAATTAGTTAAAGCCGTTTGGATTTCCGCACAAAAGACAGTGTCCCGGAGGGCATTGGGGGGAGACACCAGGTGAAGGCGCGTTGTGGAGAGTGGGGAGGGCGAGTCGGATCTGGTCAGAGAAGGTACGTGCCATGTGAACAGCATCGGTGAGCCAGGTCAAGACATCCGGGGAAGTCAGCCAGAAATCTATGGGCGACCAACAGCCCCTCGCCCCAGTAACACAGGTACCCTCACGGGCATCAGGCCGAAGAGAGTTATCAGTTAAAATGGACATGAGGGCCGCAGTGGCACGCAGGTGGAACGTATATGAGCCAGAAAGATCCAGGGACGCCGATAGGGTGACATTAATGTCCCCTCCACAGATTGCAGCTGCAGGGCCACATGTGGAAATGAGGTGCCAAATATGATTGAAGAAGTCTGGATCATCTGAGTTGGGACCATAGACCAGGGCGACCGTCACTGGCTGGGCAAAGAGTGAGCCGTAGAGGATAACGTACCTGCCCTCTAGATCAATAAGTGCCTGGTCAGTGTGCCAAGGTAGACCCCTGCGTATCAGAATGGAAAACCCCCTAGCATAAGCTGAGTAGTTAGAGAGTGGGATTCCCCCCAGTACTGCGCTTGGAGTCTGGAAAGGGATCCGGACATAAAATGAGTCTCCTGTAAGAGGCATGTTTCCACCCTGTGTCGTTGTAAGTGTGAATGGATTAGTCTGGCCTTACGGTAGTCATTTAGACGACGGACATTTCAGGTCCAGCAGACATTTTCAGTCATGGGGAGGTGGTCCAGAGTGTAAGGCTATGCAGCGCAGGCTGGGAGGGCCAAAAGCAGAAGCAGCAGTCATGAGAAGGTGGTCCTTATTGCAGCGATATGCAGCGTAGGTGGGAGGCTCCGCAGACAGGTGTAAGCAACACAGCGGGACGTTCACTAACAGGGCGGCATGGGGAGATCGCGCAAGTAGCGAACCAGCAGATGTGGCACTGGAGTGCAGAGCGTGCCGGTGAGCAGGGGTGATGCCCCGTACACCCAGATTCAGGAGGTGCAACACGCAGGGGGGAGGGACCAGAGGCGCAATGTGATCACGGACACAGAATAACCTGTGACTTGAGACAAGGCGAGGCAGGAAGCAAAGTACAGTGTCAAAATCAAGACTTGAGAAAAAAGTACTTAACAAACATACGGTGGCAGACTGAAGCCACCTCCCCATAGGGAAACAGAAAACCCCAGGAAGAAACCCCACCCCATTCCAACCCAACCATCCCAGACAAAGACCCATCCCGCCACCCCCCAAACCCCCGAGCGACCAAATACCCCCCAAACCCTCACCCACTCCATCCCCCAGTTAGGCTGAGTAACCCACCCACACCACCCTGGGAACCCACAACTAGGAGAGGGAAATCCAACTTTGGAATAGGGAATTCTCCAGGGCTAGGCACACACCCCTGCAGTGAAGCGGGGTGGCCAAGCTTAGGTGGTGTTAGGCATCACACATAACAAGAATAAATGAGACTCAAGTCAGAGATTTAGAAGAAGAGGAGCGGGTCGCCTTGTCAAGCTTCTTGGCGAAGGCGAGGGCCTCCCTTGGGTCTCGAAAGACCAGTTTTTTTGCCCCCTGACGGACTCTCAGTTTTGCAGGGTAGGCCAGGGAGTAAGTGACCTTATGCTTCTGAAGAATGTGCTTGGCCGGAAGGAACTCCCTCCGGGCCGCCTTCACAGTAAGGGTGTAGTCCGGGTAGAAGGAGAGTTTGTTACCCTGATGATTAATGGTGCCCCTGTCTCGTGCGGCTCGAAGAAAGGCGTCCCGATCCCGAAAATTCCAAATGTGTGCAATGATGGGGCGTGGAGGGAGCCCGGGACCTGGACCCGTGCCAAGGGAGCGATGAGCGCGATCCACAACAAAAACTGGAGAGAGGGCATCACTGAAGAGTTCCTTTATCAGCTGTTCGACAAAGTCCTCCATTCTTGAGATGTTGGTGGATTCTGGAAGGCCCGTAGTACGGAGGTTGCTCCGACGGGAGCGGGCCTCCAAGTCCTCGTTCTTCTCCCGGATGACCACCAAGATTTTATCCATTTGAAGAAGTTTCTGACGGTCCCGGGTGTCAGCATCCTAGGTGTCCGACACCCTGGACTCGACATGGAGCAAGCGATTGTCGTGAGAGTCAACACAGGCCTTGACCGAGTCCAGGCGGGCAGACAGTTGGTCCAATTGGGTCACAATACCAGTCACGGTCAACTTGACATCGAGCGTTATGGCTTTCAGATCGTCATCGCGACTAGGGAGAGCATCCATCGTGGCAGCAGAGTCAACACCCTCGGAGCCAGCTCTGTCCTGTCGGGAAGACCTCCGGAGATCAAAAGCAATCTTGGGCTGCTTTGGGTCGGTCTTCCCCATGATGAAAGATCCAGCAGACCAGGAAAAAGGCCAACGGGAGATTCAAAAGAAGACAAAGGAGCAAACTGTCCCCCTGTAGCAGGTATCACGAGGCGAGGTATAGTGCAGAAGAACCCTCACAGAGGAAGTAGCTGTGGGGTAGCCCCCCGGGGCGATAGGAGAGGTCAGGGGCCGCCAAGCCAGTGGGTTTGTCCAATGAACAGCGAATCTGCATCCATAGACACCCACAGACACCACTTGCAATAGAAAAGGTCAGCAGCATGAAGGGCACCCCAGCAAGACAGCAAGGATCAAGGAGAGCAGGTCCAGGGGGAGATCACACAGGAGAAGATAGCCAGGTGTGGACACTCCTAGTCCCACAAGGCTCATGGCATGCACAGGAGAGCCCCCCAGGCGGGGAGACAAGGCACAGGCAGGTCCCCCCAATCAGGCAGCGTCCGGGAGGCACCCACAACACCACGCACCAGCAACAGGAGGAGGAGGGCGCCCAACACCGGAGGGCCTCCGCAAAGGTCACAACATCTAGTAGCCGTCAGCAAGAGCCCGACGCAGGGCTCAACACAAGGACGGCACCGGGAGTCCACAATGACAAGGCCCCTCTAGGTATGCGCCCGGGCCTCACCACAAGACACAGGAGCCAGGCGATGCTGCGCCGAGGAGCCCGATGCAGGGTCCATCATAGGGCCGGCGCCGGGAGTCCCCAAGGGCAAGACCCAGCAAGGTATGTGCCCGGGGCCTCACCACAAGTCACAAGAGCCAGGTGATGGGGCTCCGAGGAGCCGGATGCAGGTCCCAACAAAAGGCTGGTGCAGGGAGACCACGAGGGCAAGGCCCCGCTAGATGTGCGCCCGAGGCCTCTCCACCAGACACAGGAGCCAGGAGATGGGCGCTGGAGCCGTACAAGCTCGGGCCCAAATAGCAGGCGGGCAAGAGGCAGAGTCCAGGCGGGCCACCAGGGAGCAGTCGCAGCGCAGTAGCAGTAACGCCGAGGGTCCTAGCCCTGCCGGGCCTCGGCGGAAGACAAGCAGGAGGGGGGCGCACTGGTTAGAGGCGGCAGACCCGGAAGCAGAGAACGGCCCGGGATCAGGGTTCAATTCCCGACGCGGGAGGGTTGTGGACCAGGGTCAGCTGACTCGATAATTCTCGCCTCGGTGCCTACTCTAACCAGGGATCACACTCGGCAACTCTGGGCATTAGCTTGCCTCATCTCTACAACGGCCCCCCACATTCGCCGGGGATGCCTGGTTTCACCTTGGAGATACCCAGTAGGGACCATCTCACAGGGATAGCCAGGACGGGTTCCCCAGCGGTCTACAGCGCCACAACGCCTCAGGGCAGCAGTGCGCTTTACAAGACACATACATTTAAATTTTTCACTCAGGGGGCAAGGCTGGCGAGGAAGCGTGGGGGACCCCCGTCACCGGGTCCAGACGTAGGCGGCCGCCATTAAAGACAGCAAGAGGAGGCGTGGCAAAATGGCAGCAGCAAGGCCGCGGTGTCCTGGACCCGGTGGTTCGGCCCGGGGACCCCCAACCACGCCAGCATTAGCCCCCCCCCCCCCCCGAGGCTGCGCCACTCACTGGGGACTCGTTGGTCGGACCTCCGATCCCGGCCTGAAGCGGGCGGCGCCAGGAGGACGTGCAATCCCAGAGGAAGTCGTCTCAGCCCACAAGGGAGCCGGATCACAGGCCAGGCACTGCCTCACAACGGCGTAGCACAGCTGCCCGCCGAGCAGGAAAGCAGAAACAGATGTAATCAATTCCCCTCGCCGTGGGGATTCAGGAAATGATATTGAAGTGCAGGTAAAATGGGATAGGCTTCAGGATTATGCCAGATTATAAAGCTTGGCCGGCAAAGCCCACTAAAGTACGGCCATCTTGCAGCCGGCCAAGCCACGCCCCTCCTGTGCTCCAGATCCTTAGCAGATAATGGAATGGTGTGCGCAGGAATGAAAAAGATGTCCCAAGATTAGCCGTAGAAGTTCTTTATTAATCAAAATTGTAAGTTTGATTCATAGAAAAAGGGTTCAGCCAATGCGTTTCGTTCTCAAAGAGAACTTCTTCAGGGCTTCTCAGGGTCATAAACCCTCCAAGGAAAAATAGCTTAGATTTGCATGTGTTGTAGGAATTCACATAAAACATGAAATAAGTGGGAACCGGATGTCTGTTTAGTATTCTTGATGTAAAATAATTAAAATGGCGGTCACTGTCCCAATATACGCAAAAGAAATCCAATAAGGCTCTTCCAAAAGGCAGACGTATGGTGAGTCTTAGTGTGACGAAATTCATATGGCCACTTTCAAGACATCCAATAAGACTCTTTAGAGAAGTAGCAATGTCGTGAGTCTGTGACGAAATAAAACAGTCACACAATCTCAATAAAAGGCATCCAACAGGGCTCTTTGGCAATGTTGGCATGTGATGAGTCTGTTTGGTAATTACGCAGACAAGTACCGTAGTAGAGGCTCCAGGCAGTTACTCTGGAGTAAAAGGGGAATTAACCCAAGGCCAAAATAGGGCCTGAGTAACCACGAAGAGGCTATCTTGAGATCATTCCGCTTCAGGAAAGTGCATATTCGAGAATCTGAGTGACCGTGATTCTGTGTCTGTAATGCCGAATCGAAAAGCGTTGGCTGAACTTTTTTTCTTTGAATCAACCTACAAATTTGATTAATAGAGAACTTTGAAAATTCTACGGCTAATCGCTAGACTTTTTTCATTCTTGCGCACACCATTCAATTATCATCAGGGAGTTTGGGTTCTTGGTTGCCTCTTATGCTGACGACACCCAGTTGGTGGTGGCAGTCTCAAGCAACGTGGATGAGACCGCTGACCGTTTTAACGGCTACATGCTGCAAGTCAACCAATGGATGCAGTCAAACTACCTGAAACTGAATGGAGGAAAAACTGAAGTCTTGTTGTTGGGCTCGGATTCTTCCTTCTGGTCTTAAAAATGATCTAAAAAATCTTTACGTTTTTCCCGCCTGACACAATCAAAACTTTGGTTAGAGCCTTGGCTCTTTCGCGATTATATTACGGGAATGCCCTATACATGGGGATTCAATCCCAACATCTACGTAGACTGCAGTGTTTGCATAACGCTGCAGCTAGAGTAGTACTAGATATTCCTCGGTTCAAATCATCCTCATATGTTTAAGAGCCCTCCATTGGCTCCCAGTGAAAAAACAGATTGACTTTCAATCCCAATCTCTGACCTTCAAAGCTCTACAGGGTACAGGGCCGCAATTCTTGAGGATGCACCTGAAATGGTATACGCCGGCCACATTTAAGATATACCCAGACAAAACTTCTGCAGACACCCAAGTTTAAGAAGGCACGTTGGGGCGGAAGAAGCTTCCTGTTGGGAACATTGAAGATCTGGAACCAGGTGCCCATTTCTATAAAGCGATACAAAAGGGGATGATGGACGGAGCGTTTGAGCAAAGCAAACACTCACCCCCAGTCAACTGATCTGGGTTTAATCCATCACCATTCTTTAGCTCACTCAGCCACCCCAGTTCAGACATGGCCATATGCAAATCAGTCTGACCCTGTGCCTCATGGGAACAGTCCAGCCCGAACTGCCAAGCCATGTCTTCCCTGGACCGGAAACAAGCATCCTGGGGCCGGTTTCGGATTCATAATCCTCATCAGCCAGGCTATCTTGAATCCAGTGGCCAAGTGAGCAAGGAACTCACGTCTGAGCATACCCTACCAACTTAGGGCGAACAAAGCGATATAAAGAGCAGCTCTTCACTCTTATCCTTCAGAAAGGTGCTAAAAACCTGGCTCCTTAACAACTTATCCATCTTGTATATACCACCAGCACCGCTCAGATCTTCCGTATCTAGCACCAAGACGCCCTTGGGCATTTGTTGCCCTCTACAAATATACAAATTAAATCAAATCAAATCCTTTGACCTGTCATTCCATGCTAATGTTGGGCTTGCCCTGCAATATTTTCAGGATTAAATCAACATCCTTGTTTCCAATGCCCCACCTTATTGCAAATGTGACAGGCAGTAATCTTCTTTAAAGCGGGAATGTCAGTCCAAACTCCCACACCTCTAGGGACTTCTCTACCTCTTCCCTGAGACACTCGTATTCAGTTTGGATTTGTCGCCAATCCTGCTTGTGGAGCAACAACTTCCTACATCATACCTTGACCTCCATTCATCGACAGACCTTGAAAACCTTTCTGTGCTAACTTCATCTGTGCCAACATGAATTTCTCCTTGCTCTTTCTCTGTTTCATGTCCAATTCATCACTGCAATATTTTGCATATCACAGGATTTTATCTAACGATTTCGATTGCCATTGCAGTCAAATCACGTTTATTCCATGGAACATGTGTATAGGTACCACAACTACTTTTCTTAATGGATATTCTGCTGCTTTTCCCCCTTCATAATGTCTTTCTTCCATTTCACTCGTTTTCTTTTCATGCTTTCTTGCCAACTTAAGTTTCAGCTTCTACACATTCTTCTATCTGTGGATGCATTTTATCAAATCCATGATATGAACTTGCATCCTAACAATCCTCAAATTCTCATTAGCTTGGTCATCTAATTCAACTTGATAATTTTGTTGCAAATTAAGACATGTCTTCACATGTCTTTGGTATTCCTGCTAAATAACTGTGTGTAGTAGCTGCTCTGCAGGTAATTTCTTTATATAAAAAGGTATGTTCAGTTCTTTCATGTTGCTCTAAATGATTAAAAAACAAACATACCTTTATTAATTCCTCCAAATTAATTTTTTATTGTGGAATGTCTAATGGTTTATTGATTTTTATTTCTGCACCATTTATAAGCTCTGTAGCTTCAGCCCTTCTTTCCCTAGTATGTTCCTCAATCCGAGCTGGTAATCCATAATCTCCACTTCCAGGTAACTCACTAGAACTCAAAGGGGTCGTAGAGACTGAAATTCCTCCTCCGTCTATCAAGGCTTGTGAGATTTGTTGAGGTCACCACAACACTAGCTGAGTATTCTATGCAGTCAGTACTTCAACAACTGCGGTAGTCGTAACCTCTAGGCTTTGTTTGATTTGGTGGTTCAGTAGGGATTGTAGGAGAGTAGGGTCTGCAATCCTATGGTCACCCCCGATTTTTGCTTTTTGCTTCACTGGTTTACGACTTTCCCTGGCTGTGGGCCTGCTAATCAGACCCACGGCCTAGCTGTTCTCTCTCTAAATTGAGAAGCATGTACCTTAGGGGCATTTACCGATTGGTACTGGGCCACCTTATCAGTCCCTGTACAGCATACCTTAGGTATCCAGGGCATAGGTGTACCCAGGGCCTACCAGGGGCTGAAGCATGTATTATGCCACCCCTGGCTGGCCGTCCAAATCTGACACAACTGGCTGCACGACAGCTGGGGCAAGGTGGTGTAATCACCCTTTGCTTTATTATCTCTATATCTAACCCTAAAATGGACACATATATTCCTATCAGTCACTCCTATGGCAAGCCTTATCAATCCTGAAGGCAGAGTGCTTGGAATTATGTGAGATGGTGCTCTGGCATGAGCTGAGCCCGTTTGCAGCTTGCGGAACTAAGTCCTAATAGCTGTTCCATGATAACGCGTACCATATACTCTTAAGTGCATTATAATCCTCGCGGTTATTTGCTAACTTTGGTATCGCATTATCAAAACATGTCGAGTAAGGTGTCATACGAATTGGAATACTAACCCCTCGCCAATTCTGGCGACGGGGTTAGCATTCCACCCTTCTAGAGGGACACGACATGTATGTAACTGTGAACCCTGGTTAAAGTTAACTCAAGCCTCAGTATCACAAAATGGATGCTGCCACCACAGACACAAGTCTGACCTGCTGCTGTTGGGAGTCCTTCCAGCGAGGGAGGCTTGGACAAAGGGTTTCCTACCTTAGGAGGTGCTAGCACCACCCCAGACAGGATTTTGTGTATTAGGTAGGACAGGGCTGAAAGGAATGAGACATGCCTGGGGCACACAAGCTGTCCCTGTGCATATGCCGGTCCAAACCAGTTTCTGGGGCACTCCAGCCCCAGAGCTGGCGCAGGACCGGACAAAGGAAAGGGGGTGTAACCACCCCCCTTCCTGGTCCCACCCATGGGAGTGACCTAGTCGCAGTGCAGCCCCCTTTAGCTGAATAAAGGTAGGAGCTGGTCCCATTCCAAATTAGATTATCCTGATCAACTTCACAAGAAAAAACTCTGGACCTCGACGTTCTGCTCCACAGAAGACAGAAGGAATCTCCCTTGTGGAAAAGGAGTGGCCACCCTGCATCTGCAGGCAACATCAGCGTACCGCGACTTCCCTTTGTCGTCTTCCTGCAAAGGATCCAGACTTCAGAGCCCGACGAGACCCGTATTCCCAGACCTCTCCGACCTCAACCCACATCTACAGCCGAGCTGAGACCCGTGGGTGCGACGAGACACGTGGGACCGGCCATCTTGAAAGAAGCAGCACTCCCGCTCCAGCACGACTTCCGAGGCCTCCTCGTTCAAATGCTTTGGGGACTGAGAAACCCCGACCCCGAGCAATTCCTACATCGAAGATCAGCCCTCCAGCGTCGACGAGATCTGCGTGGGGCCCTTCTGCCTGTTTGCTGCTCGACGCGTTGTCTGGTCACTTGCCGGCTGGCTAGTGACCTCCTAGACGACGAACACCGACAACTTTGCTGCTGGTCTGGTTGCTCCAGACTGGCCCTTGCTCCCTTCCAAAAGAGGAGCACCTCGGACCCTTCTGGTCCGCTCCAGACGCCGTTTCCACTCACCGCGTGGGTTGCCTTTGCCAAGGCCTGTTGAACCCGAATCCGGAGATGACACCGCCGACAGCGAGAGCCTACGTGGGACAGCTCGTGCCTCCATACTGGTCGTCGAAGACACTACCTGGTCCACGTGGCTGCAGAAGCAAGCGTCCACCTTCACCTGATCGTGACGACGACATCTGGTTCCACTCCTGGTTCCACTCCAGTCACTGGCTAGTAACTTTGAACATTGTCCCCTCTGCTTTCAGGTTCCTCTCTTCACCAATTCACCCTTAGATTGCACCGGACATCTTCCTCCTGGTCGCCTGCAGCATCTTTCTTCAAGGCTCCATAGACTTCGACGCGCAAACCCGACACGACTTCGCACCCATGCACCCGCAGCCTGTGGGTGAGGTATCACGAGCATTTCGGTGCTCAAGGGTAGCTTGACTATCCTAGTGTCCAGTTCCATTGTCGTTTCAGTCCTAACTAGTCAGGAACGTCCGTACTCACCTGTTCTTTAAACTGTACTGTCCATAGACGTTTGTACGCATCTCGCGTGTGAGTTCACACACTGCAAACGCGCTCCCTGGCCCTCCTATTACTTACCTCAAGTTAGTATAGCGTGGTCCCAGCGATCCTACAACCTCTGGACAGCTCCATTCCTTTAATTGACTTTCACATTACACTTACTTAGTATATGGTTTGTCGTGCCCCTAGGGCACCATTGTAAATCGTGCAACTTAAACGTATTTTTCCTACGAGTTTGTCATGTGCTTAGCCCTCTGACCTCATAAAGAGTTCAGAGGTGTATGTTAGTTAATAAATAACTGTTTATTTTCATAACTACCTGTGTGGTGTCCTTTTCATTTGGTATTCAAAGGTTATATGTGGTAAAACAGCTGGCTTCACATGCCATAAAGAGTTTAGCCTAAAGACTGCTTTTGTCCACGCTACTAGGATAGCTGGTCTATAAGGTTGACTTACAACCAATCACCTTAAGGGTTGTTTGGACTGATACAAGGTGGTCACTAGAACTAGTGAACATCATATATCAGGCCAACTTCTCACATTGGTGTGCAGCGGTGGGGATTTGAGCTTGCTGTTGTTTTTACCAAATATAATCCGAGATATCATTTGAAAAATCACATAAGGTACCCTAGGTACATATAACAAGCTTAGAAATACTCTGAGTTCTACTGAACCAGCTGTTGTAGTAGAAAGGGAGTAGCACACCCTGACTACAACTTTTAACAAGGGATCAGTAGGTAAACCCATAGTGTAGGTAAGTGCACCACTTACACCTCACTAGAAAAGCATGTCTACCACAGAAGGGAACACAGAGGCTCCCCTTGTGGTTGATGACCCTCCACAGGGCACTTCTAGATATGCAGCTCTTAGCTTCCAGGAGATGAGACAATTGTGTACCTCCAGGAAACTAAAACAGGGTTCTAACCCTACCACTCCTTTTCTGATAGGTCTCTTAGATACATTTGATGCCGGAAGGGCTTCTAACACAGGCCCCTCTAATCCAGATGGGAGCATGCCCCCCTTAGAGGGAACCTTGGGTGATCCTGACCTTAACCTCCATGAAACAGAAAGTGAAGGGGAGGAAGAGGAAAAGGAGTTATCTGGGGATGAGGCAGACAAAGGTCCAGTAGTAGTCAGTAGGCTCACCAGGACCAACTTAAGCATCCATGAGAATGGAACTGGGGTACCCCCAGGCCCACTCTCAGGCAGGCTTAACATTGGGAATAGACGAGTTAGGTCTCACTCCAGAGGCTCTAACAGATCTGTTCATACCCATGTCTCTCAGGCATCCTCTCAGAGAGGGATGACATCCCCTCAGAGAAGAGAGCATGAAGCCAAGATGAGGGAAGTCAATCTGAGGATTGAGAGGGAAGAACTTGCCCTTGCAAAAGAAAGACTTGCCTTTGCCAGAGAGCAGAAATTGAGTGGGGCAGACCCCACTGGTGGCAGCATTATGCCTAGAGATAAGGACAGGAGTTTTGATACTAGACACCTGAGTAAAATAGTGCCCCCCTTTAAACAAGGGGATGACATCCACAAATGGATGACTGCTTTGGAGAGGGCCTGCACTGTCCAGTGCATCCCCCAGAGTCAGTGGGCAGCTATTCTGTGGCTCTCCTTTGAAGGTAAAGGTAGAAATAAGCACCTCACTACTAGAGCTGAGGATGCTAACAATTACCAAGTCCTGAAGAATACACTGATTGATGGGTTTGGCTTAACAACTGAGCAGTACAAGTTGCTGTTCAGAGACACCCAGAAAATTCAGTCTCAGGATTGGGCTGACTTTGTTGATTGTGCCACTAAGGCTTTTGAAGGCTGGTTACTGGGAAGTAAAGTTACTGATTACACAGGATTGTATAATCTAATTATGAGAGAACAAATCTTAAGTAATTGTCAAAATCAGTTGTTGCATCAGCACCTTATTGACTCAGATCTGACCTCTCCCCAAGAATTGGGAAAGAAGGCAGACAGATGGGTCAGGACAAGGGTCAAGCAGCAGAACCAGAACCAGGGTGGTGGCCAGAAGAAAGCAGACCAGAAGGGTAATGAGACTAAGCAAAGTGACCAGAAGTCTTCAACAGGGCCCCAATAATCTAAGGAGGGTGGGTCCCAGAATTCCAAAAAGAAGAAGAATAATGGTCAGAAGAAACCATGGTGCCAATACTGTAAAAGTAATACTCACTGGTTTAGTGAGTGCACCAAGAAAGGCCCAGCTCCTACCACTACTGCCCCTAAGGCACCTGCAACCCCTAGTTCAGTTAGTAGTGGTAGTGTTCCCCCTAAGGCTATAGTGGGGTTGATATTGGTCTCTGAGGCAGGCTCTGACTTAGTCAGGGTACCTACCCAGGCTGTTCTTGTCTGTACTGGGGACATGGATTTGACCCCTACAATAAGTCCCAGTACCCTGGGCAAGTACAGGCAGACGCCTTTAATCAATGGAAAATTGTCTCAGGCCTACAGGGACACGTGTGCCTGTGTCACTATGGTGACACCCAACTTTGTGGACCCTGATCAGGTAATACTAGGTTCAGACTACCTAGTGACCAACGCTAGCAATGTCACTACCACCCATAGTATGGCACTTGTTAATTTCTCTTGGGGAGGGGTAAATGGCCTCAAAAGGGTTGTTGTTAGTTCAGACCTCCCAGTGGACTGTCTTTCGGGCAATGATTTGGAATCCTCCCTATGGTCAGATGTGGAGTATGGAGTATAGGACTCATGTGGAAATGTTAGGTTTGTCAGCACATGTCCTTGCTGTGACTAGGTCACAGGCCCAAAAATTCCCAGCTGAACTAGTGCTGGATCCTGGAACAATGGACCAGACACTAACCAAGAGTAAGAACAGTAGGGTTAAGGCAGTGCCTTCCCCCTTGCTTCAAGGTGAGGATCAGCTCTCACAGGAGACTGACCCAAAGACCCCAGAAGGAACTGTCCTAGAAGAACTTGAGCCTGAACAGGTTGAGTTTCTTGGGACAGGGGGACCTTCCAGGGCAGACTTGAGACAAGCACAATTAGACTGTTCATCTCTTGAACCCCTCAGACAGCAGGCTGCTGCTTGGAGAAGTGTGGCTCAGGGGTTAGAGGCGGCAGACCTGGAGCCTGAGTTCGGCCCGGGACCAGGGTTCAGTTCCCCGCCTCGGCGGGTCTTGGGCTCAAAATTCCACGGACTCGTTCATTCTCGCTCCGGTGCCTCCTCGACTCACGGGTTCACACTCTGCGACTCTGGGCAATAGCTTGCTTAATCTCCACAACGGCCCCTCGCGGTGGGATGCCTGGCTTTCACCTTGTGGATACCCTGCCAGGGTTATCTTACAGGGGAATACCAGGACGGGTTCCCTAAGCAAGCGCTGAGATGCCCCAGGGTAAGTTGTGCGCTATATAAGTTTCATTTCATTTCATTTCATTTCATTTCATTTCAATGCCACAGTTGCCCATAACGTGTATTGAGATGATGGACTCCTTTACTCTGAGGCAAGAGACCCCAAGCCTGGTGATACCAGGAGGCTGGTCATCCCCTTGTCTCTGAGAGGTTTCCTTCTCACCTTGGCCCATGAAATTCCCCTTGCAGGTCACTTAGGCCAGAACAAGACTTGGGACAGGCTTGCCCCACACTTTCACTGGCCTCATATGTCTGAAGACACTAAAGAGTTTTGTCGCTTATGTGTCACCTGTCAAGCCAGTGGCAAATCAGGTGGCACAACAAAGGCCCCCCTTATACAACTACCTGTGGTGGGGGTACCCTTTGAAAGAGTGGGGATTGACATTGTTGGACCAATGGACCCCCAAACAGCATCTGGGCACAGATTTATACTGGTGGTAGTGGATCATGCCACCAGGTATCGAGAAGCTATTCCCCTTAGGACCACTACAGCTCCTGTGGTGGCCAAGGCCCTACTCTCAGTTTTTACTAGAGTGAGGTTTCCTAAGGAGGTTGTCTCTGACAGAGGTGCAAACTTTATGTCAGGATACTTGACTTCAATGTGGAAGGGGTGTGGTGTCAACTCCAAATTCACCACCCCCTATCACGCACAGTGCAATGGGCTTGTTGAAAGATTCAACAAGACCCTCAAAGGGATGATAAAAGGGTTACCTGAAAAGCTTAGGCGAAGATGGGACATCCTTTTACCCTGCCTTTTGCTTGCTTACAGAGAGGTCCCACAGAAGGGGGTTGGCTACAGCCCTTTTGAACTTCTGTTTGGGCATCCTGTAAGAGGACCCCTGTGTCTTGTGAAGGAAGGATGGGAGAGACCTCTCAAAAAGCCTAAGCAAGACATAGTGGACTATGTACTTGGTCTCCGCTCCAGGATGGCAGAGTACATGGAAAAGGCTTCTAAAAACCTGGAGGCCAGCCAAGAACTCCAAAAAGCTTGGCATGACGAAAAGGCTGTCCTGACTGTGTATCACCCAGGACAGAAGGTGTGGGTGTTGGAGCCAGTGGCCTCAGCAGCTCTCCAAGACAAATGGTCTGGACCCCATACCATCATTGAACAGAAGGGAGAGGTCACCTATCTGGTAGACCTTGGAACTCCCAGGAGCCCTCACAGAGTACTTCATGTGAACAGGCTCAAGGCATTTGTCAACAGGGAAGACATGGGCTTGTTCGTGGCTACAGATGAGGGACAGGAGGAAGAGAGTGACCCTCTCCCAGACCTGCTCACTCAGAACGCTGATGATGGGTCAGTAGATGGTGTAGTCTTTTCTGACAACCTCTCTGAGCATCAACAAGAGGATTGTAAACAGGTTCTTCAATCCTTCAGGCAAATGTTCTCTCTGACACCCACTCAGACAAACTGGTGCACCCATAAGGTGGACACTGGTGACAGTCTGCCTATAAAGAGTAAAATCTACAGGCAACCTGACCACGTCAGGGACTGTATCAAACAAGAAGTACAGAAGATGTTGGAATTGAGAGTCATTGAACCCTCAGAAAGCCCCTTGGGCTAGTCCTGTAGTTCTAGTGCCTAAACCTCACACCCAGGATGGTAAGAGAGAGATGAGGTTTTGTGTAGACTACAGGGGTCTCAATGCTGTCACTAGGACAGATGCCCATCCAATACCAAGAGCAGATGAACTCATAGATAAATTGGCTTCTGCCAAATTCTTGAGTACATTTGACCTGACAGCTGGTTATTGGCAAATCAGGTTAGCTGAGGATGCCAAGGCTAAGACAGCATTTTCTACCCCAGGAGGTCATTACCAGGTTGTGGTGATGCCCTTTGGTTTGAAGAATGCACCTGCCACTTTTCAAAGGTTGGTGAACCAAGTTCTCTCTGGGTTGGATGACTTCTGTGCAGCATATATAGATAATATTGCTGTCTTTAGCTCCACCTGGGAGGATCACCTGATCCACCTGAGGAAAGTTTTGGAGGCCCTGCAAAAGGCAGGCCTCACTATGAAGGCTACCAAGTGCCAGATAGGGCAGAGTTAAGTTGTATACTTGGGCCACCTTGTAGGTGGAGGCCAAGTTCAACCTTTGGAGAGCAAGATACAGGCCATAAAGAACTGGGCTCCTCCAACCACCCAGACACAGGTCAGAGCTTTCTTGATTATGGGTCAGTAGATGGTGTAGTCTTTTCTGACAGCCTCTCTGAGCATCAACAAGAGGATTGTAAACAGGTTCTTCAATCCTTCAGACAAATGTTCTCTCTGACACCCAGTCAGACAAACTGGTGCACCCATGAGGTGGACACTGGTGACAGTCTGCCTATAAAGAGTAAAATCTACAGGCAACCCGACCACGTCAGGGACTGTATCAAACAAGAAGTACAGAAGATGTTGGAATTGGGAGTCATTGAACCCTCAGAGAGCCCTTGGGCTAGTCCTGTAGTTCTAGTGCCTAAACCTCACACCCAGGATGGTAAGAGAGAGATGAGGTTTTGTGTAGACTACAGGGGTCTCAATGCTGTCACTAGGACAGATGCCCATCCAATACCAAGAGCAGATGAACTCATAGATAAATTGGCTTCTGCCAAATTCTTGAGTACATTTGACCTGACAGCTGGTTATTGGCAAATCAGGTTAGCTGAGGATGCCAAGGCTAAGACAGCATTTTCTACCCCAGGAGGTCATTACCAGGTTGTGGTGATGCCCTTTGGTTTGAAGAATGCACCTGCCACTTTTCAAAGGTTGGTGAACCAAGTTCTCTCTGGGTTGGATGACTTCTGTGCAGCATATATAGATAATATTGCTGTCTTTAGCTCCACCTGGGAGGATCACCTGATCCACCTGAGGAAAGTTTTGGAGGCCCTGCAAAAGGCAGGCCTCACTATGAAGGCTACCAAGTGCCAGATAGGGCAGAGTTAAGTTGTATACTTGGGCCACCTTGTAGGTGGAGGCCAAGTTCAACCTTTGGAGAGCAAGATACAGGCCATAAAGAACTGGGCTCCTCCAACCACCCAGACACAGGTCAGAGCTTTCTTGATTATGGGTCAGTAGATGGTGTAGTCTTTTCTGACAGCCTCTCTGAGCATCAACAAGAGGATTGTAAACAGGTTCTTCAATCCTTCAGACAAATGTTCTCTCTGACACCCAGTCAGACAAACTGGTGCACCCATGAGGTGGACACTGGTGACAGTCTGCCTATAAAGAGTAAAATCTACAGGCAACCCGACCACGTCAGGGACTGTATCAAACAAGAAGTACAGAAGATGTTGGAATTGGGAGTCATTGAACCCTCAGAGAGCCCTTGGGCTAGTCCTGTAGTTCTAGTGCCTAAACCTCACACCCAGGATGGTAAGAGAGAGATGAGGTTTTGTGTAGACTACAGGGGTCTCAATGCTGCCACTAGGACAGATGCCGATCCAATACCAAGAGCAGATTAACTCATAGATAAATTGGCTTCTGCCAAATTCTTGAGTACATTAGACCTGACAGCTGGTTATTGGCAAATCAGGTTAGCTGAGGATGCCAAGGCCAAGACAGCATGTTCTACCCCAGGAGGTCATTACCAGTTTGTGGTGATGCCCTTTGGTTTGAAGAATGCACCTGCCACTTTTCAAAGGTTGGTGAACCAAGTTCTCTCTGGGTTGGATGACTTCTGTGCAGCATATATAGATGATATTGCTGTCTTTAGCTCCACCCGGGAGGATCACCTGATCCACCTGAGGAAAGTTTTGGAGGCCCTGCAAAAGGCAGGCCTCACTATCAAGGCAACCAAGTGCCAGATAGGGCAGAGTTAAGTTGTATACTTGGGCCACCTTGTAGGTGGAGGCCAAGATCAACCTTTGGAGAGCAAGATACAGGCCATAAAGGACTGGGCTCCTCCAACCACCCAGACACAGGTCAGAGCTTTCTTGGGCCTGCCTGGTTACTATAGGAAATTTGTCAGAAATTATGGAACCATTGTGACTCCACTTAATGACCTGACAAGTAAGAAAATGCCAAAGAAAGTTCAGTGGACAGTTAGCTGTCAGAAGGCATTTGATGACCTAAAGCAGGCCATGTGCACTGCACCTATTCTCAAGAGTCCAGACTACTCCAAGCCATTCATTGTCCAAACAGATGCTTCTGAGTTGGGTGTGGGAGCTGTTCTATCTCAACTGAATATTGATGATCATGACCAGCCCATTGCTTTTATAAGTAGAAGGCTGACCCCTAGAGAGAAACGTTGGTCAGCAATTAATAGGGAGGCCTTTGCTGTGGTTTGGGCCCTGAAGAAGCTGAGGCCATACTTGTTTGGCACTCCCTTCAAGATTCAGACCGACCATAAGCCCCTCTTATGGCTAAATCAAATGAAGGGTGAAAACCCCAAACTTCTTAGGTGGTCCATTTCCCTGCAGGGGATGGACTTTACAGTGGAGCACCGCCCAGGGACTGACCATGGTAATGCAGATGGTCTCTCCAGGTACTTCCACTTAGAACAAGAAGACTCACCTGGTCAAGGTTAGTTTAATGTCCCTAAGTTTGGGGGGGTTATGTAGGAGAGTAGGGTCTGCAATCCTATGGTCGCCCCCAATTTTTGCTTTTTGCTTCACTGGTTTACGACTTTCCCTGGCTGTGGGCCTGTTAATCAGACCCACAGCCTAGCTGTTCTCTCTCTAAATTGACAAGCATGTACCTTAGGTGCATTTACTGATTGGTACTGGGCCACCTTATCAGTCCCTGTACAGCATACCTTAGGTATCCAGGGCATAGGTGTACCCAGGGCCTACCAGGGGCTGAAGCATGTATTATGCCACCCCTGGCTGGCCGTCCAAATCTGACACAACTGGCTGCACGACAGCTGGGGCAAGGTGGTGTAATCACCTTTTGCTTTATTATCTCTATATCTAACCCTAAAATGGACACATATATTCCTATCAGTCACTCCTATGGCAGGCCTTATCAATCCTGAAGGCAGAGTGCTTGGAATTATGTGAGATGGTGCTCTGGCATGAGCTGAGCCCGTTTGCAGCTTGCGGAACCAAGTCCTAATAGCTGTTCCATGATAACGCGTACCATATACTCTTAAGTGCATTATAATCCTCGCGGTTATTTGCTAACTTTGGTATCGCATTATCAAAACATGTCGAGTAAGGTGTTATACGAATTGGAATACTAACCCCTCGCCAATTCTGGCGACGGGGTTAGCATTCCACCCTTCTAGAGGGACACGACATGTATGTAACTGTGAACCCCGGTTAAAGTTAACTCAAGCCTCAGCATCACAAAATGGATGCTGCCACCACAGACACAAGTCTGACCTGCTGCTGTTGGGAGTCCTTCCAGCGAGGGAGGCTTGGACAAAGGGTTTCCTACCTTAGGAGGTGCTAGCACCACCCCAGACAGGATTTTGTGTATTAGGTAGGACAGGGCTGAAAGGAATGAGACATGCCTGGGGCACACAAGCTGTCCCTGTGCATATGCCGGTCCAAACCAGTTTCTGGGGCACTCCAGCCCCAGAGCTGGCGCAGGACCGGACAAAGGAAAGGGGGTGTAACCACCCCCCTTCCTGGTCCCACCCATGGGAGGGACCAAGTCGCAGTGCAGCCCCCTTTAGCTGAATAAAGGTAGGAGCTGGTCCCATTCCAAATTAGATTATCCTGATCAACTTCACAAGAAAAAACTCTGGACCTCGACGTTCTGCTCCACAGAAGACAGAAGGAATCTCCCTTGTGGAAATGGAGTGGCCACCCTGCATCTGCAGGCACCATCAGCGTACCGCGACTTCCCTTTGTCGTCTTCCTGCAAAGGATCCAGACTTCAGAGCCCGACAAGACCCGGATTCCCAGACCTCTCCGACCTCAACCCACATCTACAGCCGAGCTGAGACCCGTGGGTGCGACGAGACACGTGGGACCGGCCATCTTGAAAGAAGCAGCACTTCGCTCCAGCACGACTTCCGAGGCCTCCTCGTTCAAGTGCTTTGGGGACTGAGAAATCCCGACCCCGAGCAATTCCTACATCGAAGATCAGCCCTCCAGCGTCCACGAGATCTGCGTGGGGCCCTTCTGCCTGTTTGCTGCTCGACGCGTTGTCTGGTCACTTGCCGGCTGGCTAGTGACCTCCTAGACGACAAACACCGACAACTTTGCTGCTGGTCTGGTTGCTCCAGACTGGCCCTTGCTCCCTTCCAAAAGAGGAGCACCTCGGACCCTCCTGGTCCACTCCAGACGCCGTTACCACTCACCCCGTGGGTTGCCTTTGCCAAGACCTGTTGAACCCGAATCCGGAGACGACACCGCCGACAGCGAGAGCCTACGTGGGACAGCTCGTGCCTCCATCCTGGTCGTCGAAGACACCACCTGGTCCACGTGGCTGCAGAAGTAAGCGTCCACCTTCACCCGATCGCGACAACAACATCTGGTTCCACTCCTGGTTCCACTCCAGTCACTGGCTAGTGACTTTGAACATTGTCCCCTCTGCTTTCAGGTTCCTCTCTTCACCAATCCACCCTTGGATTACACCGGACATCTTCCTCCTGGTCGCCTGCAGCATCTTTCTTCAAGGCTCCATAGACTTCGACGCGGAAACCCGACACGACTTCGCACCTATGCACCCGCAGCCTGTGGGTGAGGTTACACGAGCATTTCGGTGCTCAAGGGTAGCTTGACTATCCTAGTGTCCAGTTCCATTGTCGTTTCAGTCCTAACTAGTCAGGAACGTCCGTACTCACCTTTTCTTCAAACTGTACTGTCCATAGACGTTTGTACGCATCTCGCGTGTGAGTTCACACACTGCACACGCGCTCCGTGGGCCTCCTATTACTTACCTCAAGTTAGTATAGCGTGGTCCCAGCGATCCTACAACCTCTGGACAGCTCCATTCCTTTAATTGACTTTCACATTCCACTTACTTAGTATATGGTTTGTCGTGCCCCTTAGGCACCATTGTAAATCGTGCAACTTAAACGTATTTTTCCTAAGAGTTTGTCATGTGCTTAGCCCTCTGACCTCATAAAGAGTTCAGAGGTGTATGTTAGTTAAAAATTAACTGTTTATTTTCATACCTACCTGTGTGGTGTCCTTTTCATTTGGTATTCAAAGGTTATATGTGGTAAAACAGCTGGCTTCACATGCCATAAAGAGTTTAGCCTAAAGACTGCTTTTGTCCACGCTACTAGGATAGCTGGTCTATAAGGTTGACTTACAACCAATCACCATAAGGGTTGTTTGGACTGATACAAGGTGGTCACTAGAACTAGTAAACATCATATATCAGGCCAACTTCTCACAGGGATTACTTGTGGCACAACTGGGTCAGAGTCAATAGATACCACAGTTATTGGTCGCCTCATTACTGATGGGGCAATTTGTAGAACCTGTATGGGTCATTCAATTAAAGGTAGTCTGGTTATACTGGAGCAATAGGCACAGTCTGACTTGCACTAATGTTTCCTCTACTGGATCAATAAAGGTCACAGGAGGTGGTCAGAATGACAACATTTCTTCAAGTATCTCATCTCCTGAATCAGTAACTGATTCTTCCCCTTCTCGCTTAATTGCATCTTTATCCTACGCCTTAACTTCTGATGTAAGAACTGGATACAGTCTAGTTCCCTCGATAATCCCTTCCTCTATCTATGCTTCTCTTCATCTCATAGGGCTTTTGCATAGTTCTTCATTGCTCAACCTGCTCTCCTTTGATATTTTTCCTTCTCCTTCTCCCTTGCAACCTTTTCCTCAATCTGTAAAGATTCATATTGCGTGAGTCGAGGTGGTGGCTTCATCTCATACAATTTTATCATCAAATGATCTAAAATTCTGGTGTTAAAAGTTCCATCCTAGGCAAACGCAATGCAGCCTCATCTTCAGTAGTTCTCATCCATTGTTTCAACCACAAACACTGGATCGTCCGGAATGATCACTGCACCGACCCGTGCAGTTCACTTAAACTTTAGACAACTCTCAGTTTGTCGATCCTCCGTGACTTCGGACGTATCCGTCCTTAGTCTCTACCTTGCCGGTACGCACTGTCCAGCAGGGAATAGTTACTGTAACGGTTTTTGTCCGCATCAACCATCACTTGTCACAGCCGGGTTGGAATTAACACCGATCATGCGTCTCACCAATCTACTTTAGAAACGCACAGCCCTGAAGAGTCACATCTTCTACATGGTGTGACGAAACACGTGTCAGCTGGTTTGTTTCATAGTACTGATCAAGATTGAATTATAAATCTAATCTTTACGCAACTCTGGATTTTACCTTCATTACATTTGTTTTCATGAATATTGTACCACTCGTTTGGTTCGGACATGAGTACCTATTAATTTGATACGTGTGCACAGGACTTGGACTTACAAATCGAAAATAGGTGTTCAGTAGTCATTATGCAAGCTGGAGTACCCTCAGGAGGAAACTCTTCCCCTTTTAGCAATTTCTTCCCTCACAAATTTCTTAGAAATCCATTAAACATTTCATTTTAGCAATTTAATTGACTGAATTGTTTTTGTTTTTGTGAAACCAAATGTTTTGATTTTGTTCCCTATAAGTAAAATTTTCAATAACCAAGCAAATAACAGTTTAAAATTCAGTTACCCTTTATCAAATCTGTGATCCAAACTCAAACTCACAATGTCCAATATGCAGTGTGACACGAAACGCCAACCGACCAATACCAGGGCAAAACACACCAACCAGCAATCCCAGTGCAAACACTATGACGTCAACCTCACAGCATCCATCCTCCTTCACAATTTTTCACAATTACATTAGTTATAATGCAATAGATTTTCCGTTAATTTATTAATATTCTAACAAAGTGCATTCACGTTTCTTTTTTGTGAGTCATTTTCTAAAGGAGCATTTCAATAGCATTTGAACGTATTCTAAAAATGCAATTCTAACGTAAATAAGTCGATTCTCTAAATATATGGGCATTTTCCCATGCCAATCACACTGCCTCTCTAATAAGCCTGTGACTCGTCCTCATTACTCTGTTAGGCAAATGCAGAAATGACTGTACCTGGCTTAGTTTGCAAAGCCCTAGTAGGAAAGACCCCATGACAAATGTGGCAAATGACTGAAACCACCACCGTTGGAGCACAGTAGCCCCTACCTGCCCTGTGGTCTGGCAGAATGGAAAAAATAAAATATAGATATCTACACTAATACTTTGCTCAAATAGTTATTTATTATTGCTTTAGTTGCAAATACCTGTGTTCTCACAAGACTCTTGGTGGGTCGTCAGGAACGCCTAAAGAAAAGAAGAAGAGAAGATACCATGAATATACGGTGATATCACATCTTGAGTCAGGCGCAGTGAACTAAGTTGAAATAAAGAAAAAAATAGAGAAATAATATAGGCTCACAACTGCCTGACTTTAATTAGAGATATTGTTCACCCACATGTTATAATGCCTCTTGACAATAACGCAGAACAGCTGTCTGGTATGTTTGAAGAAGGACGTTATATTGAATCAATTTCCATCTTATATTACCCATGGTTTTCTTCTTGGGCAATCATACCCCGTCATCTTGAGCATCCCTCAGTTCCTCAATCTAATCGGTAATACATGTCTCCCTTGCTTATTGTATAATCCAGAAATTGGTTAATCCAGTCCCTTAAATCTAGTAGTGTTGATATGGTATGTCACTCTATTGACATCATTATGCAATGTCCAAGTTGCCTTTATTGGCTTTTACCTGTCTCCAATACTTCCGGAATTGCTCTAGAGTTATACCCAATATCTCCTGTACCTCAAGATACATTAAGAACATATCATTAAGACATGGCTCTCATGCATCCACTCTTAATTATTTTACTGATATATAGAGCAACTTACCCCCATGTGAATCGTGATTATCAGACAATTTCGGGTTGATGGGCTCTTTCTGTGCCAAATCGACTCCTGTGCCTCTGCTGTCCAGTGGTCTACCTTACTATTGAACTGATTATGGGGGAGGAAGGAGCATTAGAAGAATGCCTATAGTGTGGAGATGCTTGCAAGTCCTGTTTTGTAAATAATGTTACGCGCAGGGTCCCTAGCAGGTTTGCTACAGAAGTTCTGCTCTGTTCCCGATCTGGCAAGGGAGACTGGTTGTCAAAAATACACCTGTCCTGGAACTCAGAAGTCTTTCTTCAGCCTACAGACGAGAACATTTGGAAACTGGTCAATGAGATGTCCTTAAAACTCTGACCCGTGGAATGTGTCTAAGATTTAAACTTATTGGCAGCCTAAAATGTGGATTAAGTGCTTTTGTTCTGGCCAAGAGCTACCATGCTCTAAGGAGGGCGCTGGGGGGTCGACATCCCTTCCAATGATCCAATTATAGTCAATCATAAAAAAATTGTTCTGGGGTCATGCAGAACAAAGGGTGGAGCAGGGTGAGTTGTGACTTGATAAAGTACAAAAGCACAAACGAAAAGAGACCTTTCCCTGCCTGACCACTACACACCTACGGCAGAGCTACGGCATAGAGAGGGTCCCAATAAACAACCATGGTATTCTAGGGAACTCAAGGAACACAAACAACTGTGTAAACGTGCGGAAAGAAAGTGGAGAAAGAACTACACAGTTGCTGCGAAAAATGAATATAGATCAACTCTGAGATCCTATAAAACTCTAATAAAAACCACACAAGCCGCATATTACCAGAGCAAAATTACGGAAGCAGCTAATGCCCCCAGGGAAATTTTTAAAATCTTTCAATCCCTGGCAACTACATCCAGGACTATTAGTCCTATTCAGAATCCACAGAAACACTGTGATGAGTTAGCTATTTTTTTCGCATCTAAGGTGTCTAACATCTATTCCGGCTTTGCATCAGTGACAGACATCCCAGATAATTGGAAGAGAGAAAAAAAGGAGGACCTGGACATGGACTCTAACCCATCAGTTGATCTCAAAGCCTTTCCTCCATTGGATCTGGCTGAAGTGGATAGTCTCCTTAGTAATCTCAAATCTGGCTCCCCGTTAGACGCTGCTCCCCCGGCAGTTCTTAAACAGGTATCAGGGACAGTATGCCCTGTGATAAAGCAGGTCATCAACGCGTCTCTGGCCTCCGGTGTAGTACCCCCCAATTGGAAGAAGGCCAAAGTCAGAGCTTTGCTTAAGAAACCTAGCTTAGACCCTGAAGACCTGGCCAACTATAGGCCTATTTCACTATTACCAACTATCAGCAAAATAGCTGAAAAATATGTGAATCAGGTCCTTTCTTCCTTTATTGAATCCACTGAAGGATTGCACCCCACCCAGACCGGGGTTAGAGCAAAACAGGGAACGGAGACAGCCCTGGTAGCAGTAGTGGAGGCAGTTAGGGGTATAGTGGATGCAGGAGGCTGTGCTGCGGTGGTCCTGTTGGACCTCAGCGCAGCCTTCGATACTGTAAACCACTCTCTTCTGCTGCATCGGCTGCATCTTACAGGATTCTCTGGATTGGCGATCAAATGGCTCCATTCTTTCTTATCAGACAGAAGCTTCTCTGTCTTTGAGGGAGAGGTGTCATCCAGCCAGCTGCAACTGAATCACGGCGTTCCCCAGGGCTCTTCCCTCAGCCCTACTCTGTTTAATATCTATATGAGACCTTTGGCTGAGGTGGTTCTTCCCTGGGGAATCCAACTCATTACCTACGCCGATGACACGCAGCTGGTGGTTTCCTTGGTGAGGAACGATGTTTCAAACAGGGGATCAACAATCTGACCCCGTGTCTCACCAAGGTTCTGGAATGGATGACTTCCTCCTTTTTAAAGCTAAATGGGGCCAAAACGGACATCATGCTCCTAGGCTACAAGGCCCCAATTAATCTCGATCCTTGGTGGCCTCACTGCCTAGGACCTCCCCCAGCACCCAAGACTCATATAAAGAGCTTAGGGATCTGGCTAGACTCCTCTCTAGGATTTCAATACCAAGCAAAAAAGGTAGCCGGAACCTGCTATGGGCTGCTGAGAGTCTTAAAAAAAGTGCTAGACCTTCTTCCATTCGAAGCCAGAAGACTGCTAGTCCAGTCATTGATTATGTCACGGCTGGATTATGCAAATGCCGTCTACATGGGGGCCCCAGTCGGCACCATAAAAATTCTGCAATCTGTACAGAATTGTGCTGCTCGACTACTCATGAAAGTCCCTAAAAGATGCTCAGCAAAAGCCGCACTTCAATCCTTGCATTGGCTATCCATCAAGGGAAGGATAACTTTTAAGACCATGTGCATGGCGCATAAATCCATCCATGGTGCTGGCCCGCCTATCCTGGATCCCCTTTTTCGTCGCCACCAATCAGTGAGATCTCTGAGATCCAACCAGCGGAACTTGCTGGTAGTGCCCAGGATGAAGCTGGCCCGGATGGGTGGCCGTCGACTCTCGGTGCATGCAGCTAAAGAATGGAACGCTCTCCCAGATGTCATTAGGCATGAGTCAAACCACCTTGCTTTCAGGAAGCGCTTAAAGACGCACCTTTTCCAATAGTGTCTTTATTTTCCTTTGTCTTACAGCGCTGGGATGCTCAAGAGTAACCATGCGCTATAGAAGAAGGTATTCATTCATTCACACCTCTGTCTGCACAGCTCTGTGGAAGAGAGGAAGCAGGAAATAAACCATGAGCAATTTTGCACATGAAAAGAACATCTGATCGGCAGCAGTTCTTCAAAGGACCCTGGTCCACTACAAATGGACCTCAAGAATATTCTAGAGAGCTCTTTCCGATTTACATCCAAGTCTGCAAAGGATCAGCTCTGGCCTCCATCTTGTTGCCCACAGGAGTCCCAAAACAGATTCCTGTATCCATAGTCATACACACATAAACAATCCATGTTAATTCGAACAGACAGAGTACATGTGTACCCACCAGTCAGTCCCACATGGATGTCGCTAGGGATATGTGTGAAACTGGCAGACCAATACAAAGAAGAGGCCAGTATGAGCTCTCCCATCGAACTTAACAGTAATAAAGCCTGACCTGCATCTGTATACCAACTTGCAGCTCACCACCGTGTTAAAGAAAATATATGCACATGCTAATCTAAATCTGAGAGGTGTATTAAAAAAAGAAAATGCATTATCTGCGGAAGACAGATTCGGCTGGGTGGGTGTTTCCTTGCAACCATATAATAAGCAAGCTCTCTAAACAAAGGCAAGGTAAAAATATAGAGGATTTCATATATTGGTTTCCAATGGCAACCACACAACATTGTAAAATACAGAAAATACAAACGTGCCAGAGATTGAGTTTATGAGAAAGATGCCCTTCAGTTGTCAAAAGAATTTATACTTTTTCGGCTGAGGAAGCTATTCAACACTTTCTCGGTTTAGGAGACATGATCATTACATCAGGAACCCTACGGATCTCTGTACAAGGCAAAGTAAATGGCGGTGCCTGCTTTCTGCAGGGACAAGAGAATTCAGGAGAAAGGGTTTAATAGGTATGAGAAAGTACCTGGAGGATAGGAAGAAGAACAGGATAGAAGCTTAGGACTGCAGCAGGTAGAAACCGTCTCTGATTGGAAAACTATCCATGGACTGGAAAGCAAGCAAGAAACTATAGACAAACTATAACAAATACTTCTTTAGTGTGTCCTTTGCACACGTTTGAGACTGGTGACAGCAAGCTGTCACAGATATGACTGTTACCTTCCTTATAAAATAAATACCAGGCATTTGTTTACATTTTGCTATTCTGGAACAAGTCAATAGATTGTAGGTGAAAAAGAATTTCTGTAAAATTATCAGAATTCTTTTGTAACATGGCAATTGGCCCCGTTTGCTCAAATAATCATTCTGGAATGACTTATTTTTTTACTGAATTTCTTTATGTATTTTCTGTTTTAGATTCATGTTTCAGGAGAGAAAAAACAGGATTTCGTTGCCTTTTCCGATATTTTTTCTAGGTAGGATTAAAAAAATAGGCCAGGCCTGTTAAAAACAGGCAGAGACCTTACTCAAGACTAACTAATGCCAGGAAGCAGAAGAGGATATAAAACGTAGACATTTCCTTTGATAAACTCAACTTCTGGATAGAGCTGTCTCTCTTAAAGATGTTAGCGGCCTGATTTAGAGGTGGATGTTCTGGAAAACACCAAAACGTGCTCCATGTTGCATACCACACAACATCTTAGAAAACGGAAGGGGGAGATAAAAAAAAAATCAGAACCTGTGTTTCCCCCATTAACTCCTGTTGAAGGAGGGTCAATGGCGTGAACGATGACATTCAATAGCTCCTATGTGCACTTTTTAACCCTCTGACACTGTCGGCATACTTCAGGCCCTCTCTGAAGTCGTGTGTACGTACCAGCAGTACTTTCTTTTCTCCTTTCCTCCCTTAGGGCGGAAGTGAAGCGAGCACGCTGGGGCCAGGGCCGATACTTTGCACACGCTCCCTGCGCGCGTCCCGCAGGTGTTTTAAGGGCCCGAAAGAGCACGAGACGGCGGGGGCGGGGCGCGCATGTCTTATAAAAAGCCTGATCCGGGTGTGTTTAAAATTGTTGCAAAAATACAATCTGTATCTCGGTTTATGTTTTTTTAGCCCCTTGTGTGCATTGTGCCCCTCTATCAGGTGCCGTTCCTCGCAGAAGTCCCAACATGGCTTTTCCGCTGGTAAGGAGTTTACCCCGGCGCCTTGTTTAATACTGTGCAAGGATATGCAGTAGAAGGTCGTAAAGCGTGTGTTTAAAAATGCAATAACAAAGTTATTTTTATCATGATAGTTTTAAACCTTTTGAAAACGTCCACTTAATTTTGCAACGTTATACATTCTGGAATGGTGTTCGTTTAACGCATAACTAAGTGCTTATGTAACTGTCTGTTTTGGGGTTTCAGAACTTGTGTGTGTGTGCCCAGTTCCGTGTATCAAAGTGCTGGTCCAAAACTAGTCCTTACTTTATCACACTTACCTATGTATCCATGATCCGAGAAATAGTCTGATCATTTAGCCTGTGAACCAGCATGCAAATTCATGACCTCTTTGACGCTGTGCACGCAAGATCCTATTTCATAAATCTCAAAAATGGCAATTAGAATTAACACAATTTTAAATAGCGGTGCGTGGCCGTTTTGTGTTTCGGGGCGGGGAGGTGTACAAATCCTTGGCGAGCACAGCCTTTTTTTTGTGGGTATGGCACTTCCCATTTGTGTTCAACTGTTTTTTAACATCAATGAATTCGTTTACCTCCAGAAATCGTAAAGGGTGACGATTCAATCTGATATCCATTATTATTTTAACTATCTGGATCAAAGGCCCCCCGAGTTTCAATTGAGCAAGTTGTCCACATTTTGGACGGAGAGCGTAATGACGTACTGGCCGCCGTGTCTGCCAAAGGAAACTTTATTTTATTTATTTTTTGATGGCTCGTGTACCCCTTTTTTTACTTTAATGCGAGGTCTCAACTGTTTTGAGGAGGGACTCGGTGTTGAGCAAATACCAACGTTTATCTATTTGTGCTCCTCCTGGGTATTTTTCTATGGTGGTTGTCTTTTACTTTGTAATTTCAACAACCTGCATGGAGTTTGTAGAGCGCATGCGCAAACATAAGTTAGTCGGCCATACACTTTCATGAAGACAGCAACAGCCTACAGGTATCCCAAATCGGGCGGGGTTAACAGCTCTTTAAAACCCGAACAGTGTAAATAAAACTATTCTCGCTACACCAGGAGCCAACAAAACGGACCCACAAAACCCATAGTTCCTCTATAGCAAACGGTGGCCGTATCGGATCTTTTGGAATGGGTACCCAGAAAAAAGCAATCTGCTCTGGCTATACAAAGGACTATAAAGTGTAATTTAATTGAGATAAAAGTTCCTGTCTGGATAATATTTAGTGAGTTGAGCTGCTTAGTCCCTTCAGAGAACTTTCTGCTCTTCCTTTCAATTACTGCCCTCTGCAATAAACCCACCTAACGATGCAACCCCGTGCTTCTCCGTTGCGCTTGTTTGTAGTGCAGTTGCATCGGTTCTCTTCTGTTATCATATCGTGCTGGGCCACTTGATTCAACTGAAGAAAGAGAACTGCAATCCCAACAATTCATGTTTGTCAAACACTTGGCATGCATTGGAAAGGTCTTCATGCCATATTGTAGTGCAGTTTGCATTGCATAGCATTGCTTTAAAATGCTCATAATACGTTCTTTTCATAACTGTTTAATCTTCATAGTCCCACTTACTATAGATTTCTTGTTTTAAAAGATTGTCTTGTACCGATGTTTTGCTGCAGCTAGGATGAAACAAATCAAACTTGATAGAGTACATTGTTTTACTCTGCTTGTTGCATTTTTAATGGGCATACTTGCGTTTCTATGTGCATATCTTGTTCCATACAGTTTTAATGGGACATTAAGGGAGATGTGAGCATCTGAACGGCTGGTATAGATAAATGTGTACAACTAAATTGGCACAAGGTCTGCTCTGAGAGATGTTAATAGCGTTCTATATTGAAACTAGCAGATTCCATGTTGCAGCAACAACCAACTCAATTGTCCTCTCAATGCAGTATTTGATGCGCCATTTACAAAGAATGCAATTTAACAAACCAAACTAGTCCCGTTTTGTTAGTACTTGTATTTTTAGGTATGGCACAATACACTCTAAAATAACCCTAGTCAGGGCGATACATCGGTCTTTGTAATCCACCTAAGCTCTACTCCTGGGTAGTTGTGGGGTCCGCAGAAAACAAAATCTCACATGAAACTTTCAGTTGTCGGGTGCTATACTAAACGTTTCAAATACAAAACGTTTTAAGCCAGTGAGCCCTGCCCTGGATGTCTATAAGACCCAAGCAAGAGCAGCCGCTCTTTATGGGGGCGGGGGGAAGCTCTGGGGTCACTCCAATGCCTCTGAAATTGTTTAATTGGAGTCTAAATTTGCGAGGCGACTCTTTATCACTCCCCCAGAGTACCCCTATAATACAATTCAAAAATCTTTATTTAGATCATGGAAGATCATAAACGATGTACAATTTAATCATTGTGAGCAGTTTAAAAAGTATTATACAAATATGCTATCCTTTTAAAATACAGTTTCCAAAGGAGATGATTATGCTGATGCTAGGTAAAATACAATTTTTAAGAAACAGAGCTAGACCATTTATACGAGAGATTAAAAAGATATTTCACACGGTTATAGTGTCCTTGATTATTCTGGCACGCACTTGCCACATTGCAATCAGGAATTTTGCCATAGCAAAACACTGTTGGTGCAGATCTGTCTTTAAAACTCTGTAGGTCTGGGCGTATGTTCTGAATCCCAGGTTTTTTAAATGAGGGACCAACCAGTAACTCTTAATTCTACTGTAAGCTCTGCAGAACAAGACCACGTGCAAATCGCTTTCCAGTTTGTATGCGCAGGCCGGACACGCCCCTGACTCCAAACGGCCAGCCCAGGATTTTGTGAAGGACCTTAAGGGGAGAGACCCATACCTCCATTGCAGGTAGATCTTCCGTGCGAACACTGGTGTCATGTCATCTAGTACATATTCATGGCAGTATGAGTCTTTTGTTTTGATGAAGAGGTCGGTTAGAGACCCATCCCGGGTGGAGTTCAATATTTTTTGGAGCATGTAGCTGTAGAATAGGTTGGAGAATGCTTTTCTGGAGATCTTTATGGATGCAGTTTCCGGGTCTGTCCATAGCTCTGGCACTCCGAGAGTCGTGCACATACTCCTGATGTACTTTAGCCAGGGAATTTTGGTGGCCTTAGGTAACCTAAGAAATTCCTGCAACTCATTTCTATAATGTACAAGGTCCTGACTACTCCACAGGCGACGCCAGTAGGTCAGCGGTTTGAGGCCCAGTTCCTCAGTGATTGGTCGCAGTGCCAAGTCCAATCTTAGGGGGAGAAGCGGAGTGCTTGGGGGAAGTGCAGCCAGTTGTCTGATAACATTTTCTGCAGCCTGTATAGTATGTGACAGAATGTGTCCCCAAAGCTCGCTCCCATAGGTGATTCCCCCCCCGAGCTTGAGCTTTATAAATATGAATGGTAGGTACCAACGGGCGAAGAGGGGATTTCTTAGCAATTCGTGTGATGCCTCCCGCCCTCTGAGCTAGTTTTGTGGTTGCTTTTGTTGTGTGCCGACCATGTTAAATTCTGGTTTAGGGTTATTCCGAGATATTCTATTGTGTGAACCCTTTCCAGAAATGTTGAGCCCAGGCGAGGGTTTGGGCAATTTTTGGGCTTGGGGTTAAGAATTATAAATTTTGTTTTTGAAGGTTTTATTTCAAGCCCCCTTTCATTGCAGAAACCCAAGAAGCCATCCAAGACTCTCTGTAACCCCATTGGCGATTTGGACAGCAGCAGGGTGTCATCCGCGAACATGATCGCGGGCACCCTGCTGCCCTTCAATTGTGGTGCATCAATATTGGGAGTCCTACTCAAATGCTCAATCACCCCGTTCACAAAGAGGCAAAACAGGGTCGGGGCTAATACGCAACCCTGCCGTACCCCTCTGCGAACGGGAAACCTGTCTGTCAACCTGCCACCTTTCCCACATCTAACTCGGGCGTAATTGTCTTTGTGCAGTCTAATTAGGATGTGAAGGATGTCTCCTGGGACGTCCAACTCAGCCAGTACCTCCCACAGTTTGGCCCGCGGGACCAGATCGAAGGCGGCACGAAGGTCCACAAAGACCGCGTAAAGTGCCGCCCTCGATCAGTACTGTCTTCCAGTAAATGATGTTCAATCGGAGTATTTGATCGACTGTGGAAAATCCCTTTCTAAATCCCGCCTGCAGTGGACTTAGGATATCAGTCTCCTCTATCCAAGTTTGTAGCTTGTTGAGTTAGTCTGCCAAATAACTTCTGGGAGACGTCAATGAGGCTTATTGGGCGATAATTGGCTGGGAGCAGGGGAGAGCCCTTTTTAAAAATCGGGACCACCTCCGCCCCCAGCCAAGTATCAGGTAATTCCATCCCCTGAAGCACTGCATTGAAAATCACTAGCAGATAAGGTGCCCAGATTCCTGGTTCCTGTTTGAATAAATCGCCCGGCACCCCGGCCAGGTGCCTTTCCACAGGATAACCTTACTATCGCCATCCTAACCTCTTTCTCGGTAAAAGGATCCAGAGACTGGTTGTTTTGGATGATGGGAAGTGGAGGTTCTAGCCCTCCAGCCTCTGGGGAGTATAGTGACTGGTAATGATTTTGCCAGACACTCTGGGCGATGTTTGGTTCGATTGCCGAGGGAAGGTCTTCAGAACCATGATTGACTACTCGCCAGAATTTGCGGGAGTCCCTCGTTGCTAATGACTCTGAGAGGTTCTCCCAGTATTGGAGGTCCCACTATCTTAGCGTTAGCCACGAGTGTCTTATACGCCCGCCTTCTGGTGCGGATCTCCTCCCTCTGGCCTCCAGCTTTAATAGTGAGTAGTAGGTCACGTTTGGCGTTTCAACATGAGATATTAAACCAGGAGCCTTTATGTGATCCCTGGGTCCTGGGAGGTCCGCTACTAAAGAGGTCTGTCAAGAGTTTTAATTAGTTGTTCATGTACGTGCCTGAGGTGCTCTGTTTTCCTGCGAACTCACTGGGGCCCATGAGTCAAATGCCTCTGCTAGGATTGGAGTGATCCTAGCGTAGAGGGTAGCTAACTTATCTTCACTAGTGGACAGCTTTTCCCATCTTATCCTCCTTCTGTTGTTTTCTAGGAGGTATCCTTCCCTTGGCTTTTGTCCATTTGATACCCAATCCTCCATACGGGGGATGCCGTATTCCAGTTCCAAAGCGTTGTGGTCACTGTCCTCTCTGGATGTTACTCTGAAGTCAATCACCCTTTTCCAAGCATATAACTGTACCAGAAAGTGATCTAATCTTGATTCTCTCCCGATTTTATTGTATGTGCATTTGCTCGGGAGTAGACTTGGCACGACCGTTGCAAGCCCTAAGGCCGTGAGTGAGGGTAAGCATATTTATCTGCACGGCAAATGGTGTCCATGCTCTCGGAGGGGGGGCCTCTGTCGGTGGAACCTGCCAACTTGAATCCTCCTCTAGGGAGGGTCCATCAAGTAGGCCCGGTAGTGGTTCAAAATGAAAGTTGAAGTCTCCCCCTACTAGGTATGATGTACCCTCTGGAATGGCTTCTAGGAGAGAGGATAGTTCTTCGATGGTTTTTGAAGTGCTGGATATAGAGAGCGGTCTGGAATAGACGTTTATTATAAGTAATTTAAATGATCTAGGCCATTCAAGGAGGACAGCCAGTATGTCTTCCGAGTCCACACTATATCGTGAAGCTATGCAGCCCAGGTCTGATGCCACCCAAATTGCCAAACCTCCTGATGGGCGACCTCTCCGACCCCATACTGCTGGTATCGAAAATATCTCAAAGCCCCTGAAGGTATGCTCCTCCCTTGCCCAAGTCTCTTGGAAGAGGCAGACACTTCTAGAGTTGATTAATTAATCCCATGATTGGGAATCTATTTTATTGCCCAGTCCTGCGACATTCCATGAGAGCAGCTTTAGTTTGTGAGGGACATGCTGGCTGTTTCCCCTCGTGCCTTGGTTTGTCATTAGATTTGTGTGAGCTTTTGGGGATGTCCCCTATGTACATCCCCTGGTTCTATTTCCCCATCTACTCTCTGTGGGGAATTTTCTGGGTTTCTGCGAGCAGAGTACTCCTCCCCATGGATAAGGTTGGAGGGTTTATGCCCGCCGTCACCGATGGTGTTAGGTGCGGCTTGCTCGAGTGGGTGCGGGTGTGCCCTGTCTTCAGAGTCATACTGTCAATCCACCATTTCAAGGCAATCAAATCGATTGAAAGTCGGAAGAAATGGGGGCTGGAAGTATCTGGGGGGCCAGATTGCTCCTCGCTCAAAGCCACCCCTTCCCATTCCTCTTCTTTTGACAGTTTCCCATACCTGAACGTCGTCGTGAATCAAAGGGTGACCCGGTGCCATTCGCGTTTGGTTGTAAGGGTTTCTCCTCCCTCCCTGGTTTCCCCCCCAGTTTCCCAGTGGCTCATCTGGGTATCCCCATCTCTGGTCGTTGGCTATGTGGGTATTTGATGGATAAAAGAATGAGGGGGAGGGGGAGTGGGTGAGTGTTATTTCCCTCATCCTCTGGGAAGCAACCACAAATGTAGGAAACTGTTCCTGGTTCTTTAAAACTGACCAGTATACAGTCGCCACTGATTGATTTGGGCGTCTTCCCTACCAACGAAACTCTTCTCACCATACGAATATCACTAGTCATGCCTCTGGGAAGTGGTCTAAATGTAGATAACCAGTTGATCACTATTTTTTAACGAGGCCCCTGTTTCGCTGGTCGCAGGTTTTAATTCCGGTGCCCCGGCTAAAATGAGTGTATGCAGCTACCTCTGGTGGGAGATTTACTGTTGCTGTTTTTTGTTTTTTACAATGTAGTAGTATGATTTTGGGGGTTTTGTGTATTGATTTGTGAAGGTTTGGATGCAGTTGTGAGTTGTGACTGTGAATGCGTTGCGTCGGTAGCTGCTACTATTTGCTGTAAGCAGGGGGGTTGTTTGTGAGATAAACCTGCGGGTGTTGCTGGTTGCTGTGCACTGGAGGGGGGATTATTTTGCTTTAGGCTAGGTGCGTGATGGGTGACTGGTTTTGGATTTACAGTTGAGGTTGAAGATTTCATGTTTTCAGCCTCGTTATTCTTAGTCGAGGTCTGAGACTCGAGGCCCTTCTTATGTTTTGGGTCTGCACTTGGTACTATGGGGCAGTTGTTCACAGCTTTCCAACTATCCATGAACTGGGAGGTGGATTTCTCAAATTTAGTAAGCCTCGCTTCTATTTTAATCAGGCGGGCTTCTAAAGGACTGAGCAATGACCTGAGCAAGTTTCCTATGTCTGCGAGTGTAATGTCCTCTTCCACTATCTCCGTGTTGTGATCTATTGTGGAAGATGGAAGTTCGGTGGAAGTATTAGGAGCATTGACTGGAGGGGGCTCCGTTCTAACTAGTGGTGGAGTCTCCAGTCTGGTGTTGTCAGAGCTGCTTTTATTATGTGTTGTACCTAGCCTCGACTTTTTCGCCTTCCTTTCTCTGACGCGGTTTCCCCATTTTCCTTTTTTGTATTGCTCCTTCCCTTACACCCCTAGCTGTACTTGACGGATCTATTGCGTCTAAGGTGTTCGTTACCGATGGAGGTTCTTCCCTGGGTGAGTTAGGCATTAGTTCAGTATGTTCCTCCACAATAATGGAAGTTGAAGGTTGTGCAATTTGGGTCAGTGGGAGTGTCAGTAGACTCATGTCTTCAAGGTCGCTTAAGGTTTCCTCGGAAAGATCTAGACTAATAGGCGGCTGGTCCCCTCCACAAGCTCCATCCAGCGAGCCATTTATATTCAGCCTTCCTCAGGGGTTTTAGCCAACGCTAGAATGCCCATGGATGATCTCCTAACCCACTCGATTTTCCTGGGAGATACGTCTTTCTAAAACAGTGATGTCATCGATCAGCAGGGAACCCGCCTTAAAGTAATTATCAATTTTACCTTGGGCCGTTGCGGGCGTGATGGGTCCAGCCACAGCCAAATTGGTTTTACTCCTAGTCTCCATTTTGCTCACTGTAGCAGAACTGCTTGTGGAGGCTGGCAAAGTCCTAGTGATGGTATATGGAGGGGGGTTTACAAACACGATATGGGGGTGGGCCGGTCCGGCCTCAAACGGCCCGCTCTTTGCCCGCTCTTTGCCCGCTCTTTGCCCGCTCTTTGCCCGCTCTTTGCCCGCTCTTTGCCCGCTCTTTGCCCGCTCTTTGCCCGCTCTTTGCCCGCTCTTTGCCCGCTCTTTGCCCGCTCTTTGCCCGCTCTTTGCCCGCTCTTTGCCCGCTCTTTGCCCGCTCTTTGCCCGGCGACGCAGTAGAGCTGCGCCGTTAAAGTACATGAAAGCAGGGGGCGTGGCCGCCGGGGGAAGAGGCACCAGCTGCACAGAAAGGAGAATGCTGGGCCTCGCAGTCCCCCGGTAGGTTCCCTTTACAGTTCATGAGCGGCACCTGCGGAGCGGGTGTCGCAAAAAGTTATATGGTTCCTGAAGTAGGGGGCGGTGCCGCCGGGGGAAGAGGCACCAGCTGCACAGAAAGGAGAATGCTGGGCCTCGCAGTCCCCCGGTAGGTTCCCTTTACAGTTCACCCTCCAAAGTCCTCACCTTGGGCAGCACCAAGCTGGGAGCGATTAGTGTTTCCGCCGATTGCGAAAAACGCTCACACCAGCAGGCGCGCCACCCAGGGAGCAAGTAGGGGTAACGGCAACAAGCGCCGAGGTGGCAATTCAATCCTCAGAGGCAGGCAAGAGAGCAATCCATGAGCGGCATTGCTTTAAAATGCTCACAATACGTTCTTTTCATAACTGTTTAATCTTCATAGTCCCACTTACTATAGATTTCCTGTTTTAAAAGACTGTCTTGTACCGATGTTTTGCTGCAGCTAGGATGAAACAAATCAAACTTGATAGAGTACATTGTTTTACTCTGCTTGTTGCATTTTTAATGGGCATACTTGCGTTTCTATGTGCATATCTTGTTCAATACAGTTTTAATGGGACATTAAGGGAGATGTGAGCATCTGAACGGCTGGTATAGATAAATGTGTACAACTAAATTGGCACAGAGCCTGCTCTGAGAGATGTTAATAGCGTTTTATATTGAAACTAGCAGATTCCATGTTGCAGCAACAACCAACTCAATTGTCCTCTCAATGCAGTATTTGATGCACCATTTACAAAGAATGCAATTTAACAAACCAAACAAGTCCCGATTTGTTAGTACTTGTATTTTTAGGGATGGCACAATACACTCTAAAATAACCCTAGTCAGGGTGATACATCGGTCTTTGTAATCCACCTAAGCTCTACTCCTGGGTAGTTATGGGGTCCGCAGAAAACAAAATCTCACATGAAACTTTCAGTTGTCGGGTGCTATACTAAAATTTTCAAATACAAAACGTTTTAAGCCAGTGAGCCCTGCCCTGGATGTCTATAAGACCCAAGCTGGAGTCTAAATTTGCAAGGCGACTCTTATCACTCCCCCAGAGTACCCCCTATAATACAGTTGAGGCTAGACTTGGGACTGTCACCCATTCAGGATGAGTTAACAGTAAAGCCCCTTAGGTTCTGGGACAGACTATGGTCCACCCCAGATCTTCTAAACTATAGGGAAGAACTAAAGCAGATTCTTAGTTATAATTGTGTAGGCAAAATCCCTTGGCTGTCTATTAGATGTGAATTGCTAAGTGTAGGATTACAGGCAATGTGGGAAAATCCGGCGTGTGCCCAGATATCTCGCAGAATGCTTACCAAAATCTATAAAGAGAAAGTTGGAATGCTTTTTGATTGATTGATTGATTGATGCTTTATTTCGATATGCACATATCATAAAAGCAGTACAAAAAAGATAAAAACAGCATGTCGAAATAAGTCAGACTGTACAAATGGAATGATAATTAAAACACGGTATGTCAGCATAAATTAGATAAAAAGGAATTAAATTGTTATGGACAGTCTTCTAAGTCTTATCAACCAAGCCCATTTTAAAAATTTTGCAACAGCACAAACAATAGGAGGGGCTGTGTTAGTTAAAAGAATCCGGAGGGCAACAGAGTGCTGACGAGTCCCCAGTTCTCTGCAAATGGGGCCAAGCCAACGTGATCTGGGGCGACCATAGTCCGGGCATTCGAAAAGGAAGTGTGGCACCGTCTCTGGTTTGTCCGGACAAGATGCACAAAAGCGTGAGGTGGGCTGGGCTTTATTCCACCTTGAACAGAGATCCGCCAGGGGCAAGGTTCCTAGCCGAAATTTAATGAACAAGGACCTATCCAAAGCAACTGTTATAATATCCATATATGGCTCATACAGGACAACGTCTTTGAACAACAGGAAAGCTGCGGTGGTTTTGCAATGCTGCTGGCTACTAGAGCGCTTCACGTCAACCCACTCCCAGAAAAGTTTTTTTAGAATCTTCTTTGGTGGAGCGGAGTGACTATGCCAGCAGGAGGCCAAACCCAATTCCCCTAAAAGATGTTTTATGTCCTTCAGCCATTTGATGCTACTCCAACCATCAGCATGCATTACTTCTGCCAGCCCATTGGCATACGATTGTAGCTCCGGGACCCTCCACAAGCGTGCCCAGAGCAGAAGGGGGCGAAGCTGAGCCTGGTCCCTTATGGCTTTACAGCCAGTGTCCAAGAGCATTGGGATGGTCGGGCTGCTCGATGGAATAGCAAGAAGGTCCTTGATAAATTTATTTTCGGCCTTACTCAGTGAGTCGACTTTGCCCAAGCCCCACAGTTCCGATCCATAAAGAGAAGCAGGGACTGCACGAGCTTTGTAAATCTCCAGTATGGGTGCAACACAATGTTTTGAGGAGTTATTGTACTCCTTAAGAAGGGCGCCCCCCACCCTTTTGTGGGCCAGAGTCATTTTATCGATGTGGGCAGTCCAGCTCATTGCATCATTAAGACGGATCCCCAGATAATCAAATTCCGCCACTCTTTCTAGAGGTATGGAGTTCAGAATTGGAGGGGGACCAAGTTTGCGGGGTGGGTGCATGACTAGGTACTTGGTCTTGTCTATGTTAATGACGAGGCCTTTAGTGGTACAGAAATCCTGGAAGCGGTTCAGCAAAGACTGTAAACCTTGGGGGGTTTTGGAGATGAGGAGGGTGTCGTCGGCGAACAACAGAGTTGGAATTTTTACTCCACCCAGGCTGGGAGCGTCTGATGGTTCGCACAGTAGATGATCTACCACCCCGTTAATATAGAGGGAGAATAAGGTAGGGGCCAAAACACAGCCCTGTCTTACTCCCCTCTCGACCCTGATTTTATCGGTCTTTTCCCCATTCAGCCCCCATCTAACCTGGGCATAGGTGTTGGTGTGCAGGTTAATGAGGAGGTTCAATAGGTACGGGGGCATCCCTAAACCATGAAGCACCCTCCAAAGTTCCTCCCTTGGTACCAGGTCAAAGGCAGTCTTAAGGTCAATAAAGGCCAGATAGAGACTGCCTTTGCCCAGCACCACCACCTTCCAGTGTAACAACAGAAGCCTAAAGGCCTGTTCAATAGTTCCTGTACCTGAACGGAACCCAGCCTGCATGTCGGACAGAATGTGATTGTCGTCCACCCATTGAGTAATTCTCCCCAAGATGGTTTTCCCGGCCAATTTCTGGCTGGAGTCTATTAGGCTTATAGGCCTATAGTTCCCGGGTAACTCCCGACTGCCCTTTTTAAAAATGGGGACCACCTCCGCACCTCTCCAGGAGTCAGGCACAAGCCCTCCCCCCATGATTGCATTGAGGAGTGCAGAGATTAGAGCCCCCCATTCTTCCGGGTAAGCACGGAGGATGTCCCCCGGTAGGCCATCCGGGCCAGCTGCTTTCAAGGGGACCAAGGTTTTGATCTGCTTTGTTACATCAAGGGGGGAAAACAGATCCAGGTCACGGTCTAAAGTAAAGGCTGGGATTTTAAAGGGATCATTAAGGGGGCCTTCAACAGGAGAGTAAAGATTTTGGAAATGGGAAAACCAAGTCAGGGCATTGATCGCACAAGTCCTCCGGGAATCGTCGGGACGATTCCTTTTGCCCACCATGTCCCAAAAACCTTTAGCATCTTTCCCTCGACTGGCAGCCAGGAGGTCATGCCAGAAGTTGTCCTCCCATTCCATCCTAGCATTTTTCTGGCAGAGTGTGTAGTGTCTCCTGGCCTCCCTAGTCCTAAGCGGCAATTTGGACTTGACTGCCTCGATAAGAAGTGATTTCGCCTCCCTACACTTTTGGTTGTACCAGCCCTGACCCGGTCGTAGGCTGGGTTTCCTTCCGCTCGGGTGGGCTGGGACTACAAAGAGGTCGCCAATGGCCTGAATTATGACACAAAACCTAGGTGCCACCTCCATCAGCCCTTCCTCTTGGCAGTCAAGATTGGCCAGGGCTGAAACCAGAAGCTGCCTAATCGCAGAGGTTTTCTCCTCCGAAAGAGCCAGCTTTGCCCACTTTAGCCTTCGCCCACAGTTCGTGACCACTGACAGGTCTGGAGCGGGGTTACAGGGAGAACCACTCACGGTGCTGTTGACGCACCTGTGGGAGAGGGTGAGGGACAGGAGATTGTGGTCACTCTCCACAGAAGGTAAAACTACCATGTCCTCCACCATGCCCCACAGGTGTATGTCAAGGAGGAAATAATCAATCCGTGACGTGTGTCCTGGCCTGTTATAGGTGTGCGCCCCTACTTTGTCGGACCTGGTTCTACCATTGGCAGCTCTAAGCCCAAACTCCATAACTAAGGAGTTGATCTGGAGGGCCACTTCTGTCCACTTTTTAACAGGGCCAAGCTCGAGGTGAGGAATCCCCCACCCATTATCAAGATCCTCTTGATCTGCTAGGATGTCCAGATCCAGAGGCTCGAAAGTGCAGTTCAGATCACCTGCCAACAGTGTACAAGACCTGTATGGGGATGAGCGGAGTTGCGCTTCCAAGCAAGCTATAACTGGGGATTCTCTTCCCCCCTTAGTTCCACGGGCATAAATGTTAAAAATGTTTAGAATGACTCTGCCCTGGGGATTTCTAAGCACAATATTTAGGAGGTCAGGGCAGTTAGTGTCCTTCTCCTCCACCCTACAATTAAGTTCGGTGGATACCCAGATTAACAAACCGCCAGAGGGACGGCCCCTACCAGTTGCACTTTCTGCTGCCGGCAAAAAGTGGGTGGAATAACCCGCCTTGTGAAGGGGCACCCGACTCCAGGTTTCCTGGAACAGGCAAATGGAGTATTGCTCCACACGCTCGCTCCAATCCGGCAACGCCAGCTTCCTTTCGAGGCCCGCAACATTCCAGCTGAAAACCCTAATCTGGGGGTCCGTTACAGCTGCAATGCTACAATCCTCAACAGGGGGTGACAAGTCCGCAAAACCCACATCAAGGGGACCAGGCGGAGAATTATGGGAAGCCCCAGTCTCCCCCTTCCTCTCTACAGACCCGGCTGTAGCCAGAGTCTGCAGTGGGGAGGAGGAGCCATTGGATCTGTGGTATGGTGTTGACCCAGCGACAAAGCCTGGGGCCACAACATCCTCCCCCGGAATATAACTGAGTCAACAACTCCCAGGTCCCCAGTTTGGTATCACTGGAGCTGGGCATAGCTGCTGAGAAAGAACTCCCGGGGTCAAAGGGCCGTGGGCAGTATTTTCCTTCAGAAATTGGCCCCCTGGGCTGCCCATGAAGGAGGGTTGTCCAAGGTGGATGGAGGGGGTGGTCATAATAGACCGTGGGTAAAAAAATGTCAAATCGACTATGTCGATACCCGAACCAGCCGTGGGTTGACCTTGGGAGCATATAAATTGGGCAACCCTAGCATCTTGGAAATTTACAACCACACAATCCCCTTCAAGCGATTTTTTCCCGTGTCCAATCCAACCCACCCTGCGTACACCAAGAATAATTCCATCCACTCCCGCAGGCAAGGGCCTGTTGGCTTTCAGCCAGTGGATGACCTTATTCTTTAGTGCCTGATGGTTTTCCCGCTGGGTACTCCCAATAGGGGGGACTTTCGTAAGGATGACAACATACGGGTGGCACTCAGGGGGGAGGTTAACTGGGGGGCACTTACGTCTACTGTTCTGAGGAGGACCCAAAGGGAGCCGATTTGTAGGTGGGACGGGAATAGATGCAACCTTAGGAGTTGATGCGACACCACTAGTTGCATCAGATATGACAACCCCAGGTTGCGAAGTAGGGCCCGTCCCTCCCTTCTTGTGTTGCCTTGGGGCCTGGGTAGCCACCGGGGATATTGCTGCTGGGGGAAGGGTAGCATGCACGTGGGCAACACAAGTTGGAGCCTTCGGCTTTATCTGTCTAAGACTGACCTTTGGAGCAGCCAAGATCGTATTCCCAGGTGCAGGGTGCTTGGGCGGCTGCATCAGTTGGTCTCCCAGGGGGGGTATCACTGGGACCTCTATCCTATTGGACTCATCTAACCTATCAGTCCTATCCTTACTGGACTTTGGCTGGTGCTTGAGAAGGGTCTTTAGGGCAAAGAAATTGTCCCTAGTAGCCTGCTCAAAGCAGTCAAGCCTTTCCCCCAACCTCTTGATCTGGTCTATAAGTGGCAACACAAGAGACTTGACCATCTTCTCAAACGCCTCCATAGAGTGACCCACGTTGTCCTGAACAGGCGTTAGTGGGGCCGACAAGAAAGGTGGTACTGTATCAATGACAGCCGGAGCGCAAATGGCTGTCCCTGTGGATACCAGTCCTGCGCTGCTCTGGGGGGGAGGACCCCTCAGGGGCGGGTACCTGGGATGGTTAGTGGTCTTAGATGGGCAACCCTTTCTAGTGTAATTTGCCCTTTTCCCCTTCCTTTTAATAGGCTCCTGGATGGGTTGCTTTTTAGTCGGAGCTTGTGAGACGGGAGCAGGAACCTCAGGGCAGTGCAGGGACTGTATGCCGAGTGAGCCTACTAAAGAGAGCTCATTGCATGGATCCACAAGCACAGTACATGGACTGGTACTGTGGACACCAATCAGTGAGCTTTCGAACCCCTCTAAACCACCCATTGGAGGTGCAATAAGGGAATCCCCAGGTAAATCCCCAAGCAAAGGTGCAGGGGAAGTAGGATTTAGAGGGGACAACACTATTGCTGGCGATGGACTTTTAGCAAGAGGGAAGTCAAGTGAAAGGCGCCGTTCGGATATGGCAAGTTCATTGTCTATGACAGCCGCCACCCTTGTCAGGAATTTGTCCATAGAGCCAAACATAGCACCCCCGGGGGCACTCTCCCCGCAACCCCTCAAGGCCTTACCGGAGCGTGTAGACATGCTGAGATGCGGTACCACAGGTTGAAACCGGTACGGTAGATGAAAATGGGGTGGCCCTGCACTGCCTCCTCCTGCCCCGGACGGCCACAGACGGCCCGCCCTCTGCCCGGGCTCCGCCCGGCGCTGCCCGCGCGCGTCCCGCGACGCGGATGGAGAGCCTGGCCTTTGTAGCGCCTCCGGGCGCGAAGACAGCGGGAAACCGGAAGTGCGCGCTGAGCCCGCTGGGAGCTGTAGTCTCCAGCCGCGCTGATGGAGTGATGGCGGCGAGACTTACAGCGTTGCCCACCCAGGGACTGGCGCTGTGTGCAGGCGTGTGCTGGCGTGCAGGTAAGGGTCTCCTGGCTCCTGGCTTGTCCCCCGCTCCACCGAGGGAGAGCCTGGCCTTTGTAGCGCCTCCGGGCGCGAAGACAGCGGGAAACCGGAAGTGCGCGCTGAGCCCGCTGGGAGCTGTAGTCTCCAGCCGCGCTGATGGAGTGATGGCGGCGAGACTTACAGCGTTGCCCACCCAGGGACTGGCGCTGTGTGCAGGCGTGTGCTGGCGTGCAGGTAAGGGTCTCCTGGCTCCTGGCTTGTCCCCCGCTCCACCGAGGGAGAGCCTGGCCTTTGTAGCGCCTCCGGGCGCGAAGACAGCGGGAAACCGGAAGTGCGCGCTGAGCCCGCTGGGAGCTGTAGTCTCCAGCCGCGCTGATGGAGTGATGGCGGCGAGACTTACAGCGTTGCCCACCCAGGGACTGGCGCTGTGTGCAGGCGTGTGCTGGCGTGCAGGTAAGGGTCTCCTGGCTCCTGGCTTGTCCCCCGCTCCACCGAGGGAGAGCCTGGCCTTTGTAGCGCCTCCGGGCGCGAAGACAGCGGGAAACCGGAAGTGCGCGCTGAGCCCGCTGGGAGCTGTAGTCTCCAGCCGCGCTGATGGAGTGATGGCGGCGAGACTTACAGCGTTGCCCACCCAGGGACTGGCGCTGTGTGCAGGCGTGTGCTGGCGTGCAGGTAAGGGTCTCCTGGCTCCTGGCTTGTCCCCCCCCTGGCTCCTGGCTTGTCCCCCTAGGTTCTGGGACAGACTATGGTCCACCCCAGATCTTCTAAACTATAGGGAAGAACTAAAGCAGATTCTTAGTTATAATTGTGTAGGCAAAATCCCTTGGCTGTCTATTAGATGTGAATTGCTAAGTGTAGGATTACAGGCAATGTGGGAAAATCCGGCGTGTGCCCAGATATCTCGCAGAATGCTTACCAAAATCTATAAAGAGAAAGTTGGAATGCTTTTTTAGAATTCAAAATTCTTACTTTGAGGATTTTATGGACGTAGTCTTCCCGATTTTAGCAAGGAAACTTTTTATCCAATGGGGACAAGGCACCTTACCCTCAATGCACTCAAGTGGTCGGCCTCTTTTAACAAGTCGTGCCCAGGTTGCAGCTGTGATAGAGGATGAGCTTCATGTACTCTTCTGCCCAGCTTATACCAAATCAAGAAAATATTGGCTGTTACCACTCTGCAGAAATTTAGGTTTTAAACATTGTTTAAATGCGTATAGAATTTTCAAAACAAATGCATAAAGTACCATTGTCTTTGCACTATCAAAATATTTGCTAGCCATGTGGTGTAAGCGACGACAATTAATTGATACTGATTGCTAGACTCAATGTCATGAATTGATTGTTCTGAATGCAGTGTTATTTTTAAAGTAATATTATTATAATATCTTTAAGATAAGATTGTATTTAGTTTTTATGAATTCTTGCTATGCGTATGTAAATTAATTTTATAGCTATCCTCTTTTATTCTGTACTTTTATGGCCATTGGCCGAAATAAAGAATTTTTGAATTGAAGTTACTACACAAAGCAGACACAATAACTTAAAGCAATGTTTAAAGTACGCATGCAGTACCAAAGCAAAGTTGAAACAAAGATTCTTAGACAAATTCTCAAAAAAAGAGTAAAATGACAAAGCCAACAAAATGAATCAGGTACATTGGTTATTAATTTATTATAAATCACACCAAGAAGCGCTAGGGACGATGATAGTCTGATTGCAGTATCTTAGGAAGACCCCCTACGTGAAATTTCAGGGTGACCACAACAGATCAGGTTGAATGTACCAACGAGGTTCTTCTTGGTCAAAGTTTACCTTCTGACTTAAGCTTTGTCCTGATCCACCACAGTAGTACACTAAATACCCCACAACCTTTGCGAAGGTACTTGCATAACAGGGTATCAGGCAGAGGCAACAGTAGTGTCTTATCCAGTCCAATCCAGTGGAGAAGTGTGGCTCAATGATTAGAGCGGCAGACCCTGATGCAGAGGTCTAGCCCAGGACCAGAGTTCAATTCCCCGCCTTGGCGGTCTTGGGCTCAAAATTCCACGGACCTGATAATTCTCGCCTCGGTGCCTATTCCAATCATGGAGTCCTACTCTGCAACTCTGGGCAATAGCTTGCTTAATCTCCACAACGGCCCCCACAACGCTAAGGATGCCTGGCCTCCACCTTGGTGGGTGCCCAGGAGTGGACGCCTCACAGGGAAAGCCAGGATGGGTTCCACAGCGGTATTCGTACAAGCGCCTTGACCTTTGCGAGTGAGTAGTGTGCTATACAAGTATCAATTTATTTTTATTTATTTTTTAACCCCCATGTCAACTGGGTACTTAAGGAAACTGTAGCTTGTTGTCTTCTTGTAGCCACTCTGGTCAGTCCACGTCTTCATCCTGGATACAAGAAGCAGGTCCATTCCTTCAGGGCTCTTCTCAGACAGCAGGTTTAGTTCTCTGCTTATCTCACCCAGTGCCAGAAAGTATTCTAAAGTGGGGTGCCTTGAAAGGTGATTTTTATGCCTTGCATGAGTAAGTGGTTGGGTGCTGCCTGGCTCCGCCCTAACCAATAGGGTAAAAGTTCACAAGGCTCATGATCTTGCTGCAAACTGGCCCAAAATGCTGTGGATCAGGATGTTTTTTTGATTATTATCTTTGGTCACACTAAAACTTGGGCTATGAGTGTACTATGGCAATCCTAGTGTCCTCCCACATTGAACACTAAAATTCAGTTAGGAGCGAGTACTGTACCTACAACAAGACTAGTTGTACAAAAGCAGAGGCCTTAAACACGACAGTGGTAACACATTGTCTTGACCTATTTCTCTCTGTTCATAGTGTTATATGAAAGCCCAGCTGATCTTTCTGGCTTGAACACTCCAGCAGGATTTGTGTCAAAGGGTTCCCATAGCACCTGCCCTGCGTAATCTGTAGAGTTCAGAGTATTCATCTGCCAATTCAGGTCAACCTATTTGCTCCTGGGTGGCATTTCACACATTTTCATTGCTGAAACCTGGCTGGGAGAAGCTAGAGAGCCAATGCTAATCTAGCCCTAAACTTCATGCAGTGATATGGTTACTTTCTAAAAGTTACTTTACCTTTTTTAACTTCAAAACCTGACTTCATAATTGAATTTTTGTATTAACTAACTAGTAAAACTGGTTTAATTTTTGTAGATGGTCCCCTTCTTAAGACTTAATAGTAGTATTTTAAACTGAACACTCATTTTCCACATAGGGTATCTAGGACTGCTGCAGTAAAAATAGCATTTTGGTGTTAGTTATTTTAAGGACATGTTTACATTAGATTTCTACATGTTGTATATTTAAATACCATACACCCTGCCTTCCAGGCTACAAGGTGTACATAGGGTGGCTCAATATTTAAAAGGGAGATCTTGACCTTTCAAAGGGGTTTGACTTGTCAAAATTCAATTTTTATACTGTATAGTCCTCCCCCCCCCCCCCCCCCCGGACCCCTTTTACTCTTACAGGGAAAGCCTGAAGTGATGTTTGCACTACCACTTTAGTGGATGGCATAGTAGTTGCTGCAGTTCACTAGTGAGTATACAAAAGGTGATGGATGGAATCCTTGATTTAATATCATCCACTGGTAATTACTCGGAGCCTCATCCAGTCAATCATTGTTTTGCACACCATGCCACCTCAGTTTGGACCCAGCTATAAACAAATCAGTCTTCACCTTTCCCCAATGGGAACAGTCTAACCCGAACTGCCCGGCCCTTCCTGAACTGGAACCAAAGTAAATACAGGACCAGTTTTGCATTGGTTGATGGGTCATCAGCCGAATATCACTTGGTTCCCGTGACTGTATGCACAGTACCCACTTTTGGGCATACCTGTCCCTCTTGGGGCCACATATGAAATTATACAAAAGGTGATGGATTGAATGTTTGAATTTATCTTAACCACTGGTAATTACTCTGGCTGCATACCTAGTGACACTTGAACTTTCAAGTCCTGAGTACACTTTGTACCATATTACTAGAAACGTATAGGTATATTTAATATGCCAAATAGGACCATACCAATTCAACCAGGTTTAAATGGGAGCAGAGACACTTTACTACTTGATAGAATTAAAATGTAGTTATAATGCCAGTAAAAATAAGGTCCAGCAAAACTTTAAAAAAGTATATGGTAACACAAATGATTATTTCCTAAAATCTACACACATTACCTGTGGATGGTATAAAGCACCAGCAATCCAGACCTAAAAAGCAGAAGGCTAGATGGGACAATTGCTTATTGTGGCAGATTCATGGTATGAAACAGCTCACTTAAACTTCAGTCAACATTTCAGTTACCAAGGATGCCGCCCTTCAGCTGTGGTCCTTTTATTTAGCATGACCCTCTGAAAGTTGTAATCTGGATTCCTTTCAACAATTAAATGCGAATAAACCATACTAGATTAGTGTGGTTTCATGTAATGGTTTTCTATGGCTGTTATATGTTCATGTGGTTAATCAAAGAACTAGCTATGTCTGTATGCTATGTATCTGCAGGAGAAACCTTTGGACCTTGTGACCGGATCACAGGTGTTCCATTGGGCCTTGAGACCCTTCTGGGTGAGTAGCGCGCTATACAAATGTCTTGATGGAGACACAGCCAAAGTGCTAATAAGTCCCGACCCTCTGGCAGAAGTCCAGGGAGTTTTGTCCTCTGTAGACAGGAGTACAAACGGAGGAAATATCTTACATGTGTCAGCACCTTAGCGCGTGCTTCACATACAGGGGACTGAATCACATAGATCCCTGTAACACCCTCACACATAGGTCCTGAAGAAAGCCAGTTTAATAAAAAGGTCTGGCTGAAACTAGCTACCACACTGGACGTGTGAGACCATAAGTCAACACCTACACGTCCCAAGCCTTTGTTTTTAACCTCTGCCTGGGGCCCATCAATAAAGTAACCATTGGGGACCCCAAGGACAGAATTTTAAAATCTCACGCAACACACCTGCACAGCACACTCTCCGTCCAAAAAAGCCGCTCCACAGTAATCTGGCGTCGCAGCACACCTGAGGCGCACTCGGTGCCTCGGGTGGGTCCCGATGAAGCATGCCACCAACTAGGTTGGTGGGTGAGGGCCTTCATACTAAACCAAATGGTTTCCCATGCAGACACATAGCATACAGACATAGCTAGTTCTCTTTGATTAACCACTATATCCCAGGGGAAACAACTAGCTTCTCTAGTTCCTCTCTCTCCTTGATTAACAGGATAGTATATGTTCATCCCACCTGGCACAGGTTGACTTGCCAACTCTGGTTTATCGAATGTTCAATGACCTATAAATCACTAGGTGAGCAATTGGTAACATGTTCAATATCACTTGGTCAACTGTAGTATTTCCTTTCATTGCATGCTATTGGTGGTTTTGATGTATCCTTCCACGTGAATGCTTGAATTGTACTGCATGGGAGACTCGTTAACTATAGCCCTTTCCATATGCTCCATTGGGCTCCCTCCCAGGTAAAGTCTGTCTTGAATGCAGGTAGCATGGGCTCATTACCGGCGGGTTCAGACAACTCAACAAAACTGTTCAGTAAATAACAGTGTACAAGCTACTAAGCTTTATTGCAGTCTCACAACCCTTGGCATCAGGCTTGTACAACCGACTGTAATCCAACCGTCATCAGAACTGCTCAACATTCCAATAATACAAACACCTTTTACTGCTTCTAAACCACCTTGTGCACCAGGATAACCAATGCACTCTAATAGCAGAGAAGTAAGGCAGAACACGAAATTTACATCAAGTAAAACACAACCCTAACCTTCTGTACCATTGTAAAGGTTTTGTTGTCACCAAGTCAATCGAGGCTATTATTGGTATTTGAAACCAGTGGTTCGTAATGAATCAACCTTGTGATAAATTTGAGTCAATCGTGCTGTGGTGTTAGAGCAAGATTTAGTGAATGGGTTGACTTCACTGCATTTGAAGCCTTGCATGTGGAATGCATACTACTGCCACAGACAAACATTTTAAACGACGAGAGTTGATTCATGTTCTTGCTGTTTTGGTGCATGAAATGCTCACATGTTTAATTAATTGATGGGCACGTAGTCTCTGAATGTTCATGGAGCACACGTGTATTTAGTGAGAAGGAAACATCGTATGGGTCGGAAAATCCAACTTAACTTTATAATGTAGTACTAGTAACAGGCGCCCCAGTTTTGTTGTAGTGGCAGAACACACATTTACAGGCCGTGTTAAATCTGCAGTACATAGCCTGCAAAACGTAATTGCGTATTTGCAGAACATTGATTAAGTTGCTAAGTGACTCTGGGTATTGCCTTCGGATGTGGGTACAGTCCGTTTAGTACTAGAACGGTTTGCCTTTATTGGACCATTTGGTCAGTGATTGAACACATTTTAGATTTTAATCCATGTGCAGCACCTTGCAAGCCCTTGTATCCTGCTCTATTTTTAAAGGGCGGCATTACATAGGATGAGCCATGCGCTTTTTGTCTTTAAATGTTGCAGCACAAAATAATTCCATAGTTGCCACTACTAACATGGCTGAAACGCGCATGCACTGCAGCATTTGGCTGGTACGGCTTTATTTTAATTGAAAGTCTGTTCAGACCATACATTTGTTCCTTGCATAGTCTGCATGTCCAAGTTGAGGCGTGCGTAGTTTCTACTAGGCCCCGCAGGTTGGAGCTCCCCCTTGTTCTAGAATGTCTCAGACTCTTTGGAACGCTGAGGGAGGGGCGGAAGAGCTACGTCACGCGCTTGCCTGCACAAGGACCGCCACGTGCCCACACCCGAGACATTCACGTGCTAACGCGCGCAGCTGTTATCTTGTCCCGTGCCTGTAGACTGCGCACGCGCCGAGACGAAAAGATGAGCGCATGGGCGTCTCAGCGGCGCGAGGCCCGAAGGCCCTCTGCGGGGAACAGTGACGGAGGGTATCAGGAGTGGAAGGGGCTATGTGGCCTGCTGCAGAGCTGGCAGCGGAAGCAGGTAGGGATTGGTTGCGGTAATGTACCGTGACTAGAAATGCGACACGGCCCAATTTACACCAGAGTAACTGGATTTATATTGCTGAATACGGACGGACGCCCAGGGTTCAAAAAAGTGGTTGGCTTTCCGTCAGTTGTTAGACTATGGGTGCAAAACGGATCATTAATTAGCAAGAACCTTGGTCTCCGACCTGATGGCCAATGCCTTATTGTTAGCCTATTTACATCAGTCGGAAACAGTTATGTCTCGCCACACCGTGCCTTCGACGAACCCTGCCTCCAGACTAGGCAAGTTTTTAGGGTCTACGTACTAACGAGACGTTTGCCAAGGAAAAACTAAACTCGTGAAAGGTTAAAACCTAGCCAACCTCTAAAAAAAAATCAATATATTTGTATAGATTGTTTTCTTCCCACCAGAAGACCTAAGGAGAGCACTTGCATACTGCAAGATGTCTCGTCTTGTTTTAAATACAGGCAAGGACAAAGTTGGGTTTTCAATATTTATACTAAACAATATGCTGAATACAGGGAGGCTGTGTACATCCAGGCTTAGTCCACTACACATTGGAGTAAATATGTACTCACACGTTATGTCTAGGCGTCGTGACCTTCAATGTGAAGATATCACTTCGTGACTCCTGATAGTAGTATGGGATATATAGCCATGATCAAACCACCCACGTCCCCACGGTTTAGTGATAACCGTCTGAAAATGCAGCTGTCTAGTCGGGGGTAGAACGAATTGTTTACATGCCAGCTTTTAGAAAAAAATAAGGTCAAGTTACAAATACAAGTTTTAAATATGCCCATTAACTTATTGAAATTAATAAGTTTAAACTAACAAGTAAAGCTAGATTTACCTTAAATTGATTCTCCTGCTTACATCCGGAGTCTTGGCAGGCATTCATCATGTGGAGGTTGTGTAACCAGCAATACTCCAGTATTTTTGGTACTTCTAAGATTTGTGCAACTCAATGCCTTTTATTCTTCTCTAGAAGAATTCTCTAGTAGGCCTTAAAGAACTATGCCACGCAATTAAATGTCGAGCTACATACAGGTCCTGCAAAGTTGTCTGCGATGAATACTGGAACCTAATGTTGTATTAAGTCTTGTATGAGCTGTAAGTAGTGCTCAGCAGTTGGCATCTTAACGCATGTATTTTGATTCAAACCTGTGGGCATTGGATTTGGTATACACCTTCATACTACAGTCTGACAACTACCAGACCATATTTTATGCAGGTGGCCCTGCTACATAGATGGGCCTCTGCAGAAAACAACCTAGTCCCTTATGTTTAAAGTAGATTAATATTGACTTTTTTAGCAGAAGTCTTAATCCCCAAAGGTGTCAGTCAAGCAGATTTTTTTTGATTTTATGGCACCTCTGATGCAACATCAGACCACAATTTTGAGCCATCCAGTTGCACGTAGAACATGCCCAACACTAACTTCTTCTATATTGAAAGTAATATGATTATTTAAAGGTTGTTAGAAATCAGTTCTTGGTTTCTATGTAGTATCCCTAGAGGAACGTTATCAACATTGATTCCTCTAAATATCTAGAGCAATAACTTTAATAATTCCAGTGAGGAGTTGGCAGTTCAGCTATTTTTAGGTCTAGCCTATAGCAGCAGCATGTATGCGCTGCTCGCTTTGAGGTATGAAGTGAAAGCTCTGCCCACTCTCGACCCATTTTGTTTTAATTGGCTCGGGTCATTGTCTTTTGTAAATGCGGCAGTCTGATTATGAGACTTGTTAGTCCCTCCATATGGCCATGCCGTAATTTGTCCCCTCCCATGGCTACTGGCCCCTTCGAGTGTTACACAGTACGTAAATCAAATAAGGAAGGAGCATACCTATTAAACAATCTATAACACAATTTTTCAATAACTATTTTTCAAATGATTCTTACACAGTACGGTATGTGTTACTTAGACTGAGCACTGCTGTCTGTGCCTTTTCTCCCCTGCACTCCTGTTGTCTGTGCCCCTCCTGTCCATAATACAATGCAATATGTCTCGCGCAAACGCAAGTCCAATTGCATTGTAAATGCTTGTTGTAGATTGTGTTGACTGTTAGAAGGTGGTGAGTCTTATGGCTAGCACATAATTAGAAGTGCAGCTTTTCTGAAATTTTTTAAGATTTTTTTTTCCAGACCAATGCAAAACAAATCAGTGCAGTGATGCATTGAGTACTTTCATAGTATTAATGGTAGCCTTGGGGACAAACTTCCCTGGGGAGGGTGAAGGCACTATGGCGAGGGGGTGACACACATCAGGCATCCACATACGTTAAAGTCCTTCATGAGGGGATAACTCTAATGACTGAGCTATTTGTACTTAAGTGAGCCCACCAGCAGTAGAAGGGGCGGGTACATCTGGGTGCCGGAGGGTTACTGGTTCAGCCAGTCTAGTTTGTCTCATCGATCGCATCAGGGGCTGTCATCTCCTCCTGTGGGTGGCAATCAGACTTGTCTCCCAGGAATGTGTTGTGGCCACTTTACATGTCTAGCATATCACCCCAGTACTCAACATCTCTCTGCGCTATGAGTATGAACTCTTGGGAGCCGGCAATCCAAGCAGACAGTGTCCGTGCCGGAGTTCTACATTTACCTTTCTCACCCTGCGCTCTTCCTGCAGAACCTCTCCCCAAAATGTCTAATTGCACCCAGATCCATACCATATGTCCAAAGTCTGCTGGATTGCACCACATCTAGCACAACCAATCAATCTTGTTGGATAAGCCTTATCTATGCTCTGTGGTGTCAGATATAATCTACAGTGGAAGAAATATTGTACCTGCTTAAATCTGGTATTACTGCTTATGTCTCACACCTGTGCCAAAGCTATATTCCTCCACCATAAGTGGTGTCTCCAGTTCTCCGTCCCAGGAGGAACTTTTCAGAGGTGTATATAAGGCCAATTGTTTTTAAGGTCAGGCATTTTTGCCAGGAGAGATTTTTGCCTGGAAGAGCCTAGATCTAGAATCGCCTGTAAAAGTTGGGATTGGTACAGCTGCTTTGGGCATGATGTCCAGATCTCGCGACTCGTATATTGAAAGAACTGTCCCCGATCTACATTGTAAAGAGTTTCAACCTCTGGCAAAGTTACCATTTAGAAATTGGTCTCTTGCTCTCTAGAAACCATCCTCCAGCCATTTAGAAAAATCAGTGGAAGACTATGCATGAAGAGGCACAACCACAATTAGGAGGAGCTTGGCTTAGGGCGCCAGCTTTAATAACTTCATGACCACTTTTTCCCATGCATGGAACACCTGGGTGACAGAGGTCCTGGCAGGAGCCTTCTACTGCTCACGAGCAGCTTGGTAATCAGTGGAGGCAGAGTGATTCCTTCTACCATTTTGGTCTGTCGTCCCACCATAGTGCAGCGTCTTGCAACTGGTCTCCAATATTGTAGTTGGATATCCGGAATTCCAAGGGCCTCCCTCCCAGCTAAGATTCAAATTCTGTATCTCCAGGCAGAACCAGGTCATCTTACCCACCCACAGGGTTCACTAATATTGTGCCAATCTGCCTTAATAGTGTGGAAGGCAGCACATGACGAATTGTGCATGGCATAAAGGGAGAGGGTTAGTAAGACATTTTTTTTTTTTGCTTAAAGCTACTGTACCCATCACTGACAAGGGGGGTGTAAAGTGCAGCTAAATATAGCAAGAATCGAAGCTTCTGCCTGGTGCTCTTTCCTTACAAGATTTTGGTCCGGTCTACAAATTTACCTTTGATTAGGCCAAATGTGTGTGGGTAGGTTCTTTGTTCAAGCCGCCAGTTCATGCAGACAGCAACCAAAGTTGCTGGAGACCTGCTCATCTGGCTATATTAAAGCCACAACCATTTGCGTGTCGTCTGCATAGGACCATACTTCCACCCCGAATTTTTCCGTGATCTCTGCTACTGGTGCAACATACAAATTAAAATGGGTTATTCCAAATTCATGGTGCCATACCTAAGCAGTATTGTAGTTTTGTTTCCAGAATTTCAAGGTTTAGAAGGAAAGTGGATTTCAGTTTGACCACCAAACTGTCAGACATGAATGTTGTGTTGAGTGCTTATGTACCACGTTTGGAAGGTGGAAGCTTATGTATGTTCCTGACAACTTTTTGAGTGATTATTTCAACACTGATAGCGGGTTGTGTGACACTGAAGTGCCAGGCATCCATTCAGACCCTGCACTCAGTGTGATCCTGCATGCCATGCACCGGGAACAGTTGTGGGCGCTTAACAGGTCATGCAGCAGTTGGAGACCAGCTGAACAGCAGGTATGTAATCTTGGGAGTGGGTATGTGATCTGCTCCTTAGAGTATTATTGGACTTGGATAATTGTAATCCATTACCTATTGTGGAAATCTGTGGCATGGCATCCACCCTTAGTTTTGTGCTGGAATGGTGTATGTTTGTTACGTAGAACACTTTAATATGGAGCCTTAGGGATCGTATGCAGTGACTTCTGTTTTAAGGAGTTGTATCACGAAGGGACAGAAGACAATGCGCATAGTGTCTAAAAAGTTGAGGTTCTCGAACATTGCATATGTAAACCTACAAATGCAGACCAATGACTAAGAATAAAAATGATTATCATCCTGGTTACACTGTACTAGTGTCCCCGCACTGTAAAACAGCAATAGCCAGAGCCTCCTACTGCTATTTCTCACCACCCGCCCAGAACCTAATCCTGCCCTACTCTTTGGGAAACAAGTGAGTTTTCAGCCCTTTGCAGAATAAAAGCTGTCTTCAGCTGGAGACTCAGAGGATGTCTGTTCCACTGAGCTGCCAAAACGCGAAAGGAATGCCCTCCCATTTTCACTCTTCTGAATTTCGGAACTGGAACCTGCCCAGTCCCGCTAGATCTCCGCTGTCTGGTAGGGTGCTACTGGGTTAACGGGTTATGGAGATAGGTGGGCCCTTCCCCTGTGAGATTCGGTGTCCAACACATAGAGCTTTAAACACGTTCCCTGATCGGAAGCCAATGTAGTGTTCTCAGCGCTCTCTTCGAAGGAGCTCTTAGGCAGCATCAAGACCAGGCGTGCAGCTGCATTCTGTATGCACTGCAGCCTCTAAGTGCACTTGGCATTAGCTCCCAAATAGGACATTCCCATAGTCCAGCCTTGATAAGGCATGGACCATAGTTTTCCTGGCTATCAATGTCAGTAAGTCCAATGTCTTCCTGAGAACCCTCAGAATGCCAAAGCAGATGCCGGCCACCTGTTTAGTGTGGTGCTCTAACTCTATTTTAGTATTGAGCCATACCCCCAAGTTCCTCCCTTGATCGCTGGGAGTGGGTAGAGGGCTCAGCGCTCGAGGCCACCATGCCGAAGTCCACACCGAAGGAGCCTTCCCCACAGTCAGTACCTCCGTCTTATTTCTATTCAATTTGAGGCAATTCTTTGCCACACACACAACAACAATTGAAAAGAGGGTCTAAGGGCAAGTTTAACGACTAACCAGGTTCACGCCCCGAACCAAATATCAAAACACCAAATTGTACCTAGGAGTCAAGGGAATAAGTTATTCACCATGGACCACAAGACCAGTACCATACAGATAACACCCGTGGGAACACACCATGCTAACTTTTATGTAATGCTGGCCGAGTTAGGGCTCAAGGACGTATGGAAAAAATTCCCATCCGAAGCCACACTGTACTACCCTCTTTTGCATCATTTGGGTTCTCCTCGCCCAGGAGACAGAACAAAACGGCCGGTCAGATGTTACCGTGACCAAAAAAGAAATGTAAGAGGGGAGTAATGCATGATTTTCAAGTGTTTAGGTGGCGACTGGAAAAAGCACACTGCTTTTTCCAGTCGCCACCTAAACACTTCATCACTGTCGAACTTTTTACGGAAGACAGCGTTCCAAGTTAGCATAGATTCAAAAACCAATTTGCTAAGGTTGTTAAAAACCTCATTCTGTGCATAAAGTGCTGCCTATATCTGTTACGTAGTTATGATAAGCTGCATGAGAAGACTTGTCCACGCGCAAAAACCTGTCTGGTATGAGTGCCTGCTGCGAGGTATAGTTTTTCCTTGCCTGGAGTGCCCAATTGCTTTCAACTATCGTGGTTTATGCTTTCTGGATTCAACCTCCCACTACTCTACTGCTTATAGGTCTTTGCCAGTCCTTTTACTATAGGGGTTCTGGACCTCTTGTCCCTTGGAGGAGCCCACCAAGGGACTTTTTGCACGGATAACTGCCTACTGTCTGTCATTGGCTAATTAAAAAGAGCAGCAGTGGCAGCATGTTTTGTGAATTCAGTTGTTACCGCACCTTTCCACCTTAGAGTGGAGGCCTGCTGGCCTAGTTTTCTAAGGTTCAATTTTTGTGCTTACTCCTTTCCTAGCACGAACTTCCCAGTGTAGGTTGTAATTGATTATGCATGACCTGCATTGAGTGAGCCAGTCACCCATGTCTGGAATTCATTTTGGGTGCTCCTAGGTGGCCCTTCTTCCATAGATGGAAGTGCAGTTATTAATATTGACATTACTCAAGCTGTTGGGTGGAGAGTTAGATACAAGAGTGTAGAAAGACCAGGCTTTAGTAACTCAGTAAGACCTTTTTTGCTCACAGGCTGCTGATTAGTCGCTCTGTAGCGCTGACATTTGGTAGAATGTGGGGGTGAAGTGTCTGCATTCTCACTCAAAATAAATGGGGGCTCTTTAGAGCAGACCAGAAGTAGTCTTTTCCCTGCTTGCTGTTCAGGGTGGCAGGTGACAGCTAGGCGCACAAAGTTATTTTCTTTGGATCTCTATGGGTGTTCAATGCTGGAGACCATTCTGCCGTTGGGAGTATCACTATGCACAAAGAGTTGGGCTGCATAAGTCTAGGAGGACAAATTAGAACCATTCCAAACAAGTGCAGAACGCTAATGCACATCCCTGTCGGTTTATACTGAATAAAAGTAGGAGGAGCGAATGACCCACTTGTTTCAGTTCTGCAGGATCTTTAACAAAGCAGATCTCTGTATAGTAAAGAGGATTGTGCAACAGCCGCTGGTGCCTGCACAACACAAGGGTTCCCTGACAGGAAAGACATTTCTGGAGTTGAGTCTTGCATTGCTGTAAAAATCATCTGTTCTGGAGCAGCCTTCCTGCTGAGGGAAGGTGCCTTTCTAGCCTGCAAGACTAACTGTCCAGGATGACAAGGTTGTTGAATTTAATACATTATCTACTAGTCCATGGGTCAGGTTGCTTCATAAATCTATTTGTCCTCAAACAAAATCCAATTGTCCCTTTGGTGCCATGTAGCGAGTCAACAAATTATAGCAACATCATTATATAAGAGCTCTGATATAGCTTCTCCGATTATGCCAGGACACTCCTACGATAGTAGTGTTTGAATACTTTCAATCCCCTTATGTTGCCGCATTTCGCAGTTCCCAATACTGGGGCTGAAGGTAAGCAATAGTTCCAGAGTTAGAATGTAATTTTGAATCTGTGCAAACCTATTAACTTTCATGCTTTAAGGGTTTCAACAACTCCTCTCATTTCCCATACTGAAATGTTGGAAACTTACTCCGGACAATGGCAGACGTAAAGCTTCTTTCAGAGTTGGGATAAAAGTGGTTGGAGGGAAAGTAAAATTGAAAACACTCATATTTTGCATGAGCCAATCTATACATGAATATATGCTCATGCTAAAATGCAGTTCACAAATATTTTCTAGTACTATTTCTTGTCCTACTTCTGGGAATTTTTGAAAGCCATAGAGCTGCACTTAATGAAACAACATATACCATGGGTACACTTTTGAGACTTTCTTTAATTGGGCCCCTAATTTGGGGCCCTAATTTGGTCTGGTGTTTACCATGACCTTTTGAATTTATTAAAATTCCCTCTCCCCCAGCGTCGCTGGGAGGGACCTCTTTCTGCTCTTTTGGGCATATCGGAACAGCTTTGTTCAGTGCCAGCAAGTACTGTGGCAGTGTGCTTTTTGAGACTTAACCATTTTTCCTTTTGCCAATGTCTGTTATAATGGTGAGGGCCCGGCAGCTCCCACACCAATAAGGTTTTACAAAAACCATGCCAAAACATGTTGCGCATTGACAAAACAAACTGAGCACCAATTTCTGACATACCGGCTTTACCAATGCTTGTTTGTTTCCTATAATCTAATTGAAATAGACTAAATTGATTTTCCATTTTTGGGAAATAGTAGCATGCATCAATATTTTACTAAATGATTCTGCAAAGAAATGGTACCTGAAATTTTACAGTAGTTTGGCAATTTTTTTCTATAATTTTTTAAATCATTTTAGTTTGAAAGCAAAGTATCCTTAAATCTTGCTTTCACGGTTCTGCACATATTTGCATCAAATCGGAGCATTTTGAGAGCATTATACATAGCCTCATATTGTTGAACTTTGAAAACTTTTGTACACACTTTTATACTGGAACCACTCTGTATTGCAGTCAGAGCTTACGTTTACTTTGAGCTCTCATCCTAATAAAGGCTTTCAGTTAATGAACCGTAAATACAAGTTTGAACAGCATCAACATATGGACAAAACTTTAACTGCAGATGGTGGTCCATAATGTGGTACTAAAAACTGGCAGCCTCAGGGTTTGTGCTACAGGGGATTGGACCTACTTGTCCAAAGGACAAAATACACTTGATAACATATTGCCCTTGACCCCAAACAACGTCCTGGGCATCTGGCTATCGGAATTGCATACCTGGATGATTCTGGGGCTTGTGAAGTCTGAGAGGAAAAACCAAAAAAGGAGCAGTGTTCCCAAAGTGTCAGCAAGTTACACATTTTACAGTTCTGAACCATGGAATCACTTGATGCAACAAGGATTGTGAGCCTGTGCTGCTGTGACTACTATTGTGCCTGCCCTATGCTGCTAAAATCATATGAATGGTAAGGATTGCCCATATGCCATTGCCAGAGACCAAGGCCCACCTAAGCCACTTTAGTTAAGGGTTCTAGTACCTTGGATCAGGGTCTGATAATCCTAGCACCTAGGCGCTGACTGGCATAATCAGACCCACCTACATGGAGGCACTGTCCTAGTGTTACCTGTCTTGCCAATTCAGATGGATCGCCATTGTCTGCTCCTTCTGCTACGATATTAATGGAGTCAGAAGACTGCATCATAACTGAAGTGCACACCCTCTCAGAAGCAGGAGATGGGCTGTGTGCTACTGCTGGCTGCCTCCCAACAGCTGAAAGCCTCCAGGACGAACTGTGGTGAGACTGCATGAGCTATGAAAGACTCAGCGTATTAACAATTCACGAGGGGGCTGGTAATCTGCACCTGAAACTAAATTCATGCTTTTACAATTATTCCTGCAACTAGCATAATAGCCTAGACCAAAACAAAAGATTTCTTAGGGTGAGGAATTAGGCTGGCCTCAAAGCACCTAGTACACCAAATTGTACCTGACCCTTATTGTATGGGTAGTATTTAGTTTGTGTACTAAAGTAATTTGTTAAGTAAAGCAATGAATTGTACATTAAGTTTATTGTGCTCTTGCTCTGAGCTCGCGTACCCCCTAATCACCTCCATAAGCATGTGACTACTTGGCTTACTTAAATGTAAATTGATACTTGTATAGCGCACTACTCACCCGCAAGGGTCTCAAGGCGCTTGTACGAATACCGCTGTGGAACCCATCCTGGCTTTCCCTGTGAGGCGTCCACTCCTGGGCACCCCCAAGGTGGAGGCCAGGCATCCTTAGCGTTGTGGGGGCCGTTGTGGAGATTAAGCAAGCTATTGCCCAGAGTTGCAGAGTGGGACTCCATGATTGGAATAGGCACCGAGGCAAGAATTATCAGGTCCGTGGAATTTTTGAGCCCAAGACCCGCCGAGGCGGGGAATTGAACCCTGGTCCCGGGCCAGACCTCTCTGCATGAGGGTCTGCCGCTCTAACCATTGAGCCACACTTACGATGCAGTAAAGTGCTGAAGGGGTTGTACTTGACCCATTTTGCAAAGCCATAATGGGACCTACCATGACATCCGAGGCAAATTATCCTCACTCCCATAGTTGAGGCCCAGTAACCATGGCTGCAAAAAATCTTAATTTGCATTTCTATATTACATGACATTTTAACCAGAAGAGTTTTGTTACATTTGCAGTTATATTTTCCATCCTTCTCCCCAGTAACCTTGGCTTGTCCTTTGACACTGCAATTGGTGTGACAGTTAAGTGTGACTAATAGTTTCACGGATTATGGCCACTTTGTCTTGAACAATTATCACAGTAGTAGTCCTTTGGTTCTTCCCAACTTAATTAATCCTTTGTAGTTCTTTAAAAAACAACAAATGGGTTTTTCTCAAAGGTACGCCAATACATGCATGAATTGACTCCTTAATGGAACTGTGTACTTTATATGCTGCAGGAGAAATCATTCAAAATAGATTCATGTAATTCATCCACTAAATCAGATAAAATATAAATATTCAAATGGATCGTGCTTTTACACATTCCTTGAAAGATACTATATTGCCCTGAAGACCATCTTTGAGAATGCAACCTATGGATAATAGAGTTCCTATTGTCGGAGTGTAGTGCCAAAGAGCCTTAATGAAAAGGTAATCTTTACAAAAAATGCACCAGGTGTAGATTAGAACTCCTAAGTATAATCTGGCATGGGGATGATGCCTGTTCAAAGGAGTCTTCTGTGCACTGCTGGGGAATAGTGTGGAAATGTGTGCAAGATGGAAGTGTAGTCCAGGTCAGGAAAGCATCACGTTAAGACTGCTCTTAAACGCTAGCCTATTATGTTATTTGGGGGGGCGAGGGGAAGCAGACTGTCAAACTTATTTGGTTATGAAATTTACGTTTCAAGATAGCTCCCTCCCTGTAGTTATTTCTGGTCTAGGTGGAAAAGTAGAATCTCGTTCATCAATACCACATCCTTGGTTTTGTTAATGGCTGAAGAACATATTTGTGTTAATCACCTACTTCGTTTCGTGGGTATTTGTTTTGGAAAACCTTGTATTACTTTTTGTGAATGTAACTAACTTTTACATTGTAAATTGTAGTTCTTGCAGTGCTCAAAAGCAGGCTCATAATGGACAACCTAACTTGTACGTAACTAAGATCAGTCGGCCATTCTTTTCTTATCATATGATTCCTTTATGGCTTTTTATCCAGGCACACTACTTAGGGCATGTTTCTTGATGGCTTCAGTCCAATGTCACAATTTAGTGGCTAATATTTGGCTAGTTCGCTTTGTGTTTAAGGAAATGTTATGCCCCCCTGTCCTTATGAAAATTATCAGCCAGCTGAGTAAGTGCACCGTGGATTCTTTCTCAAATTTGTCAGAAGTTCGATCATGCACTTTAATCACCCTTCCAGACAAGTTAACATTGGGAAGCATGTACCTATTCCAGTTAAGTTCCATCTCTAGTTTTTCTGCTAATGACATGGGGAATTAGTATCCAGTCTGCCATACCCTCCAGAGAATCGGAGTGTTTCCAAAACGTAGGGGCCCTAGATATCAAGAATCCCGCCCCCTCTTAATGGTGTAATTTTTTTTCCAGTAGATGTTTGTTCAGACAGGGCTACCATATGTGCATTGTATATATTGCATTCTTTCCAGCGTCAGCTGCATGCATTGTAGATGTGGTGTTTGAGGGTCATGTATAAACTGTACATTATCTTCTTGTGCAGTTTGATTTCTGAACACTTAAGTACATGGTATGCCAAACGCCATTGCTTGCTCCCTTTATCTTTCCCTCCTATTTCATTTCAATTAGTTTAATTCATGTTATCCATAAAACTACAGTTAAAATCATACAATCATTACTTTAAAAAATCATACAATCATTACTTTAAAAAGGTAATCCTAAACATTTAAAAACATGATTTAAAATACGCCCACAGTCAAAAGTGCATAATCTTACATCCGACCTATACTGTAGTAATTGAGCAACGTGCTCTTATTGATGCTTTCAGAAAGGCACCCAGGCAAATGGTTTTGTCGTAATCTACCAGGTGAAAAAGATATTTTAATGCATCTTTCAGGTGTTTCACTCTTCTTTAAAAAGGAAGCGGAAAATGTTTAGAATACATAAGCTAAAACCCACAAAATAACATATGTCATATTTTCTGTAATTGCCATCACAAGGATATGATAGGGTTACTAAGTTAACGTTAAAACAAAGCGGGAAACGCAACGGATTTCACTGTCTGCCCTATATCCAAACAAAAGGCCTTGTTACTGCGCACTTAAACTCCAGTCAAGTACATTTCTATGTAAACTGGAGGGGTAAAGACCATATAAGTTGCTACTCCTTTTTCAGATTCCTTGTGTAGCCTTTTAGAGGCTGCCTATTCGTATAATACCTGGTGTGACAGTTTATTAGGTCTAGCATTCCAGACCTCTTGTGTATATACTTATGTGCATATACTTTGTGGGCTCTCTAGATCAGCCCTAGGACTTGTTTGCTTCCACTTCGACTTTTTTTTTTCTTCTGTTCAACTACCTCGATTTAACTTTCTTGTTAGAAAACGACCTGCAGAGGTCAGCAAAATACCAGAATCACTTTAGCAATAAATCAAAAAATTCAAATGTTGAATTTTCACTGACCACCGAAGGCCCTGATTTTATATTAAAAACAGTTTTTGACTAGTTTCCTGCTGAAAGGCAAGATTTCTCTCCACTGAGTCCCATACCTTGCATGTCACTCAGTTTGGTGCTTACCTCCCCCCCCCCCCCCACATGTTAAAGAACAGTTGATGTTTCAGCACCCAGGCTAATGTGCATTATAGCTAAATACATATAAGGTCCCAAAGGCGAGACAGATTGCATTGCAAATGCTTGTTTTGTTAATATCCAAGTTTGAGTGGATTGGCAAAAATCAGTTCAAGATTAACTCCACAAAATGTGGATCATATGTATGGCCAGCCAGGTAGTCTCTAGCCCCTTTTGATTTAAAGCAATCCTTAATGATATCCCTAGCTAGATCCGCTTTCTCATTTTTCCAAAAAGCTAGGCATAGTAACAGCAGTCAAGTTTTGATGTACTCTGTTTATGGGATGCCTATTTCTGACAAATATAAGACTATATGGGAGCAGACTGCTTTTCTACAAAATCTGATTCCTCAAGCTGGACTTGGGTTACTGTTCTAGAATCCCCAGACTCAAGCGCCATGTGGCCGATGGCAAACCTGTTTTTATTACTCCTGGGCAGAGTTGGCAGAGTTCTCCGGAGTGCAAAAAAAACCCTGCCACACGGAGCTCTGCAAGCAGCATTGTGCGTTAGAGAAATGCAGTTTGTAGTGATATAAAGTGCCAGGTGCTTGTCCGGACTGTGCAATCATCACAAACCGCACTATGCCCAGCGCAAGCAGGCGCAGCTTTTCTGGCGCATGAGTAGATTTTTACTCCTTTGGACCAGGACTCAAGAGGTTCTCCACCTCCTGAATCCTGGTCCATGTCCAAAAGCGAACATTTTAATGGTTTTAACTTACTATCCGTAAGGTAAACCATTAAAATGTTCGCTAATAGGGGTATCCAACTCGGTGCTTAAACAGATCGATTGGTACACCATCCTGTCCGGGTGCTCTGCCATCCAGGATTTGAATGATTGTCCTCCACTTCCTCTCGGGAAATATAAAAATTGTTGCAGCGGTCCTTCACATCCATACTAGGATCACAAACGGCGCCATAGATTTTAGAAAAGTGCACCTTCCAGGTGGCACTAACCATGTGAAATGTGAAAGGTGTAATGAGTTTGCTAGTGAGGGGTAATGCAGATACTTTGCTCTAAAAAAAGCTGCTAACTTTTGAACCCGCAGATGTTGCAGAATCAGTGGACTCACTTGCAATATTACCCACTTTCTGTTTGCAGTGGCCTTTTTATATTTTTCGGCATGCTGCCACTACTATAGTTCAGTGGGAATAGATTGAAGTGAATTTCTTGAATTGTGATTGGCCTTTGAACGCTCCTAATGGAACTATCTATGTTTAAGGCATTTAGCTCGTGGGGATAAAGCAACTTACTCTTAATGTTTATGCACAATCGAGTGAAAGCCCGGATCACACCATGATTTGCACCGTCGTTATCCAATCACGCTACCACAAGTGCAGGTTTTCTGACTACAGTTTGGAAGAATTGGTCTGGTTGCTCTCCATTTCAATCTTGAGCTGACCATATTTATTTGTAGGCTAGATGCCCCACACTTAAAATATCCTTAGTGGGCAAAGCGAAAGTTCAATCAAGAAGTTTGTGGTCCCTGTGAGTAGAGGCCATTACTCCCCAGTAATGTCAGATTAACCACATTGTCTGATATAAATAGGCTATTATGGAAAGGTGGCCTCTGTCCCGATGTGTAGGAATCACTTGCTCACTATGGGAATTTAAGTGTTTTTCTAGTTGTGCTCCTAGTATCCATGCCAGAGATTAATCTATTGTGACTTTCCTCCATCACTGTGCTATAAATGACTAAGGATATTGTCTGTACCAAATCTAGCGTTTAAATCTCCTGCAAAACAAAACCCTGGTGATACTGTTTTTCTCAACATTTTGCATTTCCATCATGTACTCAAATTTGTATATTTGGGATTGGGTGTTAGTCATTATAAAAATTAAATATAAAAACAGCTGTTTCTTAAATTTTAGCACGTGACAGCTATTACTTGGGATGGTTTTAACATATGACCTCAAAGCTAATTTCACTCAAATGGCCAGTTCCCCTGCAGCCCTCCCCGAGTGAGATAGTATTGCTGGCCACATAAGTCAACACCATAAACTGACATCCTCCCCTAGCCAGGTTTCCTGAAACAAAAACAAGTCAAATTGTTTAAATATTAGCCACCCTGGTACCAATAGTTTTAATGCAAGACCAGCCACATTCCAAAGTATGCTACATCATTTTGAATATCTGTCAACCCCATTAGTACATATTAACAGGAGAAGGGGAAACCGTTTGGATATCCTCTCTTGGTGATTGTGGCTGGGGATACAAACTTATTTGGAACTGAGGGGATTGTACTTAGTATGATCACCCCCACGTCAATCTAGACTTTCTAGGTTACTCAAAGCGTTCACATTTTTAGATGCAAACTGCAGCCTGGGGTTGTTTAGGACTTTTGCCGCTGGGAGGGGTCCCATGGACAGATTTATAAAAGTAGCCTAGTGGGAGAGCACATATATTGGTCAAGTTGGGTTAAAGTTGCCAGGCTCTTTCATGCTCAGCATGTGCGTTACTATAGCTGGTCTCTGAACATTTATCCCCTGCAGTGCTCCTAGAATGACCAATCCTACCTACCCTTCAGGCCAGCAAATTTTTATTTAGGTGTGAGCTGTTGAGGCGTTTATGATTCTGTAGCCAGTGAAAACATTGATTATGCAGCTCTGCCCATAGCTCTTTTTGGGTTTCCTTAAGGGAGTAATGCCAGCGAGAACTAAAACTTGGGGATAACAGATGATGTATTTTGATTACTCTGTTAAATTATTAGTTGACTGGACAGGGTCTAGTTTGGTCAGGTGAGAAACCATTCTGATTGGAATCACAGCTTCCTGAGTTAGCAGACATCCTAATTTGCTTCTGTATAACGGTAAAATTGACAGTGGTTACAATATCTACTGGAAAATCAGTTTAGTAAAATGATCTCGCCTTTCTGGATGGTTGAAAGTTGTAAACGAATGATGGTGCGATCTAGATAATTCAAGAGCAGATAGTTGACCGTTCCGCATCTGGAGAAGCCTTTAAAAGCGGCTCATTCACGCTTGCAGGTAGACCTTATTGACTGCAGCGCGCACGCACTTGCCTCTTGCTGTGTTTTTAATACTTTTAACCAACTCGTACTCATTGCATCACTGCGCTGCTGACCTGTAATTTAGGCGTGTATTTTCCACTGCCACTTTGGGGGTGATTTAGTTTAGAACCTTACCTGCAACATAATCGTTTGACACCCCGTATTTTGCGGGATTTAGGGAGCTTCAGGGCGTTCTGGGGCTCGTGATCTACCGCATCGTGGCGATTTAGGCCGCCATTTTGGGTCAGGGAGACAAGGCTGGTGCCGATTTGTGGGCGCCATCTTGGTTGGGGGCTAGAGCTTCCCTTGGAGGACTTCCGCGTTTACGGCTATTTAAGATGCCTAACCCTCAAGCGTGCAGCACCGGTGCGCAGCGGTCGTGCCGCTGGTGCGCCAGAGGTAAGCCTGTTTGCGCCCGTTCGTGAACGGGTCGCAGCCAGCGCCAGCCATGCTTTCTCCTACTCCTTCCCCCTCCCGTGTATTCTAGAGAAGAGCTCTTGCAACTCGGCTTATGCCCTAATCAAAGAGACCAGCGTGATACCATTAATAACCACCCGGGGACATTATCCTGTGGTCTGTTGAATGTTAGATCGCTCAGCAAGCATTATATGGAAATTGAACTCCTTATTGAATTATTTAAACTAGATGTGTTATTTCTGACAGACATGGACTAGAACCGATAGTATTGTGGAACTAGGCCTGGCATATCCCTCGGGTTATAAAATCAAACATAAACCCCATATCCGGAATAGAGGCAGGGTGGCTTTAACTTTAGGGATTCCTTGGCGCTCTCTCAGCTGGAGCTTAAGGAAGTTCAAGGCTTCGAACTTATGGGCTTTTCCTTAAATGGCCAAGGGGGAGCTCTGCATTCAAGTCAAGTAATTTATATAGCGCACTACATACCCAGAGGGTCTCGAGGCGCTTGGGGAAGGGTGGGGAATTATTTGTCGAAAATCCAGGTTTTAAGCTGCTTTCTGAAGGCTAGGTGGTTTTGAGTGAGGCAGAGGTGAATGGGAAGGGAGTTCCATGTTTTAGCCGCTAGGTAGAAGGATCTTCCTCCCATGATTGATTTGTTAGATGCGTGGGACCGCAGCGAGGGCTTGGTTGGAGGAGCGTAGCTGGCGGGAGGGGGAGTAGAAGGATAGTCACGTGTTGAGGCATTCTGGTCCAAGTTCGTAGAGTGGTTTGTGTGCGTGGGTGAGGAGGCGGAACGTTATCCTCTTATTGACATGGAGCCAGTGGAGGTCTTTTAGGTGACCGGAAATGTGGTCTTTGCGCGGGATGTCGAGTATGAGTCTGGCTGATGCGTTTTGGATGCGTTTGAGTTTTTTCTCTGGAGTTTAGCGGTGGTACCGGCGTATAGGGTGTTTCCGTAGTCCAGGCGACTTGTAACCAGTGCATGGGTGACTGTCTTTCTGGTTTCGGTGGGGATCCAGCGAAATGTTTTTTTGAGCATGCGGAGGATGTTGAAGCAAGATGATGAAACTGCGCTGACTTGTCTGGACATCGAGAGAGAGGAGTCCAGGATGACGCCCAGGTTCCGTGCGTGGTCCGTTGGAATGGGTGCTTTTCCTAGGGCAGCTGGCCACCAAGAATCGTCCCAGGTGGAAGGGGAGGTGCCTAAGATGAGGACTTCTGTTTTGTCTGAGTTCAGTTTAAGACAGCTGTGCTTCATCCACTCGGCTACTTCATTCATTCCTTCATGTAGGTTGGTTTTGGCGGTGTTTGGGTCTTTGGTGAGGGAGAGGATCAGCTGGGTGTCATCAGCGTAGGAGATTATGTTGAGGTTGTGTTGTCGAGCGATGGCCGCGAGGGGGCTCATGTAAATGTTGAAGAGGGTGGGGCTAAGAGGATCCTTGTGGCATGCCGCAGATGACTTCGGTGGCCTCCGACTTGAACAGTAGGAGGCGGACTCTGAGTCCTTCCGGAGAGGAACGAGGTGATCCAGTCCAGTGCTTTTCCTTGGATTCCGATGTTGTTGAGGCGTTGTAAAAGGGTGCTGTGGCAGACTGTGTCAAAGGCTGCGGAGAGGTCGAGGAGGATGAGGGCGACTGTCTCCATTGTCCAGTAGTGTTCGAATGTAGTCTGTTGCTGCGATGAGGGCGGTCTCAGTGCTGTTTGGCTCGGAAGCCGGACTGTGAGTCGAGGGATTTGTTGGCTTCGCGGAAGGCGGCGAGCTGGTTGTTGACTGCTTTCTCGATGACTTTGGCCGGGAATGGTAGGAGCGAAATAAGGCGGTAGTTTTTGAGTTCGGTGGGATCAGCTGTGGGTTTTTTCAGGAGGGCGCGGAGTTCGGCGTGTTTCCAGCTTTCCGGGAAGGTGGCGGATTTGAAGGAGCAGTTGATGATGTCTTGGAGATGAGGTGCTATGATGGAGTCTGCTTTGTTGAAGATGTGGTGAGGACAAGGGTCTGTAGGGGATCCTGAGTGGATGAAGTTCATCAGGCGGATGGTGTCCTCAGTGGAGATTGGGTTCCAGTCATTGAGGATGTTCAAGGGGGGTGAAGGAACGGTAGAAGGTTGGGTGGGTTGGTCTCTGGGTTGGTTGTCGAAGCTGTTGTGGATGTCTGCGATTTTGTCGTGGAAGAACGAAGCTAGGGAGTCGCAAAGGGATTGAGAGGGAGTGATGTCGTTGGAGTTGGCAGTGGGGTTGGTAAACTCTTTGACAATGTTGAATAGTTCCTTGCTGTTGTGGGCCTTGTTGTCTAGTCGGTCTTTGAATGCAGCTTTCTTGGCAGTTCGGATCAGTTGGTGGTGTATGCGGGTGGCGTTTTTGAAGGCGTCCCTGGTGTTGGTGTTTGGGTCTTTTTTCCAGGCCTTTTCAAGGGAGCGACAGAGTTTCTTAGATTTCTTAAGATCATCGTTGAACCAGGGGGCGTTTTTGCTGCCTAGTTTGATTTGACGTTTTTTCAAAGGTGCTAGGTTGTCTGCGCTGTTGGTTAGCCATTGAGTGAGGTTAATGGCTGCTTGGTTGGCGTTCGATGAGTGGGCAGGGGGGTATTGAAGAAGCGATGAGATCTGGTCGATGGTGATTTTGTTCCAGTTTCTTTGCAGAGTAGGTTGAGGATGGTTGTGGGTTGTGGGTTGTGGTCTTTTTGTAGACAAAGTGAACGCAGCTGTGGTCCGTCCAATGGAGAACTGGAGTATGACTGGATTGTTATGTTATAGACCGCCGGGAAATGCTCCATCAGCCCTTCCGGAATTGGTAGATCTCCTATCTGACCTGTCCAATACCCACGCTAGGCTTCTAGTGTTGGGGGACCTTAATCTGTGGCCAGACTAAGAGCTGTGCCAGGCTTGTGGCAATATCCATCTACAGCAATTGGTATTCAGACTCATTTAAAGGGACATGTCCTTGATATGGTGTTTGCAAATGACATTCAAGTCAGAATTTGAGGTATTTTCCCTCAAGGTTGGACCGACCATGCTCTTGTCCATTTTTCCCTATCCCTCCCTGCTGGCACTACATGGGAAGGCAGTATAGGAACTGGTAAAGTTAGCAGGCAATGGTCTAGGTTGCTGAAACATTCCAGCCTTCCGACCTGGTTAGCAGGTGTCTTTACTTTGGGAGGTAATGTAGAAGATAGTTATGGGAGTCTATGCCAAATGATTACCGAATCCTTAGACCAAAGTGCCCCTCTGAGGAAATCAAGAGATGGGCCTAAACCCACCATGCCATGGTACACTAAAGATCTCCTTCAGTTGATGTTGAGATGCAAGCAGCCAGAAAGAGCCCGGAGGAAGCAGTATTTAGCGGAAGAAAAAGCTCTTTAAACAGGCCCTCTTGGACTATAAAACACCAATAAAGTGCGCTAAAGCTAAGTTTCTGGAAGAGACGCTAATACATGATGTGAACAAATCTCCTTTTTTTTTTTTTAGATTGTTAATGATCTTTCGCATCCTGCTTGTGCTACTAATAATATTCTGGCGTCCCAATCCTTATGTGACTCTCTGGCGGCGGCCTTTGAGGATAAGGTTGTTACCATCCTTAGCGGTTTATCTAACCCGATTACCACCGGTCAGCCTCCATCTGCTTTGGTATTGCCACCCATTGCCGAGGTTGAAGTGGCAGGGCTGGTAAAGTTAGATAGTTTTCCCTCCCCTTCTTTTGATGAGTTCTGTATCCTGGCTTAAGTGTGTCTTCAGGATCGCCCATGGACCCGCTCCCCCATAGATTTTGGAAGGTGTTTCAGGAGGAACTCTTTCCTCCTCTTCATGCCATGTGCTGCCAATCGCTTAGCACTGCTACAGTTCCCGCGTGTTGGAAACTGGCGGTGGTCTCCCCTCTTTTGAAGAAGGCTTCTCTGGACCCTTTCCTCCTTCATGCCATGTGCTGCCAATCGCTTAGCACTGCTACAGTTCCCGCATGTTGGAAACTGGCGGTGGTCTCCCCTCTTTTGAAGAAGGCTACTCTGGACCTGACGTGTGGCGAACTACCGGCCAATATCGTTGCTTCCATACCCCATTAAGATCCTTGAAAAACTGGGCACAAAACATCTTTCCAGGTTTTTGGAATTCAATCACTGCCTGGATGTGGCTCAGTTTGGTTTCCGGCCAGCTCATGGCAGTTCTGGATGACCTTCGTTCACGTGTCGACTCTGGTCGGGCAGCCTTTTTAGTGCTGCTCGACATGTCGGCCACTTTCGATATGGTCAGCCATGGGATACTCATCAGCAGACTAGAGGAAGCCGGGGTGACAGACCTGGCCTGGGATTGGTTGGCCTCCTATTTGCATGAGGGGCACCAGGTAGTGGCTTTGCCACCTTTTAGGTCTGCCCCTTGATAGTTGGGCAAGGGGTGCCCCAAGGGTCGGCTATAAGCCCTATCCTTTTTAATTTATATCTTCGCCCTTTGGTCAGGCTGATAAAATCATTTGGTATCTCAGTTGTGAATTATGCTGACGACACCCAGCTTATCTTTTCCTTTGAAGGCAGGGATGCGGTGTCACAGGAGACTTCATCGGTGTATGACTGCCACGGCGAACTGGCTGCATCTTGCCGTATTGCTAACATCTTTTGTCTCATGATCCACCTTGTCGTATCGCTAACACCTTTGTCTCTTTTCATTCACTGTTTGTTTATAACTTTTTAAAAAAATGAGTGTACATGATTTATCAATGATATAATTAACTGTTATACAAAAACCAGAATAAAAAGTATTTTTATAAATAACAAAAACACTACCAAAAAAGGTATATGTATATGTATATGTATATGTGTGTATATATATATATATATATATATATATATATATATATATAATTTCTGAAACTAATTTCAATAATAAATAAATGAAATAATCTGTTTCTAAAGTGGTTTTGTTGGGTGACTTTTTCACTTAAACACTGGAAATTTACCATTGGAAATATCATACTGAATTTATGAGATTTGAATACTTGGCTATAGACCTTTTTCAACCTGTGCCTAAATTCCCTCCAGTTTAATAGCGCTAAAACGAAGGTACTACACTGCTCCTTGGACCGCACCCCTCGTCCTCTGCCAGCGGATTTCTGGCCACTTTCTTCCCAGGGCACCGTGGCGGCGGCATACTCCGCGCGCAATTTGGGCGTCCTGTTTGGACCCATTCTCGAGCTGGATGCCTGTCAATAAAACTGTTGCCACCTGTATGATGCTACTGCGTTCTCTGCGTAAAATTCTTCCCCTGCTGCCGCCCTTAGTCAGACCAGAGGTAGTGCGCAGCATCATCCTTAGTAGATTAGACTACTCTAATGCGCTGTTGCTGGGTGCCCCTGGCTGTTGATCGGCAAGCTGCAACGCATTCAGAATATGGCAGCTAAGCTGGCCCTTTCCCGATTGCGCTCGGCATCCTCTTCTCTAGCGCTGAATGATCTGCACTCGTTGCCCATCCTTCAGCGTATTGATTTTAACCCCTTCCCTGCTCATGACTAGCTCAGCTCGTCATGAGGCACAGTTGAGCTGTGCTGATGACTAGCTGAGCTAGTCATAAAACTATGATGATCAAGGATTTTCAGCACAGGAGGAAAATATCAATAGCAGCCAAGGTGTTAAAGCATCTTGCATTGTCTTCAAGGCCCTTCATGGTCAGGGGCCTGTACGGGTACAAGAGCTTTTTTTCCTGGTACACCCCAGCCAGATCTTTACGGTCCTCATCAGCCTATCTAGTGGCGGTGCCTAGAATGCAAAGGGTGCGAATGGGTGGCCGTTCCTTTGGTCACACTGCAGCCAAACTTTGGAATTCTCTCCCGCTAACATTAAGGAGCATTGACAATCTTGCTTCATTCAAGAAAGGCTTGATATCCCATCTTTTTCCTAGGGATGTGTAATTCCTTCTGTTGTGTGGGCTAGGTCAGTGTGAGTCAAAGCGCCAGGATACCCTCTTGGCGATGGTTGCGCTATAAAAGTATGCTTACTACTACTAATATCAAGCTAACATTTCTCTATACTGAACAATTGTGCCCTAATTGTTTGAAGCTTTTCATCTTGGGCAGCACCCAGTTTTCGCTCTTTGTATTAAAATTTGGGCACTTCATAATGCAATTATCTGCAGCCTTTGTGTTGGTGTCAAGGTCTGTTCTGAACACCAGCTAAGATGCCCTTAGTGACTAGCTCTATATTCTAATCATTTGCAGTTTTGATAGCTTAGCGGTCTGTGTTTTTTTTTTTCTTAACTGGTGCCTGATGGGACAGATCATTTATGGAGATGTTGGAATTTGGGAAAGGTAGGCTGCTGTCTATTTCACTTGACGTTGTCACCGGAGAGGGAGGAACCTCCCACTGTGGCAGGTCACAGATTGAACTCTGTGGGAGAGCCCTCAGACAGTGGCACAAGTCTCTGGGATCCTTTATTTAGGCCAGACTACAAAGATAATCTCCTTTCGATTAAGGTAATTTCTTTCGCCACAATCCTCATTGCACTCTCCAGCATGCAATCCATGATAGTTGGCCAGCAGGAAATTCGTAAATCCCCTCGTTTCATTACGCTTGCCCATTGTAGGGGCAAGCCACTCACTATTAACCGCTATGAGTGGTGAGGGGCAGATGAAAGCGGGCCCACTCTTGTCAAGGCACATACCGGCAAGGGCAGCAGCACTTGAGGCACTGCATGTTATGGCTTTCTGTGTCAGAAAGCAGACACTGGAGTCAGGGTTGCTGAGGATGTAGCAACCAATAAGCGGGTGTCGCAGCAATGGAGGCACCCTTGACCAGTAGTGCACAAGCTGGGTAGGGAAAGAAGAGCAAGAGGATTCCGCTTATAAGCGGGTTGGTCTGTGCTGGCAGTGTCCACTGGGCTCCACCAGCATCCCAGGTCTCGGGCCACAAGCACTTCAGTGCCCCATGTGAGCACTTTCCTGGTCCAACATTCAATGTTTGCCTGGCAGCACCCTCCTCCTCGGGCCCTGCTGCCTCCAAGCGCAGCTACCCTGTTACACTGGTGAAATGAAAATGGGAGTTTCATGCATCAAAAACCTTCCACTTCAAAACTGATTGTCACCACCAGTGCTCTGCCGCCCCTGTTGCTGGGCAACATGAGCCGCAGGTCTGACTCACCAACTGCCCCAGTGCTGACCACTCTGGCAATTGCGGCAAGTTCCTAGGGCATAGCTTCACACATGCCTCCAGCAGCAATGGTGATTCTAGTCTGTTGCTCCCAAGGGCTCCACAACTGCATCACTCACCCCAGAAATGATGGGGTGACCACTTCAAGCAGGGAAAGCAAATCTCTGTGGGATACCTTACTACTGTGCAGCCACCACGATTTTCTCCCACTGAGTCAAAAATGGACCATGTTTGCGAGCCCTTCCCCTGTACAGCTTGTGATCTTCATTTTCCTTGAATCAGTTCATAAATTTCTCTGAAGTGTTTGCTCTCTTGCACTTGCTTTTCTAATCTGAAGTAAAATGCCTGAGTTGAAAGTATCATGGCAATTATCACCTACATCAATGATCTCGCAGTTTATTAATTTGTTTTTACCCAAAGACTTCTCTGCATTCTACAGGGCAATTCCACTTAGCATACTCTGCCATTTCTAGTACTGGATTTAGTAGCGTTGGAAAGTATGGTGACTGAATCCATTTCAATAACTGTTCTCGGTCTCTGGTCTTAGTTTCTGAAACCTGACCTATTCTTAGTCTACGTGATTTGAGGGAACAATTGCATATCTGAGTTCGACTTAATAGGTCTCCCTTGTGGGTTTCTTCCAACCAGGCCAGATCAACTACCGTAGTATGTAGCTGTTTATTTCACAAGTAAAACCATTGCAATAAAAAATGGATGCATTCATATGTAAAATATAATCATTAATATGAAAGCCGATTGGAGAGTAAACCTACAACCACATCACACTTCATACAGAGCATGTAGGACTATGGTAAAACATACAGCAATTCATAATAGACGGGCAAAAGTTATTGCAATAAAGGTAAAGCCATAAACATTAACAGGCTGTACAGATTGTTAGGGATTCTGGATGACGAGTCCAAAGGCTGCATGAGCAAGTACTCCTGAAAAGGAAAACCAATTCCAAGAGCAAATTTAGAGTGGGGTAGCATCGAATAATAAAGGTATAATTGACAATACACCATATCCCATCAGGCAGTCAAGTGGATGGCACAAGCCCACAACCCCACACTGCATTTAGCGGTGAGCAATGCCAACGTATGAAATTGTCATCTGGCGTCCGTGTAAGACTGAGCCAATCCTGGTGATGGAGGCAGGCAATAGTAGAGAATATCTGAGGGTAGAGAAGACAGCCGTCCAGTAGGCCGAAATTGGAGATCAAACCCAGGCTAGTTCATAAAATCAGCCCCTAGCCATTTCAATGCAGCCTTTAGTTTGGCTCCTCAGTAGATGCCCTGGACATTGAGAGCTAGGGATTTGAGAATTTCATAAAAGATTGTTCAGTCACACCACTGCTAATCCCGTGGCTTCTATATTTTTGGGATTTAAAAAAAAATCTTTATTTTCAAAAGAAAGAAATAGACATATCGGGTGCCATACATTCAGATACAATAATAAGGTGAACAGTCATAGAAACAGGATGGATACAAGCAATGTAAAAATAGTCTGACGCCTATGCTAACGTTTGAGAATAAGTATGTGCAATATTACAATATACAATCCACCTTAAGCGCCAGCCCTCCGGAGCCTGTCCACCTATAAAATCCGAATAATAACAGAAGCATGATCACCAGATTTTAGAAGACTATCGAAAGTCTGCATAGTCCATCAACTATACTTATAAAGAAGAGTGAAGAAAAAGACCATAGAACAAAAAACTAAGACAAAATAAAAAAACATCCCCCCCACCTGGCACCCCTGCATATGGCTATTGCCGAACCCCAACTAGCAGTGAGCCTGTCGCCCCAACTAACTACTAAAAATAGTAAGTGGAGGAGGGCATATTCATACATGCCCCCGTTCCCCCTCCCCGCCAGAACCAAGAATCCCCAGACTAAGGCCAAGAAATCTATTAAGCCGCATGTACGTAGCGCAACAGGGGAAACTTTAAACGCCGCCCAACCTCCCGAACGCATCAGGATAGCAAACCCCATGTCCAGCAAGACTCTGTTAAACCCAGTCTCATCCTTGACCCGTCCGATCAGACATGTGAGCCCCTTCCGGACAAACTGTCTCTTCCGCAGGATAGTCAGAACACGAAAAAGATGTATCCAAGTTCAAATCAAGATGTAGCAGAGATGGAAACGCTGAAAACACTAAGTCCAAAGACTCTCCTCGGCGTTATGGACTCCCAGCTTCGTTTCGTCCGCCATCTTAGTGGTACCGCTGTATGGGGGAGACGCGGTTTCAGGCCAATAACAGTGCCCACCAAAAGACTCTGGAAAGGGAGCACCAAGCAGTCCTTCTTTAATAGTCAACGATCGTAGGCCAGGCAATCCATTTACAGCATCGAGCTCTTCCATCAACCAAAACATTGGTCAAAGGCTCCGACACCTCCCACAGTACAGGGGTCTGCTTCTTCCATTGACGTGGCCATCATGGGGGTCTCTAGTAGTTTCATTTCTTGTAGTGGAGCAAGGTCCGGTCCACTCCACCCGATTCCAGACAAACGCTCTATCATTTTTTGAATGCGGGCTTCAACACTATCATGAAGTGACCCAATGGCTGCCAGCACAGTTCATAGTGACGGGTCACTCTTAGTCCATGCCATCACTCCTTGGTCGATTTCGGTCATGTTTACCTCCGCAGAGAGCCCGGTCTCCCCAGGGGGGGGAACCAGATAGATGTGAAACAGACAACGGAAGGGGGGGACTTATCGTTCGGTTCTATATCAATCTGGACTCCGCTACCGCAGGTGGAGATCCCAACACAGTGAACACCAGTGGGGGCCAGACCGGGCCAGCGGCAGGGACCCCTGCCCACCGCTTCAGTTGTGCATAGTCGCCCCTTCGATGTTTACCAACTCAGCCAATCGCTGTCAACTTCGGCCCAAAAATACTTCCACTTCGGTAGACCGGACTCTGTCGCACAACTACTGCCGATGTTGTTCAACTGAAACCCGGCTGGGCCAGTACTCGAGACCCCAGCTTCCAAGCTGATCTAGGCCGCAAACTGCCACACGACGTAACTTTGTCTACCAAACCGGTAGAGATCTCGGGATTGCACCATTAAGCTGTAGTTCGGTCCATACACAGAGGCAGGGCGCAAAATCAGGATAAATGACAGGATCTTCTGGCAGGAGTTGTAGGTCGGCGGAGCCGGGAGCTTATGCGGCCATCTTGTTTGCTAGTGTAGCTCCTCCCCCATTTTTGGGACTTTGTTGTCCTGTGCAAAGGCCTGTGGGCATTATGTATGCAACTATTCACCTCTTATTTGCCCCTTCTGGTGAATGTAATCCCCTCTTACCAGTTGCCCATGCTCTCAATTTTCCCAGGAGATCAATTTCCTTTGAATGTTTTTTTTATGGGCTCATTTGCATTTACAAATTGACTACAATGTTTTGCGTTCAGCCAAGATGAGGGAAGCTAAACACTAGCGCGATATCAATCCCTGCAGCTGCCGCAATTTTAACATCCTGCTGCACTATATCTAAGGAGAAAATTTGCCACAACGTCAGTAGTTCACTCTAGGTTTCCAGTCACCAAGAATCTTCTCCCAACTGGTTTTGGTGCACCCTAAGTTAACCAGTCATCTGCAATATCACTGCAGATTGGCGTCTTCAGGCAGCCTATACTGGAGATTTTTGACACATCGGACTCTGGGTTTCTTAACTTTTGATGCAGGGCTGTACTCAACTTCCACCAACAGAAGTGTAGATAATTTGCTGTAGTAATTAGACTGGTGGCTTTTGTGGATGAGGTTTTGAAATTGCTGCTGCCTTCAGCTGACAGACTAAAATCCTTTGTTAAATTGCAGTGTAGGCAAGCTACACACTAAGCTCAGTTTAACAAATCCCTTCCTGATGCGTTATTGGGAGTTGATCAAAGCTTCGTTCTTGCCCACCATTCAGTTGGCAGGCACACTGGTGCCCAATTCTGATTTTTCTCACTAAACCTACTATTGAAGTTGCTCAGTTTTCCACTAGTATAATGGACCCCATTCATTCACCACCCCTCCTGAACAGGCAGTCAAGAGAATTTCAGATGCAGTCTGAGTTGCATGCGTGACCTCTGATGTGGGCAGCAAGATATCTCGAACAGTATTAAAGATCTTAGTGCTCTAATAATGCCTGGTAGGAATGCCACAGCCAAATGGATTTGTGCTTGCTTAAAATGGTTGTCACCAGTGCTGTGCACTGCTGGATAATATCGCCCAAGCACGTGGTTTATCTGAATAAAATGATAAACCTCCGAAGGTGCTTGCTTATTGGTAATCTCTACGGAGATCTGACCATGGGACAATGTCCTTGTTGGCTCCGAGGCCACCAACGTTTGAGAGACTGATCGGGTCCCATTGGTCAAATCCTGGCTGCATGCCCAAGGTAGTGTAGTTCCTATATTCCTAATAGGCTCTGCGCATTGGAATAATATATCCTATAGATTTGACATAGGACTTGTGTCAATAGGTCTCTATCGAATATACTAAACTTAATTGTGATTGCCAGCTAACTCGGAGGTCACTAGAAACTTTTCTCGCATTCACAAGAAGGGATTCGTTTCTGACAACCGCATAAACATGACTACTTTCTTTCCCAAGAATAAGAATATATCTGAGTTGTGTAAACAATAGATAAGTATTTCACTCAGTCAATCGTGCATGCTTATTTTCTTCAGAGTTGCAGAGAAATAGTGGGACAGGTGTTTTCAATGAGAGGGTTATTGAAAAGTCTTCTTTCTCATGCAAGAGAAGTGAACTGCTACAATCGTTAGACAGAATGCAAAGTATAATGCATACAGCGAGGAATAACATTATAAAATACTGTAATAGCATTGTCTAGTGCTATGACATATAAAAGTACATGAATAACATAGACCAAAATACTAAACTGATGTTACTAAAATATGCCTACCCCAATGAACCTAACCTAGGTCTAGTACCAGGGAAGAACTAAGTATTTAGCATCATGCCAAGAATCTACCAAAGGTTTCTCTAGGTTCTAATCTGCTCCATACCTTGGAATGAAGGTCTGGTATCTTTCTCTGGACTATTTCCCAACACCCTGCAAGTTGAGTCTGAAACACTGGAGCTGAATTCTCTGTAGAGCAGGGCAGCTTCCTGATCTTTGCCAGCTGGAGAGTTGGCTTCCTTCGGCACTTGCTGTAGCGAGCTGCTTCGAGCAAGTAGGTAATCTAACTGCTCCAAATCATCGTGTTTTGCCATAGCAAGTGAAGATATATTAATACCTGGAAGGTGTTTAGGAATGCCATGTTTGACGAAAGTCTGGCATATGAACGTCATGAATGAACCCCTGGGGGAATAGTTGTTCACTGTAAAACTGAGTTCTTGGAGAATGCAATACTCTAGCAAGGGGAAGTCCCTAACTGCTTAAGCTGGTTTTCCAAGAAATCGTTTACGTTTGGTGAACGGATGGAAGTAGCCATACCGGTCTTTGGGTAGCATGGGCTATGCCTAAATAAGGGCTTGATTTCTTATGCCTATATAAGGGCATCGCGAATTGTACCTATATAATTGGGGAAATCCATTCGGAATCTAAAACTCCATACAACACCCACTCCACTTTCATATGTACGACATTACTAAGTTATAAACACGTTAAACCTATCTAAACATGTGTTAAAACCCATCCAAAAAACATAAAAATGCATTGGTACTGGTTGTACGCGAAAAGATCATTTGTGCTGTACACAATAAAGCAATGTTTCATTCCAAGGATATAGCATTTCTTAAATGCGTTCTGAATGAATCATGAAAATACACTTGTGAAATGGCTCGTAAATACAGAAAAAAAAGCCGAATGTGGACAATGTCAAATATTGTCTCTGGAAGTTTTTCAAAGAATTCTAGTTCTCTGATTAGTGCTCCTTTAAGCAGATTACTTTGTGTCAAAAAATGAAAAATACAAATTTGGAAAAAGTTGATCATAGAAAGAGTCCCAAAGTTAGAGCTTTGTTTTGAAATATGAAGGTTGAATTCAGTCTCTCAGAACACTGCCAAATAAAGTCTGTTATTGGAGAAAACATCAAATCTTCGAAGTCTGTAAAGTCTACCATTGTAGGTATAAAGTCGGATTACCTCGTTAAGATCAACTGTACATAGTTGTGAAGCATCACCGTCAGCTTTGGTTGCATTAGCAATGTTCGTAGTGGATGATACCTGTGCCTGTTTCCTCTCGTGCCTCACCGTCCTTAGTTTGCGTCTGATATCTCAATGAATGCAGTCCTCAGAATTGGTAGCTGCTGGGGACAACACAGTGCATGGGTCATTACTGGTTCAAGCAAAGTATCAACATCCGTTGGCACGACTGATGGGAGTGTAAGACAGATGTCTAACACGCATTTGTCTCCGCATAGCAGACAGCGTAGAACAGGTAATATGCAATCTTGTTCAATTGGTCCGAATGACAGACACCATGTAATATTTAATTCTCTTAAACGAGTGAATCCCAAAATTTGGACTTTGTGCTCACGAAACTTCATCGCCAGCAGAGTTGTCTGCGCGGAACTGGGTGTCGCTTGTGGATTGGCTTGCCATATCGAAGCAGTAGGAGCAAAAATAGTATCCCTGCAGCGAGTCCCAAAATGAGTCAATCTGTCAGTGCACGAAGTTTGGAAATATTCCTAGGACTGCTTCAAAGGGTGCTAAGTCATGATAAAACAGTCTTAAATAAATGTACAATACCACTCTTATCAGACATGTTTAAGTTAAGACTTAACATTTCTGAGAAATGTATAGGGCAATTTGTAGTTAAGAGGGCATGTATCTCTGCAGAATTCCTTGCAGATCAGAAGTCTCTTTGGCCGAGGTCAGTGGCACAGTTTTCCGTAAAAGAATGGCTTTCATTCTGCTTAAAGTATCTCTTCGTATAAAAGATGTTCAGTGAAGGCCATAACGGCTACTCCCGGTCTTGTTTTTGGAAACCCACTTGCATACACCAAGTGACCCTGGCTGACCGTTACAAGACGGCTGTGATTTTTTAACATGAGGTAACTTCCATTTGAAAGTTGTCCAAAAAGTGGATCAGTCACTGCAGCTGGAGAACCTTGCAGGTGGCAGGATAAGTTGTTAGAGGAACCATCGCAGGCCCCGTGTAAATTATTCCATGCTTCGTTATAAGCAGCATAGATACCGGCATATATAAAACGTTAATGACACGGTTTAGTAGGTCCTCGCAAGAAGTCCCTCAGATCAGCGCAGGGCTCGACAAATCTAAAAAAAATCCTACTTGACCTGCAGGTTGAGTAGAATATTTACTCTACCTAAAATCAATACACTCTACCCACAAATTGGTTGCATACAAATTTTCTTCCAAACATTTGCAGCGCCAACAACCCAAGAAAACGTTGGCAAACCAAATTGTTAACAGCAAATTCATGGGGATAAAGAGGCATGCTTTAAGTGTATATTTAGTGGGCCAGGTGTTGGAGCATCAATACAGTTAAAGTGGAAATAAATAAGTGCAGTTACTCGCCACCACTAAACTGTGCACTAGTGGTGGAGCCAGGGGCTGGTCTTGGGGCGGGGCGAGAAGGCAAGCTTAGCATTTAAGGAATCTTAGATCTCATTCTTTGTAGTCGTTTTTATTAGATTACAAATTTCTATCCACTCATATGCTTTCCCCTTGTCACTGTGCCTTATCTCCCAGGTCTGCATTTTGCATTTCCCTTGATATTTTACCGCCCTTCATATTTATCTCACCTTCCTTTTCCCTCACATCTCTCATCTCACTGCTTGCTCTTTCTCCTTGCCGCTCTCCTCTTTGCTTCACTCTTCTTCCCATGTCTCCAATTTATTTTGTTCTTTTCTTCTCTTGTCTATTTCCCCATCTTCCTTAACCCTATTACTTTTTCAGTTCTCATCATTCTCTAGTTTTCTTTTACCTGTTTTCCACCCTGTTTCACTTCCACACACAATCTTTTTCACCACTTTTCTTTCTTTTCTTCCTGTCGATAGTGTGCTACTTCTCTCGAATCTTACATCTGCAGGATCTTTCCCTAGCCTCCCTAAAAGCATAAACCGCTTTGTAATACTGGCAGGTTAACAGGCTGTTAGGACAACTTGAGTTCTGCTTACACTGCACTCTAATAATTGTGTGTGATGTAGGCACAGCAGAAAAAAACTAGTGCAGGACTGTAATGCAGACCCAGGCTCCATAACCTTAATAAAATAATTAAATGAACAATGGGACAACAGATGATGCAGCAGCCTGGGAACCCTTAACCAGAGATGGGCCCACTTTGCTCACCCTCACATCCCCCTCACTCTCTTCCTTTGCAGGTTACACGATCGGCCATCAGCACCTTGGCTTGATCAGCTACTGTACAATTCAGTAAAAACACTTAACAGTGATTTACCGAGAAGGACCGTACTCGCAAGGGATGAGGAACTGGGAAATACTTCATGGTGTAGATTGCCGGAAATGTGCTAGCTGCGGCACCCGTTCTTAGAATGCCACCCCATTTTTTCTTTGTAAATATATTTTTATTGCACATAAAGTTTACAGTTGTACATCGGTCAACGATAAGGCAATCGATGGTAACACCAATGGTGAGGTAGTACTGTTACACGGCCATTCAGCCCAAAACCCGGGGGTAGGGTGGCAATGTGTAATTAAACGATGAGCTTGGGTCCTGTGGTCACCCAAATACGACCAGTTATAATATAAAATTTCATATCTGCTTTTCTAAAAGAAAGAACCCCCCCCACCCCCCCCCCCCCAACTCAACAAAACTCACCCAGAGGTCTAGTGTCCAAGTAGCAGGTTCCAAATTCCAAAAGTATATTAGGAAGCTTGTAGTGCTCCCTCTGCCCTCTATCCACCTCCCCCCCCACCCCACGCCATCAGTGTATAGTTAGATTATCAGAGCATTCGGCAAGAGACTTTTCGCAGTCTGGAGAAAATGCAGTGAACCTGTTGCATTACGGGGACGTAGGCTGCTCATTTGCATCACTATCAGTGTCGCTAGGTGTACTGTGATCTCGTATGGCCGCACCAATGCCTCCCATGCTTGCGCTGATTCCAATGCCCTCTTATTCTGCTGCCGCCTCGCTAGTTGATATCTCGGGGTGCTCTCTCCCTCAGCCCATTTGAGAAACTCAGTGTGCCATTTAGTGCCCGTTGGACCAACTCGTGCCTTCCAGTGTCGTGTTATTTCCCGTTTCGCCAAGAGCAGTCCCATGTCAATGAATTTGCTAGTAACTTTGTTTTTTGGGGTATGTGGAAACCAATGTAGGATCCCTGCTACAATGTCTAATTGTAGGGTCCGCTCTGTAACCTTATTGAGGGTATCCCCTATCAATGACCAGTAGGAGGACAAAGCGGGGCAGGACCATAACATGTGGGTGAAGTCTGCTCCAATCGTCCGGCACCTAGGGCAGGCCGCAGTGTCAGAGGCAAGATACTTTTGTATCTTCTCTGGGGTCAGGTATGCTCGGTGTAAGATATAAAAGTGGACCAATTAGAACAGAGCGTTGCGCATGCTCTCCCAAGCTCGGCGCAGCAGCTGGGCCCACGTGGTCTCTGGGATGTCCCCCCATATGTCTGCCTCCCATTTGGGCTTGAGGGTCTCCAATGGAGGCAACCTCTCGTTAACCATCCTGAAGTATAAACACGTTACAGCTTTAACCGTTCCCGTTGCCATCATAACATACCATAGACGTCTGTGGTTCTTCAAGATCATTCTGCCAGTGCGCCTGAAGTGCTCTTGTGACCGCCGCATGTAGCAGGAAATCGACGTCAAAGCGGTCCAAGATTGTCTGGAAGGGCATCAGCACTCCATCCTCATATAGGTCACTGATAACTTGAATGCCCGCGTCCTCCTAAACTTGTAATTGCAACCAATCACCACCACGTGGTAACGCTGTGAGCATTCCCAATGTGATTTCCGGGGCGTAGGGGTGGTTCATTCCCGACTTGCGTTGCACGCGGTTCCAGCACGATCTGATAGTGCGTTCCTCTTGCGTGAGGTCCCTCATAGCCAGCCTCTGCTGCAGTTCGATATAAGAGAACGTGTCTGGGTATGCCCAGCACCCGCTCCTCCTCTGGACCCCAAAACTCCCGTGCCACCTCCTGGGTGTAGGTCTGCAGTTGGGCAGCTAAGTATGTTTCAAAATCGGGAACAGCTAGCCCCCCCCTCCGCTTTAGGTCTCAAGGTCTTGAGCGCAACTCTGCGGCGGCCCGATCCCATAGGAAGGCCACAATTAGTGATCTCTGGTTCCGAAATACGGCTGGCGGGATCCAGATCGGAAGCGTCCTGAAGTAATTGAGTAGCCGGGGAAGCGCCACCATCTTTAGTAGCGCTATACGTCCTGCCACAGACAACGGCAGGGTGGCCCAAAAGGACATGCTACCCTTTAGTGCCCGAACGCATCGGGAGATGTTGCCCTCCAAAACGTCAGCAAGGCAATGGTAGATGTAAACCCCCCGATATTTGAGGCAGCTGGGTGCCCATCGAATCGCCATAGGTGTATCTGGCTGGGGTTCCCCCTTGCGAACCGGGAACAAGCAAGTTTTCGACCAGTTCACCCTGAGGCCCGATATTTTACCGAAAGAAGTGAGTACTGCGTCGGCACCAGCCAAGGCCCCCTCAGCATCCTCCAGGAAAAGCAACAGATCGTCAGCATACAGGATAATAAACTGCCGCCCGATAAGGTCCGCAGTCCTCTATAGTGGGCCCCAGTGCGAACTTACAACGCCAGGGTTTCCACTGCCAGCGCGAAAAGCAGCGGGGATAATGAGCAGCCCTGTCTCGTACCCCGCTCTACCGGGTATTGTTGGGAGATCAGCGGGCCCGATCTAACCCTCTCCATCGCAGAGGCATAGAGCAGTGCAGTCCAACGCAAGAATCCTTCCCCTACCCCAAAACAACTAAGCACTCTACGGAGGTACTCCCATTCTAGACTATCGAATGCCTTCTCCAAGTCAATCGAGAGGATCATGGGTTGGGGAGCCTTGTCGTCGTCCAACAGGCGGATCAGGCGACGGATGTTCATTGTAGTGTTTCGCTTGGGAATGAACCCCGCCTGGTCTTTATGTACCAGGGAGCCCATATGCCCCAGCAATCTCGACGCTAGGATGCTGCTTAATATTTTATAATCTACCGTGAGCATCGAAAGCAGCCTATAAGACGCCGGTTCGCTACTCTCCCTATCGGGCTTAAGCAGGGGGGGCGACTAGGGCCTCGCGCATTGAGCCCGGGAGGCGCCCCAGGCGCTTCGCCTCCTTGTAGATTATCAAAAGCCGCGGGGCCAGGAGGTCAGCATATGTGGAATAGAACTCTACAGGAAGTCCATCTAAACCCAGAGTTTTGTTGCGTGCCATATGTTTTATGGCACTGCAGATCTCCCCTAGCTCCACGTCTTTCCCCAATTCATTCGCCTGTTCGGGCTCCAGAGTAGGGATAGGCAAATCCCAGAAGTTATCAATGGGGGTAGTGTCCGTTATTATCCTACTCTGGTATAGCTCTTCGTAGTAGTTCATAAAACTAAGGATTTCGGGCTGGGTATAAACCTCCACTCCCTCAGGGTCCCGCATAGCAACAGTGGGAGAGGTGCGTCTCGTGGGGTTAACCAGCCAAGCTAGAAGCGCCCTCGATTTGTCCCCCTCTGCCAGTTATCTGGTCCGGTAAGTTTTTTATAGTCAAAACTGCATAGTCGTTCAACTTCAACAGCTACAGCTTCCTTCGCAGCTGCGGTCTGTTGAAGCTCTGGATGGCCGGGCTGCAGGAGCTCCAGCTCGCGAAGCTTCGATCTGCCTTGCCGAGGTCCTCTAAAAGGACTCGTCGCATCCCCACTTTCTTTGTAATGCAATAGCCTCTCACTACCACCTTAAAGACGCCCCAGTCGTAGCCTCATTCTCCACGAAGTAGGCAGTGATTCTGTCTTCTAGTTCACTCCGAAATACTAGATCCTCCAGCATCTCGGGGCGCAACCTCCAAGTTAGGATACAGGGGGTACCCGGGAACCATCTGAAGTCGGCCAGAAGAGGGTTGTGGTCGGAGATGGTCCTCGCTAAATACTCGGATCTCTCAGCCGAGGACATTAAGTTCGAGGCATGTGGGCTGCTGAATTCATATCTGTGCATAGATCGCCGCCTAGTGTTGGGTCCGGATGATTGCACATTGTTGTCCTGGAAGAGTCTTCGAAGTATCACGAGATAGGTGGCTCCTCTCCTGGACTACAGTGTGCATGGGCATCGCCTCCATCCCCAGATTGTTTTTTTCCGCCATTGGGTTCGGATGTGTTTCGGTTCCCTCTGTCGGAATCGATAGTTGTTTAACTTTTCTAACTTGAGACCAAAAGGTCTTTAGGACTGGCGTCGGTATTGTCCATCATTCGGGTTTGTTATTTCATCAGCTCCGAACTCTTGCTGCCCCTCCGCGTGCTGTCGGCGCGGACGGGCCTACACGACGCTCCAGACTACTACCATGGAACGAACTCCGTTTAAGAGGTGCCCGGTGTGCACCTCAAAGTATTCACACCTCGACGTGCACCCAGTGTGCAACAAATGTCTGTCGCCGGACCATGACGAGGCCAGGTGTATGGCCTGCTCAAAGTTCCGGTGCAAGAAGACTCTAAAGCTTCGTCGGGCCGCTAGACTCCAGGCCCACTTATCAGCGCCCCCGCCGGACGACATCTTCGAGGAAGACGTTGGTGACAACACCTTCCTACAAGTTTCGGACTCCAGCCCAGCGTCGGACGATAAACTACGACGCGGGGGACGAGGAGTTTGATGAAGGCGTCAAAGGTAGGGGACGACGACGGGGCCATTGCCACCGTGGGGGATAGCTCAGAGGAGGAGCACCCTCAGACTGACTCCGGGGTCAATCCCCATGATACGGCCCAGGTCGAGGGATCGCCTTCGGGCCTTACCCAAGACCTTACTACTCGTCCCACGGCTCCGCCTACGGGCCCGGCCACGGACATTGGTGATGCGCCACTCCCGGTAAAGAAACTGAAACTGAAAGTGAAACCACCGGGCACCACGCCAACGGTATCGAAACCGAAAGTGAAAGTCTCACTGTCGGGACTTGAAGCTCCAAAGAAGCCCAAAATGGCCGCCAACATCAAAAGCCAAGCCAAGATGGCCGACCCGAAGACCCTGGTGTCTAAGCCGAAGGCAAAGACGACCGACGCGTCGGCGCCGAAGATGGTCGAGGTCGACGACCCGAAAATACCCTCGAAAAAGCATCAAGACGACCCCAAGGCTCTGGCTGCGCCGATTCCGGCCGTCAAGGGAAAGGGTGGTGATGTGTCGGCTCCGAAGACCGTGCCTTCACTCGCCGACCCGACTCCGGCCTCGGAGGAATCGCTCGAGCCGGTCCAGCCCTCACCGTCCTTAACCAAGAAGGTCACGGAGTCCCTTCAACGAATTCGGAAGGATGCAGCGGCCCCGGAACCGAAAAGTGTGGTGCCGAAGCCTGCACAGCAGACGGCCAAGGCGCAGACGCCGATCCGCTTCATGCTGCCGCCGAAGAAGATGCCGAAGGCATTCGCTCCAAAGCATGGGGACGAGGTGCCTTTGAAGCCGGTGTCGACGCCCAAAGCGTCATTGGTAGTGTCGAAGCTTCGGCTACAGCCACTCGCAGAAGAGGAGCGTCGAGAGGTTGTTATCGACACCGACACAGGCAAACTCTCTCTCCTTAAGAGGAAAATCACCACGGAGCCGGTGTTGGAACATTTTCGTATTCCACTCAAAAGGAAGTTGGACTCTGCGGGTACTTCTGCCCCTAGGGAGCCTGCATCTCCACAAAATCTAGAACTCTCACCGACTCATTCTAACACTGGGGAAGGTGACGGAGATGAGGACGAGTACAATTATCCAGCGTACTCGGATCCGGAGGAGGTCAACTAACCTTGGTCTGCTGGAGGCGACCTGGTGGACCCTCAGTCGGGTCACGAACCGCAGCTTTTTGCAGCAAAAACTTCTCCAACAGAAGACTCTGCAGCCTTCAATGCTCTGATTGAGAGGGCTGCAGCAAACCATGATGTCGAACTCCATGCGGACCCTGTGGATGAAGATTTTCTGTTTGACACTTTCTCAGTGGCTGAAAAGTCGGTCAAAACATTGCCTATGCTCAAGGGAGTGCTGAAGCACGCGCCAGAGGTCTTCAAGGAGCCCACTCGGGCGCGAGTCATCAATCCTCGTATTGACAAAAAATACAAGGCAGCGCCCACTGATCCAACATACATCAAGGGACACTTGCCACTGGATTCGTTGGTGGTATCCAACGCAGGCAAACGGGCGAACTCGCAGACCACGGGTGATGCTCCTCCCCCGGACAAAGAATCCAAGATCTTTGAAGCCTCAGGCAAACGTATTGCTGCGCAGGCAGCTAATATTTGGGACATTTCAAACACGCAGGCCCTACTTGCACGCTACGATAGGGCGCACTATGACACCCTTGAAACACTTCTGCAACACTTACCTGATCAGTACAAAGAGGCAGCTGAAATGTTGATTCAGGAGGGGAAGCTCATCACCAATGCTTCCATTAAATGTGCATTGGATGTGGCTGATACCGCCTCCAGGGCTATAAACACTAGCGTGTTACTGCGTAGGCATGCCTGGCTTAGAATATCAGGCTTCAAACCAGACATACAGACAACCATCTTAAATCAAGCAGTTAATCCAGACCACCTGTTTGGCCCTGAAGTGGACGCAACCCTTGAGAAAATGAAGAAAGATACGGACACTGCTAAGTCTATGGGCGCCCTCCAGTCACAGCAGTTTCGGGGTGGTTCTTTTCGCCGCTCCAGTAACAGAGGCACCTCAAGGGGTCAGGCATCGCAATCCACGCAGTATTACAAGACCAACACCCAGACCTCATACACCAACAAGGGTAGAGGCGGTTACAGGGGCAACAACGTCAAAGGCAGGGGACGTGGAAACAACAGCTCCAGGTCCTCCACCACCAACAAACAGTGACGCCTTGTCACTGCCCCCCGACCACACAACACCGGTCGGGGGGAGACTCCAGCAGTTCCTGCCCGTGTGGAAATCCATCACCACGGACAGGTGGGTCAAATCTCTTATTCAGTACGGCTACTGTCTGGAACTTACGTCCACACCACCAAACATACCTCCAAGAAGCCGTCCTATGTCCGGCGAGCACTTGCTCTTGTTGCAGCAGGAGGTCAAAGTCATGCTGCAAAAAGGAGCGATAGAGCTCGTGCCACTGCAAGAAAGGGGAACAGGAGTTTACTCTCTGTACTTTCTAATCCCCAAAAAGGACGGATCCCTCAGGCCCATCCTGGACCTCAGGCCCCTCAACCGGTACATTCTGTCGGAGCATTTCCATATGCTCACGTTGCAGCAGGTTCTCCCTCTGCTTCAGCAGGGGGACTTCCTGGCAACGCTAGATCTCAAGGATGCATACTTTCACATTCCCCTGCACCCTTCACACAGGAAGTACCTCAGGTTCACAATCCAAGACCAGCACTATCAGTTCAGGGTTCTGCCTTTCGGAGTCACCACAGCGCCAAGAGTTTTTACAAAGTGCCTGGCGACTGTGGCGGCGCACCTACGACGCCTGAACGTCCACGTCTATCCGTATCTGGACGACTGGCTCATTCAGGCACGTTCGGAATAGCAGTGCGCAAACCACGTGTCCCGCACCATTCATCTCCTGCACGATCTGAGATTCTCACTGAATTACCCAAAATCACATCTCCAACCCGCCCATGTACAGCAGTATCTGGGCGCGACAATAGACACTCTGGCAGCCACTGCGCAGCCAAACTCAGTGAGAATCGCCAGTATCCAGACGCTGATCCAACGATTCAGACCACAGCACTCGCTTCCAGCGAGGGTGTTCATGCAGCTGATAGGCATGATGGCCTCCTGCATCTCCATCGTCCCGCACGCGAGGTTACATATGCGTCCGCTCCAGGAGTGCCTAGCACGTCAGTGGACTCAGGCTCATGGGCAACTAACAGACCTAGTGTTGGTGAGCGGTCGGGCATACAACTATCTGCATTGGTGGAATCCACAAAACCTTTGCAAGGGCCGACCGTTCCAAGAGCCAGTGCCACAGATTATCCTGACAACGGACGCCTCTCTCCAGGGTTGGGGAGCGCATGTACTCCACTACACAGTGCAGGGACTATGGACATCACAGCAGAAGAAGATGCACATCAATGTGTTGGAACTGATGGCAATCTTCATGGCCCTAAAGGCGTTCAAAGTACACCTGTGCAACAAGGTCGTGTTGATCCGGACGGACAACATGACGGCCATGTACTACGTTCAGAAGCAGGGAGGAACACTCTCCGCAGCTGTCTCATCTGGCTCAGAGCATGTGGAAGTGGGCCATTCAGAGGAACATCTTCCTCATGGCGGAGCACCTCCCAGGCAAGGACAATCAGATGGCGGACCTGCTCAGCAGGCACAGCCACCAAATGCACGAGTGGGAGATACATCCATCAGTACTCCAACCGTACTTCCAAAAGTGGGGTCATCCAGAGATAGACCTGTTCGCCACAAGGGAGAACGCAAAATGCTAAAGCTTCGCCGCCAGGTTTCCACACCCGCAATCGCAGGGCAATGCGATGTGGATGAACTGGTCAGGCAGATTTGCGTACGCTTTTCCCCCAGCACCTCTGATTCCGCTGGTGGCACGCAAGCTCAGGCAACACTCGATGACTCTCATCCTGGTTGCTCCAACGTGGGCTCGCCAACCATGGTACACCACGTTTCTGGAACTTTCCGTGGTACCGCATCAAAGGCTTCACCTCACTCCCAGCCTTCTGACGCAGAGCCATGGCGACATTCAGCACCCAGATCCGCAACAGCTCAACCTGGCGATCTGAGGTAGCCAAACTCTTGGACTTCAGGAGCCAATCTTCCCCCCGATTGCATGGACATCATTTGGGAGGCAAGGAAGCCCACTACTAGAGCATGTTATGCGGCTAAATGGAAGCGGTTCGTCATTTATTGTGCGAACCACAACATTGACCCGCTGGATGCTTCCATTCAGAACATCATTTGTTACCTGTTCCATCTATACCAATGCAATTTAGCGTATTCTTCCATCCGCATTCACCTGTCTGCAATGGCCGCATACCTCCAGAATAGGCGCCACCTATCACTTTTCAAGGTTCCTGCTATTAAGGCTTTTCTGGAAGGGCTCAAAAGGGTCATTCCACCACGGACGCCACCAGCTCCAGAATGGAACCTCAATGTGGTTCTTACAAGGCTGATGGGTCCTCCTTTTGAGCCACTGCACTCTTGTGAGCTTCAGTTTCTAACTTGGAAGGTGGCTTTCTTGGTAGCAATTACATCGCTACGGAGGGTTAGTGAGTTGCAGGCACTCGCCATCCAAGAGCCTTTTTCCAAGTCCATGCCAACAGGGTGGTGCTCCGCACTAACCCTAAATTTTTGCCTAAGGTGGTATCTCAATTCCACTTAAACCAGACAATCGAGTTGCCAGTGTTTTTTCAAAACCCCAAGTCACTGGCGGAGCGGATGCTCCACACTCTTGACGTTAAAGAGCCTTAATGTACTACGTTGACAGGACAAAAGATTTTCGAAAGACCAAGCAACTTTTCGTTGCTTTTGCCTCACACCACAAGGGTAACTCTATTTCCAAAGCTGGTATTGCTAGGTGGATCGTGAAATGCATTCAGATCTGTTACGCTAAAGCTAAACGAACTCTCACAATTCCACCAAGAGCCCACTCCACCAGAAAGTTGGGGGCCTCTATGGCCTTCCTTGGGAACATTCCTTTGGAAGATATTTGTAGGGCAGCCACATGGTCTACCACACATACTTTTACTAAACATTACTGCGTAGACATACACTCCAAACAGCAGGCAGCTGTTGGACAGGCTGTTCTCAAGACACTTTTTCAAACTGCTGCAGCTGGCACGGGCGGCCGCCAATGAGGGGAGCACTGCTATGTATTCTATGCACAGATATGAATTCAGCAGCCCACATGCCTCGAACTGCAAATGCTACTTACCAGTATGCATCTGTTCTTGGCATGTAGGGCTGCTGACATTCATATCGCCCGCCCTCCTCCCCGGCGCCTGTAGCAGCTGCAGTATTTCTTATATACGCGCATAGCATGGTCATCACTCACAGTTCACTCCATCTCTGCCAATGGCTAAAAACAATCTGGGGATGGAGGCGATGCCCATGCGCACTGTAGTCCAGGGGAGGAGCCACCTATCTCGTGATACTTCGAAGACTCTTCCAGGACAACAATGTGCAATCATCCGGACCCAACACTAGGCGGCGATCTATGCACAGATATGAATGTCAGCAGCCCTACATGCCAAGAACAGATGCATACTGGTAAGTAGCATTTGCATTCCACCGATCCCAAGAACCCATCCAGCCGCACATGCAGTTCATGCATGCCAGAGAAGTGGGAGTAGTCCTGGGTATGCAGGTGTTGGGCTTGCCAGATATCCGTCAGTCCCCATTTAGTCTGCCATTCCAGTCTACCCCTGGCCATCAGGCAGGTTGGTGAGTCCGCCAGGGGAGGGTGAGATCTATCAAGATCTATGTCCACCACCGAGTTGAAGTCCCCTCCGATCAAGAGTGGCCCTGTTAGATAGTGGGCCAGGGAGCCCGACAGCGTCGCGAAGAAGGCCAGGTGGTCCACGTTGGGCGCATAAATGCTGCAGATGTTCTAATCTTTCCCCCCCCAATTTACCTGCTATGGCCACAAACCTCCCTTCCGGGTCCAGTGTTTCGTCACCTGCAGGGGCACCCCAGCCCGTACCCAAATTAGCGCACCCCTAGCATAAGCAGAGTATGTGGTGTTGTATAACTGTCCCCTCCACCTGCGCTGTAAGGCTAGTCCCTCCGCTTTCGTACGGTGCGTTTCCTGCAAAAGAGCAATCTGTACTCCTCTACACACTAGGTAAGCGTGTATTTTGTGGTGCCTGTACATGGAATGCAGCCTGCGCACTTTCCAGGTAATGCATTTCAAATTGGATAGTTCAGCCATTGTCCCATTGCGTCCCTCCATGTCTCTCCCAGTCGTGCTCAAGTAAGATCAAACACAGTGATTGCCCTGCCCTGATGGCGTACCCACCCCCAACAACAATTTAACCCCAAACCGTGTCACCCCCCCACCCTCCCCAGAACAGGTCCCAAAGATTGCCATCTAGTTCCCATCCAAACTGTACCCAAGCAAACTATCCTGACGGTCGAGCCGTAAGTATTGAGGGCAAATACAGGACTTGTCCCCAACCCATCCCTCATCCAATTGCCCAATAGTCCCCGCGAGGGCTCAACCCCCCCCCCCCCCGCACAAGGGGAAGAGAAAGGAGGCTTTGCCGGATTCACCGGCCTCCTAGGGCCGTAGGCCGCCTCAGGACCACCAAGACGGAGCGGGCGCCATTTTGAGCTCAGCGCCGCTCGGTTCGTGGGCACTCGTTCGGTCCTCGTTCACCTCGACGTGCCTCGCTGCGGTTCTCCAATGTTGCCCCCCGGCTCAGCACCCACTTCGCTCAACAATCTGAGGGCTGGAGGGCCCTTGCCGCCCAGGAATCAGGATTAATGGCGACTCGATCGCGGAGCAGAGCGCTTAAGCGACCTCTACCATCGGCGCCCTAGCCACGCCCCCTTAGAATGCCACCCCATGACACAGGAATCAAGTTACTCAGCCTACTTGAAAGGCCAAGGCAGATGGTGCGGGGTCAAGCTTGTTGCTCCGACTATTCAAGCTCTAGTACAGCCTGTGTGAAGCTGTTACTTGGGCCTGTCAGTAAGAAATGCATCAATAAATGGATGCGCATTTCTTTATCCTGTGCAGCGAAATGTAATCAGCCAATGAGAAGCGTGTGAACATGCATAGCATACACTTATCTGGAGAGCACAAATTATATTCTATCACCTGATATGCTGATTGCAACACGGGCTCGGCCTGATGAGGCCTAGTTGCAATCAGCCAATCGACACCTGTGGTTTTCCCGCATTTTCACGTAATCATTTCAGCATGCTGCCCCTTATAGCCTTCTCTTGGCACTGCAGTAGCTGCATGGTTGGGACGGTGGCAGATCTCACGCGCCAGGCCGGTCAAGAAGGCCTAAAAACTGACTCTCCCTTTAAGAAATTGACTCGCATTTGCGAACAGGCATTACATTGTTCGAGCCCTGCAGCGCCATCTTTAAGTAAAGATAAGTGTTTAACAACCTTGAGTGTAGATCTATGCAACCATTCAAGGCAGTTTCCCTACACTGTATGTTACTGTTCCTGGATGCTGTCTCAGACAATATCTTGGATCTGGCCTAGTGAATGTGAACACTTGTCTTATTCAGGAACCTATCTTGACAGTTTGTCTGTGGGCTAGATTAACCATTTTTTCCAATCTGGATCTGTTCTGTTGTGATGCAAAATAGTATGTACGTCGCTTACCAACCCCCCCCACTGAAGTGTTAGTTATCAGGTGTAGGTATAGACTGATTGTTTAAGTCTTTTTTCTTGGCTAACCCTAGACAAGACTTCTGTTGGGACAGTTTCATTCAAAAACCTAATTTGCTCTCGGATGATGCAGGCTCTAAATAAGGCTTCGAATTCCTGCACTTGCCAGTATTTTGTGCCCCAGACAGTTTTTGTCTCAATGTGGTCTTTCCAAAAGTCGAAACCTAGTGAAGACGGTTGAGCATAAAAGGCTGCAGAATAAATTTCCTTGGTATTTGTCAACATACTTTTCATTCCGGTCTTTACATTAAAATGATTCTGGATTTGAAGTATAAACTTGAGAAGCTTGGAAATTTTCCCCAAAAATGTTTTTGAGCTACCCTTTGGTGGTGTGGGACAATGTTCCGATTCTAGGGTTTGCAGATGTGTGCAAGAAATGTTGACCATAGTGATCATAACAATACATTTGTTAATAATCTGATAACCCTTCCAAGTATTCATGGTTTGTAAATTTTGCAGACATTTCGAAGTCTGACATCATATTAAGTCTCGTAGTCCCAATCATCAGAAAAGGTACTAGATGAAACAGTCATTCAAAGAAATCTTGAACTGGTGTGGAATCTTCAACAGCGCCAACAGGCCAAAAATTTCAGTCCGTCCCAAGCTGTACCACCTAGTATAGGAACGGCTGTGATGGTCACTAATGACAAGTCTTTGTTCACGATTAGGATATTTGTGTGGCTTGAGGAGTAAGTTGATGTTACTTGCTATGTCCTTTTTAACATACCTTCCATTTATCAGCATTCCCAAAGTTATCTCCAGAGTCAACCAAAGTAGAAGAAAAAGTACACCCAACACAATCCAAAGTTCAATCCATGGTGAAACCAGGTGTCTTTTCCAGGTGTTGAAAAAGGTCTGTTGCTTCTTTGAAAGTTCTTTTTACTGGCGTTGTTTCAGGTGTGCTTGGATCCTCAAACCTATCCAAGTTGATGAAATAGCCAGAGGCAGTTCTGTCAATGGTGGGGATTGCATCCGGATTTGTGGAAATCGCTGGAACCACTTGATCACGTGTTAGTTCATTGTAGACAGGTGTTTCTTGACGAACTGTTATTTGGGTTTCAAGAGGTACAAGTTCCAAAGCTTTGCATAGACCTTTTTTCACACTGCAGATTCCTCAAATGTGAGAAGTCTCAGTTTGAACCTCTTGGGTAGTAGCCAGATTAGGGCGTCTGCTACATTGGCGAGTCCACTTGGCCTACTGATTATGATCGACCACATGATGTGGTTTGGCCAGGTCGATGGACACAAACCTGTTCGTTTTTTTTTTTTTTACCAGCAAGGGGCTGTAGTAAAACTGTTTTTGATCTGTGGCTTGCTAGTACAGGTACTGGTTGTCTGTAAGAAGGCCTAAATTCCTTCTTGTCCACGATCTTGACTAGATCCCCAAGCTAGGGAATCCACAGGCCTTGCTGGGACAGTCGGTTCCTCTTCAGTGGTGGCTGGCTTCAGGAACATGTTACTTTGTTTTTGTTTCTTTTAAGTCCTGTAAAACAGCCAAAAGGCTTTGAGATCAAAGGGTTTTTGGTCTACCCCATAAGTCTGTCAATTGAGGTCCAACACTATCATTCTGGTCCCAAAAAGGACTTCATATGGAGTGATACACCCTGGAGAACTTCTTTTCAGATTAAGACTATGTTCTACACTTATTAGAAGCGTAATACCTTAGCTGTTATAGATTGCTTTATGTCCCCGTTTTTTCTCTCCACAACCGAATTTCCCTCAGGATGGAATGGACTAGAATACCGCAATGCGATGCCCAGATTGGCCAGGGCCTCCTTGTAAGCTTTTGAGCTAAACACAGGACCCTGGTCAGAATGTAGCGTGCCGATTGTGTACGTGCCGATAAAGACTCTCAAATCTTTTATAACAGTTCGAGCGTCAGCCGAGCACAGAGGCCACATCCAAATGAACCTTTAACAAGAGTCCACTGCGACCATGATATATTTATAGTTACCATCCATCTGTAAGGGACTGCAGTGGTCCAGGTAAACGCAAGCTAATGGCTTATCTGCAATTAACCGGGGTGTCTGCGCAGGACGTTTCACATTACTCCTCTTTTTGCGGATTTCACATTGCAAAACATAGTTTCTGGTTTGTTTCCTCATGCGTGGCCACCAGTATCTGTTTTAATATTGACATTGGCTGAAACACCTGCATGTGCAGAGGCAAGCCCCTCATGTCCTGCTAAGATTAGTCCTAATCTATGTTCCATGTATCGAATTACTCTATCCCCCACTCCAGGGATTCAAGCAAACTGAACATTATTTGCATCAGTTATGAGTATTTGAGTGTAAACCCTTTAGGTAAGGTTTTACCACTCTTTGCTTGAAGCATTGAAAGCTTGCATTATTTCGCGGTCTACTCATTTTTGAACGAGTGATTGCAGCTACGGAAGCAGTTTGCACAGCTGCCTTCATGGCTTAATCAGCCAATTAATTCCCTGCAACCTGAACGCTGTCACATTGATGATTCTGCGTATGTATCACGCAAGTGTTTTGTAGTTCCTGTCATAACTGAGCTACTTGTTACCAAAGCATTTTATGCTCGATTGTGCCTCCTTTTCCATCTTTGTAACAGTTTTGAATCCAGTTCTGCAGGTATTCATTGTAAGATTGAACACAATACAAATCTCACACTAGAAGTGTGGGGAATTTGCAGTAGGTATTTTCAAGCGCCATCTTGAATGCTTGTAGTTCAGCTTGCTGAGCTGTACAATCTCCTAGAGATTGCTTTTTAGGGACCACCATTGGTCGTAATTTGCCATTGCGCCAGCGACCTTTAATCGCGCACGCAGCACCATCTGCTTTTTTACCCCCCCCACCCGTAGCGTGTTGAGCTGATCCATCAATATAAATGATATTCATATTGCTCTAGAGGCAGAATTTCAGTAGGCAGAGAGGACCTTGTTCGTATTGTAAAAATGTTTGTGTTTTCAAGTAAGGATTAAAAACCTATTCAACGTCTGTTGCAGCAAGAGAATTAACCCATTGTATCCATCTCGGATGTAAAGCTTTTGCATTTGGAATACTTGCTTTTGTCACTGCCTCTAAGGCAGGTACAGGTGTAACAACCATAATGCGTTTACCTTGTGCGAGGGCTTTCTTTTGCTACTGCAGTTTGAACTGCTGTCAGAATTTTTTCTGTAGAAGTGAATTTCATTTCTGCTTGTGTCTAAAAGTGTGTGTATGCTATTGGTACTCCGCATTGTTCTGTAATGATTCTGATCACAAAGTTGTGTACGTTTACGCATGTTTGTAAATGTCTTGTTGCGAACATGTCTGTTTGCAATGAACTCAAAATTTCTGTGAGTCAAATTAACTTTTTAGAAATCCGGTTTGATTAATTCGTAGAGGTTTAACCCTTTCTGTGAAGTTTAGAATTTACGTTTTTCTGAAATTTAGGAAACCTAGGATTGACTACGTTTTTTAGCGTTTTTGGAAGTTAAAGCGGCGCACACTTTTCTAAAGTTCGCTACCAGGCTTTTGCCTTCACTTGAAAGTTCATATCCTAGAAAAAGGACATGGAGATGGCAATTCTTAAAATTTAATTTATACCCTTCAGAGGCGAAGCTAAGTATGATGGTGTTAATCCTGTTCAAGTACCTGTCAAAGTCTTCATCTGTTAGATAATGTCATCCACAGATGATAGAACTTCATCATATGTTTGTAGTAACTGTTACTCTAGTTGAAAATAACCCAGGACTATTCTTGAATCCCTGAGGGAGATGACCGAATTAACCCTGTGTCCCCATAACTGAGAAAGTGGTCAAATACCTACTTTCTGGTGCAATGTTTTGACAGTTAGAAATATCTAATGTGGTTTTGTGTTTTTTACGTACAATGTTATTCATTATTGCTGCACTGTGTGTATTTTGTACTGCAAAAGTTTTGCAGCAATAGTTTAAATGTCTGTAATCCAATACCAGACGATATGTATTGTCTGGTTTGGAGACAGAAAGCAAAGGATTGTTCATTGATGACGTGCATGTTTCAATCACCCCTTGGTATTAAAGTTGATCTATCTCCCTGACCTGTTTGTTAGCTTCTTGCTTAACTGGATACTGCCTTTGTGCAGTTGGTTGATTTTCTTTTTTTTTTTTTTTAAACTATGGTGAGGTACTACTCCTCCCATCCTACATGCATTTTATATAATGAGGAGCCTGGCCAACTGCCCATTTCCTGGCATAGGTATATTTTAAATTAATTGGAATGTGGTTGGAGAAGGCTGGCATAATGTCTTCGCCATGTGGCGCTCCCTGACAAATTATGGTGGCCAGTCTTGTTCAGCAAGAAGAATGTCATAACCCTTTGAAAGTTGCTCCCAAGAGTGCTCACTTCTCTTGGTATGTCCCCCTCCATCCGGAGTGTTATTTCATATAACGTATGTGGACAACTAACCCTGGTATCTGCAGTTTTAACTTGAATGAATTCATTAAAGTCCACTGTCCTCAGATCTTTCAAGTTCTTGCGAGCTATGGTGACTTCTGCTGCGCTGTCCCAACATTGTCTGAACGCATTCCCCGTTGAGTTGTGTCCTCAAGATCCTCTGCAGGTCTGATTTTACACCTACTTTCTTTTTGGTGAATTGAGTTTTCTTGATTTTCTGAACGTGTTGATCATCTTTGGACTTTACGCATTCTTCCATGTGTTGTGACCATCCTCTTTCGGATTTCTGTGACGAAGTCTGAAAGGTACGAGTGGAACATGTATCAGTATCTTATGTATCAGGTTTTCACAAATTATCCCTATTCCAGAGGTTGTACCTCCTTTTTAGAGGGCTCCTTTTGAGAAGCCCTACCTCATGATTGAGAACGCTTCTCTTTAGAAGTTGGTTTGGTGTTCTCCCACTTCTTCTTAGAAGTAGGATTGTTTTTATTAAAGACATTTTCAGTACCTTCAGACAGTTGGGGTTCAACTAGTTTCCCACCCAAGCTGTCTCTGCCTAATTCTTAATAGGATTTTTCAATTATTCTGGCCAGTTCTTGTGGTGGCTCAGTTACATCAAATTTTTTAACTTTTGGCAGATCGCCACGGATGCTGCTTCACCTTAAATATTAGCTAATATTATCGTTGAGACTTGTTTAAATCCAGGTATGAAATTACTGAAATTTCAAAGCTGGCTCTGCCCTTTATTGAGTTTGAATCTGTTTCAGGACGGCTGGTATTACCGCCATAGACGGACACAATATGTTTTAGTGTAAATTGCAGCATAGACTGTACCCCAAAGGTCAGTCCTCCAGATGTGGTGCGATCCCCATTGGTAAACAGATTGTTAAAATTCTGTGTTTCTCATGAGTGGTTGTATTAGGAAATACTGCCTCGATTTGAGTAATTTTTTGAGCTATCCAGAATGGAATTTGTTCCCGTTTTGCAGATAACTTACAAACGACCAAATGTAGAGTCTGGTGTAATTTTATTCATGCTGCAGTTTTGTAAGAGTCTGCATAACATATTGAACCAATTGTCTATAGACTCTTAGCTCTGAGTTGAGCTCGAAGTTCCACATCTGTCATTTCATTAATTTCAGGATGTTGAGTATAGCTGGCTAAAACCGGCTATGTTGCTCTTGGTCTACCTAGTGGACCGAGCCTGTTAATGCGTTTTTGGGTGCCTTTAAACCAGAGCGCATGCTCTTGGTATGTTGTGGAATTTCTCTATCCTCGATTGGAATGTATTCCTCTGGTTCATCTTATTTGTAGAAGTGAAACACTTTTGTTTCTGGATTTGCTTCATGGAAGACTATACATGTATAGAATACCTCTGGTGATATTAATGTGCCTCACAAAAACTACCCTACCACCTCTTGCTGATAGGCCATTTCTAATCAGTTTTATAGTGATGGCTTTCCTTACATTTTCTGGAATACTTATGGCATCGTCTGTTTTATTAAAACCTGCTATTTTGAAAGCTTGTATGGCGTCGCCTGTAGCTCCATTCGTCCCGCCATTGTTATCCCAGTTTTGGGACATTTTTGTTGACTGTAGAGCAAGTTTCAAGGAAACCAAGCTAAGGTGCACAATATTTTGAAACACTGTATCCTTCAACGTTGAACAAACCAAAAAGCTAATACATAGGATTTTTCGTCCTACTCCGCTATGGCGGAGAAAAAGTGAGATGGGCGTTGTCAATAAAAGGTTAATTTAACAGCCTTCTTTCTCATGCAAGAGAGGTGAATTGCTACAATCGTTAGACAGAATGCAAAGTATAATGCATACAGCAAGAATAGTATTATAAAATAATACTGTAATAGCATGGTCTAGTACTATGACATATAAAAATACATACATAAATAAGACTAAAATACTCAACTGGTGCTTCTAAAATACGCCTACCCATCTTCCCTGGTACTAGACCTAGGTTGGGTAGAAGTTGGTATTTAGTATTTAGCATAAGTTTTAGTTCTTGCCAAGTCTCCTAAAGGTTTCTCTAGGTTCTAATTGGCTCCATACCTTGGAATGAAGGTCTGGTATCTTTCTCGGGATTTGATTTCCCCACAACCCCGCAAGTGGAGTCCAAAACACTGGAGCTGAATTCTCTGCAGAGAAGGGCAGCTTCCTGATCAGTGTCGGCTGGAGTCAGCTTCCTTCTGCACTTGCTGTAGTGAGCTGCGTCTGGCAAGTAGGTTATCGAACTGCTCTGAACCACCATGCTTTGCCATAGAAAGTGAAGGTATATATACCTTGAAGGGGTTTAGGAATGCCATGTTTGGCGTAAAGTTGAGCATATGAACTTCGTGAATGAACCCCTGGGGAATAGTTAATTGTAAAATTGAGTTCTTGGAGAAATCAATATTCTAGCAAGGGGAAGTCACGAACGGCTTAAGCTGGTTTTCCAAGAAATTGTTGTGATGGTTGAACGAATGGAAGTAGCCATGCCTGTATTTGGGTAGCATGGGCTATGCCTAAATAAGGGGTTGATTTCTTATGCCTATGTAAGGGCAACGTGAATTGTACTCGTATATAAGGGCATGATTTGGGGAAAATCCATTCGGAATCTAAAACTCCATACAACAGTACCCAGGGCCGTATGTTCGAGTGCCCCCCGGGAGCAATATAGGGTCCTAACATAACCCTGGGCTTGCCAAATGAATCTTCCCATGCGAAACGAGTGTTCATGAGGAAGGTGGACCCAGCAGTTTATGGTGGTAAGCTGAGGCATCCAGTAATATATTTCTGTATCTTCGGAAGAACTATTCTCCAGTCATGCCACCCCCTGGTGAGTATGCAGCACAATCCTGGCCAGGCCCCTTTCCAAAGCCATGGATTAAGTTCTTTGTTTGCCTTAAAATATGAATCCTGTATTGGATAGGGGTTGTTCTGCAGGACATATTAAAAAAGGCGGAAGGGGCATTTTAAAAATTGTCGCTTTGCTCAGAGGAGGGCTGAGGCCTTGTCTTCCACATAATGCCTTCACCGATCTACCTGGTATAAGATATTTAGTGTATAACCAGTCGGGTCTTAGGTTCTGTTATTTAGAAATATATTACCATTATGTCACTCATCTCTCAATCTCTTGGCAACCGGGGCTATCTGCCTCTTAGGAGGTGCATCAGAGACCTCAGTTTATAGTGTAGTCTGAATAACTGACCATGGTAGTGATTTGTGAATCAGTGTTGCTGTCTGACATATAGAAGGATGTTTACATATAGTGATGTGTATCTTTCAACTGTTTTGCAAGTAAAGGCTTTTGACCAGATGGTCTTGCATAATCCAGGTCACCAAGGGCTCAAGTGTTGTGGCAAAGATCAGCAGCTGCTGTCTGGTTCCACACTAAAGGCTAAACACATTGGACAGTACTCCATTCACTCACTTGGGCCAGTGGGTGTATATATAAAACAGCCTCACCCAGCTAAGACAGGGCCTCAAGCCTATTGCTATTCTACTGTGCCAAACCCCATTCTGGTTTCTAGGGAAAGCTTTCAAGCATCCTCCTGAAAGCTGTTAGATGGTACTACAGAAAATCCTTGAAGATGGAGTACAATTGACTCAAATTTCCCCTACCCCCCGTATTTGGTCCCTTCTTCCACACAGGGTAGACAGGCTTGCACAGCAATTTTGTCACTACACCAGCCTTTGGATGCTCGCATCTTGGTAGCACAAAATTCTTCACCATAGTAAGTATGGGTCGCTGGTCATTGTAGCACAGCTGGGTGTATTAACCCATTTCAATGTTAATGTTTAGTGAATCATTTTTTTGTGCAGAAAAGCCCTAGTAACGACTCCTAGCCAATACCATTTTATTTAAAAAACATACTACATACTTACTTTGCCACTAAAATTGTTTCTAAAACTCCGAATCCACAATGTGGCAAACGGGGAGTAATGTTAATCTTAAAACCTTTTGAGTTGCTAAAATTGTGGCAGAAGAGGTTAAAATCCAGGTGCTGAATGGTTAAAATGTTAAGTGCAGGATGTTAAAGTAGTTTAAAGAGTACCAAATTTGGTCTGGGTGCCCTTGGGTGGTGGCAGCGCTCCCCACTGTGCCCATACAAAAAGGGCCCCATGAACTAAAGTGCTTCTGTAGGGTAGGGACGAGTGGTGCACATTTGAATGTTCCCTCAGTGTCTTGTTTTTTTTCCATTGCCCAGCAGCGCTTGGCAGTCACTGCTACAAAGATTTGGTTGCCTCGCCAATCTATTGTCTCTCGGAACAATCCCCTCCCGCCCCTTAAGACAGGAGCTTGTGTAGACTGGACCCTAGGATGCTCTGCCCTTGTGCTTGACAGCCTAAAACGTGTATGATAAGCTCTTTGTGGACTTTGCTGCAGCCAAAAGGTAATGTGGTCACCAACTCAATCTTTTGTAATTGAGACTGGTTACCCCAGCCTAGACCAAGGAAACTTCTGACTGGCGTTTGTGCTTCACAAGTGCCATAGCCGCTTCACTGGAACACTGGGTGTCCCAGTGGCTCTCAGCCACTTAGCATTCGTTGCACTCCTTTGAAAAGGATACGGCCTACTGCTCAGGGACATTGTTCTAGATTGCCAGGGTTATGTTGCTTAACTCATTGGTTAATTTCCACTACTCAATCCTAGCTTTTGAAAGGTTATGGTTTTTTGAGAGGTATCTGCAGGAAGTAGGGTTCATAAGTTAACTGTCTTCGGTATCTATATTTTCCTTGTACTATTTTGTAGGTTCTTCACCTTTCTTGCTACTCCCCTTTTAAGTTTATAAGATTGCCAGGGGGCACCATATATAATTTTTTGTTTTTATTCTTTGTATTGATTTTCAAAGACCATTACCTTCATCGCCACGCAGGGTGGAATCAACTAACCAAGTCCAATCAACTAACAAAGTCCAACCTGACAAACCTCCTAATAATCGTGATTGACCTTACTCATATTATTCCTGCACGTAGAGACTGTCGCACATTTACAAGCATTGATCCCAAACCAGTACATGCAGTTCAGCAACCCTCAGTATCAAGGGTCGAATCACCTACGTCTGTGCCAAGAGATATTGACGTAACGGTTCCCATTTATCCCTGGGTTTCTAAGACCTGGGGAGTTCCTCTGCGTATAGCTGTTTTCTTTGCAATAGACCATATCTCGGACCCAGTGTGTTACACAGGGGGAGCGGGTCGGGAGAGGGAGGGGGGGGGCAGAGTACTTTTCCATGCGAGTGCTGTGTTGCTTAGCCAGATGGAGGGCAATTCACAAGTTTACCTAGCATCACCTTCAGCTGAGGTACATGGCCTAATCAGATCAGTGGTGTGGACCTCACGGACTCCTGAGATGTTCTGAATACAGTCCATTACTTTCTCCCAGTACTGAGCTACTGGTGGGCAATACCATGCAAGGTGTCAGAAGTGATGTTTGATCACACATACCAGGGGCTCAAGCATAATCTCAAGTAGCGAGCGGACAACCCGCTCTAGCCGAAAAGGCTGGGAGGGGAGTCCAACACGCACCATCGCTGACTACTGGGAGTACAGCAACCTCACCCATCCAAAAAAAGTCCTGAAATCCCATGCAAGTTAAGATGTGAAACATGTATGGCCATTCAATAGAATTCTTTAGCTGCGTCCAGCATGACTGCAGCTGTGGGAAGATCAGGGCTCAGCACATGAAACCTAGCAAATGGTTCTTTAACTTGTGGGACGTAGATCTTTCAGGGATCAAACCAGACTGATCCAGTAGTATAAAGTGTGGCATTAATGGTTCAGAATTTTAGCAAGTATTTTTGCATCTAAATTAATCCAAGTAAGAGGGTGGTATGAATCGCACTGAGACGGAGATTTGTCTTAAGGAATGCTATGATCAGGGCCTGCTGAAGGGTAGGCAGCATTTTACCAGTCTCCTGCGCCTCCGCATATATCTCAAGCAGGTAGGGTGTCAACAGATCAATATAAGCTTTATAAAATTCCTGAGGCCGTCCGGCCCTAGGGCTTTTTTTGTTTGGTAGGGAGAGAATCGCGGCACTCACATCTGCTTTATCAATTGGTTTGCTAAGATATTTGTGTTCACCATTTCCCGACCACGCACAGGCAATGTCCAATAGTCCTCTAGGGCGTATACGTTCAAACTCCCACGCGAGGTATACATAGAAGCGTAGCCGTCCCTAAACTGTTCGACTTTATCCTGAGGCACGAAGTGTTTGTTTCCCTGTGAATCCACTACTTTGTGATGTGGTGATCAGCCTCAAACTTCAGTTTGAGCCAGTTGTCTGCCAGGTCTGCCCCCTCACTATGTCCTGGCAATGTGCCTGTTCAATATATAATTGGACTCTGTCTGTGCTAGTTAGTCCTATTCCAATAGTTGCTCATGTATGCTGGATAGTGTGGAGATGCTTGGTGGGATGTATACTTTTTCCAGCTCTCCTTATGCAACTTCTATTTTGTGCAATTTCCCTCGATCGCAGCAATATGCCTGCTGTGGTGATAATGCAGACCCCTCTCAGCGCATCTACGTTGTGATAAGCTTTTCGACCGTGCCTACATTTCAAAATACTGCGCTATCACTTCCTGAATGGTGCCTACATAAATGGGGTCTAACGGGGTCTCCACTGAAAACCACCAGGTGAATGGGCAACATGGATTAGTAGGAATAGTGAGGACTAGCCACACTGGGATATGATCTGATAGTGTCCGCGGTAACGAGCCAATTTCTGTAACCCATTCGTTGGCTCCCACCTCGCTCGGAAGCCAGTAGTCCAAGCTGGACCAGTTATGCGCGGGCGTGGCAGGAGTACCCACGCACATCTTGGCGTTACAAATTTGCCAAGCAAAACTAACCCAAGTTCCATTGCGTTCCTGATACATTGGGCCACCTTTAGTGTTAGAGGTGGGGACTAGATTTATGGGGTCCAGATGTGTATTAAGATGCCTCCCTAAAATGGCAGCTTCCGGCCAGACATGCAGTTGGTCCTGCACTAAACTTGTGGTTCATTCACTACAGGGCCGTACACATTAATGGTAATCTGTGACCTACCCAGCTTGCCAGGCACCATAGCACCTCGCCCTTAATCAGTGTAAGTTTCTATAGGTGTGAAGGGCATGCCTTTTGTGATCGGGAAAAGAACCCTTCTCTCGTAGGACTAGTAAGACTAAGCAAGTTTGTACCCAGCCCATTTGCGTGCAATCCCAGTCTCTGCTTTATTGGTGAAGTGCGTCTCCTGTATGAGAGCTATCTGAATTCCATGCCTATCCAGATGGGCAAATATTCTCCTGATATTTTGGGGGAGTTTTGTCCACAAACGTTTGTCAAGCAAGTGCCTCTATCACCCATGTTCAAAGTAGTTCCTGTTAAGTAGCAGTGTACATGGTCATTACAGCAAATGCAAATCATGTCCAAGTTATTGGTGCAATCACAAAATAACAGTCCCAATAAAAAACATGGAAACTTCCACCACCCACCCACTTAAGCAGACCCAATTCGCCAAAGCCATCCCTTCGAACGAAAACACATGCCCTGAAAAACATGAACCCAAAGAAGATATAATAGCAACAATTGAGGGATGACAAATCATCAGTGTCCAGATTCACCGCAGCTTTCATCCTGGAGTCGTCCACAATGGCCGTGTTCAATTGCACAAGAAAGGGGAACCAGTGTCCAAGAACAAAACTCTTGGCTCAGACGTGGACCGTTCGATTGTCATTCCAGCCCTTGCTGCGATGTCGTCCTAATCATGTGATGCATTAGCGAGTTCCTGATCTTTCCACTTAAGTCTTTGCAAAAGCCAGTGCCGCTTTTGGAGTAGTAAAAATCTTTGATTTCCCATAGACCTCTATTCTAAGATGTGTCGGATACAGCATCGCATATGGAATATTACTTTCCATGAGAAACGTTTTGGTCAGTTGATATTTCTTCCACGCTGCCTGCACAACCACCTTAAAATTCGGGTAAGCCAGCGAGTCCCCCCTCATTAGTGATGTTGCCTCTCTTGTACCAGATCCAACACTGTACCTATCTCTGTAGTTCAAAAACCGCGTGATGATGGTGCGTGGGGTGCCCAGTGGCGGTCCGGCAGCCAATGAGCTATGCGCTCTTTCTACGATCAAAATAAGTGAAACTTTCTGCATCATCGTTTCAATATATGGTACTAGGCCCTTGTTAGTCTGGAAGGCCCGCAATGCGCACATTACGCCTCGACCTGGCCTCTGCTTCATTCTTGGCCTGTATGACAGCCAGCACCTTAGCCATGGCAAGATTTTTTGCAGTAGTTTGCTGTAGTCCGTCCTCTCTGACATAAGTTTAAGCTTCACCCAAGCGTAATGCATGCTTGGAGCTAGCCTAAATCTCAGAATGGACCACATGTTGGCTATATTGCCATCAATAAATTGCAGACTATTCTGTACTGGGTAGTGTCTTTTCAATAGCAGAGCGGCTGTACGAGGGGGCATAAGTCTGAGTCCGAGGCAGCTTGTTGCCTTGACTTGTTGGACTTGAATGTCAGGCGGGGCTGGTTCCTCTTAGATTTCCCCATTTTGTTCCTGTGAGGATGGGCAGTATGAGAGCAGGAGTGTTGTGCACCAGACCCCGCTCAGCGGTATCTACGCCCACGGGTAATCCCAGCCAGCGAGAGTGCGCATGCCAAGGCCAGCACAGGCAGTTGCTGAGCCCACCGTATCAACATGTCCATGCTCGATCACAAGAGCTGCCTACGTTGGAGACCGCTTGGTGTCTTTGCTCCCGGGCCCCGCAGATTGTTCCACTGCACAAAGCAGCGCAGCTGGGAGGGGTGCAGCAGGCAGATATCCACAACAGTGGGTAGTTCAGGAGGCAATGCACTTCTGCAGCCCAGCGCAATGTCCAGCCATGTGCCTTGATACCCTTCCTCGCAGCAGATGGCAGGAGTAGCCCTTCTCTATTTATCAGGTGTGCATATCACCCTAGGCCTTAATTACCGGACCATGCCAGTCGGTGATCAGTGTTCTAGAAGCAGTACCATTGTGTTACCATCAAACTCGACCTGTATCCAAGGTCTCGCCCGCAGTGTCAACTCGCTGCAACACTGTCCCAACAGATGGCGCCGACTACCGTTCTACCTTAATTTTGATGGCGCCGACTACCGTTCTACCTTAATTTTGATCTTAACCTTTACTCATAAGTCTTATTACGGACAATTTGGAGACTATTCACAGAACTACCTAATATGTAGATAAACCAGCAGAGCTATTCCATTCAAATAGTTCTTCGACAAAGTGCGCAATCTCCATGCGGCCTCTGATTACATCCAAGCCATTAGAGCGCAACAACACAGATGTAACTGACGTATACTAGGTAGCACATATTCAAGCAAATTGCAACTAGATTTCACAATTCCTACATATGGCACGCCGGACCTAACAAGCAAGCTATACATAAATGAAAGTCTGATCCCTGCTAACTCCCTTTTAATCCTACCTTACACTAGGGTGCACATAAACACCAGTCTCCTCTATACGTACCCTACTCCAAATTGGACACTCTGGGAGAAAATATAGATATACAGCCACAGCCAACTTTGAGAACTAAGAAAACCTGCTGTAAATCCCTTACAAAATATGTATTTGTTTTCTCCACAATTGTCTTGTCTTTCTCGATTTGCAGGTTCAGATACCATAGATCTGACCAACAGTCATAAGGGTGAGTAAAAGACAACCCTTGATTTTCACAATAAAGCTACAACTAGGCTTTTAGTTTACTGGTCTGGACGAAAGCCTCTAGGTCCCAAGAGGCTGCAACATGTTGACCCTGATGACCACGATCACCAATTGCGACCGACCAATAACAGTCTAAAAACACACACCACTGTTTACTTCCTAGTTCACACATCTCAAGAATAAAATACATTAGTCTTGAATTTAGGATTTTTAAAGTCACTTTTTTATTAAGAGCCCGCCCGTTTTGATCTCTGGCCATTACTGCAAATCCAGTTTGTCTTCCTCCAGGTGGAGGTCAGCATAACGTACATAGAAAAGATCCAATGATAATGCTGTTACGGTACACAAAGGCGGAGAATCAACATATACCGCCCAACACCTGTGTCCGTATGAGGTTTTTTTACAACGATGGTATGCCTTGTTGTTTGAGACCCTGGTGACACAGGACAAGTGGTTCACTCTCCCCCTACTTGATCTTGACATTGACCATTGGAAGCTAAGTGGATCACATCTTTTTCCCTCCCCATTGATATCCTGTTCAAATTGTTTAACCACTATTTGAGAGCATGCGGTGTTTGAGATGGAAGCAGTAATGGAGGGTCACAGGCAATAGAAAGATCACTCTGTTGTGAAGGAGACCTAGAGATGGCTAAATCTAACTTGAAAGGGCCTAAAGTTGTCGGTCCAAGCTAAAGGGACTATAGAAACCACCTTCTAGTGTAGGGGATGGTAGAAAAATACCCAATGCGCAACCCCCTCACGCCCCCAAATCCACCCTCCTTTTTGAGTAGGACCTTTAACTCTGCACAAGGTTAGGGTCTGACAGCGTTTCAATAAGCTATTGAGTAGCTTTAAATCTATGATCCTCCACCGGTAGGTTGCAGTCAACTAAAATCCATTATGTTGAAGGGAAAGGGTCATAATTGCCGTAGAAAGTAGATCACCAAACTTGGTATCACAGTTAGGGGGACAATAAATAAACACCCAGAAAGGGTGACTGGTCCTTTTTCATTAGTAAATGAGAGAGCCTCCGTGCTTTGTGCGGAGCACAAGAGCTGACTGGCACAGAGGAGTGTAAGCAAAATGGGGAGAGAGCCATTATCGGTTCACTCTCAAGTAGGTTGTGTTCATTAGAAATGGCAAGGATGAGAACTGATCCTGAGCATGGATTGATTCAAATTTAAGAAAGTAAAATATCCCGGTCATTATCCTGTAGGATGCTCCAGATCTGTCCTTTATTTTAGGGAAGTATCTCACGTTGATTAAGCATACTTTTAAAGTGCTGTTTTTGGTCTTATTCGGATTTAAAGAATGGTCTCAATTTAAATCTTTGCTGCTCATAGAGAAGGGATGAGTCGGGCAGTTTTCCTGTCTTTTATTTATCTAAATCGGGGGTTGAGGGGAGGGGAAATATAAGCCCCTGGGTGGCCGCATGCCTAAGTGTTTCTTTGTAAGAAATCAGTCTTATGGAGTTATTAGGTCAGCAAGCTGCATGGCTGGTGCGAGGCATAATGGGTACAGACTGGTGTTCCTTTGGGGTGCCACTAGCACATTCGCTAGTTTGGCCTTTATATGGAATAAGTAGGTAAATAAATGGTCCTGCACCTTCAAACCACTAGAACGGATGGAAGCGGAGCTGTAATTTAATTCCATCATGAGTCTGCTTGCAAATTAGTGTTTCTCAGCCTCCCTGAGTAAGGTGACCGTGTGCAATTGACAACAGTGCATGTAGCGCAAACCAGAACAAATGTTAAAAGAAAGCATGTTTAAAAAATACAGCTTTGCATTCCCAAGAATTAAGACTAGCTGGGGGCGGGGCTCCTCTTTTCTGGCCCTGAAACTCCTGAATTATTTACCCACTCATATTAGATGTGCCACATCATAATGCCTTCAAGACCAGAGCCTGCTGAAGACTCCTTTTCAGAAATCTAATGTTGGCTTGTCCCTCTTCTACTCAGCTGCATCTTACCGTCTAGTGCAGGGACGTTCCTTTTTGGAGCCTATGTAGTTCACTTTATTTCATTCATGGACCCCTCTGCGTTCTATAACGCAAGGACTGCCACCCATAGTTTATTAGCCTCTTTCTGTATGCACCCTTTCACCTTTAGGAAACTAACCACGCACCACCCCACCCAACAGCTGCCTCGCCGCTGCTGGAGCAAAGTCACCGAAGACAAACTGATCACCTCCCAAGAACCCCCCCCACCAACCCGGACGCCGCAGTCCGAAACCTCAGACAGTGGATAGACTACTGCGCCAACACCTTCGCCCCGCTCCAGAAACCCTCCCAACAGCAACTCCAACAAGAGAGCTACCTGGTTCACCGTCTAGCTTCAGATCTCTAAACACACATGCCGGAAACTGCAGAAGACATGGCTCCACGAACGCACACCAGACAACCACGCAGTCCATAAGGACACCACCCGCAGACACCACCTCATCAGATTAGCCAGGAGATCCTCCTTCAAAGACCGCTTGGATAACAAAGCACACGACCGCAAAGCTCTTCAGCATCGTAAAGGAACTCTCCAACCCCAGCGCCAACGACCTCCCGCCCTCGAACTGTGCGACTCACTAGCCATCTTCTTCCACTGCAAGATCGCTGACATCCACGATGGCTTCAACACCATGACCGCCACGACTACGCCAGACTTCACCTCCCCTGTGAACACCACCAGCACCAACCACCTGACCTCCTGGTCATACATCGACGATGAGACACGCAAGGTCATGAACTCTATCCTCTCAGTATCTCGTCGGTCCCGTGCCCACACCACATATTCAACAAAGCAAACGCAGCCATCACACTCAAACTACGGAAGGTCATCATCTCCTCAAACAGCAACATTCCCGGAAAGCTGGAAGCACGCCAAAATCAACGCCCTTCTCAAGAAGCCCAAAGCGGACCTCAAGAACTTCCGGCCCATCTCCCTGCTCCCTATCCCGGCAAAGGTCTAGAATAATCAACATGCAACTGGACCGCCACCTGGAAGACCAACATCTTGGACCCATCCCAGTCCGGATTCAGACGAAACCACAGCACCAAGACAGCCCTCATCGCCGCCACAGACTAAATCAGGCGCCAACTAGACAACGGCAAAACATCAGCCCTCCTTCTCCTGGACGGGTCAGCCGCCTTCAACGCGGTCTGCCATCTCACTCTGCCGCAGCCACATCACCCCCACCTGAGACCTAAACTGGCTCCCCGTCGACCAGATCATCTTCAACTCCTCATCCACGCACACAAAGCACTCCAACACCAGACCAGCCTACCTGAACAGCAGACTCCACTTCCACACCCCCACCCGCCAGCAGCACCCTCGCCGCTGTCCCCTGCATCCAATGAACCACCTCCAGCGGCAGATCCTTTTCCTACCTCGCCGCCAAGACCTGGAACACTCTCCCTACCCACATACAGCAGACCCAAGACCTACTCTCCTTCAGACGACTCCTCAGGACCTGGCTCTTCGAACAGTAGCTGCAACCGCCCTCGACCCTCACGGGTAAGTAGCGCACTTTGCATACATCAATCTGAGTACTTGTAATGTCTTGAATTGCGGCAATGCTGGGCCGAAGTAAGCAACTGGTTGGTTTAACATTCCTTTACAGAATATTGGCATATATTTTGCAAATATTCAAATGCAGGAATCCTATGTGACCTTATCAGACTTTTGTGCTGTACAAAACAGCCAGCAGCTCTTTAGTAGGTCTAGCGGGTCCGAACATGACTGGGATGAAGAGCGCATGAGTGAGCATTCTTGTTAATCCAGGTAAGATTAACAAGGGCAACAGCCAAACAGATGTTTGGCCTCTCAGCCAACCTCTTCCTCGTGACAGTCTGCGCATGCTCTTCACTCTAATCTTGTTTCTCACACTCCAGCATTCTGGATTGACAAGCGTGAGCCACAGGACACAACACACCTCCCTTTTCCCACAATTCGAATGCAGGGAAAAATAAATCCCAAACACAGGACTGAAAATAAAGTTGGCAAAGTATCACAAGATTCATATATGTTATGTTATCCGTATTTATAGAGCGCGCAGCTGCCCCAGCAAAGGGGTGTCCTGGCGCTAATAGAACAGAAAACCGGACAAAGCAATACCAAAGAGAACAAACACAACATTAGATCCAGTGGAAAGAGGAAGGTTTTTACAGCTCTCCTAAAAGCCAAGAGGCTGTCAATCGCACGGATATGAACAGGGAGAGCGTTCCACAGCCTGGCAGCAAGCACACGAAAGGAGCTGCCGCCGGATCTGGACCTCTTGAAGCGTGGAACTATAGCCAAATGAAGGCTTGAGGACCTCCGAGAGCGAGTGGGGATATAAGGAGAGATAAGGTGCTCCAGGATCTGAGGAGAAGAATGTTTAAGGATTTTGAACGAAAGGCAGAGGCACAAACTTGATTCGCTGAGCCAGTGGAGCTTCTGAATAGTTTTTTTGGCCGAGCAGAATCTGGGTAGGCCTACCAGAGCCCTGGCAGCAATGTTCTGAACGCGTTGGAGTTTTAAAAGTTCAGCCTGATTAGCTCCAAGCAAAAGAGAGCTTGCATAGTCCAACTTGGACAAAATTGTAGCTTGTACAATAAGCAGTCTAGAGGGAGCATCAAAAAATCTAAAAGTAGATCTGAGTTTGCGGAGAGTACCAAAGCAGGTGGCGGACACTTTTTTAGTGTGGGTGACAAAATTAAGTTGAGAATCGAGCCAGACCCCTAGGTTTTTAACCTCGATGACCGGAGTAGGGGTCGGGCCGAGCTCAGATGGCCACCATTTATCACCTCAAAGGTGACTCTGCTTTCCGACAATGAGCACCTCGGTTTTTTTGGCGTTCAATTGAAGGTAGTTGTCTGTCATCCAGCGGGCCACTGAGCGAAATCCCTCACGGAACTTGGCAGCCTCAAGGTCATGTGCCCCACTTATTGCAACCGCCAGCTGCGTGTCGTCAGCGTAGGATACCATGGTAAGGTTCCAACGCTTAGCGACAGCAGCCAGAGGCTGCACATAAAGGTTGAATAAAGTGGGGCTGAGGGGCGAGCCCTGCGGTACTCCCTGGTCAATGGAATAAGGTCTAGATTCATAAGGTGGAGTGGTAACCTTGAAGGTACGACCAGATAGAAAAGATCGAAACCATTCAAGTGCCACATTGTCGACACCTGCCTCCACCAAACGCTGTAATAAAACAGCGTGGGAGACCGTGTCGAACGCGGCACTGAGATCAAAAAGCACCAGTGCCGCAGTGTGACCAGAGTCTACCAAAGCCCGAAGATGTTAGACCATAGAGCAGCGCAGTCTTTGTACTGTGACCGGTCCGAAACCCATTCTGCGAAGGATCTAATATATTCGCAAAGTGAAGATGATTAGATAAGATGGTATTAACGTGGGCCTCGGTCAGTTTAGCAGCCCAGGGAAGGAGGGAAATGGGGCGGTAGTTCTCCAATTTTAAAGAATCAAGGGCAGGTTTTTTTAAGATGGGAATAACCTGAGCCTGTTTCCAGATAGCCGGGACCGTTCCTGAAGATAATGATAGGTTAACAAGATCTTGTAGCGGAGGGAGACAGAAGGGAGCGGACTCTCTAAATTGAGTAGGTCGTAGAGGATCTGTGGGGAGCCTGTTAACTTTCACTACAAATTTGTTAAATTCCTCCTTCGTAAGTTCTGGAAAATGAGTCCGGAACGTAGTGGTTTTAGACAGATTCCTGATTCTCAGATGACATGGTAGTGCCAGAAAAGGAGCGATAGATGTCCTTCACCTTTTTTACAAAGAAAGCTGCCAGATCCTCACAGTGAGAAGAACAGATCTCGGCAGCTGGGGCTCTACTAGCTGTAAGATCCTTGAGCACTTTGAATATAAGTTTAGTCGGGTTGGTACTGGTACTGAATTCAATGAAAAGTAGGCAGCACGAAGTTAGAATTTGCAGTGAATAGTTTTAAAGACCGTGTAAAATTTCAGGATTTGTGAATAAATGTTTCCTTGATGATGCAAAAACACATTTGACGCCATACCTTGTGTTTTTAACTCCCTCATTGCACACTCACTCTTTACTCTTACAACCTATAGACAATCCCACCATTGTCTATTTTGCAATGTTATTGCACAATCATTGTTTACTTAACTTTGAGCATGGACGTATTTAAGGTGTCCCTTTGATTAGTATTTTAGGTAAGTTAGCCTGTACATAATCACCAGGTAACCACGACAACTCCTTGGTTCTTTTAACAATCATTTTTGTTTTTAGGTGCTTAACCATTTCAGACCGATTTTCCACCAATCCATTCCTCTTAACAACCATCTGGAAAATAAAGGTCACCCGTTCATACCCAGTGCCATGAATGGTGGTGTTCTGTGACAATGAGGTGTATTAAGATAGGACTATAACGTAAATTAAGACCAGATGCCACACAGCACTTCTGCATTCGCTCACCATCCTATTAATCCTGTCCACATGGCTGTTACTTTGGTATGATACAAACTAAACCTCTTATGTTTGCTTCAAGCTTCAAAGCTTTTCCGGCAAAGTAAATTGCATCCCAATATCGCAGTATTTCCTAGAGGGAAACCTTTCCTTTAATGTAAATCTCACATCTGTCCGTTTAGATGGCATACTGCAGTACAATCACCAAAACCTATAACCCAAATCCCATCGTGTCAAATTAAAGGCCAGAATTTTACTTGCTAATAACCTGATTACATACCCTGCACTGATATTTAAGTTAGTAGATGGCTGCTACAAATCAAGCCAATCAGTAGATCCCGTATTAGAGGCAGAGCTTTTAATCTACAGGTGTCTTGGTTCTGGAATTCCCGTACTCTGATGCCTCCATTGGAAGACCATTTTAGCGGCCAACAGAGGACCATATAGGTGTTTACTAAATGAATGCATTTAGGTCAGCAGTTCCCCCCCACATGTGGTCCGGAGTCTCCCTGATTGCTTAGAAAACGAATTCTAACAGAATAAGGGTTTATAATGAGAACTGAAACATTTTAAAACGTTCCTGTAAATTGAGGATTTGAAATTGGAGCCTAAAAACTAAGCTGGTAGCCTCAGAATTGTGGGACAGTGCAAGCACAAATATAGTGTGGGCGATACGTTTATTTAAAAAAAAAAAAAAGAAATCCTACCTTTCTATTAACATTGTGAATTAAATAAAATGCTTAATTTGTGTATTGCTTTGTCATTCAAATCAATGAAACTGCAGCAGCTTCCACATTGGCATTTTCTACAGATTAAATACTTCTGTCATTAAGATTTAAATGTTTAAGATTCTTTTACATTGACTGACTACAGGGTTATATGGGGCTAAGCAGTTCATTGCTGTTGATGCATTGGGTCATTAAGTCTTTCCCAGTTTACTTAAACTTGGGACTTCAAGACTTATATCCACAAAGTATGGTTGGTCTGTGGAAAGTGCCTCACCTGTACTGTTGCTTCCTGTGAACCGAGCCTCGATTAAGTTAGTTTTCTGGCACACCAATCGGGCAAAATTAAGTTACTCTAAAAGGAACTTGATTGCAATCCCAAAGCTGCCTGATTTCACTGCCTTAAGTGAAAGACCCCTTGTAAGCTATTTTATACCAAACACCTAGGTTTAGGGGAGAAGATGAGGCATTACGGCTAAGCCAATTTAGCAACTGGGAACCAGATTGGAGTCTGCATTGGCTCAATTCTGCTTTTAGGCCAACCATTTGATCTCCTGTGTCTAAATAAATGTGACCTTGTGTAGTTTAACTGGTGCTCATGTACAGCACTCCAATACCTTCAGGTCCACTGTAGGCTATATAAAACTGCAAAAAAAGAGTATGGCAGCACTCTTAAGAATCACATGCAAGCTATATAGGAGTTACCAGAACGTCAGTTGAAGGAGTATTACAGATAAACATCGCTCAAATGAGCAATTTACGGCCTATCTCACTTCTCCCTTACATCGCCAAAATAGCGGAAAAATTGGCGAACCAACAACTTACGGCTCACATTGAAACCCAACAACTCTATCACCCCACCCAGGCTGGCTTCCGTGCTCTCCATTCCACGGAGTCGGCTCTCCTCTATTTCACGGAGATGCTTAGGAAGCATGCGGATGAGGGTCAAACTGCGGCACTGATTCTTTTAGATCTCAGTGCCGCGTTTGACACTGTGGCCCATCACACTCTGCTACAGCGCCTGAGAGAGGGAGGAGTTGCTGGCAAAGCGTGGCACTGGCTGAAGTCCTTTCTCCTTGGTCGCAGCTTTTGTGTGGAGCAGGGCCCCCATAGGTCCAGAGCTATCGCCCTGAGCCAAGGAGTTCCCCAAGGCTCGAGCCTAAGTCCCACTTTATTCAACCTCTATGTTGCCCCAGTGGCATCTATTGCGGAGAAACATGGGGTTGTTGTGGTGACTTACGCAGATGATACTCAGCTGGTTGTAGCTCTTTCTCAGCCAGCTGAGCAGGCAGCTAGTCAGTTTACATCCTGCCTGCAAGACCTGGCTAATTGGATGTCAAACAATTGTCTCCGATTAAATGGAGACAAGACGGAGATGCTTATCGTACGCAAGTCTTCGTCAGTTTGGACATCCGCATGGAGGCCCCAGACCCTGGGCCCCTTACCTCAACCTAAAGAACAGGTCAAGAATTTGGGTATTTGGATGGACTCAAACCTATCTTTTGAGTATCACACTAGACGTGTAGCTGGTACTTGCTTTGGCATTCTCCGTTGTCTGAGACACTCGACCTGCTCCCAGTGTCGGCAAGAAGGGCCCTGGTCCATGCCCTGGTGACTTCCAGGCTGGACTACGGGAATGCCTTGTATCTGGGAGCTAACGTGAGAGGTCTTCAACGTTTGCAAGGTATCCAAAATGCTGCTGCACGCCTAGTGTTATCACTGCCAAAAAGATCTTCCACCAAAAAGGCATTGGGGACGCTCCACTGGCTCCCAATTAAAGAGCGTGTCAAGTTTAACATCCTGTGTATAGGCCATCGGATCGCTCACGGTAAGGTCCCGAGTTTCCTGAGGAATTTTCTCACATTGTATAAACCAACAGGCCCCTCTGGTCGGAGGGCACTGGGCTAATGTGTATCCCAAAGACTTGCAGGGCCAGGATGGGCAGCAGATCCTTCCACCTTCTGGCAGCACGGAGTTGGAACACTCTTCCTCTCAGACTCCGGATGGAGCCGTCCGAAAATGTTTTCCGTAAGGAACTCAAGACACATCTGTTCCCCAAATATTGAACTGCTCTCTTCTGGCTGTATTAGCGATCTTTCAGGCCACTATTAGTGCGGGGACACACTGACTAGTGTAACCAGGCGTTTTATAAGCTCAGTTAATAATAATAATAATAAAATTAAACCACTGAACCTATCCCGCTTGGCCACACTACTATTAAACAACTTCGCAATATTCACTGGTAATGACATAAACTACTTGCTCATTTCATGTTACCAATGGCCTTGTTACTATTTTTCACTTGGGACACTAAAAGGATGGACTTTGACTTTGCTTCATGTAGCATGCAAAAGCCAAATCCTTTAACGGCATGTTCCTTGAGCACACGGTCGTATATCCTTCATAGTATGCTGGCAGTTCTTTCTTTTCCCTATGCCCCAAGTGTTCTACATTCAGGGGTACTGGGAAAACATGCAATGGACTATTGAACTAGTGGATTGCTACAAATTCTCCCAGTATTAAGGAGCAAATTGTATTTAAAGTATATAATGCGAAAGAACAAATTGTATTAAAGTATATAATGCGTGGCCAAAAGTCATGCACTATACAAAGGTTCCCATGTCCTGTGCATGCTACATAATTTCTGAGGCACAGCCAACAAGTATGCCGTGCTCGACTCCAACCACCTTCTCCCTTATGCTATTACTTTGTGTATGCCTAAACCGTTAAAGCTCAAATGGTACACACAGTATTTTTACGTTGCACACTGTAAAGATTCTCAAACATACCTACAGGGTAACACCTTCTCAGATGAAATCTGGAAGGTGTTACCCTGGAGAAGTGTGGCTCAGGGGTTAGAGGCGGCAGACCCGGAAGCTGAGATCGGCCCTGGACCAGGGTTCAATTCCCCGCCTCGGTGGGTCTTGAGCTCAAAAATTCCACGGACTTGATAATTCTCGCTCTGGTGCCTTCTCAACTCACGGGTTCACACTCTGCGACTCTGGGCAATAGCTTGCTTAATCTCCACAACGGCCCCTCGCGGCGGGATGCCTGGCTTTCACCTTGTGGATACCCTGCCGGGGTTATCTCACAGGGGAATACCAGGACGGGTTCCCTAAGCAAGCGCCGGGAAACCCTTTGTGGGTAGCTGTGCGCTATATAAGCTCAAATACATTTACATTTACATTTACATGAAATCAGTCATCTAGGACCGACCTAACACTCCATTCAGTTTCTATAGATTGTGTTGTGGTGAATCAGTACTCGGTTTGTTAGAACATGATACATTAAATTATGCATTTTGTCAATAGTAGTCTCTTGGCAACATAAACAAGGGCTGGTCTTCAAAGGCCAATGCACTCTACTAACGTATTAATTGCAAGCCCAATTGGGTTTCTGTGCTCATGCATGGCAAATCCTTCTAACCCACAATTAAGCACCACAGCGTTTTTTTTTTGTTGACGTTATATTGGCTCTTGATGGTGTGCCACGGAATATCGAAAGTAAACGTTACAAATCAATACTTTTGACACCATGACATGTGATGTAGCAGAGATCACATTGTGCGTTGATTGCCCCAACAATGTACAGAAAGCATTCCCACTGTAGGTAAATGTCTAATGTTTCAATCAAAGAACTTTTAAATTGAACTTTAATGATGCATAGTGCACATATACATGCTATGCACACTCCTGCCATCTAGTGTTGGGCATTGACTCTGCAATTTGTTTCTCAAAGAAGTCTTGTATGGTTGGCGTTGTAGCTCCTCAAGGCAATGTGCATGTTAAATAGATCCTTTGTTAAAAACAAAATATATAAAATTCCACCATTGGGCCCGGATGGACTGCGTTGGAACCATGTAAGCTTGACGCCTATGGATTCCTAGCGGCTACTACAAATTGCAGATCTGCAATGTAAACAGTCGCACTCCTCCTGTGACTATCTGCGTAGGAGTCAATTGGAAGGACTGATTCAGCCGACATTGCATTACAATCCCTTGAATGATTGTTTCAGGTAATGGATGCTAAAGGACAGTTGTCTCACCGCCTTGACCAAGAAGCTGCCTCTGGGGAAGTGCCTGAGGCCCGTGATCGCCCGGCTCCTTAACTACACGGAGAGCAATGCCATTCTCTGCTACGCCAGACCACATAAAGACATAATGGTTTTTCAGTAGCATCATGGTTTTCCCTGATTACACTAAGCTGGTGCAGCAACAACTCCAATCATTTGTGGCGGCCAAGAGATGGCTACGGGAACGTAACCTTTCCTATACATTGCTGTTTCTCGCCCGGATGAAGGTGATCTACAATGCTAAAACTTACTACTTCGACACTCAGTGGGGGGGTCTTTGTGTGGACAGATGAGCGCAGGCTCCTAAATCCACATCCGCCGCACCTGCTGAACTGACTCCTCCCAGGGTTCCCATCAGAGTGTCTGCCAGGGCAGCAACACCATTGAGACGAAACAGATCCTGTTCAACTGGCGGGCACTGGGGACTGAAGTAGACTGGGACTTGTGGGCCTAATTTGCTTCCAGCTTACTATCTGGGCGTGCTAAGACACCTCATTGTGGCCTTATTAGCAACTGTGCGGTTTAGGGCTGGGGTCTTTACTACTTGCCCTGGGAACTGTCATGGTATTCCCTATTTGTTTAGGTAATGCTGGGTGGAGTTGGGAAGGGGCTCTATTGGAGGAATCTCTTCGGTCACCCCGGTTAAGCGCCTGGGTGGGGGTGGGGGTTTCCGCCACGACCGATACTTCATGTTCCTGGAAGTATAGGAGTTGATGGAGGGGGGTGATGGACACTGTTTCTGGGTTGCAGGTTGATTTATTTTTGCACCACACACAATCTGTCGTGCGCACACTGACTCACTTAGTCCTGACAACTAGCAATGGCACACACAATTGGTAGCTCAACACCAGGAACGCTAAACTTTGTCGTTTGGAACGTATGGGGCTTGCTAAATAAAGTTAAACGAGGGGCCGTGCTTCAGCAGGCGAAGCATTATGCAGCGGACGTCCTCTTGCTCCAGGAGTAGCATCTACTGGGCACGAAAGCTCCATGCTTGGCCTGTTATGGGTTCACTACAGTATACCAAATGGGATTGTCCCGAGGAGCACGGGGCATAGCCATTTTAGTACATCGTAGAATGCTGCTCAGGTCGGGAGACACTGGTTCGACCCAGGTGGTCGCTTTACTGTGATTACCGATATTATTGCCGGAGAACAGATCATGTTGGGTAGTATCTATGCCCCTTCCACTATTCCAAACCTTCGTAGATTAACTGACACAGCTATGGGGTGATCTCCCAGGGGGGTCTGATCGCGTTGGGGGTTGTTTGGCATGATATTCTGGGTCCTTCGGACATGTGGAGAGCTAGTCAGCCCGATATACCGCCACTACATCTAAATTAAATGATGTTGCGCATGCTCTGGGATGGGCGGACACGTGGAGGGCCTTTCAACCCTCTGAATCTGGGTTCTTCTACGCATCTGCAGTCCATCCCACTCTTTCCCGCCTGGACTATTTGTTTATCCTGTGAGAAGTTGGCCTTACAAGGTGATCACTAGAACTAGTGAGCATCATATATATCGGTCCAAACAACCCTTATGGTGACTGGTTGTAAGTCAACCTTATAGACCAGCTATCCTAATGGTAGCATGGACAAAGCAGTCTTAGGCTAAACTCTTTTGGCATGTGAAGCCAGCTGTTGTACCACATATAACCCCTTGAATACCAAGTGAAAAGACACCACACAAGTTGTTAAAAAAATAAACCAGATATTTATTAATAACAAACACCTCTGAACTCTTTATGAGATCAGAGGGCTAAGCACATGACAAGACTCTTAGGAAAAATAAGTTTAAGTTGCACAAATTACAATGGTGCCCTAGGGGCACGTCAAACCATATACTAAGTGGGTTGAGAAACTCGATAGAAGGAATGGAGCTGTCCAGAGGCTGTAGGATCGCTGGGACTACACTATCCTAACTTTTAGGTAAGTAATAGGAGACCCACGGGACGCGTGTGCAGAGTGTGAACTCACACGCGAGATGCGTAACAAAGTCAATGGACAGTACAGTTTACGAAAAAGGTGAGTACGGACAATTCTGACTAGTTGGGACAAACATCTGTGAAACTGGACATTAGGAGAGTCCATCTACCCTTGAGTGCCGAAATGCTCTCGTTAACTCACCCACGGGCTGCGGTTGCATAGGTGTGAAAGTGCGTCTAGTTTCTATGTTGAAGTCAATGGAGCCTTGAAGAAAAGATGCTGCAGGCGACCAGGAGGAAGCTGTCCGGATGGATCCAAGGGTGGATCAAGTAAGATGAAAACCTGAAAGCAGAGGGGACAATGTTCAGTCACTAGCCAGTGAGTGGAGTGGAACTAGGAAGGAACCAGATGCTGTCGTCGCAATCAGGTGAAGAGTGGACGCTTGACTCTGCAGCCAGGAGGTGTCTTCGACCAGGATGGAGGCACGAGCTGTCCCACGCAGGCTCTCTGTCGGCGGTGTTGGTTCTGGATTCGGCGTCAACAGGCCTTGGCAAAGGCAACCCACGCGGTGAGTGAAAAAAGCATCTGGTGCTGACCAGAAGGGTCCGGGGTACTTCTCTTTTGGAAGGAAGCAAGGGCCAGTCTGGAGCAAACAGACCTGCAGTGTTGATGTCATGAATAGTCGTCTAGGAGGCCACTAGCCAGCTGACAAGTGACAATACAACGCGTCGAGCAGCAATCAAGCAAAAGGGCCCCACGCAGATCTCGTGGATGCTGGAGGGCTGATCTTCTGTGCAGGAGCTGCTCAGGGCTGGGGCTTCTCAATCCCCAAAGCACTTCGTCAAGGATGCCTCTGAAGTCGTGCTGAAAGCGAAGTGCAGTTTCTTCAAGATGGCCGGTCCCACGTCTCGTTGCACCCACGGATCTCAGCTGTGCTGCAGATGTGAGTTTAGGTCGGAGAGGTCTGGAAGTCCGGGTCTTGTCGGGCTCTGAAGTCTGGATCCACAAGAGAAGACGACGAAGTGAACCTCTGGAATGCTTGATGGTGCCTGCTTGTGCAGGGTGGTCACTCCTTGGCAACAAGGGAGATTTCTTCAGTCTTCTGTAGAGCAGAACGTTTAAGTCCAGAGTTTCTTCTTGTAGATTCAATTCAGGATAATGTAATTTGGAATGGGACCAGCTCCTACCTTTATTCGCCTAAAGGGGGCTGTACTACGACTAGGTCCCTCCTATGGGTGGGACCAGGAAGGGGGTGGTTACACCCCCTATCCTTTGTCCGGTTTCGCGCTGGGGCTGGAGTGCCCCAGCAACTGGTTTGAACCGAGGTATTCACAGGGACCCCTTGTGTGCCCCAGGCATGTCTCATTCCTTTCAGGCCTGTCCTACCTAATACACAAAATCCTGCCTGGGGTGGTGCTAGCACCTCCCAAGGCAGGAAATCCTTTGTCCAGGCCTCCCTCGCTGGAATGACTCCCAGCAGCAGGAGGTCAGACTGGTCTGTGGTGGCAGCATCCATTTTGTGATGCTGAGGCTAGAGTTAATTTTAACCGGTGTTCAGTTACATACATGTCGTGTCCCTCTAAAAGGGTGGAATGCTACCCCCGTCGCCAGAGCTTGCAAGGGGGTAGTATTCCAACTCTTATGACACCTTACTCGACATGTTTTGATAATGCTATGCCAAAGTTGGCAATAACCGCAAGGATCATAATGCACTTAAGAGTATATGGTATAGCGTTATCATGGAAACAGCTAAAGAACTTGGTTCCGAAAGCTGCAGACAGGCTCAGCTCCTGCTAGAGCACCATCTCACATAATTCCAAGCACCCTGCATCCAGGATTGTTAATTGCAAAAAACAGTTGGTGGACAGAATGCAGAACAATGTCTTACATTCACCCCAGAACAAAGATCTGGGCCGAAATCCATCGTGTTTTTGCACTCCACACCACCCTAGGTCAGGCAATGGCTATATAAATATCATCCTTGACCCTGTGCCTCATGGGAAAAGTCCAGCCCAAACTACCAAGCCTAGTCTTTCCTAGACCGGAATCAAGCATCCAAGGACCGGTTTCTGGCTATCTGCCTTCTTCTCTGCTCAGACGTGAGTTCCATGCACTCCACACCACTGGATTCAAGCAAGCTGGGCTGAAGACTGCTGAATGCCAGAAACCGGTCCTTGGAAGCTTGTTTCCGGTCCACGGAAGGCATGGCTTGGCAGTTGGGCTGGACTGTTCCCATGAGGCACAGGGTCAGACTGACTTGCATATGGCCATGTCTGAACTGGGGTGGTTTGGAGTGCAAAAAGACGATGGATTTAGGCCCAGATCTCTGTACTGGGGTGAATGTATGACATTGTTCTGCATTCTGTCCATCTGTGGTTTTTGCATCCAGGATTGTTAAAGCCTGCTATAGGAGTGACTTATAGGAGGATATGTGTCTATTTTAGGGTTAGATATAGGTATACTATATCTAAAGCAAAGGGTGATTACACCACCGTGCCCCAGCTGTGCTATCAGCCAGTTGTGTCTGTTTAGATGTCCAGCCAGGGGTGGCACAATACATGCTGCAGCCCCTGGTAGCCCTTGGGTGCACTTATGCCCTGGGTACCTATGGTACACTGTACAAAGACTTACAAGAGTGACCCAATACCAATTGGTAAATGCACCTAAAGTACATGGATGTCAATTTAGAGGACAGCTAGGCTGTGGGTCTGATTAGTAGACCCACAGCCAGGGAAAGTCGTTAACCAGTGAAGCAAAAAGCAAAAATCTGGGGTGACCATAGGATTGCAGACCCTACTCTCCTACAGCAGCTAGAACAGTCTGATTTAGTGGCCAAGGACGTTTAAGGGTTCCCAGTTTGTTCTATCCTTGTGATGTCTCCTATGTCTAAGTCCCAGTCTGTGGATTATTCGATCGTTCGACTCATGGCAAGCCTCTACACTGAGGGCATAGGGGCATGTGTAGGTTATCACAGCCATGCCACAGTTCAAAGCCAACTGAACCAACACACTTCCGACGTTGTGCATGGCCATAGCTAGCAGCTGAGCATTATTTCCCCAGCCTCCGAAGCGTGTTGCGAGCCTGGCTGCCAACAAGGCTAGACCTGCATGATAGAGATGCAGAGAGCAGGTTGAGTGACCAGCCCTTATCACTTAGTCTGTGTCCAACGCCCACTATATAGTAAGCCAGTTAACTCGCCTGTTATGGGTGCCGGAGCATGCAACAATGGCAGGTTCATGTGGCAGTCCAAGCATCGGGGTCCCTCTGTTTTGCAGCAGGAGAATGGGACCCCAACATGTGGCGATCAGCCTAGATTGGGGGAAGGTGCTCATAAGTGGCCTAGGCCAGACCAGAACTCTGAGGCACCCCCAGCTCAACTAGGCCCAACACCTGGTAACACAATTCCACGTGCACCACCACCACTCGCTGGACTGTGTCCTGCTGTGCAGTCTGCAGTTGTCGCTGTAGGGTGGTGAGCAGATTAGGCGTGGGTCCTCTCCAGCCCACCAGTAGGTTGAATGGGATCCTCACCTAGTGCCAGTGCCTCTGTGCTTCCTATGGATCCTTGGGATCGGGCTTAAGCCCGATCCGACCTCAGAGCACCCACCAGACAGTCTCGCATCAGGGGCAGCAGCCTCGTCCTGGTCGCCACTCGTCTCTGGGGTTACCAGATTCAGCCACTAAAATTTCTGTGGTGAGGTTGTGGGAATGCACGCAACCGCTCACTAGACTGAGGGTAGGTGCAGGTTCCACTAGGTGGACCTGCCTCAATAGCAGGCCTCAATCTGTTCAGTGCAGGTCTGTGACTTTCCTGGGGCTCTTTGTAAGGGACTAAGCTGCGGCCATGTCTCCTGTGAGAAGTTGGCCTGATATATAGTGCTCACTATTCTAGTGATCACTTTGTATCATACCAAACGACCCTTATTCATTGGTTGTAAGTCAACCTTATAGGCCAGCTTTCCTAGTAGCATGGACAAGAGCAGTCTTTAGGCTAAACTCTAGAGGGCGTGTTAAGCCAGCTGTTATACCATCACATATACCCCTTGAACACCAAGTGAAAGGACACCACACAAGTTGTTATGAAAATAAAAGGATATTTATTTATAACAAGTCTACCCTGATCTCTTTGAGTCAGGGAGCTGAGCACATAACAAAACTCTTAAGAAAATACTTTAAGTTGCACAATTTACACAAATGCCCGAGGGGCACGAAAAACCATATAAAACAAAAGTGGAATGCGAAATACTAGCAGGTAAGTAACTAGATCCAGAGGCTTCAGGATCGCTAGGACTACACTACTGAACCTTCAGGTTAGGAGCAGGAGGCCTAGGGAGATCGGGTGCAGAGTGTGCACTCTCACGTGGGATGCGGGACCAAGTCTATGGATACTAGTATCTCGTAAAGTTAGTTATCAGACGAATCCGACTAGATAGGCTGAAAACGAAAAAGGATCTGGACACTTGGATAGGGAACCTACGTTGGAGCACCGAAATGCTCAGGTTACCTAGCCCAGGGGCTGCGGCTGCATAGGGTTCAAAAGATGTCTGGAATCCTCGTTAGTCTATGGAGCCTGAAAGAAGAAGTTGCTGGCAGGTGACCAGTGATGAAGTTCGATGTGATCCAAGCCTGGATCGGTGATGGAGACGACCTGAAAGCAGAGGGGACTCAGTTCTTAATCACTAGCCAGTGATTAGGTGGGCACCAGGATGGCACCAGATGAAGTCACCTCGACCAGGTGAGTGGGCGACGCTGGGCTCTGCAGTCGCTTGGTCCAGGAGGCGTTGTCGGCGACCAGGATGGAGGTGCGAGCTGTCCCACAAAGGTGTCTGCTGTCGGCGCTGCTGAAACCAGGATTGGAGCAACAACTCTTGGCAAATGCAAGCCTGTTCAGTGCAGGTCTGTGACTCTTTCCTGGGGCTCTTTGTAAGGGACTAAGCTGCGGCCATGTCTCCCATCAGAGTTCGGGGCAGACCAGGGGGGGAAATCCGCATGCGCCTGAAATATGTACAATTGTACGGCATTGAGCAGGATGAAGAGGGGGAGGATGCGGAGCAATATCAGATTATGTCTGTAGGATGGCTAACCACGCCGCCCTCGCCTAGCGTACTCTTCTAATGAAAGTCTTCATAGTCGGACTGCGCGAGAGCTTGGAAGGAGTTTTCTGTCCTTCATTGGGCCTTCTCCCTGCTGGGTTGTGCTTTACATGATCATGCACGGTCATGTCTAAAGTGGCAGTCTCAAAGATGTAGAGCTCAAAGTGCAATCATAGGAGGCCTTCCACCTTTCGGTTATCCCTATATGGAGCCGCCTGGAGTCAAATAACCCAGTAGGAGTACATGCTCATGTGTTCTGTTTTTAACCAGCCCTGTCTGCTTACTCTTTAAAATCCGAATCAGACTGCAGGTGGGAGCTAAAGATGGTAGCTCTGTGCCTTGCGTTAGATTGGTCAACTTCTTTGTCTCCTTGAACAGTAACTTGGTCTGACAACGTTACTGTCAAACTACTTGATGGTACTCATTCTTGTCTGGGCTTGATGCTTGTTGGATCCGATATGAATTTCAACAATTTGTCTTGCCACTTGGTATAGACTGTACAGTAACCCTGCCAAATCTGTACATAAATAGCCCTCTGCACAAATGGTGCTGGTGCCAGGAAATATCTGCAGTTTGGCTCCTCCCCAGGATCCGACTTGTTGGAAGTCATGGCAGCAATACATGGAAAAGATGCTGTATGTGCTTTATCTGGAACTGTACTTTTTCCTGCAAGTCACCTGTTCTGTGATTGAAGTGGGTAGTGAGAGTGGATTCCTTAAGTAAAATTAATTATTTAGTGTTAATATCTCGTGCTAACTGCTGTGTAATTAAATACAAACGTGCTGTAATAGACGGTATAAATAGTACTGGTTACCTGTTGAATAAATGTTCAGTTGGGTAATGCAGTAAGGAAGCATCCTTGATTCTGAAACCCCACTGTTGGTCTTCGTTTTACTAATGGGATGCAAAGGTGGGGCAGGTGAGTGGCTGGGGCAGGTGAGTGGCTGTGGTATGTATTCGGATTATCTTCCAGCATGGTTTGGATGATTCAGTATTGTGTTACATTTAACAAGCCTATGAAATCTTAACTAATAACTGGCATGTGGCCTTTTTATAACTTCTAGATGAGTTTTGTAGCTATTCTGCAGTGGGTTAAATTTCGTCAGGAATTGTTTGATTTCCTTTAACTTATGCTTCTCCTACAGAAAGAAGATCTTGCACGAAGCAAGGATTGCTGGAGCACTACTGATAGTCCTGCACTCTCCACATGCAGTAATGCAGATATCTTCCGTAGAATAAATGCTATGCTGGACAACTCTCTGGACTTCACTGGGGTCTGCACAACACCAGTCACTAAAGGAAGGTGTGACCATTTCCAAGGTTAGTGTTCATCAGTGTGCATTTGAGTGGAATACTGTGACTGCAGTTCACGTGGTTTAGTTTGAACTAGGTTGACTGCAGTTCAACTTTGTCACATGACTTAAGTTCAAAGTACAACCGCTGAATAGAAAATTTGACATGCATTAGACTTAATGTCACTGCCCTGTAGATGAGTATACGGAATATCCGTTTGTGTGGTGAAGTGAACCACCATGGTTTTTAAATTTTGTGGCTTGCGCATTGGCACCACCCTGGAATTATTCCCTTCTAGCTACACATGAAGCTGCTGAACGTTGAGCAGTCACTTGGAGGGTATATTCTCACCCTATATACCAAGGCACCTTTGTTCCTGTTAATCAGTAGAATTTAGGGATCCGCTTTGGCCTTCACCCCCTTTATAGATTTGGAAATAGACCACTTTAGTTTTTGGGCGGACCACATGGTATCCTTTTAAACAGAGTAGGTTTTAGTTACTTCCCTTGAACCGTTGGCTTGCTTGTGTTGAATTTCTTGGATGAGCTTTCCATAGGGACAACGTTTTGGGGACGTCCCACTGCCTTGTGATATGCCAAGGTTTTGGTGAGTGGCCTAAACTTCTTTAAACTACGGATACACCATTCAGCTTCTGACCCATTGTGTTTGTATTTACTTAGCTGACACCTTTTAGAATTTTTTTACTGCAAGTAGTCAACTTCTAATGTGAACTTCGTTGTCTTTCTTAGTAATTCTTAGGTTTAATGTGCGATCATCCAAGAAAGGGAGCTGGAACAATGAATACGTAGTTTATTCCACAAGGAATATGGCCTACAGTACAGATAAAGCAGACACTCCCACTAGCTGCCCAGAACTGAAAGTCAGGAACTGGCATGTAACATTCCGTATTTCTGAATCACATTTTAAATAGAAGCGTTCGCTTCTTTGTATTAATCTCGAGGTACAAATTGTATGACCAGTGGTTCAATTTAAGGTCCTTTATCAAACATCCTGGTCTAAGTCTCCCATGGCCACCAGATAATTTTCAAAGCTGCAATGTCATAGCTGCCACTCAGTGAGAGTATTTCCTGGATTCTGTAGAAGTAGGCATGACCGAATAAAGAGCTGCGTGCCATGATAAAACCAACGCAATAGAAAAATAAGTGCTTCTAAGTTGCTAAATATTAAGATCGGAAAAGCCTTTGTATTTCATGTAGAAACTTTTTTACTCAAATCCAGTCTTATGGCAGATGGCAATTAAGCAGGTAAACCTGTCAAGTGCTCAATTCCACACGAGTGAGAAGGAAGCTTGATAACCGCGCAGCATGATTGGTGGAAATAAAACATGCTAGGAAGGAAAAATGCTAACCATGTGCTGATAGGTTGATTACAGCTTATGTGATGGCTACAGAATCACAAACTTTAACCAAACAACCATGTAGTGATGCAGGCTGGTGCTGAAAAGCAAGATGCTGGAATCCACAACGCGGAGTGGCACAGGTGTGCTGTGATCGTGAGGCAGGAATGTCTCTCTGAAACGATAGCATAGAGCTGATTCAAAGATTGCAGGTAAGCTGCCATAGTGAATGGTTGACTGAAAATTAAACAATGGCATGCTCCTCCAAGTAATTAGATGTCTCACCAATATGCTCCATGCGAAGAAATGGTTGTCCATACAAAATACTGTAAGATGAAATTGCAGTGGTAAAACTGCACCAGTCGAAGTGTAGAAAATCATTCTTTAGTGGGCCAATAACCAAAAGATATCTCCTATGGCTGGCACCACCTGTCTCCATCACAGGCCAGACTCCAATTCGACAACCTGCCGCCACATTGGTGCCATGCACTTCAACAACTGCTTTTTTTTCTATGTACTACTGTTGATCAGCTCCACTTTAGAAATATTCTCCCACCATGCTGAGTTTAAGCTAGGTTGCACTTGGCGGAAGCCGATGTTGGTTAGATATTTATATACCTGCAAAATGTCCGTCTTTAGTGCCTCAGCACCAAACATGCCTCAGTCCGTGACAAATTGTACCAGATGCACCTGACGGCAGTCTAGCAGCGGAAGCAAAGCTTTAGAGAACAGAAGATCGAACCAGGTTTTAACCTTCATCCTGGACAAGATGGCAGACAGTTCAAATGCAAATATATGACCTCAAATTGAGGTTTAAACACCTTCCCAAATGTCTTCTCTGAGGAAAAGTTGCATAGTTTGCAATCCTATGGCCCCAATCCCACCGTCAGAAATGATGCGCCAAGAGTTTCCCAGGCCATCATGGACTCTGTAGCCGATTGAGGCCTTTAAAGAGGCCATGCTGTAACTTAAAAAAATAATAAAAATAAAGAAATAATCGTCCACGCACCCTGGTGTTTTATTTTTGAGACTTGTTTTGTTGTCCCAGTCACCAATGCCAGTTCATTCTGCACCCACTGCTGCTAGTCGGGGCAATCTGCCCCAAAGGTGTGCTCCAGACCTGGAAGCTATGGATCTCCAGATGAATGTGAAGAGGGTGTGTTAGTGGCATGACTGTGGTGGCTGCACAAGACCAGGGGCACGATGAGCCCAAGGTAAGATTGCTGCCTCAACCTGCGGAAAAGCAGTAGTCTGAGGCGAAGTCTTTGCTCTCTTGTCTCTGCTGATCTTGTCTGCTTTAGATATTGCAACAGTCCCACCAGGAACTCTAGCATATCCATAAACACACTAGAGCTCTTCTGATTTGACTGTTGAAGGTCGCCCGGACACAACTGGCAGGCATTGATATTGATAGAGCTCCGGGACGCCCCTTAACTGGGACAGCTGTGCGCTTCAACAAACTTATAACATAACAAAAGTCACTCCTTTTATGTTGGTGGAGATGCATATAGACGCCTTCTAGCCAATAGATTGCAAGCACAGCAATAGGCCACTGGAGTTCATGCTATATTACAGGCAGATACGAAATAGGACTTTCCTGAAGACAGCCCAGGCATCTCTCCAGGGTGCCCATACCACAAAACTTTTGTAGTCACCTGCATCAAATTGATTGCCCAATTTGGGTTGAATGGGTTATCTCCGGAGATATTGCCAGGCAGAAGCTACTTAAATTACTGAGTCCTGATTGCTTTCCTACTAACTTCTATAAAACCCTCTGCACAACCCTTGTCCCCTTAACACAACTGTTCCATGTCATTAGTAGCCCATCCTCCATTCCACCCTCTGGTTTTGGGATGACGACAATGGCAGCCTCTAACAGGCAAGGCTAAGCTTAATATAGACCAGTTTTCCCTCTAAATGTTTATTTTAAGCTTTTCACAGGGATCCGGGCGGCTCACTTAGGCCCCTATTACCAGGCCTTATTGCACTAGATAAGGCAGGATTTGTCCATTGCCAATGCAGCAATATGAATATAATCCTACACCTAATTGATAGCCCAATGTACAAACTGGGATTTAATGCTCCTGGCAATAGATGATAAAGTTGTTGAGTCCATTGGCCATATCTAGAGACCATGCTTAAACACTTTTGACTCGGTAAGCGCTTTTGTTCATGAATCCTCTGCAACTGTAGCTGTTCAATAGTTAAGGTGAATGGGCACATTTCAGCGTCAATCTCTATGTAGAAGTTCACGCCAGGAGTGCCCCTTTCGTCCCTCTTGTTTGTGCTTGATATGGACCCTTTTGGCCAGCAAGTCAGCAATACCCTGGGAATTAAGACTGACTGAATAGTTAGCACATCCTTATGTATATGGATGATGTCTGCATGGTTCTAGAGGATCCCTCCACCTCACTCCTGGCCTTCAAACTAGAGGCCTTCAGGTAGGCGGTGGGGTTCAAAGTAAGTGAGGACATATCTCAAGATCTTAATCTTTACCTTGCGCCAGCGGCACAACTGACCCCCTCCCAGAATTACCCAGTACAATGGGCGATGAAATCTTTTCCATATTTGGGTATACAACTGGCCCCCACTACTAAGCCAACAGCACCCTTCAACTAAAAGACCCTCCACCAGATTAAAACTGATCTAGTCAGGTGGAGACCTTATGGTGTCCTGGCTTGGCCGTGTGGCTGCCCTTAAATGTCAGTTCTGCCTAAGATCTTACTCCTCTTCCAGGCTTAACTAGTTGTACTTCCTACTGGTGTCCAGGCACTACAACTAGATTAAAAAGCTGTGGATGGGATGCAGGCTGATCTTGTATACAGAAGGAACTACATTTTAGACCTCCATGTGAAGGGGGGGCAGCGTAACCCAGACCTATTTCGCGATCACCAAGCGGTGCAACTATGATTCTTCCTCATATGGTCTTGGTAGGAATCTGAAATACAGTCCAATTCATGCAACTTCAAGGGATGATTGCATCATGCATTGCTATAATGCTCCATGCAAGACTAAACATGCGTCCTCTGCAGTAATGTTTAGCATGTCTGACTCTATCACAGGATCAACGACCCTATTTAGTGTTGGTAGACTGCCACACCCATCTCTCTATGCAGTGTTGGAGCTCACAACTTGTCGAAGGGGCAGCCATTTGTCGACCTTGTCGCACAGATCGTGCTAACAGCAGATGTGTCCCTTACAGGATGGGATGCCCACCTACCATCTAACAGTTCAGGGCCTCCAAACACCAGAATCTTCACAGCAATTACCTAGAACTTTATGCTGTTCCCCTAGCGCTAGAAGCAAAATAACTCCCCTTATAGGTAAGGTTGTCCTAGTTCGAACACTCAATGACTGCTATGCCAAGAGGGGGGCACTCTCTACAGCTATCACTCCTCTTAGACCATTTGGCGTTGGTCAATACATCACAAAATCCACCTGCTAGCAGAGCATTCCAGGGATGGACAAGGATTTTGCCTACCTCCAAAGGATGCGGCAACACGCCCACGAGTGGGAACGCCACCTCCTATTCCTCTGCCTATAATTTCACAAATGGGGGTTTCAACAAATAGACTTTGCAACCATTCAAAAGCTAAAACTTCACAACCAGGTTCCCACACCCTCTATCCAAAGGCAATGCCTTATGGATGAATTGGTCAGGAATATTTGTCTATGCTTTTCTGCCTCTCCCTATTCAATTTCTGGTTCTGAAACTTGGGCAGATGTACTTCATCCTTCTAGTAGCTACCTCATTAGCTCATCAACCATTGTTAAGAACAATACACAAACTTTCAGTAGTTCAACACGAGAAGCTTCACCTCACTGGCTAAATCGGAAACCCAAACCCAAAGGAACTAAACCTAGCAATTTGTCTCCTGAAGTCAGTTTGGATATCTAAACCTTTCACCAGAATGCTTGAACATTAAGAAAGCACTTAAACCTACCACGAGAGCTTTTTATGCAGCCAAGTTGGAAAGGATTGTTACTTATTGTAATCAAACAATTGATCCACTTAAGGCATCTATACAAAAAAGTAATCTCTTGCGTTTACATGCTCCGGTCTTGCTTAGACCTCCATACGTCTACACGTTGCAGCAGTGGCTGTTTACCTTCAAAACACTTAGTACAAGTACTTATTTTTGTCAGAATACCAGTAATTAAGTCTTTCATAGAAAGCCTTGAGTGATTCCACCAAAGGTCCCATCTGCACCTATTATGGAACCTCGGTGTTATAACAAGACTTATGGGGGGGGGGGTCCACCTTTTGAACCTTTACATAATTGGCCCCTACAATTGTTTGTGGAATCTCGCTTTCTTAATTGCGATCACCTCATTAAGGCGTGTGGGTTGGTTTGAAGAAACCCCGCCTTATCCCTGTGAAGCTGGAAGAACGGTTCTTCCAAGGTTAGTGAATGTTCCAAGGTTAGTGAATGTAGCTCACTCAAATTTCTTCCAAAGGTAGTATCTGTTTTTCAGAATTACCAAGCTGTTGAGCTACCGGTTTTCTTTCCCTATATTCTACAGCAGAAAACGCTTTTCATACATTGGATGGTAAGAGCATGAATGTATTCAATTGACAGAACAAAAGATTTTTGTAAAAAAACATTTGTATTTCCTCCACCTCACAAAGGAAAACCTATTTCTAGATCGATTGTTAAATGTATCCACCCATGCTATATTAAAGCCTTCAGGACTTTCCTCACTTTCTAGAGCACACTACTTGTAAAAAAGGAGCATCTATGGCTTCATTTTGGGTAATATTACCGTAGCTGATAATTGTAAAGCAGGTACATGGTCTACACCACACACATTTACCAAACACTATTGTGTGGATGTGTTGGCATGCCAACAAGCTAATGTAGGCAAGGCCGTGCTATTGACAACTTTTCAAACAAACTTCCACTGGTTAGCCACTGCTTTTTGTAGAGCTTTGCTTTAGTCCTATGCAAAGCATGTGTAAATAAAGTCTACATGCTTATAGGGTAACTATCCATTCAATGCATCTGTTCTGGGCATGTAGAACTGTAGATT